>NW_027142036.1:1861250-3072500 GCF_036365525.1 Heterodontus francisci | reverse complement strand
GATAATACTAGAGCAATGTCCAGCATGGGGCATTGTGCTGACCATACTAGAGTCCTGTCCAGCATGGGGCATTGTGCTGATAATACTGGAGCCCTGTCCAGCATGGGGCATTGTGCTGACCATACTAGAGCCCTGTCCAGCATGGGACATTGTGCTGACCATACGAGAGCCCTGTCCAGCATGGGGCATTGTGCTGACCATACTAGAGCCCTGTCGAGCATGGGGCACTGTGCTGACCATACTAGAGCCCTGTCCAGCATGGGGCATTGTGCTGATAATACTAGAGCCCTGTCCAGCATGGGGCATTGTGCTGACCACTCTAGAGCCCTGTCCAGCATGGGGCATTGTGCTGACCACACTAGAGCCCTGTCCAGCATGGGGCATTGTGCTGACCATACTAGAGCTCTGTCCAGCATGGGGCATTGTGCTGACCATACTAGAGCCCTGTGCAGCATGGGGCACTGTGCTGACCATACTAGAGCCCTGTCCAGCATGGGGCACTGTGCTGACCATACTAGAGCTCTGTCCAGCATGGGGCACTGTGCTGACCATACTAGAGCCCTGTCCAGCATGGGGCATTGTGCTGACCATACTAGAGCTCTGTCCAGCATTGGGCACTGTGCTGACCATACTGGAGCCCTGTCCAGCATGGGGCATTGTGCTGACTATACTAGAGCTCTGTCCAGCATGGGGCATTGTGCTGAGCATACAAGAACCCTGTCCAGCATGGGGCATTGTGCTGACCATACTAGAGCTCTGTCCAGCATGGGGCACTGTGCTGACCATAATAGAGCTCTGTCCAGCATGGGGCATTGTGCTGACCATACTAGAGCCCTGTGCAGCATGGGGCATTGTGCTGACTATACTAGAGCTCTGTCCAGCATGGGGCACTGTGCTGACCATACTAGAGCCCTGTCCAGCATGGGGCATTGTGCTGACCACACTAGAGCCCTGTCCAGCATGGGGCACTGTGCTGACCACACTAGAGCCCTGTCCAGCATGGGGCATTGTGCTGATAATACTAGAGCTCTGTCCAACAAGGGGCATTGTGCTGACCATACTAGAGCCCTGTGCAGCATGGGGCATTGTGCTGACTATACTAGAGCCCTGTCCAGCATGGGGCATTGTGCTGACCATACTAGAGCTCTGTCCAGCATGGGGCACTGTGCTGACCAGACTAGAGCTCTGTCCAGCATGGGGCATTGTGCTGACCATACTAGAGCTCTGTCCAGCATGGGGCATTGTGCTGACCATACTAGAGCCCTGTCCAGCATGGGGCACTGTGCTGACCATACTAGAGCCCTGTCCAGCATGGGGCATTGTGCTGACCATACTAGAGCTCTGTCCAGCATGGGGCATTGTGCTGACCATACTAGAGCCCTGTCCAGCATGGGGCACTATGCTGACCACTCTAGAGCCCTGTCCAGCATGGGGCACTGTGCTGACCATACTAGAGCCCTGTCCAGCATGGGGCACTGTGCTGACCATACTAGAGCTCTGTCCAGCATGGGGCATTGTGCTGACCATACTAGAGCCCTGTCCAGCATGGGGCACTGTGCTGACCATACTAGAGCTCTGTCCAGCATGGGGCATTGTGCTGATAATACTAGAGCTCTGTCCAGCATGGGGCATTGTGCTGACCATACTAGAGCCCTGTCTAGCATGGGGCATTGTGCTGATAATACGAGAGCTCTGTCCAGCATGGGGCACTGTGCTGACCATACTAGAGCTCTGTCCAGCATGGGGCATTGTGCTGACCATACTAGAGCTCTGTCCAGCATGGGGTATTGTGCTGACCATACTAGAGCTCTGTCCAGCATGGGGCATTGTGCTGACCATACTAGAGCTCTGTCCAGCATGGGGCATTGTGCTGACCATACTAGAGCTCTGCCCAGCATGGGGCACTGTGCTGACCATACTGGAGCCCTGTCCAGCATGGGGCACTGTGCTGACCATACTAGAGCACTGTCCAGCATGGGGCATTGTGCTGACCATACTAGAGCCCTGTCCAGCATGGGACATTGTGCTAACCATACTAGAGCTCTGTCCAGCATGGGGCATTGTGCTGACCACACTAGAGCTCTGTCCAGCATGGGGCATTGTGCTGATAATACTAGAGCCCTGTCCAGCATGGGGCATTGTGCTGACCATACTAGAGCCCTGTCCAGCAAGGGGCACTGTGCTGACCACACTAGAGCCCTGTCCAGCATGGGGCATTGTGCTGACCATACTAGAGCCCTGTCCAGCATGGGGCATTGTGCTGACCAATCTAGAGCCCTGTCCAGCATGGGGCATTGTGCCGACGATACTACAGCCCTGTCCAGCATGGGGCATTGTGCTGACCACACTAGAGCCCTGTCCAGCATGGGGCATTGTGCTGACCACACTAGAGCTCTGTCCCGCATGGGGCATTGTGCTGACCATACTATAGCTCTGTCCAGCATGGGGCATTGTGCTGACCATACTAGAGCCCTGTCCAGCATGGGGCACTGTGCTGACCATACTATAGCTCTGTCCAGCATGGGGCATTGTGCTGACCATACTAGAGCTCTGTCCAGCATGGGGCACTGTGCTGACCATACTAGAGCCCTGTCCAGCATGGGGCACTGTGCTGACCACACTAGAGCCCTGTCCAGCATGGAGCATATTGCTGACCATACTAGAGGTCTGTCCAGCATGGGGCATTGTGCTGACCATACTAGAGCCCTGTCCAGCATGGGGCATTGTGCTGACCATACTAGAGCTCTGTCCAGCATGGGGCATTGTGCTGACCATACTAGAGCTCTGTCCAGCATGGGGCATTGTGCTGATAATACTAGAGCTCTGTCCAGCATGGGCACTGTGCTGACCACACTAGAGCCCTGTCCAGCATGGGGCATTGTGCTGACCATACTAGAGCTCTGTCCAGCATGGGGCATTGTGCTGACCATACTAGAGCCCTGTCCAGCATGGGGCATTGTGCTGACCATACCAGAGCTCTGTCCAGCATGGGGCATTGTGCTGATAATACTAGAGCCCTGTCCAGCATGGGGCACTGTGCTGACCACACTAGAGCCCTGTCCAGCATGGGGCATTGTGCTGACCATACTGGAGCATTGTCCAGCATGGGGCATTGTGCTGACCATACTAGAGCTCTGTCCAGCATGGGGCATTGTGCTGACCATCCGAGAGCTCTGTCCAGCATGGGGCATTGTGCTGACCATACTAGAGCTCTGTCCAGCATGGGGCACTGTGCTGACCACACTAGAGCCCTGTCTAGCATGGGGCATTGTGCTGACCATACTGGAGCCCTGTCCAGCATGGGGCACTGTGCTGACCATACTAGAGCTCTGTCCCGCATGGGGCATTGTGCTGACCATACTAGAGCTCTGTCCAGCTTGGGGCATTGTGCTGATAATACTAGAGCCCTGTCCAGCATGGGGCATTGTGCTGATAATACTAGAGCTCTGTCCAGCATGGGGCATTGTGCTGACCACACTAGAGCCCTGTCCAGCATGGGGCACTGTGCGGACCATACTGGAGCATTGTCCAGCATGGGGCATTGTGCTGACCATACCAGAGCTCTGTCCAGCATGGGGCATTGTGCTGACCATATTATAGTTTTGTCCAGCTTGGGGCATTGTGCTGACCATACTAGAGCTCTGTCCAGCATGGGGCATTGTGCTGACCATACTAGAGCTCTGTCCAGCATGGGGCATTGTGCTGATAATACTAGAGCCCTGTCCAGCATGGGGCATTGTGCTGACCATACTAGAGCCCTGTCCAGCATGGGGCATTGTGCTGACCATACTAGAGCCCTGTCCAGCATGGGGCACTGTGCTGACCATATTAGAGTTTTGTCCAGCATGGGGCATTGTGCTGACCATACTAGAGCTCTGTCCAGCATGGGGCATTGTGCTGACCATACTAGAGCCCTGTCCAGCATGGGGCACTGTGCTGACCATACTATAGCTCTGTCCAGCATGTGGCATTGTGCTGACCATACTATAGCTCTGTCCAGCATGGGGCACTGTGCTGATAATGCTAGAGCCCTGTCCAGCATGGGGCATTGTGCTGATAATACTAGAGCTCTGTCCAGCATGGGGCATTGTGCTGACCACACTAGAGCCCTGTCCAGCATGGGGCATTGTGCTGACCATACTGGAGCATTGTCCAGCATGGGGCATTGTGCTGACCACACTAGAGCCCTGTCCAGCATGGGGCATTGTGCTGACCATACTAGAGCTCTGTCCAGCATGGGGCATTGTGCTGACCATACTAGAGCCCTGTGCAGCAAGGGGCATTGTGCTGACCACACTAGAGCCCTGTCCAGCATGGGGCATTGTGCTGACCATACTAGAGCCCTGTCCAGCATGGGGCATTGTGCTGACCATACTAGAGCTCTGTCCAGCATGGGGCACTGTGCTGACCATACTTGAGCCCTGTCCAGCATGGGGCATTGTGCTGACCATACTAGAGCTCTGTCCAGCATTGGGCACTGTGCTGACCATACTGGAGCCCTGTCCAGCATGGGGCATTGTGCTGACTATACTAGAGCTCTGTCCAGCATGGGGCATTGTGCTGACCATACAAGAACCCTGTCCAGCATGGGGCATTGTGCTGACCATACTAGAGCTCTGTCCAGCATGGGGCACTGTGCTGACCATACTAGAGCTCTGTCCAGCATGGGGCATTGTGCTGACCATACTAGAGCCCTGTGCAGCATGGGGCATTGTGCTGACTATACTAGAGCTCTGTCCAGCATGGGGCACTGTGCTGACCATACTAGAGCCCTGTCCAGCATGGGGCATTGTGCTGACCACACTAGAGCCCTGTCCAGCATGGGGCACTGTGCTGACCACACTAGAGCCCTGTCCAGCATGGGGCATTGTGCTGATAATACTAGAGCTCTGTCCAACAAGGGGCATTGTGCTGACCATACTAGAGCCCTGTGCAGCATGGGGCATTGTGCTGACTATACTAGAGACCTGTCCAGCATGGGGCATTGTGCTGACCATACTAGAGCTCTGTCCAGCATGGGGCACTGTGCTGACCATACTAGAGCTCTGTCCAGCATGGGGCATTGTGCTGACCATACTAGAGCCCTGTGCAGCATGGGGCATTGTGCTGACTATACTAGAGCCCTGTCCAGCATGGGCATTGTGCTGACCATACTAGAGCTCTGTCCAGCATGGGGCATTGTGCTGACCATACTAGAGCTCTGTCCAGCATGGGGCATTGTGCTGACCATACTAGAGCCCTGTCCAGCATGGGGCACTGTGCTGACCATACTAGAGCCCTGTCCAGCATGGGGCATTGTGCTGACCATACTAGAGCTCTGTCCAGCATGGGGCATTGTGCTGACCATACTAGAGCCCTGTCCAGCATGGGGCACTATGCTGACCACTCTAGAGCCCTGTCCAGCATGGGGCACTGTGCTGACCATACTAGAGCTCTGTCCAGCATGGGGCATTGTGCTGACCATACTAGAGCCCTGTCCAGCATGGGGCACTGTGCTGACCATACTAGAGCTCTGTCCAGCATGGGGCATTGTGCTGATAATACTAGAGCCCTGTCTAGCATGGGGCATTGTGCTGATAATACGAGAGCTCTGTCCAGCATGGGGCACTGTGCTGACCATACTAGAGCTCTGTCCAGCATGGGGCATTGTGCTGACCATACTAGAGCTCTGTCCAGCATGGGGCATTGTGCTGACCATACTAGAGCTCTGTCCAGCATGGGGCATTGTGCTGACCATACTAGAGCTCTGTCCAGCATGGGGCATTGTGCTGACCATACGAGAGCTCTGCCCAGCATGGGGCACTGTGCTGACCATACTAGAGCCCTGTCCAGCATGGGGCACTGTGCTGACCATACTAGAGCCCTGTCCAGCATGGGGCATTGTGCTGACCATACTAGAGCCCTGTCCAGCATGGGGCATTGTGCTAACCATACTAGTGCTCTGTCCAGCATGGGGCATTGTGCTGACCATACTAGAGCTCTGTCCAGCATGGGGCATTGTGCTGATAATACTAGAGCCCTGTCCAGCATGGGGCATTGTGCTGACCATACTAGAGCCCTGTCCAGCAAGGGGCACTGTGCTGACCACACTAGAGCCCTGTCCAGCATGGGGCATTGTGCTGACCATACTGGAGCATTGTCCAGCATGGGGCATTGTGCTGACCATACTAGAGCCCTGTCCAGCATGGGGCATTGTGCTGACCAATCTAGAGCCCTGTCCAGCATGGGGCATTGTGCCGACCATACTGGAGCCCTGTCCAGCATGGGGCATTGTGCTGACCACACTAGAGGTCTGTCCAGCATGGGGCATTGTGCTGACCATACTAGAGCCCTGTCCAGCATGGGGCATTGTGCTGACCATACTAGAGCTCTGTCCAGCATGGGGCATTGTGCTGACCATACTAGAGCTCTGTCCAGCATGGGGCATTGTGCTGATAATACTAGAGCTCTGTCCAGCATGGGCACTGTGCTGACCACACTAGAGCCCTGTCCAGCATGGGGCATTGTGCTGACCATACTAGAGCTCTGTCCAGCATGGGGCATTGTGCTGACCATACTAGAGCCCTGTCCAGCATGGGGCATTGTGCTGACCATACTAGAGCTCTGTCCAGCATGGGGCATTGTGCTGATAATACTAGAGCTCTGTCCAGCATGGGGCACTGTGCTGACCATACTAGAGCCCTGTCCAGCATGGGGCACTGTGCTGACCACACTAGAGCCCTGTCCAGCATGGGGCATTGTGCTGACCATACTGGAGCATTGTCCAGCATGGGGCATTGTGCTGACCATACTAGAGCTCTGTCCAGCATGGGGCACTGTGCTGACCACACTAGAGCCCTGTCCAGCATGGGGCATTGTGCTGACCATACTGGAGCCCTGTCCAGCATGGGGCACTGTGCTGACCATACTAGAGCTCTGTCCCGCATGGGGCATTGTGCTGACCATACTAGAGCTCTGTCCAGCTTGGGGCATTGTGCTGATAATACTAGAGCTCTGTCCAGCATGGGGCACTGTGCTGACCATACTAGAGCCCTGTCCAGCATGGGGCATTGTGCTGATAATACTAGAGCTCTGTCCAGCATGGGGCATTGTGCTGACCACACTAGAGCCCTGTCCAGCATGGGGCACTGTGCTGACCATACTGGAGCATTCTCCAGCATGGGGCATTGTGCTGACCATACCAGAGCTCTGTCCAGCATGGGGCATTGTGCTGACCATATTAGAGTTTTGTCCAGCTTGGGGCATTGTGCTGACCATACTAGAGCTCTGTCCAGCATGGGGCATTGTGCTGACTATACTAGAGCTCTGTCCAGCATGGGGCATTGTGCTGATAATACTAGAGCTCTGTCCAGCATGGGGCATTGTGCTGACCATACTAGAGCCCTGTCCAGCATGGGGCATTGTGCTGACCATACTAGAGCCCTGTCCAGCATGGGGCACTGTGCTGACCATATTAGAGTTTTGTCCAGCATGGGGCATTGTGCTGACCATACTAGAGCTCTGTCCAGCATGGGGCATTGTGCTGACCATACTAGAGCCCTGTCCAGCATGGGGCACTGTGCTGACCATACTATAGCTCTGTCCAGCATGGGGCATTGTGCTGACCATACCATAGCTCTGTCCAGCATGGGGCACTGTGCTGATAATACTAGAGCCCTGTCCAGCATGGGGCATTGTGCTGATAATACTAGAGCCCTGTCCAGCATGGGGCACTGTGCTGATAATACTAGAGCCCTGTCCAGCATGGGGCACTGTGCTGATAATACTAGAGCTCTGTCCAGCATGGGGCATTGTGCTGACCACACTAGAGCCCTGTCCAGCATGGGGCATTGTGCTGACCATACTGGAGCATTGTCCAGCATGGGGCATTGTGCTGACCATACTAGAGCCCTGTGAAGCATGGGGCATTGTGCTGACCATACTAGAGCCCTGTGCAGCATGGGGCATTGTGCTGATAATACTAGAGCTCTGTCCAGCATGGGGCATTGTGCTGACCATACTAGAGCTCTGTCCAGCATGGGGCATTGTGCTGACCATACTAGAGCTCTGTCCAGCATGGGGCATTGTGCTGACCACACTAGAGCCCTGTCCAGCATGGGGCATTGTGCTGATAATACTAGAGCTCTGTCCAGCATGGGGCACTGTGCTGACCATACTAGAGCCCTGTCCAGCATGGGGCACTGTGCTGACCACACTAGAGCCCTGTCCAGCATGGGGCATTGTGCTGACCATAATGGAGCATTGTCCAGCATGGGGCATTGTGCTGACCATACTAGAGTTCTGTCCAGCATGGGGCATTGTGCTGACCATACTGGAGCTCTGTCCAGCATGGGGCATTGTGCTGACCATACTAGAGCTCTGTCCAGCATGGGGCATTGTGCTGACCATACTGGAGCCCTGTCCAGCATGGGGCACTGTGCTGACCATACTAGAGCTCTGTCCCGCATGGGGTGTGCTGACCATACAAGAGCCCTGTCCAGCATGGGGCATTGTGCTGATAATACTAGAGCCCTGTCCAGCATGGGGCATTGTGCTGACCATAGTAGAGCATTGTCCAGCATGGGGCATTGTGCTGACCATACTAAAGCCCTGTCCAGCATGGGGCATTGTGCTGACCATACTAGAGCATTGTCCACCATTGGGCACTGTGCTGATAATACTAAAGCCCTGTCCAGCATGGGGCATTGTGCTGACCATACTAGAGCCCTGTCCAGCATGGGGCACTGTGCTGATAATACTAAAGCCCTGTCCAGCATGGGGCATTGTGCTGACCATACTAGAGCCCTGTCCAGCATGGGGCACTGTGCTGACCGTACTAGAGCCCTGTCCAGCATGGGGCACTGTGCTGACCATACTAGAGCATTGTCCACCATTGGGCACTGTGCTGACCACACAAGTGTACTGCCCACCATGGGACACTGTGCTGACCATACTAGAGCCCTGTCCAGCATGGGGCACTGTGCTGACCATTTTGGAGCTCTGTCCAGCGTGGGGCATTTTGCTGACCATACTAGAGCCCTGTCCAGCATGGGGCACTGTGCTGACCATACTAGAGCCCTGTCCAGCATGGGGCATTGTGCTGACCATACTAGAGCCCTGTCCAGCATGGGGCACTGTGCTGACCATACTAGAGCATTGTCCACCATTGGGCACTGTGCTGACCACACGAGTGTACTGCCCACCATGGGACACTGTGCTGACCACACTAAAAGTGGCCGGCTGTGTGCTTCGCATCATTTTATGGGTCCCATCTTCTGCGCCCTCAGCACCAGTGGGTTCTGTGGAGTTGAAAATCGTGGCTGGGAACAGATACAGAGAGAAAGAAATTCACTTTAAAAAGAGAATTGAGAAAAGATTGAAGGCATATTATTTGCAGAAATATGGGAAATGCACAAGAGAATGGGACTAATGGAGTTTTGGGGCCATGGAGGGATTCAGACTCAAGAATGAGAATATTAAAATTAAGGTGCTGCCAAACCGTGAGCCATTGTAGATCAGTGAGCACAGGGGTGATGGGTGATCGGGATTTGGTGTGAGTTAGGATACAGGCATCAGAGTTCTGGATGGGCTGTGGTTTATGGAGGTTTATAACTGGGAGGGTGACCAGGAGAGATTCAGAATCGTCAAGTGTGGATTTAACAAAGGCACATATGAGGGTTTGTGCAGCAGATGGGCTGAGGCAGAAGTGGAGACGGGTGATATTACTCAGGTGGTAGTAGACAAGGTTGATGATGGAGAGAATTTGGAGATGAACTCAAGTAAGGTAAAAATAGAACACAGAGGTTGTAAACTGTCTGGTTCAGCCTCAGGATCGGGTATGTGGTTCACAGATAGGGGATGGAGTTTGTGATGGAGACCAATGGACCAATGACACTGTCTTCTCTCTTCCCACAATTTACATTCCAGAACAGTATTTCAGTAAACAGGGTTTACAGATCTCCTAGCTGGAAATAGAGACAGTATCAGCAGCAAAGAGGAGAGAGTAAATTACAAGAACTGAAATACCGTTAGCAGTGGTTTATACAGCTGATTTCTGGAGATAGAGATTCAGCAGAAATAACAACAGCAGCAAGGAGGGCAGAGAAAATTACAGGAGCAGTAATTCAGTTAAACATGGTTAATCAAGGTAATTACTGGAGATATTCACCAGGATTAACAACAGCAGCAAGGAGGGTAGAGTAAATTACAGGAATATAATACAGTTAAACATGGTTTAAGGAATAAATACCTGGAAACAGATACTAACCAGGGACACCAACGAGACCGAGAATGGGATAATAAATGTATTGAGCAATCCGAAGTGCGAGGTAGATGCGAAAGTTTAATGAGAACCGATCATAATGTGTAGAAAGATCGTGAAGTTCTGAGGATAAACTCTTGCTCATTGTTGTAACATTCCAATCTATTGTTCTCAGATTCTGACCCATTGTTCTCAGACTCTGACCCATTGTTCTCAGACTCTGACCCATTGTTCTCAGATTCTGACCCATTGTTCTCAGATTCTGACCCATTGTTCTCAGATTCTGACCCATTGTTCTCAGATTCTGACCCATTGTTCTCAGACTCTGACCCATTGTTCTCAGATTCTGATCCCTTGTTCTCAGATTCTGATCCATTGTTCTCAGATTCTGACCCATTGTTCTCAGACTCTGACCCATTGTTCTCAGATTCTGACCCATTGTTCTCAGATTCTGACCCATTGTTCTCAGATTCTGACCCATTGTTCTCAGACTCTGACCCATTGTTCTCAGATTCTGACCCATTGTTCTCAGATTCTGACACATTGTTCTCAGATTCTGACCCATTGTTCTCAGATTCTGACCCATTGTTATCAGACTCTGACCCACTGTTCTCAGATTCTGACCCATTGTTCTCAGATTCTGACACATTGTTCTCAGATTCTGACCCATTGTTCTCAGATTCTGACCCATTGTTCTCAGACTCTGACCCATTGTTCTCAGATTCTGATCTATCCTCTCCCTCTCTCTGGAGCCGCTGATCCCTGTGAGTGCCGGGCGTGATGCTCCCGCTGACAGTATGATAACACATCGAAAGGAGTCCCATATTAATAGAAGAGGGAAACCCTCCTGTGACACAATTCGGTCCATGGAGACTGACATTAATTACAGTCACTGAACAAACAGTTTCAGTTAACACCTTTCTATCCAACACCTTTTTGAACCACAATAAACTGGAACTCTTACCCAGTCTGAATGGATGTATAGGGGTTTCTGAGGGAAGGAATAGTGGAAATAGCAGAGGCACTGGCCAAAATCTTCCAATCCTCCTTGGATATGGGTGTGATGACAGAGGATTGGAGGATTGTAAATCTTACATCCTGTTTAAAAAAGGAGATATGCGATAAATGCTGTAATTACTGACCAGTCAGACTAGTGTCACGACTGGGGACATTTGTAGACGTGACAACCCAAGAGAAAAGTACTTGTTGCTTGGAAAAACATTGGATAGTAAATGGTTAGCAACCTGGATATGCTAAAGACTATTGATGTCTGGCAAACAACAACAAAAACAACAATTTATATTTAGATATTGCCTTTAATGTTATAAAAAATCCCAAGGTGCTTCACAGGAGCATCATGAAGCAAAGTGCGAACTGAGATTCAACAGGAGATATTAGGTCAAAGGACCAACAGCTTAGCCAAAGAGGAAGGTTTCAAGGAATGTCTTAAAGGAGGAAAGTGAGATGGAGAGGTGCAGAGGCGGAGATGTGTAGGGAGGATACTGCAGCTTGGGCCCCGGCAGCTGAAGGCACGGTCGCCAGTGGTGCAGTGATTAAAATAACGGATGTAAAAGAGACCAGAATTAGAGAGCACAGATGTCTCGATGGGTTCTGGAGCTGGAGGAGATTACAGAGATAGGGAGGGGCGAGGCCATTGAGAGATATGACAACAAGGATGAGAATTTTAAAATCAAGATATTGCTTGACTGGGAGCCTATGTCGGTCAGTGAGATATAAACGGGACTTGGTGTGAGCTAAGACATGGGCAGCAGAGTTTTGGATGACCTCAAGTTTACAGAGAGTAGATGTGGGAGATCAGCCAGGAGTGAGTTGGAATAGTCACATCGAGAGGTGACGATGGCATGAATGAGGTTTCAGCAGCAGATGGGCTGAGACAGGGGTGAAGTCAGGCGATGTTACTGAGATGGCAATAGGCGGTTGTAATGATACCCTGAAAATGAGGTTAAAGCTCATGTTGTGATGAAATGTGACACCAAGGATGTAAACATATTGTCTCAATCTCAGACTGTCACCAGGAAGAGGGATGGAATCAATAGCAAGGGAACAGAGTTGGAGTGGGGAGTTAAAACAATGGCTTCAGTCTTCCCAATATTTAATTGGAGGAAATTTCTGCTCATCCAGTACTGGGTGTCGGATAATCAGTCTGATAATTTAACAACAGTGGAGGAATGGAGAGAGGTGGTGGTGAGGTAAACTTGATGGAATTATTTGATAAAACAATGGAGAGGGTTGATGAGGGTGGTGTGATTGAAGTTATATATATGGACTTTCAAAAGGTGTTCGATCAAGTGACATTCAATAGACAAATTAGGAAAACTGAACACTATGGATTAAACGTACAGTGACAGTGTGGATATAACATTGGCTAAGGAACAGTAAACAGAGAGAAGTGGTGAAAGGTTGTTGTTCAGACTCGATGGGAGTATACAGTGGTGTTCCCCTGGGCTCAATATTAGGACCACTGCTCTTTTTGCTCTTGGAAACCCAGGGTGGGTAGGGCAGAGGCCATTCCTCCTCTTTCTTTCCAGAGCTTTCACTCTCTCTGCAGCTTCTGCTCCATTTGTTGAACATGTTACAGACGCAGTGACACTGTAACTACAGTCCCCATTCATCGTACAGAGTTGTGTCACCAAGTCCTCTCTCCTCCCTGAATGTCTGCAGCAGCTCATAACACAACCTCCAGAAAACCATCCACAGCACCTCCACTAACTTTGTAATAACAGAAGTAAGTCAAAAGCCCCTCACCTGCAAGTTGGACGCCTGGTCCTTTTAACTAACACTAGAGGGGGATCCTCGTGCTGCTGAATGTATGTTCAGCTGAGAGTGACTAACACAGGTGGTCAGTATACATGCAAGGACCAAGTATCAAAGACGTACATCAAAGTTGCTGAAATGGCTGATCGACTTCATATTCAGACCTCTCCTCACACTACAGACACACACACGTTACACCGACACGAGCACCCCGGCCAGCCTGGGTGTCCTGTACAATGTGCTGGATGTGACCGGCAGTGCAGCTCACACCATTTTATGGATCCAAGCTTCCACAGCATGAGTGCAGCAGGAGAGATGAAATGTGTGGTCAGGAAAACCACACTGTGGCTGTCTGGATACAAAATTGTCTGGCCCATAGAAGACAGAGGGTGTTAGTAGATGGAAAGTATTCAGCATGGAGCTCGGTGACCAGTGGTGTTCTGCAAGGATCTGTTCTGGGACCTCTGCTCTTTGTGATTTTTATAAATGACTTGGATGAGGAAGTGGAAGGCTGGGTTAGCAAGTTTGCCGATGACATGAAGGTTGCTAGAGTTGTGGATAGTGTGGAAGGCTGTTGTAGGTTGCAACGGGACATTGACAGGATGCAGAGCTGGGCTGAGAAGTGGCAGATGGAGTTCAACCAGGAAAAGTGTGAAGTGATTCATTTTGGTAGGTCGAATTTGAATGCAGAATACAGGCTTAAAGACAGGGTTTTTGGTAGTGTGGAGGAACAGAGGGATCTTGGGGTCCATGTCCAGAGATCGCTCAAAGTTGCCACCCAAGTTGATAGGGTTGTTAAGAAGGCGTATGGTGTGTTGGCTTTCATTAACAGGGGGATTGACTTTAAGGGCTGCGAGGTTATGCTGCAGCTCTATAAGGCCCTGGTTCGACCACACTTGGAATATTGTGTTCAGTTCTGGTCGCCTCATTATAGGAAGGGTATGGAAGCTTTCGAGAGGGTGCAGAGGAGATTTACCAGGATGCTGCCTGGACTGGAGGGCATGTCTTATGAAGAAAGATTGAGGGAGCTAGGGCTCTTCTCATTGGAGCGAAGAAGGATGAGAGGTGACTTGATAGAGGGGTACAAGATGATGAGAGGCATAGATAGAGTGGATAGCCAGAGACTTTTTCCCAGGTGGAAAGGGCTATCACTAGTGGGCATAATTTTAAGGTGACTGGAGGAAGGTTTCAGGGAGATGTCAGAGGTAGGTTCTTTACACCGAGAGTGGTGGGTGCGTGGAATGCGCTGCCAGTGGTGGTAGTAGAAGCAGATACATTAGGGAAATTTAAGCGACTCTTGGATCGGTACATGGATGATAGGAGAATGAAGGGTAGGTAGTTAGTTTGATCTTAGAGTAGGTTAAAGGTTCGGCACAACATCGTGGGCCGAAGGGCCTGTACTGTGCTGTACTGTTCTATGTTCTATGTTATATGAAGAGAGGCAGAGGGAAAGAAACTCACTTTTAAGCCAGAATTGGAAAAAAGATTTTTAAGAGGAACAAGTTTCAGGAACATTGGAAATGAACAGGGGATTGGGATAATCAGAGGGGTGAGGACATGGAGGGATTTGAACACATGAGTGAGAATATTAAAATTGAGGTGTTACTGGACCTAGAGCCAATGTAGGTCAGTGAGCACAGGGATGTTGGGTGAACAGAATTTGGTGCAAATTAGAAGATGGCAGCAGAGTTTTGGATGACCACAGGTTACAGAGAGCAGGATGTGGGAGACCAGCCAGGAGTGTGTTAGAATAGTCAAGTCTCGAGATAAAAAAGGCATGGATGAGGTTTTTAGCAGCAGCTGAATTGAGCTCTCTCTCTCTCGTTCTTTCTCTCTCTGTCGGCCTCATTTGCTCTGTCCCACACTCAGAATCTTATAAGTTTCAATCAAGTCGCCTCTTACTCTTCTAAACTCCAGCTGACATAAGCCTAGCCTGTCCAGCCTTTCCTCATTAGAGAACACCCCCATTCCAGGCATTAGTCTAGTAAACCATCTCTGAACTGCTTCGAATGCATTTCCACCTGTCCTTCAATGAGGAGACCAATACTGTAAACAGTATTCCAGAAGTGGTCTCCCTATATAACTGAAACATAACCTTTCTACATTTGTATTCAATTCCTCCTGCATTGGACGATAACATTCTATTAGTTTTCCTAATGACTTGCAATACCTACATATTAACCTTTTACAATTCATGCACAAGGACTCTCAGTTCCCCCTGGATGGTAGAGCTCTGAAATCTCTCACCATTGTGATTATATGCTTAATTTTTATTCTTCCTGCCAAAATGGACAATTTCATATTTTCCCACATTATACTCCATTTACCAGATCTTTGCCCAATCACTCAATCTATCTACCCCTTTGTGGTTCACTTGTGTCCACGTCACAACATACTGTCTGACCGACGTTTCTGTCATCAGCAAATTTAGCAAACATACCTTTGGCCCCTTCATCCAAGTGATTTATATAAATTGTAAAGAGCTAAGGCACCCGCACTGATCCCTGTGACACACCACTCGTTACATCTTGCCAAACAGAAAATGATCCATTTAAGCTTACTCTCTGTTTCCTGTTAGCTAGCCAATCTTCTATCCAAGCCAATAGGTTGCCCCCTACACCATGAGCTTTTATATTCCGCAATGAACTTTGATGTGGCACATTATGAAATCCCTTCTGGAAATCTAAGTATAGTACATCCACCAGTTCCCCTTTATCCACAGCACCTGTTACTTCTTCAAAGAACTTCAATAAATTGGTTAAACATGGTTTCCGTTTCACAAAAGCATGTTGACTCTGCCTGATCACCTTGAATTATTCTGTGTGTCCTGCTATAACGTCTTTCATAATAGCTTCTTACATTTGATCCATAGCCAGAAAGCCTTTCTCACCTGCCACAGGCCGTATGTCCACTATGTCTATTCTGATTTTGTGCTGTATTTGAACTGTTACTCCTCAATAAACTGCTTGTGACCCTTCGATCTCCTTTTGGTTAATCTGTGACCCTGGATCAGATCTTACATTGGTGTAGGAGAGGGAACACAGCTCATGTCAAAGTCCTGCCTCCCTTTTATATGATCCTGCATAATGGACAGGGACTACTGGGCAGTAATGTACTCAAAGGTTATCAGCAGTAATTGATTATCTCTATATTTGTATATTGTAGAACATTAAAACATACCCCTACTCTGGTGTCCAGTGTAACCTCAATATTCATGATTAAAATATCAGAGGAGTGGGAACCAGGCAGCTCTGATCACCCTGAGGTACAGGCGATTCTCGAGTCCGTGTCGAGTGTATCCACAACCCATAAAGATAACTGTGCAAACATGAGCAGACCGGAAGAAATTAACTGACCATTGCATGATCCATGAAGCAGTATTCTTACCGAGCTGAGATTATATCATACATTCCAGACAATATCATGTCATTCTTATACCAGGGTGTAGTTCACGAAGCCATGTTCCCTTCTAACTGCCCGATTTGACTGGTTGGAAAGATTAGATTAGATTAGATTAGAGATACAGCACTGAAACAGGCCCTTCGGCCCACCGAGTCTGTGCCGACCATCAACCACCCATTTTTATACTAATCCTACACTAATCCCATATTCCTACCAAACATCCCCACCTGTCCCTATATTTACCTACCACCTACCTATACTAGTGACAATTTATAATGGCCAATTTACCTACCAACCTGCAAGTCTTTTGGCTTGTGGGAGGAAACCGGAGCACCCGGAGAAAACCCACGCAGACACAGGGAGAACTTGCAAACTCCACACAGGCAGTACCCGGAATCGAACCCGGGTCCCTGGAGCTGTGAGGCTGCGGTGCTCGGATGGCAGCTGGTGACTGACTATTGACCACCACAAACTCAATTCAGTCAACCCTGCGTGAACCCGGTTGTCTGATAGACACCCACCTCACCATCCCGGATTCTCAGTGGCAGGGCTGTCTTCTCTACCCTGGATATCTCTAATGTTTATTGGAGTATCCCAGTAAAACTAGAGAAACAAATTAAATTCACATTCACTTCTGAGGACCAGAGGTACTCCTGGACATGTCTGTCACAAGGGGTTCCACAATAACCCCACTATTTTCAACAAACGTGTAGCCGGGTCCCTTCCGAGCTTTTCACAGTCTTCCTGCTTGCTGCAATATGTCGATGATCTTCTCATCACCGTGTCCACACATTTAACCCTTTTACAGGAACTACTGCAGTGACTTTGGGAGCTGGACAAAAAGAACATCCACGTAAGGCCCAGCTGGTGCAAGACCGTGTCACCTTTCTACGTGCCCAGATCAGATCATCCTGCATCAGCCCACACCAGCATCAGGCCGAGACCATCCAGTGTCTACCCCTGTTCACCTCAAAGTCCTGCCCTGTGTCCTATCCTCAGGCTGGTGGGGTATCAGTGGACCCTCATCCAGTATCTACCCCTGTCCACCTCAAAGACTACCCTGTGTCCTATCCTCAGGCTGGTGGGGTATCAGTGGACCCTCATCCCTCGATTTGCAGAGACTGTGACTCCTCTTTATGAACTACCTAATGATGGTGATGACCAGATTTAACCCGGTTGGACTGAAGAGAGCATAGAAGCAGTAACACAATTGAAGAAAGCTGTCGCCCAGGCAACGTGTCTTATCTCACCTAACCCTGACAAGACTTTCAACATGGAGGTGGTGGACACAGTGAAAAGCCTGACTGCTGTCCTATGTAGAGAAAACGAGGAGAAATTACTCCCCATTGTGAATGACTCCAGAATTGTCAGTGGGATTTAACTGATTTACTCTGTTTGTGAAGGACATTTGTTAACCACGTTCTGGGGCATCAAACATTTCACTTACATCACGGGGTTCTCCAGGGTGATACTGCCCAGTCCATTATAAACTTTCCCAGTATAGGGCGGCACAGTGGTGCAGTGGTTGGCACCGCAGCCTCACAGCTCCAGTGACCCGGGTTCAATTCTAGGTACTGCCTGTGTGGAGTTTGCCAGTTCTCCCTGTGTTTGCGTGGGTTTCCTCCGGGTGCTCCGGTTTCTACCCACATGCCAAAGACTTGCAGGTTGATCGGTAAATTGGCCATTAGCAATTGCCCGTAGTATAGGTAGGTGGTAAGGAAACATAGGGACAGGTGGGGATGTGGTAGGAATATGGAATTAGTGTAGGATTAGTATAAACGGGTGGTTGATGGTCCGCACAGACTCGGTGGGCCGAAGGGCCTGTTTCAGTGCTGTATCTCTAAACTAAACTAAAAGTAGTAATAGTATTCCCCTGTCAGAGAGTCGTAGAGTCATAGTCATTTCAGCACAGAATTAGGCCATTCTGCTCATCGAGTCCATGCCAGCTCTTTGTCGATAAATCCAGCCAGTCTCATTCCCCAGCTCTGACTCCATATTCCTGCAAGTTTATTTACATCAAGTGTTCATCCAATATCCTTTTGAAATAATTCACCTTCTCTGCTTCCACCACCCTCGGAGGCAATGATTTCCAGGCCATTACCACTCGTTGTGTAAAAATGTTGTTCATCACATCCCCCTTAACTCTTGCCCTCAATCTTAACTCTAGTCATTGTACCATCAGCTAATGGGAACATCTTTTCCTGTCTACCTTATCCAAACAGGTCATCATCTTGTATACATGTATCAAATCTCCCCTCAATCTCCTTTACTCCAAGGAAGACAATCCCAGCTTTTACAGACTATATTGTACTGAAAATCCTCCATCTCTGGAACCATTAAAGTAACCCTCCTCTACACCCTGTCAATGACCCTCACATCCTTCCTAAAGTGTGGTGAACAGAACTGGATGCAGTACTCCACTTGGGGCCTAACCAGAGCTTCATAAAGTTACAGCATAACTTTCCTTCCTCTGAACTTACCACCTCTATCTATGAAGCCCAAGATCCCATATGCTTTACTGACGACTCTCTCAATATATCCTGCAACCTTCAGGGATCTATGTGCATGAACCCCATGTCCCTTTGTCTCTGCACACTCTTTCGAACTTTACCATTAAGTGTATATTGCCTCTCCCTGTTACTTCTGATAAAATGCATCACTTGACACTTGTCTGTATTAAATTTCATTTGCCTCTCGTCTGCCCATTCTGCTAGCCTATCTATGTCCTCTGACATCGATTGGTATCAACCTCAATGCCTGCCCCGCCTCCAAGTTTGGTATCACCTGCAAATTTTGAAATGTTTCTCTGTAAGCCATTATCCAAATCATTTATACATATCAGAATAAAACAGTGTTCCTAGCACTAACCCTTGGGGAACACAACTGTCTATTTTTCTCCAGTTTGAATAACAACTGTTTACCGCAACTCACTGTTTTCTGTCATTAAGTCAGTTTTACATCCAAGCTGACACTGACCTTCCTTTTCCATCAGCATCAATTAACTGTCCAATTCTCACAAACAGATTGTGAAATAAAGTACAAATTCAGCTTAAAATTAAGTGAAATGCTAAATGTAAAATTAACAAATTGTTGGAAAGAGATCGACTCTTAGATCACTTAAAATTCAATCACTCGATAACTTTACTGCATTTAGTACTCTGTCCAAGCAGGACTCCCTAAAACTGGAATCAGTGCAGCTTATTGCATTTAGGGTTTGGGGAGAGAATTCAAAAGCTTAGGGATGAGACCAGAAAGTGCTGGAAATACTCAGCAGGTCTGGCAGCATCTGTGTAGAGAGAAACAGAGTTAATGTTTCCGGTCTCTGACCCTTCATCAGAACTGGTAAACGTTAGGAATGTAACAGTCTGTAATTTAATCTATCCCCTCTCTGTCCCATCACAGTCCTTCCTTCTTGTTCTTCTTCCCCCTTCCCCTCTTTCACTTGCTCAAAGACTGTTACATTTCTAACGTTTACCAGTTCTGATGAAGGGGCACAGATCTGAAACATTAACTCTGTTTCTCTCTGCACAGATGCTGCCAGACCTGCTGAGTATTTCCAGTGGTCAGCATCCGCAATATTTTGCTTTTATTTTAGTGTTTAATTCACTGACATTTATCTTCCAGGAATTACTCCCTGGAAGTTCTGCTCTACTCTTCCCGAGCGTAGGGCCTCGGCAGCTGAAGGCAGGACCACCAATGGTAGAGCAATTAAACTCGTAGATGCTCAAGAGGCCAGAAATAGATGAGTGCAGATATCTCGGAGGGTTGTCGGGCTGGAGGAGATTACACAGATAAGGAGTAGTGAGATAATGAAGGATTTGAAAAGAAGGCTGAGAGTTTTAAAATTGAGGTGTTGCTGACCAGGAGCCAATGTAGGTCAGTGAGTACAGGGGGTAATGGGTGAACAGGACTTGGTGTGAGTTAGGACATGGGCAGCAGTGCATTGGACCACCACAGGGTTATGGAGAGTAGAATGTGGGAGACCAGCCAGGAGTGTGTTGGACTAGTCGAGTCTACAGGTAACACAGGCAAGGGGGACTGTTTCATCAGCAGAAGAGCTGAGAGAGGGGCAAAGTTGGGTGATGATACGGAAGTGTAAGTAGGCTGTTTTAGTAATATTTAGCAGGAAGCTCGTCGCAGCGTCAACTATGAAACCAGGTTGTGAACAGTTTGCTTTAGTTTCAGACAGTTGCCAAGGAGAGAGATCCAGTCTGTAGCTAGGAAACTTTTGACGTGGGGTTTGAAAACAACGGCAGCAGTCTTCCTAATATTTAATTGGCATGGCAGATGTGTGAGGAGATACATTGTCAGAAGATTTAATATATATTATCCGATCATGGGATGTGGGTGTCGTTGACTAGGGCAGCATTTATTGCCCATCCATAATTGCCCTTGAGAAGGTGATGGTGAGCTGCATGCAAAGAACAAAGAACAAAGAAAATTACAGCACAGGAACAGGCCCTTCGGCCCTCCAAGCCTACGCCGATCCAAATCCTCTATCTAATCCTGTCGCCTATTTTCTAAGGGTCTGTATCTCTTTACTTCCTGCCCATTCATGTATCTGTCTAGATACATCTGAAAAGACGCTATCGTGCCCGAGTCTACCACCTCCACTGGCAATGCGTTCCAGGCACCCACCACCCTCTGCATAAAGAACTTTCCACGCATATCCCCCCTAAACTTTCCCCTCTCACTTTGAACTCGTGTCCCCTTGTAATTGAATCCCCCACTCTGGGAAAAAGCTTCTTGCTATCCACCCTGTCTCTCCCTCTCATGATTCTGTACACCTCAGTCAGGTCCCCCCTCAACCTCCGTCTTTCTAATGAAAATAATCCTAATCTACTCAACCTCTCTTCATAGCTAGCGCCCTCCAGACCAGGCAACATCCTGGTGAACCTCCTCTGCACCCTCTCCAAAGCATCCACATCCTTTTGGTAATGTGGCGACCAGAACTGCACGCAGTATTCCAAATGTGGCCGAACCAAAGTCCTATACAGCTGTAACATGACCTGCCAACTCTTGTACTCAATACCCCGTCCGATGAAGGAAAGCATGCCGTATGCCTTCTTGACCACTCTATTGACCTGCGTTGCCACCTTCAGGGAACAATGGACCTGAACACCCAAATCTCTCTGTACATCAATTTTCCCCAGGACTTTTCCATTTACTGTATAGTTCACTCTTGAATTGGATGTTCCAAAATGCATCACCTCGCATTTGCCCTGATTGAACTCCATCTGCCATTTATCTGCCCAACTCACCAGTCTATCTATATTCTGCTGTATTCTCTGACAGTCCCCTTCACTATCTGCTACTCCACCAATCTTAGTGTCGTCTGCAAACTTGCTAATCAGACCACCTATACTTTCCTCCAAATCATTTATGTATATCACAAACAACAGTGGTCCCAGCACGGATCCCTGTGGAACACCACTGGTCACACGTCTCCATTTTGAGAAACTCCCTTCCACTGCTACTCTCTGTCTCCTGTTGCCCAGCCAGTTCTTTATCCATCTAGCTAGTACACCCTGGGCACCATGCGACTTCACTTTCTCCATCAGCCTACCATGGGGAACCTTATCAAACGCCTTACTGAAGTCCATGTATATGACATCTACAGCCCTTCCCTCATCCATCAACTTTGTCACTTCCTCAAAGAATTCTATTAAGTTGGTAAGACATGACCTTCCCTGCACAAAACCATGTTGCCTATCACTGATAAGCCCATTTTCTTCCGGATGAATGACCAGGGATAATACAAGCTGAATGGCACAACTTTAAAGCTATTGAGAGTAACAGAGAGACCTGAGGTGTTTGTACGCAATCTTTGAAAGTAGCTGGACAGGTTAACAAACAGTTCACAAAGCAAATAGATTACTCGGCTTGATTAATAGAGACACAGAGTAGACTGGCCAGGATATTGTGTTAACCCTATAGAAAAGACTAGTCCGGCTCCATCTGGAGTATTGTGTCCAGTACTGGAAACCACACTTTAGGAAGGACTTGAAACCTTGGAGAGGGGACAGAAGAGTTTTACTGGAACTTTTCCAGGGATGAGGGGTTACAGTTATGTAGCTGCGATTGTTTTCCTTGGAGCAGGGACATTTACAAGGTGATCAGATAGGGATATATAACATCATGAAGGGTTTATATAAATTATATAATGTTTCTAATGTATGAGGGGCCATTAACCAGAGGACATAGATTTATGGTGATTGGAAAAAAGAAGCAGAGTTGACATGGGGATTATTGTAATGCAATTTTTGTTTCGGATTTGCAAATTATTGTATGATAGGCTGAAGGATACAGATTTAAAAGTAGATTCAAAAAGTGATTTGGTTAGATATTAAGGGGAAAAGATCAAGGATCTGGGAAAGATCCAGGGTGTGGAACTCACTGGAAACTCATCAAAAGAGCCAGCACAGACTTCATAGACCAAATGACCCCCTTCCATGCAATGCTATTATATGTTTCTATGACTTTTCCTGCCTGTACTTTTACAATTTTCCTATCATTTCAAAAGGTGTTTGATAAAGTACTATATAACAGCCGTGTGACCCAATAAGAAACACATGGGATTAAAGGGCCAAAGTCAGCCGAGTCACAGTTTGTAGCTCTCTCCCCTTTCAGTCACAAGCTTCCAGGATCAAATGTCATGAAATGACTTTTTCACAAGAATCAAGGCTGACAGTGCAGCGACAGTACTGAGGGAGTATTGCGCTATCAGATGAGCAGTCTTTCGAATGAAACGTTAAACCAAGGCCCCATCTGCCCTCTCAGGTGGATGCTAATGATCCTATGGGATTATTTAGAAGCAGATCAGGGGAATTATTCCCTGTGGCCTGGACAATATTTATCCATCAAACAACATCATAAAAACAGATCTGGTCATTATCACATTGCTGCTTGTGGGATCTTGCTGTGCGAAAATTGGCTGCCCTTTTTCCGACAGTACAAGCGTGAGTCGGCATTCTAAGTATACGTTGATTGTAAATCGCTTTGGAACATGCAGTAGTCATGAAAGGCGCTACATAAATGGAAGTCCTTTTTTTTCTTTTTCAATCCCAGCATGCAAGAAATTAGTTAGGTGACAGGTATCAGAGAGTGGGGAATAATGGCTGTTTTTCAGCTGGAGCGAAGTACACAGTGGGGTTCCCCAGTGTGACTGTTGTGTTCCCTGGTGTTGCATGCTAATGCAGTGGGCTTGTGTACAGAGGGGGCAATGTCCAAGTTTTCAGATGGAAGGAAACTCAGAAATGTTAATAAACAGTGAGAAGGACAGTAAGAGACTTCAGGAGGACAGAGACTGACTGATGAAATGGGCAGGAACATGGCAGATGGAATTTAACACATTGAAATGTGAAGTGAGACATTTGGGTAGGAAGTATGAGAAGAAAAAAATATAAAATAAATGGTACCATTATAGAGTGAGTGCATGATTAGAGAGACCTAGGGTGTAAACACACAGATCTTAGTTAGTAACATGCAGTGTCCTTGGTGTTAGAGAGAGACACACAGAGTAATAAAACTCAGGAGGAAATGCTGATATTTATACATCATTGGTTAGGTCCCAGATGGAGAATTGTGTCCAATTCTGATCACCACACATTGGTAAGGATGTCAAGGACGTAGTGAAGATACAGAGGTGAATTACGAGAATGGTACCAGGGATCTGGGAATACAGTTACGTGGATAGATTCGAAAAGCTGGGATTGTTCTCATTAGAGCAGTGATAGGTAAGGGGAGATTTGATATAAAATTCAAAATTATGAAGGGTTTTGATAAGGTAATCAATGTGAAACTGTTTCCAGTGTCAGAAACAGGGGCGGCACAGTGGCGCAGTGGTAAGCACTGCAGCCTCATATTATGGGTACTGCCTGTGTGGAGTTTGTGGATTTCCTCCCTCAGCCAAAAGTCTTGCAGGTTGATAGGTAAATTGGCCATTATAAATTGCCCCTAGTATAGGTAGGTGGTAGGGGAATATAGGGACAGGTGAGGATGTGGTAGGAATATGGGATTAGTGTAGGATTAGTATAAATGGGTGGTTAATGGTCGGCACAGACTCGGTGGGCCGAAGGGCCTGATCGAGTGATGTATTTCTAAATCCAAAAATCTAAAGTTCAGTATTAAGAAGACACAGACTGAAGGTAATTGACAAAAAACCAGAGGCGAAATGAGGAGAATTTTCTTCCACAGCGAGTTGTTGGGATCTGGAATTCACTGGCTGAAAACATGGTGGAAGCAGATTCAATAATATCATTCAAAAGGCAATTTAACAAATACTTGAAAAGGAAAAGAAAAACAGGAGTCTGGGGAAAGAGGAGGAAAGAAGAACTAATTATATGGCTCTTTCGAAGAGACAGCACTGACACAAAGGGCCGAATAGCCTTCTTCTGTGCTGCATCAATCTCTTATTTTATGAGCAAGAGAAAGTGAGTGAAGAGAGAGAGAAAGACAGAGTGTGAGAAAGTGTGAAAGAGAGAACAGCAAATAGAAATAGAGAGTACGTCGTGTTTTTGGGCAGAGGGATCATGATCTGCCCGTGCCCGTTCCTGTTGAGGCAGGTGACAAACACACTTCCTGCTGCCTCCTCATTTCCATGAATTCTACGTGCCACCCCGGGTTACCTGCGCTGCTGTCTGTCTGGATGCTTAACAGGGCCCTAAAGGTGTGTGAGGCTGACACATGCTTCAGCCAGGTTCAGCTTTTAAACGCAGTCTGTCCCTCTTAAAGAGAAGATGCACTGATTCACTGGAGGCTGCTGGTGCTCACTGTGAATTCTGCAATTGGAGACAAGGTAAATAGCACACTGCAACAGAGGTTTCTGCGGTTCATGGATGTGGGGATGGATGTCTTAGTTACGAAGGGTGACAGGAGGAGAGAGGCTCTGTTTCCGTGTGGTGGGGTGGAGACTCCCAAGGAACGTCCTCCGAAGGGGATCAGTGAAGGTGGCCAGGGAGGTCAATGCAAGAATTCTCGCCATGAGAATCTGGCAGCAGAGCCAGAAGAAGTTTAATGAGCTCATACGGGTGGTCAATGTCATTGAATTAATCTCCAAATGACATCTCCTACCCCCAACATCACCAACCTCTCACACTGCTCAATGCACCACACCCCCATCACTCACCCATCAGCAGTCCCTAACACTCAGGACTCACACCTAACATTCACATACTCCACCTTACCCTCACACACCTTGTACTGATAGCAGCCTCACACCCACCTCTCACTGCCTCCAATTACCTCCAGCTATTCAGCTATGGCAGGCACATCATCAAAACACAGTGCAACACAATCATTAATATTCTGCCTTCTTTCTTACAGGACAAGGTGACCCATAATCACAGGGAGCAGCAAGTGAACCGGCGAGTGCCAGGCATACCTTCATCCCCTGAGCTTGAGGGAGGAGATGGTTCTTCACATCATGGGACCGGCAGTGACAGAGCCCGTGGCATCCGACATCGCCGAGAGCATTCAGGATGATGCTATGTTCCTGCCTTATGCCCCTTCTTAACTCCCACCTCCCCCTGCATCCTGCTGTCTGGGATGATGTACAAGCTGGAGATGGTGGGATCATGGACCTCCTGCTTTCCAACCCACCCACAATCTCTCATCCCAATACGACCCTTCTGATTTTACACTTCCCAATGTTACCCCAAAACTGCCAGCTTCCCAGTCACAGCAGCTCCAGGAGACAGACAGAGAGCATCAGCACAGGACTGATGGTGAAGCCCCATCACTTAGTCTGATACTCACAGCCTCCAGCTCAAATACTTCCACTGTGTGTGCCTTAGAGGCTGGTATAGAGTCGGAATCTGCACATGCTGATTCATCGAAAACGCACGAACTGCAGCCAGGGCAGGGGGAAAGGATAGTGCATGTGGCAGCTCCCGGACAGCGAGGTCACAAACGTGTTATAATGCACAGGACTCAGATCAGAACATTACTGGGCTGCTGCCTATGTCGAGGTGGTACAGTTTGAATCGAAGCCCTCAAGGCCCAGAGCTGCTCGAGGACATCCTGCAAGGTCATCTGCAGTCTCCCCGAATGAAAGTCAGCAGCCTTCCACCAGCCATGCTGCAGTCACTAGGGAAATACTGGGGAGCACGAGGCAAGTCGAGGGAACGCACAAGACAGAGACTAAGGGAATATACAAGGGTGAATAGTTCCATTTTCCTTTTGTATAATTGGATGTGTTGTTGGATAAAGATGTTACTGAAAAGGTTTATGTTGGTGGTTTTTATTACAGGATGGTGACCAAGGGGACACTGTGATGGGGCGTCTCAGATGGGTGAAATGGTGGAGAATGGGTGATCCATGGTGGGAAAGGGAAGTTGTCCTATGGGAAACAAAATCTTAGCAGGGACTCTCCGACAGCTTGTCTAGTTCGAAGGCGTCCAGGAAATATCCTCCCTGCGTCCTCCTCCTCCTCCTGAGGTGTCCTCCGGATTCCTGGTGCCAATGCCTGTGTCCTCATGATGGTGGTGATATGAAGGGTGCAGCAGAACACCATGAACTTGGACACCGGCTCCAGTGTGTACTGAAGGGCTCTCCCCGAGCGGTTCAGACATTGGAAGCATTGCTTCATCACACCGATGGTCTGTCCCACCATGTTCCTGGTGACTCCATTGCTCACATTATACACATGTTAATTGTGGGAGGTTGGGTGGTGGTGGTAGGTGGTTTGGGGATGTAGAAACATGAGCTGTGTCTAGACGATTTTTTTCTTTGCCTCCGAGGAGCCACATTCTGGTTCTGTATGGAAGCCCTAAGTGTTGAGAATGGCTGACTGCTTCAGAATGAAGGTGTGGTGGCTGCTGACAGGGTAGTGAACATTCACCAACATGATGTACTGGGCATGCTCACACACCAACTGTACATTAATGGAGTGAGAGTTCTTTCAGTTCCTGTACCTCTCCCCATTGACATGGGGCCCCCGCAGAGACACCAACACCATCAGGATTCCCGCTATCCTGACAAAGCCACGGGATCTCTCATTCTGCTTCTCCCTGCTGAGTGACAAAACGATGACATAGATGGTCACCCTCACCTCCCAGAATTATCAATGGGAATGGACAACACACAGGCCTCGTAACTACTGGTCAGTTAGTTTAACATCAGTGGTGAGGAAGGTTTTAGAAACTAAATCAGCGGGAAAAAAATCAACACACACTAGGAGATGTTTGATTTAATTAAGTGTTGTCTGCACGGATTTTTAAAAAGCAGATCATGCTTTCATGAACTAATTGAATTTATTTTGATGAAGTAACAGAGCAGGTTGATGAAAAGAATGTGGTGAATGGTCTACATGGATTTTAAGAAAGCGTTTGATGAAGTACCACACAAAAGGATGTGGAAGCTTTAGAGAGGGTGCAGAGGAGATTTACCAGGATGCTGCCTGGACTGGAGGGCATGTCCTACGAAGAAAGATTGAGGGAGCGAGGTCTTTTCTCATTGGAACGAAGAAGGATGAGAGGTAACTTGGCAGAGGGTACAAGATGATGAGAGGCATAGATAGATTGGAAAGCCAGAGACATTTTCCCAGGGCAGAAAGGGCTATCACCAGGGGGCATAATTTTAAGATGATTGGAGGAAGGTTTCGGGGAGATGTCAGAGGTAGGTTCTTTACACAGAGAGTGGTGGGTGCGTGGAACGCACTGCCAGCGGCGGTAGTAGAAGCAGATACATTAGGGACATTTAAGTGACTCTTGGATAGGTACATGGATGATAGTAGAATGAAGGGTGTGTAGGTAGTTTGATCGTAGAGTAGGTTAAAGGTTCGGCACTACATCGTGGGCCGAAGGGCCTGTACTGTGCTGTACTGTTCTATGTTCTATGTTCTATGTTCTAAAATGTTGGATAACAAAATTGAATGACATGGATTAGCATCCAATTGGATCAAATATTGATTGATGGAAAGAAAAGGGTGAGTCGTGTTAAATGGTAGTTTTTCAGACTGGAGGATGGTAGGCAGTGATGTTCCACAAGGGTCAGTGCTGGAACCACTTTTTTTTTGCTATATATAAATGACTTGGGTCTTGGAATACAGAGCAGAATTTCAAGGCTTGCCAATGACACCAAACTTGGACGCGTGGCAAACACTGAGGATGACACAAACTGCCTGCAACAGGATATCGACAATCCAGCAGAATTAACAGAGAAATGGCAGGTGGAATTTAGTACAGAGGAGTGTGAGGTGATGCCTTTTGCCAGAAGGAATAGGAAGGCAATATAGACTTAATGACACAGTTCTGAACATTGTGCAGGAGCAGACGGATCTTGGATCCATATGCATTTATCATTGCAGGTGGCAGGACATATTAGGAGAGTGTTTAGCAAAACATATCAGATCTTGGAGGCAAGGATACAAAAGCAGGGAAACATAGAAACATAGAAAATAGGAGCAGAAGTAGGCCATTCGGTCCTTCGAGCCTGCTGCGGCATTTGTTATGATCATCGCTGATCATCCAACTCAGTAATCTTTTCCCGTCATATCCTTTGATCCCTTTAGAACCAAGAGCTATATCTAACTCCTTCTTAAAAACATACAATGTTTTGGCCTCGACTGCTCCCTGTGGTAGCGAATTCCACAGGCTCACCACTCTCCCGGTGAAGACGTTTCTCCTCATCTCAGTCCTGAAAGGTTTACCCCTTATCCTTAGACTGTTACCCCTGGTTCTGGACATCCCAACATCGGGAACATCCTTCCTGCATCTAGTCTATCCAGACTGATTAAAATTCTGCAGGTTTCTATGAGATCCCTCCCTCACTCTTCTGAACTCCAGCGAATATAATCCTAACCGACTCAATCTCTCCTCATACATCAGTCCCGCCATTATAGGAATGAGTCTGGTAAACCTTCGCTGCACTCCTTCTATTGCAAGAACCTTCTTCCTCATATATGGAGACCAGAACTGAACACAATATTCCAGATGTGACCTCACCAAGGCTCTGTATAATTGCAGCAAGACATCCCTGCTCCTGTACACGAATCCTCTCGTTATAAAGGCCAGCGTACCATTTGCCTTTTTACCACCTGTTACACCCGCATGCTTACCTTCAGCAACTCGTGTACGAGAACATCAATAATTCCCTTCTCTCAGTTTATACCAGTTCTGATAATAATCTGCCTTCCTGATTTTGCTACCAAAGTGGATAACCTCACATTTGCCCACAATTATATTGCATCTTCCATGCATTTGCCCACTCACTCAACTTGCCCAAATCACACTGAAGCCTCTATGCATCCTCCTGACAACTCACCCTCCCACCCAATTTTATGTCATCTGAAAATGTCGAGATATTACATTTAAATCCCTCATCTAAATCATTAATATATATTGTGCGTAGCTGGAGTCCTAGCACCGATCCCTGTGGTACCCACTGTTCACGTTCTGCCATTCAGAAAAAGACCCGTTTGTTCCCACTCGTTGTTTCCTGTCTGGCAACCAATTTTCTATCCATCACAATAAACTACCCCCAATCCCATGTGCTTTAATTTTACACTCTAATCTCTTATATGGTACTTTGTCAAAAGCCTTCTGAATGTCCAAATAAACCATATCCACTGGCTCCCCCTCATCAACTCTACTAGTTACATCATCGAAGAATTCCAGTAGATTTGACAAGCATGATTTCATTTTCGTAAATTCATGATGACTTTGTCCAATTCTACCACTGTTCTCCAAGTGCTCTGCTATAAAATCTCTGATAATGGCGTCAGGATTTTCCCCACTTTCGACGTCAGGCTCATTGGTCTATAATTCCCTGTTTTCTCTATATATCCCTTTTTAAATAGTGGAGTTACATGAGCTACCGTCCAATCTGTAGGAACTGTTCCAGAGTCCATGGAATCTAGGAAGATGTCCAGCAGTGCATCCACTATTTCTAGGGTCACTTCCTTAATTATTCTTGGATTAAGATTATCAGGCCCAACACCATTTCTCTACTAATACTGATGTATTTAACTTCCTATCTCTCACTAAACCCTGTGTTCCCCAACATTGCTGGTATGATATTTGTGTCCTCCTTTGTGAAGACAGAATCAAAGTATGCACTTAGATGGTCAGCCATTTCTTTGTTCCGCATAATAAATTCCCCTGTTTCTGAGTGTAAGGGACCTACATTTGTCTTCACCAATTGTTTTCTCTTCACATACCTATAGAAACTTTTACAGTCAGTTTTTATGCCCCCACAAGCTTACTCTCTTACTCTATTTGCTGCTTCTTAATCAATCCCTATGTCCTCCTTTGCTGAATTCAAAACTGCTCCCAATCCTCAGGTCTGTTGTATTTTTTTTCCCTGGAGAATTTGTGTGCCTCTTCCTTGGATCTAATGTTATCTCTAATTTCCCTTGCAAGCCATAATTTGGCTACCTTTCCTTTTTTTTTTCTTTTGTGCCAGGTATGCTGTTATAGATGCTACGCTGAAACTTTGTAATGTTTTGGTTAGACTCGAACTGGAGAGCTCTGTCCAGTTCTAATCACCACACTTTAGGAAGGATGTAAAGGTCCTTGAGAGAGTGCAGTGGAGATTTACCAGAATGGTTTCAGGGATAGGGGGTTTAGTTACAAGGTCAGTTTGGAGAAGCTGGATTTGTTGTCCCTGGAGCAATGGGGATTGAGATAGATTTGATAGAGGTGTACACGATTATTATAAGCTTAGATAAGATATTGAAGGAAAAGCTGTTCCCGTGATGAAACACGGACTAGGGGTCACAAATGGAACATTTTGGGTAAGAGATGCAGGTGGAATATGAGGAAGAGCTTTTTAACACAGTGGATGGTAACGATCTGGAACTCACTGCCCATGAGAGTGGTGGAAGCCGAGACAATCAATGACTTCAAAAGGAAACTGGGTGGAACCTGAAGGAAATGCACTTACAGGGCTATGGGGATTGAGCAGGGGATTGAGACTGACTGGATTGTTCCACATAGAACCGTAAATGATGGACCGAATGGCCTCCTTATGTGTCGTAAATGACGCTATGACTCCATAAACCTCTACTACTCTACACTGGATATGTCTCCTGCTGTTGCCTGGAAATATCCAAATACATAGAGTTTCAATGAAACTGTGATCTTAACGTCCACTGACAGCTCCGTCCTCACTCTGATGTGAGGCTCCATGTGTTGCAGGAGGTGACACCGCTCTGTGACTAACTCCTTTTTGAATCAGAGTCACCTCACACACTGCTCCTGGGGCAGGTAAGGTAGGGAAAGTGCTCTTGGAAAACCCAGGGTGGGTAGGGTAAAGCCCCTTCCTCCTCCCTCTTTAGAGAGCGCCCCCTCTCAACATCCTCTGCTCCATTTGTTGGTCATGTTACAGACCCAGAGACACTGCAACTACAGTCCCCATACCTCGTCCAGAGTTGGGTTACCAAATCCCCTGTCCTCCCTGAATGTCTGCAGCAGCTCACAACACAACCTCCAGAAAACCATCCACAGCACCTCCTCTAACTTTACAATAGCAAAAGTAAGTCAAAAGCCCCTCACCTGTAAGTTGGATGTCTGGTCCTTTTAAATAACACTAGAGGGGCTCCTCGTGCTGCTGAATATATGTTCAGCTGAGAATGACTAACACAGGTGGTCAGTGGACATGCACAGGCCAAGTTTCAAAGACATACATCAAAGCTGCTGCAATGGCTGATTGGCACCATATTCAGACCCTTCCTCACACTACCAGCACATGCTTGATAAACCCGGTCTAAATCCCTGTCCAGCGCTAAATCCCTGTCCAGCATGGAGCACTGGAAGTGACCGGCAGCTCAGCTCGTACCATTTGATGGATCCAAGCGTCCATGACGTTGGGCCCTGTGGAGCTGTGGAGCTGAAAATCGTGGTCAGTGGTAGAATAAAGAGGGGGTGAAGTTTATTTTTAAAGCTAATTGAAGAAAATACTAGAAGGCCAAAAGGAATATGGGAACGGTCAGGGGAATGGGCCGAACTGGAGGGGTGAGGCCATGGAGGGATTCAAACACATGAATGAGAATAATAAAATTAAGGTGCTGCCAGACTGGGAGTCAATGTAAATCAGTGAGCACAAGGGTGATGGGTGATCGGGATTGGTGTGAGTTAGAATACAGGCAGCATAGTTATGGATGGGCTGTGGTTTATGGAGGTTTATAAATGGGAGGGTGACCAGGATAGAATTGGAATAGTCAAGTGTGTATTTAACAAAGGCACAGATGAATGTTTATGCAGCAGATAGGCTCAGGCAGAGGAGGAGATGTGTGTTAGTACAGAGGTGGTAGTCGGCAGGGTTGGTGAGAATATGGAGATGAACTCAGCTCAGATTTAAATAGAACACAGAGGTTGCAAACTGTCTGGTTCAGCCTCAGATATTTGGCAATGAGGAGATCGTGGTTCATGGATAGTGGATGGAATTTCTTATGGAGACCAATGACAACTGCACTCTTCCCAAATTTAAATAGCAAGAACATTATTTCAGTGAAACAAATTTTACAGATCTCATAGCAGGAAATAGAGACTTACCAGGGACAGCAACAGCAGCAAAGATGGGAGAGTAAATTACAAGCACTCTAATGCACATAGCAATGGTTTATAGAGCTAATGGTTTATAGGGCGGCACAGTGGCGCAGTGGTTAGCACCGCAGCCTCACATCTCCAGGGACCCGGGTTCGATTCCAGGTACTGCCTGTGTGGAGTTTGCAAGTTCTCCCTGTGTCTGCGTGGGTTTTCTCCGGGTGCTCCGGTTTCCTCCCACAAGCCAAAAGACTTGCAGGTTGATAGGTAAATTGGCCATTATAAATTGTCACTAGTGTAGGTAGGTGGTAGGGAAATATAGGGAAAGGTGGGGATGTTTGGTAAAAATATGGGATTAGTGTAGGATTAGTATAAATGGGTGGTTGATGTTCGGCACAGACTCGGTGGGCCGAAGGGCCTGTTTCAGTGCTGTATCTCTAATCTAATCTAATATCTGGGGACAGAAATTTGCCAGGAATAACAACAGCAGCAAGGAGGGCAGAGGAAATGACAAGAATGGTAATGCAGTTAAACATGGTTTATAGAATTAATAGCTAGATACAGAGACTGACTAGGGACACCAATAATAGCCAGGAAGGGGTAGTAAATGTATTGAATATTCCTCAGTGAGTAATAGATCCGACTGTTTAATGAGAACTGATCATAATCTGCAGAAAGAAAGTTAAACTCCCAGATGAAACTCCTGCTCATTGTTGTAACATTCCAATCTATTGTTCTCTGATTCTGATCTTTCCTCTTCCTCTCTCCGGAGCCGCTGATCCCTGTTAGTGCCGGGAGTGATGTGATACTCCCACTGACACTATGTGATAACACATTGAAAGGAGTCCCTTATTAATAGAAGAGGGAAATCTTCCAGTGACACAATTAGGGTCCATGGCGACTGACATGAATTGCAGTCACTGAACAAACAGGTTCAGTTAACCCCTTTCAATCCAACACTTTTTGTATCACAATAAAGTAGAACATTTACCCGGTCTGGATGGGAATTCTGAGGGTTTGTGAGAGAAGGAATGGTGCAAATGGAAGAAGCACTGCACAGAATCTGCCAATTCTCTCTGGATATAGGAGTGATGACAGAGCACTTGAGGGCTGCAAATTATACACCTAGTTTACAAAAAGGAGGGATGTGGTAAACCCTGTACTGTCCAAACAATCTGACGTCAGTGGTGGTGACATTTCACAACCCAGGACAGAAATATTATTTGCTTGGAAAAGCATAGCATAATAAATTTCAAGCCACATGGATATGCTAATGACAATTCATGTCTGGCAAAGTTCAACAAGAACTTATCCCAAGGTACTTCACAGCAGCATGAAGAAACAAAGTATAACACTGAATCACCAAGGTTAGGTGACCAAATGTTTGGTCAAAGAGGCAAGTTTTAAAGGAGTGTCTTCAAGGATAAAAGCGAGGTGGAGAGATGGAGAGATGGAGCTGTGAAGGGAGCGTATTCCAGAGCTTTGGGCCGAGGCAACTGAAGGTGGAGTAATTAAAATCAGGGATGCACAAGAGGCCAGAATTAGAGGAGCAGAGATATCTCAGAGGGTTTGTGGGGCTGGAGGGGATTACAGAGTTAGTGAGGGGTGAGGCAATGGAGGGATTGGAAAACAAGAATGAGAACTTTAAAATCAAGACATTGCTTGACTGTGAGCTGATGTCGGTCAGTGATCGGGGAATGAGACTTTCTGTGAGTTAAGGCACAGGCAGCAGAGTTTTAGATGACCTCAAGTTTACAGATAGTAGAATGTGGGAGAATGAGTTCGAATAGTCCAGTCTACAGGTAATGAAAGCATGTCTGAGAGCTTCAGCAGCGGATGAGTTGAGACAGGGGTGAAATAAGGCGATGTTATTGAAGTGGAAATAGGTGGTGATAGTGATGGCAAGAATATAACGGTGGAAGCTCATTTTGTGGTCAACTGTCACAGAATCACAGAATTGTTACAGGCGGCCATTCAGTCCATCGTGTCTGCACTGGCTGTCCAAAAGAGCAATTTATCTAGTACCGCTTCCCTGTCTTCTCCCTGTAACTCTGCACAAACTTCCTTTTCAGACAGCTATCCAATTTCCTCCTGAATGCCTCGATTGAATCTGCCTACACCACACTCTCAGGCAGTGCATTCCAGACCTTAAGCACTCGCTGTGTGAAAAAGTTTTCCTCATGTCACTTCTCCTTCTTTTACCAATTACTTTCATTCTTTGCCCTCTCGTTTTAGCACCTTTCAGGAGTGGGAACAGTTTTTCCCGATCCACTCTGTCCAGACACCTCATAATTGTGAATACCTTTTTTTCTAATCTCCTCTCAGCCTTCTCTTCTCGAAGGCAAATGTTCCCAGTTCTCCAGTCTCCCTTCATAACTGATATTCTTCATCTCTGGAACCATTCTTGTGAATGTTTATGTACACTCCCCAATGTCTTCACGTTACCTAAAGTGTGGTGCCCAGAACTAGACATAATACTGCCACTGAGGCCGAACTAGTGTCTCATACAAGTTCAAAATAACCTCTTTGCTTCTGTATTCCTTGCTGCTGTTAATAAAGCGCAGGATACTGTCTGGTTTATTAACCGCTCTCTCTCAACCTGTCCAGCCACCTTCAATGACCTATGCACATATACACCCAGGTCCCTCTGCTCCTGCACCCCTTTTAGAGTTGTACAATTTATTCTATATTGCCTCTCCATGTTCTTCCTACCGAAATGAATCACATCACATTTCTCCACATTGAACTTCATCTGCCACCTGTCTGTCCATTCCACCAACTTGTCTATGTCCATTTGAATTTCTACACTATCCTCCTCACAGTTCACAATGCTTTCAAGTTTTGCCTCATCTGCAAACTTTGAAATTGTGCCTTGTGCACCAAGGTCCATGTCATTAATATTTGTCAGGAAGAGAAACGATCCCAACATTGATCCCTTGGGAACTCCACGACAAGTCTTAAATGAAAACAAAAAGTGCTGGAAAGACTCAGCAGTTCTGGAAGCATCTGTGGAGAGTGAAGCAGAGTTAACGCTTCAGGCCTGTGACCTTTCATCAGAATTGACAAAGGTTAGAAAGGTCAGGTTTTAAGGCAATACAGCAAGGGTGGGGCAAAAGAGAAAAAGGAGGTGTTGATAGGATAGAGGGTCATAGAGATTAACTGACAAGGAGGTCATGGGGCAAAGGCAAAGAGAGTGTGCTTGTGGTGTGGTGAAAGACAAAGCATTAGTGCAGCGAAGGTGTTAAATGACAAAATAATGAACAGCCCAAGCCAAAAGCACCAACATTAAAAAATCCAGTTTAAGGCCAGGGCATGGCAAAAAAAATGATAAAGCAAAATAATTAAAAGAGCCAGTCTTGATCTGAAATTATTGAACTCAATGTTCAGTCTGGAAGTCTGTAGAATGCCTAATCGGACAATGAGGTTTTGTTCCTCGAGCTGACGTTGATGTTCACTGAGACACCGCCGCAGGCTGGGCTGTGGTTTATGGAGGTTTATAACTGGGAAGATAGAACTGGAATAGTCACGTGCATATTTAGCAAAGGCACAGATGAGAGTTTATGCAGCAGATGGGCTGAGGCCGAGGTGGAGACGACAGTTATTCCAGAGGTGGTAGTTGGCATGTTTGTTGATGGAGGGACTATAGAGATGAAATCAGCTCAGGTTTAAATTATTACAGAGGTGGTAGACTGTCTTGTTCAGTCTCAGACATTGGCCAGTGAAAGGTAAGTGGTTCACAAATAGGGTATGAAGTTTCTTATGGAGACCAATGACACTAGCTTCAGTCTTCAAAAAAATAAATAAATTCCAACTCAGTATTTCAGTGAAGCAAGGTTTACATATCTCATGGCTGGAACTAGAGTCTTACCGGGGCAACAACAGAAGCAAAGATGAGAGATTAAATTACACAAACCATAATGCGGTTAGCAATGGTTATATAAAGATAATAGCTGGAGGGATACCAAAATCAGCAAGGGCAGAGTAAATGAGAAGTACAGTAATGCAGTTTAACATGGTTTATAGAATGAAGAGCTGGATATAGAGACATAGCAGGAACACCAACAATAGCAAGGATGAGATAGTAAATGTATTGAATAATCTTCACTGTGCAATAGATGCTAGATGCTAATAGTAGCCGATCATAATGTGCAGAAAGAGTGTCAAGATCCCAGGATAAACCCCTGCCCATTTTTGTAACATTACAATCTATTGTCCTCAGATTCTGATCTATCCTCCCCCTCTCTCTGGAGACGCTGGTCGCTATTAGTGCCAGGGATGATGCTCCCACTCACACTATGTGAAAACACATTGAAAAGAGTCCCTTACTATTAGAAGATGGAGCACCTCCAGTAAAATAATTAGGCTCCATAGAGACTGACATTAATTACAGTCACTGAGCAAATAGATTCCGTTAACCTCTTTCATTCCGACACCTTGCATACCACAATAAAGCAGAAAATTTACTCTGGACAGGATGCGTGAGGGTTACTGAGGGAAGGAATGGTGAAAATAGTAGAGGCACTGGCCAGAATCTTTCAATCCTCGTTGGATATGGGAGCGATGACAGAGGACTGGAGCACTGTAATTGTTACACCCTGTTTAGAAAAGGAGAGATAGAGTAAACCCTGTAATTACTGAGCATTCAGACACGCATCACTACTGGAGAAATTTCATGGGGTCACAACCCAGGAGAAATATATTCGTTTCTTTGAAAAACATACGATAACAAACAAGAAGCAGCAGGGGTCTGGTAATAACAAATCATGTTTGGCAAACTTCAACAACAATTTATATTCATACAGCGCCTTTAACATAATGAAATGTCCCAGGGTGCTTCCCGAAAATGAGATACTAGTTTAAAGCTTGGTCAAAGAAGTAGGTTTTAACGGGCGTGTTAAAGGATGAAAGCGAGGTGGAGAAGTGGAGAGGTGAAGGGAGGGTATTCTAGAACTTGGAGCCTCATTAGCCGAAGGTGCAGATAATAGTGGTGGAGTGATGAAAATCAGGGATGCACAAGAGGTCAGAAATAGAGATGCACAGATATCTTGGCGGAATGTGGAGCTGGAGGATATTACAGAGATAGGGAGCATATATAAGGAGCAAGAGGGTAACTAGAGAAAGGATTGGCCCACTCAAGGACAAAGGAGGAAAGTTATGCGTGGAGTCAGAGAAAATGGGTGAGATTCTAAACGAGTACTTTGCATCGGTATTCACCGAGGAGAGGGACATGACGGATGTTGAGGTTAGGGACAGATGTTTGATTACTCTAGGTCAAGTCGGCATAAGGAGGGAGGAAGTGTTGGGTATTCTAAAAGGAATTAAGGTGGACAAGTCCCCAGGTCCGGATGGGATGTATCCCAGGTTACTGAGGGAAGCGAGAGAGGAAATAGCTGGGGCCTTAACAGATATCTTTGCAGCATCCTTAAACACGGGTGAGGTCCCGGAGGACTGGGGAATTGCTAATGTTGTCCCCTTGTTTAAGAAGGGTAGCAGGGAAAATCCAGGTAATTATAGACCGGTGAGCCTGACGTCAGTGGTAGGGAAGCTGCTGGAGAAGATACTGAGAGATAGGATCTATTCCCATTTGGAAGAAAATGGGCTTATCAGTGATAGGCAACATGGTTTTGTGCAGGGAAGGTCATGTCTTACCAACTTAATAGAATTCTTTGAGGAAGTAGCAAAGTAGATTGATGAGGGAAGGGCTGTAGATGTCGTATACATGGACTTCAGTAAGGCGTTTGATAAGGTTCCCCATGGTAGGCTGATGGAGCAAGTGAAGGCGCATGGGGTCCAGGGTGTACTAGCTAGATGGATAAAGAACTGGCTGGGCAACAGGAGACAGAGTAGGAGTGGAAGGGAGTTTCTCAAAATGGAGATGTGTGACTAGTGGTGTTCCACAGGGATCTGTGCTGGGACCACTGTTGTTTGTGATATACATAAATGATTTGGAGGAAAGTATAGGTGGTCTGATTACCAAGTTTGCAGACGACACTAAGATTGGAGGAGTAGCAGATAGTGAAGGGGACTGTCAGAGAATACAGCAGAATGTAAATAGATTGGAGAGTTGGGCAGAGAAATGGCAGATGGAGTTCAATCAGGGCAAATGCGAGGTGATGCATTTTGGAAGATCCAATTCAAGAGTGAACTATACAGTAAATGGAAAAGTAATGGGAAAAATTGATGTACAGCGAGATTTGGGTGTTCAGCTCCATTGTTCCCTGAAGGTGGCAACGCAGGTCAATAGAGTGGTCAAGAAGGCATATGCCATGCTTTTCTTCATCGGACGGGGTATTGAGTACAAGGGTTGGCAGGTCATGATACAGTTGTATAAGACTTTGGTTCGGCCACATTTGGAATACTGCGTGCAGTTCTGGTCGCCACATTACCAAAAGGATGTAGATGCTTTGGAGAGGGTGCAGAGGAGGTTCACCAGGATGTTGCCTGGTATGGAGGGCGCTGGCTATGAAGAGAGGTTGAGTAGATTAGGATTATTTTCATTAGAAAGACGGAGGTTGAGGGGGGACCTGATTGAGGTGTACAGAATCATGCGAGGGAGAGACAGGGTGGATAGCAAGAAGCTTTTTCCCAGAGTGGGGGATTCAATTACTAGGGTTCACGAGTTCAAAGTGAGAGGGGAAAAGTTTAGGGGGGATATGCGTGGAAAGTTCTTTACGCAGAGGGTGGTGGGTGCCTGGAATGCGTTGCCAGCGGAGGTGGTAGACGCGGTCACGTTAGCGTCTTTTAAGATGTATCTAGACAGATACATGAATGCGCAGGAAGCAAAGAGATACAGACCCTTAGAAAATAGGTGACATGTTTAGATAGAGGATCTGGATCGGCGCAGGCTTGGAGGGCCGAAGGGCCTGTTCCTGTGCTGTAATTATCTTTGTTCTTTGTTCTATGGAGGTATTGAAAACGAGGATGAGAATTTTAAAATCAAGACATTGCTTGACTGGGAGCCATGTCGGTCAGTGATAGAGGAAGAAAACTTGGTGTGAGCTAGGACATGGGCAGCAGAGCTTTGGATGACCTCAAGTTCACAGAGAGTAGAATGTGGGAGATCAGCCAGGAGTGAGTTGGAATAGTTATGCACAGAGGTAACAAAGGCATGAATCAGGGAATCACATAATTATTACAGCACAGAAGGAGGCTATTCAGTGTATCATGTACACATCGGCTCACCGAAAGAGCAATTAACCTCGTGCCATTCCCCGCCTTCTCCCCAGAACCCTGCACATTCTTCCTTTTCAGATAACAGTCTAATTGCATTTTGAATGCTTCAATTGAACCTGTCACCATCACATTCTCAGGCAGTACATTCCAGTCCTTAGCCATTCCTTGCGTGAGAAAATATTGCCTCATGTCACTTCTGCCTCTCTTACCCATTAATTTCAATCTGTGCCCTCTCGTTCTTGATTCATTTCATGAGTGGAAACAGTTTCTCTCTATCTCCTCTGTCCAGACCCCTCATGGTTTTGAACAACTCTATCAAATCAACTCACCTCTCAGCCTTCTCTTCTCCAAGGAAAATGATCCTAACTTCTCCTGTCTATCTTCATAACTGAAATTCCTCATGCCTGGAAGCATTCTCATGGATCTTTTCTGTACTCTCTCCAATGCCCTCACAATCTTCCTAAAGTGTGGTGCCCAGAATTGGACAGAATACTTCAGCTGAGGCTGAATCAGTGTTTTATATAAGTTCAACATAACTTCCTTGCTCTTGTACTGAATGTCCCTGTTAATAAAGCCCAGGATACTGTATGCTTTATTAAATGCTCTCTCAACCTCTCCTGCCAACATCAATGACTTATGCACATATACACCTCGGTCTCTCTGCTCCTTTAGAATGGTGCCCTTTATTTTACATTATCTCAATATTCTTCCTACCAAAATGAATCACTTCATATTTCTCTGCATTGAAATTCATCTGCCACCTGCCTGCCCTTTCCACCAAGTTGTCTAAGTACTTTTGAAATTCAACACCATCCTCCTCACAGTTCACAATGCTTCCACGTTTCGTATCATCTGCAAACTCTGAAATTGTGCCCTGAACACCATGGTCTTGGTCAGTTACCTTCTTTGGCCTCCTTGTCTCGGGAGAAAATGTGTAAGCACCTGGAGGTGGTCAGTGGTTTGTGGAGCCGCACCTGGAGTGGCTACAAAGGCCAATTCTAGAGTGAATTGGCTCTTCCACAGGCGCTGCAGATAAAATTGGTTGTCGAGGCTATTTCATGGTTGGCTCTCTCCTTGTGCTTCTGTCTTTTTTCCTGCCAACTGTTAAGTCTCTTCGACTTGCCATTCTTCAGACCCGCCATTATGGCTATCTGCTAGCTCTAGAGATCACTGGCAATTGACTCCCACAATTTGTGGTCAATGTCACAGGACTTCATTTCGCGTTTGCAGATGTCTTTAAAGCAGCGACACTGATGGCCGGTGGGTCTGATACCAGTGACAAGCTCGCTGTACAATGCGTCATTGGGGATCCTACCATCTTCCATGTGGCTCACATGGCCAAGCCATTTCAAGCGCTGCTGACTCAGTAGTGTGTATATGCTGGGGATATTGGGCGCCTCGAGGACTTCCACGTTGGAGATATGGTCCTGCCACCTGATGCCAAGGATTCTCCGGAGGCAGCGAAGATGGAATGAATTGAGACGTCGCTCTTGTAATATATATCAGGAAAATCAAGGGTGCCAACACTGATCCCTGGGGACCTCCAGCCTTTCCTCCAGCCCCCAAGAAACATTCACAAACTACAATTCTTTCTTTCCTGCCACTCAGCCAAAGCCGTATCCATGTTGTTACCGTCCCTTTTCATTCATGAACTATAAGTTTTCTCACAAGTCTGTTATGTGGCACAGTATCAAATGTCTTTTGCAAATACAATACACCACATCAATAGCATTGCCCTCATCAACCCTCTCTGTTACCTTCTCAAAATCTCCAGGCTGTTAGTTAAATCGTATTTGCCCTTCAGGAATCCATGCTGTTTTCCTTACTTAACCCGAATTTGTCCATGTGACTATTAATTTGTCCCGAATTATTATTACTAGAAGTTTCCCCACCACTGCAGTTAAATTTACTGGCCTGGAGTTCTTGGGATTATCTTTACACCCATTTTTGAACAAGGATGTAATATTTGCAATTCTCCAGTCCTCCGGCATCACCCCAAGTCTAAGGAAGATTGAGAATTTATGGCCAGTGCCTCTGCGATTTCCACTCTCACTTCCCTCATAATCCTTGGATGCACCTCATTGGCCCTGGTGCTTTATTCACTTTACCTCTGGACAGCCTATCTAATATGTCCACTTTATCAATTTTAAACCCTTCTTGTTTCTGAATTACCTGCTCTTTCACCATTGCATGTGTTGTACCTTCTTCCTTGTGTTATGACCCGAGGCGAGAGGAGTGCACTGTTAATTCAGTCCAGCTTCTCCACAGGTCACAACATTTTTTTCTCATTTTCCCACTTGCTGAAACAGTCCATCAGATACACTATTCCCATCAGAATAGAACACACTTTACTGAACTAAACAATTAAAAGTTTATCATAAATGAAGCAGGTGTAAGACCAGGAATCCTGCAGCGAGTAACTCACCTCCTGACTCCCCAAAGCCTGTCCACCATCGATAAGGCACAAGTCAAGAGTGTGATGGAATACACTGCACTCGCCTGGATGGCTGCAGCTCCAACAACACTCAAGAAGCTCGACATCATCCAGGACAAAGCAGCCTATTTGATTGGCACACCATCCACAAACAGTGACTCCCTCCACCACCGATGCACAGTGGCAGCAGTGTGCACCGTCTACAAGATGCACTGCAGCAATGCACCAAGGCACCTTAGACAGCACCTTCCAAACCCGCGACCTCTACCATCTAGGACAAGGGGATCAAATGCATGGGAACATCACCACCTGCAAGTTCCCCTCCAAGTCATACACCATTATGACTTGGAAGTATATCGCCATTCCTTCACTGTCGCTGGGTCAAAATCCTGGAAGTCCATTCCGAACACAATTGTGAGTGAACCTACCTCCCATGGACTGCAGCGATTCAAGAAGGCAGTTCACCACCACCTTCTCAAGGGTTATGGAGAGATGGGTAATAAATGCTGGCCTAGCCAGTGATGCCTACATCCCAGGATCAAATAAAAAAGTCTCAACTAGAAATGAAGTAAAACAATATCACACAGATCAAATTTTTTAAAATCCAACAATTAATTTTTAACTTCCCCTTCCCACCCTAACCAAAGTTCAAAGTCCCTTTTAACCTGAACCAAATTTTAAAGTTACTTTTTTTTTACCTTAGTCCCTTAAAACTCAAACACAGACATATACACTGGTTAACCGAAAACAAGATCTAAAAAAAAAGATTTTTCGATCAGAGCTCTGTTACAAACAAAAAGCATTTGGGTTTCCTAGTTGCCCATTTTGAAGGAAACAGCAGATGAGTTATGTTGTTCCAAACCAGCATGCAGTCTAACTTCTGAGCACACACATCCAGGTTACCAGACAACAGTTCTCTTCAGGCGGCATTGAGAATTATTTTTAGCAGGCTTTCTTCAAACAGGAAACAAGATGACTCAACTCCGCGGACTTCACAAGGTCTGTTCTGGAATTTCTGGAAAATGAGCTGGGTTGTGGTCTTCTCTGCTTTCTTGACTTTTTCTTCAGACTTGACGTTATCTCCTTCTAGAAGGTAAAACCACACACACTGACCGACAACCAGAAAGCTTGTCAGTTTTTCTGCCCATCCCAGGTGTTCTCTGCGACGACGGGGCTTGTCTAATCAAAGGAGAACGTATCACTTTTCTGCCCGCTACCAGGGTTTTGGCTTCATCTCGAACCCGAGCCTTGTGATAACCAGTAACTCTGTTGCCAGTCCAGCTCCCTCTCAGAGACCTCTTGGTGGTTCAATTTTTAATAAAAAAACGGTCTAACATTTATTCAGCTGAACCATAAATGCCTTTAGAAATATTTTTTTTTTACCAAAAAAGAATCACTTTTGTTACACTTGGTAAAGACAGATGCAACGTATTCATTTAATACTTCAACTATGCCCTCTGCATGCATGTGCAAATCCTCTGTGTGGCCCCTAATTGGTGCAACTCCTCCTTTTGCTACCTGTTTATACGTCTATAGAAAACTTAGGAACTCCATTTAATTCTAGCCGCCAGACTCTTCTCATATTCTATTTTACTTCTCTTACTTGCTTTTATGCTTCCGCTCTGCCTGGTTCTCAGTAGGATTGTCTACCTGGCGTCTGTCATAAGCACACTTTTTCTTTTTCATCTTAATCTCTACGTCACTCACCTCTTTTGTAATTCAGGGAGCTCTGGATTTGTTTACACTACCTTTCCCCTTCAAAGGAATATACCTTGACTGAGCCCAAACTATCTCCTCTTTGAAGGTAGCCCATTGTTCAGCTATTGTTTTCCTGCCAATCGTTGACTCCAATTTATTTTCCCCAGCTGCATTCTTACCCCGCTGAAGTTGGCCTTCCCCCAGTTAATTATTCTTACCCTTTGTCCTTTTATGTAGTCAGCCTAAACCTTATGATGTAATGACCACTGTCCTTTAAGTGCTTCCCTACTGGTATTTGATCCACTTGGCCCACCTCATTCCCACGTACCAGATCCAGCAGCGCCTCTTTTCTTGAATGAGGGTTTCAGCAGATGAGCTGAGGCAGGGATTTAGTCAGGTGATGTTACAGAGATGGAAATAGGCGATTGTGGTGATGGCACCAGTATGAGGTTAGAAGCCTATTTTGTGGTCCAATGTGACACCAAGGTTGTGAACAGACTATAGTAATGTCAGACAGTTACCAGGAAGAAGGAAGGAATTGCTAGCTAGGGAAGGGAGATTGGAGCGGGAAGCAAAAACAAGGGGCTGAATTTTATTCTCCCCAGCGGAGTGCGAAACATTGGTGGCCCATATGTGCAGTCTGTGTCTGCTGTGCCACTGTGATGTAGCAGGCGACGTCTCATTTTAATACAGTGAACGGGCTGCCCACTCCACCCCCAATCACGTAACAGGGACGGCCTCAGCGACAACAGTAGTGCTGTCAGCTGTCTCTGTACAGACACTGGTGCCATTTTTAAAGGGCAACCAGACCTGCCACAAAAAGTGCAAAGTTTAACCCCGTACACACACCCCCGCCAGTGCACTGCAAATAAAATGTTGCCCATTTCCCCCAAAAAACCTACATTGTATCGTTGCCTTCCCACCAGCCCCTCCAAAGACTTAAACTGCCGAGTACCCTCGCAACCCAACAACTGTCCAAAGTGTAGAGTTTGCCCCTTCTTCCCCTACACTATTAATGCAGAGTTGACCACGCCCGCCACAAGCATCAGCCACCACCCCCCACCCCATCAGTACTCTAAAAATCCTACTTTCCCCCCTTCCCCACCTCTGTGGCGTTGGCTTTCCCTGGACGGGAAAGCGACGGTGTGTGAGAAGAAGGGTCACTGACCCGAAACGTTAACTCTGCCTCTCTTTCCACAGATGCTGCCAGACCTGCTGAGTGGTTCCAGCATTTCTGGATTTTATTTCAGATTTCCAGCATCTGCAGTATTTTGCTTTTATTATGAAGGTGTGTGAGTGTCAGCCGCTGCATGGAAGATCCCGGGCTGTCAGTAAGATCACAGGGAATTGGACTGAAATATATACATTAAGTTTATTGAAATATTTAAAGGAGGGTACCGCTGCCGAGCGGGTGGGGGGAGGGGGCGGGGAGCCACGAGCCTCTGCACAGCTGGAAAGATCAGGCCCAGCAATCCCGATGTGTGGCTCCATGGAGGCCTACATCAGGAGCCCAACAGAGTCCAGCCCAATGGTTTCAGTATTCCCAATATTTTATTGGAGGAAATTTCTGCTCATCCAGTACTGGATGTTGCATAAGCAGTCTGATAATTTAACAGCAGTGGAGGAGTGGAGAGAGGTGGTGGTGAGGTAAACTTGATGGAGTTCTTTGATAAAACAATGGAGAGGGCTGATGAGGGTGGTGTGATTGAAGTTATATATATGGACGTTCAAAAGGTGGTTGATCAAATGACATTCAAAAGACAGGTTAGGAAAACTGAACCCTATGGATTAAAGAGACAGTGATATTGTGGATATAACATTGGCTAGTGAAAAGTAAACAGAGAGAAATGGTGAAAGGTTGTTGGTCAGACTCCAGGTGAGTATGCACTGGTGTTCCCCAGGGCTCGATGTTAGGACCACTGCTCTGTTTGCTCTTGGAGAACCCGGGGTGGGTAGGGCAGAGCCCCCTCCTCCTCCCAATTTACAGAGTTTCCCCTCTCTAGCCTCTGCTCCATTTGTAGGTCATGTAACTACAGTCCCCATAACTCGTCCAGAGTTCGGTTAGCAAATCCTCTGTCCTCCATGAATGTCTGCAGAAACTCACAACGCAACCTCCAGAAAACCATCCACAGCACCTCCACTAACTTTACAATAACAGAAGTAAGTCAAAAGCACCTCACATGCAAGCTGAGTAAAAAATACACGCATATGAACTAGGAGCAGACGTAGGCCATTCGGCCCCTCGAGTCTGCACCGCCATTCAATCAGATCATAGCTGATCGGTTTGTGTTTCGAATTCCATACTCCCATCTAACCTTGATAACCTTTCATTCCCTGGCCTGATAAGAATCTATCTATCTCCACCTTAAAAATATTCAATGACCCCGTCTCCACCACCTTCTATGGCAGAGAATTCCAAAGTCACACAACCCTCCAGAGAAAAATGTTCTCCTCCTCTCTGTCCTAAAGCGGCGACCCCTAATTTCGAAACAGTGCCCCCTATTACTGGACTCACCCACAAGAGGAAACATCCTTTCCTCATTCACCATGTCAAGGCCTTTCAGGTTCTTATAAACTTCAGTCAAATCTCCCCTCACTATTCTAAATTCCAGTGAAAACAAGACCGTCCGTCCAACCTTTACTCAGAACACAACCTGCTCATTCCTAGTATCAATCTAGTAAACCACATCTGAACCACCTCCAAAGCATTCACATCCTCCATTAAATAAGGAGACCAAAACTACAGACAGTATTCGAGATGTGGTCTCACCAATGCCCTGTATAACTGAAGCATCACATGCTGACTTTTATTTTCAATTCCTCTTGTAATAAAGGAGAGCATTCCATTAGCCTTCTTTGTTACTTGCTGTACCTACCTACTAACTGTTTGTGACTCATGCACTACAGAACCTAGATCCCTCAGCACCTCGGAATTTTGCAACCTATCTATATTGGACTACAACCTCCTTATGTACTCTTCACAACATACTTTCCTACCTATCTTTGAGTCATCTGCAAATTTAGCTAACATGCCATCGCTTCCCTCATCTAAGTCTTTCATATAAATTGTAAAATGTTGAGGCCCCAGCACAGACCCATGATGGACTCAACTTGTCACATCCTGCCAATCTGAAAAGGACCCATTCATGCATACTCCCTCTTTTCGGCAACTGGCCAATAAAACTTTGATCCAAGCTAATATGTTACCCACTACACCATGAGCTCCTACTTTGCACATTAACCTTTTATGTGGCACCTTGTCTAATGCATTCTGGAAATCCAAGCGCAGTATGTCAAAGGGCTCCCCTTTACCCATATCGCATGTTACTCCTTCAAAGAACTCCAATAAATTGGTTAAAGATGACTTCCCTTTCACAAAACAATGCTATCTATTCGCGATTACCTTGAGTTTTTCTAAGTGCCCAGCGAAAGCCTCCTTAATGATCGATTCAAACATCTTCCCCACGACAGTTGTCAAGCTAACTGGCCTATAGTTACCTGCTTTCTGTATCCCCCTCTTCTTGAATAGAGGGGTTATATTTATTACTTTCCAGTCTGATGGAACCTTTCCAAAATTAGTGAACTTTGAAAAATTAACAACAACACGACTACTACCTCATTAGCCACCTCTTTTAAGACTCTAGGATGAAGCCCATCAGGACCCGGGGACTTTTCAGCCCACAACTCCATACGTTTGCTCAGTAAAGCTTGGTATTTTCACCAAGTTTCTCTCTTCCTTCCACCTCCTGATTTACAGCTTCTACTGGAATGTTTCTTGTATCCTCGATAGTGAAGACAGAAACAAAATATTTGTTCATTGCATCCGCTGTTCCCTTTTTATCTGCTATTAACTCCACATTCTCACTGTCCAGAGGACCAACGCTCTTTTTACTTACTCTTCTCCTTTTTAAATACACGGAGAAACTCTTGCAATCCATTTTTACATTTCTAGCTAGCTTCCTATTATACTCGAATGTCTTTCTCCTGATTAACCCGTTAGCCATTGTCTGCTGTTCTTTATATTCTGACCAATCATCTGAACTGCCACTCATCTTTGCACAATTATCTGCCTTTTCGTTAAGTGTGATGTTTTCCGTAATTTCTTACTAAACCGCTGGTGGGTCCTCCACCTGATAGTAGGAATATACTTATTATGGAGTATTCCTGAAATATCCCCTTAAATGTCTGCCACTGCTTCTCTATTGATCTATCTCCAAGACTAGTAACCCAGTTCACTTCAGCGAGCTCAACTTTCATGCCCAAATAGTTGCCCTTATTCAAGTTTAAAATACTGATCATAGATCCACTCTTCTCTCTTTGAAACTGGATGTAAAATTCAGTCATAATGTGGTCGCTGCTACCGAGAGGTGCCTTTACTCTGAGGTAATTAATTAATCCTGTCACATTACATTATACGAAGTCTAATATAACCTTATCTCTGGTTGTTTCCAGAACGTGCTGTTACAAGAAACTACCTCGAAAGCATTCTATGAACTCTTCATCCGGGCTACTGTTCCCAATCTGATTTTTCCAGTTTATATGTAGATTAAGATCACCCATGATTATTGCCGTATGTCTATCACAAGTAAACAATGTTTCTTCTTGTATACGATGTCCTACATTGTGATTACTGTTAGGAGGTCTGTCGACCACTCCTGCTAGTGACTTCTTTCTCCTGGTATTCCTCACCTCCACCCAAATCGATTCGACATTCTGATCTCCTGAACCGAGGTCATCTCGAACTTATGCCCCGACACCATCCTTGATTAACAGTGCCACCCCTCCACATTTACCGAGCATCCTATTCTTCTTGAATGTCAAATATCCCTCAATATGCAGGACCAGGAAGCCTGGTCCTTTTCAAAATACTAGAGGGGATTCCTGGTGCTGCTGAATGTATGCTTAGTTGTGAGTGACTAACACACGTGATCAGTGGACACGCACGGACCAAGTTTCAAAGATGTACATATTAGCTGCTAGAAAGGGACATTGACGTTACTCCAAACCCCTCCTCAGACTAATAGCAAATGACAGTACACCCAGGCTAGATCCCTACACAGAATGGGGGAGTGTGCTGGCCACACGAGAAGTGGTTGGCGGTTCCATTCACATCGTTTTTATAGATCCAGGTTTTTGTTACATTGGCACCAGTGGCACCTTAGTGTAAAAATCACAGCCGGAGGTGCTAGGGAGGGGAAAGAAATTCACTTTCAAAAGGGAATTTAAAAAAGTTTCAAAGGCATAAGATTTACAAGAATATGTGAAATCGAGAGGGGTATAGGGCTAATTGGAGTGGTGAGGCCATGGAGAGATTCAAAGACAAGAATGAGAATATTAAAATTAAGGTGTTGCCAGACCGGAAGACAATGTAGATCAGTGAGCACAGGGGTGATGGGTGATCGGGATTTGGTGTGAGTTAGAACACAGGCAGCAGATTTCTGGATGGGCTGTGGTTTATGGAGGTTAATAACTGGGAGGGTGACCAGGATAGAATTGGAAGGTGACCAGGATAGAATTGTAATAGTCAAGTGTGGATTTAACAAAGGCACAGATGAGGGTTTATGCAGTAGATGGGCTGAGGCAGAGGTGGAGACGGGACATATTACAGAGGTGGTGATAGGCAGGGTTGGTGATGGAGAGAATATGGAGATGAACTCAGCTCAGTGTCAACTGGATGCAGAGGTCGCAAACAGTCTGTTTCAGCCCCAGACATTGGGCAGCGAGAGGAATGCAGACAGTGGATAGGGAATGGAGTTTCTGGCAGTGACTGAAGACAATGGCTTCAGACTTCCCAAGATTGACATGACAAGAACATTAAATCTGTAAAATATGCTTATAATTCTAAACGTTGGATACAGAGACTCACCAGGGACACCAGTAATAGCGAGGATGGGATAATACATCGTTTGAATCATCTTCAGTGCATAATAGATCCGATCATCTAATGTTATCCAAAAATAATCTGCAGTAACAAGGCCAAACCAATAGGAGAAACTCCGGCTTCCCATTGTAGTAACATCCCAAGCTACTTTTCTCATGTTCTGACCCATTGTTGTAACTTTCCAATCTATTGTTCTCAGATTCTGACCCATTGTTGTAACATTCCAATCTATTGTTCTCAGATTCTGACCCACTGTTGTCACATTCCAATCTATTGTTCTCAGATTCTGACCCACTGTTGTCACATTCCAATCTATTGTTCTCTGATTCTGACCCATTGTTGTAACATTCCAATCTATTGTTCTCAGATTCTGATCTATCCTCTCTCTCGCTGGGGCTGCTGATCCTTGATAGCGCCGGGATTATGCTGTTGTTGACACTATGGGATAACACATTGAAAGGAGGGAAATCCTCCAGCGACGCAATTAAGGTCCATGGTGACTGACATTAATTACAATCACTGAACAAACAGGTTCAGTTAACCCCTTTCAGTCCAACTCTTCTTGTGCCACAATAAAGTAGACCATTTACCCTGTCTGAATGGGATGTGTGGGGGATGCTGACAGAAGGAATGTTGAAAATAGCAGAGGCAGTGACAGAATGTTCCAATCCTCCTTGGATATGGGCTTGATGCCAGAGATGGGAGGGTTGTAAATGTTACTCTCGGTTTAAAAAAGGAGAGATGGAACAAACGGTGTAATTACTGACCAGTCAGTCTAACGTCGCTGGTGGGAAATTTCTAGACTTCACAGCCCAGGACAAAAACATTCGTTGCTTGGAAAAAAACACGGGACAATAAATGGACGGCAGCAGGGATATGGTAATGACAAATCATATCTGGCAAAGCCCAACAACAACAACTTACATTTCTTGGTCAAAGCAGGAGGTATTAAGTAGTGTCTTAAGGGAGGAAAGTGAGGCAAAGAGGCAGTGACAGTGGTATAGCGGTAATGTCACTGAACTAGAAAACCAGAGGTTCAGGCTAATACCATGGGTTCAATTCCCACATGGCAGTTGGTGGGAATTAAAATTAAATCTATTAATAATTTCTATTCATTAATAAAAGTCTGGAAATGAAATTTAGTCTCAGTCATGGTGCCATGAATCTGTCATCGATTGTTGTCAAAACCGATCTGATTTACTAATGTCCTTTCGGGAAGGAAATCTGCTGTCCTTACCTGATCTGGCCTCCATGTGACTCCAGACCCTCAACAATGTGGTTAACTCTTAAATGCCTTGTGAAATGTCCGAGCAAGTCACTCATTTGTCAAGGGCAATTAGAGATGGGAACAAATGCTGGCCTTGCCAGCGATGCACATATCCCACACACGAATAAAATAAAAGAGGTGTAGTGAGGGAATTCCAGAGCTTTGGGTCTAGGCAGCTGAAGACCTGGCTGGCAGTGGAGCAATGATGAAAATCAAGCATACACAAGAGACCAGGATTGGAGGAGTGCAGATGTCTTGGAGGGTTGTGGGGCTGGTGAATATTACATAGATAAGGAGGTGTGAGGACATCGAGGGAGTTGCAAACACGGTTGAGAATTTTAAAATCTAGACATTGCTTAACTGGCAGCCGATGTATGTCAGTGATCGGGGAACGGGACTTGGTGTGAGTTTACACAAGAGCAGCAGAGTTTGGATGACCTCAAGTTTACAGAGAGTAGAATGTGTGAGACAAGCCAGGAGTGTGTTAAAATCTGGAATAGAAAGCTAGTCTCACTCATGGAGCCATGAAAGTATCATCGTTTTCTGTTAAACACCATCTGATTCACTAATGTCCTTTAGGGAAAGAAATCTGCCGTCCTTTCCTGGTCTAGCCCACATATGACTCTAGACTCACAGCAATGTTATTGACTCTTAACTGCACTCTGTGAGGGCCTAGCAAGCAACTCTGTTGAAGCATTTGAAAAGAAGGCTGAGAGTTTTTAAATTGATGTGTTGCTGACCAGGATCCAATGTCGGTCAGTGAGTTCAGGGAGTGATGGGTGAACAGGACTTGGTGTGAGTTAGGACATGGGCAGCAGTGTTTTTCATCACCTCAGGTTTACAGAGAGTAGAATGTGGGAGACCAGCCAGGAGTGTGTTGGAATAGTCAAGTCTACAGGTAACACAGGCAAGGGAGAGTGTTTCACCAGCAGAGGAGCTGAGACAGGGATGAAGTCGTCCTATGTTAAGGGGGTGGAAATAGGCAGTTTTATTGATAGTGTGAATATTTGGTAGGAAGCTCATCGCAGGAGCAACTATGACACCAGGTTGTAAACACTTTGCTTTAGTCTCAGACAGTTGTCAAGTAGAGGGATGGAGTCTGTAGCTAAGAAATGTTTGATGTGGGGTTTGAAAACACTGGCTTTAGTTTTCCTAATATTTAATTGGCCTGGCAGATGTGTGAAGTGATACATTGTGGAAAGATTTTATAATATTATTTATTCATGGGTTGTGGGTGTCGCTGGCTGGGCCAGCAGTTATCACCCACCCCTAATAGCCTTTGAGAAGGTGATAGCGAACTGCAGGTGGATGAATGAGGAGAGATAACACAACTTTAAATGTGGTGAGAATAACAGAGAGACCTGGGGTGTTTGTGTGCAATCTTTGAAGTGAGCTGGACAGGTTAACAAACAGTTAACAAAGAAAATAGATTCCTAGGTTTTATTAATAGAGACACAGAGTCGAATAGTCAGGATGTTATATTACACCTATAGAAAAGACTACATCGGCTCCGCCTCGAGCATTGTGTCCAATACAGGGAACCACATTTTAGGAAGGACATGAGTCCATTGGAGAGGGGATAAAAGAGTTTTACTGGAATTTTTCCAGGGATGAGGGATTACAGTTATGTAGCTGGGATGGTTCAACTTAAAGCAGGGAAATGTAAAAGCAGATCTGATCGAGATGCGAAGCAGAAAGCAGAGAGTAGTGGAGAATATTTATTGTTCAGTCTGGAGGGAAGTACACAGTGTCGTTCCCCTGTTCTGAAGAAGGGTCACTGACCTGAAACATTAACTCTACTTCTCTCTCCACAGATGCTCCCAGACCTGCTGTGTATTTCCAGAATTACTTGTACTTATTTCAGCTTTCCATCATCCTCAGTATTTTGCTTTTATTATCCCGATGGTCACTGTTGGGATCACTGTTGCAGTATGTTAATACGATGGGCTTGTGTACAGAGGGGATAATGTCAAGGTTTTGTGATGGGTGGAAACTCAGAAATGTTAATAAACAGTGAGAAGGATAGTAACAAACTTCAGGAGGACAGAGACTGACTGGTGAAATGGACAGGAACATGGCAGATGTAATTTAACACAGTGAAGTGTGAAGTGAGACATGGGTAGGAAGTATGAGGAGAAACAATATAAAATAAATGGTACCATTATAAAGCGGGTGCAGGATTAGAGAGACCTGCGGTGTACACACACAGATCTTTGATGGTAACATGTAGTGTCCTTGGTGTCAGAGAGAGAGGCACAGAGTAATACAACTCATGAGGAAATGCTGATGTTTGTACATCATTGGTTAGGTCCCAGCTGGAGGATTATGTCCAATTCTGGTCACCACACTTTTATAAGGATGTCAAGGACTTAGTGAAGATACAGAGGTGATTTATTAGAATGGTACCAGGGATCTGGGAATTCAGTTATGTGGAGAGATTGGAAAATCTGGGATTGTTCTCTTTGGAGCAATGCAGGGTAAGGGGTGATTTAATATAGAATTCAAAATCATTAAGGGTTTTGATAGGGTAATTAATGTGAAACTGTTTCCAGTGTCAGGAAGTTCAGTATTAAGAAGACACAGATTGAAGGTAATTGACAAAGAACCAGAGGTGAAATGAGGAGAATTTTCTTACACAGCGAGTTGTTGGGATGTGGGATTCACTACCTGAAAACATGGTGGAAGCAGATTCAATAATATCTTTCAAAAGGGAATTTAGCAAATACTTCAAAAGGTAAAAAAGGAGACTGCGGAAAGTTGGGCGGGGGGGGGGGTGGTGGATGTTGGTGGTGGAATTCATTAAGTAGCTCATTCCAAGAGACAGAACTGAGACAATGGGCAGAATAGCCTCCTTTTGTACTGCATCAATCTCTGATTCTATGAGAAATAGACAGAGAGTGTAGAGAGCGAGTGAGGACATGCGTAAGTGGGAAAGGAAGATAGATATAGCGAGAAAATCGGGTTTGCTTCGCTTTTCGGGTGTAGGGATTGTAATTCGTGATCTGCCCTTGCCTATTCATGTTGAGGCAGGTGACACACAAACTTCCTGCTGCCTTCTCATTTCTACGAATTCTATGTACCGCCTAGGGTGACACGCGGTGCTGTCTGTCTGCTGGGGCCTAAGGTTGTGTGAGGCTGGCTCGTGTTTCATCCAGGATACAGCTCTTAAAGACAGTCTGTTCCTCTTAAAGGGAGGTTGCACTGAATCACAGGAGGCTGCTGCTGACTGTGAAATGCCGCAATTAGAGACAAGGTAAATGGAATACTAGGACAGAGAGAGGGTTCTGCGGTTCACGGATGTGGTGCTGGACGCCTTAGTCATGGAGGGTGAAAGGCGTAGATAGGCCATGTTCCCATGGGGTGGGGTGCAGACCCTCAAGAAATGCACTTCGAAGTGAATAGGAGCAGGTGGCCAGAGAGGTCAGTGCAAGAAGTCTGGCCCCGAGGACCTGGCAGAAGAGCCAGAAGAAGTTAAATGAACTCACACGGGTGGTCAATTTCAGTGAATTCATCTCCACATGACATCTCCTGCCCTCAACACCAGTAACCTCTCACACTGCTCAATGAACCACACCCCCATCACTCACCCATCAGCTGTCCCTAACACTCAGGACCCACACCTAACATTCACATACTCCATCTCACCCTCACACACCTTCTACTGATACCAGCCTCACATCCACCTCTCCCTGCCTCCACATGCCTCCAGCTATTCAGCTATGGCAGGCACATCACACAAACACAGTGCAACACAATTAGTGACATTCTGTCCTCTATCTTACAGGACAAGGTGGCTCATAAACACAGGGAGCAGCAGTGATCCGGTGGGGACCAGGCATACCTTCATCCCCTGAGACTGAGGGAGGAGATGATTCTCCACATCATGGGACCGGCTGTGACAGAGCCCGGAGCATGCGGCATCACCGAGAGCATTCAGGATGATGTTATGTTGCTGCCTGACGTTCCTTCTTAACTCCCACCTCCCCCTCATCCTACTGTCTGGGAAGATGTACAAGCTGCAGATGGTGGGACCATGGACCTCCTGCTTTCCATCCCATTCCCAATCCCTCACCACAACCCTCCCCTTCTGATTTTATACTTTCCAATGATAACCCAAAACTGCCAGCTTCCCAGTAACAGCAGCTCCAGGTGACAGAGAGAGAGACAAGCAGCACAGCACTGATGTTGAAGCTCCATCACTTGGTCTGAAACTCATAGTCACCAGATCAAATACTTTCGCTTTGTGTACCTTAGAAGTTGGTATAGAGTCGGAATCTGCACGTGGTGAGTCACCGAGCACGAGTGAGCTGCAGCCAGGCCAGGGGGAACGGATAGTTCATGTGTCAGATCACCGGAGGGCGAGGTCACAAAAAAGCTGGCTGATGGGTAACAGCAGCTCAGGCTGCTGCTGCCCATGTCGAGGTGTTGCAGTCCGAATCCGAGCCCTCAAAGCCCAGAGCTGCTCGAGGACGTCCTGCAAGGCCATATGCAGTCTCCCCAGTGAAAGTCAGCAGCCTTCCACCAGCCATGCTGCAGACACTGGGGAAACACTGTGTAGGATCCCTAGCAAAGTCGAGGGAACCCACAAGACAGTCACTAAGGGAATCTACAAGGGTGAATAGTTGCGTTGTGTTTACATAATTGGATGTGTTGTTGGATAAAGATGTTAATGAAAAGGTTTTTATTGCAGGATGGTGACCAAGCGGATGCTGTGATGGGGCATCTCAGATGGGGGCAATGGTGGAGAATGGGGAATCCGTGGTGGGAAAGTGAAGTTGTCCTACGGCAACCGGAATCTTAGCAGGCAATCGCCGGCAGCCTGTCCGGGTGGAAGGCATCCAGGAAATATTCTGGAAATATCCTGGTTGGTTGGCGATGGATGGTGGGGTTTGAATTCCTTGGGGGTGAATCATGAGCCATGTAAAGACAGGGTAGTGATTCTCTCCGAGGAGCTACACTCTGATTCTCCACAGAGTTCTGAAGTTTGTGGGAACAGAGGAGGAGGTGTCGGGCGTCTTGCAAAGCATTAAGGTAAATAAGTCCCCAGGGCCTAATGGGATCTAATGCAGAATACTGAGGGAGGCAAGGGAAGAAATAGCTGGGGCCTTGACAGAAATCTTTGCATCCTCATTGGCTATAGGTGATGTCCCAGAGGACTGGAGAATAGCAAATGTTGTTCCTTTGTTTAAGAAGGATAGCAAGGATAATCCAGGAAATTACAGGCCGGTGAGCCTTTGGTCAGTGGCAGGGAAATTATTAGAGAGGATTCTTCGGGGCAGGATTTACTTCCATTTGGAAACAAATAAACTTATTAGTAGCGAGAGGCAGCATGGTTTTGTGAAGGGGAGGTCGTGTCTTACTAACTTGATTGAGATTTTTGAGGAAGTGACGAAGATGATTGATAAAGGAAGGGCAGTGGATGTTGTCCATACAGACCTCTTTAAAGCCTTTGACAAGGTCCCTCATGGCAGACTGGTGCAAAAGGTGAAGTCACACGCGATCAGAGGTGAGCTGGCAAGATGGATACAGAACTGGCTCGGTCATCGAAGACAGAGGGTATCAGTGGAAGGGCGCTTTTCTGAATGGAGGGCTGTAAATAGTGGTGTTCCGCAGGGATCAGTGCTGGGACCTTTGCTGTTTGTAGTACATATAAATGATTTGGAGGAAAATGTAGCTGGTCTGATTAGTAAGTTTGTGGACAGCAAAAAGCTTGGTGGAGTTGCCGATTCTGATGAGGATTGTCAGAGGATACAGCAGGATATGGATCGGTTGGAGACTAGGGCGGAGAAATGGCAGATGGAGTTTTATCCAGACTCTCGCTGGCACGAGAGTGTCAATATAAATTTGCGTTTACATTCCCGGACAACTGTACACCTGGATGTGTCTCCCCCAGGGATTACATGATGGTCCGACAACATTCCACCAGTGGTTGGCGATAGATCCGGTGTTGCAGGTGCCGGACCCACCCCTACCCTTTGCCCTCGATGTCGCTACCACAGATACCACCTTATCAGCGGTATTCCTTCAGAAGAAACATGGCCGATTCTGCCGAGTGGAATACGCATCTCACTTGTTAACATCAGTAGAAAAGGCCTTTACAATGTGTGAAAAAGATTTGCTGGCCGTCTTCTGGGTGATTCAAAATGTTACTTATATTGTCAGCCTCAGCCCTGTTACTACCCTAACTGAACACACACCCTTCCAGTTGTGACTGGATGGAAGCTAAAGGACGGTAATGTTATATTGTCAGCCTCAGCCCCGTTACTATCCTAACTGAACACACAACCTTCCAGTTGTTAGTGGATGGACGGTTGAAGGACGGTAATGTTATATTGTCAGCCTCAGCCCCGTTACTATCCTAACTGAACACACACCCTTCCAGTTGTTACTGGATGGACGGTTGAAGGACGGTAATGTTATATTGTCAGCCTCAGCCCCGTTACTATCCTAACTGAACACACACCCTTCCAGTTGTTACTGGATGGACGGTTGAAGGACGGTAATGTTATATTGTCAGCCTCAGCCCCGTTACTATCCTAACTGAACACACACTCTTCCAGTTGTTACTGGATGGACGGTTGAAGGACGGTAATGTTATATTGTCAGCCTCAGCCCTGTTACTATCCTAACTGAACACACACCCTTCCAGTTGTTAGTGGATGGATGACTGAAGGACGGTAATGTTAGTCAGAATCACATTGCTCGGTGGGCCTTGCTCTTGCAAGGTAGATATATTTCAGTAAAAAAGGAAAATACTTTGACATGCTTGGCATACAATTTAATCTACCAGGCTGAACCCCATGAGTGTCAGGTTTTGACAGAAAAGGCCGTCAAGGGACATTTTGTGTCAAAATCAGTGCGGGGCGGGAGTGTCCAACGGAAGAAAACAGAAATCAAACCAGCACTCAACATTTTTGTTGACGGTTCATCTGCAGTGGAGAATGGGATTAGGCAGGCAAAGTGCGGATTACAAATACAGGATCATAATGGAAAACCTATTAAAGACATTGCCTGACAGTTACTGGCGAGTTTAAGTGTGCAGTGTGCCGAACGAGCTGCAGTCACTTTGTGCTGACACAACCACATGTTTCCCCCACTGGTTGATATAAATTCTGACAGTATGTACGTGTGTAACAGTTTAACCGAGTACCTACCTCTGTGTGAAGCGAGAGGTTTTGTGTCAGCAGATGGAAAACCTTTTCCATCTGTCCTATTACTGCAGAGAATAGTAGATGCAGCGAGGAGAGGATTACAGAAAATACTATGATATATTGACCTATGTTGTGAAAATTGGAAAGGAGATAATTGGGACAACTTTGTCTAAGTGTCGTCTGGAAAACCAGGTGGTCATATGTCCTCACTCTATATATATATATATACATACATACATATAAAACAGCAGAATCAAAATGTGGATTTAATACCACTGTAAATTGCACCATGGAAACGAGGAAGGCATTATCAGGTTAACCCATGTGGCCTATCAGGCAAAGGGGAGATATTGCTTAACCACCACAATGAAGAAGTACCAGTATGGACATAACCGGATTTGTCTGGTGAGCAACAGTACGTCGCTTGTCAACCCACAAATACCAACTTGAGGAGAGAAGACGGAGTTGGTCGGCATACATAAAAGAAAGACAGAAACGATAATTGTTACAGAAAGTATTAAGGACGACTTGATAAATTACCTTCGGGAACATGAATATACTATTCAGCCATTGCCCATACGTTTGGGTCAAGAGAGGCAGCAACGAGAAACCATTGCTGTAGTGTACTACAATCTGGAACAGCAGTGGAAGATGATACAAGTTCAGATTGATGAGATAAATGATTCTACCTGGTGGGAAGACTTATGGAACTGGGGGTCAAACGTGAAGATGCACCCTGGTTTAGAAATATCTCCCATGTCCTGATAGTCGTTTCGGGTGTCATGGTGATAGATGTGACATACTTAATTTGGAAACTTAAGAAATTGATTAAGGAATGTGAGAGGATGTATGAACACAGGTTGGACAGCTACCTTAAAGGCAATCAGTATTCGAACTTGCTCCATTAAAATATTGACAATTAATAATGTAACACGAGGGTAGTTGTATAACTATTGGTAGATACTTAAAATGAATTAATGAATGACAAATGTATTCTAAAAGTTAAATTGCGACTGCGTTATGCTCGCACAAGTGATTAATTAAGTAACAATGATGTTTACATTGTGCTTTCTTTAACTATGCTTTCTACTTATGATCTTGCGTTAACAATGAAATTATAATTGCACAAGTGTACTACCGAAGAGACATGAGAGTGTGATCCCTTGGGCATAGCCCTTCATGATCAGAGGGGGACGGGGGAGGGGGTGTGGTGGTGGTGGTGGGTGTCGACTCAGTAAAAACACATAAGAACGTAATTGAAACAATGAGGCTCGTCACACAACAATACACAACGTTTTGAAACATAGAGGGGCTGGTTAGAAGGAGCACAGCAAACAGATGGTCAAGGAATTGTAGACCATACAGAAAAGCAGGCTGAAACAAGAGAGAGATTCTACCAGACAGTGTCCCTGCACAAACCAGATAAAGGAGTTTCTATTGGCATGAGGTATGATTAGACTCACAGTAGACAATGGCTGAAAATGGTGACAGCACGAGAACCCCGAGGAAGAACACTCAAGAAAATTCCTTGAGTCATGGACTCAGAGAATAGAAGGGCAGCTGCCATTCTGAGACTGATCACCTCGTGTCTTGGGGTAGTATAATATGCAAGTAGTGAGTGCTTGTACCTGATGATTTAATGTGTGAATAAACATTGATATACCTTCCACCAGTTCGATTCTGTGAATTCTTCAAGAGTAAGTGCAGATTAGGCACAGCAACAATCTGATAGCTCTATACAGGGTCTTACCAGGAACATAAACACAAGCAACGCCAAGAGAGAAAATTACACGACCAGTAACAAAATTAGCAATGCTTCGTAGAGTTTACAGCCTTTATCAAAGACTCACCAGGAGTAACAACAACAGCAAAGAGGGATGAGAAAATGACAAGGGCAGTAATTCAGTTAAACACGGTTTATAGAATTAATAGCTGGATAAAGAGTCTTACCAGGAACACCAATAATAGCGAGGATGGGATAGTAAATATATTGAATAACCTGAAGAGCTAAAAAGATCCGATAGTCTAATGAGAACCAGTCATAATATGTGGAAAGATCGTCAAATTGCCAGATTAAACTCCTGTCCATTGTTGTTACATTCCCATCGATTGTTCTCAGATTCTGACCCATTGTTGCAACATTCCAATCGATTGTTCTCAGATTCTGACCCATTGTTGTAACATTCCCATCTATTTTTCTCAGATTCTGATCTATCCTCTCCCTCTGTCTGGAGTTGTTGGTCCCTCTTACTGCCGGGTTTGATGCTCCTGTTGACACTATGTGATAATACATTGAAATGACTCCCATATTAATAGAAGCTGGAAACCCTCCAGTGAAACAATTAGGGTCCGTGGAGACTGACATTAATACCAGTCACTAAACAAACAGTTTCAGTTAACCCCTTTCAGTCCAGCACTGCTTGTACCACAATAAAGTAGAACATTTATCCGGTCTGGATGGGATGTATGAGAGATGCTGAGGGAAGTAAAGTTGGGAATAGCGGAGGCACTGGACAGAATCTTTCAATCCTCCTTGGATATGGGAGTTGTGACAGAGGTCTGGAGGGTTGTAAATGTTACACCCTATTTGAAAAAAAGGAGAGATGGAGTAAACAATGCATTTACTGACCAGACAGTTTAATGTCACTGATGGGGAAATTTCATAGCCCAGGACAAATATATTCATTGCTTTGAAAAACATGGAATAATAAATAGACAGCAGTAGGGAGATGGTGATGTCAAAGCATGACTGGCAAACCTCAACAACAACTTATATTTATATAGTGCTTTTAATGTTATAAAACATCCCAAAGTGCTTCTCAGGATCATTATGAAGCAAAGTATGACACTGAGACACAACAGGAGATATTAGATCAGATGGCCAACAGCTTGAACAAAGAGATAGGTTTTAAGGAGTACCTGAAAGGAGGAAAGCGAGACGTAAAGGCGGTGACCGTAGCAGAGTGGTAATATTACCAAAATTGTAATACCGAGGATCAGGCTGATTCTCTGAGGACATGGGTTCAAACCCCACCGTGGTAACTGGTGCAATTTAAAATTCAATATGTGCTAAAATTCAATTAATTAATACAAATCTGCATTTGAAAACTATTCTCAGCAATGGTTCCATGATGCTATCAATGATCATCATAAAAAAAACAGCCTGGCTTACTGATGTTCTTCAGCAATGGAAATCTGCCATCCTTATACGGTCTGGCCTCCATGTGACTCCAGACCCAAAACAATGTGGTTGACTCTAAACTGAATTCTGAAAGGTCCAGCAAACCACTCAATCATCAAGGGCAATTAGGGATGGGCAAAAAATGCTGGCCTTGTCAGTGACACCCACATCCCATGAACGAATGAAAAAAAAAACAGTGCAGTGAGGATATTCCAGAACTTTGGGCCTAGGCAGCTGAAGACCTAGTCGCCAGTGGTGCAGTGATTAAAGTCTGTGTGCACAAGAGGCCGGAATTAGAGGAGTGCATATATCTCGGTGGGTTGTGGAGGTGGAGGAGATTACAGAGATATGGGGCGGGGGGCGAGGCCATGGAGGGATCTGAAAACAAGGATAAGAATTTTAAAATCAAGACATTGCTTGACTGGGAGCCAATGTCAGTCAGTGATAGATGAACGGGACTTGGTGTGAGCTAAGACATGGGCAGCAGAGTTTTGGATGACCTCAAGTTTACAGAGAGTAGAATGTGGGAGATCAGCCAGGAGTGAGTTGGAATAATCACATCGAGAGGTGCCGAAGGCATGAATGAGGTTTCAGCAGCAGATGGGCTGAGACAGGGGTGAAGTCGGGTGATGTTACTGAGGTGGAAATAGGCGGTTGTAATGATATCCTGAAAATGAGGTTAAAGATCATTTTGTGGTGAAATGTGACACCAAGGATGTAAACATATTGTCTGAATCTCAGACTGTCACCAGGAAGAGGGATGGAATCAATAGCAAGGGAACAGAGTTGGAGTGGGGAGTGAAAACAATGGCATCAGTCTTCCCAATATTTAATTGGAGGAAATTTCTGCTCATCCAGTACTGGATGTCGGATAAGCAGTCTGATAATTTAACAACAGTTGAGGAGTGGAGAGAGGTGGTGGTGAGTTAAACTTGATGGAGTTCTTTAATAAAACAATGGAGAGGGTTGATGAGGGTGGTGTGATTGAAGTTATATATATGGACTTTCAAAAGGTGTTTCATTAAGTGACATTCAATAGACAGCTTAGGAAAACTGAACCCGATGGATTAAAGGTACAGTGACAGTGTGGATATAACATTGATTAAGGAACAGTTAACAGAGAGAAGTGGTGAAAGGTTGTTGTTCAGACTCAATAGGAGTATACAGTGGTGTTCCCCAGGGCGCGGTATTAGGACCACTGCTCTTTTTGACCTTGGAAAACCAGGGGTGGGTAGGGCAGAGACCCCTCCTCCTCTCTCTTTACAGAGCTTCCCCTCACTTCAGCCTCCGCTCCATTTGTTGGTCATGTTACAGACACAGAGACACTGTAACTACAGTCCCATACCTCGTCCAGAGTTGTGTCACCAAATACTCTGTCCTCCCTGAATGTCTGCAGCAGCTCACATCACAACCTCCAGAAAACCATCCACAGCACCTCCACTAACTTTACAATAACAGAAGTAAGTCAAAAGCCCCTCACCTGTAATTTGGATGCCTGGTCATTTTAAATAACACTAGAGGGGGTTCTTCGTGCCGCTGAATGTATGTTCAGCTGAGAGCGACTAACACAGGCGGTCAGTGGACATGCACAGACCAAGTTTCACAGACGTACATCAAAGCTGCGGGAATGGATGATTGATATCGTATGCAGACCCCTCCTCACGCTGCAGACACACACATGTTACACCCACGCTATCACCCCGGCCAGCCTGGGTGTCCTGCACAATGTGATGGATGTGACCGGCAGTGCAGCTCACACCATTTTGTGGATCCAAACTTCCACAGCATCAGTGGAGCTGGAGAGATGAAATGTGTGGTCAGGGAGAGGCAGAGGGAATGAAACTCACTTTAAAAAGGGAATTAGAACAAGACTTTCAGATGAACAAGTTTCAGGAATATTGGAAATGGACAGGGGATTGGGATAATCAGAGCGTTGACAGTTAACATTTCGGGTCAGTGTCCCTTCTTCGGAAGGGTCCTACTTTTCCGAAGAAGGGTCACTGACCCGAAATGTTAACTCTGCTTCTCTTTCCACAGATGCTGCCAGACCTGCTGAGTGATTCCAGCATTTCTTGTTTTTGTTTCAGATTTCCAGCATCTGCAGTATTTTGCTTTTATGTCATGAGATCCATTCTTGCTGCCATGTAGGATCAGACTGCTGTCAACATGGCTGTGGATCTCAGTGTTCAAAGGGGTTTGCAGGATCTCACAGCAGTCCAGCAATCTGTGATCCATTAGATTACTCGGATTGATGAACTGTCGCCCCGTGGGAATGACAGTGTCTCCATGGAGCATGAACCTGCTGTCCTCTCTCAGGATGACAGTATTTGTTCTCTCTTCACTGCCACTCCACCAGTGTACTTGCTGTTACCCTTCAGACATCCCAGGCTACGGCTGCCCATGTCGAGGTGGTGCAGTCCGACGACCAGTCCTCAAAGCCCAGAGCTGCTCGAGGACGTCATGCAAGGCCACCTGGAGTCACCCCCAGGGAAAGTCAGCAGCCCTCCATCAGCCATGCTGCAGTCATTGGAGAAACACTGTGTAGGAGCACTAGTCAAGTCGAAGGAACCCACAAGACAGGCACTAAGGGAATACACAGGGGTGCATAGTTCAGTTTTGTTTGTATAATTGGATGTGCTGTTGGATAAAGATGTCAAAGTAAATAATTTTGTTGGTGTTTTTTATTGTCGGATGGTGAGCAAGGGGACAATGTGATGGGGCGTCTCAGATTGGTGTAATGATGGAGAATGGGGGATCCATGGTGGGAAAGGGATGTTGTCCTATGGGAAACAGAATATTAGCAGGGTCTCTCAGACGGTCTTTCTGGGTCGAAGGCATTCAGGAAATATCCTCCCTGCCTCCTCCTCCTCCTCCTGAGGTAGCCTCCGGATTCCTGGTTCCCATGCCTTTGTCCTCATGATGGTGATGATATGAAGGGTGCAGCAGAACACCATGAACTTGGACACCTGCTCCAGTGTGTACTGGAGGGCTCCCTCTGGCGATTCGGACAGTGGATGCATTACTTCATCACACTGATGGTCTGTTCCACCATGTTCCTGGTGACTTCATTGTTCACATTATACACATGTTAATTGTGTGAGGTTGGGTGGTGGTGGGAGGAGGTTTGGGGAAGAAGAAACATGAGCTGTGTCTGGAGGCGGGTTACATTTGTCTCCGAGGAGCCACATTCTGGTTCTGCATGGGGGCCCGATGTGTCGGGACGGGCTGACTGCTTCAGAATTAAGGGATGGTGGCTGCTGCCAGGATGGTGGACATTCACCAACATGATGTACTGGGCATGCTCGCACACCAACTGTACATTAATGAAGTGAGAGTTCTTCCAGTTCCTGTACCTCTCCCCGTTGACATGGGGACACCGCAGAGACATCTCAAAAAACAGGAATGCAGCTATCCTCACAAAGCCAGGGGTCCCCTTATCCTGTTTCTCCCCGCTGAGGGAGAAAAAGGTGTATTAACTTCACCCAACATAGATGGCCTCTCTCACCTAGCGGATACATCAATGGACAGCACACATTCCTCACAACTACAGGCCAGTTAGTCCAACATCAGTGGTGGGAAAGGTTTTAGAACAATATCAGGGATAAAACCATAAGCATTTGAGAGGTTTGAGTTACTTCAGGATAGCCAGCATAGATTTACAAAAGGAAAGTCATGCTTGACTAATCTAATTGCACTTTTGATGATGTAACAGAGAAGGTTGATGAAGGGAATGTGATGGATGTTGTCTAGATTGGTTTGAACAATGTGTTTGATAAAGTGCCACAGAAAAGGTTAATTACCAACATTGAGTCAAATGGAATGGGAGGGTCAGTGTCCAATTGGATAAAAACAAAGGTTTACATAGAGAAAACAGTTTGTCATAGTAAATGGCAGTTTTTCAGACTGAAAGGTGTTAGACAGTGAGTGTTCCGCCAGGGTCAGTGCTCGGGCCACTGTTTAATTTTGCTGTGTATAAATGACTTGGATCTTGGAATACAGAGTAGAATTTCAAAATCCGCCTCTGATACCAAACATGGAGCTGTGATAAACAGTGAGTATGTTCAGAACCACCTGCAACAGGACATAGATACTGATTGGAATGAGCAGACGAGTGGCAGATGAAAGTGTGAGACAAGTGTGAGGTGATGCATTTTGTCAGAAAGGATAGGAAGGCAATATAGGCTTAATAACAATGTTCTAAACAGTGTGCAGGAACAGAGAGACCTGTGGGTGTATGAATATCCATCGTTGAAGGTGGCAGGACATATTGAGAGATTGGATAGTAAAATACATATAATCTTGGACTTCATACAGAGAGGCATTGAGTTCAAAAGCAGAGAAGTTATGATGAATGTTTAAAAATCTCTGGTTAGGTCTCAGCTGGACTACTGTGTCCAATTCTGGTCACCACACTTCAGAAAGATTATGAAGGTCCTTGGTGCTGAGGAGATTTAACAGGATGGTTCCAGGGATGGAGGATTTTAGTTCCAAGGTTAGGTTACACGATTATGACAGGTTTAGATAATTTAGACAATGAAAAAGTGTTCCCATTAACTGATGGAAGAAAGACTAGGGACACAGATTGAAGGTTCTGGACAAGAGATGCAGGAGGAATATGAGGAAGAAGTGTTTTCTTTATGCAGCGGGTGTTAATGATCTGGAACTCACTGCCCACAAGTGCGTGAGAAGCAGAGACAATCATTGATTTCAAATGAAAGCTGGTGCGGACCTGAAGGAAATGAATTTGCTACAGGGATTGAGTGGGGGAGTGGGACTGACAGGATTGCTCCATGGAGAGCCAGCATGGATATGATGGGATGAATGGCCTCCTTCTATGTCGTAAATGACTCTATCAGTCTCTGTGACTCGATGTTGGATACGTCTCCTGCTCTTGTCTAGAAAGATCCAGGTACATAGAAGTTCAATTAAACTGTGACCTTAACATCCACTGACAGCTCCGTCCTCACCCTGGTGTGAGGCTGTAGGTCGTGTTACAGGAGGTGACACAGCTCTGTGACCACCTCCGAATTGAATCAGAGTCACCTCACACACTGCTCCTGGGTTAGGTGTAGGGAGGAAAAGTGCTCTTGGAAAACCCGGGGTTGGTAGGGCAGAGCCCCTTCCTCATCCATCTTTTCAGAGCATCCCCTCTCTGCAGCATCTGCTCCATTTGTTGGTCATGTTACAGACCCAGAGACACTGTAACTACAGTCCCTATACCTTGTCCAGAGTTATGGAACATAGAACATAGAACATTACAGCACAGTACAGGCCCTTCAGCCCTCGATGTTGCGCTGACCTGTGAAACCATCTGACCTACACTATTCCATTTTCATCCATATGTCTATCCAATGACCACTTAAATGCCCTTAAAGTTGGCGAGTCTACTACTGTTGCAGGCAGGGCATTCCACGCCCCTACTGTTGGGTCAACAAATACTCTGTCCTCCCTGAATGTCTGCAGCAGCTCACAACACAACCTCCAGAAAACCATCCACAGCACCTCCACTAAATTTACAATGGCAGAAGTCAGTCAAAAGCCCTAAAACTGTAAGATGGATACCTGGTCTGTTTAAATAACACTAGAGGGGGTTCCTCGTGCTGCTGAATGTATGTTCAGCTGAGAGTGACTGACATAGGCGGTCAGTGGACATGCACAGACCAAGTTTCAAAGTCGTACATCAAAGCTGCTGGAATGGCTGATTGACACCATATTCATACCCTCCTCATGCTACAGACGCAAACATGTTACACCCACGCTATCACCCCGGACAGCCTGGGTTTCCTGTACAATGTGCTGGATGTGACCGGCAGTGCAGCCCACACCATTTTATGGATCCAAACTTCCACAGCACCAGTGGAGCTGGAGAGATGAAATGTGTGGTCAGGGTGTGAGACAGAGGGAAAGAAACTCACTTTAAAAAGGGAATTAGAAAAAGACTTTAAGATGAACAAGCTTCAGGAATATTGGAAATGGACAGGGGATTGGGATAATCAGAGGGGTGAGGACATGAGGGATTTGATCATACGAGTGAGAATATTAAAATTGAGGTGTTACTGGACCAAGAGCTAATGTAGATCAGTGAGCACAGGGATGTTGGGTGAACAGAATTTAGTGCAAATTAGAAGGTGGCAGCAGAGTTTTGGATGACCACAGGTTTACAGAGAGTAGGTTATGGGAGAGCAGCCAGGAGTGAGTTAGAATAGTTAAATCTCGAGGTAACAGTCAAGTCTTCCAACCAAAATGGACGATTTGATCTTTTCCCACATTATACTCCATTTGCCAGTTCTTTGACCACTCATTTAACCTTTCCATATCCCTTTGTAGCCTCCTTATGTCCTCTTCAGAACTTACCTTCTTACCAATCTTGGAGTCATTAGCAAATTTCGAAAGCATACCTTCGGTCTATTAATCAAAGTTTTTTGTATCAATTGTAAAAAGTTGAGGCCCCAGCACTGATCATGGTGGCACACCACTTGCCGCAGCTTGCGAACCAGAAAGTAACCCATTTATGCCTACTCTGTTTCCTGTTAGCTAGCCTATCCTCTATCCATGCCAATTATGTTACCCCCTACACTATGGGATTTTATTTACCACAATGACGTTTGATGTGGTACGTTATCAAATGCCTTCTGTAAATCTAAGTACAGTAAATCCACCAGTTCCCCTTTATCCATAGTACATGTTACTTCTTCAAAGAACTCCAGTATATTGGTTAAACATGATTTCCCTTTCACAAAACCATGTTGACTCTGCCTGATCACCTTGATTTTTTTCTACGTGCCCTGCTATAACGTCTTTAATAATAGCTTCTAACATCTGATCCATAACTGAAAGCCATTCCCACCTGCCACAGGTCGTATGTACACAATGTCTCTTCTGATGTTGTGCTGCATTTGAACTGTTACTCCTCAATAGAGTCATAGAATTATAGAGATATACAGCACAGAAACAGGACCTTCAGCCCATTGTGTCTGTGCTGGCCATCAAGCACCGAACTATTCTAATCCCAATTCCCAGCACTTGGCCTGTAGCCTTGTATGCTATGGCGTTTCATGTGCTCATCTAAATACTTCTGAAATGTTGTGAGGGTTCCTGCCCGGACCATCTCTTAAGGCAGTGTGTTCCAGATTCCAACCACCCTCTGGGTGAAAATTACTTTCCTCAAATCCCTTCTAAACCTCCTGCCTCTTACCTTAAATCTATTCCCCCTGGTTATTGACCCGTCCACTGAGGGAAAAAAGATTCTTCATGTCTAACCTATCAATGCCCCTCATTATGTTGTATACCTCAAAAATGACACCCCTCATCCTTTTCTGCTCAAAGGAAAACAACCCTAGCCTTTTCTGTCACTCTTCACAGCTCAAATGCTCCAGCCCAGGCAACATCCTGGTGAATCTATTCTGCACCCTCTCCATTGCAATCACCTCCTTTCTATAGTGCGGCAACCACAACTATACACAGTACTCCAGTTGTGGCCTAACTGGCGTTTTATACTGCTCCATCATAACCTCCCTGCTCTTATATTCTACGCCTCGGCTAATAAAGGAAGGTGTCCCATACGTCTTCCTGACCGCATTGTCTCCCTGTGCTGCTGCCTTCAGTGATCTATGGACAAGTACACCAAGCTCCCTCTGACCTTCAATACTTCCTCGGGTTCGACCATCCATTGTATATTTCCTTGTCTTGTTCGCCCCCCCCCCAAAATGCATCACCTCACACTTCTCAGGATTAAATTCCATTTGCCACTCCTCTGCCCATCTTGCCAGCCCATCTACATCGTCCTGTAATCTAAGGCTTTCCTCCTCACTATTTACAACACCACCAATTTTCGTGTCAGCTGCGAACTTACTGATCAGTCCTCATATATTCACGTCTAAATCATTAATGTACACTACAAACAGCAAGAGTCTCAGCACCGATCCCTGCAGTACACCACTGGTCACAGGCTTCCACTCGCAAAAACAACCCTTGACCATCACCCTCTATCCCGCCGCTAAGCCAATTTTGGATCCAATTTGCCAAGTTGCCCTGGATCCCATGGCCTCTTACCTTCTTAACAAATCTCCCATGCGGGACCCCATCAAAAACCTTACTGAAGTCCATATAGACTACTGCTTTACCCTCCTTTACACCCCTAGTCACCGCCTCGAAAATAATCTATCAATTTAGTTAGACACGAACTCCCCTTGACAAAGCCATGCTGACTATTCCTGATTAATCCCTGCCTCTCCACGTGGAGATTAATCCTGTCCCTCCGAATTTTTTCCAATGGTTTCCCTGCAATAAATTGCTTGTGACCCTTCGACCTCCTTTCTGTTAAGCTGTGACACTCTATCAGATCTTACAGTGGTGTAGGAGTGGCAACAGAGTTCCTGCCTCCCTTTTATATGATTTTTCAGGGTGAAAGATGAAGAGATGAAATGTGTGGTCAGTGATAGAAACAGAGGGAAAGAAACCCACCTTTATAAAGGGAATTAGCAAAAGACTTTAAGATGAACAAGTTTCAGGAATATTGGAAATGGACAGGGGATTGGGATAATCAGAAGGACGAGGACATGGAGGGATTTGATCACATGGTTGGAATATTAAAATTGAGGTGTTACTGAACCAAGAGCCAATGTCGGTCAGTAAGCACAGGGATGTTGGGAGAACAGAATTTGGTGTAAATTAGAAGATGGCAGCAGAGTTTTGGATGATCACAAGGTTACAGAGAGTAGAATGTGGGAAACAAGCCAGCAGTGTGTTAGAATAGTCAAATCTCGAGGTAACTAAGGCATGGATGAGGTTTTCAGCAGCCGATGAGCTCAGCTCTCTCTTTCTCTCTTTCTCTATCTCTCCCTCTCTCTCTCTGTCGCCCTCACTTGCTCTATCCCACGCTCAGAATCTTCAATGTTTCAATCAAGTCGCCCCTTACTCTTCTAAACTCCAGCTGATATAAGCCTAGCCTGTCCGGCCTTTCCTCATAAGACAGTCCGCCCATATTCATCTAATAAACCTTCTCTGAACTGTTTACAACGCATTTACATGCTTCCTTAAATAAGGAGACCAGTACTGAACACAGAATTCCAGATAATGTCTCACCAATGCCCTCCCTACCTTTGTATTCAGTTCCTCTCACAATAAATGATAACATTATATTAGCTTTCCTAATTACTTTCTGAACCGACATACTAACCTTATGCAATTCATACACCAGGACACCCAGATACTCCTGCATCTCAGAGTTCTGCAATCCCTCACCATTCAGATAATATGCTTAGTTTAATTTCATTATTGCTACCAATATGGACAATTTCACATTTCCCCACATTCCACTCCATTTCCCAGATCTTTGCCTTCTCACTCAATCTATCTCTGTCCGTTTGCAGCCGCCTTATGTCCTCTTCAGAACTTTGTTTCATCAACAGATTTACCAACCACACCTTCGGTCCTTGCATCTAATTCATTTAAACAAACTGTAAAAAGTTGAGGCCCCAGCACTGATACCTATGGCACACCTCTCGTTACATCCTGCCAACCAGAAAATTACCCATTTATGCCTGCTCTCTGTTTCCTGTTAGCTAACCAAACGTCTATCCATGGCAATGTGTTACCCCCTGCACCATGAGTTTTTATTTTTCGCAATGACCTTTGATGTGGCACCTTATCAAATGCCTTCTGGAAATCTAGTACAGTACATCCACCAGTTCGCCTTTATCCACAGCACATGTTACTTCTTCAAAGAACTCCAGTTAATTGATTAAACGTAATTTCCCTTTCACAAAACCATGTTGACTTTGCCTAATCACCTTAAATTTTTCGACCTGCCCTGCTATAACATCTTTGATAATAGCTTCTAAAAAACTAATTCACAGCCAGAAAGCCTTTCTCATATGTCACAGATTGTTTCTCTACTGTGTTTATTCTGATTTTGTGCTGTATTTGAACTGTCACTCCTCAATAAACTGCTTGTGACCCTTTGACCTCCTTTTTGGGTGATCTCTGACCCTAGATCAGACCTTACAGTGGTGTAGGAGACGGAACACAGACATCAGGATGATAGGCTTGGTTTACTTGGTTTGTGAAAAATAGTAAACTCAGTTGAGTGATGAATGAGTAGGAGATTTGGCAACAAAAAGAGTTTACACACAATCAAACGTGTGTGTTCATCACTAACAGCGTGGGTGGGGGGTGGGGGGGGGAGGACTTTCAGAGAGTTTTGAATAAGAAAAGCCAGAAATACAATCTCACTAGCATATCACAGGAAATAGTCAATTGATAACCTGGTAGGGAAGAAAAACAGGCACGCCTGGGGAGACGGACATACTAAGGATTTTCGAGGTGTATGATGGGAATTACGATTTTATTCTCAATGGAATATCTGAGGATGTCCAGAAATGCAAATTTAAGCTAAAAAAAAACGGGCTGAGATTAGTTGGTCAATGGGGCACATCTGTGCACCTGAACAGAAAGTGCTGGAAATACTCAGTGGGTCTGGCAGCATCGGTGCAGAGAGAAACAGAGTTAATGTTTCAGATCTGTGACCCTTCATCAGAACTGGTAAACGTTAGAAATGTTGATGTACAAGCTGGAGATGGTAAGACCATGGACCTCCTGCTTTCCATACCACCCCCAATCCTTCACCTCAAACCTCCCCTTCTGATTTTATACTTTCCAATGATAACCCAATACTACCAACTTCCCAGTCACAGCAGCTCCAGGAGACAGAAAGAGAGCAGCAAAAGAGCACTAAAGCCCCATCACTTGGTCTGATGCTCACAGCCACCAGATCAAATACTTACAGTGCGTGTACCTTAGAGGCTGGTATAGAGTCAGAATCTGCACGTGGCGAGTCACCGAGCATGAGTGAGCTTCAGCCAGGCCAGGGGAAAAGGATAGTTCATGTGTCAGATCACCGGAGGGCGAGGTCACAAACGAGTTATAATACACAGGACTCAGATGTGAACATTGCTGGAGCTGCTGCCCATGTCGAAGTGGTGCAGTCTGAATCCGAGCCCTCAAGGCCTAGAGCAGCTCGAGGAAGTCCTGCAAGGCCATCTGCAGTCACCCCCAGTGAAAGTCAGCAGCCTTCCACCAGCCATGCTGCAGTCACTGGGAAACACTGTGTAGGAGCAGTAGGCAGGTTGAGGGAAATCCACAAGACAGGCACTAAGGGAATACACAAGGGTGAATAGTTCAGTTTTGTTTGTATAATTGCATGTGTTGTTGGATAAAGACGATCATGAAAAACATTTTGTTGGTGTTTTTATTGCAGGATGCTTACCTCGGGGACGCTGTGATGGGGCATCTCAGATGGATGTAATGGTGGGGAAGAGGGGGATCCATGGTGGGAAAGGGAAGTTGTCCTCTGGGAACTGGAATCTTAGCAGCGTCTCTACGACAGCCTTTCCGGTTTGAAATCATCCAGGAAATATCCTCCCTGCCTCCTCCTCCTCCTATTGAGTTAGCCTGCGGATCCCTGGTGCCAAAGCCTGTGTCCTCATGATGGTGATGGTGTGAAGGGTGCAGCAGAACACCATGAACTTGGACACCTGCTCCAGTATGTACTGGAGGGCTCCCCACGAGCGGTTCAGACATCTGAAGCATTGCTTCACCTGGTGGTTTTGTGTGGAGGAGGGGAGTGTCTAGAGTTTAGAGGTCGTGAGCCACATTCGGGTTCTGCATGGGGGCCCGATGTGTTGGGACCGGCTGACTGCTTCAGAATGAAGGTACAGTGGCTGCTGCCAGGACAGTGGACATTTATCAAGATGATGTACTGGGCATGCTCACACACCAACTGTACATTAATGGAGTGAGAGCTGTATCAGTTCCTATACCTCTCCACGTTGCCATGGGGACCCCGCAGAGACACCTAGACCATCAGGAATCCCGCTATCATGACAACGCCACGGGATCTCTCACCTGCTTCTCCCTGCTGAGAGAGCAGGCAGTATAATTCAGCTCACCCGACATAGATAGCCTCCGTCATACAGCAGATACATGAATGGACAACAGAGAGAGAGATAATGGATACGTCACCCGCTCTTGTCTGGAAAGATACAGATAAGAACATAATAACATAAGAAGTAGGAGCAGGAGTAGGCAATTCAGCCACTCGAACCTGCTTCGCCATTCAATATGATCATGGCTGATCTCATCTCGGCGTCAACTCCACTTTCCTGCCCGTTCTCCATATCTCTTCAACCCATTACTAATTAAAAATCTGTCTATCGCCTCCTTAAATTTACTCAATGTCCCGGCATCTATTGCAATCCGGGTATTGAATCCCACAGACACACGACCCTTTGAGAGAAGAAATTTCTCTTCATCTCTATTTTAAATCTTAACCCTTATCCAAAAACAATGACCTCTCATTCTAGGTTGCCCCACAAGAGGAAACGTCTTCTCTATGTCTACTTTGTCAATCCACTTAATCATCTTATATACCTCAATTAGATCGACTCTCATTCTTCTAAACTCTAGAGAGTAAAGGCATAAAGAGCTCAATCTCTCTTCATAAGACAAATCCCTCATCCCTGGAATCAATCTAGTGACCCTCCTCTGATCTGCCTCCAATGCAACTACATCCATCCTCAAGTCAGGAGACTAAAACTATACACAATACTCCAGGTGCGGTCTCATTAATGCCTTGTACAGTTGCAGCAACACTTTCCTACTTTTATATTCTATGCCTTTAGCAAGAAATACCAAAATTCAATTTGCCTTCCTTTTCACCTGCTGTACCTGAAAACTAGCTTTCTGCGATTCATACACGAGGACACCCAGATCCTTCTGCACCGAAGCACTCTGAAGTTTCTCTCCAGTTAGGTAATAATTTGCCTTTCTATTCTTCCGACCAAAATGGATAACCTTACACTTATCCACGTTAAACTCCATCTGCCAAATTTTCGATCATTCACCTAACATATCCATATCAATTTGTAAATTTCTTATTTAATTATTGCAACATACTATCCCACCTATTTTAGTGTCATCTGGAAATTTGGCTATAGTACCTTCTATCCTTGCATCCAAATCATAAATATATATTGTAAATAGCAGGGGCCAAGGACCAAATCCTGTGGTACCCCACCAGTTACATATTGCCAACCAGAAAAAGATCCATTTATCCCGACTCTCTGTTTTCTGTTGGTTAGCCAATCCTCTATCAAAGTTAATAAATTGCCCCCGACCTCATGTGATCTTACCTTCTGTATTCATCTTTTGTGCGGCACTTTATCAAATGTCTTCTGGAAGTCCAGATATACTACATCTACAGAATCACCATTTTCCACTTTTCTTGTCACAGCTTCGATGAACTCTAGCAAATTCGTCAAATAGGATTTACCCTTCATAAAACCATGCTAACTCTGATGGATTGCGTTTTGACTTTCTAAATATCCTGTTATTACTTCCTTAATAATGGGTTCTAACAATTTCCCAACGATAGATGTTAAACTAACTGGTCTATAGTTTCCTACTTTCTGCCTCCCTCCCTTTTTGAATAAGGGCGTTATATTAGCTTTTTTCCAATCCACTGGAACCTTTCCCGCATCCAGCGAATTTTAGAATATTGTAACCAATGGATCCATTATCTCTGCTGCCACTTACTTTAAGACACTCTGATGCAGGCCATCAGGCCCTGGGTACTTGTCTGCCTTCAATTCCAATTGTTTGCTCTGTACTTTTTACCTAGTAATGATGATTGTTCTAAATTCCTCTCTTTCTATAACCTCTGCATTACCTGTTACTATTTAGATAGTACTGGTGTCCTCCACCGTGAAAACTGAGGCAAAATACTGATTTAGTGTCTCCACCATTTCTGTGTTCCCCTCTATCAACTTCCCAGTCTCATCCTCCAAGGAACCAACATTCACTTTAGCCACTCTCTTACCTTTTATATACTTAAAGAAGTTTTTTCTATCCGTTTTTATATTTTGCTCTAGTTTTCTTTCATAATTTATCTTTGCTCTTTTTATTACTTTTTTAGTAACCCTTTGTTGATCATTAAAAATTTCCCTATCTTCCAGCCTGCCACTGGCATTTGCAGTATGGTATGCCTTACATTTTGTCTTTATGTTATCCTTAACTTCCTTGCTTGGCCATGGATGTTTTTCCCCCTCCTAGAATATTTCTTCCTCTCTGGAATATATTGTAGTTGGGAGGAATTGAATATCTCCTTAAACATCTGCCACTGCTCATCAACTGTCCTACCTTTTAGTCTTCCTGCCCAGTCCACTAGGACTAAATTTGTACTCATGCCGATGTAATTACCTTTGTTTATGGATCTAATAGTTGGATACAGAGACTTACCAGGGCCATCAACAATAGCGAGGATGGGGTAGTAAACCGTTTGAATCATCTTCAGAGCATAATAGATTCGCGCTTCTAATGTCATCCGAAAATACTCAGCAGTAACAAGGCGAAACCAATAGGACAGACTCCTGCTGTCCATTGCTGTAACATTCCAATCTATTGTTCCCAGATTCTGACCCATTGTTGGAACATTGAAATCTATTGTCCTCAGATTCTGACCCATTGTTGTAACATTCCAATCTATTGTTCTCAGATTCTGACCCATTGTTGGAACATTGAAATCTATTGTCCTCAGATTCTGACCCATTGTTGGAACATTCCAATCTATTGTTCCCAGATTCTGACCCATTGTTGGAACATTGAAATCTATTGTCCTCAGATTCTGACCCATTGTTGTAACATTCCAATCTATTGTTCTCAGATTCTGACCCATTGTTGCAACATTTCAATCTATTGTCCTCAGATTCTGACCCATTGTTGTAACATTCCAATCTATTGGAAGGTGAAATTGTGAGACTAGCTAAGAGGAAAAAGGAAGCATACATAAGGTCTAGGCGGCTGATGAAAGACGAAGCTTTGAAAGAATATCGGGAATGTAGGACCAATCTGAAACGAGGAATTAAGAGGGCTAAAAGGGGTCATGAAATATCTTTAGCAAACAGGGTTAAGGAAAATCCCAAAGCCTTTTATTCATATATAAGGAGAAAGAGGGTAACTAAAGGACAAAGGAGGAATGTTTTGCTTGGACTCAGAGAAAATGGGTGAGATTCTAAACGAGTACTTTGCATCGGTATTCACCGAGGAGAGGGACATGACGGATGTTGAGGTTAGGAACAGATGTTTGATTACTCTAGGTCAAGTCGGCATAAGGAGGGAGGAAGTGTTGGGTATTCTAAAGGGCATTAAGGTGGACAAGTCCCCAGGTCCGGATGGGATCTATCCCAGGTTACTGAGGGAAGCGGGAGAGGAAATAGCTGGGGCCTTAACAGATATCTTTGCAGCATCCTTAAACACGGGTGAGGTCCCGGAGGACTGGAGAATTGCTAATGTTGTCCCCTTGCTTAAGAAGGGTAGCAGGGATAATCCAGGTAATTATAGACCGGTGAGCCTGACGTCAGTGGTAGGGAAGCTGCTGGAGAAGATACTGAGGGATAGGATCTATTCCCATTTGGAAGAAAATGGGCTCATCAGTGATAGGCAACATGGTTTTGTGCAGGGAAGGTCATGTCTTACCAACTTAATAGAATTCTTTGAGGAAGTGACAAAGTTGATTGATGAGGGAAGGGCTGTCGATGTCATATACATGGACTTCAGTAAGGCGTTTGATAAGGTTCCCCATGGCAGGCTGAGGAGAAAGTGAAGGCGCTTGGGGTCCAAGGCGTACTAGCTAGATGGATAAAGAACTGGCTGGGCAACAGGAGACAGAGAGTAACAGTAGAAGGGAGTTTCTCAAAATGGAGACGTGTGACCAGTGGTGTTCCACAGGGATCCGTGCTGGGACCACTGTTGTTTGTGATATACATTAATGATTTGGAGGAAAGTATAGGTGGACTGATTAGCAAGTTTGCAGACGACACTAAGATTGGTGGAGTAGCAGATAGTGAAGGGGACTGTCAGAGAATACAGCAGAATATAGATAGATTAGAGAGTTGGGCAGAGAAATGGCAGATGGAGTTCAATCAGGGCAAATGCGAGGTGATGCATTTTGGAAGATCCAATTCAAGAGTGAACTATACAGTAAATGGAAAAGTCCTGGGGAAAATTGATGTCCAGAGAGATTTGGGTGTTCAGGTCCACTGTTCCCTGAAGGTGGCAACGCAGGTAAATAGAGTGGTCAAGAAGGCATACGGCATGCTTTCCTTCATCGGACGGGGCATTGAGTACAAGAGTTGGCAGGTCATGTTACAGTTGTATAGGACTTTGGTTCGGTCACATTTGGAATACTGCGTACAGTTCTGGTCGCCACATTATCAAAAGGATGTGGATGCTTTGGAGAGGGTGCAGAGGAGGTTCACCAGGATGTTGCCTGGTATGGAGGGCGCTAGAGAGGTTGAGTAGATTAGGATTATTTTCATTAGAAAGACGGAGGTTGAGGGGGGACCTGATTGAGGTGTACAAAATCATGAGAGGTATAGACAGGGTGGATAGCAAGAGGCTTTTTCCCAGAGTGGGGGTTTCAATTACTAGAGGACACGAGTTCAAAGTGAAAGGGGAAATGTTTAGGGGAGATATGCGTGGAAAGTTCTTTACGCAGAGGGTGGTGGGCACCTGGAACGCATTGCCAGCGGAGGTGGTAGATGCGGGCACGATGGAGTCTTTTAAGATGTATCTAGACAGATACATGAATGGGCAGGAAGAAAAGAGATACAGAACCTTAGAAAATAGGCGACATGTTTAGAGAGAGGATCTGGATCGGCGCAGGCTTGGAGGGCCGAAGGGCCTGTTCCTCTGCTGTAATTATCTTTGTTCTTTGTTCTTTGTTCTATTGTCCTCAGATTCTGACCCATTGTTGGAACATTCCAATCGATTGTCCTCAGATTCTGACCCATTGTTGTAACATTCCAATCTATTGTCCTCAGATTCTGACTCATTGTTGTAACATTCCAATCTATTGTCCTCAGATTCTGACCCATTGTTGTAACATTCCAATCTCAGCAGGGGAATCGGAACCTAAATTGTAGTGCCAGTGTACAGGATATTGAGAGTAGTGAGGTCAGGGATATGGTTACAAGGACCCAAGAGGGCACTAGCAAGCAAGAACCTGGTTTAAAGTGTGTCTACTTCAACGCCAGGAGCATCCGGAATAAGGTGGGTGAGCTTGCAGCATGGGTTGGTACCTGGGATCTCGATGTAGTGGCCATTTCGGAGACATGGGTAGAGCAGGGGCAGGAATGGATGTTGCAGGTTCCGGGATTTAGATGTTTCAGTAAGAACAGAGAAGATGGTTAAAGAGGGGGCGGGGGGGGGGGATGTGGCATTGTTAATCAAGGAGAGTATTACAGCGACAGAAAGGACGTTTGAGGACTCGTCTACTGAGGTAGTATGGGCCGAGGTTAGAAACGGGAGAGGTGAGGTTACCCTGTTGGGAGTCTTTTATAGACCTCCGAATAGTTCCAGAGATGTAGAGGAAAGGATAGCGAAGATGATTCTCGACAGGGGCGAGAGCAACAGGGTAGTTGTTATGGGGGACTTTAACTTTCCAAATATCGACTGGAAATACTAAAGTTCGATTACTTTAGATGGGTCATTTTTTGTCCAGTGTGTGCAGGAAGGTTTTCTGACACAGTATGGAGACAGGCCAACCAGGGGCGATGCCATATTGAATTTGGTACTGGGAAATGAACCCGGCCAGGTGTTAGATTTAGATGTAGGTGAGCACTTTGGTGATAGTGATCACAATTCGGTTAGGTTTACCTTAGCGATGGGCAGGGACAGGTATATACCGCAGGGCAAAAATTATAGCTGGGGGAAAGGAAATTATGATGCGATTGGGCAAGATTTAGGATGCGTAGGATGGGGAAGGAAACTGCAGGGGATGGGAACAATCGAAATGTGGAGCTTATTCAAGGAGCAGCTACTGCGTGTCCTTGATAAGTATGTACCTGTGAGGCAGGGAGGAAGTTGTCGAGCGAGGGAGCCGTGGTTTAATAAAGAAGTTGAAGCGCTTGTCAAGAGGAAGAAGAAGGCTTATGTTAGAATGAGACGTGAAGGCTCAGTTAGGGTGCTTGAGAGCTACAAGCTAGCCAGGAAGGATCTAAAGGGAGAGCTAAGAAGAGCAAGGAGAGGACACGAGAAGTCATTGGCGGAGAGGATCAGAGAAAACCCTAAGGCTTTCTATAGGTATATCAGGAATAAAAGAATGACTAGAGTTAGATTAGGGCCAATCAAGGATAGTAGTGGGAAGTTGTGTGTGGAATCAGAGGAGATAGGGGAAGTGATAAATGAATATTTTGCGTCAGTATTTACAGTCGAGAAAGAAAATGTTGTTGAGGAGAATACTGAGATTCAGGCTACTAGACTAGATGGGATTGAGGTTCACAAGGAGGAGGTGTTATCAATTTTGGAAAGTGTGAAAATAGATAAGTCCCATGTGCCAGATGGGATTTATCCTAGGATTCTCAGGGAAGCTCGGGAGGAGATTGCAGAGCCTTTGTCCTTGATCTTTATGTCGTCATTGTCGACAGGAATAGTGCCGGAAGACTGGAGGATAGCAAATGTTGTCCCCTTGTTCAAGAAGGGGAGTAGAGACAGCCCTGGTAATTATAGACCTGTGAGCCTTACTTCGGTTGTGGGTAAAATGTTGGAAAAGGTTATAAGAGACAGGATTTATAATCATCTTGAAAAGAATAAGTTCATTAGAGATAGTCAGCACGGTTTTGTGACGGGTAGGTCGTGCCTCACAAACCTTATTGAGTTTTTCGAGAAGGTGACCAAACAGGTGGATGAGGGTAAAGCAGTGGATGTGGTGTATATGGATTTCAGTAAGGCGTTTGATAAGGTTCCCCACGGTAGGCTATTGCAGAAAATACGGAAGTATGGGGTTGAAGGTGATTTAGAGCTTTGGATCAGAAATTGGCTAGCTGAAAGAAGACAGAGGGTGGTGGTTGATGGCAAATGTTCATCCTGGAGTTTAGTTACTAGTGGTGTACCGCAAGGATCTTTTTTGGGGCCATTGCTGTTTGTCATTTTCATAAATGACCTGGAAGAGGGTGTAGAAGGGTGGGTTAGTAAATTTGCGGATGACACGAAGGTCGGTGGAGTTGTGGATAGTGCCGAAGGATGTTGTAGGGTACAGAGGGACACAGATCGGCTGCAGAGCTGGGCTGAGAGATGGCAAATGGTGTTTAATGCGGAAAAGTGTGAGGTGATTCACTTTGGAAGGAGTAACAGGAATGCAGAGTACTGGGCTAATGGGAACATTCTTGGTAGTGTAGATGAACAGAGAGATCTTGGTGTCCAGGTGCATAAATCCCTGAAAGTTGCTACCCAGGTTAATGGGGCTGTTAAGAAGGCATATGTTGTGTTAGCTTTTATTAGCAGGGGGATCGAGTTTCGGAGCCACGAGGTCATGCTGCAGCTGTACAAAACTCTGGTGAGACCGCACCTGGAGTATTGCCTGCAGTTCTGGTCACCGCATTATCGGAAGGATGTGGAAGCTATGGAAAGGGTGCAGAGGAGATTTACTAGGATGTTGCCTGGTATGGAGGGAAGGTCTTACGAGGAAAGGCTGAGGGACTTGAGGTTGTTTTCGTTGGAGAGAAGGAGGAGGAGAGGTGAATTAATAGAGACATACAAGATAATCAGAGGGTTAGATAGGGTGGATAGTGAGAGCCTTTTTCCTCGGATGGTGATGGCAAACACGAGGGGACATCGCTTCAAGTTGAGGGGTGATAGATATAGGACAGATGTGAGAGGTAGTTTCTTTACTCAGAGAGTAGTAGGGGCGTAAGAACGCCCTGCCTGCAACAGTAGTAGATTCGCCAACTTTAAGGGCATTTAAGTGGTCATTGGATAGACATATGGATGAAAATGGAATAGTGTAGGTCAGATGGTTTCACAGGTCGGCGCAACATCGAGGGCCGAAGGGCCTGTACTGCGCTGTAATGTTCTAATTCTAATTCTAATTTTGATCGATCGTCTTTCTCTCTCTCTCTCTCTTTCTGCAGCCACGGATCCCTGTTAGTGCCGGGGTTGATGCTCCCACTGACACTATGAGTTAACACATTGAAAGGAGGCCCTTATTAATAGAAGAGGGAAACCCTCCAGTGACACAATTATGGTCCGTAGTGACTGACATTAATTACAGTCAATGAACAAACAAGTTCAGTTAATCTCTTTCAATCCAATACTTTTTGTACCACAATAGTGTAGAAGTGTTCCTCAGTCTAGATGGGATATACGAGGTTAGTTGAGGGAAGGAATGGTGGAAAAAGCAGAGACATTGGCTGGAAGCTTTCAATCCTCCTTGGATCTGGGAGTGATGACAGGGGACTGCAGGGTTGTAAATGTTACACCCTGCGTATAAAATGAGACATTAGATAAATCCTGTAGCTACTGACCAGTCAGTCTAATGTCGGTGGTTGGAAATTTCTAGAGGCCATAAGCCTGTACAAAATATATCTTTCTTGGAAAAACATGGGATAATAAATGACAAACAGCACGGGTAAGTAATGACGAATCACGTCCGATAATCTTGATCAAGTTCATTGATGACATAACTGTGAGTGTTGTTGGGGATAGTGTGTTTCATGTTATGTATAAGGACTTTCAAAAGGCCTGTGATCAAATGACATTTCATAGACTTGTTATGAGAAATATAACACATGGAATATTTTGACAGTGATAGTGTGAATATGACACTGACTCAGGGACAGAAAGCAGAGAGACGTGGTGAACAAACTTTGTTCAAACTGGGGGAGGGGGAGTATAAATTGCTGTTTCTCAGGGGTCAGTATTAGTATCAGTGCTCTTCCTGACATGTAGATACATATACAAGTAATAGAGACTTATATGCAAAAAAACATACTTTCAACGCTTGAAGATGACATGAAACTCATAAGTACGGGTGGCAAAGACGCAGACCACAGAATTATCCAACATCACAGACTTAGTTTATTTTTAATTTATTCTGGACTCCAATCCAAATACAAATTTATTTCTCACTGTATACTTCATTTGTGTGATTTGCCTGTGAGTTTGTGCATGAATGCCTAACGTATATTTTTGTTATTTTATTTAGATTCATTTTAGATTTTAAATTACAATAAACTCACTTCTTGATTAAACTTAAGAAAACCTGTCTGATTGGTTCTTTCACGATCACAATAAAGGTAAAAGGTAAAATACTCACTGAGGTGGTCAGGATGTCCACTGCTAAAAAGGAATAAATCCCATTGTGATCAAAGAAAAGTTAGGACAAGAGGGGAGACTGAGACCCCTCCTCACCTGGCTGTATCAGAAATGTGGAGGTTCTAGTGATTGTAACGCAATGACAAACGAGAAATTGGAAGTGTCATAGAGTCACAGAGTTATAGAGCAAAGGAACATGCCCTTCGGCCCACTGTGTCTGTGCCGGCCAACAAGCCTATCCATTCTAATCCCATTTTCCAGCACCTGGCCCGTAACTTTGTCCACTATGGCGTTTCAAGTGCTCATCGACATAATTCGTAAATGTTGTGGAGGGTTCCTGCCTCTGTAGCCGCTTCAGGCAGTGTGTTCCGGATTCCAACTACCCTCTGGGTGATTTTTCTTCCCCTCAAATCCCCTCTAAACCTCCTGCCCCTTAATTTAAATCAATGCCCCCCGGTTATTGACACCTCCACTAAGGAAAAAGTTTTTTCCTATCTTCCCTATCCATACCCTCATAATTTTTCGTGCTTTCTGTCTCTCTCCCTTTTTTAAATAAATAATTTACATTCCCAATAAAGGAATTACATACAGAGTGAAGTAACTCGATACAGGTTAAAACCCCTCTCTGTTGAAAAGTTGTGTAATGTTGCTGGACAGTTAGGGATTATTCTCCGTCCAAAAGATTGGAAACCCAAAATCCTAAGACTTGTTTCCAACCATTTTTTATTTGCAGCAGAAAATTCAAACAGGGTTAGAATCACTGACAGATAGAGTAATGTAAGCTAAGGTAAAACTAGAACAGAAGAGACTAGAATTAGAATTCCAGAGAGAGTGAGAAAGTGCAGAGCGTCAAGAAAGGGAAAAAGTAAGAGTGTTCCAGAAGGAGAAGGAGGAAAGGGAGTTAAGGTGGCTCAAACAACTAGAGGAAGTCCCAGTCCACTCACTGAAGGCACAGCTAGTGAAGGAGCTACCCATAGTTCAGGACCATGTGCTGAGCTCTTAATGTTCTCCCAGTTAGTTCCAAATTTCAATGAGGAGGATGTGTCAGAATTTTTCATCAGTTTTGAAATGCTTACAAAGCAGCTGAAATGACTGACAGAGAGCTGGACACTGTTTTTACAAAGTAGAATAACAGGAAAAGTCCATGAGGTTTATTCACTGTTGCCAGATGAAAGTTCATCACATTATGAGATGGATAAAAATGGTATCCTGGGTGCATATGAGATAGTATCAGAAGTGTACTGTAAAACATTCTGAACCCTGGGAAAGCAGCCTGACTAAATTTACCTTGAGTTTGAAAGAGTTAACCAGCTTCCGAACATAGGAACATAGGAGCTGAAGTAAGCCATTCAGCCCATCGAGCCTGCTCCACCATTCAATATGATCATGGTTGATCATCCAATGCCTTTTCCCCCACACTATCCTCATATCCCTTTTTGTCAGTGGTATTTATAAAACTGTCAATCCCTACTTTAAACATACTCAATGACTGAGCTTCCACAGCTCTCTGGGGTAGAGAATTTCAAAGATTCAGAACCCTCTGAGTAAAGAAATTTCTCCTCATCTCTGTCCTAAGTGGCTTCTCTTTTATTTTGAAACTATGTCTGCTATTTCTGGACTCCCCAACCAGGGGAAACATCTTAGCTGCATCTACCCTGTCTATCCCTTTAAGTATTTTGTAGGTTTCAATGAGATCACCTCTCATTCTTCGAAACTCTGGAGAATACAGGCCCAGCTTCCCCAATCTCTCTTCATCGGACAGTCCCAAAATCCCGGGAACAAGTCTGGTGAACCTTCTTTGCACTCCCTCTGTGGTCATAATATCCTTCCTTAGGTAAAGAGACCAGAACTGCGCACAGCACTCCATCTGCGGTCTAACAAAGTTTCTATACAATTGCAGCAAGACTTCACAACTCAAATCAACTCGTGATAAAGGCCAACATACCATTTGTCTTCCTAATTGCTTGCTGCACCTGCATGTTAGCTTTCAATTACTTATAATGAGGATACCCAGGTCCCTTTGTCCATCTACACTTTCTAATCTCTCACCAATTGGAACACTCTGCACGTCTATTCATCCTACCACCGTGGCTAACCTCATATTTTTCCACATTATATTCCATCTGCCATGTTTTTGCCCACTCACTAAGTCTGTCCAAATTTCCTTGAAACCACTTTGCATCTTCCTCACAACACACATTTGCACCTAGTTTTGTGTCATCTGCAAACTTGAAATATTACTTTGGTCCCAATATCCAAATCATTGATAGATATTGTGAACAGCTGGGGCCCAAGCACTGATCCCTGCGGTACTCCATTAGTCACAGCCTGCCAATGCAAGAATGGCCCATTTATTCCTACTCTCTGTTTCCTGCCTGTTTACCAATCCTTACTGCTAGTCAGTATATTACCTCCGATCCCATGTTCTTTAACTTTGCTGACCAACATGCTGTGGGGAACTTTATCAAAAGCTTTCTGAAAATCCACCGACTCCCCTTCTCTATTTTGTTCGTGACATCCAAAAAATAAAAACCAACAGGTTCATCAAGCATGATTTCCCATTCATAAATCCATGTTGACTCTGCCCAATCAGATCTATTTATCGCATAATTTAGAATAGATTCTAACATGTTCCCTCGTACTGATGAAATGCTAACCACGTGGGCTTTCGCCGGGTGCTCCGGTTTCCTCCCACAGCCAAAGACTTGCAGGTGATAGATAAATTAGCCATTATAAATTACCCCTAGTGTAGGTAGGTGGTAGAGAATATGGGATTACTGTAGTGTTAGCATAAATGGGTGGTTGTTGTTCCCAATTTTCTCTTTCCCTCCCTTCTTAAACAGTGGGATGACATTTGCTACCTTCCAATCTGCAGGAAGCGTTCCAGAATTGATAGAATTTTGAAAGATGATCACCAATGCATGAACAATCTCCATTACTACTTCCTTCAACACTCTGGGATATAGAATATCAGATCCTGGATAATTGTCAAACATCAGCCCTACTAATGTCTCCAATACAAACTTCTCACTAATACTAATTTCCTTCAATTCTTCATTCTCCCAATCCCTTGGATCTCTAATTCTGGGAGATTTCTTGTATCTTCCTCAGTGAAGACAGACACAAAATATTTTTTTGTTTAGTTTAGAGATACAGCACTGAAACAGGCCCTTCGGCCCACCGAGTCTGTGCCGACCATCAACCTCTCATTTTATACTACACTAATCCCATATTCCTACCACATCCCCACCTGTCCCTATATTTCCCTACCACCTACCTATACTAAGGGCAATTTATAATGGTCAACTAACCTACCAACCTGCAAGTCTTTTGGCTGTGGGAGGAAACCTGAGCACCCGGAGAAATCCCACGTAGACGCAGGAAGAATTTGCAAACTCCACACAGGCAGTACCCAGAATTGAACCTGGGTCGCTGGAGCTCAGAGGCTGCGGTGCTAATCACATTTCACTTCTCTGTCATTTCTCAATTCCCCATTATAAATTCTCCTGACTCTGCCTGTAATGGCCCTACATTTGTCTAAGCTAAACATTACCATTTTATGAACCAATAGAAGATTTCCAGTCTGTTTTGGTGCTTACTTTTGACCAGTGGATACAGAAGATCAGGATACAGCCCACATATATAAATCTCAGAGCAGTGATCCATCTCGAAGAGTTCACAAACTCGCTCTCCCTCCCATTAAAACACACACAGAGGAACAGAAGGTTCAAAGAGCCAGGCAGGTTGCAATTCTGGCTGATGAATTTTCCCTTGTATACAAGGCCTTAGCCCCAAAGGGAAACCCTTCCCTAGTAACCCCAAAGACCCGAGAATAAAAGGTGGGAGGCTGATCGGACCCTGAACAGCCATGGGCAAGAAGGAAAAGCTGGACACACGGGAGCCCTTTTTCAGGCCAAATAGGACGGTACTGAGAGCAGGAGTAACAGCCGAAGCCATGTGTGTTTCCATTGTAATGAGGCAGATCACCGTCATGCTGACTGGTGGAAGTGTCGGGAAAACCTGTAAGATTAATGAGAATCCTGATTACCACCTACCGCCCTCCTCAGCTAATGACTCAGTACTCCTCCATGTTGAACACCACTTGTAAGAAGCACTGAGGGTGGCAAGGGCACAAAATGTACTCTGGGTGGGGGACTTCAATGTCCATCACCATGAGTGGCTCGGTCGCACCACTACTGACCAAGCTGGCCGAGTCCTAAAGGACACAGCTGCTAGACTGGGGCTCCGGCAGGTGGTGGGGGAACCAACACGAGGGAACAACATACTTGACCTCGTCCTCACCGATCCGCCTGCCACAGATGCATCTGTCCATGACAGTATTGGTAGGAGTGACCACTGCATAGTCCTTGTGGAGACGAAGTCCCGCCTTCGGATTGAGGATACCGTCCATTGTGTTGTGTGGCACTATCACCGTGCTAAATGGGACAGATTTCCAACAGATCTAGCAATGCAAAACTGGGCATCCATGAGGCGCTGTGGGCTATCAGCAGCAGCAGAATTGTACTCAACCACAATATGTAACCTCATGGCCCGGCATATCCCCTACTCTACCATTACCATCAAGCCAGGATACCAACCCTAGTTCAATGAAGAGTGCAGGAGCGCATGCCAGGAGCAGCACCAGGCATACCTCAAAATGAGGTGTCAACCTGGTGAAGCTACAACCCAGGACAACTTGCATGCCAAACTGCGTAGAGCTAAGCGATCCCATAAACAACGGATCCGATCTCAGCTCTGCAGTCCTGCCACATCCAGCCGTGAATGGTGGTGGACAATTAAACAACTAACTGGAGGAGGTGGCTCCACAAATATCCCCATCCTCAATGATGGGGGAGCCCATCACATCAGTGCAAAAGATAAGGCTGAAGCATTTGCAAAAATCTTCAGCCAGAAGTGCCGAGTTGATGATCCATCTCGGCCTCCTCCTGAAGTCCCCAGCATCACAGATGCCAAACTTTAGCCAATTCGATTCACTCCGCGTGATATCCAGAAACGACTGCAGCGAATGGATACTGAAAAAGCTATGGGGCCTGACAATATTCCGGCAATAGTACTGAAGACCTGTGCTCCAGAACTTGCTGCGGCCCTAGCCAAGCTGTTCCAGTACAGCTACAACAGTGGCATCTACCCTGCAATGTGGAAAATTACCCAGGTATGTCCTGCACACAAAAAACAGGACCAATCCAACCCGGCCAACTACCGCCCCATCAGCCTACTCTCAATCATCAGTAAAGTGATGGAAGGTGTCATCAACAGTGCCATCAAGTGGCACTTGCTTAGCAACAAACTGCTCAGTGATGCTCAGTTTGGGTTCCAACAGGGCCACTGATCCTGATCTCAATACAGCCTTGGTTCAAACATGGACAAAAGAGCTGAACTCAAGAGGTGATGTGAGAGTGACTGCCCTTGACATCAATGCAGCATTTGTCCGAGTATGGCATCAAGGAGCCCTAGCAAAACTGAGGGCAATGGGAATCAGGGGGAAAACCCTCCGCTGGCTGGAGTCATACCTAGCGCAAAGGAAGATGATTGTGGTTGTTGGAGGTCAATCAGCTGAGCTTCAGGACATCACTGCAGGATTACCTCAGGATACTGTCCTGGGCCCAACCATCTTCAGCTGCTTCATCAATGATCTTCCTTCAATCATGAGGTCAGAAGTGGGGATGTTCGATGATGATTGCACAATGTTCAGCACCATTCGCGACTCCTCAGATACTGAAGCAGTCTGTGTAGAAATGCAGCAAGACCTGGAAAATATCCAGGCTCGGGCTGATAAGTGGAAAGTAACATTCGCGCCACACAAGTGCCAGGCAATGAGCATCTCCAAGAAGAGAGAATCTAACCATCTGTCCTTGACATTCAATGGCATTACCATCGCTGAATCCCCAACTATCAACATCCTAGGGGCTGCCATTGACCAGGAGCCGAACTGGAGTAGCCATATAAATACCGTGGCTACAAGAGCAGGTCAGAGGCTAGGAATCCTGAGGCGAGTAACTCACCTCCTGACTCCCCAAAGCCTGTCCACAATCGACAAGGCACAAGTTAGGAGTGTGATGGAATACTCTCCACTTGCCTGGATGGGTGCAGCTCCAACAACACTCAAGAAGCTTAACACCATCCAGGACAAAGCAGCCCGCTTGATTGGTACCCCATCTACAAACATTCACTACCGACGCATAGTGGCAGCAGTGTGTACCATCTACAAGATGCACTGCAGCAATGCACCAAGGCTCCTTAGACAGCACCTTCCAAACCCGCGACCTCTACCAACTAGAAGGACAAGGGCAGCAAATACATGGGAACACCACCATCTGCAAGTTCCCCTACAAGTCACACACCATCCTGACTTGGAACTTTATCGCCGTTCCTTCACTGTCGCTGGGTCAAAATCCTGGAACTCCCTTCCCAATAGCACTGTGGGTATACCTACCCCATATGGACGACTGCGGTTCAAGCAGGCAGCTCACCACCACCTTGGCAAGGGCAATTAGGGTTGGGCAATAAATGCTGGCCTGGCCAGCCACGCCCACATTCTGTGAATGAATATTTTTTTTTTAAATGTCCACCAGATCAGTGCAGGAAAACGGGCCCTGATGGAAATCACAGCAGATCAGGCTGTGCCTTTAACTGTGGCAGTCAGACCCAGTAAACCTACCACTGAGAGTGCAGGAAATCTTAACAAAATCCCTGAGAGTTACCAGGAATTATAATCCCAAGGAAAAGTGACCCCATCCACCTTGAGTGAGGCAAGCAAGCCCATAGTCATACTAAGGGATACAGGGGCCACCCAATCCCTTCTGCTGGGAAAAGGAATGACCTTTCTTCGATAGTGCAGTGAATGCTAAAGAGTTAGTGAATTGTATCGGAAGACAGTATATGTCCATACCTTTATAACGACTGCACTTGGAGTGTGACCCAGTTTCAGGACCGGTATCCAAGGGGATTGTACCTAGTTTACCGATGGATGGGTCGACCTGCTCCTGGGTAATGATCTGACAAGGGAAAAGGTGCCAGCTTCCCTAGTAGTTCTCGAGAGACTAAAATAGGGCCAGAAGACAGAGCAGTTACAGGAGAAGGTCCCTGACATTCTCCCTGATTGTGTGGTGACACGGTTCACGGCCAATCAATCCCTGAACTGACACTGTAGATGGATGACCCGACTGCCTGACTTTCCACAACCTTCTTTGGGAAGTTAGAGAACAGAAAGGATTTGCTAAACAGATCTTCCTTAGTTGAGGCTCAATCCCCCGACCCTGTGTTAAAAAATAGCACAGACTGTCCAAACCAAAACTGAAGCAGAGGGAATTGCAGAGTGTTTACTATTTAAGGAACGAGATGCTGATGAGGAAGTGGATACCTCCTCACAGACCTGCGGATGAAGAGAGGACAGTGGTTCACCAGATAGTGGTGCTGCTGTGGTCCCTTAAAGAATTATTAAGAATGGCCGACGAACTTCCAATGACTGGACATGTCAGTGTATGAAAAATCGAAGCCCGCATAAGACAGCATTTTGACTGGCCACAACTCCACAAAGATGTGGTGGAGTTCTGTAAAACTAGTCACATGCGCTAGGTGGTGGGGAAGCCCCAACCTGCAATAAAATCTGCACCCTAATTCATCTACCAGCTTTTGGGGAACCCTTCAGCAGAGTGCTGGTGGATTGTGTGGGACACCTGCTGAAAACAAAACGGGATTACCAGTATCTTCTCACCATGATGGATGTGGTGACCTGATTCCCAGAGGCCATTCTCCCGAAGAGCTATCTCTGCCAAGGTAGTGGTGGAGGGGTTAACCCAATTCTTTACTCGATAATGGGCTGCCTGCTGAGATCCAGTTGGATCAGGGCACACATTTTATGTCCAGTATTTTTGAAAAGGTCATGGTTAATCTGGGCATAACCCAGCTAAGGTCCTTAGCCTACCACCCACAGTCACAAGGGGCTTTGGAGCGTTACCACCAGACCCTAAAGACAATGATTAGGCCATACTGCTATGAGTAACCCCATGACTGGGACAAAGGGCTAGGATTTCACCTGTTGGTTACCAGGGACTTATCCAATGCTTCCACTGGCTTCAGTCTCTTTGAATTAATTTATGGACACGAGGTGAGAGCTCTGCTTAAATGATTCAAGAAGTTTTTCGGACACAGGGATGAGTCTTCCATGTTAGAATACATTTCCATGCTCTGGGACCGGCTCACGGGAGCCTGTGCAATGACTCAGGAACAACCAAAGACCCCCCAGGCAGCCATGAGAAGGTAAGCAGGAAGAAATGCCAAGGCGAGAACATTTCCGCCCAGAGACCATGTATTGTTATTACTCCCAATAGAGGGTCTACCCCTGAAAGCCCGTTTCAGTGGTCCATATCGAGTGACAAAAAGAATAGCGGGTAAATTATATAATTGACTCCCCAGAGCAAAGGCAAAAAATCAAGTCTGTAGAGGGGACAGACAAGTACAGATCTGTCAGACAGTCAGGAGGGAAGGATTCAAAAGGACAGTGAGGACAGGTTGGAGGAGGGCCAGGAGGATTACCAATTGGAACCCCCTATTCTCCGATTAGCCAACCCTGAAATGTTAGAGAAATTAGACCACTCACTCTCCTCCTTAAATGCAGGTCAAACAGGGACCATAAAAAGGCTGCTAACAACATTTACAGAAACGTGGAGGGACAAAGAAAGTTCCCAAAAAGGCATGCCAATGGTAAGGGAGATGTCTGAACTAGTCAAAGTGCCGCTGGAAAGTTCAGTGAAAGCTGGACAGACACTGGCGAACACTACTGTCCCAGAGGAAATAGGGCAGATTAGGAAAAATATCCTCCTCATAGTGAAGAGAAAAGGGAAGGGAAATTGCCCTAAAGTGAACAGCACTTGCGTACCTCAGCAGAAAGTTAAAAGTAAGGTCAGTGTGGATCTACCCACTGAAGAACCCAATGATCAGATCCCAAACCCAAAGCTAATCAAACCCTGCAACTTGGGGCTGCAAAGTTGTGCAGTGATTAGCGCTACAACCTCATAGCTCCTGTGACCCAGGTTCGATTCTCGGTATTGCCTGTGTAGAGTTTGCAAGTTCTCCCTTTGACCACGTGGGTTTTTGTCGGGTGCTACGGTTTCCTCACACAGCCAAAGACTTGCAGGTTGATAGGTAAATTGGCCATTATAAATTGCCCCTAGTATAGGTAGGTGGCAGGGGAAGGTGGGGATGTGGTAGGAATATGGGATTCATGTAGGATTAGTATAAATGGGTGGTTGATGGTCGGCAGAGACTTGGTGGGCCGAAAGGCCTGTTTCAGTGCTGTACCTCTAAATAAATATATTTCAAAGCCGTGCTCAGCAAGAACAAAGGTCCACAGGAAATCTCAGACACCTCACAGGGAGAAAGATCATCAAGGTGCAGGAACCTGAATAGTTAAAGCTTCATTGCAAGAGAGAAAAAAACCGATGTAATCGCTGATGCATTGTCCAGGGTCGAACTCGACACATAACCATCCCAGACAAAACTCCAAAACAATTAAATCAGCACAACTGTAACAGACAATGACAGCTGCAGTAATTCCAAGATTCATGTGTCAATTTGAGAAGTGATTATTGAGAATGAATGTGTATTTCCTTCTATTTCTTCCCACAATTCTGTAATGAAATGTTCCTATTATCACATTTCTTTCAGTGTGCTGTGGTGGTGTCAAGATAACACCATATGCCCAATGAGGAATTTTAATTCACCGATTTGAAACTTGCAATAAACCTTTAATGAAAAAAGAAATCCCACAGTTAACCTTGACAAAACTGGCAGCCAAGATGCCCACCGCAATTGGCATCTGAAACACCTTTACACATTCATAGGCCACCAACGGGAGACACATGTCTGCTGAGTCTAGACCTGTATCATTGGCTTGCTCTAGTGATTGAATTACCTTAAATTACTTTCATTAACACGGCATACAAGGGCATCCTGACATATTGACTTTGAAAGAGCAAACTCCTACAATTATAAATACTGGCATCCTGAGCCCTGGGGTGACAGAAGTTTCTAACCTTGAATCTCATTATAAGGTTCCAGTGAATGCACTGAGACAGTCATGAGGCCTTCTGTCCATCTATGTGAAAGTTGGGAGTTTCCCCTGGACAAAGACAGACAAGCCAGTGATTCAAACTGTGCAGAATCAGAAGGGCTGTGTCCCCCCGTCTCTCTCTCTCCAGATAACGTCACAAGTTTGAATACCACATGCGACTGTGGTCCCTCCAAGCCGACAGATTACTACAGACAGAGACAGCAGGGAAAGAAAGCCACCTACGAGTCTGCCTCAAAGAAATCCCTGAGCCACGTGGGCCAGCCACAAAGGGTGCTTCGACCAGCCAAAGACTTCAAGAATACAACTGCAGCCGGAAGACCGCCGTGTCATCCAACATCACAGAATGAGTATTTTATTTTTATATTTATCCCGGACTCCCATCTTCTCACTCTGTAATCTATTTCTGTGTAATTCTCGTACGAATGTGTGCGTAAATGTGTGGTGTATTTTTTATGATTTTATTGAGATCGGGTTGACATTGTTAAGTATAATAAACTCACCTCTTTCCTGTTTAAACTCAAGAGAACCTGCCCGATCAGGTCCTTCACAATCACTCCAAAGGTAAAAGGTCAAATACTCAATGAGAGGGTTAGCACATCCACTGGTTAAAAAGAACAAACAGAGTTGTGGTCAAATAAGACGAGCGACTGTGACCCATCCTCACCTGGCCGTAACAATAGGCAGGGTTGGGGATCGCGAGAATATGGGGATGAACTCAGCTCAGCATTAAACAGGTACCAGAGATTGTAACCTTCCTGGTTCAGCCTCAGACAACGGTCAGTGAGGGGGATGCAGACCGTTGATAGGGAATAGAGTATGTGACAAAAACTGAAGACAATGACTTCAGTCTTCTCATGATTTAAATGACAAGAACATTAAATCAGTGAAATATGTTTTCTGAATCCAATAGTTGCAGATGGAGACTTACCAGGGACACCAATAATAGCGAGTATGGGATAGTAAATAAATTGAATCATCCTCAGAGCATAATAGATCCGCAATTCTAATGTCATCCAATAATAATCAGCAGTAACCAGGTCAAACAAAGAGGAGAAACTCCTGCTGTCCATTGTTGTAACATTCCAATCTATTGTTCTCAGATTCTGACCCATTGTTGTAACATTCCAATCTATTGTTCTCAGATTCTGACCCATTGTTGTAACATTCCAATCTATTGTTCTCAGATTCTGATCCATTGTTGTAACATTCCAATCTATTGTTCTCAGATTCTGATCCATTGTTGTAACATTCCAATCTATTGTTCTCAGATTCTGATCTATCCTCTCTCTCTGTCTGAAGCCGCTGATCTCTGTTCGTACCGGAGGCGATGCTGCTGCTGATACCATGGAATAGCACATTGAAAGGAGCCCCTTATTAATAGAAGTTGAAAACACTCCAGTGACACAATTTGGGTCCATGGAGACTAACATTAAATACAGTCACTGAACAAACAGGTTCTGTTAACCCCTTTCAATTCAACACTTTTTGTACAATAACAACGTTGAACATTTACTTGGTCTGGATGGGATGTATGAGGGTTGTTGAGGGAAGGTTTGGTGGAAGCAGCGGAGGCACTGGCCAGAATCTTTCAGTCATCCTTGAATATGAGAGTGATAGAAGATGGAAACTCTCCAGTGAAACATAAGGTTCACTAATGTTCTTTAGGGAAGGAAATCTGCTGCCCTTACCTGGTGGTCTACATATGACTCCAGACCAAATCAATGTGGTTGGCTTTTACATGCCTTCGGAAATGGGCTAGCAAGCCACCCAGTTGTATCTAACTACTATGAAGTCAATAAAAAGGAATGACACCGGATGGACTACCCAGCATCGACCTCGGCACCGGAAACGACACGGACAAACCCAGCCCTGTCGACCTTCCAATGTCCTCCTTACTAACATCTGGGGGCTTGTGCCAAAGTTGGGAGAGCTGTCCCACAGACTAGTCAAGCAGCAGCCTGACATAAAAATATATCTTGCTTGTAAAATCATGGGATAATAAATGACAAGCAGCACGGATAGGTTAATGGAAAATCATTTCTGATGATCTTGATAGGGTTTCTTGATATAACTGTGAGTGTTAATGAGGATAGCGTGTTTCATGTTATAGAATGATAGACTCGTAGAAACCTTAAGGGACAGAAAGAGGCCACTTGGCCCATCGTGTCTGTACCAGCCGAAAAATGATCCACCTATTCGAATCCCACCTTCCAGCATTTGATCCATAGCCCTACAGATTATGACACTTGAGGTGCACATTCAGACCGCTTTTTAATGAGTAGAGGGTTTCTGCCTCAAACATCCTTGCCGACAGTGGGTTCCAGACCGTCACTAAAAGCCGGGGACCCAGTACTGAGCCCTCTGGAACACCACGGGAAACAGTGCTCCAGTCACTAAAATACCCTTCAACAATTACCCTTTGTTTACTGCCACTGAGCCAATTTTGTATTTCTGGTTGTACAAGTTTTTCCTCATCTCCCCTCTGATCTTTCTACCAATAACTTACCTCTCTGCTCAGGTGAATAGACCCTTCACCTCCAGTCAATCCAGGCCACTCACAATTTTGTACATTTCAATCAGATCTCCTCTCAGCCTTCTCTGTTCCAAGGAGAACAACCCCAGCCTATCCAATCTTTCCTCATAACTGCATTATTTCAGTCCTGGCAACATCCTCGTAAATCTCCTCTGTACCCTCACTAGTGAAATTACATCCTTTCTGTAATGTTGTTGCCAGAACTGAACACATTACTCAAGTAGTGGTCCAACCAATGATTTATACAGTTCCAGCATAACTTCCCTGCTCTTATATTCTGTACCTCGGCTAATAAGGGCAAGGATTCATATGCCTTCTTAACCACCTTATTGACCTGTCCTGCTATCTTCAGGGATCTGTGGACATTGACTCCAAGGTCCCTTACTTCCTCCCCACTTCTCAGTATTTTCCCAGTAATCGTGTATTCCTTTGTCTTATTTGAGCTCCCCAATTGCATTACCTCACACTTCTCCAAGTTGAATTCCATTTGCCATTTTTCTGCCCATCTGTCCAGACCGCCAATAACTTACTGCAGTCTACAGCTATCCTTCTCGCTATCTACCACACGGCCGATCTTTGTGTCATCCGTAGATTTCTTGATCATGCCCCCTACATTTATGTCGAAAACGTTAATATACACCACAAAAAGCAGGAGATTCAGTACTCAGCCCTCTGGAATACCACTGGAAACAGCCCTTCAGTTGCAAAAACGCCCGTCAACAATTACCCTTTGTTTCCTGCCACTGAACCAATTTTTTATCCACCTCGCTGCATTTCCCTGGATTACATGGAATTTTCTTTTTGAACCAGTCTGTCATGTGGGATCTTGTCAAAAGCCTTGCTGAAATCCATGTAAACCACATCAACTGCACTACTTTCATCGATATCCCTTGTTACATCTTCGAAAACTTCGATCAAGTTGGTCAAACAAGCTCTTCCCTTAACAAATCCATGCTGACTATCCTTGATTAACCTGTGCCTGTCTCAGTGACAGTTTACCCCGTCTCTCAGAATAGATTCCAATCATTTTCCCACTACTGCGGTTAGACTGACAGACCTGTAATTATTCAGACTATCCTTCACTCCCTTTTTAAACAGAGGTCCAACGTCAGCAATTCTCCAATACTCCGGCACCACATACTGTCTCCAGTGAGGACTGGAAACTGATAGTCAGACCCTTTGCTATTTCCTCTGTTGCTTCTTGTAGCAACCTGGGGCACATTTCATTTGGATCAGGTGATTTATCAACTTTCAAGGATACTAATCCCATTCACACTTCCTCTCTCAGTATGTTCATCACATCCAATAATTCACACTCTTCCTCCTTAACTACAATATCTGCATCCGCCCTCTTTTCTGAAGACACTAAAAGTATTCAATAAAACCATACCAATATCTTCCACCCCTACGCAAAGGTTACCTTTTTGGTCTATTATGGGCCCTACTCTCCCCTTAGTTAACCTCTTACTCTTAATGCATTGAGAAAACATCTTTGGGTTCACCTTGACTTTGCTTGCCAATATTCTTTCATGCTCTCTCTTTGCTGTCCTAATTTCCTTTTTGATTTAATCCTTCCACTTTCTAAAGTCCTCTTAACTTTCTGCAGTATTGAGTTCTCAGTGTCGGATGTATGCTTCCCTTTTCTGTTTTATCTTACAATATAGGCTCCTTGACATCCATGGGACTCTAGATTTGGCCGCCTCACCCTTTTTCTTTGTGGGAACATGTTTACACTGAACCCCTTGAATCTCCACTTTGAATGCCTCCCAGTGCTCTGAGACTGATTTACCTTCAAGTCGCTGTTTCCAGTCCACTTTCGCTCCTCGGTTTAGTAAAATTGGCCTTGCACCAATTGAGAACTCTAAATCCTATTCTATGTCTGTACGTTTCCATAGTTATGTTATAACTGACTGAATTATGATCACTCCCACCATAATGCTCTCCCCTGACACTCCATATACCTGCCCATCGTCATTTCCTACAACAAAGTCTAAAACTGCACCCTCTCCTGTTGGACTTTCTGCATGCTGGACAAAAATGTTGTCCTGAATGCACCTCAAGAATTCTGCTCCCTCAATTCTTTTCATACTAAAACTATCCTCGTTAACATCGGGGTGATTAAAATACCCTACTATTACTGCCCTATTGTTCTTGCACTTCTCAGAGACTTGCCTACTTATCTGCTCCTCTATCTCCCTCTGACTATTTGGCTGTCGAGATCACTCTCCCAGCAGTGAGATTGCCCCTTTATGGTCCCTTCGCTGAATCGATATGGCCTCACTTGATGAACCTTCCAACATATCATCCCTCCTCACAGCTGCAAAAGATTTCTTGACCAGAATTGCCATTCCCCTCCTTTCTTTACCCCCTCCCTATCGCATCTAAAAACCTGGGAACCAGGAACGTTGAGCTGCCATTCCTGTCCCTCCTTAAGCCATGTTTCTGTAACAACTATGATATCATACTGCCACATGTCTATCTTTGCCCTCCGCTCATCTGCTTTATTTGCAGCACTCCATACATTGAAACAGATAGCCTTGAGCACTGCCAAACCTTTTTTTCATTTTCTCACCCTCATTTCCTTTGTCTTCTAGACTCATCCATTAATTTGCCACCTTACATTTTCATTTCTGATTTTGTCCCAGCTAAGTCTACCCTCAGGTCCCCACCTCCCTGCTAAACTAGTTTAAACCCTCCCCAACAGTACTCGCAAAACGTTCCGCAAGGAACCCAGTCCTGGCTCTGTTCACGTGCAACCCGTCCGGCCTGTAAAGGTCCCATCTCCCCCAGAGCCGGTTCCAGTGTCCCAGGAATATGAATCCCTCCCTCCTGCACCATCTTTCCAGCCACAGATTCGTCTGCCTGATCTTTCTATTTATATACTAAGTTGCACCTGGCACTGGGAGTAATCTGGAGAATTCTACTTTTTGACTGTGTTTGTGGTCCTGCTTGCTAATTTCTTCCCTAGCTCCCTAAATTCTGACTGCAAGACCACATCCCGCTTTCTACCTCTGTCGTTGGTTCCCATGTGGACCACGACTTCTGGCTGTTCCCCTCCTGCTTCAAGATGCTCTGCAGTCGCTGAGTGACATCCTTGACCCTGGCACCTGGGAGACAACACCCCATCCTGGATTCACGTCTGTGGCCACAGAAATGCCTGTCAGTTCCCCTGATTATTGACTCACCTATCACTATGGCTCTTCCAGTCATCCCTGTATCCCGCTCTGCAGCTGAGCCACCCGTGGTGCCATGGACTTGCTGTGTCTGCTCTCCCCAGGTGAAGCATCACTTCCCTCAGTATACAGAACTGAATACCTGTTGGAGAGTGAGATGCACTCAGGGGTCTCCAGCACTACCTGCCTGATAATTTTTGACTGCCTGCTGATCACCCATTCCCTCTCTCCCTGCATGCTCTTCAGCAGTGTGGTGACCACATCTATGTACATGCTAAAGCTGAATAAACTGGTATATGAGAAGGAAGAATGTGCAGGGTTCCGGGAAGAAGGCAGGGAATGGGATTAGGTGAATTGTGCATTCGGAGAGCCGGTGCAGACACTATGAGCTGAATAGTTCCTTCTGTGCTGTAATAACACTGTGATGGGGCATCTCAGATGGGTGTAATGGTGGAGAATGGGGGATCCATGGCGGGAAAGAGAAGTTGTCCTATGGGAACCAGTATCTTAGCAGGGACTCTCCGACAACCTGTCCGGCTGGAAGGCATCCAGGAAATATCCTCCCTGCCTCCTCCTCCTCCTGAGGTATCCTCCAGATTCCTGGTGCCAATGCTTGTGTCCTCATGATGGTGATGATATGAAGGATGCAGCAGAACACCATGAACCTGGACACCTGCTCCAGTGTGTACTGGAGGGCACCCCCGCGCGGTTCAGACATCGGAAGCATTGCTTCATCACACCGATGGTCTGTTCCACCATGTTCCTGGCGATTCCATTGCTCACATTATACACATGGTAATTTTGTGAGGTTGGTTGGTGTGGGATGTGATTTGGGGGTGCAGAAACATGAGCTGTGTCTAGAGGGGTTTCCTTCGCCTCCGAGAAGCCACATTCTGGTTCTGCAAGGAGCCCCGGAGTATTGGGACCGGCTGACTGATTCAGAATGAAGGTATCCTTGCTGCTGCCAGGATAGTGGACATTCACCAACGTGATGTACTGGGCATGCTCACACACCAACTGTACATTAATGGAGTGAGAGTGCTTCCAGTTCCTGTACCTCTCCCCGTTGACATGGGGGCCCCGCAGAGCCACCTATGTCATCAGGAATCCCGCTATCCTGACAAAGCTACGGGATCACTCATCCTGCTTCTACCTGCTGAGGGAGAAATTGATGACATAGATGGTCACCCTCACCTCCCTGAATTATCAATGGACAACAGACAGGCCTCGCAACTACTGGTCAGTTAGTTTAACATCATTGGTGAGTTAAGTTTTAGAAGCAATTATCAGGGAAAAATCAACACACACTTGGAGAGTTTTGAGATATTTATGGATTGTCAGCACGGATTTCTAAAAAGGCAGATCATGCTTGACTGAACTAATTGAATTTATTACGATGATCTGAGAAGGTTGATGAAGGGAATGTGGTGGATGTTGTATGCATGGATTTTATGAAATTGTTTGATGAACAACCACACAAAAGCTTGGTTAAAAAAATTGAATCTCAGGAATAGCATCCAGTTGAATCAAAAATTGTCCAAATGACAGAAAAAAGAGAAATGTGTTAAATGGTTGTTTTTCAGACTGGAGGATGGTAGACAGTGAAGTTCCCCAATGGTCAGTGCGAGGAACACTGTGTTTTTTTTTTGCTACATATAAATGACATGGATCTTGGAATAATGAGTAGAATTTACATTTTTCTGATGATTGCAATCTTGGAGGAGTAGTAAGCAGTGAGGATGTCTCAAACCACCTACAACATGATATAGATCGGCTAGCAGAATGGACAGAGAAGTGACAGGTAGAATTTAATACAGAGGAGTGTGAGGTGATGTATTTTATCAGATGGACGAGGAAGGCAATATAGACATAATGACACAGTTCTAAAGATTGTGCAGGAACAGAGGGACCTGGGGCTCCATATGCATTGATCTTTGAAGGTGCCAGGACATATTAGGAGGGTGCTTAGCAAATCATATCAGATCTTGGGCTTCATTATTAGATGCAAAGATAGAAAATAAGGGAAGTTATGCAGAACATTCATAAAGCTTTGGTTAGACCCCAACTAGAGAACTGTGTACAGTTCTGGTCACCACACTGTCGGAAGGATGTGAAAGTCCCTGAAAGGGTGCAGAGGAGATTTACCAGAATGATTCCAGGGATGGGAGTTTCGTTACAAAGTGAGTTCGGAGAAGATGGAGTTGTTCTCCCTGGTGTAAAGGAGATTGAGAGAGATTTGATAGAGGTGCACATGATTATGATAGACTTAGATAAGATAGACAAGGAAAAACTGTTCCCATTAACTGATGAAGCAAGGACTAGGGGACACAGATGGAAGGTTTTGGGTAAGAGATACAGGGGGAATATGAGGAGAAACATTTTTACATAGTGGATGGTAATGAGCTGGAACTCACTACCCATGAGGGTGGTGGAAGCCAAGACAATCAATGATTTCAAAAGGAAACTGGATGGACACCTGAAGGAAATGAACTTGCAGGGATACGGGAATTGAGCGGGGGAGTGGAACTGACTGGATTGTTCCACAGAGAGCCGGCATAGAGTGGCTGAATGACCTCCTTCAGTGTTGTAAATGACTCCATCGATTTCTACCACTCTATGTTGGATATGTCACCTGCTCCTGCCTGGAACCATCCAGATACATAGAAGTTCAATTAAACTGTGACCTGAACGGCCACTGACAGTTCCGTCTTCACCCTGGTGTGAGGCTCCAGGTTGTGTTGCAGGAGGTGACACAGCTCTGTGACCACCTCCTTATTGAATCAGAGTCACCTCACACACTGCTCCTGGGTTAAGTGTAGGTAGGAAAAGAGCTCTTGGAACGCCCGGGGTGGGTAGGGCAGAGCCCCCTGCTCCTCTATATTTACAGAGCTTCCCTCTCTGCAGCCTCTGCTCCATTTGTTGGTCATGTGACAGACCCAGGGACACTGTAACTACAGTCCCAATACCTCTTCCAGAGTTGGGTCACCAAATCTTCTGTCCTCCCTGAATGTCTGCAGCAGCTCCCAACACAACCTCCAGAAAACCATCCACAGCACCTCCATTAACTTTACAATAGCAGAAGTAAGTCAAAAGCCCCTCACCTGTATGTTGGATGCCTGGTCCTTTTAAATAACACTAGAGGGGGTTCCTCCTGCTGCTGAATGCATTTTCAGCTGCGAGTGACTAACACAGGCGGTCAGTGGACATGCACAGACCAAGTTTCAGAGAAGTACATCAAGGCTGCTGCTATGGTACATTGACATCACTTTCAAATCCACCCTCAAAGGAACAACACATACAAGGTACAATTGAGCTAGAGCTCTGCCCAGCTTGGGACAGTGTGCAGGCCACAGTAGAAGTGGCCGGCTGGGAAGACCACGCGAACAGCACATGGATGATACGACTGGGCTGGAGCCCCGCCCAGCATGGGATATTGTGCAGACCGCACTGGAAGTGGCTGACTGTGCGATTCACATCTCTTTATGGATAACCAGCTTCTGTACCGTCAGCAGCAGTCTTGCTGCGGAGTCTATAATCCTGTCTCGGGACACATACAGATAAAGAAATTCACTTTACAAGGAGAACTGAAAAAAGAGTGAAGTCGAAAGATTTGCAGGAATATATGAATTGGAGAGGGGAAAGTGAATAAATGGAGGGCTGAGGCCATGGAGAGATTCAAACATAAGAATGAGAATATTAAAATTAAGGTGCTGTCAGACCGGGAGCCAATGTAGATCAGTGAGCACAGGGGTGATGGGTGATCGGGATTTGGAATGAGTTAAAATACAGGCAGCAGAGTTCTGGATGGGCTGTGGTTTATGGAGGTTTATAACGAGAAGGGTGACCAAGATGGAATTGGAATAGTCAAGTGTGGATTTATCAGTGATGCGGATGAGGGTTTACGCAGGAGATGGGCTGAGGCAGAGGTGGAGATGGGTGAAATCACAGAGGTGGTATTAGGCAGGGTTGGTGATGGAGAGAATATGAAGATGAACTCAGCTCAGGTTTAAATATAACTCAGAAGTTGTAAACTGTCCGGTTGAGCCTCAGATATTGGGCAGGGTGGAGTATGTGCTTCCCAGATAGGGGATGGAGTTTGTGATGGAGACCAATGACACTGGCTTCAGTCTTCCCAAAATTTACATAACAGAACAGTATTTCAGTGAAACAGGGTTTACAGATCTCCGAGCCTGAAATAGAGACAGCAACAGCAGCAAAGAACAAGAACAAAGAACAAAGAAAAGTACAGCACAGGAACAGGCCATTCGGCCCTCCAAGCCTGCGCCGATCTTGATGCCTGCCGAACCTAACACCGTCTGCACTTCCGGGGTCCGTATCCCTCTATTCCCATCCTATTCATGTATTTGTCAAGATGCCTCTTAAACATCTCTATGGTATCCGCTTCCACCACCTCCCCCGGCAACACGTTCCAGGCACTCACCACCCTCTGTGTAAAGAGCTTGCCTCTCACATCCCCTCTAAACTTTGCCCCTCTCTCCTTAAACCTATGTCCCCTAGTAACTGACTCTTCCACCCTGGGAAAAAGCTTCTGACTATCCACTCTGTCCATGCCGCTTATAACTTTGTAAACCTCTATCATGTCGCCCCTCCACCTCCGTCGTTCCTGTGAAAACAATCCGAGTTTATCCAACCTCTGCTTCTAGCTAATGCCCTCCAAACGAGGCAACATTCTGGTAAACCTCCTCTGTACCCTCTCCAAAGCCTCCACATCCTTCTGGTAGTGTGGCGACCAGAATTGCACGCAATATTCTAAGTGTGGCCTAACTAAAGTTCTGTATAGCTGCAGCATGACTTGCCAATTTTTATACTCTACGCCCCGACCCATGAAGATAAGCATGCCGTATGCCTTCTTGACTACCTTATCCACCTGCGTTGCACTTTCAATGATCTGTGGACTTGGACGCCCAGATCGCTATGCCTGTCAGTACTCCTAAGGGTTCTGCCATTTACTGCAAACCTCCCACCTGGATTAGACCTTCCAAAATGCATTACCTCACATTTGTCCGAATTAAACTCCATCTGTCATTTCTCCTTCCAAGTCTCCAACTGATCTATATCTTGCTGTATATTCTCACAATCCTCATGACTATCCGCAACTCCACCAAACTTTGTGTCGTCCGCAAACTTACTAATCAGACCAGCTACATGTTCCTCCAAATCATTTATATAGACTACAAACAGCAAAGGCCCCAGCACTGATCCCTGCGGAACACCATTAGTCACATCCCTCCATTCAGAAAAGCACCATTCCACTGCTACCCTCTGTCTTCTATGACCGAGCCAGTTCTGCATCCATCTTGCAAGCTCCCCTCTGTTCCCATGTGACTTCACCTTTTGTACCAGTCTGCCATGAGGGACCTTGTCAAAGGCTTTACTGAAGTCCATATAGATAACATCCACTGCCCTTCCTTCATCAATCATCTTTGTCACTTCCTCAAAAAACTCAATCAAATTAGTGACACACGACCTCCCCATCACAGAACCATGCTGCCTGTCGCTAATAAGTGCATTTGTTTCCAAATGGGAGTAAATCCTGTCCCGAAGAATCCTCTCTAATAATTTCCCTATCACGAACGGAAGGCTCACTGGCCTATAATTTCCTGGATTATCCTTGCTACCCTTCTTAAACAAAGGAACAACATTGGCTATTCTCCAGTCCTCTGGGACCGCACCTGGAGCCAATGAGGATGCAAATATTTCTGTCAAGGCCCCAGCAATTTCTTCCCTTGCCTCCCTCAGTATTCTGGGGTAGATCTCATCAGGCCCTGGGGACTTATCTACCTTAAAGTTTTGCAAGACACCCAACACCTCCTCCTTTTTGATAATGGGATGACTGAGGCTATCTGCACTCCCTTCCCTAGGCTCATCATGTACCAAGTCCTTCTCTTTGGTGAATACTGATGCAACGTACTCATTTAGTACCATTTCCTCTGGCTCCACACATAGATTCCCTTCTCGGTCCTTGAGTGGGCCAACCCTTTCCCCGGTTACCCTCTTGCTCTTTATATACGTATAAAAAGCTATGGGATTTTCCTTAATCCTGTTTGCCAATTACTTTTCATGACCCCTTTTAGCCCTCCTGACTCCTTGCTTAAGTTCCTTCCGACTGTCTTTATATTCCTCAAGGGATTCGTCTGTTCCTAGCCTTCCAGCCCTTACGAATGCTTCCTTTTTCTTTTTGACGAGGCTCACAATATCCCGCGTTATCCAAAGTTCCCGAAACTTGCCAAACTTATCCTTCTTCCTCACAGGAACATGCTGGTCCTGGATTCTAATCAACTGACGTTTGAAAGACTCCCACATGTCAGATATTGATTTACCATCAAATAGCCGCCCTCAATCTAAATTCTTCAGTTCCTGCCTAATATTGTTATAATTAGCCTTCCCCCAATTTAGCACTGTCACCCGAGGACTACTCTTATCCTTATCCACAAGTACCTTAAAACTCATGGAATTATGGTCAATGTTCTCGAAATGCTCCCCTACTGAAACGTAGACCACCTGGCCAGGCTCATTCCCCAATACCAGGTCCAGTACGGCCCCATCCCTTGTTGGACTATCTCCGTATTGTTTCAAGAAGCTCTCCTGGATGCTCCTTACAAATACTGCCCCATCCAAACCCCTAACACTAAGTGAGTCCCAGTCAATACAGGGGAAGTTAAAATCACCCACCACTGCAACCCTGCTACCTGTACACCTTTCCAGAATTTGTCCACATTTCTGCTCCTCTACCTCCCACCGGCTGTTGGGAGGCCTGTAGTAAAGCCCCAACATCGTGACTGTACCCTTCCTATTCCTGAGCTCCACCCATATTGCCTCGCTGTATGACCCCTCTGAGGTGTCCTCCCGCAGTCCAGCTGGGATATTCTCCTTCACCAGTAATGCAACTACCCCACCCCTTTTATATCCCCCTCTATCCCTTCTGAAGCTTCCGAAGCCTGGAACATTTAGCTGCCAATCCTGTCCTTCCCTCAACCAAGTCTCTGTAATAGCAAAAACATCATAGTTCCAAGTACTAATCCAAGCTCTCAGTTCATCTGCCTTACCCGTTATACTTCTCGCATTGAAACAAATGCACTTCACACCACCAGTCCCGCTGTTCTCCGCAACATCTCCCTGCCTGTCTTACTGGCCTTATTTACTAGTTCCCCTTCATTTATTTCACTTGCTGTCCTACTGCTCTGGTTACCACCCCCCTGCCACATTAGTTTAAACCCTCCCGAGTGACGCTAGCAAACCTCGCAGCCAGGATATTTGTGCCCCTCCAGTTTAGATGCAACCCGTCCTTCTTGTACAGGTCCCACCTGTCCCTGAAGAGATCCCAATGGTCCAGATATCTGAAACCCTCCCTTCTACACCAGTTGCTCAGCCACGTGTTTAGCTGCACTGTCTTCCTATTTCTAGCCTCACTGGCATGTGGCACATGAAGTAATCCGGAGATTACAACCCTCGAGGTCCTGTTTTTTAACTTTCTACCTAACTCCCTAAACTCCCCCTGAAGGACCTCATCACTCTTCCTGCCTATGTCGTTGATACCGATGTGTATCACAACCTCTGGCTGTTCACCCTCCCCCTTCAGAATTCCCCCTGTCCATTCAGAGACATCCTTGACCCTGGCACCAGGGAGGCAACATACCATCCCGGAGTCTCTTTCACGTCCACAGAAGCGCCGATCTGTGCCCCTGACTATAGAGTCCCCGATAACTATTGCTCTTCTGTGTTTTGTCCCTCCATGCTGAACAACAGTGCCAGCCGTGGTGCCACTGCTCTGGCTGCTTCTGTTTTCCCCTGATAGACCATCCCCCCCAACAGTATCCAAAACGGTATACTTGTTAGAGAGGGGGATAGCCACAGGGGATTCCTGCACTGACTGCCTGCCCCTTCTAGCGGTCACCCATCTATCCTCTGCACCTTGGGTGTAACCACTTCTCTAAAACTCCTGACTATGACGTTTTCCGCCACTTGCATGCTCCTAACTGCATCCAGTTGCCGCTCCAACCGATCCATGCGGTCTATGAGGAGCTGCAACTGGGTACACGTCCTGCAGATGTAGTCCTCCAGAACGCTGGAAGCGTCACGGGCTTCCCACATCTCACAGGTGAAGCACTTCACCACTCCAACTGACATTTCTAACACTAATTAGTTAATTATTATTAAATAAATAAAATGAGAGGGTAAATGACAAGAACTGTAATACAGTTGACAATGGTTTATGGAGCTAATATCTGGAGATATTCACCAGGCAGACAACGGCAGCAAGAAGGACAGAGTAAATTACACGAACAGTAATGCAGTTAAACATGTTTTTAGAATTAATAGCTAGATAGAGAGACTTACCAGGGACCCCAATAATAGCCAGGATGGGATAGTAAATGTATTGAATAATCTTCAGTGCGAGATAGATACGAGAGTTTAATGACATCCGATCATAATATGTAGAAAGGGAGTAAAGATCCGAGGATAGACTCCTGTCCATTGTTGTAACATTCCAATCTATTGTTCTCAGATTCTGACCCATTGTTGTAACATTCCAGTCTTTTGTTCTCAGATTCTAACCTATCCTCTCTCTATCTCTCTGGAGCAGCTGATCTCTGTAAGTGCCGGGGCTGATGTTCCCACTGACACTGTGGGATAACACATTGAAAGAAGCCCCTTATTAATAGAAGATGGAAAACACAATTCGGGTCCATGGAGACTGACATTATGTACAGTCACGGAATTAACAGATTCAGTTAACTCTTTTCAATCCAACACTTTTTGTACCGCAATAAAGTTGAACATTTACCCAGTCTGGATGGGATGTATGAGGGTTGCTGAGGGAAGGAATGGTGGAAATAGCCGAGGCACTGGCCAGAATCTTCCAATCCCCCTTGGATATGGGCGTGATGACAGATTTTCACAGGCTCGCCACTCTCTGGGTGAAGAAATTTCTCCTCATGTCAGTCCTGAAAGTTTTACCCCGTATCCTTAGACTATGACCCCTGGTTCTGGATTCCCCACCATCGGGAACATCCTTCCTGCATCTACCGTGTCAAGTCCTGCTTGAATTTTATTGGTTTCGTTTTATTTTGTGTCATACACAAACTTGGAAATATTACATTTGGTCCCCACATCCAAATCATCGATACATATTGTGAACAGCTGAGGCCAAGCTCTGAACCTTGCAGTACCCCACTAGTCACACCATGCCAACGTGAAAATGCCAGTATACTACCTCCTATCCCATTTATTTTAATTTTGCGAAGCAAGCTCCGTCTGGTGGACTTCATCAAAAACCTTCTGAAAATACAAGTATACCATGTCCACCAACTCCCCTTTATCAATTCTGTTAGTAACATCCTCAAAATCTCCAACAGGTTCGTCAAACATCATTTCCCATTCATAAATCCATGTTAACTGTGCCCAATCAGATCATTGTTATCCAAGTCCATTGATCACATCCTTTAGAAATGATTCTAGCAGGTTCCCAACGATTAATGAAAGGCTAACAGCTTTGTAATTCCCTGTTTTCTCTCTCCCTCCCTCTTAAATAGTGCGTGACATTTGCGACCTTCCAAGCTGTAGGAACCGCTCCGGAATCTGCAGATTCTTTGAAGATGATCAGCAATGCATTTCCATAGCTATCTCGTCAACACTCTGGCAAGTAGAATATCAGGTCCTGGGGACATACCAACCTTCAGCCCAATTAATTTCTTCAATTTCTTCTAAGTAATACTAATTTCCTTCAATTCATTGCAGTTCTGAAGAAGGGTCACGTTATCTCTGCTTCTCTCTACACAGATGCTATCAGACCTGCTGAGTGTTTTCACCATTTCATGTTTTTATTTCAGATTTCCAGCATCCATAGTATTATGCTTTTAATTTCCTTCAATTTTTCATTCCTACAATCCCTTGAATCTCTCATTCTGGGAGATTTCTTATATATTCCACTGACACAAAGTAATCATTTAGCTTCTCTGCCATTTCTCTGTTCCCCATTATAAATTCTACTGACACTGCCTGTGATGGACCCACATTTGTCTTCGCCAAACGTTTCCTTTTTATGTACCTGTGGAAGCTTTTACAGTCCGTTTTCATATTTTTTCCAACAAACTTTCATATTCTATTCTCCCTTTCTTTATCAGTTTCTTCTTCCTCCTTTGATCTATTCTAAAGTCCTCCCAATTCTCAGGTTTACTCCGATTTATGGCAACTTTATAGGCCTTTTATAGAGACATAGAGAGATACAGCATTGGAACAGGCCCTTCAGCCCACCGAGTCTGTGGCGAACAACAACCACCCATTTATACCAATCCGACATTAATCCCATATTCCCCACCACATTCCCACCATTCTTCTACCACCTACCTACACTAGGAGCAATTTACAATGGCCAATTTACCTATCAACCTGCAAGTCTTTGGCTGTGGGAGGAAACTGAAGCACCCCGCTGAAACCCACGCGGTCACAGGTAGAACTTGCAAACTCCACATAGGCAATACCCAGGACTGAACCCGGGTTGCTGGAGCTGTGAAGCTGCGGTGCTAACCGCAGTTTTAATCTTATACAATCCTTAACTTCCTTTGTTGTCCACAGTGACTGCCTTTACTTTTGGGGTTTATGTGCCTGCAAGCAATGTATCGGTGCTGTAAACTATATAATCTTTCTTTAAAGACTATCGATTGCCTATGTACTATCATACCTTTCAATGTAGTTTCCCAATCCACCTCGGGCAATTTGCTCCTCATATCTTCATAATTTCCTTTGTGCAAATTTAACACCCTGGCTTAAGATTGAACAAACGTACTTTCAAGCATAATGTAAAATTCTATCACATTATGGTAATTCATCCCTAAAGGTAATTTTACAATACAATTAATAATTAGCCCTGTCACATTACATAATACTAGATCTAAAATAGCCAGTTTTCTAGTCGGTTCCTGAACATACTGCTCTAGAAAACCATCCGTAACACACTCCAGAAACTCGCTATCCATGAAATTTGTTCTCATTAGGTTACCCAGTCTATATGAAGATCTAACTCACCCCTGATTATTGCATTACCCATCCTGTATGATTCTCCCATCTGCATTAATGCTGTGCCCCACACTAACAATAATGTTTGGTGACCTATAAACAGTTCTCCTACCAATGTTTTCTGCCCTTTCAGTTTCTTCGCTCCACCCAAACAGATTCCATATTTTGTTCTGCAGACCTGAGATCCTCCCTTACTAATGTACTGATCCCATCCCTTATTATCAGCACAACATTACGTCGTTTCCCTTGTTGCCTGTCCTTCCAAAAGGTCGAATATGCCTGCATATTCAGTTCTCAGTCTTGGTCACTCTGTAGCCACATTTCCGTTATGACTATTAGATCATACCCATGTACCTCTATTTGGGCCTTTAAATCATCTACCCTGTTCCAAATACTGCGCACATTCAGGTACAGTGCCCATAACCGTGCCTTATTGACATTCTGCATTCTAGTTGAAGCTCACCTTTGTTTCGCCTCCCTTCGAATGTCACCTTCTACTTTTCTACCTCCTGTTACCAGCTTTACTTCCTTCCAATTTGATCCTTCCTTCCAATTTCAAAAGGAAACTGGATGGGTGATTGAAGGAAGTGGACTTGCAGGGCTACGGGAATTGGGCGGGGGAGTAAGACTGACTTGATTGATCCACAGAGAACCAGCATGGTCTCGATGGGACGAATGGACTCCTTATGTGTAGTAAGTGACTTTGACTCTGTCGCTGTCTATGACTGAATGTTGGATATGTCTCCTGCTCCTGCCTGGAAAGATCCAGATACATAGACGTTCAATGAAACTGTGACCTTAACAGCCACTGACAGCTCCGTCCTCACCCTGGTGTGAGGCTCCAGGTTATGTGACAGGAGGTGACACAGCTCTGTGACCACATCCGTATTGAATCAGAGTCACCTCACACACTACTCCTGGGTTAGATGTAGGTAGGAAAAGTGTTCTTGGAAAACCAGGGGTGGGTAGAGCAGAGTCCTCTCCTCCTCCATCGTTACAGAGCTTCCCCTCTCTGCAGCCTCTGCTCCATTTGTTGGTCATGTTACAGACCCAGAGACACTGTAACTACAGTCCCCATACCTCGTCCAGAGTTGGGACACCAAATCCACTGTCCTCCCTGAATGTCTGCAGCAGCTCACAACACAACCTCCAGAAAACCATCCACAGCACCTCCTCCAACTTTACAAAAGCAGAAGTAAGTCAAAAGCCTCTCACCTGTAAGTTGGATGTCTGGTCCTTTTAAATAACACTAGAGGGAGTTCCTCGTGCTGCTGAATGGATGTTCAGCTGAGAGTGACTAACACAGGCGGTCAGTGGACATGCACAGATCACGTTTCAAAGACGTGCATCAAAGCTGCCGGAATAGCAGTTTGACATGACATTCCACAACTCCTCATGCTACTAGTGCACACAATGTACACCCGGGCTAGAGTACTGCACAGCATGGGACAGTGTGCAGGCCACACCAGAAGTGGCTGGGAGCTCAGTGCAGACCCTTTTCTGGATCCAGGCTTCCACAGTGTGGGCAACAATGCTGCTGTAAGAGCTGAAAATCACCACCAGGGAGAGATAGTGAGGGAAGGAAATTCACTTTAAAAGGGGACATGGAAATAGACTTGATGGTGGAAGAAATGCTGGAATATGGGAATGGGCAGGGGAATGGGGCTAATTGGAGGGGCGAGGCCATGGAGGGATTCAAACACAAGAATGAGATTATTAAAATTAAGGTGCTATCAGACCGGGAGCCAATGTAGATCAGTGAGCACAGGGGTGATGGGTGATCGGGATTTGGTGTGAGTTAGAATACAGGCAGCAGATTTCTGGATGGGCTGTGGTTTATAGAAGTTTATAACCTGCAGGGGGACCAGGATAGAATTGGAAAAATCAAGTGAATAAAGGCACAGATGAGGGTTTATGCAGCAGAAGGGCTGAGGCAGAGGTGGAGATGGATGATATTACAGAGGTGGTAATAGGCAGGATTGGTGATGTAGGGAATATGGAGATGAACTCAGCTCAGGTATAAATCGAATACAGAGGTTGTGAACAGTCTGGTTCAGCCTCAGATATCAGGCAGGGTGGGGTATATGTTTCACAGATAGGGGATGGAATTTGTGATGAAGACCAATGACACTGGCTTCAGTCTTCCCAATATTTGCATTACAGAACAGTATTTCAGTGAAACAGGGTTTGCAGATCTCCTAGCGGAAAATAGAGACTTACAAGGAGCACAGACAGGACCGAAGATGAGTGATGAACTTACAAGAACTGCAATACAATTAGCAATGGATTTACAGCTAACAGCTGGACGTAGAGATTCACCAGCAACAGTCGCAGCAGCAAGAAGGGCAGAGTAAATTACAGGAGCAGTATTGCAATTAAACATGGTTTGTAGAAATAATAGCTGTATAGAGAGACCTACCAGGGACACCAACAATAGCCAGGATGGGATAGTAAATATATTGAAATATCACAAGTGCATACAGGATCCGATCGTCTAATGAGTACCAATCCCAATATGTAGAAAGATAGTAAAGATCCGAGGATAAACTCCTGTCCATTGTTGTAACATTCAAATCTATTGTTCTCAGATTCTGATCTATCCCTTCCCTCTCTCTGGAGCCACTGATCCCTGTCAGTGCTGAGCGTGATGTTCCCTTTGACGCTATGTGATAACACATTGAAAGAGTCCCTTATTAATAGAAAAGGAAAACCCTCCAGTGACACAGTTAGGGTCCATGGAGACTGACATTAATTGCAGTTACTGAACAAACAGGTTCAGTTAACCCTTTTCATTTGGACACCTTTTGTACCACAATAAACGATAACATTTGCCCAGTCTGAATGGGATGTATGAGGATTGCTGAGGGAGGGAAAGATGAGAATAGCAGATGCACAGGCCAGAATCTTCCAATACACCTTGGATATGGGAGTCGTGGCAGAGGACTGGAGGGTTGCCAATGTTGCACTCTGATTAAAAAAGGAGAGGTGGAGTAAACTGACGGGGAAATTTCTAGAGTTCACATCCCAGGACAAAAGTATTTGCTGCTTGAGAAAAGAAAAAAACCATGGACAACAAATGGCCAGCAGCAAGGATATGGTAAGACAAGTCATGTCTAGTAAATGCCAACAACAAAAACGTATATTTATATCGTGCCTTTTATGCAATAAAACATCGCAAGAGCTCCACAGGAGCATTATGAAGCAAAGTATGACACAGAGCCACAACAGGGGATATGAGGTCAGATGACCAACAGCTTGGTCAAAGAGGAAGGTTTTATGTAGTGTCTTAAGGGAGGAATGTGATGCAGAGAGGCAGTGACAGTGGGATAGTGGTAATGTCACTGAACTAGTAATCCAGAGGCTCAGGCTAATTCCCTGGGTTCAAATCCCACCATAGCAGCTGGCGGAATTTAAAATTCAATGGTTTAATATATTCAATTGATAAATACAAATTTGGAATTGAAAGTTGGGCTTAAGAATGTTGCCATGAAAGTATCATCGATTTTTATAACAATCTATCTGGTTCACTAATGTCCTTTAGGGAAGGTGATCTACCATCCTTATCTGTTCTGGTCTCCATGTAACTCAATGTGGTTCACTTTTAACTGTCCTCTGAAATAGTCTAGAAAGCCAATCAGTGTCAAGCATAATTATGGATGGACAACAAAGATGCAGGAATGGTATTCCAGAGATTTTCATAAGGGTCGTTAACTAGTCTCGGTCGTAACTCTGGACACAGGTCTTTGGGTCGACATTCCTGGGAATGATAATGTGAAGCCTCATGTCCACATTTCGAAACAATTGTTGTTTATAAACTGTCATCTTTTTGATTGGTTACTCGATGGTTCAATCATGAGTATTACAAGAAATAATGAGACAGCACTCAGAGCTCAAATTAAACACCAATGACTCTACTAGATTCAGTAGGAATACTACTAGTTTACAATTATACAAAATACCCATTCACAATGTACCGGTGAACAATACACCCATTAGTCACAAATATGTTGCAAAGAGTCATGCATACATGATAACCCAGTGAGCATTTCCCTCCCTGCTAATCATTCTGTCGCTGACCAATCTCCTCGACCTTATCATTGAATCACTATTTCCAATGATTTTGCACCTTTCATATCAAGGTGGGCTGAATGTTTCACTGACAAGATCACACTGTCCTATCAAAATACACCGTAAGCTACAATTGTCCAATGAGATGCCTAATTCTTTGTTCAGACGATGATATGAGAGACTGCCTTGATGGTGAGCATGTGTTTACATTTCCTTCAGTATTTTCATCACCACTTGTGGATGTTACAGATGCCTCAGGATTGTTCTCAGCACAAACAATAGCAGCTTTTCTTCCTGGTCACATACACATTTGAAACCACAGGACAATTAAACAATCCAAATCCCTTACATTCCTGACGTCTTACAAACTGTTGCTTAGAGAATTTCTGGTTTATTTGCATTTCAAAACAAGACATACTCTGACATCATTAATCATCTTGAATAAAACTCTAGAATTAAAATATCTATTCTCATGGTGTTCATTGTCAATTGTTGTAAAAACACATCTGGTTCACCAATGTCCATTAGGGAAGGAAATCTGCCATCCTAACCTGGTCTGGCCTACATGTGATTCCAGACTCACAGCAATGTGGTTGATTCTGAAATGGCCTAGCAAGCTGCTCAGTTGTACGAAACGGCTACAAAATCTAAGAAAAGCAATGAAACCAGACAGACCACCCAGCATCGACCTAGGCACCAGAAACAACAAAGACAAACCCAGCCCTGTCGACCCTGTAAAGTCCTCCATACTAACATCTGGGGGCTTGTGCCAACGTTGGGAGAGCTGTCCCACAGACAAGTCAAGCAGTGGAAAACATAGTCATACTCACCGAATCACACCTTACACACAGTGTCCCAGACACTGCCATCACCATCCCCAGGTATGGACTACAGGGGTTCAAGAAGACAGCTCAGCACCACCTTCTCAAGGGCAATTAGGGATGGCAATAAATGCTGGCAGAGCCAGCGACACCCACATCCCATGAATGAGCGAATAAAAGAAATGCCCTGTGTTTAGCTAAAACCCAACAGCTTCAGACATAATCAGTCAACAGTGGGCAGTAGTGGCTGCTGTTTCCAAACACAAAGCTAGATATCTGCGTCCTTGTTGGGACAAAACTGTAGGATTGAGTTTATTTTATGATCGGACTGTTAGAACTTAGTTGTCATTTCCTTCAGTATAACGGTTAAAATAGTATTCTGCATGTAACATAACCACAACGCATGATGTTAGCTAAATATCTGGACAAGTCCTGACCTGTTGAGACCCTTTATTTTAAAGTCGTTAGACTGTGGATTATCCCAGGGAGACTGTTAGCTTTTTAACTGGTATAAAACTGTAAACAATGCCCGTGTGGCCAGGAAGCTGTGAAATGAGATATGTACAATTCAATGCCATTAAGTGGTCACTGTGGTTGAATAGGCACAGCAGGGTGGCACCGGGTCAAGATATGACCTTTTGTAAAGGAATTCGTAGAGTTAAGGCAGCTGGAATCTGGAGGCCCCTCCCCTCCCACCCCCCCCCCCCCCCCCACTCCCCACTGAACGACAATGACAATGACTTAAACCAGGCTCAAGGTACTATCATGGAATAGTGGTTAGTTAATGACTGACCAATCAAATGAACAGAAATGGCCTTTTACCTAATATGGAACAGAACCAAGCTGGGAAATGTGTATAAATTAAGAGCTTGTAAGACCCCAAAAGGGCACATCATCATCAAGAAGAAGACAGAAGATAGACTCCAATGAAGAGACAAGGTTCGACAGATAACCGGAGGTTGAGGACCGGGTGTTCCATTGAGAACACAACTGCTGACCACTTCCCTTTGCTCAATATTACCATGTTCTGCTTATTGTGCAGAACTTCATTCAGTCTGTGAAGCTTGTGAAAGCAGCCCCGTACACATGCAGTTTTATAGCTAGTCTGAGCTGCAAGTCCCTTTTAGATCTGATCTCCCAACATAGACAGTCATTGTAATTGACCTAAGTCTGACAATTACATTAAATCAAACCCCAGATCTTACAAGTGGAGCTGAAACCCGGGACTTTGACTACGATGCAAACCGAGGGTGTTGTAGCAAAGTTTCGCAAACATATCAATATTCGTTTGACCAGTGAAAACTCTTGCAGGGATAAACTCTTTTGAGGGGCAGACGATTATACTGACCCAGTGAAGTCTCTTTAAATACACATTATGTCACAAAAAAGACAATGGGAAGAAGGGTCTCTGGGAAACATATGAGGAAGAGTTAAGCACTAAGTGTAATATGGACAGTATCCAGTCCCTGTTCGGAGATTGTGTATGGAAGCATGCACACGTTCCTTTTAAAATATAGTGAAGTTTATCCAGGCACACGTCTTGGCTAAACATCAGAAGGGTGAAAAGGCTTTAAATCTGACTCCATGTGCAGCATCACACCGTGCATAGTGCGATGAGGAAGTGATCGAGTCACAGGTGAGAGAAATGGTAGCTCAAAGTGAACAGACCCAGCAGCAGCAGCAGACACAGCTACATGAGTTACACAATAAGCTAGTGTACTTTACTGTCACTATACAACAACAGCCACTTAATGCAGGACAAGCTTGTGCAGTTCAGCAGCAGTTAGAGTTTGCAGGGAAACATATTGTTACTGTCACACAGGATAATGTCCAGTTGACCCAGAAGTTAGAGGATTCTAGAGGTGTCCTTAGGGAGTTACAGGAGTGACCCCACCTGAAGACAGAGCATGCACAGTACAGGTCTAACATTCAGTGATTGTAAACCCAGAGGGAAAGCAGCTCCCAGGCGGGTGTAGCAGCCTTCACAAAAAGCAGAGTATCACACAGGTGGCACTAAAACGGAGCAGGAGGCCTCGGAGGGGGACAATGTTGGGGAGGGAGAACGTTTACCAATCTGTCCCGTTAAGGTAACCTCCTTGACAGGCTGTCCCGTTAATGTGGTGACAACACCGAATGGAACAGTCTGTTACTCTCAATCCCACCAAGTCACGTGTGACGTTAACAAAGAACAAAGAACAAAGAAAATTACAGCACAGGAACAGGCCCTTCGGCCCTCCAAGCCTACGCCGATCCAAATCCTCTATCTAAACCTGTTGCCTATTTTCTAATGGTCTGTATCTCTTTACTTCCTGCCCATTCATGTATCTGTCTAGCTACATCTTAAAAGACGCTATCGTGCCCGCGTCTACCACCTCCACCAGCAATGCGTTCCAGGCACCCACCACCCTCTGCGTAAAGAACTTTCCACGCATATCCCCCCTAAAGTATTCACCTTTCACTTTGAACTCGTGTCCCCTTGCAATTGAATCCCCCACTCTGGGAAAAAGCTTCTTGCTATCCACCCTGTCTGTCCCTGAGATATAAAAGGAAAGGAAATCTTTCGGAGCCACAGTAAGGCTTAAACAATGTCTGAGGAGAACAGGAGGAAAAGCTTGTGTTTGAGTAAGTGGGTCTGTTTTTGTATTTGAAGTTTCCTGTTTGATTTCTTTGTCTGTCTCAGCCAGTGTCTATTACGGTCAGTTACGTCTGGTCCTGCATGCTGTCTGAATGTAGTTGGTTGTTTAACATGTGTGTATAGTTATATTTTAAATTGGTGTGAGTGGGGAGGACAAAAGTTTTGATAACGTGGATGTTGGAGTGTTAAAAGCAATTGCTTTCTGCTGGGAAGGAGACAGAGAGAAAGAAAGAAAGAGAGACAGAGAGATAGAGAGAGTGAGAGAGAGAATGAGTGAGAGAGAGAGAGAGACAGAGAGAGAGAGGGGGAGAGAGTGAGAGAGGGAGTGAGTGAGAGAGAGAGAGAGAGAGGTGTTCCTCCAGGGGGGATAATGAGTAATGACACTCAGGGACAGAGGAAATGTGAGCTCTGGTACTTTGATTGTTCCTGTTGATAAAAACCTTGAAAACCCTCTTTCCACCTCCTGCTGCTATGGGTGTGGATGACATGGACTGAAGTTCCTGTCTTTAACAGGGATCTATTCAGAATCTGGCACACTTGAGGCCTTCCACCATCGGTGGGTACCGCAGGGGCTGGGATGCATCTTTAATGCCGAGAATGGCATTTTAATTTGAGTTTTTGGTTTATTTATCTGTTTTTAATAAACTTAATTCAAAATTTAAATCAAGGGGTCCTGGCGAATAAAGTCCCCCTGGACAAAAAAACAAACCGGGCCTGAGGGTCAGATCGAGAGTAAATCTCCCTCTACACTGTTGAGGGTGTGGAGGGATAAACATAGATGTCTCGTGAGACTGAGGTCTCTGAACCTCCTCACCTCTACATGAATAAGAGGAGGAGGCATCCCTCCACTGCAGATTGCCGAGAGGAACAGGGTCAGTCTCCTGGCGGGTCCTCGGACTCCCCGCACTACCAGCACCATTGGGGCTCGAGCCCGAAGTCACAGCTTTCTATTCCATAAAATGGAGTGAGGACAGAAGCCTCTGTACCAGTCGCAACACCCGAGGTGGGGCGGGGGAGTGGTGAAGGGCCCCTCCCCTGATGGGGGAGCCTGTGGATCCACCAGGAGAAATCATTCCATCTCCCACTTGGACCGGTGTCCTGGGTGGGGCTGAGATCTGTGAGGGTCAACGCTCTCGGCGCCTGTTGCTGTCATCCAGGATGGATCCGACCCGGAGGTTGATTTGAATAATGTTAACAGTGCTCTGTCTGCTGGTACTGTGGCGCTGGCAGGGTGGGAGATGGCCTCCTCTCTCTACCTCGGGTCCCGCTCCGGCTGGATTTCCAGAGTCAAGAAACAACTGCCTCCCCCGAGGCTGATCACAAGCCCGGGCACTGAGGGGGAGAGGCTGTCCTCAACCACAGGCACTCATATTCCCAGTTTCCCCAGAGGAATATAGGAATGACTCCTCCACCAGCGATCCTGGGGATGTGATCATGAGGGAGGTGAGACTCGCTGGCGTGGCCGGGATGTCCACACCACATTGTGTGGTGGGTGTGTCGGCCACTGGCGGTGACGGCCCGGAGGAGGATGGAGTCTCGGTGAGGGGCACGGAGGACGACCTTGAATCCATTGCCAGTGAGGCGGTGCACTCCCTCCTGCCTCCTACCGAGTCTCCTCTCATCCCCATTGTAGAACTCCGGGACTTCCTTGCTGCTTGCAGGGAAATTCAGCCGCCCCTTGACCAGTGTGCGGAACTGGCGCTGATCATCTGGTCTGTCCGTCTTGCCCTCAAGGAGGGTTGCAAATGTGCAGACAGGAAAAAGGTCGTGCGATGCCTGTTCAATGTGTTCCTCTCCGGGTTGCTGGGGGACTGCAAGGCGATGAGCAGTTCCACTCTCTCCTCACAGTAAAGTCTTGGTGACAGGATGGTGGTATTTTTGACATGAAGATATCCATAGCCAGCCTCAACATCAACAGCAGCAGGGTGTCTCTCAGCCGTTTTCACAATCTCACAGTCCTCAGGGAAGGGAGATTTGTGATGGGTTTTATGCAGGAAACCCACACCGTTCCGGGAGATGAAGCCACCTGGCTCCTGGAGTAACAGGGTGACTTGATGGATCAACTACCTCAAATTAGTAGACGCCTGGTGTAATCTCCATCCCAACTCCAGTGCTTTCATCTGGAGGACTCAGAAGAAGGGTACCGAAATTGACCGCCTCTACATTTTACATGCATACGCCTCCTGCATCTCGGTGGCCTCCAAGTGGCTGGTTCCGTGCTCGGACCACCACCTGATGTGGGAGGAATTCACTCCACGCCGCACACGGGACGGGTCCCTGTAATGGCACTTTTAACAAATGGCTGCTGGAGGACGAGTGATTCCGTGACTCATTCCGTCGATTCTGGGCTGACTGGAGAAGGAAGCAGGGAGGCTTCCTCTACTTGAGGCTATGGTGGGATGTGGTCAAGACTCACATCCGCGTCTTCTGTCAGGAGAACACGAAGGTGTCGACCAAGAGGCGGGAAGCAGAGATCGAGCTTCTAGAGAGGGAGGTGCTTGACTTGGAGTCCCATCTCGGTCAGGCCATCACAGACCCCATCCTGTGGCAGGTGTACAAAGAGAAGAGGGCGCGCTGAGGGACCTGCAGCACACGAGGCGTGTACGTGAGGTCGCGGATCCAGATCCTGGAAGATTTGAACCGTGCCTCACCCTTCTTCTACTCAATGGAAAATTGGCAGAGGGTGCATAAGCAGCTCTTCGAGCATCTGGCAGACGATGGATCCGGAGGGAATGAGAATATTGGTCCGAACCTATAACAGTGCATTGCTCTCTCCGGACCCGTCCAGCAAGGACACGTGTAGAGTTTTGTAGGAGGACCTGCCAAAGATCAGACTGGAGGGCGCCAAAGGATTGGAGACTCCGCTCACATTAGCACAATTGTACGGTGCCCTCCACCAGCACTGAATGGGCAAATCGCCGGGGCTGGACGGAGCCACCGTGGAGTTCCTCGGGGCATTGGGATACGTCCTGAGGACAATAACGTGCAGTTCCTGGGGGAAAGCCTGGCGACTCGGGGGTGCCCCTCTCGTGGCACAGGGCGGTTGTCATCCTGTTGCTGAAAAGGGGTGATCTCTGCTTGCTTAAGAACGGGCGTCCGGTCTCCCTCCTCAACATGGATTATAAGATCTACCTACGTCCAGGAATTCCCAGAGAAACACATCTCCAGAGGCACTAATTACAGTCCCCATATCCTCTGTCAACCCTGAATGTCTGTAGCAGCTCACAACATAACCTCCAGAAAGCCATCCAAAGCACCTCCACTGACTTTACAATAGCAGAAGTAAGTCAAAACACCCACACCTGTAAGTTGGAAGCCTGGTCCTTTTGCATAACACTTGTGCTGCTGAATGTATGTTCAGCTGAGCGTGACTAACACAGGCGGTCAGTAGACGTGCACAGACGAAGCTACAAAGACGTCTGGCAAAGATGTCGGAATGGTTGATTGATGTCAATTCAAACCCCTCCTCACACTAACAGCACATGGTCAATTAGCCTGGGCGAGAGACTGGCACAACATGGGACATGTAATGACCACACTAGAGCCCTGTCCAGAATGAGGCACAGTGTTAAGCACACCAAAGCCCTGCCCGTCATGGGTCACAGTGCTGACCATATTAGAGCCCTGCCCAAAATGGAGGAATGTCATGGCCACACGAGAGCCCTGTCCAACATGGGTAACTATGCTGACCACACTACAGACGTGCACAACATCGGGCACAGTGCTGACCACACTGGAACCCTGCCCAGCATGGGGCACCATGCTGACCACACTGGAACACTACCCAGCACAGGGCACCATGCTGACCACGCTAGAACCCTACCCAGCAAATGGGAACGGAGCTGACCACACTAGAACCCTGCCCAGCATGGAGCACCGTGCAGACCACACACGAACACTACCCAGCATCGGGCACCATGCTGACCACACCAGAACCCTACCCAGCAAATGGGAACGGTGCTGACTACACACGAACCCTACCCAGCATCGGGCACCATGCTGACCACACTAGAACCCTGCCCAGCATGGAGCACCGTGCAGACCACACACGAACCCGACCCAGCAAATGGGAACGGTGCTGACCACACACGAACCCTACCCAGCATCGGGCACCATGCTGACCACACTAGAACACAGCCCAGCATGGGGCACTGTGCTGACCTCACTAACGCCCAGCCCAGCATGGGGCACTGTGCTGACCACACTAGAGCCCTGTACGGCATGGGGCACTGTGCTGATCACACGACAGTCCTGTCCAGCATGGGGCCCTGTGCTGACCACACTAGAGCCCTGTACAGCATGGGGCACTGTGCTGATCACACTACAGTCCTGTCCAGCATGGGGCACTGTGCTGACCACACTAGAGCCCTGTGCAGCATGAGGCACTGTGCTGATCACACTTCAATCCTGTCCAGCATGGGGCACTGTGCTGACCACACTAGAGCCCTGTACAGCATGGGGCACTGTGCTGATCACACTACAGTCCTGTCCAGCATCGGGAACATTGCTAACCACACAAGAGCCCTGGCTAGCATGGGGCACTGTGCTGACCACACTAAAGTCCTGTCCAGAATGGGGCACTGTGCTGACCACACTAGATCCCTGTCCAGCATAGGGCACTGTGCTGACCACACTCGAGCCCTGTCCAGCAGAGGGCACTGTGCTGATGTCACTCCAGTCCTGTCCAGCATGGGGCACTGTGCTGATCACACGACAGTCCTGTCCAGCATAGGGCACTGTGCTGACCTCATGAACGGCCAGCCCAGCATGGGGCACTGTGCAGATCACGCTAGTGCCCAGTCCAGCATGGGGCATTGTGCTGAGCACACTAGAACCCATGTCCAACCTGGGGCATTGTGCTGAACACACTAGATCCCTGTCCAATACGGGGCACTGTGCTTACCACAGGATAACCCTGACCAGCATGGGGCTCTGTGCTGACCACACTAGAATCGTTCCAGCTTGGGGCACTGTGCTGACCACACTAGCGTCTTTCCAGCATGGGGCACTGTGCTGACCACACTAGCGTCTTTCCAGCATGGGGCACGGTGCTGACCACATTTGATCCCTTCCCAGCATGGGGCGCTGTGCTGACCTCTCTGGCGCACTGTAAAGCATGGGGCACTGTGCTGACCAACTGGAGTCCTGCCCAGCACGAGGAGGCAAGTGTTGACCACACTGGAGCCCTACCTAGCATGGGGCAATGTGCTGAGCACACTAGTGACCTGCGCAACATGGAGCACTGTGCTGACCACACAAGAGACCTGCCCAGCATGGGGCACTGTGCTGATCACACCACAGTCCTTTACAGCATGAGGCACTGTGCTGATCACACTACAGGCCTGTACAGCATGGGGCAATGTGCTGACCACACTAGAGTCCTGTCCAGCTTGAGGCACTGTGCTGATCACACTACAGTCCTGCCGAGCATGGGGCACTGTGCTGACCACTCTAGAGTCCTGTCCAGGATGAGGCACAGTGCTGATCACACTACAGTCCTGTCCAGCATGAGGCACTGTGCTGACCACACTGGAACACTGCCCAGCATGGGGCACTGTGCTGACCACACTAGAACCCTGCCCAGCATGGGGCACTGTGCTGACCACTCTAGAGTCCTGTCCAGGATGAGGCACAGTGCTGATCACACTACAGTCCTGTCCAGAATGAGGCACTGTGCTGACCACACTGGAACACTGCCCAGCATGGGGCACTGTGCTGACCACACTAGAACCCTGCCCAGCATGGGGCACTGTGCTGACTACACTAGAATCCTTCCAGCATGAGGCACTGTGCTGACCACACTAGCGTCTTTCCAGCATGGGGCACTGTGCTGACCACTGTAGAGCACTGTAAAGCATGGGGCACTATGCTGACCAGACTAGAACCCTGCCCAGCATGGGGCACTGTGCTGATCACACTGGAACCCTGCCCAGCATGGGGCTCTGCGCTGTACACACTGGAGCCCTGGCCAGCATGGGGCTCTGTGCTGTACACACTAGAACCATGACCAGCATAGGGCACTGTGCGGACCACACTAGAACCCTGCCCAGCATGGTGCACTGTGCTGACCACACTATAACCCTGCCCAGCATGGGGCTCTGTGCTGACCACACGAGCGTCTTTCCAACATGGGGCACGGTGCTGACCAGATTTGATCCCTTCCCAGCATGGGGCGCTGTGCTGACCACTCTAGAGCACTGTAAAGCATGGGGCACTGTGCTGACCACATTTGATCCCTTCCCAGCATGGGGCGCTGTGCTGACCTCTCCAGAGCACTGTAAAGCATGGGGCACTGTGCTGACCACACTGGAGCCCTACCTAGCATGGGTTAATGTGCTGATCACACTCGTGACCTGCCCAAAATGGAGCACTGTGCTGACCACACTAGCGACATGCCCAGCAGGGGCACTGTGCTGATCACACTACAGTCATGTACAACATGGAAAATGTGCTGACCACACCAGAGTCCTGTCCAGCATGAGGCACTGTGCTGATCACACTACAGTCCTGCCCTGCATGGGGCACTCTGCCGACCACTCTAGACGACTGTCCAGCATGAGGCACAGTGCTGATCACACTACAGTCCTGTCCAACATAGGGCACTGTGCTGACCACACTAAAGCCCTGTCCAGCATGGGGCACTGTGCTGATCACGCTACAGTCCTGTCCAGCATGAGGCACTGTGCTGACCACACTAGAGCCCTGTGCAGCATGGGGCACTGTGCTGATCACACTACAGTCATGTCCAGCATGAAGCAATGTGCTGATCACACTACAGTCCTGTACAGCATGGGGTACTGTTCTGACCACTCGAGCGCCCTGTCCAAAATGGGGCAAAGTGCTGAACAAACTAGATCCCTTTCCAACATGGTGCACTGTTCTGATCACACGACAGTCCTGCACAGCATGGGGCACTGTTCTGATCACACGACAGTCCTGCACAGCATGGGGAACTGTGCTGATCACGCTACAGTCCTGTCCAGCATGGGGCACTGTGCTGACCACTCGAGCGCCCTGTCCAAAATGGGCATAGTGCTGAACACACTAGATCCCTTTCCAACATGGTGCATTGTGCTGAACACACTAGCTCCCTGTCCAATATGGGGCACTGTGCTGAACACACTAGATCCCTGTCCAACATGGGGCACTGTGCTGAACACACTAGATCCCTGTCCAGCATGGGGCATTGTGCTGAACACACTAGATCCCTGTCCAATATGGGGCACTGTGCTGAACACACTAGATCCCTGTCCAACATGGGGCATTGTGCTTAACCCACTAGATCCCTGTCCAACCTGGGGCAATGTGCTGAACACACTAGATCCCTTTCCAACATGGTGCATTGTGCTGAACACACTAGATCCCTGTCCAACATGGGGCATTGTGCTTAACACACTAAATCCCTGTCCAACTTGGGGCATTGTGCTGAACACACTAGATCCCTGTCCAACATGGGGCATTGTGCTTAACACACTAAATCCCTGTCCAACCTGGGGCATTGTGCTGAACACACTAGCTGCCTGTCCAGCATGGGGCACTGTGCTGACCACACTAGATCCCTGTCCAACCTGGGGCATTGTGCTGAACACACGAGATCCCTGTCCAACATGGGGCATTGTGCTTAACACACTAGATCCCTGTCCAACCTGGGGCATTGTGCTGAACACACTAGATCCCTGTCCAGCATGGGGCACTGTGCTGACCACGCTAGATCCCTGTCCAACCTGGGGCACTGTGCTGACCACACTAGATCCCTGTCCAACCTGGGGCATTGTACTGAACACACTAGATCCCTGTCCAACATGGGGCATTGTGCTTAACACACTAGATCCCTGTCCAACCTGGGGCATTGTGCTGAACACACTAGATCCCTGTCCAACCTGGGGCATTGTGCTGAACACACTAGATCCCTGTCCAACATGGGGCATTGTGCTTAACACACTAGATCCCTGTCCAACCTGGGGCATTGTGCTGAACACACTAGATCCCTGTCCAGCATGTGGCACTGTGCTGAACACACTAGATCCCTGTCCAGCATGGGGCACTGTGCTGAACACACTAGATCCCTGTCCAATATGGGGCACTGTGCTGACCACGCTAGATCCCTGTCCAACCTGGGGCATTGTACTGAACACACTAGATCCCTGTCCAATATGGGGCACTGTGCTGAACACACTAGATCCCTGTCCAGCATGGGGCACTGTGCTGACCACGCTAGATCCCTGTCCAACCTGGGGCACTGTGCTGACCACACTAGATCCCTGTCCAACCTGGGGCATTGTACTGAACACACTAGATCCCTGTCCAATATGGGGCACTGTGCTGAACACACTAGATCCCTGTCCAGCATGGGGCACTGTGCTGACCACACTAGCTGCCTGTCCAGCATGGGGCACTGTGCTGACCATACAAATCCCTGTCCGACATGTGGCACTGTGCTGACCACACTAGATCTCTATTCAACATGGGGCACTGTGCTGAACATACAAGATCCCTGTCCAGCATGGTTACTGTGCTGATCACCCTACAGTCTTGTCCAGCGTGAGGCACTGTGCTGATCACACTACAGTCCTGTCCAACATAGGGCACTGTGCTGATCACACTGCAGTCCTGTCCAGCATGAGGCACTGTGCTGATCACACTACAGTCCTGTCCAACATAGGGCACTGTGCTGATCACACTGCAGTGCTGTCCAGCATGAGGCAATGTGCTGATCACACTACAGTCCTGTCCAACATAGGGCACTGTGCTGACCACACTAAAGCCCTGTCCAGCATGGGGCACTGTGCTGATCACGCTACAGTCCTGTCCAGCATGAGGCACTGTGCTGACCACACTAGAGCCCTGTGCAGCATGGGGCACTGTTATGATCACACTACAGTCCTGTCCAGCATGAAGCAATGTGCTGATCACACTACAGTCCTGGACAGCATGGGGTACTGTTCTGACCACTCGAGCGCCCTGTCCAAAATGGGGCAACGTGCTGAACAAACTAGATCCCTTTCCAACATGGTGCACTGTTCTGATCACACGACAGTCCTGCACAGCATGGGGCACTGTTCTGATCACACGACAGTCCTGCACAGCATGGGGAACTGTGCTGATCACGCTACAGTCCTGTCCAGCATGGGGCACTGTGCTGACCACTCGAGCGCCCTGTCCAAAATGGGGCATAGTGCTGAACACACTAGATCCCTTTCCAACATGGTGCATTGTGCTGAACACACTAGATCCCTGTCCAACCTGGGGCATTGTGCTGAACACACTAGATACCTGTCCAACCTGGGCACTGTGCTGAACACACTAGATCCCTGCCCAACCTGGTGCATTGTGCTTAACACACTAGATCCCTGTCCAACCTGGGGCATTGTGCTGAACACACTAGATCCCTGTCCAACATGGGGCACTGTGCTGAACACACTAGATCCCTGTCCAACCTGGGGCATTGTGCTTAACACACTAGATCCCTGTCCAACCTGGGGCATTGTGCTGAACACACTAGATCCCTGTCCGACATGGGGCATTGTGCTGAACACACTAGATCCCTGTCCAACATGGGTCACCGTGCTGAACACACTAGATCCCTGTCCAACATGGGGCACTGTGCTGAACACACTAGATCCCTGTCCAACATGGGGCACTGTGCTGAACACACTAGATCCCTGTCCAACCTGGGGCATTGTGCTTAACACACTAGATCCCTGTCCAACCTGGGGCACTGTGCTGAACACACTAGATCCCTGTCCAACATGGGGCATTGTGCTGAACACACTAGATCCCTGTCCAACATGGGGCACTGTGCTGAACACACTGGATCCCTGTCCAGCATGGGGCCTTGTGCTGAACACACTAGATCCCTGTCCAATATGCGGCACTGTGCTGAACACACTAGATCCCTGTCCAACATGGGGCATTGTGCTGAACACACTAGATCCCTGTCCAACATGGGGCATTGTGCTTAACACACTAGATCCCTGTCCAACCTGGGGCACTGTGCTGAACACACTAGATCCCTGTCCAATATGGGGCATTGTGCTGAACACACTAGATCCCTGTCCAACATGGGGCATTGTGCTGAACACACTAGATCCCTTTCCAACATGGTGCATTGTGCTGAACACACTAGATCCCTGTCCAACATGGTGCATTGTGCTGAACACACTAGATCCCTTTCCAACATGGTGCATTGTGCTGGACACACTAGATCCCTTTCCAACATGGTGCATTGTGCTGAACACACTAGATCCCTGTCCAACATGGGGCATTGTGCTTAACACACTAGATCCCTTTCCAACATGGGGCATTGTGCTGAACGCACTAGATCCCTGTCCAGCATGGGGCATTGTGCTGAACACACTAGATCCCTGTCCAGCATGGGGCACTGTGCTGACCACACTAGATCCCTGTCCAACCTGTGGCATTGTGCTGAACACACTAGATCCCTGTCCAATATGGGGCACTGTGCTGAACACACTAGATCCCTGTCCAACATGGTGCATTGTGCTGAACACACTAGATCCCTGTCCAACATGGGTGATTGTGCTGAACACACTAGATCCCTGTCCAGCATGGGGCACTGAGCTGACCACACTAGATCCCTGTCCAACCTGGGGCATTGTGCTGAACACACTAGATCCCTGTCCAATATGGGGCACTGTGCTGAACACACGAGATCCCTGTCCAGCATGGGGCACTGTGCTGACCACACAAATCCCTGTCCGACATGTGGCACTGTGCTGACCACACAAGATCTCTATTCAACATGGGGCACTGTGCTGAACATACAAGTTCCCTGTCCAGCATGGGGCACTGTGCTGATCACACTACAGTCTTGTCCAGCATGAGGCACTGTGCTGATCACACTACAGTCCTGTCCAACATAGGGCACTGTGCTGATCACACTGCAGTCCTGTCCAGCATGAGGCACTGTGCTGATCACACTACAGTCCTGTCCAACATAGGGCACTGTGCTGATCACACTGCAGTGCTGTCCAGCATGAGGCAATGTGCTGATCACACTACAGTCCTGTCCAACATCGGACACTGTGCTGATCACACAACAGTCCTGTCCAGCATGAGGCACTGTGCTGATGACACTACAGTCCTGTCCAACATAGGGCACTGTGCTGACCACACTAAAGCCTTGTCCAGCATGGGGCACTGTGCTGATCACGCTACAGTCCTGTCCAGCATGAGGCACTGTGCTGACCACACTAGAGCCCTGTACAGCATGGGGTACTGTTCTGACCACTCGAGCGCCCTGTCCAAAATGTGGCAAAGTGCAGAACAAACTAGATCCCTTTCCAACATGGTGCACTGTTCTGATCACACGACAGTCCTGCACAGCATGGGGCACTGTTCTGATCACACGACAGTCCTGCACAGCATGGGGAACTGTGCTGATCACGCTACAGTCCTGTCCAGCATGGGGCACTGTGCTGACCACTCGAGCGCCCTGTCCAAAATGGGGCATAGTGCTGAACACACTAGATCCCTTTCCAACATGGTGCATTGTGCTGAACACACTAGATCCCTGTCCAACATGGGGCATTGTGCTGAACACACTAGATCCCTGTCCAATATGGGGCACTGTGCTGAACACACTAGATCCCTGTCCAACATGGGGCATTGTGCTTAACCCACTAGATCCCTGTCCAACCTGGTGCATTGTGCTGAACACACTAGATCCCTGTCCAACATGGGGCATTGTGCTTAACACACTAGATCCCTGTCCAACTTGGGGCATTGTGCTGAACACACTAGATCCCTTTCCAACATGGGGCATTGTGCTTAACACACTAGATCCCTGTCCAACCTGGGGCATTGTGCTGAACACACTAGATCCCTGTCCAGCATGGGGCACTGTGCTGACCACACTAGATCCCTGTCCAAACTGGGGCATTGTGCTGAACACACTAGATCCCTGTCCAACATGGGGCATTGTGCTTAACACACTAGATCCCTGTCCAACCTGGGGCATTGTGCTGAACACACTAGATCCCTGTCCAGCATGGGGCACTGTGCTGACCACGCTAGATCCCTGTCCAACCTGGGGCACTGTGCTGACCACACTAGATCCCTGTCCAACCTGGGGCATTGTGCTGAACACACTAGATCCCTGTCCAATATGGGGCACTGTGCTGAACACACTAGATCCCTGTCCAGCATAGGGCACTGTGCTGACCACACTAGCTGCCTGTCCAGCATGGGGCACAGTGCTGACCACACAAATCCCTGTCCGATATGTGGCACTGTGCTGACCACACTAGATCTCTATTCAACATGGGGCACTGTGCTGAACATACAAGATCCCTGTCCAGCATGGGGCACTGTGCTGATCACACTACAGTCTTGTCCAGCATGAGGCACTGTGCTGATCACACTACAGTCCTGTCCAACATAGGGCACTGTGCTGATCACACTGCAGTCCTGTCCAGCATGAGGCACTGTGCTGATCACACTACAGTCCTGTCCAACATAGGACACTGTGCTGATCACACTGCAGTGCTGTCCAGCATGAGGCAATGTGCTGATCACACTACAGTCCTGTCCAGCATGAGGCACTGTGCTGACCACACTAGAGCCCTGTGCAGCATGGGGCAATGTGCTGATCACACTAGAGCCCTGTGCAGCATTGGGCACTGTTATGATCACACTACAGTCCTGTCCAGCATGAAGCAATGTGCTGATCACACTACAGTCCTGGACAGCATGAAGCAATGTGCTGATCACACTACAGTCCTGTACAGCATGGGGTACTGTTCTGACCACTCGAGCGCCCTGTCCAAAATGGGGCAAAGTGCTGAACAAACTAGATCCCTTTCCAACATGGTGCACTGTTCTGATCACACGACAGTCCTGCACAGCATGGGGCACTGTTCTGATCACACGACAGTCCTGCACAGCATGGGGAACTGTGCTGATCACGCTACAGTCCTGTCCAGCATGGGGCACTGTGCTGACCACCCGAGCGCCCTGTCCAAAATGGGGCACTGTGCTGAACACACTAGATCCCTTTCCAACATGGTGCATTGTGCTGAACACACTAGATCCCTTTCCAACATGGTGCATTGTGCTGAACACACTAGATCCCTGTCCAACCTGGGGCATTGTGCTTAACACACTAGATACCTGTCCAACCTGGGGCATTGTGCTGAACACACTAGATACCTGTCCAACCTGGGGCATTGTGCTGAACACACTAGATCCCTGTCCAACCTGGGGCACTGTGCTGAACACACTCGATCCCTGTCCAACCTGGGGCATTGTGCTTAACACACCAGATCACTGTCCAACCTGGGGCATTGTGCTGAACACACTAGATCCCTTTCCAACATGGTGCATTGTGCTGAACACACTAGATCCCTGTCCAACCTGGGGCATTGTGCTTAACACACTAGATACCTGTCCAACCTGGGGCATTGTGCTGAACACACTAGATCCCTGTCCAACATGGGGCACTGTGCTGAACACACTAGATCCCTGTCCAACATGGGGCACTGTGCTGAACACACTAGATCCCTGTCCAACCTGGGGCATTGTGCTTAACACACCAGATCACTGTCCAACCTGGGGCATTGTGCTGAACACACTAGATCCCTGTCCAACATGGGGCACTGCGCTGAACACACTAGATCCCTGTCCAACATGGGGCACTGTGCTGAACACACTGGATCCCTGTCCAGCATGGGGCATTGTGCTGAACACACTAGATCCCTGTCCAATATGGGGCACTGTGCTGAACACACTAGATCCCTGTCCAACATGGGGCATTGTGCTGAACACACTAGATCCCTGTCCAACATGGGGCATTGTGCTTAACACACTAGATCCCTGTCCAACCTGGGGCATTGTGCTGAACACACTAGATCCCTTTCCAACATGGTGCATTGTGCTGAACACACTAGATCCCTGTACAACATGGGGCATTGTGCTTAATACACTAGATCCCTGTCCAACATGGGGCATTGTGCTTAACACACTAGATCCCTGTCCAACCTGGGGCATTGTGCTGAACACACTAGATCCCTGTCCAGCATGGGGCACTGTGCTGACCACACTAGATCCCTGTCCAACCTGGGGCATTGTGCTGAACACACTAGATCCCTGTCCAATATGGGGCACTGTGCTGAACACACTAGATCCCTGTCCAGCATGGGGCACTGTGCTGACCACACGAATCCCTGTCCGACATGTGGCACTGTGCTGACCACACAATAACTCTATTCAACATGGGGCACTGTGCTGAACATACAAGTTCCCTGTCCAGCATGGGGCACTGTGCTGATCACACTACAGTCTTGTCCAGCATGAGGCACTGTGCTGATCACACTACAGTCCTGTCCAGCATGAGGCACTGTGCTGACCACACTAGAGCCCTGTGCAGCATGGGGCAATGTGCTGATCACACTAGAGCCCTGTGCAGCATGGGGCACTGTTATGATCACACTACAGTCCTGTCCAGCATGAAGCAATGTGCTGATCACACTACAGTCCTGGACAGCATGGGGTACTGTTCTGACCACTCGAGCGCCCTGTCCAAAATGGGGCAAAGTGCTGAACAAACTAGATCCCTTTCCAACATGGTGCACTGTTCTGATCACACGACAGTCCTGCACAGCATGGGGCACTGTTCTGATCACACGACAGTCCTGCACAGCATGGGGAACTGTGCTGATCACGCTACAGTCCTGTCCAGCATGGGGCACTGTGCTGACCACCCGAGCGCCCTGTCCAAAATGGGGCACTGTGCTGAACACACTAGATCCCTTTCCAACATGGTGCATTGTGCTGAACACACTAGATCCCTTTCCAACATGGTGCATTGTGCTGAACACACTAGATCCCTGTCCAACCTGGGGCATTGTGCTTAACACACTAGATACCTGTCCAACCTGGGGCATTGTGCTGAACACACTAGATACCTGTCCAACCTGGGGCATTGTGCTGAACACACTAGATCCCTGTCCAACCTGGGGCACTGTGCTGAACACACTAGATCCCTGTCCAACCTGGGGCATTGTGCTTAACACACCAGATCACTGTCCAACCTGGGGCATTGTGCTGAACACACTAGATCCCTTTCCAACATGGTGCATTGTGCTGAACACACTAGATCCCTGTCCAACCTGGGGCATTGTGCTTAACACACTAGATACCTGTCCAACCTGGGGCATTGTGCTGAACACACTAGATCCCTGTCCAACATGGGGCACTGTGCTGAACACACTAGATCCCTGTCCAACATGGGGCACTGTGCTGAACACACTAGATCCCTGTCCAACCTGGGGCATTGTGCTTAACACACCAGATCACTGTCCAACCTGGGGCATTGTGCTGAACACACTAGATCCCTGTCCAACATGGGGCACTGTGCTGAACACACTAGATCCCTGTCCAACATGGGGCACTGTGCTGAACACACTGGATCCCTGTCCAGCATGGGGCATTGTGCTGAACACACTAGATCCCTGTCCAATATGGGGCACTGTGCTGAACACACTAGATCCCTGTCCAACATGGGGCATTGTGCTGAACACACTAGATCCCTGTCCAACATGGGGCATTGTGCTTAACACACTAGATCCCTGTCCAACCTGGGGCATTGTGCTGAACACACTAGATCCCTTTCCAACATGGTGCATTGTGCTGAACACACTAGATCCCTGTACAACATGGGGCATTGTGCTTAATACACTAGATCCCTGTCCAACATGGGGCATTGTGCTTAACACACTAGATCCCTGTCCAACCTGGGGCATTGTGCTGAACACACTAGATCCCTGTCCAGCATGGGGCACTGTGCTGACCACACTAGATCCCTGTCCAACCTGGGGCATTGTGCTGAACACACTAGATCCCTGTCCAATATGGGGCACTGTGCTGAACACACTAGATCCGTGTCCAGCATGGGGCACTGTGCTGACCACACGAATCCCTGTCCGACATGTGGCACTGTGCTGACCACACAATAACTCTATTCAACATGGGGCACTGTGCTGAACATACAAGTTCCCTGTCCAGCATGGGGCACTGTGCTGATCACACTACAGTCTTGTCCAGCATGAGGCACTGTGCTGATCACACTACAGTCCTGTCCAACATAGGGCACTGTGCTGATCACACTGCAGTCCTGTCCAGCATGAGGCACTGTGCTGATCACACTACAGTCCTGTCCAACATAGGGCACTGTGCTGATCACACTGCAGTGCTGTCCAGCATGAGGCAATGTGCTGATCACACTACAGTCCTGTCCAACATAGGGCACTGTGCTGATCACACAACAGTCCTGTCCAGCATGAGGCACTGTGCTGATGACACTACAGTCCTGTCCAGCATGGGGCACTGTTCTGAAAACAGTCCAGTCCTGTCCAGCATGAGGCTCTGTGCTGACCACACTACAGTCCTGTACAGCATGGGGCACTGTGCAGACCACACTGGAGCCCTGTCCAGCATGGGGCACTGTGCTGAGCACACTACATTCCTGTGCAGCATGAGGCACTGTGCTGACCACACAGGAGCCCTGTCCAGCATGGGGCACTGTGCTGATCACACTACAGTCCTGTCCAGCATGAGGCACTGTGGTGATCACACTGCAGTCCAGTACAGCATGCAGCACTGTGCTGAGCACACTACAGTCCTGTGCAGCATGAGGCACTGTGCTGACCACACAGGAGCCCTGCCCAGCATGGGGCACTGTGCTGATCACACTACAGTCCAGTCCAGCATGGGGCACTGTGCTGATCACACTACAGTCCTGTCCAGCATGGGGCACTGTGCTCATCACACTACAGTCCTGTCCAGCATGGGGCACTGTGCTCATCACACTACAGTCCTGTCCAGCATGAGGCACTGTGCTCATCACACTACAGTCCTGTCCAGCATGAGGCACTGTGCTGATCACACTACAGTCCTGTCCAGCATGGGGCACAGTGCTCATCACACTACAGTCCTGTCCAGCATGGGGCACTGTGCTCATCACACCAGAGCCCTGTCCAGCATGGGGCACTGTGCTGATCATACAAAAGTCCTGTACAGCATGAGGCACTGTGCTGATCACACTGCAGTCCTGTCCAGCATGAGGCAATGTGCTGATCACACTACAGTCTTGTCCAGCATGAGGCACGGTGCTGATCACACTACAGTCCTGTCCAGCATGGGGCAATATGCTGATCACACTACAGTCCTGTCCAGCATGGGGCAATGTGCTGATCACACTACAGTCCTGTCCCGCATGAGGCACTGTGCTGATCACACTACAGTCCTGTCCAGCATGGGGCAGTGTGCTGATCACACTACAGTCCTGTCCAGCATAGGGCAATGTGCTGATCACACTGCAGTCCTGTCCAGCATGAGGCACTGTGCTGATCACACTACAGTCCTGTCCAGCATGGGGCAATGTGCTGATCACACAACAGTCCTGTCCAGCATGGTGCTCTGTGCTGATCACACTACAGTCCTGTCCAGCATGGGACACTGTGCTGATCTCACTACAGTCCTGTCCAGCATGGGGCACTGTGCTGATCACACTAGAGCCCTGTCCAGCATGGGGCTCTGTGCTGATCTCACTACAGTCCTGTCCAGCATGGGGCAATGTGCTGATCACACAACAGTCCTGTCCAGCATGAGGCACTGTGCTGATCGCACTACAGTCCTGTCCAGCATGGGGCAATGTGCTGATCACACTACAGTCCTGTCCAGCATGGGGCACTGTGCTGATCACACTAGAGCCCTGTCCAGCATGGGGCAATGTGCTGATCACACTACAGTCCTGTCCAGCATGAGGCAATGTGCTGATCACACTACAGTCCTGTCCAGCATGGGGCAATGTGCTGATCACACTACAGTCCTGTCCAGCATGAGGCAATGTGCTGATCACACTACAGTCCTGTCCAGCATGGGGCAATGTGCTGATCACACTACAGTCCTGTCCAGCATGAGGCACTGTGCTTATCACACAACAGTCCTGTCCAGCATGAGGCAATGTGCTGATCACACAACAGTCCTGTCCAGCATGAGGCACTGTGCTGATCACACGTCAGTCCTGTCCAGCATGGGGCACTGTGATGATCACACTGCAGTCCTGTCCAGCATGGGGCAATGTGCTGATCACACTACAGTCCTGTCCAGCATGAGGCAATGTGCTGATCACACTACAGTCCTGTACAGCATGAGGCACTGTGCTGATCACACTACTGTCCTGTCCAGCATGAGGCACTGTGCGGATAACACAACAGTCCGGTCCAGCATGAGGCACTGTGCTGATCACACTACAGTCCTGTCCAGCATGAGGCACTGTGCGGATCACACAACAGTCCTGTCCAGCATGAGGCACTGTGCTGATCACACTACAGTCCTGTCCAGCATGGGGCTCTGTGCTGATCACACTACAGTCCTGTCCAGCATGAGGCACTGTGCTTATCACACAACAGTCCTGTCCAGCATGAGGCACTGTGCTTATCACACAACAGTCCTGTCCAGCATGAGGCACTGTGCTGATCACACTACAGTCCTGTCCAGCATGGGGCTCTGTGCTGATCACACTACAGTCCTGTCCAGCATGAGGCACTGTGCTGATCACACTACAGTCCTGTCCAGCATGAGGCACTGTGCTGATCACACAACAGTCCTGTCCAACATGGGGCACTGTGCTGAACACACTAGATCCCTGTCCAACATGGGGCACTGTGCTGAACACACTAGATCCCTGTCCAACCTGGGGCATTGTGCTTAACACACTAGATCCCTGTCCAACCTGGGGCATTGTGCTGAACACACTAGATCCCTGTCCAACCTGGGGCATTGTGCTGAACACACTAGATCCCTGTCCAGCATGGGGCACTGTGCTGACCACACTAGATCCCTGTCCAACCTGGGGCATTGTGCTGAACACACTAGATCCCTGTCCAATATGGGGCACTGTGCTGAACACACTAGATCCCTGTCCAGCATGGGGCACTGTGCTGACCACACAAATCCCTGTCCGGCATGTGGCACTGTGCTGACCACACAAGATCTCTATTCAACATGGGGCACTGTGCTGAACATACAAGTTCCCTGTCCAGCATGGGGCACTGTGCTGATCACACTACAGTCTTGTCCAGCATGAGGCACTGTGCTGATCACACTACAGTCCTGTCCAACATAGGGCACTGTGCTGATCACACTGCAGTCCTGTCCAGCATGAGGCACTGTGCTGACCACACAAATCCCTGTCCGACATGTGGCACTGTGCTGACCACACAAGATCTCTATTCAACATGGGGCACTGTGCTGAACATACAAGTTCCCTGTCCAGCATGGGGCACTGTGCTGATCACACTACAGTCTTGTCCAGCATGAGGCACTGTGCTGATCACACTACAGTCCTGTCCAACATAGGGCACTGTGCTGATCACACTGCAGTCCTGTCCAGCATGAGGCACTGTGCTGATCACACTACAGTCCTGTCCAACATAGGGCACTGTGCTGATCACACTGCAGTGCTGTCCAGCATGAGGCAATGTGCTGATCACACTACAGTCCTGTCCAACATAGGGCACTGTGCTGATCACACAACAGTCCTGTCCAGCATGAGGCACTGTGCTGATGACACTACAGTCCTGTCCAGCATGGGGCACTGTTCTGAAACCAGTCCAGTCCTGTCCAGCATGAGGCTCTGTGCTGACCACACGACAGTCCTGTACAGCATGGGGCACTGTGCAGACCACACTGGAGCCCTGTCCAGCATGGGGCACTGTGCTGAGCACACTACATTCCTGTGCAGCATGAGGCACTGTGCTGACCACACAGGAGCCCTGTCCAGCATGGGGCACTGTGCTGATCACACTACAGTCCTGTCCAGCATGAGGCACTGTGCTGATCACACTACAGTCCAGTACAGCATGGGGCACTGTGCTGAGCACACTACAGTCCTGTGCAGCATGAGGCACTGTGCTGACCACACAGGAGCCCTGCCCAGCATGGGGCACTGTGCTGATCACACTACAGTCCTGTCCAGCATGGGGCACTGTGCTGATCACACTACAGTCCTGTCCAGCATGGGGCACTGTGCTCATCACACTACAGTCCTGTCCAGCATGGGGCACTGTGCTCATCACACTACAGTCCTGTCCAGCATGAGGCACTGTGCTCATCACACTGCAGTCCTGTCCAGCATGAGGCACTGTGCTGATCACACTACAGTCCTGTCCAGCATGGGGCACTGTGCTCATCACACTACAGTCCTTTCCAGCATGGGGCACTGTGCTCATCACACCAGAGCCCTGTCCAGCATGGGGCACTGTGCTGATCACACTACAGTCCTGTCCAGCATGAGGCACTGTGCTGATCACACTACAGTCCTGTCCAGCATGAGGCAATGTGCTGATCACACTACAGTCCAGTCCAGCATGAGGCACTGTGCTGATCACACTACAGTCCTGTCCAGCATGGGGCAATGTGCTGATCACACTACAGTCCTGTACAGCATGGGGCAATGTGCTGATCACACTACAGTCCTGTCCCGCATGAGGCACTGTGCTGATCACACAACAGTCCTGTCCAGCATGGGGCAGTGTGCTGATCACACTACAGTCCTGTCCAGCATAGGGCAATGTGCTGATCACACTGCAGTCCTGTCCGGCATGAGGCACTGTGCTGATCACACTACAGTCCTGTCCAGCATGAGGCACTGTGCTGATCACACTACAGTCCTGTCCAGCATGGGGCAATGTGCTGATCACACAACAGTCCTGTCCAGCATGGTGCTCTGTGCTGATCACACAACTGTACTGTCCAGCATCGGACACTGTGCTGATCACACTACAGTCCTGTCCAGCATGGGGCACTGTGCTGATCACACTAGAGCCCTGTCCAGCATGGGGCTCTGAGCTGATCTCACTACAGTCCTGTCCAGCATGGTGCAATGTGCTGATCACACAACAGTCCTGTCCAGCATGAGGCACTGTGCTGATCGCACTACAGTCCTGTCCAGCATGGGGCAATGTGCTGATCACACTACAGTCCTGTCCAGCATGGGGCACTGTGCTGATCACACTAGAGCCCTGTCCAGCATGGGCAATGTGCTGATCACACTACAGTCCTGTCCAGCATGGGGCAATGTGCTGATCACACGACAGTCCTGTCCAGCATGAGGCATTGTGCTGATCACACTACAGTCCTGTCCAGCATGGGGCAATGTGCTGATCACACTACAGTCCAGTCCAGCATGAGGCACTGTGCTGATCACACAACAGTCCTGTCCAGCATGAGGCAATGTGCTGATCACACAACAGTCCTGTCCAGCATGAGGCACTGTGCTGATCACACTACAGTCCTGTCCAGCATGGGGCACTGTGATGATCACACAACAGTCCTGTCCAGCATGGGGCTCTGTGCTGATCACACTACAGTCCTGTCCAGCATGAGGCACTGTGCTGATCACACTACAGTCCTGTCCAGCATGAGGCACTGTGCTGATCACACAACAGTCCTGTCCAGCATGGGGCTCTGTGCTGATCACACAACAGTCCTGTGCAGCATGAGGCACTGTGCTGAACACACTACAGACCTGTACAGCAGGGGGCACTGTGCTGATCACCCGACAGTCCGGTCCAGCATGAGGCACTGTGCTGATTACACTACAGTCCTGTCCAGCATGAGGCACTGTGCTGATCACACTACAGTCCTGTCCAGCATGAGGCACTGTGCTGATCGCACAACAGTCCTGTGCAGCATGGGGCACTGTGCTGATCACACTAGAGCCCTGTCCAGCATGGGGCAATGTGCTGATCACACTACAGTCCTGTCCAGCATGGGGCAATGTGCTGATCACACTACAGTCCTGTCCAGCATGAGGCAATGTGCTGATCACACTACAGTCCTGTCCAGCATGGGGCAATGTGCTGATCACACTACAGTCCTGTCCAGCATGAGGCACTGTGCTGATCACACAACAGTCCTGTCCAGCATGAGGCAATGTGCTGATCACACAACAGTCCTGTCCAGCATGAGGCACTGTGCTGATCACACTACAGTCCTGTCCAGCATGGGGCACTGTGCTGATAACACAACAGTCCTGTCCAGCATGAGGCACTGTGCTGATCACACAACAGTCCTGTCCAGCATGAGGCACTGTGCTGATGACACTACAGTCCTGTCCAGCATGGGGCTCTGTGCTGATCACACTACAGTCCTGTCCAGCATGAGGCACTGTGCTGATCACACTACAGTCCTGTCCAGCATGGGGCTCTGTGCTGATCACACTACAGTCCTGTCCAGCATGGGGCACTGTGCTGATCACCCGACAGTCCGGTCCAGCATGAGGCACTGTGCTGATTACACTACAGTCCTGTCCAGCATGAGGCACTGTGCTGATCACACTACAGTCCTGTCCAGCATGAGGCACTGTGCTGATCACACAACAGTCCTGTGCAGCATGAGGCACTGTGCTGATCACACTGGAGCCCTGTCCAGCATGAGGCAATTTGCTGATCACACAACTGTCCTGTCCAGCATGAGGCACTGTGCTGATCATACAACAGTCCTGTCCAGCATGAGGCACTGTGCTGATCACACAACAGTCCTGTCCAGCATGGGGCACTGTGCTGATCACACTACAGTCCTGTCCAGCATGTGGCAATGTGCTGACCACACAGGAGCCCTGTCCAGCATGAGGCACTGTGCTGATCACACTACAGTCCTGTCCAGAATGGGGCAATGTGCTGATCACACTACAGTCCTGTCCAACATGAGGCACTGTGCTGATCACACTACAGTCCTGTCCAGCATGGGGCTCTGTGCTCATCACACTACAGTCCTGTCCAGCATGAGGCACTGTGCTGATCACACTACAGTCCTGTCCAGCATGGGGCAGTGTGCTGATCACACTACAGTCCTGTCCAGCATAGGGCAATGTGCTGATCACACTGCAGTACTGTCCAGCATGAGGCACTGTGCTTATCACACAACAGTCCTGTCCAGCATGAGGCACTGTGCTGATCACACTACAGTCCAGTCCAGCATGAGGCTCTGTGCTGATCACACTACAGTCCTGTCCAGCATGAGGCACTGTGCTGATCACACTACAGTCCTGTCCATCATGGGGCAGTGTGCTGATCACACTACAGTCCTGTCCAGCATAGGGCAATGTGCTGATCACACTGCAGTACTGTCCAGAATGAGGCACTGTGCTTATCACACAACAGTCCTGTCCAGCATGAGGCACTGTGCTGATCACTCTACAGTCCTGTCCTGCATGAGGCACTGTGCTGATCACACTACAGTCCAGTCCAGCATGAGGCACTGTGCTGATCACACTACAGTCCTGTCCTGCATGAGGCACTGTGCTGATCACATTACAGTCCAGTCCAGCATGGGGCACTGTGCTGATCACACTACAGTCCTGTCCAGCATGGGGCACTGTGCTGAACACACTGGAGCCCTGTCCAGCATGGGGCAATGTGCTGATCACACTACAGTGCAGTTCAGCATGGGGCACTGTGCTGAGCACACTACAGTCCTGTGCAGCATGAGGCACTGTGCTGACCACACAGGAGCCCTGTCCAGCATGTGGCACTGTGCTGATCACACAACAGTCCAGTCCAGCATGGGGCACTGTGCTGATCACACTACAGTCCTGTCCAGCATGGGGCACTGTGCTGATCACACTACAGTCCTGTCCAGCATGGGGCAATGTGCTGATCACACTACAGTCCTGTCCAGCATTAGGCACTGTGCTCATCACACTACAGTCCTGTCCAGCATGAGGCACTGTGCTGATCACACGACAGTCCTGCACAGCATGGGGCACTGTTCTGATCACACGACAGTCCTGCACAGCATGGGGAACTGTGCTGATCACGCTACAGTCCTGTCCAGCATGGGGCACTGTGCTGACCACTCGAGCGCCCTGTCCAAAATGGGGCATAGTGCTGAACACACTAGATCCCTTTCCAACATGGTGCATTGTGCTGAACGCACTAGATCCCTGTCCAACATGGGACATTGTGCTGAACACACTAGATCCCTGCCCAACATGGGGCACTGTGCTGAACACACTAGATCCCTGTCCAACATGGGGCACTGTGCTGAACACACTAGATCCCTGTCCAGCATGGGGCATTGTGCTGAACACACTAGATCCCTGTCCAATATGGGGCACTGTGCTGAACACACTAGATCCCTGTCCAGCATGGGGCATTGTGCTGAACACACTAGATCCCTGTCCAATATGGGGCATTGTGCTGAACACACTAGATCCCTGTCCAGCATGGGGCATTGTGCTGAACACACTAGATCCCTGTCCAACCTGGGGCATTGTGCTGAACACACTAGCTGCCTGTCCAGCATGGGACACTGTGCTGACCACACTAGATCCCTGTCCAACCTGGGGCATTGTGCTGAACACACTAGATCCCTGTCCAACATGGGGCATTGTGCTGAACACACTAGATCCCTGTCCAACCTGGGGCATTGTGCTGAACACACTAGATCCCTGTCCAACATGGGGCATTGTGCTGAACACACTAGATTCCTGTGCAACCTGGGGCATTGTGCTTAACACACTAGATCCCTGTCCAACCTGGGGCATTGTGCTGAACACACTAGATCCCTGTCCAGCATGGGGCACTGTGCTGACCACGCTAGATCCCTGTCCAACCTGGGGCACTGTGCTGACCACACTAGATCCCTGTCCAATATGGGGCATTGTACTGAACACACTAGATCCCTGTCCAATATGGGGCACTGTGCTGAACACACTAGATCCCTGTCCAGCATGGGGCACTGTGCTGATCACACTACAGTCCTGTCCAACATAGGGCACTGTGCTGATCACACTGCAGTCCTGTCCAGCATGAGGCACTGTGCTGATCACACTACAGTCCTGTCCAACATAGGGCACTGTGCTGATCACACTGCAGTGCTGTCCAGCATGAGGCAATGTGCTGATCACACTACAGTCCTGTCCAACATAGGGCACTGTGCTGACCACACTAAAGCCCTGTCCAGCATGGGGCACTGTGCTGATCACGCTACAGTCCTGTCCAGCATGAGGCACTGTGCTGACCACACTAGAGCCCTGTGCAGCATGGGGCACTGTTATGATCACACTACAGTCCTGTCCAGCATGAAGCAATGTGCTGATCACACTACAGTCCTGGACAGCATGGGGTACTGTTCTGACAACTCGAGCGCCCTGTCCAAAATGGGGCAAAGTGCTGAACAAACTAGATCCCTTTCCAACATGGTGCACTGTTCTGATCACACGACAGTCCTGAACAGCATGGGGCACTGTTCTGATCACACGACAGTCCTGCACAGCATGGGGAACTGTGCTGATCACGCTACAGTCCTGTCCAGCATGGGGCACTGTGCTGACCACTCGAGCGCCCTGTCCAAAATGGGGCATAGTGCTGAACACGCTAGATCCCTTTCCAACATGGTGCATTGTGCTGAACACACTAGATCCCTGTCCAACCTGGGGCATTGTGCTTAACACACTAGATACCTGTCCAACCTGGGGCACTGTGCTGAACACACTAGATCCCTGCCCAACCTGGTGCATTGTGCTTAACACACTAGATCCCTGTCCAACCTGGGGCATTGTGCTGAACACACTAGATCCCTGTCCAACCTGGGGCATTGTGCTTAACACACTAGATCCCTGTCCAACCTGGGGCATTGTGCTGAACACACTAGATCCCTGTCCAACATGGGGCACTGTGCTGAACACACAAGATCCCTGTCCAACATGGGGCACTGTGCTGAACACACTGGATCCCTGTCCAGCATGGGGCCTTGTGCTGAACACACTAGATCCCTGTCCAATATGCGGCACTGTGCTGAACACACTAGATCCCTGTCCAACATGGGGCATTGTGCTGAACACACTAGATCCCTGTCCAACATGGGGCATTGTGCTTAACACACTAGATCCCTGTCCAACCTGGGGCATTGTGCTGAACACACTAGATCCCTTTCCAACATGGTGCATTGTGCTGAACACACTAGATCCCTGTCCAACATGGGGCATTGTGCTTAACACACTAGATCCCTTTCCAACATGGGGCATTGTGCTGAACGCACTAGATCCCTGTCCAGCATGGGGCATTGTGCTGAACACACTAGATCCCTGTCCAGCATGGGGCACTGTGCTGACCACACTAGATCCCTGTCCAACCTGTGGCATTGTGCTGAACACACTAGATCCCTGTCCAATATGGGGCACTGTGCTGAACACACGAGATCCCTGTCCAGCATGGGGCACTGTGCTGACCACACAAATCCCTGTCCGACATGTGGCACTGTGCTGACCACACAAGATCTCTATTCAACATGGGGCACTGTGCTGAACATACAAGTTCCCTGTCCAGCATGGGGCACTGTGCTGATCACACTACAGTCCTGTCCAACATAGGGCACTGTGCTGATCACACTGCAGTCCTGTCCAGCATGAGGCACTGTGCTGATCACACTACAGTCCTGTCCAACATAGGGCACTGTGCTGATCACACAACAGTCCTGTCCAGCATGAGGCACTGTGCTGATGACACTACAGTCCTGTCCAACATAGGGCACTGTGTTGACCACACTAAAGCCTTGTCCAGCATGGGGCACTGTGCTGATCACGCTACAGTCCTGTCCAGCATGAGGCACTGTGCTGACCACACTAGAGCCCTGTGCAGCATGGGGCACTGTTATGATCACACTACAGTCCTGTCCAGCATGAAGCAATGTGCTGATCACACTACAGTCCTGTACAGCATGGGGTACTGTTCTGACCACTCGAGCGCCCTGTCCAAAATGGGGCAAAGTGCTGAACAAACTAGATCCCTTTCCAACATGGTGCACTGTTCTGATCACACGACAGTCCTGCACAGCATGGGGCACTGTTCTGATCACACGACAGTCCTGCACAGCATGGGGAACTGTGCTGATCACGCTACAGTCCTGTCCAGCATGGGGCACTGTGCTGAACACACTAGATCCCTGTCCAAAATGTGGCATAGTGCTGAACACACTAGATCCCTTTCCAACATGGTGCATTGTGCTGAACACACTAGATCCCTGTCCAACAAGGGGCATTGTGCTTAACACACTAGATCCCTGTCCAACATGGGGCACTGTGCTTAACACACTAGATCCCTGTCCAAAATGTGGCATAGTGCTGAACACACTAGATCCCTGTCCAAAATGTGGCATAGTGCTGAACACACTAGATCCCTTTCCAACATGGTGCATTGTGCTGAACAGACTAGATCCCTGTCCAATATGGGGCACTGTGCTGAACACACTAGATCCCTGTCCAACATGGGGCATTGTGCTTAACCCACTAGATCCCTGTCCAACCTGGGGCATTGTGCTGAACACACTAGATCCCTGTCCATCATGGGGCACTGTGCTGAACACACTAGATCCCTGTCCAACTTGGGGCATTGTGCTTAACACACTAGATCCCTGTCCATCATGGGGCACTGTGCTGAACACACTAGATCCCTGTCCAACTTGGGGCATTGTGCTGAACACACTAGATCCCTTTCCAAGATGGTGCATTGTGCTGAACACACTAGATCCCTGTCCAACATTGGGCATTGTGCTTAACACACTAGATCCCTGTCCAACTTGGGGCATTGTTCTGAACACACTAGATCCCTGTCCAAACTGGGGCATTGTGCTGAACACACTAGATCCCTGTCCAACATGGGGCATTGTGCTTAACACACTAGATCCCTGTCCAACCTGGGGCATTGTGCTGAACACACTAGATCCCTGTCCAGCATGGGGCACTGTGCTGACCACGCTAGATCCCTGTCCAACCTGGGGCACTGTGCTGACCACACTAGATCCCTGTCCAACCTGGGGCATTGTGCTGAACACACTAGATCCCTGTCCAATATGGGGCACTGTGCTGAACACACTAGATCCCTGTCCAGCATGGGGCACTGTGCTGACCACACTAGCTGCCTGTCCAGCATGGGGCACAGTGCTGACCACACAAATCCCTGTCCGATATGTGGCACTGTGCTGACCACACTAGATCTCTATTCAACATGGGGCACTGTGCTGAACATACAAGATCCCTGTCCAGCATGGGGCACTGTGCTGATCACACTACAGTCTTGTCCAGCATGAGGCACTGTGCTGATCACACTACAGTCCTGTCCAACATAGGGCACTGTGCTGATCACACTGCAGTCCTGTCCAGCATGAGGCACTGTGCTGATCACACTACAGTCCTGTCCAACATAGGGCACTGTGCTGATCACACTGCAGTGCTGTCCAGCATGAGGCAATGTGCTGATCACACTACAGTCCTGTCCAACATAGGGCACTGTGCTGACCACACTAAAGCCCTGTCCAGCATGGGGCACTGTGCTGATCACGCTACAGTCCTGTCCAGCATGAGGCACTGTGCTGACCACACTAGAGCCCTGTGCAGCATGGGGCACTGTTATGATCACACTACAGTCCTGTCCAGCATGAAGCAATGTGCTGATCACACTACAGTCCTGGACAGCATGGGGTACTGTTCTGACCACTCGAGCGCCCTGTCCAAAATGGGGCAAAGTGCTGAACACACTAGATCCCTGTGCAGCATGGGGCACTGTTATGATCACACTACAGTCCTGTCCAGCATGAAGCACTGTGCTGACCACACTAGAGCCCTGTGCAGCATGGGGCACTGTTATGATCACACTACAGTCCTGTCCAGCATGAAGCAATGTGCTGAACACACTAGATCCCTGTTCAACATGGGGCACTGTGCTGAACACACTGGATCCCTGTCCAGCATGGGGCATTGTGCTTAACACACTAGATCCCTGTCCAACCTGGGGCATTGTGCTGAACACACTAGATCCCTGTCCAACATGGGGCACTGTGCTGAACACACTAGATCCCTGTCCAACATGGGGCACTGTGCTGAACACACTGGATCCCTGTCCAGCATGGGGCATTGTGCTGAACACACTAGATCCCTGTCCAATATGGGGCACTGTGCTGAACACACTAGATCCCTGTCCAACATGGGGCATTGTGCTGAACACACTAGATCCCTGACCAACATGGGGCATTGTGCTTAACACACTAGATCCCTGTCCAACCTGGGGCATTGTGCTGAACACACTAGATCCCTTTCCAACATGGTGCATTGTGCTGAACACACTAGATCCCTGTACAACATGGGGCATTGTGCTTAATACACTAGATCCCTGTCCAACATGGGGCATTGTGCTTAACACACTAGATCCCTGTCCAACCTGGGGCATTGTGCTGAACACACTAGATCCCTGTCCAGCATGGGGCACTGTGCTGACCACACTAGATCCCTGTCCAACCTGGGGCATTGTGCTGAACACACTAGATCCCTGTCCAATATGGGGCACTGTGCTGAACACACTAGATCCGTGTCCAGCATGGGGCACTGTGCTGACCACACGAATCCCTGTCCGACATGTGGCACTGTGCTGACCACACAATAACTCTATTCAACATGGGGCACTGTGCTGAACATACAAGTTCCCTGTCCAGCATGGGGCACTGTGCTGATCACACTACAGTCTTGTCCAGCATGAGGCACTGTGCTGATCACACTACAGTCCTGTCCAACATAGGGCACTGTGCTGATCACACTGCAGTCCTGTCCAGCATGAGGCACTGTGCTGATCACACTACAGTCCTGTCCAACATAGGGCACTGTGCTGATCACACTGCAGTGCTGTCCAGCATGAGGCAATGTGCTGATCACACTACAGTCCTGTCCAACATAGGGCACTGTGCTGATCACACAACAGTCCTGTCCAGCATGAGGCACTGTGCTGATGACACTACAGTCCTGTCCAGCATGGGGCACTGTACTGAAAACAGTCCAGTCCTGTCCAGCATGAGGCTCTGTGCTGACCACACTACAGTCCTGTACAGCATGGGGCACTGTGCAGACCACACTGGAGCCCTGTCCAGCATGGGGCACTGTGCTGAGCACACTACATTCCTGTGCAGCATGAGGCACTGTGCTGACCACACAGGAGCCCTGTCCAGCATGGGGCACTGTGCTGATCACACTACAGTCCTGTCCAGCATGAGGCGCTGTGGTGATCACACTGCAGTCCAGTACAGCATGGGGCACTGTGCTGAGCACACTACAGTCCTGTGCAGCATGAGGCACTGTGCTGACCACACAGGAGCCCTGCCCAGCATGGGGCACTGTGCTGATCACACTACAGTCCAGTCCAGCATGGGGCACTGTGCTGATCACACTACAGTCATGTCCAGCATGGGGCACTGTGCTCATCACACTACAGTCCTGTCCAGCATGGGGCACTGTGCTCATCACACTACAGTCCTGTCCAGCATGAGGCACTGTGCTCATCACACTACAGTCCTGTCCAGCATGAGGCACTGTGCTGATCACACTACAGTCCTGTCCAGCATGGGGCACAGTGCTCATCACACTACAGTCCTGTCCAGCATGGGGCACTGTGCTCATCACACCAGAGCCCTGTCCAGCATGGGGCACTGTGCTGATCATACAAAAGTCCTGTACAGCATGAGGCACTGTGCTGATCACACTGCAGTCCTGTCCAGCATGAGGCAATGTGCTGATCACACTACAGTCCAGTCCAGCATGAGGCACGGTGCTGATCACACTACAGTCCTGTCCAGCATGGGGCAATATGCTGATCACACTACAGTCCTGTCCAGCATGGGGCAATGTGCTGATCACACTACAGTCCTGTCCCGCATGAGGCACTGTGCTGATCACACTACAGTCCTGTCCAGCATGGGGCAGTGTGCTGATCACACTACAGTCCTGTCCAGCATAGGGCAATGTGCTGATCACACTGCAGTCCTGTCCAGCATGAGGCACTGTGCTGATCACACTACAGTCCTGTCCAGCATGGGGCAATGTGCTGATCACACAACAGTCCTGTCCAGCATGGTGCTCTGTGCTGATCACACTACAGTCCTGTCCAGCATGGGACACTGTGCTGATCACACTACAGTCCTGTCCAGCATGGGGCACTGTGCTGATCACACTAGAGCCCTGTCCAGCATGGGGCTCTGTGCTGATCTCACTACAGTCCTGTCCAGCATGGGGCAATGTGCTGATCACACAACAGTCCTGTCCAGCATGAGGCACTGTGCTGATCACACTACAGTCCTGTCCAGCATGGGGCAATGTGCTGATCACACTACAGTCCTGTCCAGCATGGGGCACTGTGCTGATCACACTAGAGCCCTGTCCAGCATGGGGCAATGTGCTGATCACACTACAGTCCTGTCCAGCATGAGGCAATGTGCTGATCACACTACAGTCCTGTCCAGCATGAGGCAATGTGCTGATCACACTACAGTCCTGTCCAGCATGGGGCAATGTGCTGATCACACTACAGTCCTGTCCAGCATGAGGCACTGTGCTTATCACACAACAGTCCTGTCCAGCATGAGGCAATGTGCTGATCACACAACAGTCCTGTCCAGCATGAGGCACTGTGCTGATCACACGTCAGTCCTGTCCAGCATGGGGCACTGTGATGATCACACTACAGTCCTGTCCAGCATAGCGCAATGTGCTGATCACACTGCAGTCCTGTCCAGCATGAGGCACTGTGCTGATCACACTACAGTCCTGTCCAGCATGGGGCAATGTGCTGATCACACAACAGTCCTGTCCAGCATGGTGCTCTGTGCTGATCACACTACAGTCCTGTCCAGCATGGTGCTCTGTGCTGATCACACTACAGTCCTGTCCAGCATGGGGCACTGTGCTGATCACACTAGAGCCCTGTCCAGCATGGGGCTCTGTGCTGATCTCACTACAGTCCTGTCCAGCATGGGGCAATGTGCTGATCACACAACAGTCCTGTCCAGCATGAGGCACTGTGCTGATCGCACTACAGTCCTGTCCAGCATGGGGCAATGTGCTGATCACACTACAGTCCTGTCCAGCATGGGGCACTGTGCTGATCACACTAGAGCCCTGTCCAGCATGGGGCAATGTGCTGATCACACTACAGTCCTGTCCAGCATGGGGCAATGTGCTGATCACACTACAGTCCTGTCCAGCATGAGGCAATGTGCTGATCACACTACAGTCCTGTCCAGCATGGGGCAATGTGCTGATCACACTACAGTCCTGTCCAGCATGAGGCACTGTGCTTATCACACAACAGTCCTGTCCAGCATGAGGCAATGTGCTGATCACACAACAGTCCTGTCCAGCATGAGGCACTGTGCTGATCACACGTCAGTCCTGTCCAGCATGGGGCACTGTGATGATCACACTACAGTCCTGTACAGCATGAGGCACTGTGCTGATCACACTTCAGTCCTGTCCAGCATGAGGCACTGTGCTGATAACACAACAGTCCGGTCCAGCATGAGGCACTGTGCTTATCACACAACAGTCCTGTCCAGCATGAGGCACTGTGCTGATCACACTACAGTCCTGTCCAGCATGGGGCTCTGTGCTGATCACACGACAGTCCTGTGCAGCATGAGGCACTGTGCTGATCACACAACAGTCCTGTCCAACATGGGGCAATGTGCTGAACACACTAGATCCCTGTCCAACCTGGGGCATTGTGCCTAACACACTAGATCCCTGTCCAACCTGGGGCATTGTGCTGAACACACTAGATCCCTGTCCAACATGCGGCACTGTGCTGAACACACTAGATCCCTGTCCAACATGGGGCACTGTGCTGAACACACTGGATCCCTGTCCAGCATGGGGCATTGTGCTGAACACACTAGATCCCTGTCCAATATGGGGCACTGTGCTGAACACACCAGATCCCTGTCCAACATGGTGCATTGTGCTGAACACACTAGATCCCTGTCCAATATGGGGCACTGTGCTGAACACACCAGATCCCTGTCCAACATGGGGCATTGTGCTTAACACACTAGATCCCTGTCCAACCTGGGGCATTGTGCTGAACACACTAGATCCCTTTCCAACATGGTGCATTGTGCTGAACACACTAGATCCCTGTCCATCATGGGGCATTGTGCTTAACACACTAGATCCCTGTCCAACATGGGGCATTGTGCTTAACACACTAGATCCCTGTCCAACCTGGGGCATTGTGCTGAACACACTAGATCCCTGTCCAGCATGGGGCACTGTGCTGACCACACTAGATCCCTGTCCAACCTGGGGCATTGTGCTGAACACACTAGATCCCTGTCCAATATGGGGCACTGTGCTGAACACGCTAGATCCCTGTCCAGCATGGGGCACTGTGCTGACCACACAAATCCCTGTCCGACATGTGGCACTGTGCTGACCACACAAGATCTCTATTCAACATGGGGCACTGTGCTGAACATACAAGTTCCCTGTCCAGCATGGGGAACTGTGCTGATCACACTACAGTCTTGTCCAGCATGAGGCACTGTGCTGATCACACTACAGTCCTGTCCAACATAGGGCACTGTGCTGATCACACTGCAGTCCTGTCCAGCATGAGGCACTGTGCTGATCACACTACAGTCCTGTCCAACATAGGGCACTGTGCTGATCACACTGCAGTGCTGTCCAGCATGAGGCAATGTGCTGATCACACTACAGTCCTGTCCAACATAGGGCACTGTGCTGATCACACTACAGTCCTGTCCAGCATGAGGCACTGTGCTGATGACACTTCAGTCCTGTCCAGCATGGGGCACTGTTCTGAAAACAGTCCAGTCCTGTCCAGCATGAGGCTCTGTGCTGACCACACTACAGTCCTGTACAGCATGGGGCACTGTGCAGACCACACTGGAGCCCTGTCCAGCATGGGGCACTGTGCTGAGCACACTACATTCCTGTGCAGCATGAGGCACTGTGCTGACCACACAGGAGCCCTGTCCAGCATGGGGCACTGTGCTGATCACACAACAGTCCTGTCCAGCATGAGGCACTGTGCTGATCACACTACAGTCCAGTACAGCATGGAGCACTGTGCTGAGCACACTACTGTCCTGTGCAGCATGAGGCAATGTGCTGACCACACAGGAGCCCTGCCCAGCATGGGGCACTGTGCTGATCACACTACAGTCCAGTCCAGCATGGGGCACTGTGCTGATCACACTACAGTCTTGTCCAGCATGAGGCACTGTGCTGATCACACTACAGTCCTGTCCAACATAGGGCACTGTGCTGATCACACTGCAGTCCTGTCCAGCATGAGGCACTGTGCTGACCACACAAATCCCTGTCCGACATGTGGCACTGTGCTGACCACACAAGATCTCTATTCAACATGGGGCACTGTGCTGAACATACAAGTTCCCTGTCCAGCATGGGGCACTGTGCTGATCACACTACAGTCTTGTCCAGCATGAGGCACTGTGCTGATCACACTACAGTCCTGTCCAACATAGGGCACTGTGCTGATCACACTGCAGTCCTGTCCAGCATGAGGCACTGTGCTGATCACACTACAGTCCTGTCCAACATAGGGCACTGTGCTGATCACACTGCAGTGCTGTCCAGCATGAGGCAATGTGCTGATCACACTACAGTCCTGTCCAACATAGGGCACTGTGCTGATCACACAACAGTCCTGTCCAGCATGAGGCACTGTGCTGATGACACTACAGTCCTGTCCAGCATGGGGCACTGTTCTGAAAACAGTCCAGTCCTGTCCAGCATGAGGCTCTGTGCTGACCACACTACAGTCCTGTACAGCATGGGGCACTGTGCAGACCACACTGGAGCCCTCTCCAGCATGGGGCACTGTGCTGAGCACACTACATTCCTGTGCAGCATGAGGCACTGTGCTGACCACACAGGAGCCCTGTCCAGCATGGGGCACTGTGCTGATCACACTACAGTCCTGTCCAGCATGAGGCACTGTGCTGATCACACTACAGTCCAGTACAGCATGGGGCACTGTGCTGAGCACACTACAGTCCTGTGCAGCATGAGGCACTGTGCTGACCACACAGGAGCCCTGCCCAGCATGGGGCACTGTGCTGATCACACTACAGTCCAGTCGAGCATGGGGCACTGTGCTGATCACACTACAGTCCTGTCCAGCATGGGGCACTGTGCTCATCACACTGCAGTCCTGTCCAGCATGAGGCACTGTGCTGATCACACTACAGTCCTGTCCAGCATGGGGCACTGTGCTCATCACACTACAGTCCTGTCCAGCATGGGGCACTGTGCTCATCACACCAGAGCCCTGTCCAGCATGGGGCAATGTGCTGATCACACTACAGTCCAGTCCAGCATGAGGCACGGTGCTGATCACACTACAGTCCTGTCCAGCATGGGGCAATGTGCTGATCACACTACAGTCCAGTCCAGCATGAGGCACGATGCTGATCACACTACAGTCCTGTCCAGCATGGGGCAATGTGCTGATCACACTACAGTCCTGTCCAGCATGGGGCAATGTGCTGATCACACTACAGTCCTGTCCCGCATGAGGCACTGTGCTGATCACACAACAGTCCTGTCCAGCATGGGGCAGTGTGCTGATCACACTACAGTCCTGTCCAGCATAGGGCAATGTGCTGATCACACTGCAGTCCTGTCCAGCATGAGGCACTGTGCTGATCACACTACAGTCCTGTCCAGCATGGGGCAATGTGCTGATCACACAACAGTCCTGTCCAGCATGGTGCTCTGTGCTGATCACACTACTGTCCTGTCCAGCATCGGACACTGTGCTGATCACACTGCAGTCCTGTCCAGCATGGGGCACTGTGCTGATCACACTAGAGCCCTGTCCAGCATGGGGCTCTGTGCTGATCTCACTACAGTCCTGTCCAGCATGGTGCAATGTGCTGATCACACAACAGTCCTGTCCAGCATGAGGCACTGTGCTGATCGCACTACAGTCCTGTCCACATGGGGCAATGTGCTGATCACACTACAGTCCTGTCCAGCATGGGGCACTGTGCTGATCACACTAGAGCCCTGTCCAGCATGGGGCAATGTGCTGATCACACTACAGTCCTGTCCAGCATGGGGCAATGTGCTGATTACACTACAGTCCTGTCCAGCATGAGGCAATGTGCTGATCACACTACAGTCCTGTCCAGCATGGGGCAATGTGCTGATCACACTACAGTCCTGTCCAGCATGAGGCACTGTGCTGACCACACTGGAGCCCTGTCCAGCATGGGGCTCTGTGCTGAGCACACTACAGTCCTGTGCAGCATGAGGCACTGTGCTGATCACACTGGAGCCCTGTCCAGCTTGGGGCACTGTGCTGACCACACTAGAGCACTGTCCAATATGGGGCACTGTGCTGACCACACTAGATCCCTGTCCAGTATGAGGCACTGTGCTGACCACACTAGATCCCTGTCCAGTATGGGGCACTGTGCTGACCACACTAGATCCCTGTCCAGTATTATGCACTGTGCTGACCACACTAGATCGCTGTCCAGTATGGGCCACTGTGCTGACCACACTAGACCCCTGTCCAGTATGAGGCACTGTGCTGACCACACTAGACCCCTGTCCAGTATGGGGCACTGTGCTGACCACACTAGACCCCTGTCCAGTATGAGGCACTGTGCTGACCACACTAGATCCCTGTCCAGTATGGGGCACTGTGCTGACCACAATAGAATCCTTACAGCATGGGGAACTGTGCTGACCACTCTAGCGTCTTTCCAGCATGGGGCACTGTGCTGACCACACTAGATCCCTGTCCAGTATGAGGCACTGTGCTGAGCACACTAGATCCCTGTCCAGTATGGGGCACTGTGCTGACCGCTCTAGAGCACTGTAACGCATGGGGCACTGTGCTGACCACACTAGAACCCTGCCCAGCATGGGGCTCTGTGCTGACCACACTAGAGTCTTTCCAGCATGGGGCACTGTGCTGACCACACTAGCGTCTTTCCAGCATGGGGCACTGTGCTGACCACACTAGAACCCTGCCCAGCATGGGGCTCTGTGCTGACCACACTAGAGTCTTTCCAGCATGGGGCACTTTGCAGACCACACTAGCGTCTTTCCAGCATGGGGCACTGTGCTGACCACATTTGATCCCTTCCTAGCATGGGGCGCTGTGCTGACCTCTCTGGAGCACTGTAAAGCATGGGGCACTGTGCTGACCACACTGGAGTCCTGCCCAGCACGAGGAGGCAAGTGCTGGCCACACTGGAGCCCTACCTAGCATGCGGCACTGTGCTGACCACACTAGAACCCTGTCCGGCATGGTGCAATGTGCTGATTACACTGGAGACCTGCCGAACATGGAGCACTGTGCTGACCACACTAGAACCCTGTCCAGCATGGTGCACTGTGCTGATTACACTGGAGACCTGCCGAACATGGAGCACTGTGCTGATTACACTGGAGACCTGCCGAACATGGAGCACTGTGCTGATTACACTGGAGACCTGCCGAACATGGAGCACTGTGCTGATTACACTGGAGAGCTGCCGAACATGGAGCACTGTGCTGACCACACTAGAACCCTGTCCAGCATGGTGCACTGTGCTGATTACACTGGAGACCTGCCGAACATGGAGCACTGTGCTGATTACACTGGAGACCTGCCGAACATGGAGCACTGTGCTGATTACACTGGAGAGCTGCCGAACATGGAGCACTGTGCTGACCACACTCGAACCCTGCCCAGCATGGTGCACTGTGCTGACCACACTAGAGCCCTGCCCTGAATGGGGTACAGTGCTGACCACACTGTCCAGCATAGTGCACTGTGCTGATTACACTAGATCCCTTCCCAGCATGCGGCACTGTGCTGACCACATTAGATCCCTTCCCAGCATGGGGCACTGTGCTGACCACATTAGATCCCTTCCCAGCATGCGGCACTGTGCTGACCACATTAGATCCCTTCCCAGCATGGGGCACTGTGCTGACCACATTAGATCCCTTCCCAGCATGGGGCACAGTGCTGACCACAATCTAGCGCTGCCCTGAATGCGTTACAGTGCTGATCACACTAGGGTCTTGTCCAGCATGGGGCACGTTGCTGGCCACATTAGATCTCTTCCCAGCATGGGACACTATGCTAACCACACTAGAGCCCTGCCCAGCATGGGGCACTGTGCTGATCACACGAGTGCACTGTCCAGCATGGGGCACTGTGCTGGCCACATTCGATCCCTTCCCAGCATTGGGCACTGTGTTGACCACACCTGACTCCTGCGCAGCATGGGTTACAGTGATGACCACACTAGAGTCTTGTCCAGCATGGGGCACTGTGCTGACTGTACTAGAGCCCTGCCCGGTATGGGGCGCTGTGCAGTTTCAGCAGCAGATGGACTGAGACAGGGATGAAGTTGGCGATGTTACCGAGGTGGAAATAGACGGTTGTAATGATATCCTGAAAATGAGGTTAAATCTCATTTTCTGGTCAAATGTGACACCAAGGTTGCAAACAGACTGTTTGAATCTCAGACTGTTACCAGGGAGAGGGATGGAATCAATAGCAAGGGAACAGAGTTGGAGTGGGGAGTCAAAACAATGGCTTCAGTCTTCCCAATATTTAATTGGAGGAAATTTCTGCTCATCCAGTACTGGATGTCGGATAAGTAGTCTGATAATTTAACAACAGTGGAGAAGTGGAGATAGGTGATGGTGAGGTAAACTTTATGGAGGTCTTTGATGAAACAATGGAGAGGTTTGATGAGGGTGGTGTGATTGAAGTTATATTTATATGGACTTTCAACTGTGTTTGATCAAGTGTCATTCAATAGACAGCTTAACGAAACTGAACCCTATGGATTAAAGGGGCAATGACAGTGATTTTTTTAATTCATTCACGGGATGTGGGCGTCGCTGGCCAGGCCAGCATTTATTACCCATCCCTAATTGTCCTTGAGAAGGTGGTGGTGAGCTGCCTTCTTGAACCGCTGCAGACCATGTGGGGTAGGTAAACCAACAGTGCTGTTAGGATTTTGACCCAGTGACAGTGAAGGAATGGCGATATAGTTCCAAGTCAGCATGATGTGTGACTTGGAGGGAAACTTGCAGGTGGTGGTGTTTCCATGTATTTGCTGCCCTTGTCCTTCTAGTTGGTAGAGGTCACGGGTTTGGAAGGTGCTGTCTAAGGAGCCTTGGTGCATTGCTGCAGTGCATCTTGTAGATGGTACACATTGCTGCCACTGTGCGTCAGTGGTGGAGGGACTGAATGTTTGTAGATGGGGTGCCAATCAAGCGGGCTGCTTTGTCCTGAATGGTGTTGGGCTTCTTGAGTGTTGTTGGAGCTGCACCCATCCAGGCAAGTGAAGAGTATTCCATCACACTCCTGACCTGTGCCTTGTAGATTGTGGACAGGCTTTGGGGAGTCAGGAGGTGAGTTACTCGCCTCAGGATTCCTAGCCTCTGACCTGCTCTTGTAGCCACGGTATTTATATTAGAACATTAGAACATTACAGCGCAGTACAGGCCCTTCGGCCCTCGATGTTGCGCCGACCTGTGAAACCATCTGACCTACACTATTCCATTTTCATCCATATGTCTATCCAATGACCACTTAAATGCCCTTAAAGTTGGCGAGTCTGTTGCAGACTGTTGCAGGCAGGGCGTTCCACGCCCCTACTACTCTCTGCTACTGGCTAATCCAGTTCAGTTTCTGGTCAATGGTAGCCCCTAGGATGTTGATAGTGGGGCATTCAGCGATGGTAATGCCATTGAATATCAAGGGGAGATGGTTAGATTCTCTCTTGTTGGAGTTGGTCATTGCCTGGCACTTGTGTGGCACGAATGTGACTTGCCACTTATCAGCCCAAGCCTGGATATTGTTCAGGTCTTGCTGCATTTCTGCACGGACTGCTTCAGTATCTGAGGAGTCGCAAATGGTGCTGAACATTGTGCAATCATCAGCAAACATCCCGACTTCTGACCTTATGATTGAAGCTCATTGATGAAGCAACTGAAGATGGATGGGCATAGGACACTACCCTGAGGAACTCCTGCAGTGATGTCCTGGAGCTCTTAGCTCTGTCTATCGCATGCTGCTTACTCAGTTTGGCATGCAAGTAGTCCTGGGTTGTAGCTTCACTAGCTTGACACCTCATTTTGAGATATGCTTGGTGCTGCTTCTGGCATGCCCTCCTGCACTCTTCATTGAACCAGGGTTGGTCTCCTGGCTTGATGGTAATGGTAGAGTGGGGGATATGCCGGGCCATGAGGTTACAGATTGTGGTTGAGTACAATTCTGCTGCTGCTGATGGCCCACAGCGCCTCATGGATGCCCAGTTTTGCATTGCTAGATCCGTTCGAAATCTATCCCATTCAGCACGGTGATAGTGCCACACAACACGATTGACGGTATCCTCAATGTGAAGGCGGGACTTCATCTCCACAAGGACTGTGCGGTGGTCACTCCTACCAATACTGTCATGGACAGATGCATCTGTGGCAGGCAGATTGGTGAGGACGAGGTCGAGTATGTTGTTCCCTCGTGTTGGTTCCCCCACCACCTGCCGCAGACCCAGACTAGCAGCCATGTCCTTTAGGACTCGGCCAGCTCGGTCAGTAGTGGTGCTACCGAGCCACTCATGGTGATGGACATTGAATTCCCCCACTCAGAGTACATTTTGTGCCCTTGCCACCCTCAGTGCTCCCTCCAAGTGCTGTTCAACATGGGGGAGTACTGAGTCATCAGCTGAGGGAGAGCAGTAGGTGGTAATCAGTAGGAGGTTACCTTGCCCATATTTGACCTGATCACATGAGATTTCATGAGGTCCAGAGTCGATGTTGAGGACTCCCAGGGCAACTTCCTCCCTACTGTATACCACTGCGCCACCACCTCTGCTGCGTCTGTCCTACCGGTGGGACAGGACGTACCCGGGACATTGTCTGTAAGGTATGATTCCGTGAGTATGACTATGTCAGGCTGTTGCTTGACTAGTCTGTGGGCAGCTCTCCCAACTTTGGCACAATTTCACAGATGTTAGTAAGGAGGACTTTGCAGGGTCGACAGGGCTGGGTTTGCCGTTGTCGTTTCCGGTGCCGAGGTCCATGCCGGGTGGTCCGCCCAGTTTCATTCCTTTTTATAGACTTTGTAGCGGTTAGTTACAACTGAGTGGCTTGCTAGACCATTTCAGAGGGCATGTTAGAGGTAACCACATTGCTGTGGGTCTGGAGTCACATATAGGCCAGACCAGGTAAGGACATCAGATTTCCTTCCCTAAAGGACATTAGTGAACCAGATGGGTTTTTACAACAATCGACAATGGTTTCATGGCCATCTTTAGACTAGTTTTAATTGCAGATTTTTTCTTTATTACTTTCGAATTCCACCTTCTGCTGTGGTGGGATTCGAACCCATGTCCCCAGAGGAATACCCTGGGTCTCTGGTTACTAGTCCAGTGTCAATATAACATTGGCTAATGAAGAGTGAACAGAGAGAAGTGGTGAAAAGTTGTTGTTCAGACTCGATGGCAGTATACAGTGGTGTTCCTCAGCTGGGCTACGAAGTGGCAGATGGAGTTCAACCTGGAAAAGTGTGAAGTGATTCACTTTGGAAGGTCGAATTTGAATGCGGAATACAGGCTTAAAGACAGGATTCTTGGTAGTGTGGAGGAACAGAGGGATCTTGGGGTCCATGTCCATAGATCGCTCAAAGTTGCCACCCAAGTTGATAGGGTTGTTAAGAAGGCGTATGGTGTGTTGGCTTTCATTAACAGGGGGATTGCGTTCAAGAGCCGCGAGGTTATGCTGCAGCTCTGTAAGGTTCAACCAGAAATAGAATATTGTTTTCAGTTCTGGTCGCCTCATTATAGGAAGGATGTGGAAGCTTTAGAGAGTGTGCAGAGGAGATTTACCAGGATGCTGCCTGGACTGGAGGGCATGTCCTACGAAGAAAGATTGAGGGAGCTAGGGCTTTTCTCATTGGAGCGAGGAAGGATGAGAGGTGACTTGAAAGAGATGATGAGAGGCATAGATCGAGTGGATAGTCAGAGACTTTTTCCCAGGGTGGAAAGGGCTATCACCAGGGGGCATAATCTTAAGATGATTGGAGGAAGGTTTCAGGGAGATGTCAGAGGTAGGTTCTTTACACAGAGAGTGGTGGGTGCGTGGAATGTGCTGCCAGCGGTGGTAGTGGAAGCAGATACGTTAGGGGCATTTAAGCGACTCTTGGATAGGTACATGGATGATAGTAGAATGAAGGGTAGGTAGTTAGTTTGATCTTGGAGTAGGTTAAAGTTTCGGCACAACATTGTGGGCTGAAGGGCCTGTACTGTGCTGTACTGTTCTATGTTCTATGTTCTATGTTCTATGTTCGGTATTGGGACCACTGCTCTCTTTGCGCTTGGAAAACCCAGGGTGGGGAGGGCAGAGCCTCCTCCTCCCTCTTCACTGAGCTTCCCCTCTCTGCAGCCTCTGCTCCATTTGTTGGTCATATTTCAGACCCAGAGACACTGTAACTGCAGTCCCCATACCTTGACCAGAGTTTTGTCAACAAATCCTCTGTCGTCCCTGAATATCTGCAGCAGCTCACAACACAACCTCCAGAAACCATCCACAGCACCTCCACTAACTTTACAATAGCAGAAATAAGTCAAAAGCCCCTCACCTGTAAGTTGAGTGCAAACGTACACACATACGAATGAGGAGCAGAAGTAGGCCATTCGGCCCCTCGAGCCTGCTCTGAAATTCAATAATAACATGGCTGATCTGGTTGTGTTTTGAATTCTAACTCCCATCTTACCCTGATAACCTTTCATTCTCTTGACTAACAAGAATCTTTCTCCCTCCACTTTTAAAATATTTCATGACCCCATCTCCACCACCTTCTGTGGCAGAGAGTTCCAAAGTCACACAAACCTCTGAGAGAAAAATGTTCTCCTCATCTCTGTCCTGAAGGGGCGACCCATAATTTCAAAACAGTGCCCCAAAGTTCTCGAGTCACCCACAAGAGGAAACATCCTTTCCACTTCCACCTTGTCAAGACCTTTCAGATTCTAGTAAACCTCAATCAAGTCTCCCCTCACTCTTCTAAACTCCAGTGAAAACAAGCCTGTCTGTCCAACCTTTCCTCATAAGACAACCCGCTCATTCCTATTATCACTCTAGTAAACTACCTCTGAACCACCTCTAAAGTATTCACATCCTCCCTTAAATAAGGAGACCAAAACTCTGGACATTATTCGAGATGTGGTCTCACCAATGCCTTGTATAACTGAAGCATCACATGCTGACTTTTATTTTCAATTCCTCTTGTAATGAAGGATAGCATTCCATTCGCCTTCTTTATGACTTGCTGTACCTACCTACTAACTGTTTGTGACTCATGCATTAGAACACCGAGATCCCTAAGCACCTCGGAATTTTGCAGCGTCCTACCAAAGTGAACAACTTCACATTTTCCCACATTATACTCCATCTGTGAGATTGTTTTCCCACTCATGCAACCTATCTTTATCGGTCTGCAACCTCCTTATGTCCTCTTCACAACATATTTTCCTATCTATCTTTGTGCCACCTGCAAATTTAGCTAACATGCCATCGCTTCCCTCATCTAAGTCATTAATATAAATTGTAAAAAGTTGAGGCCCCCTGCACAGACCCCTGATGGACTCCACTTGTTACATCCTGCTAATCTGAAAATGACCCATTTATTCAGACCCTCTGTTTGCTGCAACTGGCTAATCTTCGATCCAAGCTAATATGTTACCCCCTACACATGAGCTCCTACTTTGCACAATCACTTTTTCTTGGAAATCCAAGCGCAGTCGGTCAAAGGGCTCCCCTTTATCCATATTGCATGTTACTCCTTCAAAGAACTTCAATAAATTAGTTCAGGATGATTTCCCTTTCACAAAACCATGCTGTCTATTCGCGATTACCTTCAGTTTTTCTTAAGTGCCCAGCGAAAGCCTCCTTAATGATCGATTCTAACACCTTCCCCATAACAGATGTCAAGCTAACTAACATGTAGTTGCCTGTTTTCTGCCTCCCCCTCTTCTTGAATAGAGGGGTTATATTTGCTACTTTCCAGTCAGATGGAATCTTTTCAGAGTCTAGCGAATTTTGAAAAAATAACACCCACACATCTACTACCTCATTAGCCACATCTTTTAAGACCCTAGGATGAAGTCCATCAGGACCCGGGGACTTGTCAGCCCGCAACTCCATAAGTTTGCTCAGTAAAGCTTCCCTGGTGATTGTATTTTCACCAAGGTCCTCTCTTCCTTCCACCTCCTGATTTACAGCTATTACTGGCATGTTTCGTGCATCCTCTATAGTGAAGACCGAAGCAAAATATTTGTTCATTGCATCCACCGTTTCCTTATTATCTACTACTAACTTTGCATTCTCACTGTCCAGAGGAGGAACACTCTCTTTACTTATTCTTGTCCTTTTTAAATACCTGTAGAAACTCTTGCTATCCATTTTTACATTTCTCGCTAGCTTCCTCTCATACTCTAATGTCTTTCTCCTGATTAACCCTTTAGTCATTGTCTGCTGTTCTTTATATTCTGACCAATCATTAGAACTGCCACTCATTTCTGCACAATGATATGCCTTTAACTTCAGTGTCATGTTTTCCTTAACTTCGTTAGTTAACCGCAGACGGTGGGTCCTTCCCCTTATAGTCGGAATATACTTATTCTGGAGTATTTTGAAATATCCCCATAAATTTCTGCCACTGCTTCTCTAATTATCTACCTCCAAGCCTAGTAACCCAGTTCACTTCAGCTAGCTCAGTTTTCATGCCCAAATACTTTCCCTTATTCAAGTTTAAAATACTAGTCTTAGACCCACTCTTCTCACTTTCAAACTGGATGTAAAATTCAGTCACAGTGTGGTCGCTGCTACCTAGAGGTGCCTTTACTCTGAGGTCATTAATTAATCCTGTCACATACACTATATCAAAACTAATTTAACCTGCTCTCTGATTGTGTCTAGAACGTGGTGCTCTAAGAAACTATCCCTAAAACATTCTATGCACTCCTCATCCAGGCTATTATTCCAAATATGATTTTTCCAGTTTATATGTAGATTAAAATCATCCATGATTATTGCCGGACCTCTATCATAAGCAAACGATATCTCTTCTTGTATAATATGTTTTATATTGCGATTACTGTTAGGAGACCTGTAGACCACTCCCACTGGGCACTTCTTTCCCCTGCTAATCCTCATCTCCACCCAAACCGATTCGACACCCTGATCTCCTGTACCAAGTTGATCTCGAACTAATGCACCAATACCATCCTTGATTAACAGTGCTACCCCTCCACCTTTACCTAGCTTCCTATTCTTCTTGAATGTCATATACTCCTCAATATTCTGGACCAGGATGCCTGGTCCTTTTAAAAAACACTAGAAGGGTTTATTCATGCTTCTGAATGTATCTTCAGCTGTGAGTGAGTAGCACAGGCGGTCAGTGGTCATGCACAGACCAAGTTTCAAAGGCGTACATCAAAGCTGCTGGAATGGGACATTGACGTCACTTCAAACCCCTCCTCAGACTAACAGCAAATGCACAGTATACACAGGCTACATCCCTGCACAGCATGGGGCACTGTGCTGGCCATACTAGAAGTGGTCGCCTGTTCCATTCACATCATTTTACAGATCCAGGTTTCTGTAATATTGGCACCAGTGGTGCCATAGAGTAAAAATCACAGCCGGAGGAGACAGGGAGGGGAAAGCAAATCACTTTCAAAAGGGAATTGGAAAAAAAGGCCTCAAAGGCATAAGATTACAATGATATGAGACTGGAGAGGGGAATGGGATTAATTGGAGGGGTGAGGCCATGGAGAGATTCAAACACAAGAATGAGAATATAAAAATTAAGGTGCTGCCAGACCAGGAAGAAACGTAGATCAGTGAGCACAGGGGTGATGGGTGATTGGGATTTGCTGTGAGTTTGGATACAGGCAGCAGAGTTCTGGAAGGGCTGTGGTTTATGGAGGTTTATAAGTGGGAGAGTGTCAAGGATAGAATTGGAATAGTCAAGTGTGGATTTAAGAAAGGCAAAGATGAGTATTTATTCAGCAGATGGGCTGAGGCAGAGGTGGAGATGGGTGATATTACAGAGGTGGTTGTAGGCAGGGTGGGTGATGGAGAGAATGTGGAGATGAACTCAGCTCAGAGTCAACTGGATGCCAGAGGTCGCAAACAGTCTATTTCAGCCTCAGACATTGGTCAGTGAGGGGAATGCAGATGGTGGATAGGGAATGGAGTTTGTGACAGTGACTGAATGCAATGTCTTTGGACTTCCCAAGATTTACATGACAAGAACATTAAATCAGTGAAATATGATTTATAGTTCTAAACGTTGGATAAAGAGACTTACCAGGGACACCAACAATAGCGAGGATTGGATAATAAATCGTTTGAATCATCTTCAGTGCATAATAGATCCGATCATGTAATGTTAGCCAAAAAATAATCTGCAGTAACTAGGACAAACCAAGAGGAGAAACTCCTGCTTCCCATTGTAGTAACATTCCAATCTACTGTTCTCAAAATTCTGACCCATTGTCATAACATTCCAATCTAATGTTCTCAGATTCTGATCTACCCTCTCTCTCTCTCTCGAACTGCTGATCCTGAAAGTGCCGGGAAGCTGCTGGGAATAACACATTGACAGGAGTCCTGTATTAATAGAAGCTGGAAACCCTCCAGTGACAAATGTGGGGTCCATGGTGACTTACATTAGTAACAGTAACTGAACAAACAAGTTCAGTTAACCCCTTTCAATCCACCAATTTTTGCCCTGCCCTGCCAGCAGCAGTAGTAGACTCGCCAACCTTAAGGGCATTTATGTGGTCATTGGATAGACATATGGATGAAAATGGAATCGTGTAGGTCAGATGGTTTCACAGGTCGGCGCAACATCGAGGGCTGAAGGACCTGTACTGCGCTGTAATGTTCTAATTTTAATTCTAATAAAGTAGAACATGTCTGAATTGGATGTGTGGGGGATGCTGAGGGAAGGAACTGGCCAGAATCTTCCAACCCTCCTTGGGTATGAGACTGGTGCCAGAGACAGGAGGGTTCTAAATGTTACACTCTGTTTTAAGAAAGGAGAGATGCGGTAAACCGTGTAATTACTGACCAGTCAGTCTAACGTCGCTGGTGGGAAATTTCTGGAGTTCACAGCCCAGGACAAAAGCATTCGTTGCTTGAAAAAAAACACCGGACAATGAATGGACGGCAGCAGGGATATGGTAATGACAAATCATGTCTAGCAAAGCTCAACAACAGCAACTTACATTTCTTGGTCAAAGCAGAATGTCTTAAGTAGTGGTTTAATGGAGGAAAGTGAGGCATAGAAGCAGTGACAGTGGTATAGTGACGATGTCACTGAACTAGAATCCCAGAGGTGCAGACTGATGCCCTCGGTTCAAATCCCACTATGACAGCTGGTGGGAATTAAAATTCAATCAATTAATAAGTTCAACTGATTAATAAAAATCTGGAAATGAAAACTATTCTCAGTAATGGTGTCACAAATCTATCATTGACTGGTGTAAAAACCGATCGGATTTACTAATGTCCACTAGGGAAGAAAATCTGCTGTCCTTACCTGATCTGGCCTACATCTGACTCCAGACCCACAGCAATGTGGTTGACTCTGAACTGCCTTGTGAAATGTCCAAACAAGTCACTCAATTGTCAGGGCGATTAGCGATGGGAACAAATGCTGGCCTTGCCAGCGAAGCCCACATCTCACACAATAATAAAAAAAGTGGTGGCGGGAGGGAATTCCAGAGCTTTGGGCCTCGGCAGCTGAAGACCTGGCTGGCAGTGGTGCAATGATGAAAATCAAGCATACACAAGAGCCCAGGATTAGAGGAGTGCAAATATCTTGGAGGGTTGTGGGGCTGGTAGAGAATACAGAGATAAGGAGGGGTGAGAAAATGGAGAGAGTTGGAAACACGGTTGAGAATTTCAAAATCAAGACATGGCCTGACTGGAAGCTGATGTACGTCAGTGATTGGGAACGGGACTTGGTGCGGGTTAACACAAGAGCAGCAGAGTTTGGATGACCTCAAGTTTACAGAGAGTAGAATGTGTGAGACAAGCCACGAGTGTGTTAAAATCTGGAATAGAAAGCTAGTCTCAGTCATGGCGCCATGAAACTATTAGCGATTTTTTTTATTAAACACCATCTGATTCACTAATGTCCTTTAGAGAATGAAATCTGCCGTCCTTTCCTGGTCTAGCCTACATGTGACTCCAGACTCACAGCAATGTCATTGACTCGCAACTGCCCTCTGAAAGGGCCTAGCATCTCACTCTGTTTAGGGATTTGAAAAGAAGGCTGAGCGTTTTACAATTGAGGAATTGGGGGAAGGCCAACTACACCAAAATTCGGCAGGAGCTGGGAAATGTAGATTGGGAGCAGCTGTTTGAAGGTAAATCCACATGTGATATGTGGGAGGCTTTTAAAGAGAGGTTGATTAGCGTGCAGGAGAGACATGTTCCTGTGAAAATGAGGGATAGAAATGGCAAGATTAGGGAACCATGGATGACAGGTGAAATTGTGAGTCTAGCTAAGAGGAAAAAGGAAGCATACATAAGGTCTAGGCGGCTGATGAAAGACGAAGCTTTGAAAGAATATCGGGAATGTAGGACCAATCTGAAACGAGGAATTAAGAGGGCTAAAAGGGGTCATGAAATATCTTTAGCAAACAGGGTTAAGGAAAATCCCAAAGCCTTTTATTCATATATAAGGAGAAAGAGGGTAACTAGAGAAAGGATTGGCCCACTAAAGGACAAAGGAGGAATGTTATGCTTGGACTCAGAGAAAATGGGTGAGATTCTAAACGAGTACTTTGCATCGATATTCACCGAGGAGAGGGACATGACGGATGTTGAGGTTAGGAACAGATGTTTGATTACTCTAGGTCAAGTCGGCATAAGGAGGGAGGAAGTGTTGGGTATTCTAAAAGGCATTAAGGTGGACAAGTCCCCAGGTCCGGATGGGATCTATCCCAGGTTGCTGAGGGAAGCGAGAGAGGAAATAGCTGGGGCCTTAACAGATATCTTTGCAGCATCCGTAAACACGGGTGAGGTCCCGGAGGACTGGAGAATTGCTAATGTTGTCCCCTTGTTTAAGAAGGGTAGCAGGGATAATCCAGGTAATTATAGACCGGTGAGCCTGACGTCCGTGGTAGGGAAGCTGCTGGAGAAGATACTGAGGGATAGGATCTATTCCCATTTGGAAGAAAATGGGCTCATCAGTGATAGGCAACATGGTTTTGTGCAGGGAAGGTCATGTCTTACCAACTTAATAGAATTCTTTGAGGAAGTGACAAAGTTGATTGATGAGGGAAGGGCTGTCGATGTCATATACATGGACTTCAGTAAGGCGTTTGATAAAGTTCCCCATGGCAGGCTGATGGAGAAAGTGAAGGCGCTTGGGGTCCAAGGTGTACTAGCTAGATGGATAAAGAACTGGCTGGGCAACAGGAGACAGAGAGTAGCAGTGGAAGGGAGTTTCTCAAAATGGAGACGTGTGACCAGTGGTGTTCCACAGGGATCCGTGCTGGGACCACTGTTGTTTATGATATACATTAATGATTTGGAGGAATGTATAGGTGGACTGATTAGCAAATTTGCAGACGACACTAAGATTGGTGGAGTAGCAGATAGTGAAGGGGACTGTCAGAGAATACAGCAGAATATAGATAGATTGGAGAGTTGGGCAGAGAAATGGCAGATGGAGTTCAATCAGGGCAAATGCGAGGTGATGCAATTTGGAAGATCCAATTCAAGAGTGAACTATACAGTAAATGGAAAAGTCCTGGGGAAAATTGATGTCCAGAGAGATTTGGGTGTTCAGGTCCACTGTTCCCTGAAGGTGGCAACGCAGGTAAATAGAGTGGTCAAGAAGGCATACGGCATGCTTTCCTTCATCGGACGGGGCATTGAGTACAAGAGTTGGCAGGTCATGTTACAGTTGTATAGGACTTTGGTTCGGCCACATTTGGAATACTGCGTACAGTTCTGGTCGCCACATTATCAAAAGGATGTGGATGCTTTGGAGAGGGTGCAGAGGAGGTTCACCAGGATGTTGCCTGGTATGGAGGGCGCTAGCTATGAAGAGAGGTTGAGCAGATTAGGATTATTTTCATTAGAAAGACGGAGGTTGAGGGGGGACCTGATTGAGGTGTACAAAATCATGAGAGGTATAGACAGGGTGGATAGCAAGAGGCTTTTTCCCAGAGTGGGGGTTTCAATTACTAGAGGACACGAGTTCAAAGTGAAAGGGGAAAAGTTTAGGGGGGATATGCGTGGAAAGTTCTTTACGCAGAGGGTGGTGGGCACCTGGAACGTATTGCCAGCGGAGGTGGTAGATGCGGGCACGATGGAGTCTTTTAAGATGTATCTAGACAGATACATGAATGGGCAGGAAGAAAAGAGATACAGAACCTTAGAAAATAGGCGACATGTTTAGAGAGAGGATCTGGATCGGCGCAGGCTTGGAGGGCCGAAGGGCCTGTTCCTGTGCTGTAATTTTCTTTGTTCTTTGTTCTTTGAGGAGTTGCTGGCCAGGATCCAATGTAGGTCAGTGAGTACAGAGGGTGATGGGTGAATAGGACTTGGTGTGAGTTAGGCAGCAGTGTTTTGGATCACCTCAAGTTTATGGAGGGTAGGATGTGGGAGAACAGCCAGGAGTGTGTTGGAATAGTCAAGTCTACAGGTAACACAGGCAAGGGGGTGGGGGGGGGAGGGGTGGTGTTTTATCAGCAGAAGAGCTGAGAGACGGGCAAAGCTGGCTGAAGATACGGAGGTGGAAATAGGCTGTTTTAGTGATAGTGTGAATATTTAGCAGGAAGCTCATTGTAGGGTCAACTATGACATCACTTTGTGAACAGTTTGTTTTAGTCTCAAAGAGTTGGCAAGTAGAGGGATGGAGTCTGTTGCTAGGAAATGTTTGATGTGGGGTTTGAAAACAGTGGCTTCATTCTTCCTAATATTTAATTGGCATGGCAGATATGTAAAGTGATACTTTGTGGGAAGATTTTGCTGATATTATTTATTCATGGATTGTGGGTGTCGCTGGCTGGGCCAGCATTTATTGCCCATCCCTAAATTGCCCTTGAGAAGGTGATGGTGAGCTGCATGTGGATGAATGTGGAGAGATAATACAAGGTAAATGACACAACTTTAAAGGTGGTGAGAATAACAGAGAGACATGGGGTGTTTGTGTACAATCTTTGACGTTAGTTGGACAGGTTAACAAACAGTTAACGAAGCAAATAGATTCCTAGGCTTTATTAATACAGACACAGAGTAGAATAGTCAGGATGTTATGTTACACCTATAGAAAAGACGAGTCCGGCTCCACCTGGAGTATTGTGTCCAATATGGGAACCACACTTTAGGAAGGACAGGAAACGTTTGGAGAGGAGACAGAAGAGTTTTACTGGAACTTTTCCAGGGATGAGGGATTACAGTTATGTAGCTGGGATTGTTTACCTCAGAGCAGGGAAATTTAAAATAAGATCTGATAGAGATGTTTAACATTATGAAGGATTTAGATAAATTAAATAAAGTGAAACCGTTTCCAATGTGTGAGGGGCCATTAACCAGAGGACACAGATTTACGGTGATTGGAAAAAAGAAGCAGAGGTGACACGAGGATTTTTTTAGACAATGGGTGTTTGGGATTTGTAATGTATTGTTTGATAGGCTGAAGGAAACAGATTCAACAGTAGATTCCAAAAGGGAAATGCATAAATATCTTAAGGAGAATAAAAGGAAGGATCTGGGAAAGAGCCAGGGTGTGGGACGAACTGGAAGCTTTTCAAAAGGGCCAGCACAGAATAAATGGACCAAATGGCCTCATTCAATGCAATGCTATTCTGTATTTCTATGATTGCTCCTGCCTGCATTTTCTCATTACCCCTATCCTTTCAACATGCGTTTGATAAAGTACCACATAACAGCCGTGTTACCAAATTAGAAACACTTGGGATTAAAGGACCAATGTCAGCCGTGGCTCAGTTTGTAGCTCTCTCACCTTTCAGTCACAAGCTTCTAGGATCAAGGGTCACTGCAGGACTTGATGACAAGAATCAAGGCTGACACTGCAATGCAGTACTGAGGGAGTGTTGCACTGTCAGATGTGCCGTCTTTTGAATGAAACGTTAAACCAAGGCCACATCTGCCCTCTCAGATGGATGTTAAATATCCCATCGCTCTATGTAGAAGCAGAGCAGGGGAATTATTCCCGCTGTTCTGGTCAATATTTATCCTTCAATCAACATCACAAAAACAGATCTGATCATTATCACATTGCTTCCCCTCTCGGCAGCCTCTGCTCCATTTGTTGGTCATGTTACTGACCCAGAGACACTGTAACTGCAGTCCCCCTATATCGTCCACATTTGGGTCACCAAATCCTCTATCCTCCCTGAATGTCTGCAGCAGCTCACAACACAACTTCCAGAAAACCATCCACAGCACCTCCACTAACTTTACAATAGCAGAAGTCAGTCAAAAGTCCCTCACCTGTCAGTTGGATGCCTGATCCTTTTAAATAACACTAGAGGGGGTTCCTCGTGTTGCTGAATGTATGTTCAGCTGAGAGTGACTAACACAGGCGGTCAATGAACATGCACAGAACAAGTTTCAAAGACATACAACAAAGCTGCTGGAATGGCTGATTGACACCATATTATGACCCCTCCTCACGCTACAGACACACACACGTTGCACCCACGCTAGCACCCCGGCCAGCCTGGGTGTCCTGTACAATGTGCTGGATGTGACCGGCTGTGCAGCTCACACCATTTTATGGATCCAAACTTCCACAGCACCAGTGGAGCTGGACAGATGAAATGTGTGGTCAGGGAGAGAAACAGAGGGAAATAAACTCACTTTAAAAAGGGAATTAGCAAAACACTTTAAGATAAACAAGCTTCAGGAATATTGGAAATGGGCAGGGGATTAGGATAATCAGAGGGGTGATGCCATGGAGGGATTTGATAATATGAGTGAGAATATTAAATTTGAGGTGTGACTGGAGCAAGAGCCAATGTAGGTCAGTGAGCACAAGGATGTTGGGTGAACAGAATTTAATGTAAATTAGAAGATGGCAGCAGAGTTTTAAATTACCACAAGGTTACAGTGAGTAGAATGTGGGAGACCAGCCAAGAGTGTGTTAGAATAGTCAAGCCTCGATGTAACAAAGGCATGGATGAGGGTTTCAGCAGCAGATGAGCTGATGTGACCGCTCTCTTTCCCTCACTCTCTATCTTTTTCTGTTTCTCTCTCTGTCGCCCTCACTTGTTCTGCCCCCCTTCCCCCCCCACCCCCCGCCCTTAGGATCTTATATGTCGCCTTTTACACTTCTAAACTCCAGCTGATGTACGCCTAGCCTCTGCAGCCTTTCCTCATAAGACAGCACACCCATTCCAGGTATTAGTCTAGAAATCCTTCTCTGAACTGCGTCCAACGCATTTACATCCTTCCTTAAATAAGGTGGCCAGTACTGTACACAATACTTCAGATGCAGTTTCATCAATGCCTGTACAACTGAAACATAGCCTCTCTACCTTTGCATTCAACTAGGACACCCAGATCCCTTTGCATCCCAGAGCTTTGCAGTCTCTCACCATTCAGATATTGTGTTTATTTTTTTTAAATTCTTCCTGCCAATATGGGCAATTTCACATTTCCCCCTATTATACACCATTTGTCATATCTTTTCCCTCTCACTTAACCTATCTACATCCCTTTTTAGCCGCCTTATTTCCTCTGCACAGCGTACTTTCCGACCTATCTTTGTGTCATCAGCAAATTTAGCACCCATACCTTTGGACCCTTCATCCAAGTCATTTATATAAATTGTAAAAGGTTGAGGTCGCAGCACTGATCCCTGTGGCAACCACTCGTTACATCTTGCCAACCAGACAATTACCAATTCATGCCTACTCTCTGTTTCCTGTTAGCTAGCCTAACTTCTATCCATGCCAATATGTCACCCCCTATACCATGGACTTTTATATTCCACAATAACCTTTGATGTGGCGCATTATCAAATGCCTTCTGGTAATCTAAGTACAGTACATCCACCGGCTCCCCTTTATCCACAGCACATGTTATTTCTTCAAAGAACGCTAATAAATTGGTTAAACATGATTTTCCTTTCACAAAACCATGTTGATTCTGCCTGATCACGTTGAATTTCTCTACGTGCCCTGCTATAACATATTTGATACTAGCTTCCAACAATTAATCCGTAGCCAGAAAGACTTTTTCGCCTGTTACAGGTCATATGTCTACTGTTTCCAATTAGATTATGCCCTGTATTTGAACTGTCATTACTTAATTAACTGCTTGTGAACCTTTTCCCTCCTTTTGGTTAATCTGTGACCGTTGATCAGATCTTACAGTGGTGTCGGAGAGGGATCACAGAGATCGGGATCATAGGCTTAGTTTACTTGGTTTGTGAGTAATGTCAAACTCAGTTGAGCGATCATTGCTGGGAATGTGTAGGAGCTTTGGAGACAGAGAGGGATTACAATCAGTCAAATGCCTGTGGTTATTGCGAAGTCTGGGTAAGAATTTGTGACAGAGAGCTGGAGAGAGAGAATGTACACTCAAAGACATGTGATCAGCATTGGGACTGGCTCAGAAATCTCAAAATTGATGTCTGAGGCAAATTTGGAGATTCTACTCTGCATTCCAATATCTAAGTCATTTATATATCGCAAAAACGCAATGGTCCCAACACTGACCTTTGGGGAACACCCACTGTCCAACATCCTCCACACTTAAAAACAACCATTTATTACCACTCGCTGTTTTCTGTCCTTAATTCAATTTGACAATGATCCTCTTATTCCATGAGCCTCAATTTTGCTAACCAGCCTTTTACGTGGTACCTTATTAAACACTTTCCAAAAATGCATATACACAAAATCCACGGCATTCCCTTCATCAACCGTCTCCGTTACTTCATCAAAACCTTCAACAAAATGAGTGAAGTATGATCTGCCTTTACTGGAGTGTGTAAGAGATGGGTTTCTGGAGACGTACATTGAAGGATTAACTAAGAATCGGGATATTTTATGGAACGAGAAAGGGTTAGTTAATAACATTGCTGTAAATGGGCTTTTGCGAAATAATGGCTATATTATGATAAAATTTCACATTTCATTTGAATATGTTAATTTTGAAACTAGGGTGTTAAACCTGAAAAAGGGAAACTATGAAGGTACGAGGGGCAAATTGGCAATTTAGTGTTGGTAAAGAGGTAGTACTTGAAAAGTTAACTGGATTGAAGGTTGATAAATCCCTGGACCAGATGAGCTACATCCCAGAGTGTTGAAGGAGGTGGCAATAGAGATGGTGGATGTATTGGTTGGTATCTTTCAAACTTCTATAGATTCTGGAAGAGATCCTGAAGACTGGAAAGTAGCAAATTTAACCCCACAATTTAAGAAGTGTGGGAGAGGGAGAATGAGAACTACAGACCTGTTAGTTTGATGTCAGTAATAGGGAAAATGTTAGAATTTATTGTAAAGGATGTAATAACTGGACACTTAGAAAATAATGGCAAAATTGGTGGAGTCAACGTGGATTTATGAAAGGGGTATCATGTGCAACAAACCTGTTGAAGTCTTTTGAGGATGTTACTTGCAGCATTACTAAAGGAGAACCAGTGGATGTGGCGTATTTGGATTTACAGAAGGCTTTTGATAAGGTCCCACACAGGAGGTTAGTAAACTAAATTACAACGCATGGGATTGGGAGTAATATACTGGTATGGATTAAGAACTGGTTAACATGCAGAAAAGAGAGAGTAGGAATAAACGGGTCATTCTCAGGATGGCAGGCTCTTACGAGTGGGAGTAACACAAGGATCAGCACAAGGGCCACAGCTGTTCACAATCTATATAAATGATTTGAATGTGGGGATCAAATGTAATATTTACAAATTTGCTGATGATACAAAACTAGGTGGGAAAGTAAGTTGTGAAGAGGATGCAAGGAGGCTTCAAGCGGATTTGGATAGGATAAGTGAACGAACATGAACATGGCAGCTGGAATATATTATGAATAAGTGTCAAGTGATCCACTCTGGTAAAACAGAGACAGAAATAGAGTATATTTTTTGACTGGGGAGAGGTTGGGAAGTGTTGATTTCCAAAGGGACGTGGGTGTCCTTGTTCATGAGTCACTAAAATCTAGTGTGCAGGTGCACCAATCAGTTTGGAAGGCAAATGGTATGTTGGCTTCCATCTCAAACGGTTTTGAGTGCAGGAGTAAAGATGTCTGGTTGCAATTGTATACAGCCTTGGTGAGACTGCACCTGGAGTATTGCTTACAGTCTTGGTCTCCTTGTCTAAAGAAGGATATATTTGCCATGCAGGGAGTACAACTGATGTTCAGCAGACTATCTCTGGGATGGCAGGATTGTCTTATGAGGAGAGATTGAGAAGACTGGGCCTGTATTCTCTCGAGATTCAAAAAATGTGAAGTGATCTCATACAAAATTTTTACAGGGGGTGACGGGGTGGATGCAGATCGGATGTTTCCCCTGGGTGGTGAGTCTTGAAGCAGGGGACTTAATCTCAGAATAAGGGGTAAGCAATTTAAGACTGAGATGAAGAAGAATTTCTTCACTCAGAGGGAGGTAAATCTTTGGAATTCACCACCACAGAGGCTGTGGAAGATCAACACTGAGCATGTTCAAGACAGAAATCAATGGATTTAGGGAGACAAATCACATCAAGGGACACAGGGATAGCACGGGAAAGTAGCGTTGAGGTAGATGATCAGACATGATCGAGAACGAAGAACAATGAAAATTACAGCACAGGAACAGGCCATTCGGCCCTCCAAGCCTGCGCCCATCCAGATCCTCTACCTAAACATGTCGCCTATTTTCTTAGTGTCTGTATCTCTTTGCTTCCTGCCCATTCATGTATCTGTCTAGATACATCTTAAAAGACGCTAGCGTGCCCGCGTCTACCACCTCCGCTGGCAACGCATTCCAGGCACCCACCTCCCTCTGCGTAAAGAACTTTCCACGCATATCCCCCCTAAACTTTTCCCCTCTCACTTTGAACTCGTGACCCCTAGTAATTGAATCCCCCACTCTGGGAAAAAGCTTCTTGCTATCCACCCAGTCTATACCTCTCATGATTTTGTATACCTCAATCAGGTCCCCCCTCAACCTCCGTCTTTCGAATGAAAATAATCCTAATCTGCTCAACCTCTCTTCATAGCTAGTGCCCTCCATACCAGGCAACATCCTGGTGAACCTCCTCTGCACCCTCTCCAAAGCATCCACGTCCTTTTGGTAATGTGGCGACCAGAACTGCACACAGTATTCCACATGTGGCCGAACCAAAGTTCTATACAACTGTAACATGACCTGCCAACCCTTGTACTCAATACCCCGTCCGATGAAGGAAAGCATGCCGTATGCCTTCTTCACCACTCTATTGACCTACGTTGCCACCTTCAGGGAACAATGGACCTGAACACACAAATCTCTCTGCGCATCAATTTTCCCCAGGACTTTTCCATTTACTGTATAATTCACTCTTGAATTGGATCTTCCAAAATGCATCACCTCGCATTTGCCCTGATTGAACTCCATCTGCCGTTTTTCTGCCCAACTCTCTAATCTATCTATATTCTGCTGTATTCTCTGACAGTCCCCTTCACTATCTGCGACTCCACCAATCGTAGTATCGTCTGCAAACTTGCTAAGCAGACCACCTATACTTTCCTCCAAATCATTTATGTATATCACAAACAACAGTGATCCCAGCACGGATCGCTGTGGAACACCACTGGTCACACGTCTCCATTTTGAGAAACTCCCTTCCACTGCTACACTCTGTCTCCTGTTTCCCAGCCAGTTCTTTATCCATCTAGCTAGTACACCCTGGACCCCAAGCGCCTTCACTTTCTCCATCAGTCTACCATGGGGAACCTTATCAAACGCCTTACTGAAGTCCATGTATATGACATCTACAGCCCTTCCCTCATCAATCAACTTTGTCACTTCCTCAAAGAATTCTATTAAGTTGGTAAGACATGACCTTCCCTGCACAAAACCATGTTGCCTATCACTGATAAGCCCATTTTCTTCCAAATGGGAATAGATCCTATCCCTCAGTATCTTCTCCAGCAGCTTCCCTACCACTGACGTCAGGCTCACCGGTGGATAATTACCTGGATTTTCCCTGCTACCCTTCTTAAACAAGGGGACAACATTAGCAATTCTCCAGTCCTCCGGGACATCACCCGTGTTTAAGGTTTCTAATTGAATGATGGAGCAGGGTCGATGGACTGAATGGCCTACTCCTGCTCCTATGTTCCTTCAAACACGTGATTGTTTTCCTTCATTAACACGAACCTCTCCAAGTTTCTGTTGATTTCTTCTCTAATTATTGTTTGTAAAACATTACTGATGTTCAACTAACTGGTCTGTAATTGCTAGGACTGTGCTCACATCATCATGAAGAAGATGCACGTTTAAGGTAATTGGCAAAGAACCAGAGGCAAAATGAAGAGAATTTTCTTACACAGTGAGTTGCCAAATTTAGAGCCCCCGGTTATCTAGAAACATACAGGGTAAGATAAATTAGATAAAAGAAAGCTTATGACAGGCACAAACAAATAATACTTCAGAAAGCTGAGAGGAGTAAAGAAAGTGCAGGGGTGAAGTAAAAAAACGAAATTAGAAAAGCAAAGAGAGGGCATGAAAAAATATTGGCAGGTAAAATCAAGGAAAACCCAAAGATGTTTTATCAGTACATTAAGAATAAAGGGATAACTAAGGAAAGGGGAGGGCCTATCAGAGATGTAAAAGGTAGTTTGTGCATGGATGCAGAAGATGTTGGCAGGGTCCTTAATGGGTTTTATGTCTCTGTCTTCATAAAAGAGAGGGATGATACAGACATTGTAGTTAAAGAGGAGGAGTGTGAAATATTAGATACAATCAGCATAATGAGAGAGGAAGTACTCGAGGGTTTGAAATCCTTGAACGTGGAGAAATCGCCAGGGCCGGATGGATCGTAGCTCAGGCTGTTAAAGGAAGCGAGGGGGGAATTAGCAGATACTCTGAGGATCATCTTCACATTCTCACTAGATACAGGCGAGGCAGTAGACGATTGGAGGTCTGTGAACATAGTGCCAGTGTTTAAAAATGGTGCGAAGGATAGGCCAAATAATTAGAGGCTGGTCAGTCTGACCTAAAGGACTGTTACCCGACCCAAACCCGACGAGACCCGACGTCATATGTCGGGTTCGGGTCGCTCTTCCGGATCCGGCTTTCGGACTCGGGTTGGGTCGGACACACACAGTACTAACTTTTGATCGGCTGGGAGGAAAAGAGAAGTTGAGTAAGTAAGCATTATAGTTTGAAAAGTCATCCTCAGCTGAGAGTCCGAGATGTCAAGGAGGGAAATGTGCATCTGGACTGCACAGACTCTGAGTCTGCGCAGTGAGAAAGTGAGTGTTTCTATGATGTCACCGCGCTCATGCTGCAGCTTCCTTCCATTCCATCCAAAAGTGCTAAGTCCAGTGAGTGCAATATGGTAGGGTCAGGCTCGGATCCGATGTTGTTCTGTCAGGATCGGTCGGGTTTTATTTCCAGACCCGAGCAGGCCTTTAGTTGGACATCGGTGGGCAAATTATTAGAATCAATTCTCAGAGCAACGATAAACTGTCACTTACAAAGGCAAAGATTAATCAGGGATAGTCAGCATGGATTTGCTAAGGGAGGGTCTTGTCTTACTAACACAATTAAGTTTTTTGAGGAAGGAGCAAGAAGGATTGATAAAGGTAGTGCAGTGGATGTGGTCTACATGTATTTTAGTAAGGCGTTTGAAAAGGTCCCACATGGCAGACTGATCAGAACAGTAAAAGCTCATGAGATACAGGGGAATGTGGCAAGTTGCTTCCAAAATTGGATCAATGACAGGAAACAAAGGGTAATGGTCGACAGATGTTTCTTGTGAATGGAAAGCGGTGTCCAGTGGCGTTCCCAGGTCTCAGTGTTGGGTCCCTTGCAATTTGTGATGTATATTAATGCTTTGGACTTTAATGTGGGAGGCATGAGTGGAAATTGGCTGATGGCACAAAAAATTGTCATGTAGTTGATAGTGAAGAGGATGGCTGTGGACTCCAGAATGATATCAATGGTTAAATGGTTTGGTTGAGTGGGCGGAAAAGTGGCAAATGGAAGTCAATCTGGGGAACTGTGAGGTAATGCAGTTGGGAAGGGCAAATAAAGCTAAGGAATACACAACAGACAGGAGGATATTGAAAGGGGTAGAAGATGTTAGAGACCTTGGAGTGTTTGTCCACAGTTCCTGGAAGGTGGCAAGACAGGTAGACAGAGTGGTGAAGAAGGCATATGGAATGCTTTCCTTTACTGGCCGATATATAGAATACAAAAGGAGGGATGTAATGCTGGAATTGTATAAAACACTGGTTAGGCCACAGCTGGAGTATTGTGTACAGTTCTGGTCAGCACATTACAGGAAGGACATAATTGCTTTGGAGAGAGTACAGAGAAGATTTTCAAGAATGTTACCAGTGATGGAAAATTGCATCCATGATGAAAGATTGGATAGGCTAAGATTGTTTTCTTTAGAACAGAGGAGACTGAGGGGTGACTTGAATGAGGTGTACAAAATTATGAGGGGCCCAGATAGAGTAGCCAGGGAGGACCTGTTTCCCCTAGCGGGGAGGTCAATTACCAGAGGGCACAGATTTAATTGATTGATAGACGGATCAGAGGGGACATGAGGAAAAACCTTTTCACCTAGACGGTGGTGGGTGTCTGGAATTCACTGCCAGGACGGTGGTGGAGGCAAAAACCATCAAAGATTTTAAAAGGTACCTGGACTTACACCTGAAGTGCTGCAACTGGCAAGGCCATGGACCAGCGGCTGGAAGATGGGATTAGATTGGGCGGCTAGTTTTTTCAGCCAGCAGAGACACATTGGGCTGAATAGCCTCCTTTTGAGCGTTAACCCTTCCATGGATATTTGGTCCAATCTGTCTGTGGGTGGGATCTGGAATTCACTGCCTGAAAACATGGTGGAAGCAGATTCAATAATACCTTTCAAAAGAGAATTTAACAAAAACTTGACAAGGAAAAAAAAACAATCGGAGTCTGGGGAAAGAGGAGGGAGTGGAACTAATTAGATATCTCTTTCAAAGAGACAGCACTGACCGAATAGCCTCCTTCTGTGCTGCATCAATCTCTGATTATATGAACAAGAGACACAGAGAGATATGGAGAAAGGGTGAAAGAGGGGAAGAAAAATAGAGACAGAGTGAAAGTGAAGTTTGTACCAGTTTTCAGGGGTTGGGATTGTGATTCGTGATCTGCCCGTGCCCATTCCTGTTGAGGCAGGTGACACACAAACTTCCTGCTGCCTCCTCATTTCCATGAATTCTACGTGCTGCCCAGGGTGACACGCACTGCTGTCTGTCTGCAAGCTTAACAGGGACCTAACTGTGTGTGAGACTGGCACGTGCTTCAGCCAGGATTCAGCTCTTAAAGGTAGTCTGTCCCTCTTAAAGGGAAGCTTTACTGAATCACAGGAGGCTGCTGCTGCTGACTGTGAATTCTGCAATTGGAGACAAGATAAATGGAATACTAGGACAGAGAGAGGTCTCTGCTGTTCACGGATGTGGTGTTGGAGGCTTTAGTCATGGAGGTTGACCAGAGGAGAGTGGCCATGTTTCTGTGGGGTGGGGCGGAGACCCTTAAGGAACGTCTTCCGAAGGGAATGGGAGCAGGTGGTCAGGGAGGTCAAATGCAAGAATCTGGCCCCGAGGACCTGGCAGCAGAGCCAGAAGAAGTTTCATGAGCTCACACGGGTGGTCAACGTCAGTGAATTCATCGCCACATGGCATCTCCTACCCCCAACATCACCAACCTCTCACACAGCTCAATGTACCACAGCCCCATCACTTAGTTTCAAAGACGTATAGCAAAGCTGCTGGAATGGCTGATTGGTGTCAGATCAGATCCCTCTGCACACTACCAGCACATACTTGGTGAACAGGGACTAGAGCCCTGTTTAGCATGCAGCACTGAAAGTGACCGGCAGCTCAGCTCATACCATTTTATGGATCCACACTTCCATGGCATTGGGCCCAGTGACACTGCAGAGCTGAGAATACCTGCCATAGACAGATACAGAAGGAAAAAAGCCTTCTTTTAAATGGGAATTGAAGAAAAGACTTGAAGGCAGGAATATGGGAATGGACAGGGCAATGGGACTAATTGAGGGTGAGATTCAAACACAAGAATGAAAATATTAAATTTAAGGTGCTGCCGGTCCCGGAGCTAATGTAGATCAGTGAGCACAGGGGTGATGGGTGATCAGGATTTGGGGTGATGGGTGATCAGGATTTGGTGCGAATTAGTTTACAGGCAGCAGAGCTCTGGATGGGCTGTGGTTTATGGAGGTTTATAACTGGGAGGGTGACCAGGATAGAATTGGAATAGTCAAGTGTGGATTTAACAGATTTAAAGATTGGTGAAAACAAATGTAGGTCCATTACCTTCAGAAACAGGGGAATTAATTATGGGGAACAAAGAAATGGCTGACCAACTAAATGCATACTTTGGTTCTGTCTACACAAAGGAGAATACAAATATCATATCAGAAATGTTGGGGAACACGGGGTTTAGTGAGAGAGAGTAACTTAAGGAAATCTGTATTAGTAGAGAAATGGTGTTGGGGAAATTGATGGTATTGAAGGCCGATAAATTCCCAGGGCCTGATAATCTACATCCCAGAGTACTGAAGGAAGTGGTCCTAGAAATAATGGATGTATTGGTGGTCATCTTACAAGATTCTATAGATTCTGGAACATTTCCTACAGATTGGAATTTCGCTAATGCAACCCCAGGGAGGTTGAGAGAAAGCAGGGAATTATAGACCAGTCAGCCTGACGTCGGTAGTAGGGAAAGTTCTAGAGTCCATTATCAACGATTTTATAGCAGAGCACTTGTAGAAAAGTGGTAGAATCGGACAGGGTCAGCATGGATTTACGAAACGGAAATCATGCTTGACAAATCTACAAGAATTCTTCGAGGATGTAACCAGTAGAGTTGATGAGGGGGAGCCAGTGGATGTGGTTTATTTGGACTTTCAGAAGGCTTTCGTCAAAGTCCCACATAACAGATTAGCGTGTAAAATTAAAGTGCATGAGATTGGTGCTAGTGTATTGTGATAGATAGAAAATTGGTTGGCAGACAGGAAACCCGAGAGTAGGAATAAATGGGTATTTTTTCCCGAATGGCAGGCAGTCACTAGTGGGGTACCATAGGGATTGGTGATAGGACCCCAGCTATTCACAATATATCTTACTGATTTCGATGAGGGAACTAAATGTAATATCTCCAAATTTGCAGATGACACAAAACAGGGTGGGAGGGTGAGTTGTGAGGAGGATGCAGAGAGGCTTCAGGGTGATTTGGACAAATTGAGTGAGTGGGCTAATGCATGGAAGATGCAGTACAATGTGGATAAATGTGAGGTTAATCACTTTGGTAGCAAAAGCAGGAAGGCAGATTATTATCTGAATGGCTATAAACTGAGAGAGGGGAATATGCAAGGAGAGCTGGGTGTTCTCGTACACCAGTCACTGAAGGTAAGAATGCAGGTGCAAAGGACAGTAAAGAAGGTAAATGGTATGTTGGCCTTCACAGCGAGCTGATTCGAGTACAGGAGCAGGGATGTCTTGTTGCAATTATTCAGGGCCTTGGTGAGGCCACACCTGGAATATTGTGTGCAGTTTTGGTCTCCCTATCTAAGGAAGGATGTTCTTGCTGTAGGTTTACCAGACTGATTCCCTAGATGGCGGGATTGACGTATGAGTAGAGATTGAGTCGGTTAGGATTATGTTCGCTGTAATTCAGAAGAATGATGGGGGATCTCATAGGAACCTATAAAATTCTAACTGGACTTGACAGAACAGATACAGGAAGGATGTCCCCGATGGTGGTGGAGTCCAGAACCAGTGGTCATAGTCTAATGATGCAGGGTAAACCTTTCAGGACTGAGATGCGAAATCTCTACACCCAGAGAGTGATGAGTCAGTGGAATTCGCTGCCACAGGAAGCAGTTGAGGCCAAAACATTGCATGTTTTCAAGAAGGAGCTCGATATAGCTCTTAGGATGAAAGAGATCAAAGGATATGGGGGGAAAGCGCAAACAGGTTGCTGAGTTGGACGATCAGCCATGATCATAATGAATGGCGGTGGAGGCTCGAAGGGCCGAATTGCCTACTCCTGCTCCTATTTTATATGCTTCTATGTTAACAAGGGCACAGATGAGGGTTTATGTAGCAGATGAGCTGAGGCAGACGGATGATATTACAGAGCTGGTAATAGGCAGGGCAGGTGATGGAGAGAATAAGGGGTCAGAGCTCAGCTCAGCGTTAAATAGAACGCATAGGATGCAAACTGTCTGGTTCAACCTCAGACATTAGCCAGTTAGGGGTACGTGGTTCATGGATATGGACAGAATTTCCGAAGGAGACCGATTGCACGAGTTCCACTCTTCCCAAAATTAAAATTGTAAGAACATTATATCAGTGAAACGCGGTTTACAGATCACATAGCGGGAAATAGGGACTTAGCAGGGGAAGCAACAGCAGAAAACACGGTAGAGTAAATTACATGAACTCTAATACAAGTAGCAATGGTTGATAGAGCTCATAGCTGGAGATAGAGTTTTGCCAGGGATAACAAAAGTAACAAGGAGGGCAGAGTAAATGACAATGTTGCTAAACTTGGTTTATAACATTCATAGCTAGATAGAGAGACTTACCAGGGACACTGATAAAAGCAAGGATGGGATAGTAAATGTGTTGCATAATCTTCAATGCGAGATAGATCCGATACTCTAATGGAAACCGATCATAATTGGCAGAAAGACGGTCAAACTCCCAAATGAAACTCCTGCCCATTGTTATAACATTCCAGTCTATTGTTCCCAGATTCTGAACCATTGTTGTAACATTCCAGTCTATTGTTCTCATATTCTGACCCATTGTTGTAACATTCCAATCTATTGTCCTCATATTCTGACCCATTGTTGTAACATTCCAGTCTATTGTTCTCAGATTCTGAGCCACTGTTGGAACATTCCAGTCAATTGTTCTCAGATTCTGATCCATTGTTGGAACATTTCAATCTATTGTTCTCACATTCTGATCTATCCTCTCCCTCTCTCTGGAGCTGCTGATCCCTGTTAGTGCCAGGTCTGATGCTCCCGCTAACACTATGTGATAAGGCATTGAAAGCAGTCCCTTATTAATAGCAGCGGGAAACCCTCCAGTGACACAATTAGAGTCCATGGAGACTGACATTAATTACAGTCACTGAACAAACAGGTTCAGTTAACCCCTCTCAATCCAACTCTTTCTGTACCACAATAAAATAGAACATTTACCCAGTAGGGATGGGATGTATAAGGATAGCTGAGGGAAGGAATGGTGGAAATAGTAGAGGCACTTGACAGAATCTTTCATTTCTCCTTGGATATGGGAGTGGTGACAGAGGACTGGAGGGTTGTAAATGTTACACCCTGATTACAAATGGAGAGATGGAGCAAACCCTGTACTGTCCAGTCCATCTGACGTCAGTGGTGGGGAAATTTCACAACCCAGGACAGAAATATTCGTTGGTTGGAAAAGCACAGCATAATTAATTTCAAGCAGCACAGATATACTAATGAAAAATCATGTCTGGCAAACTTCAACAAGAACGTATCCCAAGGTACTTCACAGCAGCATTATGCAACAAAGTATTAACACTGAACCACAAATGTAGATATTAGGTTAGGAGACAATAGCTTGGTCAAAGAGGTAAGATTTAAAGGAGTGTCTGAAAGGATAAAAGTGAGGTGGAGAGGTAGAGCTGTGTAGAGAGGATATTCCCGAGCTCGGGACCAAGGCAACTGAAGGTGCGGTCAGCAATGGGGGAGTAATTAATATCAGGAATGCACAAGAGGCCAGAATTGGAGGAGCAGAGATATCTCAGAGGGTTGTCGGGCAGGAGGAGATTACAGTTATCGTGAGGGGTGAGACCATGGACGGATTTGAAAACATGATTGAGAATTTTAAAATAAAGACATTGTTTGACAGTGAGCTGATGTAGGTCAGTGATCGCAGAATGGGACTTGTTGTGAGTTAAGACACAGGCAGCAGAGTTTTAGATTACCTCAAGTTTACAGATAGTAGAATGTGGGAGAATGACTTGGAATAGTCTAGTCTACAGGTAATGAAAACATGAATGAGAGCTTCAGCAGCAGATGAGTTGATACAGGGGTGAAGTTGGGCGATCTTATTGAGGTGGGAATAGGTGGTCATAGTGATGGCACGAATATGAGGTTGGAAGCTCATTTTGTGGCCGAATGCCACAGAGTCACAGAATTGTTACAGCACAGAAGGTGGCCATTCTGTCCATCGAGTCTGCACTGACTCTCCGAAAGAGCAATTTATCTAGTGCTACTCCCCTGCCTTCTCCCTGTAACTCTGTACAATCTTCCTTTTCAGATAACTATCCAATTTCCTCCTGAATGCCTCGATTGAATCTGCCTCCACCACACTCTCAGGCAGTGCATTCCAGACCTTAACACTCACTGTATGAAAATGTTTTCCTCATGTCAGTTCTGCTGCTTTTACCAATTACTTTAATTCTTTGTCCTCTCGTTTTCGATCCTTTCAGGAATGGGAACAGTTTTTCCCTTTCCACTCAGTCCAGACTCCTCATAATTTTGCAGACCTTTTTCAAATTTCCTCTCAGCCTTCTCCTCTGCAAGGAAAATGTTCCAACTTCTCCAGTCTATCTTCAATACTGATATTCGTCATCCCTGGAACCATTCTTGTGAATGTTTTTTCACACTCTCCAATGTTTCCATGTTATCTAATGTGCCCAGAACTAGACGTAACGCTGCAGCTGAGGCCGAACTAGTGTCTTATACAAGTTTAAAACAACCCCCTTGCTCTTGTAATCCATGCTACAGGATACTGTAGGCTTTATTAACTGCTCTCTGATCCTGTCATGCCACATTCAATGACCGATGCACATATACATCCAGGTCCCTCTGCTCCAGAACCCCTTTTAGAATTGTACCCTTTATTCTATATTTTCTCTCCATGTCCTGCCTACGAAATGAATCACTTCACATTTCCCCACATTGAACTTCATCTGTCTGCCCATTCCACCAACTTGTCTGTGTCCTTTTGAAGTTTTGCACTATCCTCCTAATAGTTCATAATGCTTCCAAGTTTTGTATCATCTACAAACTTTGAAATTGTGCTCTGTACACCAAGGTCTAGGTCATTAATATATGTCAGGAAGAGAAAGGGTCCTAACACTGATCCCTGTGGTCCTCCACCACAAATCTTAAATAAAAAACGAAACGAGCTGGAAATACTCAGCAGCTCTGGCAGCACCTGTGGAGAGAGAAGCAGAGTTAATGTTCCAGGTCAGTGACCCTTCATCAGAACTAGAAAAGGTTAGAAATATAATACGTTTTAAGCAAATAAAGCAAGGATGGGGCAAAATGGAGCAGAAGGGGTGTTGATAAGACAGAGGGCCAGAGAGATTAACGGACCAGGAGGTCATGGGGCAAAGGCAAAGAGAGTGGGCTCATGGTGTGGTGAAAGACAAAGCATTAGTGCAGAGCAGGTGTTAAATGACAGAACAATGAACAGCCCGAGCTAAAAGCACCAATATAAAAATCCCAGTTTAAGACTGGCACATGGTAAAAATAACTGATAAAACAAATAATAAAAATGGACCTGCTCTGAATGCTCTGAAATTATTCAACTCAATGTTCAGTCCAGAAGTCTGTCGAGTGTCTAATCAGGCAGTGAGGTGTTGTTCCTCGAGCTGGCGTTGATGTTCACTGGAACACCGCAGCAGGTCAAACGCAGATTGGGCGAGCGCTTTGTGAAACACCTCCGCTCAGTCCAAAAGCATGACCCTGAGCTTCCACTCGCTTGTCATTTCAACACCTTCGATCCCCCACCCCCGCTCAAATGTCCACATTTCTGTCCTTGTGTTTACACCCTCGACTCCCGCTTTACTTGCTTAAAACCTATTACATTTCTAACCTTGGCCAGTTCTGATGAAAGGTCACAAGCCTGGAACATTAACTCTGTTTCTCTCTCCACAGACACTGCTGAGTACTTCCAGCACTTTCTGATTCTATTTCAGATTTCCAGCATCTGCAGTATTTTGTTTTGATTCCACTACAAACTTTTCTCCAACCCAAAAAGCATCCATTAATCACTACTCTCTGTTTCCTGTCACTCAACCAGTTTAGTTTCATGTTGCTACTGTCCTTTTTTATTTGATTAGCTATAACTTTGCTCACAGGGCTGTTATGTGACACTTTATCAAATGCTTTTCGGAATTCCATTTAAACCACATCAACAGCATTGGCCTCATCAAGCATCCTTTTTACCACTTCAAAAAACGCCAGCCAGGTTGTGAAACACCATTTTCCCTGAACAAATCCGTGCTGGTTTTCCTTAATTAACCCACATTTGTCCATGTGCCTATTAATGTTGTCCCGAATATGAAACCAAGGTTGTAAACAGATTGTCTGAATCTCAGACTGTTACCAGGGAGAGGGATGGAATCAATAACAAGGCAACAGATTTGGACTGGGCAGGGAAAACAATGGCCTCAATCTTCACAATATTTAATTGGAGGAAATTTCTGCTCATCCAGTACTGAATGTCGGATAAGCTTTTGGATAATTTAACAGCAGTGGAGGAGAGGAGAGAGGTGGTGGTGAGGTAAACATGATGGAGTTCTTTGATTAAACAATTGAGATGGTTGATGAGTGTGGTGTGATTTACGTAATATTTATAGACTTTCAAAAGGTGTTTGATCAAGTTACATTTAATAGACTGATTAGGAAAACTGAACCCGATGCAGTGATTGATAAAACAATGGAGACGGTTGCTGAGGGAAGGAATGGTGGAAATAGCAGAGGCACTGGTCAGAATCTTCCAATCCTTCTTGGATATGGGAGTCGTGACAGAGGACTGGAGGGCTGTAAATGTTACTCCCTGTTACAAAAGGAGTGATTAGATAAACCCTGTAACTACTGACCAGTCAGTCTAATGTCAGTGGTTGGAAATTACCAGAGGCCAGAACCCAGCTCAAAAATATATCTTTCTTGGAAAAACATGGGATAAATAATAACAAACAGCACGGATAGGTTAATGGAAAATCATGTCTGATAATCTTAATCAAGTTCGTTGATGACATAACTGTGAGTGTTGATGAGGACAACATGTTTTGTGTTCTGTACACAGAATTTCAAAAAGCCGGTGATCAAATGCCATTTCATAGACTTGTTATGAAAAATGGAACATATGGACTAATGTGACAGTGACAGTGTGGATATGATACTGACTCATGGACAGAAAGCAGAGAGAAGTGGTGAACAGACATTGTTCAGACTGGTGGAGGGGGAGTATGCAGTGCTGTTTCCCAGGAGTTGGTATTAGAACCAGTGCTGCTCCTGGCATATAGATAGATATATAAATGACACAACCGTATACGTTAAAAAAAAAAACATAATTTCAACTCTTGCAGATGACATGAAACGCATAACTAAGGGTGGGAAAATTCAGACCAGAGAATTATCCAACTTCACAGACGTTTTTCTTTAAAATTTATTTATTCTGGACACTAATCCATCACAAATATATTTCTCACTCTAATTTATTTGTGTGTGATTCTCGTGTGAGTGTGTGCGTGAATGTGTAGCATATATTTTTATTATTTTATTTAGATACAGCTTAGATTGTTAAGTATAATAAACTCATCTCATGTTTAAACTCAAGAAAACCTGTCCTATTGGCTCTTTCACGATCACAATAAAGATAAAAGGTAAAATACTCACTGAGGTGGTCAGCACGTCCACTGCTAAAAAGGAATAAACTCTGTTGTGGTGAAATAAGATATAAGACAAGAGGGGAGCCTGGGACCCCTCCTCACCTGGCTGTCACAGAAATCTGGAGGTTCGAGTGATCGTAAACCAACAACAAATGAGAAATTGGAAGTAGGGACAAACAATTGATCCTGAGAAAAAACTAAAATGTCAATGAAGGTTTTATTGTGGCTTTCACTGCTGGAACACTGAAATGCCCACGTTCGAAGACAGAGCATACAAACATATGAACATATGAATTAGGAGCAGGTGTAGGCCACTCGGCCCCTCAAGGCTGCTCTGCCATTCAGTAAGATCATGACCAATCTGATTGAAACCTCAACTCCACATTACCACCTACCCTCGATAATCTTTCACCCCCTTGCTTATCAAGAATCTAAATATCTCTGCCTTACACGTACTTAAAGACTCTCTTCCACTGCCTTTTGAGGAAGAGAATTCCAAAGGCTCACAACCCTCAGAGAAAAAAAAATCTCCTCATCGCTGTTTTAAATGGGTGACCCCTCATTTTTAAATAGTGACCCCTAATTCTAGATACACCAAGATACACACATCTTTCCACATGCAACCTGTCAAGACCGCTCATGATCTTAGATGTTCAAATCAAGTCGCCACTTACCCTTCTAAATTCCAGTGGATATAAGCCGAGCCTGTCCAATATTCCCTCATAAGACAGCTCACCCATTCCAGGTATTAGTCTGGTAAACCTTTTCTGAATTGCTTCCAACGCATTTACATCCTTCCTTAAATAAGGAGACCAGTAATGTACACAGTACTCCAGATGTGGTCTCACCAATGCCCTCTATAGCTGAAGCATAGCATCCCTACTTTTGTATTCAATTATCCTTCCGATAAACGATAACATTCTATTAGCTTTCCTAATTACTTTCTGAACATGCATACTAACCTTTTGTGATTCATGCACACGGACACCCAGATCCCTCTGCATTTCACAGCTCTACAATCTCTCACCATTAGATAATATGCTTCTTTTTTGTATAAATCCTGCCAAAATGGACAATTTCCCACATTATACCCCATTTCCCAGGTCTTCACGCACACACTTAACCTATCTATATTCATTTACAGCCTCCTTATGTCCCCGTTACATGTTACTTTCTTACTCATATTTGTGTCATCAGCAAATTTAGCAACCATGCCTTCGGTCTCTTCATCCAAGTCATTTATATAAACTGTACAAAGTTGAGGTCCCAGCACTGATCCCTGTGGCACACCACTCGTTTCATCTTGCCAACCACAAAATGACCCATTTATGCCTACTGCCTGTTTTATGTTAGCTAACCAATCTTCTATCCATGCCAACATGTTACCCGTTCACCATGAGCTTTTATTTTCACAAAACCTTTGATGTGACACCTTATCAATTGCATCCTGGAAATCTGTGTACAGTACATCCACCGGTTCCCCTTTCTCCACAGCACATGTTCCCTCTTCAAAGAACTCCAACAAATTGATTAAACATGATTTCCCTTTCATAAAACCATTTTGATTCTGCCTGATTGCGTTGAATTTTTCTAAGTGCCGGCTACACTGTCTTTAATAATAGCTTCTAACATTTTACCTCAGACAGATGTGAAGCTAACTTGCCTGTAGTTTCCTGTTTTCTGTTTCCCTCCCTTTCTTACTAAAGGAGTTACATTCCCAATAAAGGAGTTGCATACAGAGTGAAGTAACTCGGTACAGGTTAAAAGCCCTGTATGTTGAAATGATGAGTAATGTAGCTGGACAGTTAGGGATTACTATCCGTCCAAAAGGTAGGAACCCGAAATCCTAAGACTTTTGGCCAACCATATTTCACTTGAAGCTGAAGACTCAAACAGGGTTAGAATCACTAACAGATAGAGTAATGTTAGCTAAGGTAGAACTAGAACAGAAGAGACTAGAATTAGAATTCCAGAGAGAGCGAGAAAGAACAGAGTGAGTGTCAAGAAAGGGAAAAAGTAAGAGTGTTCCAGAATGAGAATAAGGAAAGGGAGTTAAGGCAGCTCAAACAACTAGAGGAAGACCCATACACCCAGTGAAGGCACAGCTAGTGTGGGAGCTGCCCCTAGCTCAGGACCATGTGCTGATCTCTTAAAGTTCTCCCAGTTCATGACAAAGTTCAATGAGGAGGATGTGGCAGAATTTTTCGTCACTTGTGAAAAGCTTGTAAAGCAACCGAAATGTCCGGCAGAGAGCTGGACACTGTTTTTACAAAACAAAATAACAGGAGAATCCCATGAGATTTATTCACTGTTGCCAGATGAAAGTTCATCAGATTATGAGATGACTAAAATTGCTATCCTGGGTGTACATGAAATAGTACCGGAAGTGTACCGTCAAACATTCCAAACCCTCCGAAAGCAGCCTGACTAAACTGACCTCGAGTTTGAAAGTGTTAAGCTGCTTCCGAACATAGGGACATAGGAGCAGGAGAAGGCCATTCAGCCCATCGAGGCTGCTCCACCAATCAAATGACCATGTCTGATCATCCACTTCAATGCCTTTTTCACACATAATCTCCATATCCCAGTTTTGTCTTTTGCAGATAGAAATCTGTCAATCTCTACTTTAAACATACTCAACGACTGAGATTCCACATCCGCCTGGGATGCAGAATTCCAAAGATTCAGAAACCTCTGAGTCAAAGTTTTCTCCTCACCTCTGTCCCAAGTGGCTTCCCCCTTATTTTGAAATTGTATCCATTAGTTCTGGACTCCGCAAACAGGGGAACTTTCGTACATGCATCTACGATATCTGTCCCTTTAATTATTTCGTACGTTTCAATGAGATCCCGACACATTCTTTGAAATTCTCGAGAATGCAGGCCCAGTTTCCCCAATCTCTCTTCATAGAACAGTCCCGCCATCCCGGGAACAAGTCTGGTGAACCTTCATTGCACTCCCTCTATGGCAATAATATCCTTCCTTACCTAAAGTGACCCAAAATGTACACAATATTCCAGGTATGGTCTAAGCAAGGTTCTATACACATGAAGTAAGACTTCACTACTCCTGTACTCAAATCATCTCGCGATAATGGCTAACAGACCATTAGCCTTCCTAATTGCTTGCTGCACATGCATGTTAGTTTTCAGTGATTTACTGACACCCGGGTCCGTTTGTACATCTACACTTCCGAATTTTTTTACTATTTAAGAAATACTCTGCACATCTGTTCCTCTTACCAAAGTGGATAACTCATATTTGCCCATATTATATTCCATTTGTTATGTTCTTGCTCAGTCACTATGTCTGTCCAAATCCCCTTGAAGACGCATTGCATCTACCTCACAACATATATTCCCACCTAGTTTTGTGTCATCTGAGAACTTGGAAATACTACATTTGGTCCCCACATCCAAATCATTGACATATTTTGTTCACAGCTGGGGCCCAAGTACTGATCCTTGCGGTACCCAACCAGTCACAGCCTGCCAAAGTGAGAATGACCCGTTTCTTCCTACTCTCTGTCTTCTGCCTGTTAACCAATCTTTAATCCATGCCAGTATTTACCTCCTATCCCATGTACTTTAATGTTGCTAACCAACCTCCTGTGGGGGACTTTATCAAAAACCTTGTGAAAATCAAAGTATAACACGTCCACCAACTCCCCTTTCTCAATTCGGTTAGTAACAGCCTCAATAAAACTCCAACAGATTCGTCAAAGATGATTTCTCATTCATAAATCCATGTTTACGATGCCCAAGCAGATTATTATCCAACTGTCCATTTAACACATCCTCTGGAATAGAGTCCCAGCATTTTCCCAACAACTGGTGGCAATCGGGATGGTGGATGTGTTGGTTGGTATCTTTCAATCTTCTATAGATTCTGGAAGAGATCCTGAAGACTGGAATGTAGCAAATCTAACCCCACTATTTAAGAAGGGTGGGAGAGGGAGAATGAGAACTACACACCTGTTAGTTTAACATCAGTAATAGGAGAAATCTGAGAATCTATTGTAAAGGATGTGATAACTGGAACTTGGAACATAATGATAAAATTGGCAGAGTCAAAGGGGATTTATGAAAGGGGTATCATGTGTAACAAATCTGTTGAAGTTTTTTGAGGATATTACTTGCAGCATTACCAAAGGAGAACCAGTGGGTGTGGTGTATTTGGATTTGCAGAAGACTTTTGATAAGATCCCACACAGGAGGTTAGTAAACAAAATTACAGCACATGTGATTGGGGTAATATGCTGGCATGGATTGATTGGTTAACATGCAGAAAAGAGAGAATGGGAATAAACGGGTCATTCTTAGGATGGCAGACTGTTACGAGTGGGGATACCACAAGGATCAGTACTAGGGCCACAGCTGTTCACAATCTATATAGATGATTTGGATGTGGGGACCAAATGTAATATTTACAAATTTGCCGATGATACAAAACTAGGTGGGAAAGTTAGTTGTGAGGAGGATGCAAGGAGGCTTCAAGCGGATTTGGCTGGCGAAGAGAATGGACAAGAATATGGCAGCTGGAATATAATATGAATAAGTATCAAGTGATCCACTACGGTAAAACAAAAACAGAAAGACAGTATATTTTTTGACTGGTGAGAAGTTGGGAAGTGTTGATTTCCAAAGGGACGTGGGTCTCCTTGTTCATGAGTCACTAAAGGCCAGTGTGCAGGTGCACCAATCAGTTTGGAAGGCAAATGGTATGTTGGCTTCCATCTCAAGGGGTTTTGAGTACAGGAGTAAAGATGTCTGGCTGCAATTGTATACACATTTGGTGAGACTGCACCCGAAGTATTGTGTACAGTCTTGGTCTCCTTGTCTCAGGAAGGATATATTTGCCATGCAGGTAGTGAAACTGAGGTTCAGCAGGCAATCCCTAGGATGGCAGGATTGTCGGATGAGAAGAGATTGAGAAAACTGGGCCTGTATTCTCCCGGGTTTCAAAAAATGAGAAGTGATCTCATGCAAAATTTTTACAGGGGGTGACGGGGTGAATGCAGATCCACCCCTGGGTGGTGAATCTTGAACCAGGGGACATAATCTCAGAATGAGGGGTAAGCAATTTAAGACTGAGATGAAGAAGAATTTCTTCACTCAGAGGGTGGTAAATCTTTGGAATTCACCAACACAGAGGCTGTGGAAGATCAACACTGAGCATGTTCAAGACTGAAATCAATGGATTTCAGGAGACAAATAGCATCAAGGGATAGCATGGGAAAGTGACATTTTGGTAGATGATCAGACATGATCTAATTGAATCACGGAGCAGGGTCATGGGCTGAATGGTCTACTCCTGCTCTTATGTTCCTACAAATACGTGCTTGCCATCCATCATTAACTCAAACCTTTCCAAGTTTCTGTTGATTTCTTCTCTAATTATTGTTTGTAAAACATGACCCACCACTGATGTTAAAATAACTGGTCTGTATTTGCTAGGACTGTGCTCACAACATCATGAAAATTATGCAGATTTAAGGTAATGGGCAAAGAATCAGAGGCAAAATGAAGAGAATTTTTTTGCACAGTGTGTTGTCAAATTTAGAGCCCCCGGTTATCTGGAAACATACAGGGTAAGATAAATCAGAATAAACGATGCTTATGACAGTCACAAACAAACACTACTTTAGAAAGCCGAGAGGAGTAAAGAATGTGCAGGGGTGAAGTAAAAAAGGTAATTAGAAAAGCAAAGAGAGGACGTCAAAAATATTGACAGGTAGAATCAAGGAAAACCCAAAGATGGTTTATCAGTACATTAGGAATAAAAGGATAACTAAGGAAAGGAGAGGGCATATCAGAGATGTACAAGGTAGTTTATGCGTGGATGCAGAAGATGTGGGCAGGGTCCTTACTGAGTCTCTGTCTTCACAAAGGAGAGAGATGATGCAGACATTATAGCTAAAGAGGAGGTCTGTGAGATATTAGATATGATAAGAACAATGAGAGAGGAAGTACTAGAGGTTCTGACATCCTTGAAAGTGGATAAATCGCCAGGACCAGATGAATTGTATCCCAGGCTATTAAAGGAAGCCAGGGAGGAAATAGCAGATGCTCCGAGGATCATCTTCAGATTCTCACTAGATACAGGAGAGGTACCAGACCATTGGAGGTCTGTGAACGTAGTACCAATGTTTAAAAATGGTGCCAAGGATAAGCCAAATAATTATAGGCGTTTCAGTCTGAGCTCAAGGCCAGCTACCCGAGCAAAACCGGACAAGACCCGACGACATATGTCGGGTTCGGGACGGATCGGATCGCTCTTCCGGATCCGGCTTTCGGACTCGGGTTGGGTCGGACACACACAGTACTACATTTGGATCGGCTGTGAGGAAAAGGGAAGTAGAGTTAGTAAGCATCAAAATTTGAAAAGCCTGCCTGAGCTGGGAGTCTGGGACGTCAAGGAGGGAATGGTGCATCTGGGGACTCAACAGACTCTGAGTCTGCGCAGTGAGAAAGTGAGTGTTTCTATGATGTCACCGCGCTCATGCTGCAGCTTCCTTCCATTCCATCCAAAAATGCTAAGTACAGTGAGTGCAATATGGTCGGGTCAGGCTCGGGCCGGCTCGGACTCGGGTCCGATGTTGTTCTGTCGGGTTCGGTCGGGTTTTATTTCCAGACCCGAGCAGGCCTTTAGTCGGATATCGGTGGGCAAATTATTAGAATCAATTCTCAGAGCTACGATGAACTGTCACTTAGAAAGGCAAAGATTAATCTGGGATAGTCAGCATGGATTTGTTAATGGAAGGTCTTGCCTTACTCACATAATTAAGTTTTGTGAGGAAGTAGCAAGAAGGATTGATAAAGGTAGTGCAATGGATGTGGTCGACATGGATTTTAGTAAAGTCCCACGTGGCAGACTGTTCAGAAAAGTAAAAGCTTACGAGATACAGGGGAATGTGTCAAGTTGGATCCAAAATTGGATCAATGTCAGGAAACAAAAGGTAATGGTCGACAGATGTTTTTTGCGAATGGAAAGCGGTCTCCAGTGGCGTTCCACAGGTCTCAGTGTTGGGTCCATTGCAATTTGTGATGTATATTAATGATTTGGACTTAAATCCGGGAGGTATGAATGGAAAATTTGCTGATGACACAAAAATTGGTCTTGTAGTTAATAGTGAAGAAGATAGCTGTAGACTCCAAAATGATATCAATGGTTTAAATGGTTTGGTTGAGTGGATGGAAAAGTGGCAAATGGAAGTCAATCTGGGGAACTGTGAGGTAATGCATTTGGGAAGGGCAAATAAAGCGAGGGAATACACAACAGACAGGATGATAGTGAAAGGGGTAGAAGAAGTTAGAGACCTTGGAATTTATGTCCACAGGTCCTGGAAGGCGGCAGGACAGGTAGACAGAGAGGTGAAGAAGGCATATGGAATGCTTTCCTTTACTGGCCGATATATAGAATACAAAAGTAGGGATGTAATGCTGGAATTGTATAAAACACTGGTTAGGCCACAGCTGGAGTATTGTGTATTGTTCTGGTCAGCACATTACAGGAAGGGCATAATTGCTTTGGAGAGAGTACAGAGAATATTTTCAAGAATGTTGCCAGTGATGGAAAATTGCATCCATGATGAAAGATTGGATAGGCTAAGATTGTTTTCTTTAGAACAGAGGAGACTGAGGGGTGACTTAATTAAGGTGTACAAAATTATGAGGGGCCCAGGTAGAGTAGCCAGGAAGGACCTGTTTCCCCTAGCAGAGAGGTCAATTACCAGGGGGCACAGATTTAAAGTGATTGGTAGACGGATCAGAGGGGACATGAGGGAAAACCTTTTCACCCAGAGGGTAGTGGGTGTCTGAAATTCAATGCCAGGAACGGTGATGGAGCCAGAAGCCATCAATTATTTTAAAAGGTACCTGGACCTACACCTGAGGTGCTGTAACTGGTAAGGCCATGGACCAGCGGCTGGAAGATGGGATTAGATTGGGCGACTAGTTTCTTTCAGCCAGCAGAGACACGATGGGCTGAATAACCTTATTCTGTGCCGTAACAATTCCATGGATATTTGGGCCTATCGTTCTATGGTTGTGATCTGGATTTGACTGCCTGAAATCATGGTAGAAGCAGATTCAATGATATCTTTCAAAAGGGAATTTAACAAAAACATGACAAGGAAAAAAAACAATAGGAGTCTGGGGAAAGAGGAGGGAGTGGAACTAATTAGATATCTCTTTCAAAGAGACAGCACTGACACAACAGACCGAATAGCCTCCTTCTGTGCTGCATCAATCTCTGATTGTATGCACAGGAGACACACAGAGAGAGGGAGAAAGGGTGAAAGAGGGGAAGGAAAATAGAGACAGAGTGGAAGAGAAGTTTGTACCAGTTTTCAGGGGTAGGGGTTGTGATTCGTGATCTGCCCGTGCCCGTTCCTGTTGAGGCAGGTGACACACAAGCTTCCTGCTGTCTCCTCATTTTCATGAATTATACGTGCTGCCCAGGGTGACCCGCACTGCTGTCTATCTGCAAGCTTAACATGGACCTAACTGTGTGTGAGGCTGGCACGTGCTTCAGCCAGGATTCAGCTCTTAAAGCTAGTCTGTCCCTCTTAAAGGGAAGCTGTACTGAATCACAGAAGGCTGCTGCTGCTGACTGTGAATGCTGCAATTGGAGACGAGGTAAATGGAATACAAGGACAGAAAGAGGGCTCTGCTGTTCACAGCTGTGGTGCTGGAGGCCTTAGTCATGGAGGGTGACCGTAGGAGAGAGGCCATGTTTCTGTGGGGTGGGGCGGAGACCCTTAAGAAACGTCTTCCGAAGGGAATGGGAGCAGGTGGCCAGGGAGGTCAATGCAAGAGGTCTGGCCCCGAGGACCTGGCAGCAGTGCCAGAAGAAGTTTAATGAGCTCACACTGTTGGTCAATGTCAGTGAAGTCGTCTCCACATGGCATCTCATACACTCAACGCCACCAACCTCTCACACTGCTCAATGTACCCCCCCCCCACCCCCTCCCGCATCACTTCATATCAAAGACGTATAGCAAAGCTGCTGGAATGGCTGATTGGTGTCAGATCAAATCCCTCTGCACACTACCAGCACATACTTGGTGAACAGGGACAAGAGCCCTGTCCAGGCCTGGAGCACTGGAAGTGATCGGCAGCTCAGCTCATACCATTTCATGGATCCAAACGTCCATGGAATTGGGCCCAGTGGCACTGCAGAGCTGAGAATACCTGCCATAGACAGAAACAGAGGGAAAGAAGCCTTCTTTCAAATGGGAATTGAAGAAATGACTTGAAGGCAGAAATATGGGAATGGACAGGGCAATGGGACTAATTGAGGGTGAGGTTCAAACACAAGAATGAAAATATTAAATTTAAGGTGCTGCCAGTCCCGGAGCCAAAGTAGATCAGTGAGCACAGGGGTGATCAGGATTTGATGTGAATTAGTTTACAGGCAGCAGGTTCTAGATGGGCTGTGCTTTATCGAGGTTTATAACTGGGAGGGTGACCAGGATATAATTGGAATAGTCAAGAGTGGATTTAACAGATTTAAAGATTGGTCAAGACAAATGTAGGTCCCTTACCGTCAGAAACAGGGGAATTAATTATGGGGAACAAAGAAATGGCTAACCAACTAAATGCATACTTTGGTTCTGTCTTCACAAATAAGCACACAAATATCATATCAGAAATGTTGGGGAACACGGGGTTTAGTGCGAGAGAGTAACTTAAGGAAATCTGTATTAGTAGAGAAATGGTGTTGGGAAAATTGATGGTATTGAATCGATAAATTCCCAGGGCCTGATAATCTACATCCCAGAGTACTGAAGGAAGCGGTCCCAGAAATAATGGACGTATTGGTGGTCATCTTACAAGATTCTATAGATTCTGGAACATTTCCTACAGATTGGAGGGTAGCCAAAGTAACCCCAGGGAGGTTGAGAGAAAGCAGGGAATTATAGACCAGTCAGCCTGACGTCGGTAGCGGGGAAAGTTCTAGAGTCCATTATCAACGATTTTATAGCAGAGCACTTGGAGAAAAGTGGTCGAATCGGACAGGGCCAGCATGGATTTACGAAACGGAAATCATGCTTGGCAAATCTACAAGAATTCTTCGAGGATGTAACCAGTAGAGTTGATGAGGGGGAGCCAGTGGATGTGGTTTATTTGGACTTTCAGAAGGCTTTCGTCAAAGTCCCACAAAAGAGATTAGCGTGTAAAGTTAAAGCGCATGAGATTGGTGCTAGTGTATTGTGATAGATAGAAAATTGGTTGGCAGACAGGAAACCCGAGAGGAGGAATAAATGGGTCTTTTATTCCGAATGGCAGGCAGTGATGAGTTGGGTACCTCAGGGATCGGTGCTGGGACCCCAGTTATTCACTATATATATTACTGATTTCGATGAGGGAAATAAATGTAATATCTCCAAATTTGCAGAAGACACAAAACTGGGTGGGATGGTAAGTTGTGAGGAGGATGAAGAGAGGCTTCAGGGCGATTTGGACAAGTTGAGTGAGTGGGCTAATGCATGGCAGAAGCAGTACAATGTGGATAAATGTGAGGTTATCCACTTTGGTAGCAAAAACAGGAAGGCAGATTATTATCTGAATGGCTATAAACTGAGAGAGGGGAATATGCAAGGAGAGCTGGGTGTACTTGTACACCAGTCACTGCAGGTAAGCATGCAGGTGCAAAGGACAGTAAAGAAGGCAAATGGTATGTTGGCCTTCACAGCGAGAGGATTCGAGTACAGGAGCAGGGATGCAATTATACAGGGCTTTGGTGAGGCCACACGTGGAATATTGTGTGCAGCTTTGGTCTCCTTATCTAAGGAAGGATGTTCTTGCTGTAGGTGTACCAGATTGATTCCCTGGATGGCGGGACTGACGTATGAGGAGAGATTGAGTCGGTTTGGATTATGTTCGCTGGAGTTCAGAAGAATGATGGCGGGATCTCATAGGAACCTATAAAATTCTAACTGGACTTGACAAAGCAGATACAGGAAGGATGACCCCGATGGTGGGGGAGTCCAGAACCAGGGGTCATAGTCTAAGGATATGAAGTAAACCTTTCAGGACTGAGATGCGAAATTCCTCCAACCAGAGAGTGATGAGCCTGTGGAATTCGCTACCACAGGAAGCAGTTGAGGCCAAAACATTGCATGTTTTCAAGAAGGAGCTCGATATAGCTCTTAGGATGAAAGGGATCAAAGGATATGGGGGAAAGCGGGAACAAGTCATTGAGTTGGATGATCAGCCATGCTCATAATGAATGGCTGGGCAGGCTCGAAGGGCCGAATGGCTTATTCCTGCTCCTATTTTCTATGTGTGTTTCTATGTGTTTCTATCTGTGTTAACAAGGGCACAGATGAGGATTTATGTATCAGATGAGCTGAGGCAGACGGGTGATATTACAGAGCTGCTAGTCGGCAAGGTTGGTCCTGGAGAGATTAAGGGGTCAAAACTCAGCTCAGGGTTACATAGAACGCAGAGGATGCAAACTGTCTGTTTCAACCTCAGATATTAGCCAGTTAGGGGAACGTGTTCATGGATAAGGACAGAATTTCATATGGAGACTGATGGCACGAGCTCCACTCTTCCCAAAATTTAAATTGGAAGAACATTATTTCAGTGAAACAGAGTTAACAGATCACTTAGCGGGAAATAGGGACTTAGCAGGGGCAGCAACAGCAGAAAAGATGGTAGAGTAACTTACATGAACTCTAATACAAGTAGCAATGGTTTATAGATCTCATAGCCGGAGATAGAGTTTTGCCAGGGATAACAAATGCAGCAAGGAGGGCAGAGTAAATGAGAAGAACATTAATGTTGCTAAACTTAGTTTATAACATTCATAGCTAGATGGAGAGACTTACCAGGGACACCGATAATAGCAAGGATAGGATAGTAAAAGTGTTGCATAATCTTCAATGCGAGATAGATCCGATAGTCTAATGAGAACCGACCATAATTTGCAGAAAGAGAGTCAAACTCCCCGATGAAACTCCTGCCCATTGTTGTAACATTCCAGTCTATTGTCCTGAGATTCTGACCCATTGTTGTAACATTTCAGTCAATTGTTCTCAGATTCTGAACCATTGTTGTAACATTCCAGTCAATTGTTCTCAGATTCTGAACCATTGTTGTAACATTTCAATCTATTGTTCTCAGATTCTGATCTATCCTCTCCCTCTCTCTGGAGCTATTGATCCCTGTTAGTGCCGGGGCTGATGCTCCCGCTAACACTATGGAATAACACATTGAAAGCAGTCCCTTATTAATAGAAGAGGGAAACCCTCCAGTGACACAATTAGAGTCCATGGAGACTGACATTAATTACAGTCACTAAACAAACAGTTTCAGTTAACCCCTTTCAATCCAACACCTTTTGTACCAGAATAAAGTAGAACATTTACCCAGTAGGGATGGGATGTATAAGGATTGCTGAAGGAAGGAATGGTGGAACTGGTAGAGGCACATGACATAATTTTTCAATTCTCCTTGGATATGGGAGTGGTGACAGAGGACTGGAGGGTTGTAAATGTTACACCCTGATTACAAATGGAGAGATGGAGTAGACCCTGTAGTGTCCAGTCCATCTGACGTCAGTGGTGGGGAAATTTCACAACCCAGAACAGAAATATTCGTTGGTTGGAAAAACATAGCATAATAAATTTCAAGCAGCACGGATATGCTAATGACAAATCATGTCTGGAAAACTTCAACAAGAACTTATCCCAAGGTACTTCACAGCAGCATTATGAAACAAAGTATAACACTGAACCACAAATGTAGATATTAGGTTAGGAGACCAAAAGCTTGGTCAACGAGATGGATTTAAAGGAGTGTCTGAAAGGATACAAGCGAGGTGGAGAGGTAGAGCTGTGTAGGGAGGATATTCCCGAGCTCGGGACCGAGACAACTGAAGGTGCGGCCAGCGATGGTGGAGTAAATAAAATCAGGAATGCACAAGAGGCCAGAATTGGAGGAGCAGAGATATATCAGAGGGTTGTCGGGCAGGAGGAGATTACAGAGATAGTGAGGGATGAGGCAATGGAGGGATTTGAAAACGTGTTGAGGATTTTAAAATAAAGACATTGTTTGACAGTGAGCTGATGTAGGTCAGTGATCGGGGAATGGGACTTGTTGTGAGTTAACACACAGGAAGCAGAGTTTTAGATGACCTCGAGTTTACAGATAGTAGAATGTGGGCGAGTGAGTTTGAATTGTCTAGTCTACAGGTAATGAAAGCATGAATGAGAGCTTCAGTAGCAGATGAGATGAGACAGGGGTGAAGTTGGGCGATGTTATTGTGGTGGGAATAGGTGGTCATAGTGATGGCACGAATATAAGGTTGGAAACTCATTTTGTGGTCGAATGCCACAGAGTCACAGAATTGTTACAGCACAGAAGGTCGCCATTCTGTGCATCGTGTCTGCACTGGCTCTCCAAACGAGCAATTCATCTAGTGTCACTCCCCTGCCTTCTTCCTGTAACTCTGTACAATCTTCCTTTTCAGATAGCTATCCAATTTCCTCCTGAATGCCTCGATTGAATCTGCCTACACCACACTCTCAGGCAGTGCATTCCAGACCTTAGCACTCGCTGTATGAACATTTTTTCCTCATGTCACTTCTGCTGCTTTTACCAATTACTTTAATTCTTTGTCCTCTCGTTTTCGATCCTTTCAGGTGTGGGAACAGTTTTTCCCTATCAACTGTGTCCAGACACCTCATAATTTTGCAGACGTTTTTCAAATCTCCTCTCAGCCTTCTCTTCTCCAAGGAAAATGTTCCAACTTCTCCAGTCTATCTTCATAACTGGTATTCTTCATCCCTGTAACTATTCTTGTGAATGTTTTTTCACACTCTCCAATGTCTTCACGTTATCTAATGTGCCCAGAACTACACGCAACGCTGCAGCCGAGGCCGAACTAGTGTCTTATACAAGTTCAAAACCACCCCCTTGCTCTTGTATTCCATGCAACAGGATACTGTAGGCTTTATGAAAAACTCTCTCAACCTGTCCTGCCACCTGCAATGACCGATGCACATATACCCGGGTTCGATTCTGGGTACTGCCTGTGTGGTGTTTGCAAGTTCTCCCTGTGTCTGGGTTTTCTCCAGGTGCTCCGGTTTCCTCCCACAAGCCAAAAGACTTGCAGGTTGATAGGTAAATTGGCCATTATAAATTGTCACTAGTATAGGTAGGTGGTAGGGAAATATAGGGACAGGTGGGGATGTTTGGTAGGAATATTGGATTAGTATAAATGGGTGGTTGATGTTCGGCACAGGCTCGGTGGGCCGAAGGGCCTGTTTCAGTGCTGTCTCTCTAATCTAATCTAAAATATACACCCAGGTCCCTCTGCTCCTGAACCCCCTTCAGAATTGTAACCTTTATTCTATATTTTCCCTCCATGTCCTTCCTACGAAATGAATCACTTCACATTTCTCCACATTGAACTTCATCTGCCACCTGTATGCCCATTCCACCAATTTGTCTATGTCCTTTTTGAGTTTTATAGTATCCTCCTAACAGTTCACAATGTTTCCAACTTTTGCATCATCTACAAGCTTTGAAATTGTGCCCTGTACACCAAGGTCCAGGTCATTAATATATGTCAGGAAGAAAAAGGGTCCCAACACTGATCCCCGGGGACCTCCACCTCAAATCTTAAATAAAAAAACTTAACGTGCTGGAAATACTCAACAGGTCTGGCACCATCTGAGTTGAGAGAGAGAAACAGAGTTAATGTTTCAGGTCTGTGATCTTTCATCAGAACTGGAAAAGGTTAGAAATATCAAGTTTGAAGCAGATAAAGCAGGGATGGGGCAAAATGGAGCAAAAGGGGTGTTGATAGAACAGAGGGTCAGAGAGATTAACTGACCAGGAGGTCATGGGGCAAAGGCAAAGAGAGTGTGCTCATGGTGTGGTGAAAGACAAAGCATTAGTGCAGAGCAGGTGTTAAATGACAGAATAATGAACAGCCCGAGCTAAAAGCACCAACATAAAAATCCCAGTTTAAGTCTGGCACATGGTAAAAAATAACTGATGAAACAAAATAATAATAAAAATGGACCAGTCATTCTCTGAAATTATTGAACTCAATGTTTACTCCAGAAGTCTGTAGAATGGACAATGAGGTGCTGTTCCTCGAGCTGGCATTGATGTTCACTGGAACACCACAGCAGGTCAAACGCAGATTGGGTGACCGCTTTGTGAAACACCTCCGCTCAGTCCAAAAGCATGACCCCGAGCTTCCGCTCGCTTGTCATTTCAACACACTCCATCCCCCACCCCTGCTCTCATGGCTACATTTGTGTCCTTGTGTTTACACCCTCCACTCCCACTTCACTTGCTTAAAACCTATTACATTTCTAACCTAAGCCAGTTCTGATGAAAGGTCACAAGCCTGGAACATTAACTCTGTTTCACTCTCCACAGACACTGCTGAGTATTTCCAGCACTTTCTGATTCTATTTCAGATTTCCAGCATCTGCAGTATTTTGTTTTGATTCCACTACAAACTTTTCTCCAGCCCGAAAAGCATCCATTAATCACTAATCTCTGTTTCCTGTCACTCAACCAGTTTAGTTTCATGTTGCTACTGTCCTTTTCATTTGATTAGCTGTACCTTTGCTCACAATTCTGTTGTGTGACACTTTATCAAATGCTTTTTGGAATTCCATTTACACCACATCACAGCATTGCCCTCATCAGGCTTCCTTTTTACCTCTTCAAAAAACGCCAGTAAGTTTGTTAAACACCATTTTCCCCTGAACAAATCCATGCTGATTTTCCTTAATTGACCCACATTTGTCCATGTGCCTATTAATGCTGTCCCGAATATGACACCAAGGTTGCAAACAGACTGTCTGAATCTCAGACGGTTACCATGGAATCAATAGCAAGGGAACAGAGTTGGAGTAGGCAGGGAAAACAATGGCTTCAATCTTCCCAATATTTAATTGGAGGATATTTCTGCTCATCCAGTACTGGATATCAGATAAGCAGTTTGATAATTTAACAACAGTGGAGGAGAGGAGAGAGGTGGTGGTAAGTTAAACTTGATGCAGTTCTTTGATAAAACAATGGAGACGGTTGCTGAGGGAAGGAATGGTGGAAATAGCAGAGGCACTGGTCAGAGTCTTCCAATCCTCCTTGGATATGGGAGTCATGACAGAGGACTGGAGGGCTGTAAATGTTACTCCCTGTTGCAAAAGGAGAGATTAGATAAATCCTGTAACTACTGACCAGTCAGTCTAATGTCGGTGGTTGGAAATTACAAGAGGCCAGAACCCAGCACAAAAATCTATCTTTCTTGTGAAAACATGGGATAATAAATGACAAACAGCATGGATAGTTTAATGGAAAATCATGTCTGATAATCTTAATCAAGTTCGTTGATGACATAACTGTGAGTGTTGATGAGGACAACATGTTTTGTGTTATGTGTACAGACTTTCAAAAGGCCGGTGATCAAATGCCATTTCATAGACTTGTTATGAAAAATGGAACATATGGATTAATGTGACAGTGACAGTGTGGATATGATACTGACTCAGGGACAGAAAGCAGAGAGAAGTGGTGAACAGACATTGTTCAGACTGGTGGAGGGGGAGTATGCAGTGCTGTTTTGCAGGTTTCAGTATTAGAACCAGTGCTGTTCCTGGCATATAGATAGATATATAAATGACACAAACGTATACGTAAAAAAAAAACATAATTTCAACTCTTGCAGATGACATGAAACGCATAACTAAAGGTGGGAAAATGCAGACCAGAGAATTATCCAACGTCACAGACGTTTTTCTTTAAAATTTATTCATTCTGGACACTAATCCATCTCAAATTTATTTCTTACTCTAATTTATTTGTGTGTGATTCTCGTGTGAGTGTGTGCGTGAATGTGAAGCGTATTTTCTTATTATTTTATTTAGATACAGCTTAGATTGTTAAGTATAATAAACTCACCTCTTGTTTAAGCTCAGTAAAACCTCTCCTGTTGGCTCTTTCACGATCACATCAAAGATAAAAGGTAAAACACTCACTGAGTTGGTCAGCTGGTCCACTGCTAAAAAGGAATAAACTCTGTTGTGGTGAAATAAGATATAAGACAAGAGGGGAGCCTGGGACCCCTCCTCACCTGGCTGTCACAGAAATCTGGAGGTTCGAGTGATCGTAAACCAATAACAAATGAGAAATTGGAAGTAGGAAATACAATTGATCTTGAGAAAAAACTTAAAATGTCAATGAAGGTTTTATTGTGGCTTTCACTGCTGGAACACTGAAATGCCCACGTTCGAAGACAGAGCAGACGAACATATGAACATATGAATTAGGAGCAGGTGTAGGCCACTCGGCCCCTCAAGCCTGCTCTGCCATTCAATAAGATAATGACCAATCTGATTGAAACCTCAACTCCACATTACCACCTACCCTCGATAATCTTTCACCCCCTTGCTTATCAAAAATCTATCTATCTCTGCCTTACACGTACGTAAAGTCTCTCTTTCACTGCCTTTTGAGGACGAGAATTCCAAAGGCTCACAACCCTCAGAGAAAAAAAATTCTCCTCATCTCTGTTTTAAATGGGCAGGCCCTCATTTTTAAATAGTGACCCCTAATTCTAGATACACCAAGATACACACATCTTTCCACATGCACCCTGTCAAGACCGCTCATGATCTTAGATGTTCAAATCAAGTCGCCACTTACCCTTCTAAATTCCAGTGGATATAAGCCGAGCCTGTCCAATATTCCCTCATAAGACAGTCCACCCATTCCAGGTATTAGTCTGGTAAACCTTTTCTGAATTGCTTCCAATGCATTTACATCCTTCCTTAAATAAGGAGACCAGTAATGTACACAGTACTCCAGATGTGGTCTCACCAATGCCCTCTATAGCTGAAGCATAGCATCCTTACTTTTGTATTCAATTATCCTTGCGATAAACGATAACATTCTATTAGCTTTCCTAATTACTTTCTGAACATGCATATTCACCTTTTGTGATTCATGCACACGGACACCAAGATCCCTCTGCATCTCAGAGCTCTGCAATCTCTCACCATTAGATAATATGCTTCTTTTTTTATAATTCCTGCCAAAATGGACAATTTCCCATTTTCCCACATTATACTCCATTTTCCAGGTCTTCACACACACATTTAACCTATCTATATTCATTTGCAGCCTCCTTATGTCCCCGTCACATGTTACTTTCTTACTCATATTTGTATCATCAGCAAATTTAGCAACCATGCCTTCGGTCTCTTCATCCAAGTCATTTATATAAATTGTAAAAAGTTGAGGTCCCAGCACTGATCCCTGTGGCACACTACTCGTTACATCTTGCCAGCCAGAAAGTGACCCATTTATGCCTACTGCCTGTTTTCTGTTAGCTAACCAATCTTCTATCCATGCCAACATGTTACCCCCTTCACCATGAGCTTTTATTTTCACAAAACCTTTGATGTGGCACCTTATCAATTGCCTCCTGGAAATCTATGTACAGTACATCAACCGGTTCCCCTTTCTCCACAGCACATGGTACCTCGTCAAAGAACTCCAACAAATTGATTAAACATGATTTCCCTTTCATAAAACCATTTTGATTCTGCCTGATTACGTTGAACTTTTCTAAGTGCCGGCTACACTGTCTTTGATAATAGCTTCTAACATTTTACCTCAGACAGATGTGATGCTAACTTGCCTGTAGTTTCCTGTTTTCTGTTTCCCTCCCTTTCTGACTAAAGGAGTTACATTCCCAATAAAGGAGTTGCATACAGAGTGAAGTAACTTGGTACGGGTTAAAACGTCTGTCTGTTGAAAAGTTGAGTAATGTAGCTGGACAGTTAGGGATTACTATCCGTCCAAAAGGTAGGAAACCCGAAATCCTAAGACTTTTGGCCAACCATATTTCACTTGAAGCTGAAGACTCAAACAGGGTTAGAATCACTAACAGATAGAGTAATGTTAGCTAAGGTAAAACTAGAACAGGATAGACTAGAATTAGAATTCCAGAGAGAGCGAGAAGGAGCAGAGTGAGTGTCAAGAAAGGGTAAAAGTAAGAGTGTTCCAGAATGAGAATGAGGAAAGGGAGTTAAGGCAGCTCAAACAACTAGAGGGAGACCCATACACCCAGTGAAGGCACAGCTAGTGTGGGAGCTGCCCTTAGCTCAGGACCATGTGCTGATCTCTTAAAGTTCTCCCAGTTCATGACAAAGTTCAATGAGGAGGATGTGGCAGAATTTTTCGTCAATTGTGAAAAGCTTGTAATGCAACTGAAATGGCCGTCAGAGAGCTGGACACTGTTTTCACAAAACAAAATAACAGGAAAATCCCATGAGATTTATTCACTGTTGCCAGATGAAAGTTGATCAGATTATGAGATGATTAAAATTGCTATCCTGGGTGTACATGAAATAATACCGGAAGTGTACCGTCAAACATTCCAAACCCTCAGAAAGCAGCCTGACTAAACTGACCTCGAGTTTGAAAGAGTTAAGCTGCTTCCGAACATCGGGACATAGGAGCAGGAGTAGGCCATTCAGCCCATTGAGGCTGCTCCACCATTCAATATGACCATGGCTGATCATCCACTTTAATGCCTTTTTCACACATAATCTCCATATCCCCTTTTTTGTCATTTGTAGTTAGAAATCTGTCAATCTATACTTTAAATATACTCAACGACTGAGATTCCACATCCGCCTGGGATGCAGAATTCCAAAGATTCAGAAACTTCTGAGTCAAAGTTTTCTCCTCGTCTCTGTCCTAAATGGCTTCCCCCTTATTTTGAAATTGTATCCATTAGTTTCAGCCTCCGCAACCAGGGGAATTTTCGTCCATACGTCTACGCTGTCTATCCCTTTAATTATTTCGTACGTTTCAATGAGATCCCGACACATTCTTTGAAACTCTCGAGAATACAGGCCCAGTTTCCCCAATCTCTCTTCATAGAACATTCCCACCATCCCGGGAACAAGTCTGGTGAACCTTCATTGCGCTCCCTCGATGGCAATAATATCCTTCCTAAAGTAAAGTGACCCAAAATGCACACAATATTCCAGGTGTGGTCTAAGCAAGGTTCTATACACATGAAGCAAGACTTCACTACTCCTGTACTCAAATCATCTCCTGATAATGGCTAACAGACCATTAGCCTTCCTAATTGCTTGCTGCACCTGCATCTTTTTCAGTGATTAACTGACACCCGGGTCCGTTTGTACATCTACACTTCCTAATTTTTCACTATTTAAGAAATACTCTGCACATCTGTTCCTCTTACCAATGTGGATAACTCATATTTGCCCATATTACATTCCATTTGCCATGTTCTTGCCCAGTCACAATGTCTGTCCAAATCCCCTTGAAGACGCATTGCATCTACCTCACAACATGCATTCCCACCTAGTTTTGTGTCATCTGCGAACTTGGAAATACTACATTTGGTCCCCACATCCAAATCATTGACATATATTGTTAACAGCTGGGGCCCAAGTACTGATCCTTGCGGTACCCAACCAGTCACAGCTGCCACAGTGAGAGCGACCCGTTTCTTCCTACTCTCTGTTTTCTGCCTATTAACCAATCTTTAATCCATGCCAGTATATTACCTCCTATCCCATGTGCTTTAATGTTGCTAACCAACCTCCTGTGGGGGACTTTATCAAAATCCTTCTGAAAATCCAAGTATAACACGTCCACCGACTCCCCTTTATCAATTCTGTTAGTAGCATGCCCAACAAAACTCCAACAGGTTCGCCAAACATGATTTCTCATTCATAAATCCATGTTTGCGATGCCCAAACAGATTATTATCCAACTGTCCATTTATCACATCCTTTAGAATAAAATCCCAGCATTTTCCCAACGACTGATGTATGAGAGCAGGTCTATAATTCCCTGTTTTCTCTCTCCCTCCCTTCTTAAATAGTGGGGTGACATTTGCTACCTTCCAATCTGCAGGAACCGCTCCAGAATCTATAGAATTTTTGAAGATGATCACCAATGCAGCCACCATCTCCATAGCTATCTCTTCCCACACCCTGGGATGCAGAATATCAGATCCTGGCGCCTTATCAAACTTCAGCCCCATTAATTTCTCCAATACAACATTCTGACTAATATTAATTTCCTTCACTTCCTCAATCTCCCTAATCCCTTGGATCTCTAATTCTGGAAATTTCCTTGTATCTTCCTCAATGAGGGCAGACACAAAGTAATCATTTAGTTTCACTGCCATTTCTCTATTCACCATTGTACATTCCCCTGACACTGCCTGTATTGGACCCACATTTGTCTTCGCCAAATGTTTCATTTTTAGGTAGCTAAAGAATATTTAAAGTCAGTTTTTGTGTTTACTTTTGACCAGTGGATAGAAACACTCATATTACAGCCCACGTATCGAAACCTCAGAGTGGTGATCCATCTCAAGGAGTTCACAAACTCGCTCCCCCTACCATTAAAACCCACAAAGAGGAACAAAGGGTTCAAAGAGCTGGACAAGTTGCAATTCTGGTGATGAATTTTTCCTTGTACACAAAGCCGTAACCCCAAAGGGAAACACTTCCCTGGTCACCACAAAGACCCGAGAATAAATGATGGGGGGGGGGGGGGGGTTATAGAAACCCGAACAGCCAAGGGCAAAGAGGAAATGCTGGACACACGGGGGTCCATCCTCAGGTCAAATAGGACGGTACTGAGAGCAGTAGAAACGGCCGAAGACCTGTGTGTTTCCAGTGTAATAAGGTAGGTCGCCATCGAGCTGAATGATGCAAGTGATGGGGAAAACCTGGAGGATTAATCAGGGTCCACCAGATCATAGCAGGAAAAAGGGCCCTGATGGAAATCACAACAGATCAGGCTGTGCCTCCAACTGTGGCAGTCAGACCCATTAAACCTACCACAGAGAGGGCGGGAAAAATAAACAAAATCCTTGAGAGCTACCAGGAATTTGTATCCGAAGGAAAAGTGAAACCATACCCCTTGAGTGAGGGAAGTAAACCAATAGTCATACTCAAGGATGCAGAGGCCAGCCAATCCTTCTGCTGGGAAAAAGAAAGTGTAGTGAATGCTAGAGCGTTAGTGAATGGTATCGGAAGACAGTATATGTCCATACACTTATATCCGGTGCACTTAGAGTTTGACCCAGTTTCATGACCCTTTACCATGCGGATTGTCCCTAGTTTACTGATTGATGGGTCGAACTGCTCCTGGGTAATGATCTGACAGGGGATAAGGTGGCAGCTTCCCCAGTAGTTCTAGAGAGACCAAAAGAGGTCCGGGAGACAGAGTAGTTACAGCAGAAATCCCTGATTGTGTGGTGACTCGGTCCATGGCCAAACAATCCCCAGAACTGACACTGCAGACGGATGACCCTACTGTCTGGTTGTCTGAAACCTTCGTTGGGAAGTTAGAGGACCCAAAGGATGTGTTAAACAGTTCTTCCTTTTTTGAGGCTCCACAACCCGACCCAACGTTAAAAAATAGCACAGACTGTAAAAACCAAAACTGAAGCAGAGGGAGTTGCAGACTGTTACTATTTAAAGAATGAGGAGCTAATGAGGAAGTGGAGACCTCCTCACAGAACAGTGGATGAAGAGTGGACAGATGTTCACCAGATAGTGGTGCCGCTGAAGTCCCTTAAAGAAATATTAACAATGGCCCACGAACCTCTAATGGATGGACATGTCAGTATATGAAAAATCGAAGACCGCAGAAGACAGCATTTTGACTGGCAACAATTCCACAAAGATGTGGTGGAGTTCGGTAGAATTGGTCTCACGTGCCAGGTTGTGGGAACCCTTCAGCAGAATGCTGGTAGATTGTGTGGGGCCCCTGCTGAAAATATAACGGGACAACCAGTATCTTCTCACCATTATGGATGTGGTGACCCGATTCCCAGAGGCCATTCGCCCGAAGAACTATCTCTGCCAAGGAAGTCGTGAAGGGGCTAACTCAATTCTTTACCCTATATGGGCTTCCTGCTGAGATCCAGTCGGATCAGGGCACACATTTTATGTCCAGTATTTTTGAAAAGGTCATGGGTAATCTGGAGCACCGCAGCCCCACAGCTCCAGCGACCCGGGTTCGATTCTGTGTACTGCCTGTGCGAAGTTTGCAAGTTCTTCCTGTGACCGCATGAGTTTTCACCAGGTGCTCCGGTTTCCTCCCACAGCCAAAGATTTTCAGCTTGATAGGTCCCTAGTATAGGTTGGTGGTAGGGGAGTTGAGGTATGGTGGGGATGTGGTAGGAATATGGGATTAATGTAAGATTAGTATAAATGAGTGGTTGATGGTTGGCACAGACTCGGTGGGCTGAAGGGCCTATTTCAGTGCTGCATCTCTAAATAAATAAAATAAGTAAATAAATAAAGTCCTCAGCCTACCATCCACAGTCACAATGGGCTTTGGAGCAGTACCACCAGACCCGAAAGACAATGATCAGGACATACTGCAATGAGCAATCCCATGACTGGGACAAAGGGATGGGATTTCTCCTGTTGGTTACCGAGACTTATCTAATGATTCCACTGGCTTTAGTCTCTTTGAATTAGTTTATGGACACGAGGTGAGTGGTCCTCTTAAATTAATCAAGAAGACGTTTTTGGGACACAGGGATGAGTCTTCCATGTTAGACCACATTTCCGTGCTCTGGGAGCAGCTCACGAGAGGCTGTGCAATGGCTCAGTAACAGCAAAAGATCTCACAGGCAGCTATGAAAAGGTAAGCAGACAGAAATGCCAAGTCTAGAACATGGCAACCCAGAAACCATGTATTGTTAATACTCCCAATGCACGGCGAACCCCTTAAAGCCCAGTTCAGTGGTCCATATCGAGTGGCAAAAGGAATAGTCAGATAAATTATTTAATTGACATCCCAGACCAAAGGAAAAAAAGTAAATGCTGTGGAGGGGACAGACAAGTACAGATCTGTCAGACAGTCAGGAGGGGAGGATTGAAAAGGACAGTGAGGACAGGTTAGAGAAGGGCCAGGAGTATTCCTAACTGGAACCCCCTACTCTCCGATGAGCCAACCCTGAAATGTTAGATAAATTGGACCACACACTCTCCTCATTAAATGCAGGTCAAAGATGCACCCTAAAAAGGCTGCTAACAGCATTTACAGAAACGTGCAAGGACAAGGAAAGGTCCCAAAAAGGCATGTCAATGGTGAGGGCGATGCCTCCCCTAGTCGAAGTGCCGCTGGAGAGTGCAGTGAAAGCTGTATAGACACCTGCTAGCAGTAATGTCGCAAAAGACATAGGGTAGATTAAAAAAATGTTCCTTCCCATAGTTAAGGGAGAAGTGAAGGGAAAATAACCTAAAGTAAACAGCACTTGTGTACCTCACCAGAAAGCTAAAAGTAAGGTCAGTGTGGATCTACCCACTGAAGAACCCAATGATCAGATCCCAAACCCAAAGCTAATCAAACCCAACAATTTCAAAGCCGAACTCAGCAAGAACAAAGGCCCAGAGGAAACCTCAGACCCCTCACATGGTCTAAAAACACAATTTATTACACACTGTCGGTTTAGAACATTAGAACATTAGAACATTAGAACATTACAGCGCAGTACAGGCCCTTCGGCCCTCGATGTTGCGCCGATCATCTGACCTACACTATTCCATTTTCATCCATATGTCTATCCAATGACCACTTAAATGCCCTTAAAGTTGGCGAGTCTACTGCTGTTGCAGGCAGGGCGTTCCACGCCCCTACTACTCTCTGCATAAAGAAACTACCTCTGACATCTGTCCTATATCTTTCACCCCTCAACTTAAAGCTATGTCCCCTCATGTTTGCCATCATCATCCAAGGAAAAAGTCTCTCACTATCCACCCTATCTAACCCTCTGATTATCTTGTATGTCTCTATTAAGTCACCTCTCCTCCTCCTTCTCTCTAACGAAAACAACCCCAAGTCCCTCAGCCTTTCCTCGTAAGACCTTCCTTCCATACTCGGCAACATCCTAGTAAATCTCCTCTGCACCCTTTCCAAAGCTTCGACATCCTTCCTATAATGCGGTGACCAGAACTGCACGCAATACTCAAGGTGCGGCCTCACCAGAGTTTTGTACAGCTGCATCATGACCTCGTGGCTCCGAAACTCGATCCCCCTACTAATAAAAGCTAACACACCATATGCCTTCTTAACAGCCCTATTAACCTGGGTAGCAACCTTCAGGGATTTATGTACCTGGACACCAATATCTCTCTGCTCATCTACACTACCAAGAATCTTCCCATTAGCCCAGTACTCTGCATTGCTGTTACCCCTTCCAAAGTGAATCACCTCACACTTGTCCGCATTAAACTCCATTTGCCATCTCTCAGCCCAGCTCTGAAGCCTATCTATGTCCCTCTGTACCCTACAACACCCTTCGACACTATCCACAACTCCACCGACCTTCGTGTCATCCGCAAATTTACTAACCCACCCTTCTACACCCTCATCCAGGTCATTTATAAAAATGACAAACAGCAGTGGCCCCAAAACAGAAACTTGCGGTACACCACTAGTAACTAAACTCCAGGATGAACATTTGCCATCAACCAACACCCTCTGTCTTCTTTCAGCTAGCCAATTTCTGATCCAAAGCTCTAAATCACCTTCAACCCCATACTTCCGTATTTTCTGCAATAGCCTACCGTGGGGAACCTTATCAAACGCCTTACTGAAATCCATATACACCACATCCACTTCTTTACCCTCATCCACCTGTTTGGTCACCTTCTCGAAAAACTCAATAAGGTTTGTGAGGCACGGCCTACCTTTCACAAAACCGTGCTGACTATCGCAAATGAACTTATTCTTTTCAAGATGATTATAAATCCTATCTCTTATAACCCTTTCCAACATTTTACCCACAACCGAAGTAAGGCTCACAGGTCTATAATTACCAGGGCTGTCTCTACTCCCCTTCTTGAACAAGGGGACAACATTTGCTATCCCCCAGTCCTCCGGCACTACTCCTGTCGACAATGACGACATAAAGATCAACAACAACGGCTCTGCAATCTCCTCCCTGGCTTCCCAGAGAATCCTAGGATAAATCCCATCTGGCCCAGGGGACTTATCTATTTTCACTCTTTCCAAAATTGCTAACACCTCCTCCTTGTGAATCTCAATCCCATCTAGCCTAGTAGGCTGTATCTCAGTAATCTCCTCGGCAACATTGTCTTTCTCTACTGTAAATACTGACGAAAAATATTCATTTAACGCTTCCCCTATCTCCTCTGATTCCGCACACAACTTCCCACTACTATCCTTGATTGGCCCTGTTCTAACACTTATCTTTCTTTTATTCCTGATATACCTATAGAAAGCCTTAGGGTTTTCTTTGATCCTATCCGCCAATGACTTCTCGTGTCCTCTCCTTGCTCTTCTTAGCCCTCCCTTTAGATCCTTCCTGGCTAGCTTGTAACTCTTAAGCGCCCTAACTGAGCCTGCACGTCTCATCCTAACATAAGCCGCCCTCTTTCTCTTGACAAGCGCTTCAACTTCTTGAGTAAACCACGGCTCCCTCGCTCGACAACTTCCTCCCTCCCTGCCTAAGGAGAAAGATTATCAAGGTGCATAGTACCTGAGTAGTTAAAACTTCATTAGAGGAGAGAAAAGGAAAACAAGCAATTGGTAATGCATTGTCCAGGGTCGAACCCGACACATAACCATCCCAGACAAAACGCCAAAAAAAATAAATCAGTACAGCTGTAACAGACAATGTCAGCTGCAGTAATTCTAAGATTAATGTGTGAATTTGAGAAGTGATTATTGAGAATGAATGTGTATTTCTTTCGTTTTCTTCCCACAATTCTCTAATGAAATGTTCCTATTATCACATTTCTTTCCATGAGCTGTGGCGGTGTCAAGATAACACAATATGCCAAATGAGGAATTTTAATTCATCGATTGGAAACTTACACTCAACTTTTAATAGAAAACATCCGACAGTTAACCTTGAAAAAGCTAGCAGCCAAGATGGCCACCGCAATTGGTATCTGAAACATCTTTTCACATTCCAAGGCCTACGACAGGAGACACATGTATGATGAGCCTGGACCTATATCATTGGCTTGCTCTAGTGATTGAATTACCGAAGATTACATTCATTAACACGGCATACAAGGCTCCCCTGACACATTGTATTTCAAAGAGCAAACTCCTCCAAGTATAAATACTGGCATCCTGAACCCTGGGGAGATAGAAGTTTCTAACTGCTTTCATTAGAAGGGTCCAGAGAATGCACTGAGGCAGTCATGAGACCTTCTGTCCATCTCTGTGAAAGCTGGGAGATTCCCCTGGACAAAGACAGACAAGCCAGTGATTCAAACTGTGCAGAAGCAGAAGGGCTGTGACCACCCCCACACCCCCCCCCCCAACCTCTCTCTCTCCGACTCTCTCTCCACCTAACATCACAAGTTTGAAAACCACATTCGACTGTGGGCCCCTCAAGCCTACAGATTGATACAGACAGAGTAACCAGGGGAAGAAAGCCACCTACAAGTCTGCCTCAAAGAAAACCCTGAGCAATGTGGACCAGCCACAAACCTCACTTCGACAAGCAAAAGACGTCAAGAATATAACTTCAGCTGGAAGACCACGGAATCGCCCAACATCACAGAATGAGTTTTTTTTTTAAAAATTTAGTCTGGACTCAAATCCAACCACAAATTTACTTCTCACTCTGTAATCTATTTGTTTGTGTGTGTGTGATTCTCGTGTGACTGTGTGTGTAACCGTGTGTTGTGTTTTTTTAATGATTTTATTTAGATCGGGTTTATATTGTTAAGTATAATAAACTCACCTCTTCCATGTTTAAACTCAAGAGAACCAGTCCAATCAGTTCCTTCACCATCACACCAAAGGTAAAATGTAAAACACTCAATGAGACGTTACTATTGCACTGTTTATAAAGGACAAACACTGTTGCAGTCACATAAAGAAGCGCCACTCTGACCCCTCCTCACCTGGCCATAACAATTGGCCGGGCTGGGGATGGAGAGAATATGGGGATGAACTCAGCTCACCATTAAATAGATACCAGAGGTTGTAAACTTCCTGGTTCAGCCTGAGACAATGGCTAACGAGGGGGATGCATATCATGGACAGGGAATGGTGCTTGTGACAGGAACTGAAGACAATGCTTTCAGTCTTCTCACGATTTAAAGGACAAGAACACTAAATTAGTGAAATATGGTTTATGAATCTAATAGTTGGATACAGAGACTTACCAGGGACACCAATAGTAGTGAGGATAGGATAGTAAATACATTGAATCATCTTCAGAGCATAATAGATCCGCAATTCTAGTGTTATCCAATAATAATCCGCAGTAAGATAGTCAAACCAGTAGGATACACTCCTGTCACTTGTTGTAACATTCCAATCTATTGTTCTCAGATTCTGACCCATTGTTGTAACATTCCAATCTATTGTTCTCAGATTCTGACCCATTGTTGTAACATTCCAATCTATTGTTCTCCTATTCTGACCCATTGTTGTAACATTCCAACCTATTGTTCAGATTATGATCTCTCCTCACCATCTCTCTGCAGCCACAGTTCCCTATGACTGCCGGAGCTGATGCTCCCGCTGACACTTTCAGAAAACACATTGAAAGGAGTCCTGTATTAATAGAAGAGGGAAACCCTCCAGTGACACCATTAGGGTCCATGGAGACTGGCATTAATTACAGTCACTGAACAAACAGGTTCAGTTAACCCCTTTCAATTCAGCACTTTTTGTACCACAATAAAGTGGAACATTTATCCAGTCTGCATGGGAATTATGAGAGTTACTGAGGGAAGAAATGGTGGAAATGACAGAGGCAATGGACAAAATCCTTCAGTCCTCCTTGGATATGGGAGTGATGCCAGAGGTCTGGAGGATTGTCAACGTTACACCCTGTTTAAAAAGGGGAGGTTTGGTAAACCCTGTAAGTATCAGTCTAATGTTGGTGGTTGCAAACTTCTGGAGGTCATAACCCAGCACAAATATATATCTTGCTTGCAATACAAAGGTTTATACATGACAAGCAGCACGGAAAGGTTAATGAAATATCATTCCTGATAATCTTCATCAAGTTCGTTGAGGACGTAACTGTGAGTGTTTCACGTAATATAATCATCGAAAGTTTAAGATACAGAAAGAGGCCACTTGTCCCATTGTGTCTGCAGCGGCCGAAAAATGATCCACCTATTCTAATCCCACCTTCCAGCATTTGATCCATAGCCCTGCAGATAATGACAGTTGAGGTGAACATCCAGTTTCCTTTTCACTGAGTGGAGGGATTCTGCTTCAACTATCCTTTCAGGCAGTAAGTTCTCGATCCTCACTATAAACAGGGGACTCAGTACTGAACCCTGTGGAACGCCACTGTAAACAGTTCTCCGGTCAGTAAAATACCTGTCAACAACTACCCTTTAATAAAAACAAGAAATGCTGGAAATACTCAGCAGGTCTGGCAGCATCTGTGGAGAGAGAAGCAGAGTTAACGTGACAGGTCCGTGACCATTCATCACTGATCTGAAAACTTAACTCTGCTTCTCCCTCTACAGATGTGGCCAGACTTGCTGAGTATTTCCAGCATTTATTGTTCTTACTTCAGATTTACAGCTTCCGCAGTATTTTGCTTTTATTATAACAATGACCCTTTGTTTCCTGCCACTGAGCCAATTTTGTATTTTTGTGTGGACAAGTTTCTCCTCAACTCCCCGCTAATCCTTCTGCCAAGCACTTTAAGTCACTGCCCCTTAGTCACTGATCTCTCTGCTCAGGTGAATAGAGTCGTCACCTCCACTCTATCCATGCCTCTCAAAATTATGTCCATTTCAATCAGATCTCCCTTCAGCCTTCTCTGTTCCAAGTAGAACAACGCCAGCCTATCTAATCTTGCTTCATAGCTGCATTTTTCCAGTCCTGGCAAACATCCTTGTAAATCTCCTCTGTACCCTCTCTACACATCCTTTGTGTAATGAGGTGACCAGAACTGCACACAGTACTCAGGTTGTGACTTAACCAATGATTTATACAGTTCCAGCATAACCTATCTGCTCTTGTATTCTATACCTCAGCTAATAAAGGAAAGGATTCCATATGCCTTCTTAACCACCTATCGACCTGACCTGCTACCTTCAGGACATCAGCGGACATTGACTCCAAGGTCCCTCACTTCCTCTACGCTTCTCAGCATTTTCCTATTAATCGTCTATCCCTTTGCCTTGTTTGACCTCAATTACATCATCTCATACTTAACCGGTTGAATTCCATTTGGTGCTTTTCTGCCATCAATATCTTCCTGCAGCCTAAAGCTATCTTCCTTGCTATCTACCACATGGCTAATTTGTGTGCCATCTGCACACATCTTGATCATGCCCCCTACATTTACTTTCAAATCGTTAATATATACTACTAAAAGCTGGGGACCCAGTACTGAGCCCTGTGGAACGCCACTGGAAACAGACCTCAAGTCAGTAAAACACCCGTCAACAATCACCCTTTGTTTCCTGCCACTGAGCCAATTTTGTATCCAGCTTGCTGCATTTCCCTGGATTCCATGGGATTTTATTTTTTTAACTAGTATGCCACATGGGACCTTGTCAAAAGCCTTGCCAAAATCCACGGAGACCATATCATCTGCACTACCCTCATCTATCATCCTTGCTACTTCGTTGAAAAATTCAATCAAGTTGTTCAAACAATATCTTCCCTTAGCAAATTCATGCTGACTGTCCTTGATTGACCTGAGCCTTTCTAAGTGACAATTTATCCTGTCTCTGAGAATAGATTCCAATCATTTTCCCACTGAGTTTACACTGACTGGCCTGCAACTATTTGGTCTATCCGTTGCTCCAATCCTCTGGCACTACACCTGCATCCAGTGAGGACTGGAAAATGATGGTCAGACCCTCTGCTATTTCCTCTCTCACTTCATTTGACAGCCTAGGATACATTTCATCAGGCCCTGGTGATTTATCAACTTTCAAGGATGCTAATCCCATTAATACTTCCTCTCTCCTATGTATATCACATCCAATAATTCACACTCCTACTCCTAAACCACAGTATCTGCATCGCCCCCACTTTTGTTAAGACAGATACAAAGTACTTATTATGAACCTTGGCAACATCTTCCGCCCCTACTCATGTATATCCACTTATGTATATAGATTTTCAGAAGGCCTGTAATCAAATGACATTTCATAGACTTGTTATGTCATGGATTAATGTGACAGTGATGGTGTGGATATGACACTGACTCAGGGACAGAAAGCAGCGAGAAGTGGTGAACAGTCATTGTTCAGACTGGAGGTGGAGGGGAGTATACAGTACTGTTTCTCACGGTTCAATTCACTCCACATGATATCAAGAAACTACTGAAGGCACTGGATACTGCAAAGGCTATGAGCCTTCACAATATTCCGGAAATAGTACTGAATACCTGTGCTGCAGAACTTCCATTCCCCCATCAAGCTGTTCCAGTACAGCTACAACATTGGCATCTAACCTGCAATGTGGAAAATTGCCCAGGTATGTCTTGTACACAAAAAGCAGGACAAGTCCAACATGGCCAATTGCAGCCCCATCAGCCTCCTCTCAATCATCAGAAAAGTGATGGAAGGTGTCATCGACACTGCCATCAAGCGGCACTTGCTTAGCAATAACCTGCTCAGTGACGCTCAGTTTGCATTCCGCCAGGGTCACAAAGCTCTTGACCTCATTGCAGCCTTGGCTCAAATTTGGACAAAGGAGCGGAACTCAAGAGGTGAGGTATGAGTGACTGCCCTGACATCAAGGCGGCATTTGACGAATCATCTCCGTTGACATTCAATGACATCACCATCGCTGAATCCCCCACTATCAACATCCCAGGGGCTACCATTGACCAGAAACTGAACAGGAATAGCCATATAAATACCATGGCTAAAAGAGCAGGTCATATGCGAGGAATCCTGAGGCGAGTAACTCACCTCCTGACTCCCCAAAGCCAGTCCACCATCTACAAGGCACAAGTCAGGAGTGTGATGGAATTCTCTCTGCTTGCCTGGATGGCTGCAGCTCCAACAACACTCAAGAAGCTCGGCACCATCCAGGAAAAGGCATCACATGATTGGCACGCCATCCACAACATTCACTCCCTCCACCACCGACGCACAGTGGCAGCAGTGTGTACCATCTGCAAGATGCACTGCAGCAACACACCAATGCACCTTCGACAGCACCTTCAAAACACACAACCTCTACCATATAGAAGGGCAAGGGCAGCAGATGTATGGAAACACCACCACCTGCAAGTTCCCCTCCAAGCCACACACCATGCTGATTTGAAACTATCTTGCCGTTCCTTCACTGTCGCTGGGTCAAAATACTGGAACTTCCTTTCTAACAGCACTGTGGGTGTACCTACCCCACGTGGACTGCAGTGGTTCAAGAAGGCAGCTCACCACCACCTTCTCAAGGGTAATTAGGGATGGGCAATAAATGCTGGCCTGGCCAGCGATGTCCACATCCCATGAATGAATAAAAAAAATGATGCCAGAGAACTGAAGGGATGTAAACATTACACCCTGTTTAAAGAAGGGGAGGTTGGATAAGTCCTGTAACTATCAGTCTAATGTTGATTCTTGGAAAATTCTGGAGGCCATAACCCAGCACAAAAATATTTCTTGCTTGTAAAATCATATCTTAATAAATGACAAGCAGCAGGGATAGCTTCATGGAAAATCATTTCTGATAGTCTTGATAGTTTGTTGACAGAATTGTGAGTGTTAACGAGGATAGCGTGTTTCGTGTTATAGAATCATAGAATCGTTGAAAATTTAAGGCACAGAAAGAGGCCACTTGGCCCATCGTGGCTGTGCCAGCCGAAAGGTTATCCACCTATTCTTATCCCACCTTCCAGCATTTAATCCACAGCCCTGCAGATTATGACACTTGAGGTGCACATTCAGACTCTTTTTGAATCAGTAGAGGGTTTCTGCCTCAACCATCCTTTCAGGAAGTGAGTTCCAGACCCTCACTAAAAGCAAGGGACCCAATACCGAGCCCTATGGAAGACCACGGGAAAGTCCTCCAGTGAATACCCGTCAACAATTACCCTTTGTTTCCTGTCACTGAGACAATTTTGTATTTCTGGGTGAACATGTTTTTCCTCAACTCCCTTCTGAAAGTTCTACCTATCACTTTAAATCTATGTCCCCTAGTCACTGACCTTTCTGCTAAGGTGAATAGAGCCTTCACCTCCACTCTATCCAGGCTCCACAAAATTTTGTTCAGTTCAATCAGATCTCCCCTCAGCCTTCTCTGTTCCATGGAGAACAACCCCAGCCTATCCAATCTTTCCTCATAGCTGCATTTTTCCAGTCCGAGCAACATCCTCATAAATCTCCTGTGTACCGTCTCTCGTGCAATTACTTCCTTTCTGTAATGTGGTTACCAGAACTGCACAAAATATTCAAGATGTGGCCTAACCAATGATTTATACAGTTCCAGCAAAGCCTCCCAGCTCTTACATTCTATACCTCAGCTAAAAAGGGAAATGATTCCATATGCCTTCTTAACTGCCTTATTGACCTATCCTGCCATCTTCAGGGATATGTGAGCATTCACTCCAAAGTCCCTTACTTGCTCTACACTTCTCAGTATTGTCCTAGTAATCATGTATTCCTTTGCTTGTTTGAGCTCCTCACACTTATCCGGGTCGAATCCCATTTTGCTGCTCATCTGACCAGACCGTTAACATCTTCCTGCAGCCTTCTCGCTGTCGACTACACGGCCAATCTTTGTGTCGTCTGCAAAAGTCTAATTCATACCCCTTACATTTACGTCTAAATCTTTAGTATGACCACAAAAAGCAGGGGAACCATTACTGAGCCCTGTGGAATGACACTGGAAACAGTCCTCCAGTCGCAAAAATACTTGTCAATAATTACCCTTTGTTTCCTGCCACTGAGCCAATTTTGTATCTGCCTTGCTGCATTTCTCTGGATGCCATGGGATTTTATTTTTTGAACCAGTCTCTCATGTGGGACTTTGTCAGAAGCCTTGCTAATATCCATGTAGACCACATCAACTGCACTACCCTCATCTATATTCCTTGTAACATCTTCAAAAAATTCGATCAATTTGGTCAAACAAGAGCGTCCCTTAACAAATCCATGCTGACTATCTTTGAAAAACCTGTGCCTCTCTAAGTGACAGTTTATCCCGTCTCTCAGAATAGATTCCAATAATTTGCCCACTACTGAGGTTAGACTGACTGGCCTGTAATTATTCAGACTATCCTTCGCTCCCTTTTTAAACAGAGGTACAATGTTAGCAATTCTCCAATACTCCAGCATCACAACTGTATCTAGTGAGGATTGGAAAATGATGGTGGGCAGACCCTCTGCTATTTCTTCTCTTGCTTCTTCGAACAGCCTGGGGTACATTTCATCCGGCTGTGGTTATTTTTCAACTTTCAAGGATACTAATCCCATTAATACTTCCTCTCTCCCTATGTTTAACACATCCAATAATTCACACTCCTCCTCCTTAACGACAATATCTAAATCCCCCCTCTTTTTTGAAGACATACGCAACGTGTTCAATAAAGAACCATAACAATATCTTCCACCCTTATACAAAGGTTACCTTTCTGATCTATTATGGGTCCTACTCTCCCCTTAGTTATCCTCTTACTCGTAATGTATTGAGAAAACATCTTTGGGTTCACCTTGATTTTGCTTGCCAATATTATTTCATTCCCTCTCTTTCATTTCCTAATTTCCTTTTGGATTTGACCCCTCCACTTTCTAAACTCCTCACAACTTTCTGTAGTATTGAGTTCTCAGTGTCGGATATATGCTTCCCTTTTCTGTCTTATCCGACCTTGTTGGCACCTTGACATCCATGGGACTCGAGATTTGGCCGACTCACCCTTATTCTTTGTGGGAACATGCTTATCCTGAACCTCTTGCATCTCCCCTTTGAATGCCTCCCACTGCTCTGAGACTGAATTACCTTCAAGCAGCTGTTTCCAGTCCACTTTTGCTCCACAGTTTAGTAATATCAGCCTTGCCCCAATGAGAACTCTAACTGCTGATATATCTCTTGTCCTGGTCCATAATTATGTTAAAACTAACTGAATTATGATCATTCCCACCAAAATGCTCTCCCACTGCTACTCCTTCCACCTGCTCATCTTCATTTCCTAAAACAATGTCTAAAATGGCACCTTCTCTTGTTGGACTTGTTACATCCTTGTCAAAAACGTTCTCCTGAATGCACCCCAAGATTTCTGCTCCTTCAATTCTTTTCATACTAAAATTATCCCAGTTAATATTGGGGTAATGAAAATCTCCTACTATTACTGCCCTATTGTTCTTGCACTTCTCAGAGAGGTGCCTACATATCTGCTCTTCCATCTCCTTCTGACTATTTGACTGTCGAGATAACACTCCCAGCAGTGTGATTGACCCTTTTTGGTTCCTTTGCTCAATCCATATGGTCTCACTTGATGAACCTTCCAACATATCATCCCTCCTCACAGCTGCAATAGATACCTTGACCAAAATTGTCACTCCCCCTCCTTTCTTATCACCTTCCCCATCGCGTCTGAAAATCCGGTAACCAGGAACGTTGAGCTGCCATTCCTGTCCCTCCTTAAGCCGTGTTTCTGTAATAGCTATGATACCATACTACCACGTGTCTATCTGTGCCCTCAGCTCATCTGCTTTATTTGCTATACCCCTTGCATTGAAATAGATACCCTTGAGCACTGCTAAGCTCTTCATCTTTATTTTATAACCTTTGTTTCCTCTGTCTTCCAGACTCATCCATTAATTTTCCGCCTTCCATTTTCATTGCTGATTTTGTCCCGGCTGAGTCTACCCTCAGGTCCCCATCCCCCTACCAAACTAGTTTAAACCCTCCCCAACAGTACTCGCAAAACGTTCCACAAGGAACCCAGTCCCGACTCTGTTCAGGTGCAAATCTTCCGGCCTATACAGGACCCATCTCGCCCAGAGCTGGTCCCAGTTTCCCAGGAATATGAAGCCCTCCTTTCTGCACCATATTTCCAGCCAAACATCCATCTGTCTTATCTTTCTATTTCTGTGCTCAGTTGTGCATGGCATTGGGAGTAATCCGGAGATTGCTACTTTTGACGTCCTGCTTGTCAATTTCTTTAATTGCTCCCAAATTCTGACCAGAGGACAACATTCCTCTTTCTACTGATGTCGTTGGTTCCGATGTGAACCACGACTTCTGGCTGTTCCCCTTCACCTTCAGGATGCTCTACAGTCGCTCAGTGACATCCTTGACCCTGGCAACAGGGAGGCAACACACCATTCTGGATTCACGTCTGAGGCCACAGAAACGCCTGTCTGTTCCCCTGACTATTGAACCACCGATCGCTATGGCTCTTTCAGTCATCCCTGTATCCCACTCTGCAGTTGAGCCACCCGTGGTGCCATGGACTTGGCTCTGGCTGTACTCTTCAGCTGAAGCATCATTTTCCTCAGTATTCAGAACTGAATACCTGTTGGAGAGTGAGATGCACTCAGGGGTCTCCTGCACTACCTGCCTGATTCTTTTTGACTGTCTGGTGATCACCCATTCCCTCTCTCCCTGCATACTCCTAAGCAGAGGGGTGACCACATCTGTAAACATGCTAAAGCTGAATAAACTGGTATATGAGAAGGAAGAATGTGCAGGGTTACGGGAAAAAGGCAGGGAATGGGATTAGGTGAATTGCTTATGCGGAGAGCCGGTGCAGACACGACGGGCTGAATAGTTCCTTTTGTGCGGTAATAACATTGTAATGCGCTGTCTCAGATGGGTGTATTGGTGGAGAATGGGGGATCCATGGTGGGAAAGGGAAGTTGTCCTATGGGAACCGAAATCGTAGCAAGAATTGTCCTGGTCGAGGGCATCCTGGAAATATCATCCCTGCTTCCTCCAGCTCCTGAAGTGTCCTCCGGATTCCTGGTGCCAATGACTGTGTCCTCATGACGGTGATGATATGAAGGGTGCAGCAGAACACCATAAACTTGGACACCTGATCCAATGTGTAGTGGAGGGCTCCTCCCGAGCGGTTCAGACATCGGAAGAATTGCTTCATCACACCGATGGTCTATTCCTGGTGACCCCATTGCCCACGTTATACACAAGTTAATTGTGTGATGTTGGTTGGCGGTGGGAGGTGGTTTGGGGGAGTAGAAACATGAGCTGTGTCCAAAGCGGGATTCCTTTGTCTCCGAGGAGCCACATTCTGAATCAGCATGGAGACCGAAGTGTTGGGACCGGCTGACTGCTTCAGAATGAAGGTATGGTGGCTGCTGCCAGGATAGTGGACATTCATCAATATGATGTACTGGGCATGCTCTCACACCAACTGTACACTAATGGAGTGAGAGTTCTTCCAGTTCCTGTGACTCGCCCTATTGAAATGGGGGCCCGGAGGAGCAACCTACACCATCAGCAATCCCGCTATCCTGACAAAGCCACGGGATCTCGCATCCTGCTTCTCCCTGCTGAGGGAGAAATGATGACAGAGATGGTCACCCTCACCTCCCAGAATTATCACTGGACAACACACAGGCCTCGCAACTACTGGTCAGTTAGTGTAACATCAGTTGTGAGTAAGGTTTTAGAAACAATAATAAGGGAAAAAGGGCAAAACACTCTTGGAGAGGTTTGAGTTATTTAAGGATTGTCAGCACGGATTTCTAAAAGACAGATTATGCTTGATGAACGAATTGAATTTATTTTGATGATCAGAGAAGGTTGATGAAGGGAATGTGGTGGATGTTGTCTACATGGATTTTATGAAAGTTTTTGACGAAGAACCAAACAAAAGCTTGGTTAACAAAATTGAAGCTCATGGAATAGCATCCAATTGGATCAAAAATTGTCCAAAGGACAACAAAAAGAGGCTTGTGTTAAATGGTTGTTTTTCAGACTGGAGGATGGTAGACAGTGATGTTCCCCAAGGTTCAGTGCTCGGAATACTGATTTATTTATTTATTTTTGCTGTATGTAAATGATCCTGGAATACAGAGTAGAATTTCAAAATTTTCCGAAGATACCAAACTTGGAGGAGTGGTAAGCAGTGAGGATGATACAAACTGCCTGCAACAGGAGAGAGATCGGCAAGCAGAATGGACAGAGAAGTGGCAGGTAGAATTTAATAAAGAGGAGTGTGAGCTGATGCATTTGAACAGAAGGAATAGGAAGGCAATATAGACTTAATGACACAGTTCTAACGTTTATGCCAGAACAGAAGGATCTGGGGCTCCATATGCATTGATCTGGGCAGGACCTGTTTGGTGAGTGTTTAGCAAAATATCGACCACACTTGGAATATTCTGTTCTGTTCTGGTCGCCTCATTATAGGAAGGATGTGGAAGCTTTCGAGAGGGTGCAGAGGAGATTTAACAGGATGCTGCCTGGACTGGAGGGCATGTCCTGCGAAGAAAGATTGAGGGAGCGAGGTCTTTTCTCATTGGAGCGAAGAAGGATGAGAGGTGACTTGATAGAGGTGTACAAGATGATGAGAGGCATAGATAGAGTGGATAGCCAGAGACTTTTTCCCAGGGTGGAAAGGGCTATCACCAGGGGGCATAATTTTAAGGTGATTGGAGGAAAGTTTCGGGGAGATGTCAGAGGTAGGTTTTTTTCACAGAGAGTGGTGGGTGTGTGGAATGCGCTGCCAGCGGTGGTAGTAGAAGCAGATACATTAGGGGCATTTAAGCGACTCTTGGATAGGTACATGGATGATAGTAGAATGACGGGTAGGTAGTTAGTTTGATCTTAGAGTAGGTTAAAGGTTCGGCACAACATCGTGGGCCGAAGGGCCTGTACTGTGTGTACTGTTATATGTTCTATGTTCTATCTTGGGATTTATCATCAGAGACAAAGATACAAAATAAGGGAAGTTATGCAGAACCTTCATAAAGCTTTGGTTAGGCCCCAACTAGAGAACTGTGTCCAGTTCTGGTCACCACATTTTACGAAGGATGTGAAGGTCCTTGGGAGGGTGCAGAGGAGATTTAACAAAATGGTTCCAGGAATTGGTGCCGGGGTGGGGGGGGGGGGGGGGGTGCGGGGGGGAGCGGGATGGTCAGTTACAAGGTTACTTTGGAGAAGATGGAGATGTTCTTTCTGGAGTAAAGGAGATTGAGAGAGATTTGATAGAGGGGTCCAAGATTATGATAGACTTAGATAAGAAAGACAAGGAAAAACTGTTCCCATTAACTGATGAAACACGGACTAGGGGACACAGATGGAAGGTTTGGGATAAGGGATGCAGGGGGAAAATGCGGAAGAACTTTTTTACACAGTTGACGTTAATGAGCTGGAACTCACTGCCCATGAGGGTGGTGGAAGACGAGACAATCAATGATTTCAAAAGGAAACTGGTTGGACACCTGAAGGAAATGAACTTGCAGGGATATGGGGATTGTGCGGGGGAGTGGGACTGTCTGGATTGTTCCAGCAGAGCTGGCATGGAGGTACCGAATGGCCTCCTTATGTGTTGTAAATGACTCTATGACAGTATTTTGGATATGTCTCCGGCTCCTGCCTGGAAAGATCCAGATACAGAGAGTTTCAATGAAGCTGTGACCTTAACAGCCCCTGACAGATCCGTCCTCACACTGGTGAGAGGCTCCAGGTCGTGTTACAGGAGGTGTCACAGCTCTGTGACCATCTCCTTATTGAATCAGAGTCACCTCACACACTGCTCCTGGGTTCGGTGCAGGTAGGAAAATTGCTCTTGGAAAACCCGGGGTGGGTCGGGCAACGCCACCTCCTCCACCCTCTTTACAGAGCTTCCCCTCTCTGCTGTCTCTACTCCAAGTGTTGGTCATGTTACAGATACAGCGACACTGTAACTACAGTCCGCATACCTCGTCCAGAGTTGGGTCACCAAATCCTCTGTCCTTCCTGAATGTCTGCAGCAGCTCACAACACAACCTCCAAAAAACCATCCACAGAACCTCCACTAACTTTACAATAGCAGAAGTAAGTCAAAAGCTGTAAGTTGGATGCCTGGTGCTTTTAAATAACACTAGAGGGGGTACCTCGTGCTGCTGAATGTATGTTCAGCTGAGAGTGACTAACACAGGCGATCAGTGGACATGCACAGACCAAGTTTCAAAGACGTACATCAAAGTTCCCGGTATGGTGCATTGACATCACTTTCAAATCCATCCTCAAAGGGACAACACATATATGGTACGATTGAGCTAGTGCCCTGCCCAGCTTGGGACACTGTGCTGGCCACACTAGAATTGACCGGCTGTGAGGACCACACGAATAGAACATAGATGATACGAGTTTGCTGGAGCCCTGCCCAGCATGGGGTATTGTGCACTAGCAGTGGTCGGCTCTGCGGTTCTCATCATTTTATGTATCCCAGCTTCTGTACCGTCAGCACCAGTAGTGCTGCAGAGTCTAAAATCGTGGCTCTGGACAGATACAGAGGGAAATAAATTCACTTTAAAAGGAGAACTGAAAAAAGATTGATGTCAAAAGAGTTGCAGGAATATGGGAAATGGACAGGGAAATGGGACTAACTGGAGGGGTGGGCCATGGAGAGATTCAAACACAGGAATGAGAATATTAAAATTAAGGTGCTGCCAGACTGGGAGCCAATGTCGATCAGTGAACACAGGGGTGATGGGTGATCGGGATTTGGTGTGAGTTAGGATACAGGCAGCAGAGTTCTGGATGGGCTGTGGTTTATGGAGGTTTATAACTGGGAGGGTGACCAGGATAGAATTGGAATAGTCCAGTGTGGATTTAACGGTAACACGGATGAGGGTTTTGCAGCAGATGGGCTGAGGCAGAAGTGGAGACGGGTGATATTACAGAGGTGTTAGTAGGCAGGGTTGGTGATGGAAAGAATATGGAGATGATTTCAGCTCAGGTTTAAATATAACACAGAAGTTGTAAACTGTCTCGTTCAAGCTCAGATATTGGGCAGAGTGGAGTATGTGCTTCCCAGATAGGGGATGGAGTTTGTGATGGAGACCAATGATACTGGCTTCGGTATTCCCCAAATTTACATTGCAGAACAGTATTTCATTGAAACAGGGTTTACAGATCTCCTAGCCTGAAATAGAGACAGCAACAGCAGCAAAGATGAGAGAGTAAATGACAAGAACTGTAATACAGTTGAGAATGGTTTATAAAGCAAATAGGTGGAGATATTCACCAGGCATAACAACGGCAGCAAGAAGGGCAGAGTAAATTACAGGAGCAGTAATGCTGTTAAACATGGTTTAAAGAATTAATAGCCAGATAGAGAGACTTACCAGTGACACCAATAATAGCCAGGATGGGATAGTAAATGTATTGAATAATCTTCAGTACGAGATAGATACGGAAGTTTAATGAGTAAAAATCATAATATGTAGAAAGAGAGTAAAGATCCGAGGATAAACTCCTGTCCATTGTTGTAAGATTCCAATCTATTGTTCTCAGATTCTGACCCATTGTTGTAACATTCCAGTCTTTTGTTCTCAGCTTCTGATCTATCCTCTCTCTATCTCTCTGGAGCAGTTGATCTCTGTCAGTGCCGGAGCTGATGCTCCCACTGACACTATGGAATAACACATTGAAAGAAGCCCCTTATTAATAGAAGATGGAAAACACAATTAGGGTCCATGGAGACTGACATTAATTACAGTCACGGAACAAACAGATTCAGTTAACGCTTTTCAATCCAACACTTTTTGTACCACAATAAAGTTGAACATTTACCCAGTCTGGATGGAATGTATGAGGGTTGCTGAGGGAAGGAATGCTGGAAATAGCCGAGGCACTGGCCAGAATATTCCAATCCCTCTTGGATATGGGCGGGATGACAGATTTCCACAGGCGAACCACTCTCTGGGTGAAGGAACTTCTCCTCATCTCAGTCCTGAAAGTTTTACCCCGTATCCTTAGACTATGAGCCCTAGTTCGGGAGTCCCCCACTATCGGGAACATCCTTCCTGCATCTACCCTGTCAAGTCCTGTTAGAATGTTATGGGTTTCGATGAGATCCCTCCTCACTCTTCTGAATTCCAGTGAATAGAATCCTAATATCTCTCCTCATACGACAGTCCTACCACCCCAGAAATCAGTCTGCTAAAATTCTACTGCATTCCCTCTATAGCAAGAACATCCTTCCTCAGATAAGGAGACCAAAACTGCACACATTATTCCAAGTGCAGCCTCACCAAGGCCCTGGATAATTGCAGCAAAACATCCCTGCTCCTGTACTCGAATCCTGTCTCTATGAAGGCCAACATAACATTCGCCTTTTTCTGCCGCCTGTTGCAGCTGCATGCTTACCTTCAGTGACTGGTGTACGAGAACACCCAGGTCTCGCTGCATATTCCCCTCTCTCAGTTTATAGCCGTTCAGATAATAATTTGTCGTCCTGTTTTTGCTAGTAAAGTGGATAACCTCACATGTATCCACATTATACTGCATCTACCATGCATTTGCCCACTCACTCAACTTGTCCAAATCACCCTGAAGCCTCTCTGCATCCTCCTCACAACTCACCCTCACACCCAATTTTGTATCATCTGCAAATTTGGAGATATTACATTTAGTTTCCTCATCTAAATCATTAATATATATTGTGAATAGCTGGGGTCCAAGCTCCGATCCCTGCGGTACCCCCACTAGTCACTGCCTGCCATTCAGAAAAAGATCTGTATGTTCCAATGCTTTGTTTCCTGTCTTCCAACCAATTTTCTATCCATCGCAATACACTTCCCCTTGTCTCGTTCACTTTAATTTTACACGCTAAACCCTTACGTGAAACTTTGTCGAGAGCCTTCTAAAAATGCAACTAAACCACATCCACTGGCTCCCCCTCATCAACTCTACTAGTTACATCCTCGAAGAATTCTAGTAGATTTATCAAACATGATTTCCCTTTCATAAATCCGTGCCTACTCTGTCCAATTCTACCATGGTTCTCCAAATGCTCTGCTAAAAATCTTTGATAATGGACTCCAGGATTCCCCCCACGACCGATGTCAGGCTGACTGGTCTACAATTTCCTGCTTTCTCTCTACCTCCCTTTTTGAATAGTGGGGTAACATTAGCTACCTTCCAATCTGTAGGAACTGTTCCAGAGTCCATAGAATCTTGGATGATGACCACCAATGCATCCACTATGTATAGGGCCACTTCCTTAAGTACTCTGGGATGTAGATTACTAGGACCTGGGGATTTATCGGCCTTCAATACCATCAACTTCCCCAACACCATTTCTCTACTAATACTGATTTCTTTCAGTTCCACTCTCTCACTAAACCCTGTATTCACCAACATTTCTGGTATGATATTGGTGTCCTCCTTTGTGAAGACAGAACTAAAGGATGCATTTAGTTGGTCAGCCATTTCTTTGTTTCCCAAAATAAATTTCCCTGTTTCTGACTGTAACGGACCTACATTTGTCTTCGCCAATCTTTTCCGCTTCACATACCTATAGATTCATTTACAGTCAGTTTTTATGTTCCCCAGAAGCTGACACTCGTACTCCATTTTCCCCTTCTCAATCAATTCCTTGGTGCTCTTTTGCTGAATTTTAAACTGCTCCCAATCTTCAGGTCTGTTGTTTTTTCCTGGCAAATTTATATGCCTCTGCCTTGGATCTAATGCTATCTCTAATTTTCCTTGTAAGCCATGATTTGGCTACCTTGTTAGTTTTACTTTTGTGCCAGACAGGATTAACAATTGTTGCAGTTCGTTCATGCGCTCTTTGAATGTTTGTCATTGCCTATCCAGGGTCATCTCTTTAAGTAACATTTCCCAATGTATCATCGATAACTCATGCCTCATACCTTCGTAGCTTACTTTATTAAGATTCACGACCATAGTCTCAGAATCAACTAGGTCATGAAGAATTCTATCATATTATGGTCGCTCATCCCCAAGGGATCTCGCACAACTGGATTGTCAATTATTCCTCTCTCATTACACAATAACCAGTCCAGGATGGCCTGTTCTCCAGCTGGTTACTCAAAGAATTGGTCCTAAAAACCATCCCGTATATTCTCCAGGAATTCCTCCACAATGTATTGTGACCAATTTGATTTGCCCAATCTATATGCAGAGTCAGGAAACCCATAATTACAGATGTTCCTTTATCGGTTGCGTCTCTAATTTCCTGTTCAATGCCATTCCCAAATTCAGCACTACAGTCTGGGGGTCTATATACAACCCCCACTAACGTTTTTTGCCCTTTCGAGTTTCTCAGCTCTACCCATACAGATTCGATATCGTCAGAGCTAATATCCTGCCTCACTATTGCGTTCATTTCCTCTTTAACCAGCAATGCAACTCCCCCAAGGGTGGTGTGAATATTTGGTAGGAAGCTCATCTCAAGATATCTCAAGGTTAGCTATGTAAACAAGTTAGTGAACAGTTTAAGTTAGTCTCAAACATTTACAAAGGAGAGGGATGGAGTGTGTAACTAGGAAATGTTTGGAGCAGAGACAGAAAACAATGACTTCAATCTTCTCAATATTTAATTGACATTGCAGATGTGTGAGGTAATACATTTTGAAAGGATGAATGAAGAGGGACAATACAAGTTAAATGGTACAACTATAAAGATGGTGAAATAACAGAGACACCTGGGGTGCTTGAACACATATCTTTGCAGGTGGCAGGAAAGGTTAACTAAACAGTTAATAAACATATGGGATCCTAGGGTTTATAAATAGAGGCAAAAAGAACAAAAGCAAGGACATTATGTGAAACATATATAAAATACTAGTTCAGCTGCACCTGGAGTCTTGTGTCGAATACTGGGAACCACACTTTAGGGAGGACATGAAGCCTTCGGAGAGGGTACAGTACTGTTTTACTAGAATTTGTCCAGGCATGAGGGATTACAGTTATGTAGCTGGGGTTGTTCTCCTCAGAGCAGAGAACTTTCAGAGGAGATTTGATTGAGGTGTTTAACATTAGGAAGGGTTTAGATAAATTAAATAAAGAGAAACTGTTTCCAATGTCCAAGGGACCGGTAATCAGAGACACAGATTTAAGGCGATTGGTAAAAGAAGCAGACATGAGGATTTTGCTTCTGAGTGGTTTGGATTTGGAATGCACTGTCTGATAGGCTGATGGATACAGATTTAATAGTAGATCCCAAAAGGGAATTGGATAAATATCTGATGCAGAAAAAATGTTAGGATATAGTGAAAGAGTCAGGGAGTGGGAGTAACTGGATTGCTCTTTGAAAGGGCCAGCACTGATTTGATGGGTGGAATGACATCATTCAGGTTGTGCTATTCTATCATTCTGTGATGATTCCCACCTGGACTTTCACAATTTTCCTATCCTTTCAACAGTTGTTTGATGAAGTACCACATAACAACCGTGTTACCGAATTGGTAACACATGGGATTAAAGGACCAATGTCAGCCGTGGCTCAGTTTGTATCTCTCTCCCCTTTCAGATTCTAGGATCAAGTGTCACTGCAGGACTTGATCACAAGGATCAAGGCTGACAATGCAGTGCAGCACTGAGGTAGTGTTGCACTGTCAGAGGTGCCGTCTTTTGAACAAAAAGTTCAGCCAACGCCCCACCTGCACTAAAATAAAAGCAAAAGGACTCTCAGGTGGAAGTTAAAGATCCCATTGGATTATTTCAAAGACGCAGAGGGGAATTATCCCCAGTGCCCTGGTCAAGATTTACCATTCAATCAACATCACAAAAACAGATCTGATCATCATCACATTGCTACTTGTCGGATCTTACAGTGCAGAAATTGTCTGCCTGTTTCCCACATTACAAGAGTGACTACGCTTTAAGAAGTTCTCATTGTGTGTAAGGTGCTTTGTGACGTCTGATGGCCATGAAAGGCACTATATAAATGCAGCTTTCAAAAAAAAATCAATGCCAGCATGCAGGAAATTATCTAATTTGACAGAAAGCATAGAGTATTGGAGAATGGTTATTGTTCAGTCTGGAGGGAAGTACACAGTGGGGTTCCCCAGGGTCACAGTCGGGATCACTGTTGCTGTATGTTATTGCCGTTGGTTTGTGTACAGGGGGGATAATGTCAACGTTTTCAGATGGACATAAGCGCAGAAATGTTAATAAACAGTGAGAAGGATAGTAACAGACTTCAGGAAGACAGAAACTGACTGGTGAAATGGACAGGAACATGGCAGATATAATTTAACACAGTGAAATGTGAAGTGAGACATTTGGGTAGGAAGTATGAGGAGAAACAATATAAACTAAATGGTACCATTATAAAGTGGGTGGAGGATTAGAGAGACTGGGGGTGTACACACACAGAGATCCTTGAAGGTAACATGTAGTGTCCTCGGTGTTATAGAGAGAGATACAGAGTAATAAAATTCAAGAGGAAATGCTGATCTTTATACATCATTGGTTAGGTCCCAGCTGGAGAATTGTGTCCAATTCTGATCACTACACTTTGATAAGGATGTCAAGGACTTAGTGAAGATACAGAGGTGATTTCCTGGAATGGTACCAGGGATCTGGGAATTCAGTTATGTGGAGAGATTGGAAAGGTTGGGATTGTTCTCTTTAGCGCAGTGAAGGGTAAGAGGAGATTTAATATAGAATTCAAAATCATGAGGGGTTTTGATAGAGTATTTAATGTGAAACTGTTTCCAGTGTCAGAAAGTTCAGTGTTAAGAAGACACAGATTGAAGGTAATTGACAAAGAAGCAGAGGTGAAATGAGGAGAATTTTCTTCCACAGCAACTTGTTGGGATCTGGAATTCACTGCCTAAAAACATGGTGGAAGCAGATTCAATAATTTTTCAGAAAGGAATTTAACAAATATACGAAAAGAAAAAATAAACGGGAGTCTGTGGGAAGAGGATGGGATAGGAACTAATTAAACACTTCTCTCACAGCGACAGCACTGACACAATGGGGCGAATAGCCTCCTTCTGTGCTACATAAATCTCTGATTCTGAGAGTAAGAGAAAGAGAAAGAAGCGAAAGGGCGAGAGAGAGTGAGAGGGAGGGTGAAAAGGGGAAAGGGAAATAGAGACAGAGTGAAAGGAAGCTTTGCACCCGTTTTCGGGCGCAGGGATTGTGATTCGTGATCTTCCCATGCCCGTTCCTGTTGAGGCAGGTGACACACAAACTTCATGCTGCCTCCTTATTTCCATGAATTCTACGTGACCCTCAGGGTGAACTACCCTGCTCACTCTCTGCACATTTAACAGGAAACTAACTGAATGTGAGGCTGGCATGTGTTTCAGCCAGGATTCAGCTCTTAAAGGCAGTCTGTCCATCTTAAAGAGAAGCTGCATAGATTCACAGTCGGCTGCTGTTGCTGACAGTGATTTCTGCAATTGGAGACAAGGTAAATGGAACACTAGGACAGAGAGATGGCTCTGCGGTTCATGGATGTGGTGCTAGAGGCCTTAGTCATGGAGGGTGATAGGAGAAGAGAGCACATGTTTCTGTGGGTTGGGGTGGAGACCCTCAAGGAACGCCCTCCTCAGGGAATGGGAGCAGTGGCCAGGGAGGTCAATGCAAGAGGTCTGGCCCCGAGGACCTGAACCAGAGCCAGAAGAAGTTTAATGAGCTCACACGGGTGGTCAATGTCAGTGAATTCATCACCACATGACACCTCCTACCCCCAACACCACCAACCTCTCACACTGCTCAAAGTACCACACCCCCATCACTCACCCATCAGCTGTCCCTAAACTCAGTACTCACACTCAGCATTCACATACTCCACCTCACCCACACACACCTTCCACTGATGCCATCCTCACACCCACCTCTCACTGCCTCCACATACCTCCAGCTATTCAGCTATGGTAGGCACATCACCCAAACACAGTGCAACACAATCACTGACATTCTGCCCTCTCTCTTACAGGAGAAGGCGGCCCCTAATCACAGGGATCAGCAGTGAACCGACAAGGGGCCTGGCGTACCTTAATCCCCTGAGCCTGAGGGAGGAGATGGTTCTCCATATCATGGGACCAGCTGTGACAGAGCCCGTAGCATCCGGCATCACCTAGAGCATTCAGGATGATGCTTTGCTCCTGTCTTATGTCCCTTCCTAACTCCCACCTCCCCTCATCCTGCTGTCTGGAATGACCTGCAAGTTGTAGCCATTGATAGAGTCATAAAGTCTTTGAGTTATTTAGAGCACAGAAGGAGGCCATTCGGCTAATCGTGTCCATGCTAACTCTCCACGGAACTGTCGAGTGTGTGCCACCACCTCCCGCCCCCCACCACCCCCGCACCCCCCGCATGATCCCCGTATCTCTGCAAGTCTATTTCACTCAGATGGCAAACCAATTTCCTCTTGAAGTCATTTTTGTTGTCTCCTCATCCACCACCATTGTGGGCAGCGAGATCCAGGTGATTAATACCAACTGTGTAAAAAGGTTTTTCCTCATATTCCCCCTTCATCTTCAGACCAAAACCTTCAATTTGTATCCCCTAGTCTTTGTATCATTTGTTAATCGGAACATTCTTTCCTTGTCTAACTGATCTAAGTGAGATTAACAGCCTGAGTAACAGGAACCAGAGAGTAGTGATGAACAGTTATTTCTCAGATTGGAGGAAGGTTTATAGTGGGGTTCCCCAGGGGTCGGTGATAGGGCCACTGTTTTTCTTGATCTATATTAATGACCTGTACTTTGGTCTACAGGGCACAATTTCAAAATTTGCAGGCGACAGAATACTTGGCATTATTGTGAACAAAGAGGAGGACAGTGATGGACTTCAAGAGGACAGAGATAGGCAGGTGGAATGGGAGGACACGTGGCAAATGAAATTTAATGTGGAGACGTGTGAAGTGATTCATTTTGGCTGCAAGACCGCGAAGAAGCAATAGAAGATAAAGGATACAATTCTAAAGGGTATGCAGGAGCAGAGAGACCTGGGGGCTATATATGATCCTATTGTTGGAGGTGGCAGGCAGGTTTAGAAAGCAGTCAGTAAGGCATTCAGAATCCTGGGTTTAATAAATAGAGAGAGAGAGTACAATAGCAAGGAAGCTTTGATGAAGCTTTATAAAACACTGCCTCCGTCTCAACTGGAATATTGTGTCCAGTCCTGGGCATCACAGTTCAGGAAGGTTGTGAAGGCATTAGAGAGAGTGCAGCAAAGATTTATGGGAATGGATTCAGGAATGAGAAATTCTGTTCTATGGATAGATTGGGGATGCTGGGGCTGTTCTGCTTGAAGAAAAAGTGAAGAGGAGATTTGACAGAAGTGTTCAAAGTTATAAGGGAAATGGAACGGGTGGATCGGGAGAAACTGTTCCCATTGGCGGATGGATCAAGACCAGAGGACCCTGATTTAAGGTGATTGGTATAAGAACTAAAGGTGACAAGAGTGAGTGGTTAGAATCTGGAATGAACTGCCTGAGAGTGTGGTGGAGGCAAATTCAAACGTAATTTTCAAAAGGTAATTGGATAATTATCTGAAGATAAAAAAAAATTGCAGGTCTTTGGGAAAAGGCAGGGGCAGTGGGACAAGCTGAGTGACTTTCACAGAGATCCAACATGGACATAAAGGGGCGAATGGCCTCCTTCTGTGCTGTAACATTCCTATGAGACTGTGACTCGCCACGTGCAGATTCCGAATCTACACCAGCCTCGAAGGTACACGCAGTGTTAATATTTGAGCTGGTGACTGTGAGTATCAGACCAAGTGATGGGACTTCACCATCAGTGCTGTGCTGCTGCTCTCTCTCTGTCTCCTGGAGCTCCTGTGACTGGGAAGCTGGCAGTTTTGGGTTATCAATGGAAAGTATGAAACCATCTGCTTCACGAATGTCCTTTGGGGAAGGAAATCTGCTGTCCTTACCTGGTCTGGACTACATGTGACTCCAGACCCACAGCAATGTGGTTGACTTTTAACTGCCCTCTGAAATGGCCTAGCAAGCCACTCAGTTCAAAGGCAAATCGGGATGGGCAGCAAATGCTATTCTTGACAGTGACACACAAATTCATGGAAGGATAAAAAAAAGATCATAAGGTTTGGGGTGAGGAATTATGGTGGGATGGAAAGCAGGACGGCCATGGTTCCATGAGTGGAGTCTCAAAATTTCCGATGACACAAAATTTGGAGGAGGGCAAAGAATCAGACACGCAAGCGGACTGGACAGACTACTGGCAGATGGAAGTTAATAGAGAGGAGTGTGAGGTGATGCATTTTGGCAGTAGGAATAGAGAGAGGTTACATAGACTAATAGTACAGTTCTAAAGAGTGGGCATGAGCAGATAAACCTGCTGGTGAAGGTAACAGGACATATTGAGAATGGTCAGCAAAGTATATGGGATTTGGGTTTAAAACAGAGGCATTGAGGACAAAAGCAGGGACGTATGCAGAACATTTACAGAACATTGGTTAGGCTCCAACAGGAATATACTGTCCAGTTCTGGTCACCACACATGGGGAAGGGTGTGAGTGCCCTTGAGAGGGGGAGCGGAGGTTAGATACAAAGTTAGTTTAGAAAATGTGCCTTTGTTTGCCTTCGAACAAAAGAGTGGAGATTTTATCGAGGTGTATGAGATTATGACAGGCTTAGATAAGTTAGACAAGGAAAACTGTCCCTATTAACTTTTGCGAGGAGCAGCCTTGATAGAACGGGGTGCGGAGCGGACTTTCAGCTGAGCGGTCAATTTCAGTAAGTTACAAGTTAATCCCTTTTTTGTTTCGGAGGACCGGGGACTGCTGGGTAGGGGAAAACTATTTATTTGGGCAGTTTTAAAATCTTTGTCTTTTGCGAGGAGCAGCCTTGATAGAACGGGGTGCGGAGCGGACTTTCAGCTGAGCGGTCAATTTCAGTAAGTTACAAGTTAATCCCTTTTTTGTTTCGGAGGACCAGGGACTGCTGGGTAGGGGAAAACTATTTATTTGGGCAGTTTTAAAATCTTTGTCTTTTGCGAGGAGCAGCCTTGATAGAACGGGGTGCGGAGCGGACTTTCAGCTGAGCGGTCAATTTCAGTAAGTTCCAAGTTAATCCCTTTTTTGTTTCGGAGGACCGGGGACTGCTGGGTAGGGGAAAACTATTTATTTGGGCAGTTTGAAAATCTTTGTCTTTTGCGAGGAGCAGCCTTGATAGAACGGGGTGCGGTGCGGACTTTCAGCTGAGCGGTCAATTTCAGTAAGTTACAAGTTAATCCCTTTTTTGTTTCGGAGGACCGGGGACTGCTGGGTAGGGGAAAACTATTTATTTGGGCAGTTTTAAAATCTTTGTCTTTTGCGAGGAGCAGCCTTGATAGAACGGGGTGCGGAGCGGACTTTCAGCTGAGCGGTCAATTTCAGTAAGTTACAAGTTAATCCCTTTTTTGTTTCGGAGGACCGGGGACTGCTGGGTAAGGGAAAACTATTTATTTGGGCAGTTTTAAAATCTTTGTCTTTTGCGAGGAGCAGCCTTGATAGAACGGGGTGCGGAGCGGACTTTCAGCTGAGTGGTCAATTTCAGTAAGTTACAAGTTAATCCCTTTTTTGTTTCGGAGGACCGGGGACTGCTGGGTAGGGGAAAACTATTTATTTGGGCAGTGGCAGTACCCGAGACACTACACGTGTAGTGTCTCCCACCCACCCTCCTCCTCTAACCAAAAAAAAGGACTCTAGTGTGTTGATAAGGTAAGCTTTTTATTTAAAAAGTTCAGTCCGTCGGATTGCTAAGCGAACAAGTTTTGACTTTTTTTTTCGTTTGGTTTTTCAGTAGATTTATTGGGAATCTAGAATAGTGGGAATGGAGGTAAAGGCAGTTGTATGTTCCTCCTGCAGAATGTGGGAGGTAGGGGTCGCCAAGAGTGTCCCTGCTGACTGCATCTGCGGGAAGTGCACCCAACTCCAGCTCCTCGCAGACCGCGTTAGGGAACTGGAGCTGGAGCTGGATGAACTTCGGATCATTCGGGAGGCGGAGGGGATTATTGACAGGAGTTATAGGGAGGCAGTCACACCTCAGGTAAAAGAAGTAGGTAGATGGGTTACCGTCAGGGGAAGGAAAGGGAACCAGCAGGCAGAGCAGGGATCCCCTGTGGCCGTTTCCCTCAACAACAGGTATACCGTTTTGGATACTGTTGGGGGGGACGACTTACCAGGGGTAAGCAATGGGGTGCAGGTCTCTGGCACAGAGTCTGTCCCTGTTGTTCAGAAGGGAAAAGGGAAGAGGAGCAGAGCATTAGTCATTGGGGACTCCATAGTTAGGGGAACAGATAGGAGGTTCTGTGGGAACGAGAGAGACTCACGGTTGGTGTGTTGCCTCCCAGGTGCCAGGGTACGTGATGTCTCCGATCGTGTTTTTGGGATCCTTAATGGGGAGGGGGAGCACCCCCAAGTCGTGGTCCACATAGGCACCAACGACATAGGTAGGAAGAGAGATGGGGATTTAAGGCAGAAATTCAGGGAGCTAGGGTGGAAGCTTAGAGCGAGAACAACCAGAGTTGTTATCTCTGGGTTGTTGCCCGTGCCACGTGCTAGCGAAGAGAGGAATAGGGAGAGAGAGGAGTTGAACACGTGGCTGCAGGGATGGTGTAGGAGGGAGGGTTTTGGTTTCCTGGATAATTGGGGCTCTTTCTGGGGTAGGTGGGACCTCTACAAACAGGATGGTCTTCACCTGAACCAGAGGGGTACCAATATCCTGGGGGGGAGATTTGTTAGTGCTCTTCGGGGGGGTTTAAACTAAATCAGCAGGGGAATGGGAACCTAAATTGTAGTTCCAGTGTACAGGCTGTTGAGAGTAGTGAGGTAGGGGATAAGGTTACAGGGACGCAAGAGGGCACTGGCAAGCAAGAACTTGGTTTAAAGTGTGTCTACTTCAACGCCAGGAGCATCCGGAATAAGGTGGGTGAGCTTGCAGCATGGGTTGGTACCTGGGATCCTGATGTTGTGGCCATTTCGGAGACATGGGTAGAGCAGGGGCAGGAATGGATGTTGCAGGTTCCGGGATTTAGATGTTTCAGAAAGAACAGAGAAGAGGGTAAAAGAGGGGGGGGGGTGTGGCATTGTTAATCAAGGAAAGTATTACAGCGGCATAAAGGACGTTTGAGGACTCGTCTACTGAGGTAGTATGGGCCGAGGTTAGAAACAGGAGAGGAGAGGTCACCCTGTTGGGAGTTTTCTACAGACCTCCGAATAGTTCCAGAGATGTAGAGGAAAGGATAGCGAAGATGATTCTCGACAGGAGCGAGAGTAACAGGGTAGTGGTGATGGGGGACTTTAACTTTCCAAATATTGACTGGAAATACTATAGTTCGAGTACTTTAGATGGGTCTGTTTTTGTCCAGTGTGTGCAGGAGGGTTTTCTGACACAGTATGTGGACAGGCCAACCAGGGGCGATGCCACATTGGATTTGGTACTGGGTAATGAACCCGGCCAGGTGTTCGATTTAGATGTAGGTGAGCACTTTGGCGATAGTGATCACAATTCGGTTAGGTTTACCTTAGCGATGGGCAGGGACAGGTATATACCGCAGGGCAAGAATTATAGCTCGGGGAAAGGAAATTATGACGCGATTAGGCAAGATTTAGGATGTGTAGGATGGGGAAGGAAACTGCAGGGGATGGGCACAATCGAAATGTGGAGCTTATTCAAGGAGCAGCTAATGCGTGTCCTTGATAAGTATGTACCTGTCAGGCAGGGAGGAAGTTGTCGAGCGAGGGAGCCGTGGTTTACTCAAGAAGTTGAAGCGCTTGTCAAGAGGAAGAGGGCGGCTTATGTTAGGATGAGACGTGAAGGCTCAGTTAGGGCGCTTGAGAGTTTCAAGCTAGCCAGGAAGGATCTAAAGGGAGTGCTAAGAAGAGCAAGGAGAGGACACGAGAAGTCATTGGCGGATAGGATCAAAGAAAACCCTAAGGCTTTCTATAGGTATATCAGGAATAAACGAATGATAAGAGTTAGAACAGGGCCAATCAAGGATAGTAGTGGAAAGTTGTGTGCGGAATCAGAGGAGATAGGGGAAGCGTTAAATGAATATTTTTCGTCAGTATTTACAGTAGAGAAAGAAAATGTTGTCGAGGAGAATACTGAGATACAGACTACTAGGCTAGATGGGATTGAGGTTCACAAGGAGGAGGTGTTAGCAATTTTGGAAAGAGTGAAAATAGATAAGTCCCCTGGGCCAGATGGGATTTATCCTAGGATTCTCTGGGAAGCCAGGGAGGAGATTGCAGAGCCGTTGTTGTTGATCTTTAAGTCGTCATTGTCGACAGGAGTAGTGCCGGAGGACTGGAGGATAGCAAATGTTGTCCCCTTGTTCAAGAAGGGGAGTAGAGACAGCCCTGGTAATTATAGACCTGTGAGCCTTACTTCGGTTGTGGGTAAAATGTTGGAAAAGGTTATAAGAGACAGGATTTATAATCATTTGCGATAGTCAGCACGGTTTTGTGAAAGGTAGGTCGTGCCTCACAAACCTTATTGAGTTTTTCGAGAAGGTGACCAAACAGGTGGATGAGGGTAAAGCCGTGGATGTGGTGTATATGGATTTCAGTAAGGCGTTTGATAAGGTTCCCCACGGTAGGCTATTGCAGAAAATACGGAAGTATGGGGTTGAAGGTGATTTAGAGCTTTGGATCAGAAATTGGCTAGCTGAAAGAAGACAGAGGGTGGTGGTTGATGGCAAATGTTCATCCTGGAGTTTAGTTACTAGTGGTGTACCGCAAGGTTCTGTTTTGGGGCCACTGCTGTTTGTCATTTTTATAAACGACCTGGATGAGGGTGTAGAAGGGTGGGTTAGTAAATTTGCGGATGACACGAAGGTCGGTGGAGTTGTGGATAGTGTCGAAGGGTGTGTAGGGTACAGAGGGACATAGATAGGCTGCAGAGCTGGGCTGAGAGATGGCAAATGGAGTTTAATGCGGAGAAGTGTGAGGTGATTCACTTTGGAAGGAGTAACAGCAATGCAGAGTACTGGGCTAATGGGAAGATTCTTGGTAGTGTAGATGAGCAGAGAGATCTTGGTATCCAGGTACATAAATCCCTGAAAGTTGCTACCCAGGTTAATAGGGCTGTTAAGAAGGCATATGGTGTGTTAGCCTTTATTAGTAGGGGGATCGAGTTTCAGAGCCACGGGGTCATGATGCAGCTGTACAAAACTCTGGTGAGGCCGCACCTGGAGTATTGCGTGCAGTTCTGGTCACCGCATTATAGGAAGGATGTCGAAGCTTTGGAAAGGGTGCAGAGGAGATTTACTAGGATGTTGCCTCGTATGGAAGGAAGGTCTTACGAGGAAAGGCTGAGGGACTTGGGGTTGTTTTCGTTAGAGAGAAGGAGGAGGAGAGGTGACTTAATAGAGACATACAAGATAATCAGAGGGTTAGATAGGATGGATAGTGAGAGTCTTTTTCCTCGGATGAGGATGGCAAACACGAGGGGACATAGCTTTAAGTTGAGGGGTGAAAGATATAGGACAGATGTCAGAGGTAGTTTCTTTACGCAGAGAGTAGTAGGGGCGTGGAACGCCCTGCCTGCAACAGTAGTAGACTCGCCATCATTAAGGGCATTTAAGTGGTCATTGGATAGACATATGGATGAAAATGGAATAGTGTAGGTCAGATGATCGGCGCAACATCGAGGGCCGAAGGGCCTGTACTGCGCTGTAATATTCTAATTCTAATTCTAATTCTAATTCTAACTAATAGTACAAGGACTAGGGACATAGATTGAACGTTTGGGCAAGAAATTCAGGGAGAATATGAGGAAAAACTTTTTTGTTTTACACAGCGAGTGGTAATGATCTGGAACTCACTACCCACAATGGTGGTGGAAGTGGAGACGAACAATGATTTCCAGAAGAAACCGGATGGACAGTTGAAGGAAAGAAACTTGCTGAAACACGGGGATTGAATGGGGGAATGGGACTGACTGGATTACTCTGCAGAGAGACAACATGGTCTCAATCTGTACCATAAATGACTCCGTGACTCCAGCACCAGTCAGAGTGAGAGCAGTGTGTACAATCTACAGTATGTCCAGCAACAACTCATCAAGCCTCCTTAGACAGCACCTTCCAAATCCCCGACCTCTACCACCTGGAAGGACAAGTGCAGCAAATGCATGGGAACACCACCAGCTGCACGTTCCCCTTCAAGTCACACACCATCCTGTCTTGGAACTATATCGCCGTTTCTTCACTGTCGCTGGGTCAAATTCCTGGAACTCCCTTCCTAACAGCACTGTGGGTATACGTACCCCACATGGACTGCAGCGGTTCAGAAGGCAGCTCACCACCACATTCTCAAGGGTAACTAGGGATGGGCAACAAATACTGGCCTAGGCAGCGACGCCCACATCACATGAATGAATAACAAATGCTGCAACCACTGGGGTAGCAATGTATAGAAGCACTAGGCAAGACTGGCTGGAAGGCATCCAGGAAATAACCTCCCTGCCTCCTCCTCCTCTTCCTCCTGAGGTAACCTCCGGATTCCTGGTCCCAATGCCCGTGTCCTCATGATGGTGATGATATGAAGGGTGCAGCAGAACACCATGAACTTGGACACCTGCTACACTGTGTACTGGAGGGCTCTGTCCAAGCGTTTCAAACATCGGAAACATTGCTTCATCACACCGTGGATCTGTTCCACCATGTTCTTGCTGGCTGGAAGTGGAAGGTGGGGTTTGGGGTGTGGAATCTTGAGCCATGTATGGGGGTGGGGGGTACTAATTGTCTCTGAGGAGCCACATTCTGATTCTCCCTGAAGACGTTGGGAAAGGCTGACTACTTCAGAATAGAGGTATGGTGGCTGCTGCCAGGATAGTGGACATACACCAACATGATGTACAGGGCATGCTCACACACCAACTGTACATTAATGGAGTGAGAGTTCTTCTAAAGAGTTTAGAGAGTTCCCCTCTAAACTTTGCCCCTTGCACCTTAAACCTATGTCCCCTAGTAACTGACTCTTCCACCCCGTGGAAAAACTTCTGACTATCCACTCTGTCCATGCCGCTCATAACTTTGTAAACTTCTGTCATGTCGCCCCTCCACCTCCGTCGTTCCAGTGAAAACAAACCGAGTTTATCCAACCTCTCCTCATAGCTCATGCCCTCCACACCAGGCAACATCCTGGTAAACCTCCTCTGTACCCTCTCCAAGGCCTCCTCGTCCTTCTGATAGTGTGGCGACCAGAATTACAGACAATATTCTAAGTGTGGCCTAACTAAGGTTCTGTACAGCCACAACATGACTTGCCAATTTTTATACTCTATGCCCCGACCGATGAAGGCAAGCATGCCGTATGCCTGTTTGACTATCCTTTCCACCTGAGTTGCCACTTTCAGTGAAATGTGGACCTGTACGCCTAGATCTCTCTGCCTGTCAAAACCCCTAAGGGTTCTGCCATTTGCTGTGTACCTCCCACCTGCATTAGACCTTCCAAAATGCATTACCTCACATTTGTCTGGATTGAACACTATGTACCATATCTCCACCCAAGTCTCCAACCGATCTATATCCTGCTGTATCCTCTGACAATCCTCATCATTATCCGCAACTCCACCAACCTTTGTGTCGTCCGCAAACTTACTAATCAGACCAGCTAAATTTTCCTCCAAATCATTTATATATACTACAAACAGCAAAGGTCCCAGCACTGATCCCTGCGGAACACCACTAGTCACATCCCTCCATTCAGAAAAACACCCATCCACTGTTACCCTCTGTTAGTAAGACACGACCTCCCCTTCACAAAACCATGCTTTTTTGTACCACAATAAATTGGACCCGGTCTACATGGGATATATGAGGTTTGTTGAGGGAAGGAGTGGTAGAAATAGCAGAGGCAATGGCCAGAAGCTTCCATTCCGCCTTGGATATGAAAGTGTTATCAAACGACTGGAAGGTTGTAAATGTTACATCCTGTTTACAAAAGGAGGCATTAGATCAACCCAGTAAACTCTGACCAGTCCCTCGAAAGTCGATGGTTGGAAATTTACAGAGGCCGTAACCGAGTACAAAAATATATCTTTCTTGGATAACATGGGATAATAAATGACAACCAGCACAATAAGTTAATGCAAAATCGCGTCTGATAATCTTGATCAAGTTCATTGATAACCTAAGTGTGAGTGTTGATGAGGATAGCGTGTTTCGTGTTATGAATATGGACTTTCAAAAGGCCTGTGATCAAATGACATTTCATACACTTGTTATGAAAAGTGGAACACACGGATTAATGTGACAGTGATAGCGTGGATATGACACTGACTCAGGGACAGAAAGCAGAGAGAAGTGGTGAACAGACACTGTTCAGACTGGGGGAGGGGGAGTATACAGTGCTGTTTCTCAGAGGTCGGTATTGGAAACAGTGCTGCTCCTGACATATCGATCGATGTATAAATGACAGAGACGTTTATGTAAAAAAAAAACAATTCCAACTCTTGCAGATGACATGAAACTCATAACTAACGGTGGGAAAAATACAGACCACAGAATTATCCAACCACACAGAATTTTTTTTTTATTATTATGGACTCTATCCAACACAAATTTATTTCTCACTCTGTAATTTATTTGTGTGAGATTTTAGTGCGAATGGGTGCGTGAATGTGTAGCGTATATTTTTCTGATTTTATTTAGATCCAGTTTAGATTGTTAAGTATAATAAACTCACCTCTTGTTTAAACACGAGAAAACCTGTCTCATTGGTTCTTTCACGATCGCAATAAAGGTAAAAGGTAAAATATGCACTGAGGTGCTCAGCACATCCATTGTTAAAAAGGAAAAACCCCGTTGTGATCAAATAAAAGATAGGACAAGAAGGGAGCCTGGGACCCCTCCTCACCTGGCTGTATCAGAAATGTGGAGGTTCCAGGGATTGTAACGCAATGACAAACGAGAAATTAATAGTGGTAAAAATAATTGATCCTGAGAATAAAAATTTAAAATTTCAATGCAGATTTTATTGTGGTTTTCACTGCTACAGCACCAAAATGTCCTCATTCGAAGACAGTACCTTCTGATGCCAGAGTATACGAATATATGAACATACGAATTAGGAGCAGGAGTAGGACACTCAGATATTCAATAAGATCATGACTAATCTGATTGTAACCTCGACTCTACATTCCCACCTACCCCTTATAACCTTTCAACCCCTTGCTTATCAAGAATCTATCTACCTCTGCCTGACAAATATTTAAAGACTCTGCTTTCACTGCCTTTTGAGGAAGAGATTTCCAAAGACTCACGACCCTCAGAGAAAAAATATTCTCCTCAACTCTATTTTAAATGGGTGACCCATTATTTTTAAATAGTGACCCTTAATTCTAGATACTCCCAGAACGGGAAACATCTTTTCCACATCCACCCTGTCAAGACCCCTCAGGATCATATATGTTTCAATCAATTCGCCTCTGACTCTTGTAAATTTCGGTGGATATAAGTCTCAAATTGCTGTAACAGAAATGTGGAGGTTCTAGAGATCGTAACCCAATGACAAACGAGCAATTGGAAGTGTCAGAGTCACCGAGTTAAACAGCAAAGAAACAGTCCCTTTGGCCCACTGTATTTGTGTCGGCTATCAAGCCTATCCATTCTAATCCCATTTTCCATCACTTGGCCCATAACCTTGTATGCTTTGGCGTTTCAAGTGCTCATCTAAATACTTCTTCAATGTTGTGAGTGTTCCTCCATCTACCACCCCTTCTGACAGTGTATTCCAGATTCCAACCACCCTCTGGGTGATTTCCTTTTCCTCAAATCCCCTCTAAACCTCGTGCCCCTTACTTTAAGTCAACTCTCTGGGTTACTGACACCGCCGCTATGGGAAAAACGTTTCTTCCTATCTACACTATCAACGTCCCTCATAATTTTGTATACCTCAATCATGTCCCACCCCCTCCCTCAGCCTTCTCTGCTCTAAGGAAAACAACCCGAGCTTATCCAGTCTCTCTTGATAGCTGAAATACTCCAGTCCATGCAACATCCTGGTGAATCTCCTCTGTACCCTCTCCAGTGCAATCACATCCTTCTTATAGTGTGGTGCCCAGAACTATACACAGTACTCCAGCTGTGGCCTTACTAGCGTTTTATACAGCTCCATCATAACCTCCCCACTCTTATATTCGATGCATCAGCTAACAAAGGCAAGCATCTTATATGCCTTCCAAACCACCTGTGCTGCTGCCTTCGGCAATCGATGGACAAGTCCACCAATATCCCTCTGACATTCTGTACTTCCCAGCGTGCGACCATCCATTGTATATTCCCTTGCCTTGGTAGTCCGCCTAAAATGCATCACGACACATTTCTCAGGATTAAATTCCATTTGCCGCTGCTCTGCCCATCTTACCAGCCCGTCTATATCGTCCTGTAATCTAAGGCTTTCCTCCGCATTATTTATGACATCACCAATTTTTGCGCCATCTGTGAACTTACTGATCATACCTTCTACATTCACGTCTAAATTAGAGATGTACACTACAAACAGCAATGGTCCCAATACCGATCCCTGTGGTACACCACTGGTCACAGGCTTCCAATCACAAAAACAACCCTCGACCATCACCCTCTGCCTCATGCTAATAAGCCAATTTTGGATCCAATTTGCCAAATTGAGCTGGATCCCATGGGCCCCTTCCTTAGAAACATAGAAAATAGGAGCAGGAACAGGCAATTCGGCCCTTCAAGCCTGTTCCGCCATCCATTAAGATCATGGCTGATCATCCAACTCAGTAACCTGTTCCCGCTTCCCCGCTCCCCCCACCCCCCTCCATCTCCCTTGATCCTTTTCAACCCAAAAGTATATCTGACTCATTTTGAAAACAGACAATGTCTTGGCCTCAACCGCTTTCTGTGGTAGCGAATTCCACTGGCTCACCACTCTCAGGGTGATGAAAGTACTCCTCATCTCAGTCCTGAAAGGTTAAACCCTTATCCTTAGTCTATGACCCCTGGTTCTGGACTCCCCCACCATCGGGAGCATCCGTCCTGCATCTACACTTTTAGAATTTTATAGGTGTATATGAGATTCCCCCTCACTCTTCTGAACTCTTGTTAAATCCTAACCGACTCATGGATGACAGGTGAAATTGTGAGACCAGCTAAGAGGAAAAAGGAAGCATACATAAGGTCTAGGAGGTTGAAGAAAGACGAAGCTTTGAAAGAATATCGGGAATGTAGGACTGATCTGAAACGCAGAATTAAGAGGGCTAAAATGGGTCATGAAATATCTTTAGCAAACGGGGTGAAGGAAAATCCCAAAGCCTTTAATTCATATATAAGGAGCAAGAGGGTAACTAGAGAAAGGATTGGGCCACTCAAGGACAAAGGAGGAAAGTTATGCGTGGAGTCAGAGAAAATGGGTGAGATTCTAAACGAGTACTTTGCATCGGTATTCACCGAAGAGAGGGACATGACGGATGTTGAGGTTAGAGACAGATGTTTGATTACTCTCGGTCAAGTCGGCATAACGAGGGATGAAGTGTTGGGTATTCTAAAAGGCATTAAGGTGGACAAGTCCCCAGGTCCGGATGGGATCTATCCCAGGTTACTGAGGGAAGCAAGAAAGGAAATAGCTGGGGCCTTAACAGATATCTTTGCAGCATCCTTAAACACGGGTGAGGTCCCGGAGGACTGGAGAATTGCTAATGTTGTCCCCTTGTTTAAGAAGGGTAGCAGGGATAATCCAGGTAATTATAGTCCGCTGAGCCTGACGTCAGTGGTAGGGAAGCTGCTGGAGTAGATACTGAGGGACAGGAGCTATTCCCATTTGGAAGAAAATGGGCTTATCAGTGATAGGCAACATGGTTTTGTGCAGGGAAGGTCATGCCTTACCAACTTAATAGAATTCTTTGAGGAAGTGACAAAGTTGATTGATGAGGGAAGGGCTGTAGATGTCGTATACATGGACTTCAGTAAGGCATTTGATAAGCTTCCCATGGTAGCTGATGGAGAAAATGAAGTCGCATGGGGTCCAGGATATACTAGCTAGATGGATAAAGAACTGGCTGGGCAACAGGAGACAGAGAGTAGCAGTAGAAGGGAGTTTCTCAAAATGGAGACGTGTGACCAGTGGTGTTCCACAGGGATCCGTGCTGGGACCACTGTTGTTTGTGATATACATAAATGATTTGGAGGAAAGTATTGGTGGTCTGATTAGCAAGTTTGCAGACGACACTAAGATTGGTGGAGTAGCAGATAGTGAAGGGGACTGTCAGAGAATACAGCAGAATATAGATAGTTTGGAGAGTTGGTCAGAGAAATGGCAGATGGAGTTCAATCAGGGCAAATGCGAGGTGATGCATTTTGGAAGATCCAATTCAAGAGTGAACTATACAGTAAATGGAAACGTCCTGGGGAAAATTGATGTACAGAGAGATTTGGATGTTCAGGTCCATTGTTCCCTGAGGGTGGCAACGCAGGTCAATCGAGTGGTCAAGAAGGCACACGGCATGCTTTCCATCATTGGACGGGGTATTCAGTGCAAGGGTTGGCAGGTCATGTTACAGTTGTATCAGACTTTGGTTCGGCCACATTTGGAATACTGTTGCAGTTCTGGTCGCCACATTACCAAAAGGATGTGGATGCTTTGGAGAGGGTGCAGAGGAGGTACACCAGGATGTTGCCTGGTATGGAGGGCGCTAGCTATGAAGAGAGGTTGAGTTGATTAGGATTATTTTCATTAGAAAGACGGAGGTTGAGGGGGGACCTGAGTGAGGTGTACAAAATCATGAGAGGTATAGACAGGGTGGATAGCAAGACGTTTTTTCCCAGAGTGGGGGATTCAATTACTAGGGGTCACGAGTTCAAAGTGAGAGGGGAGAAGTTTAGGGGGGATATGCGTGGAAAGTTCTTTACGCAGAGGGTGGTGGGTGCCTGGAACGCGTTGGCAGCGGAAGTGGTAGATGCGGGCACGATAGCGTCTTTTAAGAAGTATCTAGACAGACATGAATGGGCAGGAAGCAAAGAGATACAGAACCTTAGAAAATAGGCGACAGGTTTAGATAGAGGATCTGGATCTGCGTAGGCTTGGAGGGCCGAAGGGCCTGTTCCTGTGCTGTAATTTTCTTTTTTCTTTGTTCTTTGTTCACCGAGGCCCTGTACAATTGCCGCAAGACATCCCTGCTTCTGTACTCGAATCCTCTCGCGATGAAGGCCAACATACCATTTGCCTTTTTTTACAGCCTGTTGCACCTAAATGCTTACCTTCAGCGACTGATGTACGGGAATACCCAGCTCTCGTTCCATATTCCCCTCTCTCAGTTTATAGCCGTTCCATATTCCCCTCTCTCAGTTTATAGCCGTTCAGATAATAATCTGCCTTCCTGTTTTTGTTACCGAAGTGGATAACCTCACATTTATCCATATTATGCTGCATCTGACATGCATTTGCCCACTCATTCAACTTTTCCAAATCACCCTGAAGCCACTCAGCATCCTCCTCACAACTCATCCTCCCACTCAGTTGTGTGTCACCTGCATATTTGTACATATTACATTTAGTTCCCTCATCTAAATCATCAATATATATTGTGAATAGCTGGGTTCCCAGCACCAATCCCTGTGGTACCCAACTAGTCACTGCCTGTCATTCAGAAAGAGACCCGTTTATTACTACTCTTTGTTTCCTGTCTGACAACCAATTTTCTATCCATCGCAATACACTACCTCCAATCCCATGTGCTTTAATTTTAGACGCTGCACTCTTATGTCGAAAGCCTTCTGAACGTCCATATAAACCATATCCACTGGCTCCCTCTCATCAACTCTACTAGTTACATCCTGGAAGAATTCTAGTAAATATGTCAAGCATGATTTCCCTTTCGTAAATCCGTGCTGCCTCTGTCCGATTCTCGCACTGTTCTGAAAGTGCTGTACTATAAAACCTTTGAGAATGTGCTATCGAATTTTCCCCACTACCAACGTCAGGCTGCCTGGTATATAATTCCATGTTTTCTCTCTACCTCCCTTTTTAAAATAGTGTGGTTACATTATCTATCCTCCAATCTGTAGGAACTGCTTCAGAGTCTATAGAATCTTGAAAGATGATCACCAATGCATCCACTATTTCTAGGGCCACTTCCTTAAGTACACCGGGACTTCTTAAGTACTTCTTAACCCTAGTCCCATGCGGGACCTTATCAAAAATCCTCATCTACACATCTGGTCACCTGCTTGAAAGATTCAGTCAAATTTTGAGATATGATCTCCCACTGACAAAACCTGACTATCCCTGATTAATCCCTGCCTCTTCATGTGGAGATTAATCCTGTCTGTCAGATTTTTTCTCCAGTAGATTCCCTACCAATGATGTTAGACTCACTGGCCTGTAATTACATGATTTATCCCTGCTTCTTGAATAATGGTAACACATTCACTATTCGCCAGTCCTCTGGCACCTCTCCTGTGGCCAGAGAAGTGGTAAAAACAATTGACTCTGAGAAAAAGAAATCATTTCATTGCAGATTTTATTGGGGTTTTCACTGCTAGAACACTAAAATTTCCACATTCGAAGCCAGTACCTTCTGAAGCCAGAGCATACGAACATATGAACATAGGAATTAAGAGCAGGAGTAGGCCACTCGGCCCCTCGAGCCTTCTCTGCCATTCAATAAGATCATGGCTAATCTGACTGCAAACTCGACTCCACAATCCCACTTACCCCGATATCCTTTCACCCTCTTTCTTATCAAGAATCTATCTACCTCTGCCTTCAAAAATATTTAAAGACCCTGCTTCCACTTCCTTTTGAGGAAGAGAGTTCCAAAGACCCACGACCCTCTGTGAGAAAGCAATTCTCCTCTTTCCTATTTTAAAAGGGCGACCCCTTATTGTTCAATAGTAACCCCGAATTCTAGATTCTCTCACAAGAGGAAACATCCTTTCCACATCCACCCTGTCAAGATCCCTCAGGATCATAAATGTTTCAATCAAGTCGCCTCATACTCTTCTATACTGCAGCGGATACAAGCCTAGCCTGCCCATTCTTTCTTCATAAGACAATCCACCCATTTCAGGTATTAGTCTCGTAAACCTTTCCTGAACTGATTCCAATGCATTTGCATCCTTCCTTACATAAGGTGACCAATATTGTACACAGTCCTCCAGTTGTGATCTCACCAATGCCCTGTATAGCTGAAGCATAATCTCCTTACTTTTGTATTCAGTTCCCCTCACAATCAACAACATTGCATCAGCTTTCCGAAGGAATTGCTGTACCTGCATACTAGCCTTGTGCGATTCGTGCACTAGGACACCCAGATCCCTCTGCATCTCAGAGCTCTGCAATCTCTCTCCATTTAGATAATATGCTTCTTTTCACTCTTTCTGTCAAAATGAACAATTTCCCACTTTCCCACATTGTACTCCATTTGCCCACCCACTTAACCTATCTATATTCCTTTGTAGCCTCCTTATGTCCTCTTCACAACTTACTGCCCTATCTATCTTTGTGTCATCAGCAAATTTAGAAACCATACCTTCGGTCCCTTCATCCAAATCATTTATATAAATTGTAAAAAGTTGAGGCCCCAGCACAGATCCCTGTGGCAAACCACTCGTTACATCTTGCCAACCAGAAAATGACCCATTTTTGCCTACTTTGTTTCCTGTTTGCGAGCAGGACTCGGAGGGCGAAGTTCCAGAGCGGTGAATATATAAAAAAACCTATCTCGGGGATTCGTGGAGCAGACTCGGAGGGCGAAGTTCCAGAGCGTTGAGTATGTAAAAAAACCTATCTCGGGGATTCGTGGAGCAGACTCGGAGGGCGAAGTTCCAGAGCGTTGAGTATGTAAAAAAACCTATCTCGGGGATTCGTGGAGCAGACTCGGAGGGCGAAGTTCCAGAGCGGTGAGTATATAAAAAAACCTATCTCGGGGATTCGCGGAGCAGACTCGGAGGGCGGAGTTCCAGAGCATTGAGTATGTAAAAAAACCTATCTCGGGGATTCGTGGAGCAGACTCGGAGGGCGGAGTTCCAGAGCATTGAGTATGTAAAAAAACTTATCTCGGGGATTCGCGGAGCAGAATCGGAGGGCGGAGTTCCAGAGCATTGAGTATGTAAAAAAACCTATCTCGGGGATTCGCGGAGCAGACTCGGAGGGCGAAGTTCCAGAGCGTTGAGTATGTAAAAAAACCTATCTCGGGGATTCTCGGAGCAGACTCGGAGGGCGGAGTTCCAGAGCGGTGAGTATATAAAAAAACCTATCTCGGGGATTCGTGGAGCAGACTCGGAGGGCGGAGATCCAGAGCGGTGAGTATATAAAAAAACCTATCTCGTGGATTCGTGGAGCAGACTCGGAGGGCGAAGTTCCAGAGCATTGAGTATGTAAAAAAACCTATCTCGGGGATTCGTGGAGCAGACTCGGAGGGCGAAGTTCCAGAGCGTTGAGTATGTAAAAAAACCTATCTCGGGGATTCGTGGAGCAGACTCGGAGGGCGGAGTTCCAGAGCGGTGAGTATATAAAAAAACCTATCTCGGGGATTCTCGGAGCAGACTCGGAGGGCGGAGTTCCGGAGCGCTGGATTCACAGAGTCCGTTCGCTCGGGTGGGAAAAAAAAACTGAAAAAGTGAAGTCACAGGAAAGCTGTGACCTGATTGGCTGGTAGGGAATCTGCACCGAATTTGAAAATAAAACTAATAAAATTTGATTAAAACACTGATTAACTAATTAATAAGTAGAGTAACTAAACCAGAGGGAAGAGATTACTGTATTTAGACAGCATTTAATATTTAATGTTAGAAATTTAGGACCAGGGACCACACAGTGAAGTATATCATAATTTAGTAAGGATTTAATAAGTATTTATTTATTTTATATCAATTAACTAATTAGTGATAGAAATGTCAGTTAGAGTGGTGAAGTGCTTCACCTGTGAGATGTGGGAAGTCCGTGACGCTTCCAGCGTTCCGGGCGACGACATCTGCAGGAAGTGTACCCAGTCGCAGCTCCTCACATACCACATGGATCAGTTGGAGCGGCAACTGGATGCACTTAGGAGCATGCAGGTGGCTGAAAGCGTCATAGACAGAAGTTTTAGTGAAGTGGTTACACCCAAGGTGCAGGCAGATAGATGGGTGACAGTTAGCAGGGGCAGGCAGTCAGTGAAGGATTCCCCTGTGGCTATCCCCCTCTCTAACAGGTATACCGTTTTGGATACTGTTGGGGGGGATGGCCTATCAGGGGGAAACAGCAGCGGCCAGAGCCGTGGCACCACGGCTGGCACTGTTGTTCAGCAGGGCGGGACAAAGCGCAGAAGAGCAATAGTTATAGGGGACTCTATAGTCAGGGGCACAGATAGGCGCTTCTGTGGACGTGAAAGAGACTCCAGGATGGTATGTTACCTCCCTGGTGCCAGGGTCAAGGATGTATCTGAACAGATAGGGGGCATTCTGAAGGGGGAGGGTGAACAGCCAGAGGTGGTGGTACACATCGGTACCAACGACATAGGCAGGAAGAGTGATGAGGTCCTGCAGTGGGATTTTAGGGAGTTAGGTAGTAAGTTAAAAAACAGGACCTCCAGGGTTGTAATCTCTAGATTACTCCCTGTGCCACGTGCCAGTGAGGCTAGAAATAGGAAGATAGTGCAGCTAAACACGTGGCTGAGCAGCTGGTGTAGAAGGGAGTGTTTCAGATATCTGCATTATTGGGCTCTCTTCAGTGACAGATGGGACCTGTACAAGAAGGACGGGTTGCATCTAAACTGGAGGGGCACACATATCCTGGCTGCAAGGTTTGCTAGCGTCACTCGGGAGGGTCTAAATTATTGTGGCAGGCGGGTGGGAACCAGAGCAGTAGGACAGCTAGTGAAGTAAATGAGGAGGACATAGTAAATAAGGCCAGTAGGACTTAGAGGAAGAGCAGGCAGGGAGATGTGACTGTGCACAGCGGGACTGGTGGCCTGAAGTGCATTTGTTTCAACGCGAGAAGTATAACAGGTAAGGCAGATGAAATTAGAGTTTAGACTAGTACTTGGAAATATGATGTTGTTGCTATTACAGAGACTTGGTTAAGGGAGGGGCAGGATTGGCAGCTAAATGTTCCAGGCTTAAGAAGCTTCAGGCGGGATTGAGGGGGATGTAAAAGGGGTGGGGGAGTTGCATTACTGGTTAAGGAGAATATCACAGCTGTACTGTCGGAGGACACCTCAGAGGGGTCATGCAGCGAGGCAATATGGGTGGAGCTCAGGAATAGGAAGGGTGCAGTCACGATGTTGGGGGATAACTACAGGCCTCCCAACAGCCAGCGGGAGGTAGAGGAGCAGATATGTAGACAGATTTTGGAATGCTGTAATGGTAACAGGGTTGTAGTGGTACGTCATTTTAACTTCCCCAATATTGACTGGGACTCACTTAGTGCTAGGGGCTTGGATGGGGCAGAGTTTGTGAGGAGCATCCAGGAGAGATTCTTGAAACAGTATGTAGATAGTCCAACCAGGGATGGGGCCATTCTGGACCTGGCATTGGAGAATGAGCTCGACCAGGTGGTTGAAGTTTCAGTGGGGGAGCATTTCGGGAGCGGTGACCATAATTCCATAAGTTTTAAAGTACTTGTGGATAAGGACAAGAGTAGTCCTCGGGTGAAGGTGCTAAATTGGGGGAAGGCTAATTATAACAATATTAGGCAGGAACTGAAGAATTTAGATTGGGGGCAGCTGTTTGAGGGTAAATCAACATCTGACATGTGGGAGCCTTTCAAGCGTCAGTTCATTAGAATCCAGGACCAGCATGTTCCTGTGAGGAAGAAAGACAAGTTTGGAAAGTTTCGGGAATTTTGGATAACACGGGATATTGTGAGCCTAGTCAAAAAGAAAAAAGAAGCATTTGTAAGGGCTGGAAGGCAAGGAACAGCAGAAGCACTTGAGGAACATAAGGACAGTAGGAAGGAACTTAAGCAAGGAGTTAGGAGGGCTAAAATGGGTCATGAAAAGTAATTGGCGAACAGGATTAAGGAAAATCCCAAGGCTTTTTATACATATATAATGAGCAAGAGGGTAACCAGGGAAAGGGTTGGGCAACTCAAGGACAGAGATGGGAATCTATGCGTGGAGCCAGAGGAAATGGGTGAGGTGCTAAATGAGTACTTTGCATCAGTATTCACCAAGGAGAAGGACTTGGTGGATGATGAGCCGAGGGAAGGGAGTGCAGATAGTCTCAGTTATCTCATTATCAAAAAGGAGGAGGTGTTGGGTGTCTTGCAAAGTATTAAGGTAGATAAGACCCCGGGGCATGATGGGATCTACCCTAGAATACTGAGGGAGGCAAGGGAAGAAATTGCTGGGGCCTTGACAGAAATCTTTGCATCCTCACTGGCTACAGGGGAGGTCCCAAAGGACTGGAGAATAGCCAATGCTGTTCCTTTGTTTAAGAAGGGGGGTAAGGATAATCCAGGAAATTATAGGCCGGTGAGCCTTACGTCAGTGGTAGGGAAACCATTAGAGAGGATTCTTTGGGACAGGATTTACTCCCATTTGGAAACAAACGAACTTATTAGCGAGAGGCAGCATGGTTTTGTGAAGGGGAGGTCGTGTCTTACTAATTTGATTGAGTTTTTTGAGAAAATGACGAAGATGATTGATGAGGGAAGGGCGGTGGATGTTGTCTGTATGGACTTTAGTAAAGCCTTTGACAAGGTCCCGCATGGCAGACTGGTGCAGAAGGTGAAGTCACACGGGATCAGAGGTGAGCTGGCAAGATGGATACACAACTGGCGTCGTCACAGAAGACAGAGGGTAACAGTGGGTGGGTGTTTTTTTGAATGGAGGGATGTGACAAGTGGTGTTCTGCAGGGATCATTGCTGGGACCTTTGCTGTTTGTAGTACATATAAATGACTTGGAGGAAAATGTAGCTGGTCTGATTAGTAAGTTTGCAGATGACACAAAGGTTGGTGGAGTTGCAGATAATGATGAGGATTGTCAGCGGATACAGCAGGATATAGATCGGTTGGAGACTTGGGCAGAGAAATGGTACATGGAGTTCAATCCAAACAAATGTGAGGTAATGCATTTTGGAAGGTCTAATGCAGGTGGGAGGTATTCAGCAAATGGCAGAACCCTTAGGAGTATTGATAGGCAGAGAGATCGGGGCGTACAGGTCTACTGGTCACTGAAAGTGGCAACGCAGGTGGATAAGGTAGTTAAGAAGGCATATGGCATGCTTGCCTTCATCGGTCGGGGCACAGAGTATAAAAATTGGCAAGTCATGTTGCAGCTGTACAGAACCTTAGTTAGTCCACACTTAGAATATTGTCTGCAATTCTGGTCGCCACACTACCAAAAGGACGTGGAGACTTTGGACAGGGTACAGAGGAGGTCTATCAGGATGTTGCCTGGTCTGGAGGGCATTAGCTATGAGGAGAGGTTGGAAAAACTCGGATTGTTTTCACTGGAACGATGCAGGTGGAGGGGCGACATGATAGAGGTTTACAAAGTTATGAGCGGCATGGACAGAGTGGATAGTCAGAAGCTTTTTCCCAGGGTGAAAGATTCAGTTACTCGGGGACATAGGTTTCAGGTGCGAGGGGCAAAGTTTAGAGTGGATGTGCGAGGCAAGTTTTTGACACAGAGGGTGGTGAGTACCTGGAACTTGCTGCCAGGGGAGGTGGCAGAATAGCGACGATTAAGAGACATCTTGACAAAAATGAGACTGGGAAGGGAATAGAGGGATATGGGCCCCGTAACTGCAGAAGGTGTTAGTTTCGGCAGGCATCAAGATTGGCGCAGGCTTGGAGGGCCGAATGGCCTGTTCTTTTGCTGCACTGTTCTTTGTTCTTTGTTCTTGTTCAATCCTCTGTCAATGCCAGTGTGTTACCCCCTACACTGTAAGCTTTTAATTTCCACATTAACCTTTGATCTGGCACCTGATCAAATGCTTCCTGGAAATCTAAGTACAGTACATCCACTGGTTCCCCTTTCTCCACAGTACATGTTACTACTTCGAAGAACTCCAACAAATTGATTGAACACGATTTCCCTTTCAGAAGACCATGCTGACTCTGCCTGATTACTTTGATATTTTTTCTAACTGTCTGCGATTACGTTTTTAATAATTACGTCTCACATTTCCCGCAAGAGAGATGTGAAGCTAACTGGCCTGTAGTTTCTGTCTCCCTCCCTTTGTGAATAAAGGAGTTACATTGGCAAAAAAGAGTTACATACAGAGTGAAGTAACTCGGGACATGTTAAAAGCTCTCTCTGTTGAAAAGTTGAGTAATGTAGCTGGACAGTTAGGGATTACTCTCTGTCCAAAAGCTAGGAAACCCGAAATCCTAAGACTTGTGGCCAACCAGTTTTCACTTGAAGCTGAATACTCAAAAAGGTTTAGATCACTAACAGGTTGGGTAATGTTCGCTAAGGTAAAACTAGAACAGAATAGACTAGAATTAGAATTCCAGATAGAGCGAGAAAGAGCAGAGTGATTGTCAAGAAAGGGAAAAAATAAGAATGTTCCAGAAGGAGAAGGAGGAAAGGGAGTTAAGGCGGCTCAAACAACTAGAGGAAGACCCAGTACACCGAGTGAAGACACAGCTAGTGAGGGAGCTGCCCCTCGCCCAGGACAATGTGCTGAGCTCTTAAAGTTCACCCAGTTCATTCGAAAGTTGAATGAGGAGGATGTGGCAGAATTTTTCATCACTTTTGAAAAGCTTGCAAAGCAGCTGAAATGGCTGGCAGAGAACTAGATACTGTTTTTACAAAACAAAGTAACAGGAAAAGCCCATGAGGTTTATTCATTGTTGTCAGATGAAAGTTCATCAGATTATGAGATAACTAAAAATTCTATCTTGGGCGCATATGAGATAGTACCAGCGGTGTACCAGCAAAAATTCCAAACGCTCCGAAAGCAGCCTGACTAAACCGCCTCGAGTCTGAACGAGTTAAGCAGCTTAGGAACATAGGAGCAGAAGTAGGCCATTCAGCCCATCAAGCCTGCTCTGCCATTCAATATGATAGTGGCTGATCATCCACTTCAATGCCTTTTTCCCACATTATCCCCATATCCCTCTCTGTCAGTGGTACTTAGAAATCTGTCAATCTCTACTTTAAGCAGACTCAATCACTGAGCTTCCACAACTCTCTGGAGTAGAGAATTCCGAAAGTTCACAATCCTCTGAATAAAGAAATGTCTCTTCAGCTCAGTCTTAAGTGGCTTCCGTCTTATTTTGAAAGTGTGTCTGCTGATTCTAGTCTCCCTAACCTTGGGGAACATATTACCTACATCTACCCTGTCTATCCCTTTAAATATTTTGTAGGTTTCAAAGAGATACCCTCTCATTCTTCGAAACTCTAGAGACTACACGCCCAGTTTGCCCAATCACTCTTCATAGGGCAGTCCTTCCATCCCAGGAACAAGTCTGGTGAACCTTTCTTGCATTCCCTCGATGGCAATAATATCCTTCCTAGGGTAAAGGGACCAAAACTGCACACAGTACTCCAGGTGAGGTCTAACCAAGGTTCTGTACAATTGAAGTAAGCCTTCACTACTTCTGTACTCAAATATTATTGCTTGCTGAACCTGCTTGTTTGTCTTTAGTGACTTATTGACGACGGGGGGCGTTCAGAACTAGCTGCAGTCGTTTTGTGGTGACACAACCACACATGTTTCCCCCACTGCTTGATATAAATTCTGACAGTATGTACGTGTATAACAGTTTGACCGAGTACCTACCTCTGTGGGAAGTGAGAGGTTTTGTGTCAGCAGATGGCAAACCTTTTCCATCTGCCCCATTACTGCAGAGAATAGTAGATGCAGCGAGGAAAGGGGAAAGGATTACAGAAAATACTATGATATATTGACCTATGTTGTGAAAATTGGAAAGGAGATAATTGGGACAACTTTGTCTAAGTGTAGTCTGGAAAACCAGGTGGTCATGTGTCCTCACCACAGAGGTAGGTACTCGGTCAAACTGTAACACACGGACATACTGTCAGTATATATATATATATACATATAAAACAGCAGAATAGAAGTGTGGATTTAATACCACTGTAAATTGCACCATGGAAACTAGGAAGGCATTATCAGGTTAACCCATGTGGCCTATAAGGGAAAGGGGAGATATTGCTTAACCACCACGATGAAGGAGTACCAGTATGGACATAACCGGATTTGTCTGGTGAGGAAAAGTACGTTTCTTTTTTACCCACAAATACCAACTAGAGTAGAGAAGATGGATTTGTAGAATACAGAAAAGAAAGACAGAAACGATAACTGTTACACAAAGTGTAAAGGACGACTTGATAAATTACCTCCGGGAATATGAATATACTATTCAGCCATTGCCCATACGTTTGGGTCAAGAGAGGCAGCAACTAGAAACCATTGCTGTAGTGTACTACAATCTGGAACAACAGTGGAAGATAATACAAGATGAGATTGACGAGATAAATGATTCTACCTGGTGGGAGGGCTTATGGAACTTGGGGTCAAACGTGCAGATACACCCCTGGTTTACAATTATTTCCCATGTCCTGATCGTTGTTTCGGGTATCATGGTGATATATGTGACATACTTAATTTGGAAACTTAAGAAATTAATTAAGGAATGTGCGAGGATGTATGAACACAGGTTGGACAGCTACCTTAAAGGCAATCAGTATTCAAACTTGTTCTATAAAAAGATAGACAATTAAATATGTAACACGAGGGTAGTTGTATAACTACTGGTAGATACTTAAAATGAATTAATGAATGACAAATGTATTCTACAAATTAAATTGCGACTGTATTATGATCACACAAGTGATTAATTATGTAACAATGATGTTTAAATTGTGCTTTCTTTAACATTACACTACTTAGGATATTGCGTTAACAATGAAATTGTAATTGCACAAGTGTACGACCTAAGAGACAGGAGAGTGTGATCCCTTGTGCATAGCTCTGCAGGATCAAAGGAGGGCGGGGAGGGCTGTAGACTCAGTAAAAACACATAAGAACTTCGTTGAAACAAAGGGACTCGTTACACAACAATGCACAAAGTTTTGAAACATCGTGGGGGCTGGATAGAAAGGAGCACAGCAAACAGATGGCCAAGGAATTGCAGACAGTACAGAAAAACAGGTTGAAACAAGAGAGAGATTCTACCAGACAGTATCCTTGCACAAACCAGATAAAAGAGTTGCTATGGACACGAGATATGATTAGACTCACAGTAGACAATGGCTGAAACTGGTGACGGCACGAGAGCCCCAGGGATGAACAGTCAAGAAGGTTCCCTGTGTCAAGGACTCAGAGAACAAAAGGGCAGCCGATAGTCTGAGACTGATCACCTCGTGACTTGACGGGTAGTATAACGTGCAAGTATTTAGTGCTTGTACCTGATGATTTAATGCGTGAATAAACATTGATATACCTTCCACCAGTCCGCTTCTGTGAATTCTTTAAGAGAAAGTGCAAATTAGGCACAACAAGGATCTGCTAGCTCTATATAGGGTCTTACCAGGAACATTAAAAGAAGCAACACCAAGAGAGAAAATTACACAACCAGTAACAAAATTAGCAATGCTTCGTAGAGTTTACAGCCTTTATCAAAGACTCACCAGGAGTAACAACAACAGCAAAGAGGGATGAGAAAATGACAGGGGCAGTAATTCAGTTAAACACGGTTTATAGAATTAATAGCTGGATAAAGAGTCTTACCAGGAACACCAACAATAGCGAGGAAGGGATAGTAAATATATTGAATAACCTGAAGAGCTAAAAAGATCCGATAGTCTAATGAGTACAAGTCATAATATGTGGAAAGATCGTCAAATTGCCAGATTAAACTCCTGTCCATTGTTGTAACATTCCAATCGATTGTTCTCAGATTCTGATCTATCCTCTCCCTCTGTCTGGAGCTGTTGGTCCCTCTTACTGCCGGGTTTGATGCTCCTGTTGACACTATGTGATAATACATTGAAATGACTCCCATATTAATAGAAGATGGAAACCCTCCAGTGAAACAATTAGGGTCCATGGAGACTGACATTAATTCCGGTCACTGAACAAACAGGTTCAGTTAACCCCTTTCAGTCCAGCACTGTTTGTACCACAATAAAGTAGAACATTTATCCTGTCTGGATGGGATGTATGAGAGATGCTGAGGGAAGGAAAGGTGGGAATAGCGGAGGCACTGGACAGAATCATTCAATCCTCCTTGGATATGCGAGTTGTGACAGAGGGCTGGAGGGTTGTAAATGTTACACCCTACTTGAAAAAAAGGAGAGATTGAGTAAACACCGTATTTACTGACCAGACAGTTTAATATCACTGATGGGGAAATTTCATAACCCAGGACAAATATATTCATTGCTTTGAAAAACATGGAATAATAAATAGACTGCAGGAGGGATATGGTGATGTCAAAGCATGACTGGCAAACCTCAACAACAACTTATATTTATATAGTGCTTTTAATGTTATAAAACATGCCAAAGTACTTCACAGGATCATTATGAAGCAAAGTATGACACTGAGACACAACAGGCGATATTAGATCAGATGGCCAACAGCTTGAACTAAGAGATAGGTTTTAAGGAGTACCTGAAAGGAGGAAAGCGAGACGGAAAGGCGGTGACCGTAGCAGAGTGGGACTATTACCAAAATTGTAATACTGAGGCTCAAGCTGATTCTCGGAGGACATGTGTTCAAATCCCACCGTGGTAACTGGTGCAATTTAAAATGCAATATGTGCTAAAATTCAATTAATTAATACAAATCTGCATTTGAAAACTATTCTCAGCAATGGTTCCATGATGCTATCATTGATCGTCATAATAAAAACAGCCTGGCTTACTGATGTTCTTCAGCAATGGAAATCTGCCATCCTTATACGGTCTGGCCTCCATGTGACTCCAGACCCACAACAATGTGGTTGACTCTAAACTGAATTCTGAAAGGTCCAGCAAACCATTCAGTCATCACGGGCAATTAGAGATGGGCAAAAAATGCTGGCCTTGTCAGTGACACCCACATCCCATGAACGAATGAAAAAAAAACAGTGCAGTGAGGATATTCCAGAACTTTGGGCCTAGGCAGCTGAAGACCTAGTCGCCAGTGGTGCAGTGATTAAAATCCGGGTGCACAAGAGGCCGGAATTAGAGGAGCACATATATCTCGGTGGGTTGTGGAGGTGGAGGAGATTACAGAGATATGGGGCGGGGGGCGAGGCCATGGAGGGATCTGAAAACAAGGATAAGAATTTTAAAATCAAGACATTGCTTGACTGGGAGCCAATGTCGGTCAGTGATAGATGAACGGGACTTGGTGTGAGCTAAGACATGGGCAGCAGAGTTTTGGATGACCTCAAGTTTACAGAGAGTAGAATTTGGGAGATCAGCCAGGAGTGAGTTGGAATAATCACATGTAGATGTGACGAATGCATGAATGAGGTTTCAGCAGCAGATGGGCTGAGACAGGGGTGAAGTCGGGTGATGTTACTGAGATGGAAATAGGCGGCTGTAATGATATCCTGAAAATGAGGTTAAAGATCATTTTGTGGTGAAATGTGACACCAAGGTTGCAAACAGACTGTCTGAATCTCAGATTGTTAGCAGGGAGAGGGATGGAATCAATAGCAAGGAAGCAGAGTTGGAGTGGGGAGTGAAAACAATGGCTTCAGTCTTCCCAATATTTAATTGGAGGAAATTTCTGCTCATCCAGTACTGGATGTCGGATAAGCAGTCTGATAATTTAACAACAGTGGAGGAGTGGAGAGCGGTGGTGCTGAGTTAAATTTGATGGCGTTCTTTGATAAAACAATGGAGAAGGTTGCTGAGGGTGGTCTGATTAAAGTTATAGATATGGATTTTCAAAAGGTGTTTGATCAAGTGACATTCAAGAGACAGGTTAGGAAATCTGAACCCTATGGTTTAAAGGGACAGTGACAGTGTGGATATAACATTGGCTAATGAACAGTAAACAGAGAGAAGTGGTGAAAGGTTGTTGTTCAGACTCGATGGGAGTAGACAGTGGTGTTCCCTCGGGCTCGGTATTAGGACCACTGCTTTTTTTGCTCTTGTAGAACCCGGGGTGGGTAGGGCAGAGCCCCCTACTCCTCCCACTTTACAGAGCTTTCCCTATTTGCAGCCTCCGCTCTATTTGTTGGTCGTGTAACAGACCCAGAGACACTGTAACTACAGTCCACATACCTTGTCCACAGTTGGGTTACCAAATCCTCTATCCTCCCTGAATGTGTGCAGCAGCTCACAACACACCTCCAGAAAACCATCCACAGCACCTCCACTAACTTTACAATCGCAGAAGTAAGTCAAAAGCCCCTCACCTGTAAGTTGGATGCCTGGTCCTTTTAAATAACACTAGAAGGGATTCCTTATGCTGCTGAATGTATGTTCAGCTGAGAATGACTAACACAGGTGGTCAGTGGACATGCACAGACCAAGTTTCAAAGACGTACATCAAAGCTGCTGGAATGACTGATTGACGTCAATTCAGACCCCTCCTCACACTACAGACACACACAGGTTACACCCACGCTATCACCCCGGCCAGCCTGGGTGTCCTGTACAATGTGCTGGATGTGACCGGCAGTACAGCTCACACCATTTTGTGGATCCAAACTTCCGCAGCACCAGTAGAGCAGGAGAGATGAAATGTGTGGGCAGGGAGAGAGAAAGAGGGAAAGAAACTCACTTTAAAAATGGAACTTTAAAAAGGCTTTAAGATTAACAAGTTTCAGGAATATTGGAAATGGACAGGGGATTGAGATATCAGAGGGGTGAGGACATGAGGGGATTTGATCACATGATTGGACTATTAAAATTGAGGTGTTACCGAAACAAGAGCCAATGTAGGTCAGTGAGCACAGGGATGTTGGGTGAACAGAATTTGGTGTAAATTAGAAGATTGCAGCAGAGTTTTAGATGACCACAAGGTTGCAGATCGTAGAATGTGGGAGAGCAGCCAGGAGTGTGTTAGAATAGTCAAGTCTCGAGGTAACAAACGCATGGATGAGGGTTTCAGCAGCAGATGAGCTGAGCTCTCTCTCTCTCTCTCTCTCTCTGTTTCTCTCTCTGTCGCCCTCACCTACTCTATCCCACAATCAGAATCTTACGTTTCAATCAAGTCGCCTTTTCATCTTCTAAACTCCAACTGATATAAGCCTAGCCTGTCCAACCTTTCCTCATAAGACAACCCACCCATTCCAGGTATTAGTCTAGTAAACATTCTCTGTACTGCTTTCAACACATTTACATCCTCCTTAAATAAGGAGACCAGTAAGCTACACAGAACTCCAGATGTGGTCTCACCAATGTCCTGTATAAATGAGACATAACCTCCATACTTTTGTATTCAATTCCTTCTGTAATACATGATAACATTGGATTAGTTTCCGAATTGCCTGTTGTACCTGCATAATAACCTTATACAATTCATGCACTAAGACACCCAGTTCCTCTGCATCGTCCAGCTCTGCAATCTCTCACCATTCAGATAATATGTTTCTTTTATATTCTTCCTATAAAATGGACAATTCCACATTTTCCCTCGTTATCCTCCATTTGCCACATCTTTACCCACTAACCTAAGCTACCTATATACCTTTGTAGCCCACTTATGCCCTCTTGACAACTTTCGTTCCTTTCTGTTTTTGTGTCATCAGAAAATTTAGCAACCATACCTTGAGTCCCTTCATCCAAGTCATTCATATAAATTGTAAAAGGTTACGTCCCCAGCACTGATCTCTGTGGCACACGACTCGTTACATCTTACCAAACAGAAAATGACCCATTTTGCCTACTCTCTGTTCTCTGTTAGCTAAGCCAATCTTCTATCCATGTCAATATATTACCCCTTACACCATTCGCATTTAGTTTCTGCAATGACCATTGATGTGACACGTTATCAAGTGTCTTCTGGAAATCTAACTACATTACATCCAACGGTCCCCCTTTATCCACAGAACATGTAATTTCTTCAAAGAACTCCAATAAATTAGTTAAACCAGATTTTCCTTTCACAAAAGCAAGCTGACACTGCTTGATCACTTTGTATTTCTCTACGTGCCCTGCTATAAACGTCCATAATAACAGCTTCTAACATCTGATCCATAGCCAGAAAACCTTTGTCACCAGTCACAGGTCGTATGTCCACTATGTCTATTCTGATACTGTGCTGTATTTGAACTGTTACTCCTCAATAAACTGCTTGTGACCCTTCGACCACCTTTTGGGTAATCTGTAACCCTGGATCAGATCGTACAGTGGTATAGGAGAGGGAACAGAGTTCATGTCAAAGTCCTGCCTCCCTTTTCTATAATGGACAGGGACTACTGGGCAGTAATGTGCTCAAAGGTTATCAGCAGTAATTGATTATCCCTGTATTTGTATATTTTAGAACATTAAAACATACCCCTACTCTGGTGTCCAGTGTACCCTCAATATTCATGATTAAAATATCAGAGGAGTGTGAACCAGACACCTCTGATCACCCTGAGGTACAGGTGATTCTCGAGTCGGTCCTGAGTGTATTCACAACCCATAAAGATATCTGTGGAAACATGAGCAGACCGGAAGAAATTAACTGACCATTGCATGATCCATGAAGCAGTATTCTTACCGAGCTGAGATTATATCATATATTCCAGACATCATCAATCATTGTTATACCAGGGTGTAGTTCACAAAGACACATTCACTATTCACTGCTTGATTTGGCCGGTGAAAAAACCGGATGGCAGCTGGTGACTGACTATTGACCACCACAAACTCAACTCAGTCACCCCAGTGTGAACCTGGTTGTCTGAGAGACACCCACCCTACTCTCCCGGATTCCCAGCAGGAGGGGTGTCTTCAGCACCCTGGATATCTCTAATAGTTATTGGAGTATCCCAGTAAAACTAGGGAAACAAATTAAATTCACATTTAGTTCTGAGGACCAGAGATACACCTGGACATGTCTGTCACAAGGGGATCCATAATAACCCCACTATTTTACACAAACGTATAGCCGGGGCCCTTATGAGTTTTTCAGTCTTCCTGCTCTCTGCAATATGTCGATGATCTCCTCCTCATCACCACAGACCGTGTCCACACATTTAACTCTTTTACAGGAACTACTGCACTTACTTTGGGAGCTGGACTAAAAGACCATCCACGTAAGGCCCAGCTGGTGTAACATCGTGTCACCATTCCAGGTGTCCAGATTGTATCATCCAGCATCAGCCCAGACCAACATCAGGTCGAGACCATCCAGTGTCTACTCCTGTCCACCTCAAAGACTGCCCTGTGTCCTATCCTCAGACTGGTGGGGTATCAGTGGACCCTCATCGACTGCCAACCCCTGTCCACCTCAAAGACTGCCCTGTGTCCTATCCTCAGGCAAGTGGGGTATCAGTGGACCCTTACCCAGTGTCTACCCTTTTCCACCTAAAAGAATGCCCTGTTTCCTATCCTCAGGCAAGTGGGCTATCAGTGGACCCTTACCCAGTGTCTACCCTTTTCCACCTCAAAGACTGCCCTGTGTCCTAACCTCAGACTGGTGGAGTATCAGTGGACCCTCATGCAGTGTCTACACTTTTCCACCTCAAAGACTGCCCTGTGTCCTATCCTCAGGCTGGTTGGGTATCAGTGGACTCTCATCCTGTGTCCACCCCTGTCCACCTCAAAGACTGCCCTGTGTCCGATCCTCAGGCAAGTGGGGTATCAGTGGACCTTACCCAGTGTCTATCCTTTTCCACCTTAAAGACTGCCCTGTGTCCGATCCTCAGGCAAGTGGGGTATCAGTGGACCGTTACCCAGTGTCTACCCGTTTCCACCTCAAAGACTGCCCTGTGGCCTAACCTCTGACTGGTGGAGTATCAGTGGACCCTCATCCTGTGTCCACCCCTGTCCACCTCAAAGACTGCCCTGTGTTCTATCCTCAGGCTGGTTGGGTATCAATGGACTATCATCCAGTGTCTACCCTTTTCCACCTCAAAGATTGCCCTGTGTCCTATCCTCAGACTGGTGGGGTATCAGTGGACCCTCATCCAGTGTCCACCCCAATCCACCTCAAAGACTGCCCTGTGTTCTATCCTCAGGCTGGTTGGGTATCAGTGGACCCTCATCCAGTGTCCACACCAATCCACCTCAAAGACTGCCCTGTGTTCTATCCTCAGGCTGGTTGGGTATCAGTGGACTATCATCCAGTGTCTACCCTTTTCCACCTCAAAGATTGCCCTGCGTCCTCTCCTCAAGCTGGTTGGGTATCAGTGGACCCTCATCCAGTGTCTACCCTTTTCCACCTCAAAGATTGCCCTGTGTCCTATCCTCAGACTGGTGGGGTATCGGTGGACCCTCATCCAGGTTCCACCCCAATCCACCTCAAAGATTGCCCTGTGTCCTATCCTCAGACTGGTGGGGTATCAATGGACCCTCATCCAGTGTCCACCCCAATCCACCTCAAAGATTGCCCTGTGTCCTATCCTCAGACTGGTGGGGTATCGGTGGACCCTCATCCAGTGTCCACCCCAATCCACCTCAAAGATTGCCCTGTGTCCTATCCTCAGACTGGTGGGGTATCAATGGACCCTCATCCAGTGTACACCCCAATCCACCTCAAAGATTGCCCTGTGTCCTATCCTCAGACTGGTGGGGTATCGGTGGACCCTCATCCAGTGTCCACCCCAATCCACCTCAAAGATTGCCCTGTGTCCTATCCTCAGACTGGTGGGGTATCAATGGACCCTCATCCAGTGTCCACCCCAATCCACCTCAAAGACTGCCCTGTGTCCTATCCTCAGACTGGTGGGGTATCGGTGGACCCTCATCCAGTGTCCACCCCAATCCACCTCAAAGATTGCCCTGCGTCCTATCCTCAGACTCGTGGGGTATCAATGGACCCTCATCCAGTGTCCACCCCAATCCACCTCAAAGATTGCCCTGTGTCCTATCCTCAGACTGGTGGGGTATCAATGGACCCTCATCCAGTGTCCACCCCAATCCACCTCAAAGACTGCCCTGTGTTCTATCCTCAGGCTGGTTGTGTATCAGTGGACTATCATCCAGTGTCTACCCTTTTCCACCTCAAAGATTGCCCTGCGTCCTCTCCTCAAGCTGGTTGGGTATCAGTGGACCCTCATCCAGTGTCTACCCTTTTCCACCTCAAAGACTGCCCTGTGTCCTATCCTCAGACTGGTGGGGTATCGGTGGACCCTCATCCAGTGTCCACCCCAATCCACCTCAAAGATTGCCCTGTGTCCTATCCTCAGACTGGTGGGGTATCGGTGGACCCTCATCCAGTGTCCACCCCAATCCACCTCAAAGACTGCCCTGTGTTCTATCCTCAGGCTGGTTGGGTATCAGTGGACTATCATCCAGTGTCTACCCTTTTCCACCTCAAAGATTGCCCTGCGTCCCCTCCTCAAGCTGGTTGGGTATCAATGGACCCTCATCCAGTGTCCACCCCAATCCACCTCAAAGACTGCCCTGTGTTCTATCCTCAGACTGGTTGGGTCTCAGTGGACTATCATCCAGTGTCTACCCTTTTCCATCTCAAAGATTGCCCTGCGTCCTCTCCTCAAGCTGGTTGGGTATCAGTGGACCCGCATCCAGTGTCTACCCTTTTCCACCTCAAAGACTGCCCTGTGTCCTATCCTCAGACTGGTGGGGTATCAGTGGACCCTCATCCAGTGTCTACCCTTTTCCACCTCAAAGACTGCCCTGTTTCCTCTCCTCAGGCATGTGGGGTATCAGTGGACCCTCATCCAGTGTGTACCCCTTTTCACCTCAAAGACTGCCCTGTGTCCTATTCTCAGGCTGGTGGGGTATCAGTGGACCCTCATTCCTCGATTTTCAGAGACTGTGACTCCTCTTTATGAACTACCTAATGGTGATGATGACCAGTTTTAACCCGGTTGGACTGAAGAGAGCACGGAAGCAGTAACAAAATTGAAGAAAGCTGTCGCCCAGGCAACGTGTCTTATCTCACCTAACCCTGACAAGACTTTCCACTTGGAGGTGGGGGACTCATAAAAAAAAGCCTGGCTGCTGTCCTATGTAGAGAAAACCAGGAGAAACTACTCCCCATTGTGAATGATCCAGAATTGTGAGTGGGACTGAACTGATTTACTTTGTTTGTGAAAGACATTTGTTAACCACGTTCTGGGACATCAAACATTTCACTTACATTATGGGGTTTAATAGGGTGATACTGTCCAGTCCATTATACACTTTCCCAGTATAGGAAATCAGTAGTAATCGTATTCTTCTGTCAGAGAGTCGTGGAGTCGTAGTTATTTCAGCACAGAATGAGGCCATTCGGCACATCGAGTCCAAATCAGCTCTTCCTAGATAAATCCAGTCAGTCTCATTCCCCAGCTCTGTCTCCATATTCCTGCAAGTTTATTTCCCTCAAGTGTCCATCCATTATCGTTTTGAAATCATTCACCATCTCTGCTTCCACCACCCTCGTAGGCAGTGATTTCCAGGCCATTCCCTCTCGCTGTGTAAAAATGTTGTTCCTCACATCCCCCTGTATCTCTTGCCCACAACCTTAACTCTAGTCCTTGTACCATTAACTAATGGGAACATCTTTTCCTGTCTACCTTATCCAAACATGTCATCATCTTGTATACCTCTATCAAATCTCCCCTCAATCTCCTTTACTACAAGGAAAACAATCCCAGCTTTTCCAGACTAACCTTGTAACCAAAATCCTCCAGCTCTGGACCCATTCTGGTAAATCTCCTTTCCACCCTGTGAAGGACCCTTACATCCTTACTAAAGTGTGGTGAACAGAACTGGATGCAGTAGTACAGTTGTGGACTAACCAGAACTTTATAAAGGTTCAGCATAACTTTCCTTCTTCTGTATTCACTACCTCTATTTATGAAGCCCAAGATCCCATATGCTTTACTAACGACTCTCTCAATATGTCCTGCCACCTTCAGGGATCTATGTACATGAACCCCATGTCCCTCTGTCTCTGCACTTTCTTTAGAACTGCATCATTAATGGTATATTGCCTCTCCCAGTTACTTCATATAAAATGTATCACCTCACACTTGTCTGTATTAAATTCTATCTGCCTCTTGCCTTCCCATTCTGCTCGCAAATCTATATCCTGTTACATTGATCAGTATCAACCTCACTGTCAGCCCTGCCTCCAAGTTTGCTATCATCAGCAAATTTTGAAATATTGCTCTTTCTTCCAAAATCCAAATCACTAATACATATCAATAAAAAATCAGTGGTCCTAGCACTGACCCTTGGGGAACACCACTGTCTACCTTTCTGCAGCCTGAAAAACAATCATTTACCACAACTCTTAGACCTTTAAGATTCAGTCACTCATTAACTTGACTGTATTTACTACTCTGCACAAGCAGTGCTCCCTAAAACCGGACTCTGTGAAACTTACTGTATTTATGGTTCAGGGAGAGAGTCCAGAGCTTAGGCTGAAGGCACAGCCACCAATGGTAGAGTAGGGACATAGGAGCAGCCGTCGTCCACTCTGACCATCGAGACTGCCCCACAATTTAATATAATCATGACTGACCTTCCATTTCAATGTCTTTTCCCCGACACTATCCTCATATCACTTCGGTTATTTGTATTTAGAAATCTGTTAATCACCACTTTAGGCATACTCAATGACGAAGCTTCCACAGTCCTCTGGGGTAGGGAATTTCAAAGATTCACAATCCTCTGAGTAAAGACATTTCTCCTCATCTCCGTCCTTAGTGGCTTCTGCCTTATTTTGACATTGTGTCCCCTGGTTCTAGACTCCCCAACTCGGGGAAACATCCTACCTGCATCGACCCTGTCTACCGCTTTAAGTATTTTGTAAGTTTCAATGGGATCACCTCTCGTTCTTCGAAACTCAAGAGAATACAGGCCTAACCTGTTTAGCTGCTCTTGATAAGGCAACTCCTTCATCCCAGGAATCAGCCCAGTGAACGTTTTCTGAACTGCCTCCAATGCTAGTACATCCTTCTTTAAATACGGGGACCAACACTGTACACAGTACTCCAGGTCAGGCTTCACCAATACTCTGTACAGTTGGAACAATACTTCCCTATTTTTAAACTCTAACCCCTGAGTAATAAAGGCCAAAATTCCATTCGTCTTCCAAATTACTTGCTGCACCTGCATTCTAACCGTTTGTGTTTCAGGCACAAGAACACCCAGCTCCCTCTGTACTGCAGTGTTTTGTGGTTTTCCTCCATCTAAATAATAATCTGCCTTTTCATTCTTCCGACCAAAGTGGATTACCTTACTTTCCCACATTGAACATCATCTTAACCTCCTTTGTTATCCACGGTTGACTGCCTTGACTTTTGGGTTTTTTGCGCCTTCCAAGAATGTATAGTTGCTGTAGACTACGTAATATTCCTTTAAAGACTATCCATTGCCTATGTAATTTCATACCTTTCAATGTATTTTTCCAATCCACCTCAGTCACGCTTGAGATTGAACTACTTCACTGTTAAGCAATTTGAAATGTTGTAATATTATGGTCACTCAAAAAACAAAGAACAAAGAAAATTACAGCACAGGAACAGGCCCTTCGGCCCTCCAAGCCTACGCCGATCCAAATCCTCTATCTAAACATGTCGCCTATTTTCTAAGGGTCTGTATCTCTTTTCTTCCTGCCCACTCATGTATCTGTCCAGATACATCTTAAAAGACCCTATCGTGCCCGAGTCTACCACCTCCGCTGGTAACGCGTTCCAGGCACCCACCACCCTCTGCGTAAAGAACTTTCCACGCATATCCCCCCTAAACTTTTCCCCTTTCACTTTGAACTCGTGTCCCCTTGTAATTGAATCCCCCACTCAGGGAAAAAGCCTCTTGCTATCCACCCTGTCTATACCTCTCATGATCTTGTACACCTCAATCAGGTCCCCCCTCAACCTCCGTCTTTCTAATGAAAATAATCCTAATCTACTCAACCTCTCTTCATAGCTAGCGCCCTCCATACCAGGCAACATCCTGGTGAACCTCCTCTGCACCCTCTCCAAAGCATCCTCATCCTTCTGGTAATGTGGCGACCAGAACTGCACGCAGTATTCAAAATGTGGCCGAACCAAAGTCTTATACAACTGTAACATGACCTGCCAACCCTTGTACTCAATACCCCGTCCGATGAAGGCAAGCATGCCGTATGCCTTCTTGACCACTCTATTGACCTGTGTTGCCACCTTCAGGGAACAACGGACCTGAACACCCAAATCTCTCTGTACATCAATTTTCCCCAGGACTTTTCCATTTACTGTATAGTTCACTCTTGAATTGGATCTTCCAAAATGCATCACCTCGCATTTGCCCTGATTGAACTCCATCTGCCATTTCTCTGCCCAACTCTCCAGTCTATCTATATTCTACTGTATTCTCTGACAGTACCCTTCACTATCTGCTACTCCACCAATCTTAGTGTCGTCTGCAAACTTGCTAATCAGACCACCTATACTTTCCTCCAAATCATTTATGTATATCACAAACAACAGTGGTCCCAGCACAGATCCCTGTGGAACACCACTGGTCACATGTCTCCATTTTGAGAAACTCCCTTCCACTGCTACTCTCTGTCTCCTGTTGCCCAGCCAGTTCTTTATCCATCTAGCTAGTACACCTTGGACCCCATGCGCCTTCACTTTCTCCATCAGCCGACCATGGGGAACCTTATCAAACGCCTTACTGAAGTCCATGTATATGACATCTACAGCCCTTCCCTCATCAATCAACTTTGTCACTTCCTCAAAGAATTCTATTAAGATGGTAAGACATGACCTTCCCTGCACAAAACCATGTTGCCTATCACTGATAAGCCCATTTTCTTCCAAATGGGAATAGATCCTATCCCTCAGTATCTTCTCCAGCAGCTTCCCTACCACTGACGTCAGGCTCACCAGTCTATAATTACCTGGATTATCCCTGCTACCCTTCTTAAACAAGGGGACAACATTAGCAATTCTCCAGTCCTCCGGGACCTCACCCGTGTTTAAGGATGCTGCAAAGATATCTGTTAAGACCCCAGGGGCGGCACAGTGGCGCAGTGGTTAGCACCGCAGCCTCACAGCTCCAGGGACCCGGGTTCAATTCTGGGTGCTGCCTGTGTGGAGTTTGCAAGTTCTCCCTGTGACTGCGTGGGTTTCCTCCGGGTGCTCCGGTTTCCTCCCACATGCCAAAGACTTGCAGGTTGATAGGTTAATTGGCCATTATAAATTGCCCCTAGTATAGGTAGGTGGTAGGGAAATATAGGGACAGGTGGGGATGTGGTAGGAATATGGGATTAGTGTAGGATTAGTAGAAATGGGTGGTTGATGGTCGGCACAGACTCGGTGGGCCGAAGGGCCTGTTTCAGTGCTGTATCTCTAAACTAAACTAAAACTAAACTATTTCCTCTCTCGCTTCCCTCAGTAACCTGTGATAGATCCCATCCGGACCTGGGGACTTGTCCACCTTAAAGCCTTTTAGAATACCCAACACTTCCTCCCCCCTTATGCCGACTTGACCGAGAGTAATCAAACATCTGTCCCTAACCTCAACATCCGTCATGTCCCTCTCCTCGGTGAATACCGATGAAAAGTACTCGTTTAGAATCTCACCCATATTCTCTGTCCCCACGCATAACTTTCCTCCTTTGTCCTTGAGTGGGCCAATCCTTTCTCTAGTTACCCTCTTGCTCCTTATATATGAATAAAAGGCTTTGGGATTTTCCTTAACCCTGTTTGCTAAAGATATTTCATGACCCCTTTTAGCCCTCTTAATTCCTCGTTTCAGATTGGTCCTACATTCCCGATATTCTTTCAAAGCTTCGTCTTTCTTCAGCCGCCTAGACCTTATGTATGCTTCTTTTTTCCTCGAGCTAGTTTCACAATCTCACCTGTCATCCATGGTTCCCTAATCTGGCCATTTCTATCCCTCATTTTCACAGGAACATATCCCTAACACTCATCCCTAAAAGCTCTTTTCCAATAAGACTATTAATTATCGCTGTCTCATTACATAATTCTAGCTCTAAAATAGACTTTTCTGTGGTCGCTTCCTCAAAATACTGCTCTAAAATCCATGCCAAACCCACTCCAGAAACTCGTCCTCCACAGTATTAGTTCTCATTAGGTTTACCCAGTCTGTATAAAGATTGACGTCACCCGTGATTACTTTATTAGTCATGCTATTTGATTCTCTAATCTCCTGATTAATGCCATGTCCCACACTACCACTCCTGTTGGATAACCTATAAACAACTCTTACCAATGTTTGCAGCCCCTTGCTGTTTCTAAGCTGCACCCAAACAGATTCTACATTTTGTTCTTCAGACCTGAGATCCTCCCTTACTAATGTACTGATCCCATCCCTTATTATCAGTGCAACAGCAATTCCTATTGCATGCCCTTCGTAAATGTTGAACATGCTTGAATATTCAGTTCCAGCCTTGGTCACCCTGTCGTCACATTTCCCTTATGACAATCAGACCATACCCGATTACCTCTATTTGGGCCTTTAAATCATATGCCCTGTTCCGAATACTGCGTGCATTCAGGTACAGTGCCCTTAACTGTGCCTTCTTCACATTCTTCATTCTGGTTGATGCTCACCTTTGTTTCACCTGCCTTTTAAAGTCACTCTCTACTTTTTTGCCACCTGTTACCAGCTTTACTTCCTTCCAATTTCATAGAAAATTGGATGGGCGCATCAAGGAAGTGAACTTGCAAGGCTATGGGGATTGAGCGGGCTAGTGAGACTGACTGAATTGCTCCAGAGACTGTCGGCATTGTGTCTATGGATCGAATGGACACCTTCTGTGTGGTAAATGATTCTATGACTATCACTGTCTATGAATGTCTGTTGGATAGGGCACCCGCTCCACTCTGGAAAGATCCAGATGCATAGAAGTTCAATGAAACTGTGACCTTAACAGCCACTGACAGCTCCGTCTTCACCTTGGTGTGAGGCTCCAGGTTGTGTTGCAGGCGGAGATACAGCTCTGTGACCACCTCTTTAATGAATCAGAGTCACCTCACACCCTGCTCCTGGGTTAGGTTTAGGTAAGAAATGTGCTGTTGGAAAACGCAGGGTGGGTAGGTCAGAGCCCCCTCCTCCTCCCTCTTTGCAGAGCTTCCCCTCTCTGCAGTCCCTGCTCCATTTGTTGGTCATGTTACAGACCCAGAGACACTGTAACTACAGTCCCCATTCCTCGCCTGAGTTGGGTCACCAAATCCTCTGTCCTCTCTTAATGTCTGCAGCAGCTCACAACACAACCTCCAGAAAACCATCCACAACACATCCACTAACTTTACAATGGCAGAAGTAAGTCAAAAGCCCCTCACCTGTAAGTTGGATGCTTGGTACCTTTAAATAACACTAGAGAGGGATTCCTCGTGCTGCTAAATGTATATTCAGCTGAGAGTGACTAACACAGGCAGTCAGTGGAGATGCACAGACAAAGTTTCAAAGACGTACATCAAAGCTGCTGAAATAGCAGTTTGACATGACATTCCACAACTCCTCATGCTACTAGTGCACACATTGTTGACCCGGGATAGAGCACTGCACAGCATGGGACATGGTGCAGGCCATGCTGCAGGCCACGCCGGAAGTGGTTGGAAGCTCAGCTCACACCCTTTTATGGATCCAGGCTTCCAGTGTGGGCAACAGTGGTGCTGTAAGAGCTGGAAATCACCACCAGGGAGAGATAGAGCGGGAAGGAAATTCACTTTCAATGGGGACATGAAAATAGAATTGATGGCAAAAGATTTTCTGGAATATGGGCATGGACAGGGAATAGGACTACTTAGAGGGGTGAGGTCATGGAGAGATTCAAACATAAGAACGGGATTCTTAAAATTAAGGTGCTGCCAGACCGGGAGCCAAAGTAGATCAGTGAGCACAGGGGTGATGGATGATCGGGATTTGGTGTGAGTTAAGATACAGGCAGCAGAGTTCTGGATTGACTGTGGTTTATAGAGGTTTATAACTGGCAGGGTGACCAGGATAGAATTGGAATAGTCAAGTGTGAATTTAACAAAAGCACAGATGAGTTCCGAAGAAGGGTCACTGTCCCGAAACGTTAACTCTGCTTCTCTTTCCACAGATGCTGCCAGACCTGCTGAGTGAATCCAGCATTTCTTGTTTTTGTCACAGATGAGTGTTTGTTCAGCAAATAGACTGAGGCAGAGGTGGGACCAGGTCACATTACAGAGGTTGTAGTCGTCAGGGCTGGTGATGGAACGAACATGGAGATGAACTCAGCTCTGGTATAAATAGAACACAGCGGTTGTAAACTGTCTGGTTCAGCCTCAGACATTATGCAGGGAGGGGAATGTGTTTCACAAACAGGGGATGGAGTTTGTGACCAATGACACTGGCTTCCGTCTTCCCAAAATATACATTACAGAACAGTATTTCAGTGGAACAGATTTTACAGATCTCCTCGCGGTAAATAGAGCCTTATCAGGGGCACAGACAGCAACCAAGATGAGCGATGAAATTACAAGAACGGTAATTAGCAATGGCTTGAGGTAGAGATTCACCAGGAATAACAGCAGCAGCAAGGAGGGCAGAATAAATGGCAAGATCAGTAATGTAGGTAAATGTGGCTTATAGAATTAATAGCTTTATAGAGTGACTTACCTGGGACACCAACAATTGCCAGGATGGGATAGTAAATATATTGAATTATCGCAAGTGCAACTAGTATCCGATAGTCTAATCGTAGCCGATTATAATATGTAGAAAGAAAGTAAAGATCCGAGGAGAAACTCCTGTCCATTGTTATAACATTCCAACCTGGTGTTCTCAGATTCTGATCCATTGTTGTAACATTCCAATTTATTGTTCTCAGATTTTGATCTATCTTCTCCCACTCTCTGGAGCCACTGATCCCTGTTAGTGCCGGGGTGGATGCTCCTGCTGACACTATGTGATAACACATTGAAAGGAGTCCCTTATTAATAGAAGAGAAACAACCTCAAGTGACACAACTAGGGTCCATGGAGACTGACATTAATTACAGACACTGAACAAACAGGTTCAGTTAACTCCTTTCAATCCAACACTTTTTTGCCACAATAAACTGCAACATTTACCCAGTCTGAACGGGATGGAGAAGGGTTGCTAAGGGAGGAAAATGTAGAAATAGCACATGCACTGGCCAGAATCTTCCAATCCTCCTTGGAGATGGGAGTCGTGGCAGTGGACTGGAGGGTTGTAAATGTTGCGCCTGGATTTAAAAAAGTAGCGATGGAGTAAACTTTGTATTTACTGACCAGTCTTTTTAATATCACTGAGTGGGAAATTTCCAGAGTTCACATCCCAGGACAAAAGTATTCGCTGCTTGAGAATAAAAACAATCGACAGCAAATGGACTGCAGCAAGACAAGTCATGTATGTCTGGTAAACGTCAACAACAACTTATATTTATACAGTGCCTTCAATGTAATAAAACATGACAAGGTGCTTCACAGGAGCATTATAAAGCAAAGAATGACATGTGACACAGCTTGAGATATGAGGCCAGATGCCCAACAGCTTGGTCAAAGGGGAAGGTTTTATGTAGTGTCTTAATCAAGGAACGTGTGGCGGTGAGGCAATGACAGAGGTGTCGTGGTAATGTCACTGAACTAGTAATCCAGAGGTCCAGACTGCCATGATGGCGAGCATGTGTTTACATTTCCTTCAGTAATTTCATCACCCCTTGTGGATGTTTCAGATGCCTCAGGATTGTTATCAGCACAAACAATAGCAGATTTCCTTCCTGGTCACATACATATTTTAAACCACAGGACAATTAAACAATCCAAATCCCTTACATTTCTGACGTCTTACAAACTGCTGCTTGGAGAATTTCTAGTTTATTTGTATTTCAAAACAAAACATACTCTGACATCATTAATCTTTAATAAAACTCTAGAATTAAAATATCTATTCTAATAGTGTCTAATGTCAATTGTTGTAAAAACACATCTGGTTAACTAATGTCCTTTAGGGAAGGAAATCTGCCATCCTAACCTGGTCTGGCCTACATGTGACTCCAGACTCACAGCAATGTGTTTGATTCTGAAATGGCCTAGCAAGCTGCTCAGTAGTGCGAAACGGCTACAAAATCTAAGAAAAGCAATGAAACCGGACAGGCCACCCGGCATCGACCTAGGCACCAGAAACAACAAAGACAAACCCAGCCCTGTCGACCCTGCAAAGTCCTCCTTACAAACATCTGGGGGCTTGAGCCAAAGTTGGGAGCACTGTCCCACAGACAAGTCAAGCAGCAGAAAACATAGTCATACTCACCGAATCATAGCTTACAGACAGTGTCCCTGACAGTGCCATCACCATCCCGGGTATGTCATCTCCCAGCAGCAGGATAGACCCTTGTCTGCAGACCCCATGAAGCTTCATGGCATCAGGTCAAACATGGGCAAGGAAACCTCCTGCTGATTATCACCCATGGCCCTTCCCCAGCTTATGAGTCAGTACTCCTCCATGTTGAACACCAATTGGAAGAAGCACTGTGGGTAACAGGGACACAGAATGATCTCTGGGTGGGGGACTTCAATGTCAATCAGGAAGAATGGCTTGGTAGCACCATTAAAGACCGAGCTGGCAGAGTCCTAAAGGACATAGCTGCTAGACTGTGTCTGCGGCAGGTGGTGAGGGAACTAACAGCAGGGAAAAACCTATTTGACCTCGTCCTCACAAACGTAACGGTCACAGATGCATCTGTCCATGACAGTATTGGTAGGAGTGACCATCGCACAGTCGTTGTGGAGACAAAGTCCCGTCTTCACATTGAAGATACACTCCTTCGTGTTGTTTGGCACTATCACTGTGCCAAATGGGATAGATTTCAAACAGATCCTTGAACTCAAAGCTGGGCATCCCTGAGGCGTTGTGGGTCATCAGCAACAGCAAAACTGTACTTAAACACTATCTGTAGCCTCATGACCCGACATATTCCCCACTCTACCATTACCATCAAGCCTGCAGATCAGCCCTGGTTCAATGAAGAGTGCAGGAGGGCATGTCAGGATCAGCACAATGCATACCTCAAAATGAGGTGTCAACCTGGTGAAGCTACAACCAAGGACTATCTGCATGCCAAAATACGTAAGCAGCATGCGATAGACAGAGCAAAGTGATCCTAAACCAACGGATCAGATCTAAGATCTGCAGTCCTGTCACATCCAGCCGGGAATGGTGGTGGACAATTAGGCAACCAATTGGAGGAGGTGGCTCCACAAATATCCCTATCCTCAGTGATGGGAGAGCCCAGCACATCAGTGTTAAAAATAAGGCTGAAGCATTTGCAACAATCATCAGCCAGAAGTCCCGAGTTGATGATCCATCTCAGCCTCCTCCTGCGGTCCCCAGCATCACAGATGCCAGTCTTCAGCCAATCCGATTCACTCCACGTGATATCAAGAAATGAGTGAAGGCACTGGATACTGCAAAGGCTATGGGCCCTGACAACATACTGAAGACATGTGCTCCAGAACTTGCCGCGCCGCTAGCCAAGCTGTTCCAATACAGCTACAAAACTGGCATCTCCCCGGCAATCTGAAAAATTGCCCAAGTGTGTCGGAGAGTCATAGAGTTACACAGCACATTAGCAGGCCCATCCGCCCATCGTGTCTGTGCTGGCCATCCAGCACCCAACTATTCGAATCCAATTTTTCTGGCCCGTAGCCTTGTGTACTATGGCGTTTCAAGTGCTCATCTAAATAGGTTTTAAATGTTGTGAGGCTTCCTGCCTCCACCACGTCTTCAGGCAGTGCGTTCCAGATTCCAACCACCCTCTGGATGAAAAGAAAATTCTTCAAAACCCCCCTAAACATCCTGGCTCTCAACTGAAATCTATGTCCCTTGGTTCATTACCCCTCCGCTAAGGGAAAAATGTTTCTTACTATCGAACCTATCCTCACCGATGTCCATCATAATATTGTACACCTCAATCATGTCCTCTCTCAGTCTTCTGTGTTCCAAGGAAAACAACCGTAGCCTTTTCAGTCTTTTTTCATGGCTGAAATTCTCCAACCCAGGCAACATTCGGGTGAATCTCCTCTGCACCCTCTCCAGTGCAATCACATCCTTCCTATAGTGTGGTGACCAGAACTGTACACAGTACTCCAGCTGTGGCCAAATTAGCTTTTTATATATTATGATGATAACCTCCCTGCTCTTATATTCTATGCATTTGCTAATAAAGTCAAGTATCCCATATGCCTTCCTAACCACCTTATCTACCTGTGCTGCTGCCGTCAGTGACCTATGGACCTTCATCGTGTCGCCAGAGTACTAGCCTGGTCCTCTGGATTACTATGCCAGAGACATTACCACGAAGCCAGCACTTCCCCTGGTGTTAACTGTGCCATCAAGCAGCACTTGCTTAGCAATAACTTGCTCACTGGCGCTCCTTTTGGCTTTTGCCAAGGCCACTCAGCTCTTGTTCTCAATACAGCCTTGGTACAAATACGGACAAAAGAGCTGAACTCAAGATGAGAGGTGACAATGACTGCCCTTGACATCAAGGCAGATTTGACCGAGTATGGTATCAAGGAGCCCGAGCAAAACTGGATTCAATAGGAATCAGTGGGAAAACTCTCCGCTGTTTGGACTCATACCTGACGCAAAGGAAGATGGCTGTGGTTGTTGGAGGTCAATCAGCTCAGCTCTAGGACATCACTGGAGGAGTTCCTCAGGGTTGTGTCCGAGACCCAACCATCTTCAGCTGCTTCATCAATGATCTTCCTTCAATCAAAAGGTCAGAAGTGGGGATGTTCACTGATGATTGCACAATGTTCAGCACCATTCGTGACCTCTCAGATACTGAAGCAAACCTTGTCGAGATGCAGTAATATTTGGACAATATCCAGCTTGGGCTGATAAGTGGCAAGTAACTTTTGTGCCACTCAAGTGCCAGGCAATGGCCATCTCAAACAAGAAAGAATCTAGTCATCTCCCCCTGATGTTCAATGACATTGTCATCACTGAATCCCCACAATCAACATCCTGGAGGGTTACCATTGATTAGAAACTGAACTAGAAACTGAACTGGGGTAACCATATAAATACCGTGGCTACAAGAGCAGGTCAGAGGCTAGTAATCCTGTGGCAAATAACTCACCTCCTGACTCTGCAAAGCCTGTTCACCATCTACAAGGCACAAGTCAGGAGTGTGATGGAATACTCTCCACTTGCCTGGATGGTGCAGCTCCAACAACAGTCAAGAAGCGCAGGACCATCCAGGAAAAAGCAGCAAACATGATTGGCACACCATCTACAACATTCATATGTCCACCACTGACGCACAGTGGCAGCAGTGTGTACCATCTACAAGATGCACTGCAGCAACTCACCAAAGCTCCTGAGACTACACCATCCAAACCCGCGACCTCTACCACCGAGAAGAACAAGAGCAGGGATGCATGGGAACACCACCACCTGCAAGTTCCTATCCAAGTCACACACCATCCTGACATGGAACTACATCGCCATTCCTTCACTGTTGTTTCGTCAGAATCCTGGCACTCCCTTCCTAACGGAATTGTGGGTGTACCTACCTCACATGGACTGCAGTGGTTCAAGAAGTGGGCTCAGCACCACCTTCTCAAGGGCAATTAGGGACGGTCAATAAATGCTGGCCTAGACAGCGACGCCCACATCCCAAGAATGAGCGAATAAAACAAATGCCCTGTGTTTAGATAAAACCCAACAGCTTCAGACACAATCAGTCAACAGTGGGCAGTAGTGGCCGCTGTCTGCAAACACAAAGCTGGATATCTCCGTCCTTGTTGGGACAAAACTGTAGGATTGTGTTTATTTTATGATAGGACTGTTAGAACTTAGTTGTCATATCCTTCAGTATCACGGTTAAAATAGTATTCTATATGTAACATAACCACAACAAATGATGTTAGCTAAACTTCTGGACAAGTCCTGACCTGTTGAGACCTGTTATTTAAAAGTCGTTAGACTGCAGATTATCCAAGAGGGACTGTTAGCTTTTTAACTGGTATAAAACAATCCCCGTGTGGCCAGGAAGCTGTGAAATGAGATAAGTACATATCAATGCCATTAAGTGGCCACTGTGGTTGAATAGCCATGGCAGGATGGCACCGGGTCAGATATGACCTTTTGTAAAGGGATTCATAGAGTCAAGGCAGCTGGAATCTGGAGGCCCCTCCCCCGCTCCCCCCCTCCCCACTGAATGACAATGGCAGGGTAGTTAGTTAATGACTGACCAATCAAATGAACAGAAACAGGCTTTTACCTAATATGGAACAGAATCAAGCTGGGAAAGGTGTATCAATTAATAACTTGTAAGACCCCAAAAGTGCACATCATCATCAAGAAGGTGACAGAAGACCGACTTCAATGAAGAGACAAGGTTCCACAGTTAACCGGTGGTTAAGGACCAATGTTCCATTGTAAAGCCAACTGCTGACCACTGCCCTTTTCTCAGTATCACCATGTTCTGCTTATTGTGGAGAACTTCATTAAGTCTGTGAAACTTGTGGAAGCAGCCGTGTACCCACGTGTTTTAAAGCTAGTCTGAGCTGCAAGTTCCTTTTAGATCTGATCTCCCAACGCAGACTGTCATTGCAATTGACCTATGTCTGACAATTCAATTAAGCCAAACCCCAGATCTTACAAGTGGTGCTGAAACCCGGGACTTTGATTGCTATGCAAACCGAGAGTGTTAGAGCAAGTTTCACAAACATAGGAACATTCGTTTGACAAGTGAAAATTCATGCAGGGATAAACTCTTTTGAGGGACGGCAGATTATACTGACCCAGTGATGTCTCTTTAAATACACATTATGTCACAAAAAGACAATGGGAAGAAGGGTCGCTGGGAAACATATGAGGAAGAGTTAAGCACTAAGTGTAATATGGACAGTATACAGTCCCTGTTAGGAGACTGTGTATGGAAGCATGAACACGTTCCTTTTAAAATATAGTGAAGTTTATCCACGCACAGGTCTTGGCTGAACATCGGAAAGGTGAGAAGGCTTTAAATCTGCCTCCATGTGCAGCATCACTCCGTGCACAGTGCGATGAGGAAGTGATACAGTCACAGGTGAGAGAAATAGTCGCTCAAAGTGAACAGAAACAGCAGCAGCAGCAGACACAGCTACAGGATTTACACAATAAGCTAGTGTACATTACTGTCACTATACAACAACAGACACTTAATGCAGTACAGGCTTGTGCAGTTCAGCAGCAGTGAGAGTTAGCAGAGAAACATATTGTTACTGTTACACAGGATAATGTCCAGTGACCCAGAAGTTAGAGGATTCCAGAGGTGCCCTTAGGGAGTTACAGGATTGATCCCACCAGAAGACAGGCCATGCACAGTACAGGTCTACCATTCAGTGACTGTAAACCCAGAGGGGAAAGCAGCACCCAGGCAGCTGTAGCAGCCATCACAAAAAGCAGAGTATCACACAGGTGATACTGAAACGGAGCAGGAGGCCTCGGAGGAGAACAATGATGGAGAGGGATTACCCTTACCAGACTATCCCGTTAAGATTACGCCATTACCGGTCTGTCCCATTAAGTTGATGCCTTTGCCAGTCTGTACCGTTAAGGTGACTCCCCTGTCATTTTGTCCCGTTAAGGTAGCGTCCTTGCCAGTCTGTCTCGTTAAGGTGTTGTCCTTGCCAGTCTGTCCCGTTAAAGTGGTGACAACACAGAATAGAACAGGTTGTTGCTGTCAATCTCACCAAGTCACTAGTGCAGTTGGGATATCAAAGGAAATGAAATGTTTCGGAGCCACAGTGAGGCTGAAACACTGTGTGAGGAAAACAAAAGGAAAAGATGGTGTGTGAGTTAGTTTCTGTTTGTGTATTTGAAGTTTTCAGTGTGATTTCTTTGTCTGTCTCATGCCCGTGTCTATTACGGTCAGTTAACCCTCTCTCGTCTGGTCCTGCATGTTGTCTTAAAGCAGTTGGCTGTTTAACATGTGTGTCCAGTTGGATTTTAAATTGGTGTGAGTGGGGAGGATAAAAGTTACTATAACATGGATGTTGGAGTGTTAAATAGCACTTGCTTTGTGCTGGGAAAGAAAGAGAGAGAGAGAGAGAGGAGAGAGAGAGAGAGAGAGGTGCGGGGGGAAGAGAAATAGAAAGAGAGAGAGGGAGAGAGAGAGAGGTGCGGGGGGAAGAGAAATAGAAAGAGAGAGACCCATCCATGCGCGTGGTTGACTCAGACTGAAGTTTACTACAGGTTTAAACATTTTGTTTGGAGTTAGATTGTTTATTTGTGAGAATTCACCTCTGTTTTCAGTTTTAATTCCAGTTGTTTGAAAGACATCTGAAGAACAAACAGATCAAAACCACTGAAGTAATTTATTTCCTTTGTTTTCTTTCTTTTAACTTAAGTTTGAAATTGTTAAGGTAAGTATTGTGAATGGAGAATACAAAGTAAAGTATGGGAAGCTTCCAGCGGCACTTCCCGCTGAAGATTGATACAAATGCTTCAGCCTTATCTTTTACACTGATGTACTGGGCTCCCCCATCATTGAGGATGGGGATATTTGTGGAGCCATCTCCTCCAGTTAGTTGTTCAACTGTCCACCATCATTCATGGCTGGATGTGGCAGGACTGCAGACCTTAGATATAATCCGTTGGTTATGGGATCGCTTATCTCTGTCTATCACATGCTGCTTACACAGTTTGGCATGCATGTAGTCCTGTGTTGTCGCTTCACCAGGTTGTCACCTCATTCTGAGGTATGCCTGGTGCTGCTGTGGGCATACCCTCCTGCACTCTCCATTGAACAGTCTGTGAAAGCAGTAGTAATTGTAATTCATTACAGCACTGAAGCAGTCCATTCACCCGTCAAGTCCTTGCCAGCTCTCTGTAGAACAAGCCAGTCACAACCATCCCCTGTTCTGTTCCCATATTCCTGCAATTTTATTTCCCTCACGTGTCCATCCAATATCGTTTTGAAATTGATCACTGTCTCTGCTTCCACCATCCCTGTGGGCAGTGATTACCAGGTCATTACCACACGGTACATAATAAAGTTCATCCTCACATTTCCACTGCATTTCTTACCCAAACCTTATCTCTAGTTCTTGTACCATCAGCTACATGGAACAGAATTTCTTTGTCTACCTTATCTATACCTGCTATAATCTTGTGTACCTCTAATATATCTCCCCTCAATCTCCTTTCCTCCATGCAAAATAACACCAGATTTTCCAGACTAACCTTGTAGGTAAAATCCCCCATCCCTGGAACCTTTCCAGTAAATATCCTCCACACCCACGCAAAGACTTTCACATCCTTCCGAACGTATAGTGACCAGAAATGGACACAATAGTCTCACCAAAGCATTATAAAATTTCAGCATAACATCCCTGCTTTTTTTCAGGGTGCTGTTCACCAAGCCGAGCTGGTGCAGTGTGAATATGGGTCAACCAGGCCAGGATACTGATCGCCATGCCGAGCTGATACAGTGTGAATATGGGTCAACCAGCCCAGGACAGTGATCACCAAGCCGAGCTGGTGCAGTGTGAATCTGGGTCAACCATTCCACGATACTGATCACCATGCCGAGCTGGTACAGGGCGAATAGGGGTCGACCAGCCCAGGTCAGTCATCACCAAGCCGTGCTGGTGCAGTGTGAATCTGGGTCAACCAGCCCCGGGAACTTCTGCATGCCGAGCTGGTACAGTTTTAATATGCATCTTTCAGCCCAGGACACTGATCACCATGCCGGACTTATACAGTCCAAATTTGGGCCCTCACAGTCAGCCTGGACGTCCATTTGCCGTCTCCTTAAGGGGAAAGTTGGAAGTATTCCAACAGCCATGCTTTCACCACCCTTCTGTCTGCTCTGATTCATGAGACAAGTAATGGAATGTTTCATCATTATTACTATCAAATAGCATTTAATCTCCAATATTCTGCTCAGCGATGATCAGTTTGGGTTCCCCAAGAGCGACAAATCTCCTAATTTCATTACAGCCTTGGTTAAAACATGGACAAAAGAGCTGAACTCCAGAGGTGAAGTGGGAGTGACTGCCTTTGACATCAAGGCAGCATTTGACCGAGTATGGCATCAAGGAACCCCAGCAAAACTGAAGTCAACGGGAATCAGGGTGAAAGATTTCCGCTGGCTGGATTCATACCTCACGCAAAGGAAGATGGTTGTGGTTGTTAGAGGTCTATTATATCAGTCCCGGGACATCACTGCAGGAGTTCCTCAGGGTAGTGTCCTAGGCTCAACCATCTTCAGCTGCTTCATCAATCACTGTCCCTCCATCATAAGGTCAGAAATGGGAGTATTCATCAATGATTAGTACCATTTGTGCCTGCTCAGGTACTGAAGTAGTTCATACCTAAATGCAGCAAGACCTGGACAATATCCAGCCTTGGGCTGATAATTGACATGTAGCATGTGCGCCACACAAGTCAGGAGTTTAATGAAAAATTCTCCACTTACCTGGATGGGTACAGCTCCAACAACACTCAGGAAGTTTTACACCATCTAGAACAAAGCAGCCCGATTGATCAGCACCTCATCCACCACCTTAAACATTCATTAACATTCAACATAAAAGAGAACCCAGAAATCTTCTAAAAGGAAATGCAATCATTTTCTACAGGCATGTAGATATCAATCAGATAGGACGAGGTGGGTGGTGACTATCCGGGACAAAGCATGTATATATGCTTAGAGGCACAGGGCAAGGTTAAAATAGCTAATGATTACTTCATATCGCTGTTGTAACAGGAATCTTACAAAATATCAGTGGAAGCAAAAGAGTAGAGGCAATGGATAGAGTAAATATTCAGAGGGAGGAGGTACTGGAAAGGCTGGCTATGCTTAGAGTAGATAATCCACCTGGTCTGGATGGCTAAAGGAAGTAGGTATGTCGGTAGCAGAAGGCCTTTCCGAAATCTTACATTCTTCTATAGATCGGCGAGGTGACAGAAGATTGGCGAGTGGTAAATGTGACACCCTTATACTGGAATGGGTGTAAGGACCGTCCGAGCACCTACAGGCCATGTTGTTCAATATCAGTGGCCAGGGGTTAGAAACAATAATCAGGGAAATAGTCAACAGGCAGTTCAAGAGTTTGAGGGAGAAAATGATGCATTCACCTCACTCGCCATAGATGGCCTTTGTCACCTAACGGATACATAAATGGACAGCAGACTATGAGATGCTGAATATGTCACGTGCTCCCATCTGGAAAGATCCGGATATATAGAAGTTCAATGAAACTGTGACCTTAACAGCCACTGACAGCTCCGTCCTCACCCTCGTGTGAGGTTCCAGGTCGTGTTCCAGGAGGTGACACAGCTCTCTAACCACTTTTTTCTTGAATCAGAATCACCTCACACACTGCTCCTGGGTTAGGTGCAGGTAGGAAAATTGCTCTCGGAAAACCTGGGATGGGTAGGTCAGTGCCCAAACTTCCTCCCTCTTTACAGAGCTTCCCCTCTCTGCAGAATCTGTTCCATTTGTTGGTCATGTTACAGACCCAGGGACACTTTAACTACTGTCCCCATACCTCATCCACAGTTGGGTCACCAAATCCTCTGTCCTCCCTGAATATTTGAAGCAGCTCACAATACAACCTCCAGAAAACCATCCACAGCACCTCCACTAATTTTACAAAAGCAGAAGTAAGTCAAAAGCCCCTCAACTGTAAGTTGGATGCCTGTTCTTTTTCAATAAGACTGCGTTTTCTGACAATGCAACCACGAGGTGCTGCAGTACTTGCACATGTACAAATGTAGACTCTTCAACTGGAAAGTCAGAGTCTGAGACGTTCAGGTAGCTGCCAGGATTAAAGATGGCGCTGCTCAATTTGTCACAGAAATACTTCTGGTTAGATCGTTCCTCAAAATAAACTTACATTAAGTTGGAAGGAAGTCCAGTAAAATGCTACTGTGCAGTTACATGATACTAACAGTAATCTTCAAGATCCAGTTAATATCCCGGTAATCCTATTCAGTACAAAAGGAATTTTATGATTACATTTCCATTGGAAATCGAACAGAGTATAAAATGTGCTGCCAGTTTTTTAATGTGATTCGATTAAATGACTGAGCAGGACTGATTTCACCCAAATGCAGCCTCTCGCTCCCGCCCCAAGATCCGCTCTCCTCACATCAGCAATTCGCTTTCTCCCTCTCCCCACAGCCCGCTTTCTCCCCTCAGCCTCTATCTCCAGACCTCACAGCTCTCCCTGACTCCCCTGACAGATTGTTCCCCTCTCCTCAGCACCCACTGTCGGGTCACTCGCTCCCCACTTCACCACCACCCCAGCCAGTAACACCAGACCTCACAGCTCTCCCTCACTCCCCTGACAGATTGTTCCCCTCTCCTCAGCACCCACTGTCGGGTCACTCGCTACCCACTTCACCACCACCCCAGCCAGTAACACCAGACCTCACAGCTCTCCCTCACTCCCCTGACAGATTGTTCCCCTCTCCTCAGCACCCACTGTCCGGTCACTCGCTCCCCACTTCACCACCACCCCAGCCACTAACACCAGACCTCACAGCTCTCCCTCACTCCCCTGACAGATTGTTCCCTCTCCTCAGCACCCACTGTCCGGTCACTCGCTCCCCACTTCACCACCACCCCAGCCACTAACACCAGACCTCACAGCTCTCCCTCACTCCCCTGACAGATTGTTCCCCTCTCCTCAGCACCCACTGTCGGGTCACTCGCTCCCCACTTCACCACCACCCCAGCCACTAACACCAGACCCCCCAGCTCTCCCTCACTCCCCTGACAGATTGTTCCCCTCTCCTCAGCACCCACTGTCGGGTCACTCGCTCCCCACTTCACCACCACCCCAGCCACTAACACCAGACCCCCCAGCTCTCCCTCACTCCCCTGACAGATTGTTCCCCTCTCCTCAGCACCCACTGTCGGGTCACTCGCTCCCCACTTCACCACCACCCCAGCCACTAACACCAGACCCCCCAGCTCTCCCTCACTCCCCTGACAGATTGTTCCCCTCTCCGCAGCACCCACAGTCGGGTCAATCGCTCCCCACTTCACCTCCCCCCACCCCGCAACCCAGCCACTAGCTCCAGAACTCACAGCACCCCACGACCCCCCCTGACAGATAGTTGCCATCCTCTCGCCACCCCCTCTATGGTGATTCGCTCCCCACTACACCACCCCGCCCAGCCGCTAGCACCAAGGAGCACAGCTTCGTGACATAGCTAATTAGCAGCAAGTGGCCGAGAGGAGGGAAGCAGCGCGGCTTGGAGCGAGTGACTGGAGGGGATGGGGGGAAGTGTGGAGCAAGTGACTGGAGAACAGGGTGGTAAGAAGCGGGGAACAATCGGCCAGAGGAGTGGAGGGGAGGGGAGCGGCGAGGTCCAAAGCGAGTGACTGGAGGGGGAGTGGGAGGAAGCGAGGAGCGAATAACTGGAGGGAGAATGGGGGTAGTGAAGCACCGTCGGCTAGTGGGTGTAGGGAGAGGAGCGGCGAGGTCCGGAGCGAGTGGTAGAGGTGAGGGGAGAGCTCCAGCCTCACAATCTCCCATTCAGCCGCAACCTCCAGCCGAGTGGGAGGAGGGGTGATACCCGATGAGGCTGTATTGCACGTGCCTGAAGATGGACCAGGCTTGGATAGTTGATGATGTTGGTGCAGCTCATCGTTATCAGAAATCACATTGTTTAAATAACACTAGACATGAAACCTCGTGCTGCTGAATGTATTTTCAGCTGAGAGTGACTAACACAGGCGGTCAGTGGATATGCACAGACCAAGTTTCAAAGACGTGTGACAATGCTGCTGGAACACCCTGCTCAGCATGGAACCCCACTGGAAAGAGCCACAAGTGGCTGGCAGTGCATCCCACACCATTTTAAGGCTTTAGGATTCATAGCCTCAGCCCCAGTGGCTCTAACGACTCCGTAATTGCATCCACAGAGAGATACAGAAGGAGCAAACATCCACTTTTAAAAGTGAATTGGATGAATTCTCGAAGGGAAACAACATGCACGAATATGGGAAACGGACAGGAAAATTGGACTAACTGGAGAGGTATGGTCAGAGAGGGATCTGAACACAAGAATAAGGATATTGCAATTGTGGTGCTACTAAACCAAGAACCAATATAGGTCAGTGAGCACAGAGTTGGTGGATGATCAGCGTTTGGTGTGAGTTAGGATATGGGCAGCAGAGTTTGCGATGGGCTGGAGGTTATAACTAAGTGTCTTGTCATGGGTAGCATTAGGATAGTCGGGTATGGAATGAACGAAGAGATAGATGGTGGTTTAAGGGGCATATAGGCAGAGAGTCATAGAGTCATAGAGCCGTACAACATAGAAACAGGCCCTTCGGCCCACCATGTCCATGCTGACCATAATGCCTTTCTATACTAATCCCACCTGCCTGCATTAATTCCATATCCCTCTATGCCTTGTTCATTCAAGTACCTGTCCAGATGTCTATTAAATGTTGCTACTGTTCCTGCCTCCACCACCTCCTCAGGCAGCTCATTCCAGATACCCACTATTCTTTGTGTGAATAATTTACCCCTTTGATCCCCTTTAATCCTCCTCCTTCTCACCTTAAATATATGCCCTCTAGTTTTAGTCACCCCTACCATGAGAAACAGTCTCTGGCTATCTACCCTATCTATGCCTCTCATAATTTTATATACCTCTATCGTGTCCCCTCTCAGCCTCCTTCGTTCCAGGGAAAACAGACTAGGCCTATCTAATCTCTCTTTATAACTCAAGCCATCCAAGCAAGGCAACATCCTTGTGATCTTTTCTGCACCCTCTCTCGCGAAATCACATATTTCCTGTACAGCGGCGACCAGTACTGCACACAGTACTCCAAATGTGGCCTAACCAACGTTCTGTACAACTGTAACATGGGGTCCCAACTCTTGTACTCAGTACCTCGGCCAATGAAGGCAAGCATGCCATATGCCTTCTTAACCACTCTGTCTACCTGTGTTGCTAATTTCAGGGAACTATGTACTTTAACCCCAAAGTCTCTCTGCTCCACAACACAGCCCAGGGCCCTGCCATTCACTGTATATGTCCTGCCCTGGTTTAACTTCCCAAAATGCATCACTTCACACTTGTATGTGTTAAATTCCATTTGCCAATTCTTTGCCCACTTTCCCAGTTGATCTATAGACCCTGTTGTAAACTTAGACAACCTTCTTCACTGTCCACTATACCACCAATTTTGGTGTCATCTGCAAACTTACTACTCATGCCCCCTACATTCACATCCAAGTCATTTATATATATGACAAACAACAGAAGACCCAGCACCGATCCTTGTGGCACACCACTGGACACCAGCCTCCAACCTGAAAAACAACCCTGCACTCCCACTCTCTGCCGCTTATCACCAAGCCATTTTTGTATCCTCAGATAGCGTAAGGCAGAGGAAAAGGATACAGTAGACAGGATTGGTGATGGACAGGATACAGTATTGGAACTCCGTTCTGGGTCAAGGAGATCAGCAAGGAAGTGAACTGTCTGTTTCAGCCTCATATATGTGCCAATTCTTTGGATAGAGAATAGAGTGTATGTTGGGGACTGAAAACAATGGCTTCAATCTCCGCCAATACTTTAATAACAAGGTGAGTAATGCATTGTATGTAATAGCTGGATAGTGAGACTTAACAGGGACGCCAACAGCAACAGAGATGTGACAGTAAATAAAAAGAGCAGTAATACCATTCGCAATGGTTTATAGAGATAACAGCCGGAGAAAGAGATAGACCAAGAACAACAACAGTAGCAAGGAGGGCAGAGTGAATGATAAGATCAGTTATGCAGTTAAACATGGTTTATAGAATGAATAATAACAAGAAATTCTGGAGCCACTCAGTAGGTCTGGATTGCATCTGTGGAAAGAGAAGCAGAGTTAACGTTTCAGGTCAGTGGCCCTTCTTCTTGAGTTCTGAAGAAGGGTCAGTGACCTGAAACCTTAACTCTGCCTCTCTTTCCACAGATGCTGCCAGACCTGCTGAATGGTTCCTGCATTTCTTGTTTTTATTTCCGATTTCCAGCATCTGCAGTATTTTGCTTTTATAAGAGAATGAATACTTGGATACAGAGACTTACCAGGGAGACCAACGATAGCGAGGATGGGATAGTAAATGCATTGAATCATCTGAAGGGCACAATAGATCCGCCAATCTCACGTTATCCAATCATGATCTGCAGTCAGCTCGTCAAACCAAAAGGATAAACTCCTGTCCATTGTTAAAACTTTCCAATCTATTGCTCTCAGATTCTGATCTATCTTCTCTCTTTCCCTCTCTCTGGAGCTGCTGATCCCTGTTAGTGTCTGGGCTGATGCTCCCACTGACACCATGGGATAACACATTGAAATTAATCACTTATTAATAGAAGATGGAAACGCTCCAGTTATACTATTAGGGTCCATGGAGATTGACATTCATTGCAGTCTCTGAACAAACAGGTTCAGTTAACAGCTTTCAATCTAACACTGTTTGTACCACAATAAAGTGGAACATTTACCCAGTCTGGATGGGATGCATGAGGGTTGCTGAGGGAAGGAATGGTGGAAATAGCAGAGACCATGTCCAGAATCTCCAATCCTCCTTTGATATGGGAAAGATGATAGAGACTTGAGGGTTGTAAATGTTCCACCCTTTTTAAAAAAGGAGAGATGGAGAAAACCCTATATTTACAGACCAATCAATCTAACATTACAGGTGGTGAAATGTGCACAGTTCACAACCCAGGACAAAAGTACTGTTTGACAAAAACAAGGTCAATAAATGGCAAGCAGCATCGATATTGTCAGACAAGCCATGTCTGACAAACATCAACAACAACCTATATTTATGCAGTGCCTTTAATATAATAAAACATTGGATTGCAAGGTGCTTCACAGGAGCATTATGAAGCAAAGCATGACGCGAAAAGCAACAGGAGATATGAAGTAAGCTGACCAACAGCTTGGTTAAAGAGGAAGATTTTAAGTCGTGTCTTAAGGGAGGAAAGTGATGCAGGGAGGCAGAAACAGTGACACTGTCACTGAACTAGTAATACAGAGACCCAGGCTAATGCTCTGGCTTCAAATCCCAGCAAGGCAGCTGGTGGAAATTAAAATTCAATTAATTAATAATTTTAATCAATTAATAAAAATCTGGAAATGAAAGCTATTCTCAGTAATTGTGCTTGAATTTCTCATCAATTGTTGGAAAAAAAAACAACCTGAATCATTAATGTCCTTTAGGGAAGGAGATCTGCCAGCCGTACCTGATCCGGCCTACATATGACTCCAGATCCACAGCAATGTTGTTGAATCTTAAACTGCCCCGTGAAATGTCCTAGCAAGCCATTCATTTGTCAAGGACAATTAGGGATGGGAACAAATGCTGCTTTCCTCCCCCCACCCCCCCAGCGATGCCCACATTGAATGGAAGAATAAAAAAAGATGTGTAGGGAGGGCAGTCCAGAGCTTTGGGTCTAGGCAGCTGAAGACCTGACTGCCAGTGGTGCAATAACGAAATCAAGGATACACAATAGGCCAGAATTAAAGGAGTTCTGAGAGCTTGAAGCGTTGTGCGGCTGGTGGAGATTATTGAGACAAGGAGGGGTGAGGACATGAAAGGAGTTGGAAACACGGTTGAGAATTTTGAAATCAAGACATTGCTTGACTGGGAGCTGATGTCGGTCAGTGATTGGGGAATGGGGTTTGATGCAAGTCAACACAAGGGCAGCAGAGTTTGGATGACCTCACGTTTACAAAGAGTAGAATGTTTGAGACAAGCCAGGAATGAGTTGACATCTGGAATAGAAAGGTAGTCTCAGTCATGGTGCTATGAAACTATCATCGATTTTTGTGAAACACCATCTTGTTCACTACTGTCCCTACCTGGTCTGGTCTGCATGTGAGTCCAGACCCACAGCAATATGGTTGACTTTTAACTGCCCCTTAAAATCGCGGAGCAAGTCACTAAGCTGTCAAAGGCAATTAAGCATGGACAACAAATGCTGACCTTCCCATGGACACCCATATTCAATCAAAGAATTTTAAAAAAGAACAGTCAAGTATAAATGTAGCGAAGGCATGAATGAGGTTTCATCAGCAGATGAGCTGAGACAGGGATGAAATCAGGCGCTGTCACTGAGGTAGAAATAGGTGGTTGGAGTGATGGTACAGAAATGTGGCTGGAAGCTCATTTCGTGCTTAAACGTGACACTAAGGTGTCAAACAGACTGTCTGAATCTCAGACTGTTACCAGGGAGAGAGATGGAATCAATAGCAAGGGAACAGAGTTGGAGTGGGGAGTGAAAACAATAACTACAGTCTTCCCAATATTTAATTGGAGGAAGTTTCTGCTCATCCAGTACTGAAGTCGGACAAGCAGTCTGATAATTTAACAACAGTGGAGGATTGGAGATAGGGAGGTGGTGGTGAGGTAAACTTGATGGAGTTCTTTGATAAAACAATGGAGAGGGTTGATGAGGGTGTTGTGATTGAAGTTATATATATGGACATTCAAAAGGCGTTTGTTCAAGTGTCATTCAGCAGACAGGTCAGGCAAATGAATGCTATGGAACTAAAGGGACAATGACAGTGTGAATATAACATTGGCTAAGGAACAGTAAACAGAGAGAAGTGGTGAAATGTTGTGTTCAGACTCGATGGGAGTATACAGTGGTGTTCCCCAGGGTTCCGTATTAGGACCACTGCTCTTTGTGCTCTTGGAAAACCCGGGGTGGGGAGGGCAGAGACCTCTCCTCCTCCCTCCTGACAGAGCTTCCCCTCTCTGCCGCCTCTGCTCCAATTGTTGGTGAGGTTATAGACCCAGAGACACTGTTACTACAGTCCCTATGCCTCGTCCAGAGTTGGGTCACCAAATCCTCTGTCCTCCATGAATGTCTGCTGCAGCTCACAACACAACCTCCAGAAAACCAGCCACAGCACTTCCAGTAACCTTACAATATCAGAAGCAAGTCAAAAGCCCCTCACCAGTAAGTTGGATGCCTGGTCATTTTAAATAACACTAGAGGGGGTTCGTCATGCTGTGAATGTATGTTCAGCTGAGAGTGACTAACACAGGCGGTCAGTGACCATGCACAGACCAAGTTTCAAAGACGTCCATCAAAGCTGCCAGAATGGTTGATTGACACCATATTCGAACCCCACTTCACGCTACAGACACACACACATTACACCCACACTAGCACCCCTGCCAGCCTGGGTGTCCTGTACAATATGCTGGATGTGACCAGCAGTGCAGCCCACACCATTTTATGGATCCAAACTTCCACACCACCAGTGGAGCTTGAGAGATGAAATGTGTGGTCAGGGAGAGAGACAGAGGGAAAGAAACTCACTTTAAAAAGGGAATTTGAAAAAGACTTTAAGATGAACAAGTTTCAGGAATATTGGAAATGAACAGGGGATTGGGATAATCAGAGGGATGAGGCCATGAAGGGATTTGATCACATGAGTGAGACTATTAAAATTGAGGTGTTACTGGAACAAGAGCCAATGTAGCTCAGTGAGCACAGGGATGTTGGGTGAACAGAATTTGGTGTAAATTAGAAGATGGCAGCAGAGTTTTGGATGACCACAAGGTTACAGAGAGTAGGATGTGGTAGACCAGTCCGGACTGTGTTAGAATAGTCAAGTCTCGAGATAACAAAGGCATGGGTGAGGGTTTCAGCAGCAGGTGAGCTGAGCTCTCTCTCTCAATCTCTCGCGGTTTCTCTCTCTCTCTGTCTCCCTCACTTGCTTTGTCCCAACCTCAGAAGCTTATTTATTTCAATCAGGTCGGCTTTTAATCTTCTAAACGCCAGCTGATATAAGCCTAGCCTGTCCAGACTTTCCTCATAAGACAGACCGCCTATTTCAAGTATCAGTCCACGTAAACCTTCTCTGAGCTGCCTCCAACGCATTTGCATCCTTCTGCTCTCACCAATGCCCTGTATAGCTGAAGCGTAACATCCCTACTTTTGCATTCAATTCCTCCTGCAATAAATGATACCATTCTATTAGTTTTCCTAATTACTTGCTGAACTTGCATTCTAACCTTATGCAATTCATGCACTAGGACACCCAGTTCCCCCTTGAACTTCGAGCTCTGCAATCTCTCACCATTCCGATAATATGCATTGTCAAACTTCTTCCTGCTAGAACAGACAGCTTCACTTTTCCCCACATTACACTCAGTTTGCCAGATCTTTGCCTACTCACTTAACCTATCTATATCCACTTGTAGCCCACTTATGTCCTCTTCACAACTTACTTTCCGACATATCTTTGTGTCGTCAGCAAATTTAGCAACCATACCTTCGGCCACTTCATCCAAGTCATTTGTATGCATTGTAAAAAGTTGAGGCCCCAGCATTAATTCCGGTGGGACATCAACAGCAGCAGCAGAATTGTACTCAACCACAGTCTCTAACCTCATGGCCCGGCATATCCCCCACACTCCCTTTACCATCAAGCCAGGAGACCAACCTTGGTTCAATGAAGAGTGCAGGAGGGCCTGCCAGGAGCAGCACCAGGCATACCTCAAAATGAGATGTCAACCTGGTGAAGCTACAACACAGGACTACTTGCATGTCAAACTACATAAGCAGCATGCGATAGACAGAGCAAAGCGATCCCATAGCCAATGGATCAGATCTAAGCTCTGCAGTCCTGGCACATCCAGCCGTGAATGATGGTGGACAATTAAACAACTAACTGGAGGAGGTGGCTCCACAAATATCCCCATCCTCAATGATGGTGGAGCCCAACACATCAGGGCGAAAGATAAGGCTGAAGCATTTGCAATAATCTTCAGCCAGAAGTGCCGAGTAGATGATCCATCTCGGCCTCCTCCAGAAGTCCCCAGCATCACAGATGCCAGACTTCAGCCAATTTGATTCACTCCACGTGATATAAAGAAACGACTGAAGGCACTGGATACTGCAAAGGCTATGGGCCCTGAAAGTATTCCGGCAATAGTACTGAAGACCTGTGCTCCAGAACTTGCCGCACCCTAGCCAAGCTGTTCCAGTACAGCTACAACACTGGCCTTTACCCTGCAATGTGGAAAATTGCCCAGGTATGTCCTGTACACAAAAAGCAGGACAAGTCCAACCCGGCCAATTACCGCCCCATCAGCCTACTCTCGATCATCAGTAAAGTGATGGAAGTTGTCGTCAACAGTGCCATCATGCGGCACTTCTCAGCAATACCTACTTAGTGACGCTCAGTTTGGGTTCCGCCAGGGCCACTCAGCTCCTGACCTCATTACAGCCTTGGTTCAAACATGGACAAAAGAGCTGAACTCAAGGGGTGAGGTGAGAGTGACTGCCCTTGATATCAAGGCAGCATTTGACCGAGTATGGCATCAAGGAGCCCTAGCAAAACAGAGGTCAATGGGAATCAAGGGGAAAACCCTCCGCTGGCTGGAGTCATACCTAGCACAAAGGAAGATGGTTGTGGTTGTTGGAGGTCAATCATCTGAGCTCCCGGACATCACTGCAGGGGTTCCTCAGGGTAGTGTCCTAGGCCCAACCATCTTCAGCTGCTTCATCTATGACCTTCCTTCAACCATACAGTCAGAAGTGGGGTTGTTCGCTGATGGTTGCAAAATGTTCAGCACCATTCGTGACTTCTCAGATACTGAAGCAGTCCGTGTAGAAATGCAGCAAGACCTGGACAATATCCAGGCTTGGGCTGATAAGTGGCAAGTAACATTCGCGCCACACAAGTGCCAAACAATGACCATCTCCAACAAGAGAGAATCTAATCATCTCCCCTTGACATTCAACGGCATTACCATCTCTGAATCCCCCCACTATCAGCATCTTAGGGGCTACCATTGACCAGAAACTGAACTGGAGTAGCCATCTAAATACCGTGGCTACAAGAGCAGGTCAGAGGCTAGGAATCCTGACGCGAGTAACTCACCTCCTGACTCCCCGAATCCTGTCCACCATCTACAAGGCACAAGTCAGGAGTGTGATGGAAAACTCTCCACTTGCCTGGATGGGTGCAGCTCCAACAACACTCAAGAAGCTCGACACCATCCAGGACAAAGCAGCCCGCTTAATTGGCACCCGATCTACAAACATTCACTCCCTCCACCACCGACGCACAGTGACAGCAGTGTGTACCATCTACAAGATGCACTGCAGCAATGCACCAAGGCTCCTGAGACAGCACCTTCCAAGCCCGCGACCTCTACCAACTATGAGGACAAGGGCAGCAAATACATGGGAACAGCACCACCTGCAAGTTCCCCTCCAAGTCACACAACATCCTGACTTGGAACTATATCGCCGTTCCTTCACTGTCGCTGGGTCAAAATCCTGGAACTCCCTTCTTAACAGCACTGTGGGTGTACCTACCCTAGATGGACTGCAGTGGTTCAAGAATGCAGCTCACCACCATCTTCTCAAGGCCAATTAGGAATGGGCAATAAATGCTGGCCTGGACAGCGGCGCCCACATCCCGTGAATGAATAAAAAATAGTCATCAAATATTGCCAAGCCGAAAATGACCCATTTTGCTTACTCTCTGTTTCCTGTTAGCTAGACCAATCTTCTATCCATGCCAATATGTTACCCCTACACCATTAGCTTTTAGTTTCTGCAATGGCCATTGATGTGACACCTTATCAAGTGCCTTCTGGAAATCTAAGTGCGTTACATCCAACGGTTCCCATTTATCCACAGCACATGTTACTTTCTCAAAGAACGTCAGAAAATCAGTGAAACATTAATTCCCTTTCACAAAACCATGTTGACTTTGCCTGATCACCTTGTATTTTTCTCTGTGTCCTGCTATAACGTCTTCAATAATAGCTTTTAACATCTGTTCCATAGCCATAAAGCCTATCTCACCTGTCACAGTTCGTATGTCGACTATGTCTATTCTGATTTGGTGCAGTATTTGAACTGACACTCCTCAATAAAAGGTGATACTTCGACCTCCTTTTTGTTAATCTATGACCCTAGATCAGACCTTACAGTGGTGTAGGAGAGGGAACAGATTTCATGTCAAAGTCTTGCCTCCATTTTCTATGACCCTGCATAATGGACAGGGACTACTGGGCAGTAATGTGCTCAAAGGTTATCAGCAGTAATTGATTATCTCTATATTTGTATATTGTCGAACCATAAAACATACCCCTGCTCTGGTGTCCAGTGTACCCTCAACATTCATGATTAAAATATCAGAGGAGTGTGAACCAGACACCTCTGATGACCCTGAGCTGCAGGCGATTATCGAGTCGGTGCTGAGTGTATTCACAACCCATAAAGATAACTGTGGAAACATGAGCAGACCGGAAGAAATTAACTGACCATTGCATGCTCCATGAAGCAGTATTCATACCGAGCTGAGATTATATCATATATTCCAGACATCATCAGGTCATATTTACAGCAGGGTGTAATTCACAAAGACACATTCATTACTAACTGCCCAATTTGATCGGTTAGAAAACCGGATGGCAGCTGGTGACTATTGACCATCACAAACACAACTCAGTCACCCCTGTGTGAACCCAGTTGTCTGAGAGACACCCACCCTACTCTCCCGGATTCCCAGCGGCAGGGCTGTCTTCACCACCCTGGATATCTCTAATGGTTATTGGAGTATCCAAGTAAAACTAGAGAAACAAATTAAATTCACATTCACTTCTGAGGACCAGAGATACCCCTGGACATGTCTGTCACAAGGGGTTCCACAATAACCCCACTATTCTCCACAAACCAATGGCCGGGGCCCTTATGAGCTTTTCTCAGCCTTTCTGCTCGCTGCAATATATCGATGATCTCCTCTTCATCACCACAGACCGTGTCCACACATTTAACCCTTTTACAGGAACTACTGCAGTTACTTTGGGAGCTGGAATAAAAGACCATCCACGTAAGGCCCAGCTGGTGCAAAATCGTGTCACCTCTCCAGGTGTCCATATTGGATCATCCAGCATCAGCCCAGACCAACATCAGGTCGAGACCATCCAGTGTCTATACCTGTCCACCACAAAGACTGCCCGGTGTCCTGCCTCAGGCTGGTGGGGTATCAGTGGACCCTCATCCAGTGTCTACCCCTGTCCAGCTCAAAGACTGCCCGGTGTCCTTTCCTCAGGCTTGTGGGGTATCAGTGGACCCTCATCCAGTGTGTATCCATGTCCAGCTCAAAGACTGCCCTGTGTCCTTTCCTCAGGATGGTGGGTATCAGTGGACCCTCATCCCCCGATTTCCAGAGACCGTGACTCCTCTTTATGAACTAACTAATGGTGATGATGACCAGGTTTAAGCCGATTGGACTGAAGAGAGCACAGAAGCAGTAATACAACTGAAGAAAGCTGTCGCCCAGGCAACGTGTCTTATCTCACCTAGCCCTGACAAGACTTTCCACATGGAGTTTGGGGACACAGTTAAAAGCCTGGCTGCTGTCCTATGTAGAGAAAACCAGGAGAAACTACTCCCTATTGTGAATGATCCAGAATTGTGAGTGGGTCTGAACTGATTTACTCTGTTTGTGAAGGACATTTGTTAACCACATTCTGGGACATCAAACATTTCACTTACATTATGGGGTTCAACAGGGTGATACTGCCCAGTCCATTATAAACTTTCCCAGTATAGGAAAGCAGTAGTAATAGTATTCACCTGTCAGAGAGACATGGAGTCGTAGTCTTTTCAGCACAGAATGAGGCCATTCGGCTCTTTGTAGATAAACCCGGTCAGTCTCTTACCCCAGCTCTGTCTCCATATTCCTGCAAGTTTATTTCCCTCAAGTGTCCATCCAATATCGTTTTGAAATCATTCACCATCTCTGCTTCCACCACCCTCGTAGGCAGTGATTTCCAGGCCATTCCCACTCGCTGTGTAAAAATGTTGTTCCTCACATCCCCCTGTATCTCTTGCCCACAACTTTAACTCTAGTCCTTGTACCATTAACTAATGGGAACATCTTTTCCTGTCTACCTTATCCAAACATGTCATCATCTTGTATACCTCTATCAAATCTCCCCTCAATCTCCTTTACTACAAGGGAAACAATCCCAGCTTTTCCAGACTAACCTTGCAGCTAAAATCCTCCATCCCTGGAACCATTCTGGTAAATCTCCTCTACACCCTGTCAAGGACCCTCAGATCATTCCTAAAGTGTGTTGAACAGAACTAAATGCAGTACTCCAGTTGGGGCTTAACCAGAGCTTTATAAAGGTTCAGCATAACTTTCCTTCTTCTGTGTTCACTACCTCTATGTATGAAGCCCAAGATCCCATATGCTTTACTAACGACTCTCTCAATATGTCCTGCCACATTCAAGCATCTATGTACATGAACCGCATGTCCTTTCGTCCTTGCATACACTTTAGAACTGTGCCATTAAGTGTATATTGCCTCTCCCTGTTACTGATGATAAAATGCATTACCTCACACTTGTCTGTATTAAATTCCATTTGCCTCCTATCTGCCCATTCTGCTCGCCTATCTATTTCCCGTTGCAGTTGACTGGTATCAACCTCACTTTTTGCCCCGTCTCCAAGTTTGGTATCATCAGCAAATTTTGAAATGTTGCTCTATATTTCAATATTCAAATCATATATTCATATCAAAAAACAAAAACAGTGGTCCTAGCACTGACCCTTGGGGAACACCACGGTCTAGCTTCCTCCAATCTTCAAAACAATCATTTACTACGACTCACTATTTTCTGTCCTTAAGCCAGTTTTAATTTAATTTTGACAATGACCCTCTTACTCCATGAGCAATTTAACAAGCCTTTTATGTGGAACCATATCAAATGCTTTGTTAAAATCCATATAAATAGCATCCATGGCAGACCCTTCATCAACCTTCTTTGTTACGTCATCAAAAATTTAATTAGGGTAGTCAAATACGATCTGCCTTTACTGGAGTGTGTACGAAATGTGTTTCTGGAGCAGTACGTTGAAGGAACAATTCTAGATCGGGCGATTATAGATTTACTATTATGCAATGCGAAAAGGCTAATGAAAAGCTTTGCTGTCAAGGAGCCTTTGAGAATTAATGACCATAATCCGGCAGAATCTCACATTAAGTTTGAATGTGATAATTTTGAAACTCGGGTCTTAAATCTGAACAAGGGAAACTATGAAAGTATGAGGGACAAGTTGGCTGTTGTGGATTGGGAAAATACACTAAACAGATTTGACAGTAGACAGGCAATGGCTTGTAGTTAAAAATACTACATGGTCGACAACAGATAGATATTCCTCTGAGGCACAAGCAACCAATGGGAAAGTTGAATCAACTGTGGCTAACAAAAGAATTTAAAGATTGCATTAGATCAAATGAAGTGGTTTATTAGGATGCCAGATAAATCCCCTGGACCAGATGAGCTACATCCCAGAGTGTTGAAGGAGGTGGCTATCGAGATGGTGGATGCTAAGGTGGGTATCTTTCAAAATTCTACAGATTATGGAAGGATTCCTGAGACTGGAAAGTAGCAAATGCAACCCTACTATTTAAGAAGCGTGGGAGAGGGAAATATGAGATCTAAAGACCTGTTAGTTTGACATCACAGTGTCTCAGATTCACAGAATTGTACAGCACAGAAATAGGCCTTTTGGACCATTGTGTCCGTGTGGCCATCAGGCACCTAACTAATCTAATCCCATTTCCAGCACTTGTCCAGTAGCCTTGTCTCCTATGGCGTTTCAAGTGCCAATATAAACACTTCTTAAATGTTGTGAGTGTTCCTGTCTCTATCACCTCTTCAGGCAGTGCGTTCCAGATTCCAACTGCCTTCTGAGTGAAAAAGCTGTTCCTCAAATCCCCTCTAAACCTCCTACGCCTTACCTTAAATTTATGTCCCCTGGTTATTGACCCTTCTGCTAAGGGATGAAAAGGTTCTTCCTATCCAACCTATCAATGCCCCTCATAATTTTGTATACCTCAAGCATCTACCTCCAAACCCCCCCCCCACCCCCCGCCCCCACAGCCTTCTCTGCTCTAAGGAAAACAACCCGAGCCTATCCAGGCTCTCTTCGTAGCTGACATTCTCCAGCCCAAGCAACATCCTGGTGAATATTCTCTCCACCCTCTCCAGCGCAATCACATCCTTCCTGTAGTGTGGTGACCAGAACTGGACACAGTACTCCAGCGGTGGTCTAAGTAGGGTTTTATACAGCTTCATCATAACCGACCTGCTCTTACATTCTATTCCTCAGCCACTGAAGGCAAGTATCCCATATGCCTTCCTAACCACCTTATCTACCTGTGCTGCTGCCTTCAGTGATCTATGGACAAGTACACCAAGGTCCCTCTGACTCTCTGTACTTCCTAGGTTCCTACCATCCATTGTATATTCCCTTGACATGTTAGTCCTCCCACAATGCATCACCTCACTGCTCTGTCCGTCAGTCGTAGGGGAAAAAAATTGAATCTACTGTGAAGGGTGTGATAACTGGACACTTAGAAAATAATGGTAAAATTGACAGAGTCAACATGGATTTATGAAAGGGACATCATATGTGACAAACCTTTTGAAGTTTTCGAGGATTTACTTTGAGCATAGATAATGGAGCCAGTTTAAAGCGACTCGATCGAAGACTTTCCCCACTATGCTGAGCAGCGAGATTCTACAGTAGTTGTTGCAGTCACCACGGTCACCTTTGTTATATAGAGGGTGATGATATTGGCATCACACATGTCCTGAGGTACTGCTTCCTCATCCCAGCATAGGCAAAGCAGTTCATAAAGTGCTGAGAGTATAGCAGGCTTGGCACTCTTGATTATTTCAGGGGCAATGCCGTCCTTCCCAGGGGCTTTTCCGCTGGCTAGAGAATTAATGGCATCACTGAGTTCGATTTTGTTGGCTGTACGTCCAGCTCATCCATGACTGGCAGAGGGTGGGCTGCACTGAGGGCGATCTCAGTGACAACATTCTCCCTGGCCATGTGAGCCGCATCAAAGATGGCAAGTTCCCCAATGACAAATTGCACAGTGAGCTCGCCACTGGTATCGGACACACTGGCCGTCCATGTCTCCGCTTTAAAGACTTGAAGTCCTGTGACATTGATCACAACTCATGGGAGTCAGTTGCCAGTGATCGCAAGAGCTGGTGGGCAGCCATAAAGGCGGGGCTAAAGTGTGGCGAGTCGAAGAGACTTGGCAGTGGGCAGGAAAAAAGACAGAAGCGTAACAGCCCCGACAACCAATTTTATCTGCAGCGACTGTGGAAGAGCCTGTCACTCTAATATTGGCCTTTATAGCCACTCCAGGCGCTGCTTCACAAACCACTGACCACCTCCAGGCGCTAACCCATTGTCTCTCGAGACAAAGAGGCCAAAAAAGAAGATAATGGAGAAGCAGTGGATGTAGGTTATTTGGATTTACAGAAGGTTTTTGATAAGGTCACACACAGGAGGTTAGTAAATAAAATTAGAGAACATGGGATTGGGGGGTAATATACTGGTATGGATTGACAATTGGTTAACAGACAGAAGAGAGAGAGTTGGAATAAAGCCGTCATTCTCAGGATAGCAGGCTCTTACTAGTGGGGTACCACAAGGATCTGCACTCGGACCACAGCTGTTCACAATCTATATTGGACGTGGGGCCTAAATGTAATATTTACAAATTTACCGATGACACAAAACTAGCTGGGACTGTAAGTTGTCAGGAGGATGCAAGGAAGCTTCAAGCAGATTTGGACAGGCTAAGTGAATGGGCAAGAACATGGTCGATGGAATATAATGTGAATAAGTGTCAAATGATCCACTCTGGTTAAAAAAAAAAACAGAAAGACAGAATATTTCTCAAATCGTAATTGGTTGGGAAGTTCATGAGTAACTAAAAGCTAGTATGCAGGTGCAACAATTAATGAAGAAGGAAAATGGTATGTTGGCCACCATCACAAGGGGATTTGAGTACAGACATAAAGATGTATTGATTCAATTGTATACAGACTTGGTGAGACTGCACTTGGAGTTTTGTTTACAGTTCGGTGTCCCTATCAAAAGAAGGGTATGCTTACAGTAGAGGGAGTACAATGCAGGTTCAGCAGACTAATCCCTGGGATAGCGGTATTGTCGTATGAGGAGAGGTTGAGAAAACGTGGCCTGAACTCTCTTGAGTTTCAAGGAATGAGAGTTGATCACATACAAAGTTCTTATAGGGCGTTTCCCCTGGCTGGTGAGTCTAGAACCAGTGGATATAATCTCAGAATAAGCAATAGGCAATTTAAGACTGAGAGTGAGAAGAATTTCTTCACTCAGAGGGTGTTAAATCTTTGGAATTCACTACCACAGAGGGTGTGGGAGATCAACACTGAGCATGTTCAAGACTGAAATCAATGGATTTCGGGAGACAAATGACATCAAGGGATACGGGGATAGAGCAGGAAAGTGGCGTTGAGGTACATGATCAATCATGAACTAACTCAATGACAGAGCAGCCTCGGCGGGCTGAATGGTCTACTACTGATCCTATGTTCCTACAAATACGTGCTTTGTATCCTTCATTAACTGAAAACTCTCCGAGTTTCTGTCCATTTCTTCTTTAATTCTTGTTTGTAAAACATTACCCACCACTGATGTGAAACAAACTGGTCTGTAGTTACTAGGACTGTGCTCACAGCCTTATTACAGCAAATTCAAGGTAATTGGCAAAGAACCAAAGGCAAAATGAGTAGAATTTTCTTTCACAGCCAAATCTAGAGCCCCCGATTATCTAGAAACATACAGAGTAAGATAAATCAGAAGAAAAAAGCTTATGACAGTCACAAACAAATAATACTTTAGATAGCCAAGAGGTGTATAGAAAGTGTAGGGGTGAAGTAAAAAAGGAAATTAGAAAAGCAAAGAGAGGACATGAAAAAAATATTGACACGTTAAATCAAGGAAAACCCAAAGATGTGTTTTCAGTACATTAAGAACAAGAGGATAACTAAGGAAAGGGGAGGGCATGTCAGAGATGTACAAAGTAATTTATGCGTGGATGCAGAAGATGTGGGTAGGGTCCTTAATGAGTTTTATGTCTCTGTCTTCACAAGGGAGAGGGATAATGCTGACATTGTAGTTAGAGAGGAGGTGAAATATTAGATATGATAAGCATAATGAGAGAGGAAGTACTAGAGGGTCTGACATCATTGAGAGTGAATAAATCACCAGGGCTGGAAGGATTGTATCCCAGCTGTTAAGAGGAGCCAGGGAGGAAATAACACGCTCGTTGGATAATCTTCAAATCCTCACTTGATACAGGAGAGGTACCAGAGGTTTGGAGGTCTGTAAACGTTGTACCGTTATTTAAAAAGGGTGCCAGGGATAGGCCAAATAATTAAAAGCTTGTCAGTCTGACCTCGCTGGTGGGTATATTATTAGAATCAATTCTGTGGGATAGAATAAGCAGTCACTTAGAAAGGCACAGATTAATCAGAGACAGTCAGCATGGATTTGTTAAGGGGAGATCTTGTCTTACTAACTTAATTGAGTTTTCTGAGGAAGTAAGGATGATTGATGAGGGTAATGCAATGGAGGTGGTCTACATGGATTTTAGTAAGGCATTTTACAAGGCCCCAGATGGCAGACTGATCAGTAAAAGGAATGTCCATGGGCTACAGGGGAATGTGGCAGTTTGGATCCAAAATTGGCTCAGTGACAGGTTACAAAGGGTAATAGTCAACACATGTTTTTGTGAGTGAAAAGTTGTTTCCAGTGGCGTTTCACAGGGCTCAGTGCAGGCTCTCTTCCTGTTTGCTGTGTATATTAATGATTTGGACTTAAATGTGGGAGACAGGATTTCAAAATTTGCTGGTGACACACAAATTGGCCGTGGAGTTGATAGTGAAGAGGTTAGCCTGAGACTCCAGAAAGATATTCATGTTTGGTTGAGTGGACGGAAAAGTGGCAAATGGGATTCAATCCAGAGATGTGTGAGGTAATGTATTTGGAGAGAGAAAACAAAGTGAGGGAGCAGACAAAAACATGGTGATATTGAGAGGGGTAGAAGAGGTGAAACAAAGGATAATTGTTGATGGGTGTTTTAGCGATTTGAGGACTGTTTCCAGTTGCATTCCACAGGGCTCAGTCCTGGGTCCCCTGTTTTTTGCAATACATATTAACGATTTGGATGTAAATGCAGGTGACATGATAAAGACGTTTGCAGACGACACAAAGATTGGCCACGTGGTAGATAGCGAGGAGGATATCTGTAAGCTGCAGGAAGATATTGATAGTCTAGCCAGACGGGCAGAAAAGGGTCAAATCGAATTCAAACCCGGAGATATATGAGGTGATTCATTTGGGGAGGTCAACCAAGGCAAAGGAATACACGATTAATGGGAAAATACTGAGAAGTTTAGAGGAAGCGAGCGACCATGGAGTCAATGTCCACAGATCCCGAAAGGAAGCTGGACAGGTCGTTAAGGTGGTTAAGAAGACATATGGAATCTTTTCCTTTATTAGCCGAGGTATAGAGTACAAGAGCAGGGAGGTTATGCTGGAACTGTATAAATCATTGGTTTTGCCTCTACTTGAGTACTGTGTGCAGTTCTGCTCACCTCATTACAGAAAGGATGTAATTGCACTAGAGAGGGTACAGAGGAGATTTACGAGGATGTTGCCAGGACTGGAAAAAATGCAGCTACGAGGATAGATTGGAAAGGCTGTGGTTGTTCTCCTTGGAACAGAGAAGGCTGAGGGGAGATCTGATTGAAATGTACAAGATTGTGAGGGGCCTGGATAGAGTGGAGGTGAAGGGTCTATTCACCTTAGCAGAGAGATCAGTGAGGAGGGAGCATAGACTTAATGTGATTGGTAGAAATAACAAAGGGGAAATGAGAGAAGACCTTTTTACCCAGTGGGTGCTGTAGGTCTTGGAACACACTGCCTGAAAGTGTAGCAGAGGCAGAAACCCTCAAACCATTCAAAGGCAGTCTGGATATGCACCTCAGGTACAATAATCTGCAGGGATACGGAACAAATGCTGCAAAGTGGGATTAGATTGAACTGTTCGATTTTTCAGCGAGCACAAGCAGAGGGGCTGAATGGCCTCCTTCTTGCCGTAGGTTTTCTATGATTCTATTACCCATCAGCCAGCCCAGGCTGCTGCTGCCCATGTCGAGGTGTTGCAGTCTGAATCCGAGTCCTCAAACCCCAGAGCTGCTCGAGGACGTCCTGCAAGGTCATCTGCAGTCTCCTCAGTGAAAGTCAGCAACTTTCCACCAGCCATGCTGCAATCACTGGGGAAACACTGTGTAGGAGCACTAGGCAGGTTGAGGGCATCCACAAGTCAGGGACTAAGGAAATAAACAAGGGTGAATAGTTCAGTATTGTTTGTACAATTGGATGTGTTGTTGGATAAAGATGTTAATGAAAATGTTTTGGTGGTGTTTTTTTAACAGGATAATTACCAAGGGGACACTGTGATGGGGCGTCTCAGATGAATGTAATGGTGGAGAATGGGCATCCATGTTGGGAAAGGGAGGTTGTCCTATGGGAACCGTAATTATAGCTGGGATTCCCCGACAGCCTATCCGGGTCGAAGGCATCCAGGAAATATCCTCTCTGCCTCCTCCTCCTCGTGAGGTGGCCTCCGGATTCCTGCTGCCAATGCCTGTGTCCTCATGATGGTGATGATATGAAGGGTGCAGCAGAACACCATGAATTTGGACACCTGCTCCAGTGTGTACTGGAGGGCTCCCCCCGAGCTGTTCAGACATCACAAGCATTACACTGATGGTCTGTTCCACCATGTTCCTGGTGACTCCATTGCTCACGTTATATTCGGGTGATTTTCATGTGGATGATTTGTAGTTGGGGTGTGGGAGGAGGAGAGTGTGTGGTGTTTAGAGGTAATGAGCCATTGATGGAGGAGGTAGCCTTCTCCTCTCAGGAGCCATGAAGATCCGATGACAGTGGCAATGGCCGACTGTTTCAGATTGAAGGTATGGTGGCTGCTGCCTGGAAAGAAGGCATTCATCAACATGATATACTGGGCATGGTCACACACTATCTGTACATTAATAAGAATAAAATATTCTTTAACAAAGGAGCAGAAGTGGGCCATTCGGCCCCCAGGAGAGCTGCACTATTTAATAAGATCATCCCTGGTCCGATGGTATTCTTAACTATATTTTCCTGCCTGCTCTGAGTAGCCACAGACTCTCTTGTCAATCAATGGAGTTTTTTTCAGTTCCTGTACATCTCCCCATTGATATGGGGACCCCGCGGAATCACCTACGCCATCAGGAATCCCACCATCCCGACAAAGCCAGGGGATTTCTCATCCTGGTTCTCCCTGCTGAGGGATAAAGTTATGTACTCACCTCACTCGACATAGGTGACCTCCGTCACCCAGCATCAATGGACAACATAGAGAGAGATAATGGATACGTTACCCGCTTGTGCCTGGAAAAATCCAGATACATAGAAGTTCAATGAAACTGTGACCTTAACAGCCACTGAAGGCTCCGTCCGAACGCTGGTGTGAGGCTCCAGGTCATGTTACAGCAGGTGACACAGCTCTGTGACCACCTCCTTATTGAATCAAAGTCACCTCACACACTGCTCCTGGGTTAGGTGTAGGTAGGAAAGTGCTCTTGGGAAACCCGGGGTGAGTAGGGCAGAGCCCCCTACTCCTCCCTCTTTACAGAGCTTCCCCTCTCTGCAGCCTCTGTTCCATCTGCTGGTCATGTTACAGAGCCAGAGACACTGTAACTACAGTCCCCATACCTCGTCCAGATGTGGGTCACCAAATCCTCTGCCCTCCCTGAGTCTCTGCAGCAGCTCACAACACAACCTCCAGAAAACCATCCACAGAACCTCCACTAACTTTACAATAGCAGAAGTAAGTCAAAATCCCCTCACCTGTAAGTTGGATGCCTGGTCCTTTTAAATAACACTAGAGGGGGTTCCTCGTGCTGCTGAATGTATGTTCAGCTGAGAGAGACTAACACAGGTGGTCAGTGGACATGCACAGACCAAGTTTCATAGGCGTGAATCAAAGCTGCCCAACGCCCTGTCCAGCATGGAGCACAGCACGGGGCATGGCAGAAGTGGCTAGCGGTGCATCTCACATCATTTTATTGTTTCTGGGTTTGTTGCACCGACATCTCTACAGAGCCCAAACGACAGCCAGGGAACAATACAGAGGGGAAATATTTCACTTTAAATAGAGAATTGAATAAATGCTTAAAGGTGAATACGTTGTAGGAATATGTGAAATAAGGAGGTGAATGGGACTAATTGGACGGGTGAGGCCATAGAGGGATTCAAACACAAGAATGAGAATATTCTAAAATTAGGGTGCTGCCAGAGCGGGAGCCAATGTAGATCAGTGAGCACAGGGGTCATGGGTGATCGAGGTTTGGTGTGAGTTAGGATACAGGCAGCATATTTCTGGTTGGGATGTAGTTTATGAAGGTTTTTGACTGGGAGGGTGGGCAGGGAAGCATTGGGAGTCAAATTTAACAAAGTTATGAATGAGGGTTTATGCAGCATGTGGGCTTAGACAGAGCTGGAACCAGGTGATATTAGGGAGCTGGGAGGTTAAAGGATTGGTACTGGAGAGGATATGGTGTTGAAACTCAGCTGAGGGTTAAAAGGATCGCCGAGGTTGTAAACAGCCTGGTTCACCCTCAGACACTGACCTTGCTGGCGGATGGAGTCAGTAGATAGGAAATGATGTTTGTGATGGGGTTCGAAGACACTGACTTTAGTCTACATGAAACTTAAATGAGAAGAACAGTATATCAGTGAAATGTGGTTTATTGATATAATGAATCAAGGATTACAGATCTCATAACTATACGTAGGGATCTACCAGGAAACCAACAGCAGCAAAGATGACAGAGTACATTGCAAGAGTATATTACAAAAATAGTATTACTGTTAACAATGGCTTGTAGAGTTAGCAGCCAGATGCAGAGACTTAACAGGAATAACAGTAGCAGCAAGTAAGCACTGTAAATGAGGAGAACAGTAATGTGTTCCAACATTTGTTCAACAATTTGTTGAATTAATAACTGGATAGAGAAACTTACCAGGGACACCAACAACAGCGAGGATAGGATAGTAAATGTGTTGAATAAAAAGAAGTGCGTAATAGATCCGCCAATTTAACGATAGCCAATCATAGTTAGTATAAAGATAATCAAGCTCCCAGGAAAAACTCCTTCTCATTGTCGTAACATTCCAATCTATGGTTCTCAGATTCTGACCCATTGTTGTAACATTCCAATCTATTGTTCTCAGATTCTGATTTATCCTCTCCCTCTATCTGGAGCCGCTGATCCCTGTTAGTGCCAGGGGTGATGCTCCAGCCAACCCACTGAATATAACACATTGAAAGGAGTCTCTTATTAAGAAGAAGGATACCCTCCAGTGATACAATTAGAGTCCATGGAGACTGACATTAATTAAAGTCACTGAACAAACAGGTTCAGTTAACCCCTTTCAATCCAACATTTTCTGTACCGCAATAAACATTTATCCGGTCTGGACGGGATGTTTGAGGGTTGCTGCGGGAAGAAATGTTGGAAGTAGCGGAGCTACTGGCCAGAATCATCCAATCCTCCTTGGATATCGGAGTGATGACAGAGGACTGGAGGTTTTCAAAATTCTACACCCTGTTCCAAACAGTAGTGATAGGCTACACACTGGAACTACTGACCCATCAGTCTCACCTCACTGAAATGTTGGGGAAACATTTAGAGTCTCTAATCTGGGACAAGATAATTGTGGTTTGAATAGCATGAGTTTATAAATGACAAGAAGGTCCACCAGATATGTTAGTGGCAAATCATGTCTGACTATCTTGATCATATTCTTTGATGAAGTAATGGAGAGTGTTGCTGCGGATAGCATGGTTGCTACTTTGTATATGAACAATCAAAAGTCGTGGAATCAAATGCCATTTAATAGATTTGTTAGGAAGTCTGAACCTCATGGATTCAAGAGGCAGTGACAGTGTGGATATGACATTGGCTAAGGGATAGAATACAGAGGGAATTGGTGATCTATTGTTGCTCAGACAGTGGAGGGGATTATACAGTGATGCTCCCCAATGGTCAGTATTCAGGCCATTGTTCTTTTATAAAAACATACATAAACATATATCTGTGTACTGTGTTTGTGTGTGACATTTACTTATCTATAAAAGGCATAATTTCAATGTTCTCAGGTGACAGAAACTCGGAAATGTAAAAAAATAAGGATGATATCAGAGGGATTCAGGGAGAGAGATGACATGAGGTAATGAGGCACATGACATTTACTGCAGACATGAGTGAAGGGAGGAAGAATGAGGTGAGGCAATGGAAATGAAATGGGGCAATTTTAAATTGGGTGCATGAACAGATGTCTTTGAATGTAGCTGGACAAGTTGATAAAATTATTAAAAACACATCCGGGATATCGAACTTTATTAAAAGAGGCATTGCGTGGAAATGCGAGGAAGCTAACTAAAACTTTAAAAATCACTGGTTAGGTCTCAGTTCAGGAATTGTGTCCAATTCTGAGCATTACTTATTAGAAAGGATGTCAGAATCTTGGAGAAGGTGCAGAGGAGATTTACTGGAATGGTCCAGGAATGAGGAAGTTCAGGTACATGTGGAAACGACAGAAACAGGAAATAGAGCAGATCAGGTAAAGGGGAAATTTAATAGAGCAGATCACAATTATGTGCAGTTTTGACAGAGTAAGATAAACTGTTTCCTTTGGGAAAAGGACCAATAACAATACTCAAAATACTTGGCAAAAGATGCAGAGGTGGCATAAGGAAAACATTTTTATACAGTGAGTTGCTATAGTCTGGAATACACGGTCTGAAGTTGTGCTGGAAGCAGATTCAAGAGCAAGTTTCAAAAGGGAACTGGATAAATGCTGCAGAGGGGGATTTGCAGGACTTTGGGAAAAGAGGAGGAAAGAGGGGTAAAATAAAAAGCTCTTTCAAAGATGGCACAGGCACGATGGGCCAATGGACTGCTTCCATGCTTTGTGATTCTCCGATTCTATGGTAACAGAATCCATTGAGTCCTTATTCCGTGTGTACAATTGATGTCCAGCAGTTCTTGAGCCAGCGGCTCATTGTTACTTGTATCCTCACACAGATAACAGAAGAAAGGCAAACACAAGGTGCAGGTGTGGTGAATTGTGTTGACAATTTACTTATTGATTTATGACGTCTCTCTCTTTGATCACTTCAATCAGTCAGTTACAAACACATTGATTTTGTTCCTATTTTATTTCCTGTCTATTTGTTCCCAGGATATGGGTGGTACTGACAAGGTCGGCATTACTTCCCCATCCCTGGTTACCATGAGAAAATGATAGGCCTTCATCCTGAACCACTGCAGTCCATGTGGTGAAGGTGTTCCCACAATACTGTTACATAAAGGATTTCAGGCGATCAACCCAGTGATGATGAAGGGACGGTGATATCTATCCAAGTCTAGATGGTCTGTGCCTCGGAGGACGGGAATATGGTGGTGATGGTGTCAGAGTCCGAGCTGAATTCTACCCCCTCCCCTCTGTCTTTTGTCCCTTGACTGCAAACTGTAATTGTTTTCTTTAGAGCAGGAATGTTAAATGGAGATTGAATAGAGATATGCAAAATCTTGAACAATATTTGATGGAGCAAAGACAGAGAGTTTGGTTTCACTGGAAGTACTGTCAGTAACCAGAGGACACATTTTTAAGGTGATGAGCCAACAAAAATGCATTGATTTACTATAAACCGGAATTCACAGCCTGAAAGAGTGGTGAAGCAGATTCAATAATAAATTTAAAAAAGAGAATTGATTCAATAGTATCAGGGGAGATTTTCAGCGAAGTGGTAATTGTGTAGAGGAGAGGGACAAATTGGATTTCTCCTTCAAACAGCATGCACAGACACGATGGGCCAAATAGCCTCCTCAGTGCTGTATGATTCTTTGAGTCTGTGGAAACAGAAACCATTGAAACCTTACCTGATTTGTCCAACAGACGGTCAACAATTTTAAGCAGAGGCTGATCATTACTTGTACTTTGATATGGTTCAGGAAAACATCATGTTGGATTAACACAGATGAGGGAGAGAATTAGTCCTTTCCTGCTCTGGTTGTTTGGTCAGTACCACACTGTGTGGAAGAAACACTGATCAGGGATAGACGGACAGCAATTTAAAGCAGAGGCTGATCGTTACTTGCACTTGGAACACACCTTGTTGGATTAACACAGGCGAGGGAGAGAGATGGAAATCTCCTGCTCTGTGTGTGGGGGTCATTAACACAACTTGTTGGATTCGCACAGGCCAGGGAGAGAAATAGAAATGTCTTGCTCTGTGTGTGTATATGGGGGTCAGTACCACACTATGTGGGAATGACACAGATCAGGGATAGAATGGTCATTTCCTGCTCTCTGTGTGTCTGTGGAAGTCATTACCACTCGGGGTGGGAGTGACACAGATCAGGGATAGAATTGGTCCTTTCCTGCTCTCTGTGTGGGTCAGCAACACACCGGGTGGGATTAACACAGGCCGGGGATAGAATTGGGTCTTTCCTGCTCTCTGTGCCTGGGTCAGTACCACTTCGGGTGTGATTAACACAGGCCGGGGATAGAATTGGGTCGTTCCTGCACTCTGTGTGGGTCAGTATCACACCGGATGAGATTAAAACAGGCTGGGAGAGAATTGGGTCCATCCTGCTCTCTGTGTGGGTCAGTACCACACCGGGTGGGTTTAACACAGACCAGGAATAGAATTGGGCACATCCTGCTCTCTGTGTGTTTCAGTACCAAACCGGGTGGGAGTAACACATGCAGGGGATAGAATTGGGTATATCCTGCTCTCTGTGTGGGTCAGTACCACACCGGGTGGGATTAACACAGGCCGGGGATAGAATAGGGGCTTTCATGCTCTCTGTGTGGGTCAGTACCACACCGGGTGGGAACAAAACAGGCTGGGGGGAGAATTGGGTCTTTCCTGCTCTCTGTGTAGGTCAGTACCACACCAGGTGGGATTAACACAGGCCGGGGATAGAATTGGGTCTTTCCTGATTTCTGTGTGGGTGAGTACCACACTGGGAAGGATTAACACAGGCCGGGGATAGAATTGGGTCTTTTCTGCTCTCTGTGCCTGGGTCAGTGCCACACCAGGTGCGATTAACACAGGCCGGGGATAGAATTTGGCATTTCCTGCTCTCTGTATGGGTCAGTACCACACCGGGTGGGATTAACACAGGCTGGGATAGAATTGGGTCTTTCCTGCTCTCTGTGTGGGTCAGTACCACTTCGGATGTGATTAGCACAGGCCGTGGATAGAATTGGGTCTTTCCTACTCCCTATGTGGGTCAGTACCACACCGGGTGGGATTAACACAGGCCATGGATAGAATTGGGTCTTTTCTGCTCTCTGCGTGGGTCAGAACCACACCGGGTGGGATAAAACAGGCGGGGGACAGAATTGGGTCCATCCTGCTCTCTGTGTGTGTCAGTACCACACCGGGTGTGAATTACACAGGCAGGGGATAGAATTATGTCTTTCCTGCCCTCTGTGCTTGGGTCAGTACCACACCGGGTTGTATTAACACAGGCCGGGGATAGAATTGGGTCTTTCCTGCTCTCTGTGTGGGTCAGTACCACACCGGGTGGGATTAATACAGGTAGGGATAGAATTGGGTCTTTCCTGCTCTCTGTGTGTGTCAGTACTACACCGGGGGGGATTAACACAGGCCGGGATAGTATTGGGTCTTTTCTGCTCTCTGTGTGGTTCAGCATCATACCGGGTGGGATTAACACAGGCCGTGGATAGAATTGGGTCTTTCCTGGTCTCTGTGTGGAACAGTACCACACCGGGTGGGATTAACACAGGCTGGGGATAGAATTGGGTACATCCTGCTCTCTGTGTGCGTCAGTACCACACCGGGTGGAATTGACACAGGCTGGGATAGAATTGGGTCCATCCTGTTCTCTGTGTGGGTCAGTGCCACACCGGGTGGAATTAACACAGCCTGGGGAAAGAATTGAATCTTTCCTGCTCTCTGTGTGGGTCAGTGCCACACCGGGTGGGATTAACACAGGCCGGGGATAGAATTGGGTCTTTCCTGATCTCTGTGTAGTTCAGCATCACACCGGGTGGGATTAACACAGGCCGTGGATAGAATTGGGTCTTTCCTGGTCTCTGTGTGGAACAGTACCACACCGGGTGGGATTAACACAGGCTGGGGATAGAATTGGGTACATCCTGCTCTCTGTGTGCGTCAGTACCACACCGGGTGGAATTGACACAGGCTGGGATAGAATTGGGTCCATCCTGATCTCTGTGTGGGTCAGTGCCACATCGGGTGGGATTAACACAGGCCGGGGATAGAATTGGGTCTTTCCTGATCTCTGTGTAGTTCTGTACCACACCGGGAGGGATTAACAGACTGGGGATGGAATTGAATCTTTCCTGCTCTCTGTGTGGGTCAGTGCCACACCGGGTGGGATTAACACAGGCCGGGGATAGAATTGTGTCTTTCCTGCTCACTGTGTGGTTCAGTACCACACCGGGAGGGATTAACACAGGCCGGGGATAGATTTGGTTCTCTTCTGCTCTCTGTGTGTGTCAGTACCACACCGGGTGGGATTAACACAGGCCGGGGATAGATTTGGTTCTCTTCTGCTCTCTGTGTGTGTCAGTACCACACCGGGTGGGATTAACACAGGCTGGGGATAGAATTGTGTCTTTCCTGCTCACTGTGTGGTTCAGTACCACACCGGGAGGGATTAACACAGGCCGGGGATAGAATTGAATCTTTCCTGCTCTCTGTGTGGGTCAGTGCCACACCGGGTGGCATTAACACAGGCCGGGGATAGAATTGGGTCTTTCCTGATCTCTGTGCGGGTCAGTACCACTCCGGGTGGGATTAACACAGGCCGGGGATAGATTTGGTTCTCTTCTGCTCTCTGTGTGTGTCAGTACCACACCGGGTGGGATTAACACAGGCTGGGGATAGAATTGTGTCTTTCCTGCTCACTGTGTGGTTCAGTACCACACCGGGTGGGATTAACACAGGCCGGGGATAGAATTATGTATTTCCTGCTCTCTGTGTGGGTCAGTACCACACCGGGTGGGATTAACACAGGTAGGGATAGAATTGGGTCTTTCCTGCTCTCTGTGTGTGTCAGTACCACACCGGGGGGGGGGGGGGGGGGATTAACACAGGCCGGGATAGAATTGGGTCTTTTCTGCTCTCTGTGTGGTTCAGTATCACACCGGGTGGGATTAACACAGGCCGGGATAGAATTGGGTCTTTCCTGCTCTCTGTGTGGAACAGTACCACACTGGGTGGGATTAAAACAGGCTGGGGATAGAATTGGGTCCATCCTGCTCTCTGTGTGGAACAGTACCACACCGGGTGGAATTGACACAGGCTGGGATAGAATTGGATCCATCCTGTTCTCTGTGTGGGTCAGTGCCACACCGGGTGGAATTAAAAAAGGCTTTGATAGAATTAGGTCTTTCCTGATTTCTGTGTGGGTCAGTACCACACCGGGTGTGATTAACACAGGACATGGATAGAATTGGGTATTCCTGCGCTCTTTGTGTGTCAGTACCACACCGGGTGGGATTAACACAGGCCGGGATAGAATTGGGTCTTTCCTGCTCACTGTGTGGTTCAGTGCCACACCGGGTGGGATTAACACAGGCCGGGATTGAATTGGGTCTTTCCCGCTCTCTGTGTGGGTCAGTACCAAACAGGGTGGGATTTACGCAGTCCGGGATAGAATTGGGTATTCCCTGCTCTCTGTGTGGGTCACTTCCACACCGGGTGGGATTAACACAAACTGGGGACACAATTGAATCTTTGCTGCTCTCTGTGTCGGTCAGTACGATACTGGGTGGGATTAACATAGGCCGGGGATAGAATTGGGTCTTTCCTGCTCTCTGTGTGGGTCAGTTCCACAATGGGTGGAATTAACACAGGCCGGGGAGATAATTGAATCTTTCCTGCACTATGTGTGGGTCAGTACCACACCGGGTGGGATTAACACATTCCTGGGATAGAATTGGGTCTTTCCTGCTCTCGGTGTGGGTCAGTTCCACACCTGGTGGGATTAACACAGGCTGGGGACAGAATTGGGTCTTTGCTGCTCTCTGTGTGGGTCAGTACCACACCGGGTGGGATTAAGACAGGCTGGGGATAGAATTGCTTCTTCCTTGCTCTCTGTGTGTGTCTGTACCAAACCGGCTGGCATTAACACAGTCCAAGGACAGAATTGGGTCTGTCCTGTTGTCTCTGTGGGTCAGTACCACACCTGGAGGGATTAACACATGCCGGGGACAGAATTGGGTCTTTCCTGCTCTCTGTGTGGGACAGCACCACACCGGGTGGGAATAACACAGGCGGGGGATAGAATTGGGTCTTTCCTGCTCTCTGTGTGTGACAGCACCACACCGGGTGGGAATAACACAGGCGGGGGATAGAATTGAATCTTTCCTGATTTCTGTGTGGTTCAGTACCACACCGGGTAGGATTAACACAGAGCGGGGATAGAATTGGGTCTTTCCTGCTCTCTGTGTGGGACAGCACCACACCGGGTGGGAATAACACAGAGCGGGGATAGAATTGGGTCTTTCCTGCTCTCTGTGTGGGACAGTAGCACACTGGGTGGGATTAAAACAGGCTGGGGATAGAATTGGGTCCATCCTGCTCTCTGTGTGGGACAGCACCACACCGGGTGGGATTAACACAGAGCGGGGATAGAATTGGGTCCATCCTGTTCTCTGTGTGGGTCAGTGACACACCGGGTGGAATTAAAAAAGGCTTTGATAGAATTAGGTCTTTCCTGATTTCTGTGTGGGTCAGTACCACACCGGGTGTGATTAACACAGGACATGGATAGAATTGGGTATTCCTGCGCTCTTTGTGTGTCAGTACCACACCGGGTGGGATTAACACAGGCCGGGATAGAATTGGGTCTTTCCTGCTCACTGTGTGGTTCAGTGCCACACCGGGTGGGATTAACACAGGCTGGGGACAGAATTGCGTCTTTCCTGCTCTCTGTGTGGGTCAGTACCACACTGGGTGGGATTAACACAGGCTGGGGACAGAATTGGGTCTTTGCTGCTCTCTGTGTGGGTCAGTACCACACCGGGTGGGATTAACACAGGCCGGGATTGAATTGGGTCTTTCCTGCTCTCTGTGTGGGTCAGTACCAAACAGGGTGGGATTTACGCAGTCCGGGATAGAATTGTGTATTCCCTGCTCTCTGTGTGGGTCACTTCCACACCGGGTGGGATTAACACAAGCTGGGGACACAATTGAATCTTTGCTGCTCTCTGTGTCGGTCAGTACGATACTGGGTGGGATTAACATAGGCCGGGGATAGAATTGGGTCTTTCCTGCACTATGTGTGGGTCAGTACCACACCGGCTGGGATTCAGACAGGCTGGGGACAGAATTGGGTCTTTCCTGCTCTCTGTGTGGGTCAGTACCACACCGGGTGGGATTAACACAGGCTGGGGACAGAATTGGGTCTTTGCTGCTCTCTGTGTGGGTCAGTACCACACCGGGTGGGATTAAGACAGGCTGGGGATAGAATTGCATCTTTTTTGCTCTCTGTGTGTGTCTGTACCAAACCGGCTGGCATTAACACAGTCCAAGGACAGAATTGGGACTATCCTGCTGTCTCTGTGGGTCAGTACCACACCTGGAGGGATTAACACAGGCCGGGGACAGAATTGGGTCTTTCCTGCTCTCTGTGTGTGACAGCACCACACCGGGTGGGAATAACACAGGCCGGGGATAGAATTGAATCTTTCCTGATTTCTGTGTGGTTCAGTACCACACCGGGTGGGATTAACACAGACCGGGGATAGAATTGGGTCTTTCCTGCTCTCTGTGTGGGTCAGTACCACACCGGGTGGGATTAACACAGACCGGGGATAGAATTGGGTCTTTCCTGCTCTCTGCGTGGGTCATTAGCACGCTGGGTGGGAATAACACAGGCCGGGGATAGAATTGGGTCTTTCCTGCTCTCTGTGAGGGTCAGTACCACACCGGGTGGGATTAACACAGACCGGGGATAGAATTGGGTCTTTCCTGCTCTCTGCGTGGGTCATTAGCACGCTGGGTGGGAATAACACAGGCCGGGGATAGAATTGGGTCTTTCCTGCTCTCTGTGAGGGTCAGTACCACACCGGGTGGGATTAACACAGGCTGGGGATAGAATTGTGTCTTTCCTGCTCACTGTGTGGTTCAGTACCACACCGGGAGGGATTAACACAGGCCGGGGATAGAATTGAATCTTTCCTGCTCTCTGTGTGGGTCAGTGCCACACCGGGTGGCATTAACACAGGCCGGGGATAGAATTGGGTCTTTCCTGATCTCTGTGCGGGTCAGTACCACTCCGGGTGGGATTAACACAGGCCGGGGATAGATTTGGTTCTCTTCTGCTCTCTGTGTGTGTCAGTACCACACCGGGTGGGATTAACACAGGCTGGGGATAGAATTGTGTCTTTCCTGCTCACTGTGTGGTTCAGTACCACACCGGGTGGGATTAACACAGGCCGGGGATAGAATTATGTATTTCCTGCTCTCTGTGTGGGTCAGTACCACACCGGGTGGGATTAACACAGGTAGGGATAGAATTGGGTCTTTCCTGCTCTCTGTGTGTGTCAGTACCACACCGGGGGGGGGGGGGGGATTAACACAGGCCGGGATAGAATTGGGTCTTTTCTGCTCTCTGTGTGGTTCAGTATCACACCGGGTGGGATTAACACAGGCCGGGATAGAATTGGGTCTTTCCTGCTCTCTGTGTGGAACAGTACCACACTGGGTGGGATTAAAACAGGCTGGGGATAGAATTGGGTCCATCCTGCTCTCTGTGTGGTTCAGTACCACACCGGGTGGAATTGACACAGGCTGGGATAGAATTGGATCCATCCTGTTCTCTGTGTGGGTCAGTGCCACACCGGGTGGAATTAAAAAAGGCTTTGATAGAATTAGGTCTTTCCTGATTTCTGTGTGGGTCAGTACCACACCGGGTGTGATTAACACAGGACATGGATAGAATTGGGTATTCCTGCGCTCTTTGTGTGTCAGTACCACACCGGGTGGGATTAACACAGGCCGGGATAGAATTGGGTCTTTCCTGCTCACTGTGTGGTTCAGTGCCACACCGGGTGGGATTAACACAGGCCGGGATTGAATTGGGTCTTTCCCGCTCTCTGTGTGGGTCAGTACCAAACAGGGTGGGATTTACGCAGTCCGGGATAGAATTGGGTATTCCCTGCTCTCTGTGTGGGTCACTTCCACACCGGGTGGGATTAACACAAACTGGGGACACAATTGAATCTTTGCTGCTCTCTGTGTCGGTCAGTACGATACTGGGTGGGATTAACATAGGCCGGGGATAGAATTGGGTCTTTCCTGCTATCTGTGTGGGTCAGTTCCACAATGGGTGGAATTAACACAGGCCGGGGAGATAATTGAATCTTTCCTGCACTATGTGTGGGTCAGTACCACACCGGGTGGGATTAACACATTCCTGGGATAGAATTGGGTCTTTCCTGCTCTCGGTGTGGGTCAGTTCCACACCTGGTGGGATTAACACAGGCTGGGGACAGAATTGGGTCTTTGCTGCTCTCTGTGTGGGTCAGTACCACACCGGGTGGGATTAAGACAGGCTGGGGATAGAATTGCTTCTTTCTTGCTCTCTGTGTGTGTCTGTACCAAACCGGCTGGCATTAACACAGTCCAAGGACAGAATTGGGTCTGTCCTGTTGTCTCTGTGGGTCAGTACCACACCTGGAGGGATTAACACATGCCGGGGACAGAATTGGGTCTTTCCTGCTCTCTGTGTGGGACAGCACCACACCGGGTGGGAATAACACAGGCGGGGGATAGAATTGGGTCTTTCCTGCTCTCTGTGTGTGACAGCACCACACCGGGTGGGAATAACACAGGCGGGGGATAGAATTGAATCTTTCCTGATTTCTGTGTGGTTCAGTACCACACCGGGTAGGATTAACACAGAGCGGGGATAGAATTGGGTCTTTCCTGCTCTCTGTGTGGGACAGCACCACACCGGGTGGGAATAACACAGAGCGGGGATAGAATTGGGTCTTTCCTGCTCTCTGTGTGGGACAGTAGCACACTGGGTGGGATTAAAACAGGCTGGGGATAGAATTGGGTCCATCCTGCTCTCTGTGTGGGACAGCACCACACCGGGTGGGATTAACACAGAGCGGGGATAGAATTGGGTCCATCCTGTTCTCTGTGTGGGTCAGTGACACACCGGGTGGAATTAAAAAAGGCTTTGATAGAATTAGGTCTTTCCTGATTTCTGTGTGGGTCAGTACCACACCGGGTGTGATTAACACAGGACATGGATAGAATTGGGTATTCCTGCGCTCTTTGTGTGTCAGTACCACACCGGGTGGGATTAACACAGGCCGGGATAGAATTGGGTCTTTCCTGCTCACTGTGTGGTTCAGTGCCACACCGGGTGGGATTAACACAGGCTGGGGACAGAATTGCGTCTTTCCTGCTCTCTGTGTGGGTCAGTACCACACTGGGTGGGATTAACACAGGCTGGGGACAGAATTGGGTCTTTGCTGCTCTCTGTGTGGGTCAGTACCACACCGGGTGGGATTAACACAGGCCGGGATTGAATTGGGTCTTTCCTGCTCTCTGTGTGGGTCAGTACCAAACAGGGTGGGATTTACGCAGTCCGGGATAGAATTGTGTATTCCCTGCTCTCTGTGTGGGTCACTTCCACACCGGGTGGGATTAACACAAGCTGGGGACACAATTGAATCTTTGCTGCTCTCTGTGTCGGTCAGTACGATACTGGGTGGGATTAACATAGGCCGGGGATAGAATTGGGTCTTTCCTGCACTATGTGTGGGTCAGTACCACACCGGCTGGGATTCAGACAGGCTGGGGACAGAATTGGGTCTTTCCTGCTCTCTGTGTGGGTCAGTACCACACCGGGTGGGATTAACACAGGCTGGGGACAGAATTGGGTCTTTGCTGCTCTCTGTGTGGGTCAGTACCACACCGGGTGGGATTAAGACAGGCTGGGGATAGAATTGCATCTTTTTTGCTCTCTGTGTGTGTCTGTACCAAACCGGCTGGCATTAACACAGTCCAAGGACAGAATTGGGACTATCCTGCTGTCTCTGTGGGTCAGTACCACACCTGGAGGGATTAACACAGGCCGGGGACAGAATTGGGTCTTTCCTGCTCTCTGTGTGTGACAGCACCACACCGGGTGGGAATAACACAGGCCGGGGATAGAATTGAATCTTTCCTGATTTCTGTGTGGTTCAGTACCACACCGGGTGGGATTAACACAGACCGGGGATAGAATTGGGTCTTTCCTGCTCTCTGTGTGGGTCAGTACCACACCGGGTGGGATTAACACAGACCGGGGATAGAATTGGGTCTTTCCTGCTCTCTGCGTGGGTCATTAGCACGCTGGGTGGGAATAACACAGGCCGGGGATAGAATTGGGTCTTTCCTGCTCTCTGTGAGGGTCAGTACCACACCGGGTGGGATTAACACAGACCGGGGATAGAATTGGGTCTTTCCTGCTCTCTGCGTGGGTCATTAGCACGCTGGGTGGGAATAACACAGGCCGGGGATAGAATTGGGTCTTTCCTGCTCTCTGTGAGGGTCAGTACCACACCGGGTGGGATTAACACAGACCGGGGATAGAATTGGGTCTTTCCTGCTCTCTGCGTGGGTCATTAGCACGCTGGGTGGGAATAACACAGGCCGGGGATAGAATTGGGTCTTTCCTGCTCTCTGTGAGGGTCAGTACCACACCGGGTGGAATTAACACAGACTGGGGATAGAATTGGGTCTTTCCCACTCTCTGTGAGGGTCAGTACCACACCGGGTGGGATTAACACAGACTGGGGATAGAATTGGGTCTTTCCTGCTCTCTGTGCAGTTCTGTACCACACCGGATGGGATTAACAGACTGGGGATGGAATTGAATCTTGTCTGATTTTTGTGTGGGTCAGTACCACACCGGGTGGGATTAACAACGGCCGGTGATAGAATTGGTCTTTCCTGCTCTCTGTGTGGTTCAGTACCACACTGGGTGCGATTAACAAAGACCGGGGATAGAATTGAATCTTTCCTGATTTTTGTGTGGGTCAGTACCACACCGGGTGGGAATAACAACGGCCAGGGATAGAATTGTGCCCATCCTGCTCTCTGCGTCGGTCAGTACCACACCGGCGGGGATTAACACAGGCCGGGAACAGAATTGGGTCTTTTCTGCTCTCTGTGTGGGTCAGTACCACACTGGGTGGGATTAACAAAGACCGGGGATAGAATTGAATCTTTCCTGATTTTTGTGTGGGTCAGTACCACACCGGGTGGGAATAACAACGGCCAGGGATAGAATTGTGCCCATCCTGCTCTCTGCGTCGGTCAGTACCACACCGGCGGGGATTAACACAGGCCGGGAACAGAATTGGGTCTTTTCTGCTCTCTGTGTGGGTCAGTACCACACCGGCGGGGATTAACATAGACTGGGGATAGAATTGAATCTTTCCTGATTTCTGTGTGGGTCAGTACCACACCGGCGGGGATTAACACAGACTGGGGATAGAATTGAATCTTTCCTGATTTCTGTGTGGGTCAGTACCACACCAGGTGGGATTAACACTGCCTGGGGATAGAATTGAATCATTCCTGATTTGTGAGTGGGTCAGTACCACACCGGCTGGGAATAACACAGGCCGGGGAAAGAATTGGGTCTTTCCTGCTCTCTGTGTGGGTCAGTACAACACCGGGTGGGATTAACACAGAACGGGGATAGAATTGGGTCTTTCCTGCTCTCTGTCTGGGTCAGTACCACACTGGGTGGGATTAACACAGACCGGGGATAGAATTGAATCTTTCCTGATTTTTGTGTGGGTCAGTACCACACCGGGTGGGATTCACACAGGCTGGGGACACAATTGGGTCTTTGCTGCTCTCTGTGTCGGTCAGTACGACACTGGGTGGGATTAACATAGGCCGGGGATAGAATTGGGTCTTTCCTGCTCTATGTGTGGGTCAGTACTTAACCGGGTGGGATTAACACGTTCCTGGGATAGAATTGGGTGTTTCCTGCTCTCGGTGTGGGTCAGTTCCACACCGGGTGGAATTAACACAGGCCGGTGATAGAATTGAATCTTTCCTGCTCTCTGTGTGGGTCAGTAATTAACCAGGTGGGAATAACACATTCCTGGGATAGAATTGGGTCCTTCCTGCTCTCGGTGTGGGTCAGTTCCACACCGGGTGGGATTAACACAGGCTGGGGACAGAATTGGGTCTTTGCTGCTCTCGGTGTGGGTCAGTAGCAAGCCGGGTGGGATTAAGACAGGCTGGGGACAGAATTGGGTCTTTCCTGCTCTCTGTGTGGGTCAGTACCAAACCGGGTGGGATTAACACAGGCCGGGGATAGAATTGTGTCTTTCTTGCTCTCTGTGTGGGTCTGTACCAAACCGGCTGGCATTAACACAGTCCAAGGACAGAATTGGGTCTATCCTGCTGTCTGTGTGGGTCAGTACCACACCTGGAGGGATTAACACAGGCCGGGGATAGAATTGGGACTTTCCTGCTCTCTGTTTGGGTCAGTAGCACGCCGGGTGGGAATAACACAGGCCGGGGATAGAATTGGGTCTTTCCCGCTCTCTGTGAGGGGCAGTACCACACCGGGTGGAATTAACACAGACTGGGGATAGAATTGGGTCTTTCCCGCTCTCTGTGAAGGTCAGTACCACACCGGGTGGAATTAACACAGAGCGGGGATAGAATTGGGTCTTTCCTGCTCTCTGTGTGGGTCAGTAGCACGCCGGGTGGGAATAACACAGGCCGGGGATAGAATTGGGTCTTTCCTGCTCTCTGTGAGGGTCAGTACCACACCGGGTGGGATTAACACAGACTGGGGATAGAATTGGGTCTTTCCTGCTCTCTGTGTAGTTCTGTACCACACCGGGTGGGATTAACAGACTGGGGATGGAATTGAATCTTTTCTGATTTTTGTGTGGGTCAGTACCACACCGGGTGGGATTAACAATGGCCGGGGATAGAATTGGGTTTTTCCTGCTCTCTGTGTGTGTCAGTACCACACTGGGTGGGATTAACAAAGACCGGGGATAGAATTGAATCTTTCCTGATTTTTGTGTGGGTCAGTACCACACCGGGTGGGATTAACAACGGCCAGGGATAGATTTGGGCCAATCCTGCTCTCTGCGTCGGACAGTACCACACCGGCGGGGATTAACACAGGCCGGGAACAGAATTGGGTTTTTTCTGAACTCTGTGTGGGTCAGTACCACACCGGCGGGGATTGACACAGACTGGGGATTGAATTGAATCTTTCCTGATTTGTGAGTGTTTCAGTACCACACCAGCTGGGAATAACACAGGCCGGGGATAGAATTGGGTCTTTCCTGCTCTCTGTGTGGTTCAGTACCGCACTGGGTGGGATTAACACAGACCGGGGATAGAATTGAATCTTTCCTGATTTTTGTGTGGGTCAGTACCACACCGGGTGGGATTAACACAGGCTGGGAGAGCATTGGGGCCGTCCTGCTCTCTGTGTGGGTCAGTACCACACCGGGTGGGATTATCAGTTGCTGGGGATAGAATTGGGTCTTTCCTGCTCTCTGTGTGGGTCAGTGGCACTCCAAGTGGGATTAACACAGTCCGGGGATATAACTGGGTCTTTCCTGATTTCTGTGTGGGTCAGTACCAGACCGGGTGAGATTAACACACGCCGGGGATAGAATTGGGTCTTTCCTGCTCTCTGTATGGGTCAGTTCCACACCAGGTGTAATTAACACAGGCTGGGGATAGAATTGAATCTTTCCTGATTTTTGTGTGGGTCAGTGCCACACCGGGTGGGATTAACAACGGCCGGGGATATACTTGGGCCCATCCTGCTCTCTGTGTCTGTCAGTACCACACCGGCGGGGATTAACACAGACTGGGGATTGAATTGAATCTTTCCTGATTTCTGTGTGGGTCAGCACCACACCAGGTGGGATTAACACTGACTGGGGATAGAATTGAATCATTCCTGATTTGTGAGTGGGTCAGTACCACACCAGCTGGGAATAACAAAGGCCGGGAATAGAATTGGGTCTTTCCTGCTCTCTGTGTGGGTCAGTACAACACCGGGTGGGATTAACACAGACCGGGGATAGAATTGAATCTTTCCTGATTTTTGTGTGGGTCAGTACCACACCGGGTGGGATTAACAACGGCCGGGGATATACTTGGGCCCATCCTGCTCTCTGTGTCGGTCAGTACCACACCGGCGGGGATTAACACAGACTGGGGATTGAATTGAATCTTTCCTGATTTCTGTGTGGGTCAGTACCACACCAGGTGGGATTAACACTGACTGGGGATAGAATTGAATCATTCCTGATTTGTGAGTGGGTCAGTACCACACCAGCTGGGAATAACACAGGCCGGGGACAGAATTGGGACTTTCTTGCTCTCTGTGTGGGTCAGTACAACACCGGGTGGGATTAACACAGAACGGGGATAGAATTGGGTCTTTCCTGCTCTCTGTGTGGTTCAGTACCACACTGGGTGGGATTAACACAGACCAGGGATAGAATTGAATCTTTCCTGATTTTTGTGTGGGTCAGTACCACACCGGGTGGGATTAACACAGGCTGGGAGAGAATTGGGGCCATCCTGCTCTCTGTGTGGGTCAGTACCACACCGGGTGGGATTATCAGTTGCTGGGGATAGAATTGTGTCTTTCCTGCTCTGTGTGTGGGTCGGTAGCACACCAAGTGTTATTAACACAGGCCGGGGATAAAACTGGGTCTTTCCTGATTTCTGTGTGGGTCAGTACCAGACCGGGTGAGATTAACACAGGCCGGGGATAGAATTGGGTCTTTCCTGTTCTCTGTGTAGGTCATTACCACACCAGGTGGGATTAACACAGGCCGGGGATAAAACTGGGTATTTCCTGATTTCTGTGTGGGTCAGTACCAGACCGGGTGAGATTAACACATGCTGGGGATAGAATTGGGTCTTTCCTGATCTCTGTGCCTTGGTCAGGACCACAGCGGGTGGGATTAACACAGGCCGGGGATAGAATTGGGTCTTTCCTGCTCACTGTGTGGGTCAGTACCACACCGGATGGGATTAACGCAGGCCGGAATAGAATTGGATATTTTCTGCTCTCTGTGTGTGTCAGTACCACACCGGGTGAGATTAAAACAGGCTGGGGATAGAATTGGGTCTTTCCTGCTCTCTGTGTGGTTCAGTACCACATCGGGAGGGATTTACACAGAACGGGGATAGAATTGGGTCTTTCCTGCTCTCTGTGTGGGTCTGTACCAAACAGGCTAGCATTAACACAGTCCAAGGACAGAATTGGGTCTAACCTGCTGTCTGTGTGGGTCAGTACCACACCCGGAGGGATTAACACAGGCCGGGGATAGAATTGGGTCTTTCCTGCTCTCTGTGTGTGACAGCACCACACCGGGTGGGATTAACACAGGCGGGGGACAGAATTGAATCTTTCCTGATTTCTGTGTGGTTCAGTACCACACCGGGTGGGATTAACACAGACCGGGGATAGAATTGGGTCTTTCCAGCTCTCTGTGTGGGTCAGTACCACACCGGATGGGATTAACACAGGCCGGGGATAGAATTGGGTATTTTCTGCTCTCTGTGTGTGTCAGTACCACACTGGGTGAGATTAAAACAGGCTGGGGATAGAATTGGGTCTTTCCTGCTCTCTGTGTGGTTCAGTACCACATCGGGAGGGATTAACACAGGCTGGGATAGAATTGGGTATTTTCTGCTCTCTGTGTGTGTCAGTACCACACTGGGTGAGATTAAAACAGGCTGGGGATAGAATTGGGTCTTTCCCGCTCTCTGTGTGGTTCAGTACCACATCGGGAGGGATTAACACAGGCTGCGGAAAGAATTGAATCGTTTCTGCTCACTGTGTGGGGCACTACCACGCCGGGGGGGATTAACACAGGATGGGATGGAATTGTGTCTTCCCACTCTCTGTGTGGTTCAGTACCACATCGGGAGGGATTAACACAGGCTGCGGAAAGAATTGAATCGTTTCTGCTCTCTGTGTGGGGCAGTACCACGCCGGGGGGGATTAACACAGGATGGGATGGAATTGTGTCTTCCCACTCTCTGTGTGGGTCAGTACCACACCGGGTGGGATTAACACAGGCCGGGATAGAATTGGGTCCATCCTGCTCTCTGTGTGGGTCATTACCACACTGGGTGGGATGAACATAGGCCGGGGATAGAATTGAATCTTTCCTGCTCTCTGTGTGGGTCAGTACCACACTGGGTGGGATTAACACAGGCTGGGATAGAATTGTGTCTATCCTGCTCTCTGTGTGGGCAGGAAACACACCGGGTGGGATTAACACAGGCTGGGATAGAATTGTGTCTATCCTGCTCTCTGTGTGGGCAGGAAACACACCGGGTGGGATTAACACAGGATGGGATAGAATTGGGTCTACCCACTCTCTGTGTGGGTCAGAGCACACCGGGTGGGATTAACACCGACTGGGGATAAAATGGAAACTTTCCTGATTTCTGTGAGGGTGAGTACCACACCGGGTGGGATTAACAACGGCCGGGGATAGAATTGGGCCCATCCTGCTCTCTGTGTCTGTCAGTACCACACCGGCGGGGATTAACACAGACTGGGGATTGAAGTGAATCTTTCCTGATTTCTGTGAGGGTCTGTGCCACACCAGGTGGGATTAACACTGACTGGGGATAGAATTGAATCATTCCTCATTTGTGAGTGGGTCAGTACCACACCAGCTGGGAATAACACAGGCCAGGAACAGAATTGGGACTTTCCTGCTCTCTGTGTGGGTCAGTACAACACCGGGTGGGATTAACACAGAACGGGGATAGAATTGGGTCTTTCCTGCTCTCTGTGTGGGTCTGTACCAAACCGGCTAGCATTAACACAGTCCAAGGACAGAATTGGGTCTATCCTGCTGTCTGTGTGGGTCAGTACCACACCCGGAGGGATTAACACAGGCCGGGGATAGAATTGGGTCTTTCCTGCTCTCTGTGTGTGACAGCACCACACCGGGTGGGAATAACACAGGCGGGGGATAGAATTGAATCTTTCCTGATTTCTGTGTGGGTCAGTACCACACCGGGTGGGATTAACACAGACCGGGGATAGAATTGGGTCTTTCCTGCTCTCTGTGTGGGTCAGTAGCACGCCGGGTGGGAATAACACAGGCCGGGGATAGAATTGGGTCTTTCCCACTCTCTGTGAGGGTCAGTACCACACCGGGTGGGATTAACACAGACTGGGGATAGAATTGGGTCTTTCCTGCTCTCTGTGTAGTTCTGTACCACACCGGGTGGGATTAACAGACTGGGGATGGAATTGAATCTTGTCTGATTTTTGTGTGCGTCAGTACCACACCGGGTGGGATTAACAATGGCCGGGGATAGAATTGGGTCTTTTCTGCTCTCTGTGTGGGTCAGTACCACACCGGGTGGGATTAACACAGACTGGGGATTGAATTGAATCTTTTCTGATCTCTGTGTGGGTCAGTACCACACCGGCGGGGATTAACACAGACTGGGGATTGAAATGAATCTTTCCTGATTTCTGTGTGGGTCAGTACCACACCGGCGGGGATTAACACAGGCCGGGAACAGAATTGGGTATTTTCTGCTCTCTGCGTCGGTCAGTACCACACCGGCGGGGCTTAACACAGGCCGGGAACAGAATTGGGTCTTTTCTGCTCTCTGCGTCGGTCAGTACCACACCGGCGGGGCTTAACACAGGCCGGGAACAGAATTGGGTCTTTTCTGCTCTCTGTGTTGGTCAGTACCACACCGGCGGGGATTAACACAGGCCGGGAACAGAATTGGGTCTTTTCTGCTCTCTGTGTTGGTCAGTACCACACCGGCGGGGATTAACACAGACTGGGGATAGAATTGAATCTTTCCTGATTTCTGTGTGGGTCAGTACCAGACCGGGTGAGATTAAAACAGGCTGGGGATAGAATTGGGTCTTTCCTGCTCTCTGTATGGGTCAGTTCCACACCGGGTGTAATTAACACAGGCCGGGGATAGAATTGGATCTTTCCTGATTTTTGTGTGGGTCAGTACAACACCGGATGGGATTAACAACGGCCGGGGATAGAATTGGGCACATCCTGCTCTCTGCGTCGGTCAGTACCACACCGGCGGGGCTTAACACAGGCCGGGAACAGAATTGGGTCTTTTCTGCTCTCTGTGTGGGTCAGTACCACACCGGCGGGGATTAACACTGGCCGGGGATAGAATTGGGTCTTTTCTGCTCTCTGTGTGGGTCAGTACCACACCGGGTGGGATTAACAACGGCCGGGGATATACTTGGGCCCATCCTGCTCTCTGTGTCGGTCAGTACCACACCGGCGGGGATTAACACAGACTGGGGATTGAATTGAATCTTTCCTGATTTCTGTGTGGGTCAGTACCACACCAGGTGGGATTACCACTGACTGGGGATAGAATTGAATCATTCCTGATTTGTGAGTGGGTCAGTACCACACCAGCTGGGAATAACACAGGCCGGAGACAGAATTGGGACTTTCCTGCTCTCTGTGTGGGTCAGTACAACACCGGGTGGGATTAACACAGAACGGGGATAGAATTGGGTCTTTCCTGCTCTCTGTGTGGTACAGTACCACACTGGGTGGGATTAACACAGACCGGGGATAGAATTGAATCTTTCCTGATTTTTGTGTGGGTCAGTACCACACTGGGTGGGATTAACACAGGCTGGGAGAGAATTGGGGCCATCCTGCTCTCTGTGTGGGTCAGTACCACACCGGGTGGGATTATCAGTTGCTGGGGATAGAATTGTGTCTTTCCTGCTCTGTGTGTGGGTCAGTAGCACACCAAGTGTTATTAACACAGGCCGGGGATAAAACTGGGGCTTTCCTGATTTCTGTGTGGGTCAGTACCAGACCGGGTGAGATTAACACAGGCCGGGGATAGAATTGCATCTTTCCTGTTCTCTGTGTAGGTCATTACCACACCAGGTGGGATTAACACAGGCCGGGGATAAAACTGGGTCTTTCCTGATTTCTGTGTGGGTCAGTACCAGACCGGGTGAGATTAACACATGCTGGGGATAGAATTGGGTCTTTCCTGATCTCTGTGCCTTGGTCAGGACCACAGCGGGTGGGATTAACACAGGCCGGGGATGGAATTGGGTCTTTCCTGCTCTCTGTGCGGGTCAGTACCACACTGGGTGGGATTAGCACAGGCCGGGGATAGAATTGGGTCTTTCCCGCTCTCTGTGTGGGTAAGTACCACATCGGGAGGGATTAACACAGGCTGCGGAAAGAATTGAATCGTTTCTGCTCTCTGTGTGGGGCAGTACCACACCGGGTGGGATTAACACAGGCCGGGATAGAATTGGGTCCATCCTGCTCTCTGTGTGGGTCAGTACCACACTGGGTGGGATTAACATAGGCCGGGGATAGAATTGAATCTTTCCTGCTCTCTGTGTGGGTCAGTACCACACCGGGTGGGATTAACACAGGCCGGGATAGAATTGTGTCTATCCTGCTCTCTGTGTGGGCAGGAAACACACCGGGTGGGATGAACACAGGATGGGATAGAATAGGGTCTACCCACTCTCTGTATGGGTCAGTACCACACCGGGTGGGATTAACACAGGCCGGGATAGAATTGAATCTTTCCTGCTCTCTGTGTGGGTCAGTACCACACCGGGTGGGATTAACACAGGCCGGGATAGAATTGGGACTTTCCTGCTCTCTGTGTGGGTCAGTACCAAACCGGGTGGGATTAACACAGGCCGGGTACAGAATTGAATCTTTCCTGCTCTCTGTGTGGGTCAGCAGCACACCGGGTGGGATTAACACCGACTGGGGATAAAATGGAAACTTTCCTGATTTCTGTGAGGGTGAGTACCACACCGGGTGGGATTAACAACGGCCGGGGATAGAATTGGGCCCATCCTGCTCTCTGTGTGGGTCAGTACCACACCGGCGGGGATTAACACAGACTGGGGATTGAAATGAATCTTTCCTGATTTCTGTGTGGGTCAGTACCACACCAGGTGGGATTAACACTGACTGGGGATAGAATTGAATCATTCCTGATTTGTGAGTGGGTCAGTACCACACCAGCTGGGAATAACACAGGCCGGGGATAGAATTGGGACTTTCCTGCTCTCTGTGTGGGCAGTACAACACCGGGTGGGATTAACACAGGCCGGGGATAAAACTGGGTCTTTCCTGATTTCTGTGTAGGTCAGTACCACACCGGGTGGGAATAACACAGGCTGGGGATAGAATTGGGTCTTTCCTGCTCTCTGTGTGGTTCAGTACCACACTGGGTGGGATTAACACAGACCGGGGATAGAATTGAATATTTCCTGATTTTTGTGTGGGTCAGTACCACACCGGGTGGGATTAACACAGGCTGGGAGAGAATTGGGGCCATCCTGTTCTCTGTGTAGGTCATTACCACACCAGGTGGGATTAACACAGGCCGGGGATAAAACTGGGTCTTTCCTGATTTCTGTGTAGGTCAGTACCAGACCGGGTGAGATTAACATTTGCTGGGGATAGAATTGGGTCTTTCCTGATCTCTGTGCCTTGGTCATGACCACAGCGGGTGGGATTAACACAGGCCGGGGATAGAATTGGGTCTTTCCTGCTCACTGTGTGGGTCAGTACCACACCGGATGGGATTAACACAGGCCGGAATAGAATTGGGTATTTTCTGCTCTCTGTTTGTGTCAGTACCACACCGGGTGAGATTAAAACAGGCTGGGGATAGAATTGAATCGTTTCTGCTCTCTGTGTGGGGCAGTACCACACCGGGGGGGATTAACACAGGATGGGATGGAATTGTGTCTTCCCACTCTCTGTGTGGGTCAGTACCACACCGGGAGGGATTAACACAGGCCGGGATAGAATTATGTCTATCCTGCTCTCTGTGTGGGTCAGTACCACACTGGGTGGGATTAACACAGGCCAGAATAGAATTGTGTCTATCCTGCTCTCTGTGTGGGCAGGAAACACACCGGGTGGGATTAACACAGGATGGGATAGAATTGGGTCCTCCCACTCTCTGTGTGGGTCAGTACCACACCGGGTGGGATTAACACAGGCCGGGATAGAATTGGGTCTTTCCTGCTCTCTGTGTGGGTCAGTACCAAACCGGTTGGGATTAACACAGGCCGGGGACAGAATTGAATCTTTCCTGCTCTCTGTGTGGGTCAGTACCACACCGGATGGGATTAACACAGGCCGGAATAGAATTGGGTATTTTCTGCTCTCTGTTTGTGTCAGTACCACACCGGGTGAGATTAAAACAGGCTGGGGATAGAATTGAATCGTTTCTGCTCTCTGTGTGGGGCAGTACCACACCGGGGGGGATTAACACAGGATGGGATGGAATTGTGTCTTCCCACTCTCTGTGTGGGTCAGTACCACACCGGGAGGGATTAACACAGGCCGGGATAGAATTATGTCTATCCTGCTCTCTGTGTGGGTCAGTACCACACTGGGTGGGATTAACACAGGCCAGAATAGAATTGTGTCTATCCTGCTCTCTGTGTGGGCAGGAAACACACCGGGTGGGATTAACACAGGATGGGATAGAATTGGGTCCTCCCACTCTCTGTGTGGGTCAGTACCACACCGGGTGGGATTAACACAGGCCGGGATAGAATTGGGTCTTTCCTGCTCTCTGTGTGGGTCAGTACCAAACCGGTTGGGATTAACACAGGCCGGGGACAGAATTGAATCTTTCCTGCTCTCTGTGTGGGTCAGCACCACACCGGGTGGGATTAACACAGGATGGGATAGAATTGTGTCTTCCCACTCTCTGTGTGGGTCAGTACCACACCGGGTGGGATTAACACAGGCCGGGATAGAAGTGTGTCTATCCTGCTCTCTGTGTGGGTCAGTACCACACTGGGTGGGATTAACACAGGCCAGAATAGAATTGTGTCTATCCTGCTCTCTGTGTGGGCAGGAAACACACCGGGTGGGATTAACACAGGATGGGATAGAATTGGGTCCTCCCACTCTCTGTGTGGGTCAGTACCACACCGGGTGGGATTATCACAGGCCGGGATAGAATTGGGTCTTTCCTGCTCTCTGTGTGGGTCAGTACCAAACCGGTTGGGATTAACACAGGCCGGGGACAGAATTGAATCTTTCCTGCTCTCTGTGTGGGTCAGCACCACACCGGGTGGGATTAACACCGACTGGGGATAGAATGGAAACTTTCCTGATTTCTGTGTGGGTCAGTACCACACCGAGTGGGATTAACACAGAACGGAGATAGAATTGAATCTTTCCTGATTTGTGTCTGGGTCAGTACCACACCGGGTGGGATTAACACAGGCCGGGGATAGAATTGGGTCTTTCCTGATTTGTGTCTGGGTCAGTACCACACCGGGTGGGATTAACACAGGCCGGGGATAGAATTGGGTCTTTCCTGCTCTCTGTGTTGGTCAGTACGACACTGGGTGGAATTAACACAGGCCGGGTATAGAATTGAATCTTTCCTGATTTTTGTGTGGGTCAGTAGCACACCGGGTGGGATTAACACAGGCCGGGGATAGAATTGTGTCTTTCCTGATTTTATGTGGGTCAGTGCCACACCGGGTGGGATTAACACAGGCGGGGGATAGAATTGGGTCTTTCCTGCTCTCTGTGTGGGTCAGTACCACACCGGGTGGGATTAACACAGGCCGGGGACAGAATTGCTTCTTTCCTGCTCTCTGTGTGGGTCAATACCAAACCGGGTGGGATTAACACAGGCCGGGAATAAATTGGGTCTTTCTTGCTCTCTGTGTGGGTCAGTACCACACCGGCTGGTATTAAAACAGGCTGGGGACAGAATTGGGTCTATCCTGCTCTCTCTGTGGGTCAGTACCACACCGGGAGGGATTAACACATGCCGGGGATAGAATTGGGTCTTTCCTGCTCTCTTTGTGGGTCAGCACCACACCGGGTGGGAATAACACAGGCGGGGGATAGAATTGGGACTTTCCTGCTCTCTGTGTGGGTCAGTACCACACCGGGAGGGATTAACACAGGCCGGGGATAGAATTGGGTCTTTCCTGCTCTCTGTGTGGTTCAGTACCACACTGGGTGGGATTAACACAGACCGGGGATAGAATTGAATATTTCCTGATTTTTGTGTGGGTCAGTACCACACCGGGTGGGATTAACACAGGCTGGGAGAGAATTGGGGCCATCCTGTTCTCTGTGTAGGTCATTACCACACCAGGTGGGATTAACACAGGCCGGGGATAAAACTGGGTCTTTCCTGATTTCTGTGTAGGTCAGTACCAGACCGGGTGAGATTAACATTTGCTGGGGATAGAATTGGGTCTTTCCTGATCTCTGTGCCTTGGTCATGACCACAGCGGGTGGGATTAACACAGGCCGGGGATAGAATTGGGTCTTTCCTGCTCACTGTGTGGGTCAGTACCACACCGGATGGGATTAACACAGGCCGGAATAGAATTGGGTATTTTCTGCTCTCTGTTTGTGTCAGTACCACACCGGGTGAGATTAAAACAGGCTGGGGATAGAATTGAATCGTTTCTGCTCTCTGTGTGGGGCAGTACCACACCGGGGGGGATTAACACAGGATGGGATGGAATTGTGTCTTCCCACTCTCTGTGTGGGTCAGTACCACACCGGGAGGGATTAACACAGGCCGGGATAGAATTATGTCTATCCTGCTCTCTGTGTGGGTCAGTACCACACTGGGTGGGATTAACACAGGCCAGAATAGAATTGTGTCTATCCTGCTCTCTGTGTGGGCAGGAAACACACCGGGTGGGATTAACACAGGATGGGATAGAATTGGGTCCTCCCACTCTCTGTGTGGGTCAGTACCACACCGGGTGGGATTAACACAGGCCGGGATAGAATTGGGTCTTTCCTGCTCTCTGTGTGGGTCAGTACCAAACCGGTTGGGATTAACACAGGCCGGGGACAGAATTGAATCTTTCCTGCTCTCTGTGTGGGTCAGTACCACACCGGATGGGATTAACACAGGCCGGAATAGAATTGGGTATTTTCTGCTCTCTGTTTGTGTCAGTACCACACCGGGTGAGATTAAAACAGGCTGGGGATAGAATTGAATCGTTTCTGCTCTCTGTGTGGGGCAGTACCACACCGGGGGGGATTAACACAGGATGGGATGGAATTGTGTCTTCCCACTCTCTGTGTGGGTCAGTACCACACCGGGAGGGATTAACACAGGCCGGGATAGAATTATGTCTATCCTGCTCTCTGTGTGGGTCAGTACCACACTGGGTGGGATTAACACAGGCCAGAATAGAATTGTGTCTATCCTGCTCTCTGTGTGGGCAGGAAACACACCGGGTGGGATTAACACAGGATGGGATAGAATTGGGTCCTCCCACTCTCTGTGTGGGTCAGTACCACACCGGGTGGGATTAACACAGGCCGGGATAGAATTGGGTCTTTCCTGCTCTCTGTGTGGGTCAGTACCAAACCGGTTGGGATTAACACAGGCCGGGGACAGAATTGAATCTTTCCTGCTCTCTGTGTGGGTCAGCACCACACCGGGTGGGATTAACACAGGATGGGATAGAATTGTGTCTTCCCACTCTCTGTGTGGGTCAGTACCACACCGGGTGGGATTAACACAGGCCGGGATAGAAGTGTGTCTATCCTGCTCTCTGTGTGGGTCAGTACCACACTGGGTGGGATTAACACAGGCCAGAATAGAATTGTGTCTATCCTGCTCTCTGTGTGGGCAGGAAACACACCGGGTGGGATTAACACAGGATGGGATAGAATTGGGTCCTCCCACTCTCTGTGTGGGTCAGTACCACACCGGGTGGGATTATCACAGGCCGGGATAGAATTGGGTCTTTCCTGCTCTCTGTGTGGGTCAGTACCAAACCGGTTGGGATTAACACAGGCCGGGGACAGAATTGAATCTTTCCTGCTCTCTGTGTGGGTCAGCACCACACCGGGTGGGATTAACACCGACTGGGGATAGAATGGAAACTTTCCTGATTTCTGTGTGGGTCAGTACCACACCGAGTGGGATTAACACAGAACGGAGATAGAATTGAATCTTTCCTGATTTGTGTCTGGGTCAGTACCACACCGGGTGGGATTAACACAGGCCGGGGATAGAATTGGGTCTTTCCTGATTTGTGTCTGGGTCAGTACCACACCGGGTGGGATTAACACAGGCCGGGGATAGAATTGGGTCTTTCCTGCTCTCTGTGTTGGTCAGTACGACACTGGGTGGAATTAACACAGGCCGGGTATAGAATTGAATCTTTCCTGATTTTTGTGTGGGTCAGTAGCACACCGGGTGGGATTAACACAGGCCGGGGATAGAATTGTGTCTTTCCTGATTTTATGTGGGTCAGTGCCACACCGGGTGGGATTAACACAGGCGGGGGATAGAATTGGGTCTTTCCTGCTCTCTGTGTGGGTCAGTACCACACCGGGTGGGATTAACACAGGCCGGGGACAGAATTGCTTCTTTCCTGCTCTCTGTGTGGGTCAATACCAAACCGGGTGGGATTAACACAGGCCGGGAATAAATTGGGTCTTTCTTGCTCTCTGTGTGGGTCAGTACCACACCGGCTGGTATTAAAACAGGCTGGGGACAGAATTGGGTCTATCCTGCTCTCTCTGTGGGTCAGTACCACACCGGGAGGGATTAACACATGCCGGGGATAGAATTGGGTCTTTCCTGCTCTCTTTGTGGGTCAGCACCACACCGGGTGGGAATAACACAGGCGGGGGATAGAATTGGGACTTTCCTGCTCTCTGTGTGGGTCAGTACCACACCGGGAGGGATTAACACAGGCCGGGGATAGAATTGGGTCTTTCCTGCTCTCTTTGTGGGTCAGCACCACACCGGGTGGGAATAACACAGGCGGGGGATAGAATTGGGACTTTCCTGCTCTCTGTGTGGGTCAGTACCACACCAGGTGGGGTTAACGCCGACCGGGGATAGAATTGGGTCTTTCCTGCTCTCTGTGTGGGTCAGTACCACACCAGGTGGGATAAACACAGACCGGGGATAGAATTGGGTCTTTCCTGCTCTCTGTATCTTTCAGTACCACAACGGGTGGGATTAACGCAGACCGGGGATAGAATTGAATCTTTCCTGATTTCTGTGTGGGTCAGTAGCACACCGGGTGGGATTAAAACAGACCGGGGATAGAATTGGGTCTTTCCTGCTCTCTGTATGTTTCAGTACGTCACCGGGTGGGACTAACACAGGCCTGGGATGGAACTTGGTCTTTCCTGCTCTCTGTGTGGGTCAGTAGCACACCGGGTGGGATTAACACAGGCCGGTGATAGAATTGGGTCTTTGCTGCTCTCTGTTTGGGTCAGTACCACACCGGGGGGGATTAACACAGTCCGGGGGTAGAATTGGGTTTTTCTTGCTCTCTGTTTTGGTCAGTACCACACCAGGTGGGATAAACACAGACCGGGGATAGAATTGGGTCTTTCCTGCTCTCTGTATCTTTCAGTACCACAACGGGTGGGATTAACGCAGACCGGGGATAGAATTGAATCTTTCCTGATTTTTGTGTGGGTCAGTAGCACACCGGGTGGGATTAACACAGGCCGGTGATAGAATTGGGTCTTTGCTGCTCTCTGTTTGGGTCAGTACCACACCGGGGGGGATTAACACAGACCGGGGATAGAATTGGGTCTTTCCTGCTCTCTGTGTGGGTCAGTACCACACCGGGTGGGATTAACACAGACAGGGGATAGAATTGGGTCTTTCCTGCTCTCTGTATCTTTCAGTACCACAACGGGTGGGATTAACGCAGACCGGGGATAGAATTGAATCTTTCCTGATTTTTGTGTGGGTCAGTACCACACCGGGTGGGATTAAAACAGACCGGGGATAGAATTGGGTCTTTCCTGCTCTCTGTATGTTTCAGTACGTCACCGGGTGGGACTACCACAGGCCTGGGATGGAACTTGGTCTTTCCTGCTCTCTGTGTGGGTCAGTAGCACACCGGGTGGGATTAACACAGGCCGGTGATAGAATTGGGTCTTTGCTGCTCTCTGTTTGGGTCAGTACCACACCGGGTGGGATTAACACAGACCGGGGATAGAATTGGGTCTTTCCTGCTCTCTGTTTTGGTCAGTACCACACCGGGGGGGATTAACACAGACCGGGGATAGAATTGGGTCTTTCCTGCTCTCTGTGTGGGTCAGTACCACACCGGGTGGGATTAACACAGACCGGGGATAGAATTGGGTCTTTCCTGCTCTCTGTTTTGGTCAGTACCACACTAGGTGGGATTAACACAGGCCGGGGATAGAATTGGGTTTTTCTTGCTCTCTATTTTGGTCAGTACCACACCGGGTGGGATTAACACTGGCCGGGGATAGAATTGCGTCTTTCCTGCTCTCTGTGTGTGTCAGTACCACACTGGGTGGGATTAACACTGGCCAAGGATAGAATTGGGTCTTTCCTGCTCTCTGTGTGTATCAGTGCCACACCGGGTAGGATTCACACAGGCTGGGGACAGAATTGGGTCTTTCCTGCTCTCTGTGTGGGCCAGTACCACACCGGGTGGGATTAACTCATACCGGGGATAGAAGCGAGTCTTTTCTGCTCTATTTGGAGCTCAGTGCCACACTGCGTAAAAGCCGCTTACTCAGCACAGTCTGAGGATGGAGCCTGGTCTGTCCCAATGAGGACAGAGGGTGACTGGTGAAATGGACAGTCACCTGGCAGATTGAACTTTACACATTGAACTGTGAAGTGATACATATCGGTAGGAAATATGAGGAAAGGCAAAATAATGTGGATGGTGGAATGGACAGACCTCGGGCTGTACTAATTTCTGAGGCAGCAGGACACTGAGAAGGCTGCTACAAAATAACAACATATCGTGTCCTTGGCTTTATAAACACAGCACAGAGTAATAAAACTCAGGAGGAAATGCTGATTTTTAGACATCATTGGTTAGGTGCCAGCTGGAGAATTGTGTCCAATTCTGATCACCACACTTTGATAAGGATGTCAAGGACTTAGTGAAGAAACAGAAGTGATTTACGAGAATGGTACCAGGTATCTGGGAATTCTGTTTCCTGGAGAGATTGGAAAAACTGGGATTTTTCTCTTTCGAGCAGTGAAGGGTAAGAGGGAATTTAATATAGAATTCAAAATCATGAAGGGCTTTGATAGGGTAATTAATGTGAAAATGTTTCCAGTGTCTGAAAGTTCAGTATTAAGAAGACACAGATTGAAGGTAATTGAACAAAGATCCAGAGGTGAAATGAGGAGAATTTTCTGACACAGCGAGTTGTTGGGATCTGGAATTCACTGCCTGAAAACATGATGGAAGCAGATTCAATAGTAATATGGTGGAGAAGGCAGATGGAATCCTTTCCTTTATTAGCTCAGGTATAGAATAAAAGAGCAGGGAAATTATGCTGGAACTGCATAACTCATTGGCTAGGCCACAACTTGAGTACTGAGTGCAATTCTGGTCACCTCATATCTGAAAGGATCGAATTGCACTGGAGAGAGTACAGAGGAGATTTATGAGGATGTTGCCAGGGCTGGAGAAATGCAGCTGTGAGGAAAGATTGGATAGGCTGGGGTTGTTCTTTTTGGAATATAGAAGGCTGAGGGTAGATCGGACTGAAATGTACAAAATTTTGAGGGGCCTGGACAGAGTGGAGGTGAAGGGTCTATTCACCTTGGCAGAAAAGTCAGTGGCATGGGGGTGGGGGGTTGGGGGTGGGGAGGGGGTGTATTTAAAGTGATTGGTCGAAAGATCAGAGGGGAGATGAGGAAAACGTTTTCATACTGAGTGTGTTGGGGTCTGGAACTCACTGCCTGAAGGTGTAGTTGAGGCAGAGACCCTCAACTCATTCAACAGGAGTCTGGATATACACCTCAAATACCGTAATATACAGAACTATGGATCAAATCCTGAAAATGGAATTAGAATAGGTGGATCGTTTTTCAGTCAGCACAGATACGATGGGACAAGTGGCCTCTTTCAGTACATTAAACGATGCATACTTCTATAATTCTATCTTTCAAAAGTGAATTTAACAATTAGTTGTAAAGGAAAAAAAAAGCAGTATTCCGGGGAAAGAGGATGGGAGTCGACCTAATTAGATTGCTCTTTCAAAAAGACAGCACAGATACAGAGAGACAGAGGTAATTGGAGGAAAATAAAAACATATATGTGCTGCTTTTCAGGCATAGGGTTTCTGATTCATGATCTGCCTGTACCCGTTCCTGTTGAGGCAGGTGACACACAAACGTCCTGCTGCCTCCTCATTTCCATCAATTCCAATGCCCCCCAGGGTGACCCGCCCGGCTGTTGGTCTGCACGCTCAATAGGCACCTAACTGTGTGTGAGGCCGGCACGTGTTTCAACCAGGATTCAGCTCTTAAAGGCAGTCTGTCCCTCTTAAGGGAAGTTGCACTGAATCACATGAGGCTGCTGCTGGTGACTGTGAATACTACAATTGGAGACAAGGTAAATGGAACACTAGGACAGAGAGAGGTCTCTGCGGTTCACGGATGTGGTGCTAGAGGCCTTAGACATGGAGGGTGACAGGAGGAGAGAGGCCATGTTTCTGTGGGGTGGTGTGGAGACCCTCAAGGAACGCCCTCCTCAGGGAATGGGAGCAAGTGGCCACGGAGGTCAATGCAAGAAGTCTGGCCCCAAGGACCTGGCAGCAGAGCCAGAAGAAGTTTAATGAGTTCACACGGGTGGTCAATGTCAGAGAATTCATCTCTACATGGCATATCCTACCCCCAACATCACCACCCTCTCACACTGCTCAATGTACCACACCCCCATCACTCACCCATCAGCAGTCCGTAACACTCAGGACTCACACCTAACATTCACATACTCCACATCACCCTGACACACCTTCCACTGATATCAGCCTCATACCCACCTCTCACTGCCTTCACATACCTCCAGCTATTCAGCTATGGCAGGCACATCACCCATACACAGTGCAACACAATCACTGACATTCTGCTCTCTCTCGTACAGGACAAGGTGGCCCATAATCACAGGGAGCAGCAGTGAACTGGCGTGGGTCAGGCACACCTTCATCCCCTGAGCCTGAGGGAGGAGATGGTTCTCCACATCATGGGAACGGCTGTGACAGAGCCCGTAGCATCCGGCATCCCCGAGAGCATTCAGGATGATGCTATGTTCCTGCCCGTATGTCCCTTCTTAACTCCCACCTCCCCCTCATCCTGCTGTCTGGGATGGTGTACAAGCTGCAGATGGTGGGACCATGCATGTCACTGTGGTGTGTACGTGAGGTTGAGTGATTTGTGGAGAGCATGTTTATGGAAGTGGTCACCTCACAGTTTAAGGGTATGCAGTGAGAGAGGTAATGGGTGATCACCAGACAGTCAAGAAGAATCAGGCAGGTAGCACAGGAGACGCCAGAGTGCATCTCACTCTTCAACCAGTATTCAATACTGAGGAAAGTGATGGTTCATCTGGGGACTGCAGCCAGAGACAAGGCCATGGTCCCAGGGCTGTCTCAGCTGTACTGAGCAGTACAGGCAGGACGAGAATGTTGGTAGTGATAGGAGATTCCATAGTCACGGGAACAGACGAGCGTTTCTGAGGCCCCAAACATGTATCCAGGATAGTGTGTTTCCTCCCTTGTGTCAGGTTCAACGATATCACTGGGCAGCTGCAGAGCACCCTGAAGGTCGGGGGGGAGGGGCGGTGGTGGTGGGGGGGGGGCGGGTGGGATGAACAGCCAGCAGTCGTGGGCCACATCGGTACAAATGAGCTGGGCAGACAGAGGGAGGTGGTCCTGCAGTCAGAATTCCGGGCGCTGGGAAAGAAGTTAGCCATATCAAAGTAGTAATCTCCGGATTACTGCCAGTACCCCGTGCGAGTGAGTATAGAAATAGGAGGATAGTACCGATGGATGTGTGGCTGGGAGGATGCTGCAGAAGCGGTGAGGTTTGCATTGCTGGGACACTGGGACCAGTTCTGGAGAATGTGGGATCTGTACAGGCCGGACTGCTGCACCTGAACAGAGCTGGAACTAATTTCCTTGCAGGGTGATATGTTAATAATATTGGAGCAGGTTTACACTAAATTGGCAGGTGTGTGGGAACCAGGAGTAAACATCAGAGAGGAATTCTAAAGTGCACAGAATACTGGGAGAGATGGATAACTCTATAGTAGGGTTTAGAAAGTTACTAGTTGGGGTTTGAGTAAGGGATGAAGTAATAAAGTGCACATCAGGGTTGATGTGCATGTATGTGAATATGGAGTGTGGTTAATAAGACTGGTGAGGTACAGGTGCAGATTGCCATATGGAAATATGATGTTGTGGCTATAACAGAGATCTGGCTCAAAGAAGGGCAGAACTGGGTGTTAAATATTCCTGGATGCAAGGTGTTCAGAAAAAATAGGAAAGGGAGAAAAGGATTAAGGGTGGTGGTATTGATAAAGGAGAACATTATAGTGCTGGACAGAATAAAAGTCCCGGGGGCGTGAGTGGGGAGATGAGAGGTGGGAGTGGGGGTGCGGGGGGGTGGGGGGGGGGGGTGCGTGGGTGGGTGAAGGACAGAATCTATTTGGATAGAGCTAAAGAACAAAAAAAGATGCATTTACATTGCTCGTTGTTGTCTATAGGCCATCAGCTAATGGGAAGGATGTGGAGGAACAAATCTGCAAGAAAATTACTGAAAGATGCAAGAATTATAGAGTAGTTACAATGGGGGAACATTCATTATCGTAATAAGAACTGGGATAGTAGTAACGTAAAGGGCAGAGGGAGCAAGTATTACTGCAGTGTGTGCAGGATTTTCCAAGGGTCAGTGCTAGGACCAACTGCTTTTTTTTGCTATATATATACATATAAGATGGATCTTGGAATTCAAGATTAGAAATTGAAAATTTTCCGATGATACCATACTTGAGGGTATAGTAAACAGTGAGGATGATGCAAACTGCCTACAACAGGATATAGATAGGCTAGCAGAATGGCCAGAGAAGTGGCAGGTGGAGCTTAATACAGAGGAGTGTGAGGTGATGCATTTTGTCAGATGGATTAGGAAAGCAATATAGACTTAATGGGACAGTTCTAAAGATTGTGCAGGAACGGAGGGACCTGGGGCTCTACATGCATTGATCTTTAAAGGTGGAAGAACATATATGGAGAGTGTTAAGGAAAGCTTATCAGATCTTGGGCTTCATGATTAGAGGCAAAGATACAAAAGCAGGGAAGTTGTGCTGAAATTTTATAAAGCATTGGTTAGGCCCCAACGAGAGAACTGTGTCCAGTTCTCGTCAGCACACTTTAGGAAGGATGTGAAGGTCCGTGAGAGGGTGCAGCGGAGATTTACCAGAATGGTTCCAGGGATTGGGGGTTGGGTGGGGGGGGGGGGGGGTGTGGGGAGCGGGATGGTTAATTACAAGGTTAATTTGGAGAAGACGGAGTTGTTCTCCCTTGAGTAAAGGAGGATGAGAGAGGTATGATAAAGGTGTACACGATTATGATAGGCTTAGATAAGATTCGATAAGCCAACTGTGGGACTGCCCCAACAACCAATTTTATCTGCAGCACCTGTGGAAGTGTCTGTCACTCTAGAATTGGCCTTTACAAGCCACTCCAGGCGCTGCTTCACAAACCACTGACCACCACCAGGCGCTTACCCATTGTCTCCCGAGACAAGGAGGCCAAAGAAGAAGAAGATAAGATAGACAAGGAAAAACGGTTCCCATTAACTGATGAAACACGGACTCGGGGACATAGATGCAAGGTTTGGGTAAGAGATGCAGGGGGAATATGAGGAAGAACTTTTTTACACAGTGGATGTTAATGACCTGGAACTCACTGCCCGTGAGGGTGGTGGAAGCCGAGAAAATAAATGATTTCAAAAGGAAACTGGATGGGCACCTGAAGGAAATGAACTTGCAGGGACACGGAGATTGGGAGGGAGAGTGGGAGTGTCTGAATTGTTCCACACAGGGGTGGCACGAAGGGGTCGAATGGCCTTCTCCTGTGTCGTAGATGTCTCTATCACTTTCTGTGACTCAATGTTAGATATGTCTCCTGCGCCGGCCTGGAAAGATCCAAATGCATAGAAGTTCAATGAAACTGTGATCTTAACAGCCACTGACAGCTATGTCCTCACCCTGGTGTGAGGCTCCAGGTCGTCTTCCAGGAGGTGACACAGCTCTGTGACCACATCGTTATTGAATCAGAGTCACCTCACATACTCCTCCTGGGTTAGGTTTTGGTAGGAAAAGTGCTCTTGGAAAACCCGGGGTGGGTAGGGCAGATTCCCCTTCCTCCTCCCTCTTTACAGAGTTTCCCCTATCTGTAGCCTCTGCCACATTTGTTGTTCGTTTTACAGACCCAGAGACACTCTAACTACAGTCCACATACCTCGTCCAGAGTTGAGTCACCAGATCCTTTGTCCTCCCTGAATGTCTGCAGCAGCTCACAACACAACCTCCAGAAAACCATCCACAGCACCTCCACTAACTTTACAATAGCAGAAGTAAGTCAAAAGCCCCTCACCTCCAAGTTGGATGTCTGGTCCTTTTAAATAACACGAGAGGGGGTTCCTCGTGCTGCTGAATGTATGTTCAGCTGAGAGTGACTAACACAAGCTGTCAGTGGACATGCACAGACCAAGTTTCAAAGATGTACATCAAAGCTGTCAGAATCGCTCACGGACGTCACATTCAAACTCTCCTCATATGAGCATCACATGCATGTTACAACAGGACTGGACCCTTGCCCAGCATGGGGCACTGTGCTGACAACACTAGAGCCCTGTCCAGCATGGGGCATTGTGCTGACCACACTAGCGCCCTGTCCAGCATGGGGCACTGTGCTGACCACACTAGAGCACTGTCCAGCATGGGGCACTGCGCTGACCACACTAGAGCGCTGTCCAGCATGGGGCACTGTACTGACCACACTAGCGTCCTGTCCAGCATGGGGCACTGTGCTGACCACACTAGCGCCCTGTCCAGCATGGGGCATTGTGCTGACCACACTAGCGCCCTGTCCAGCATGGGGCACTGTGCTGACCACACTAGAGCGCTGTCCAGCATGGGACACTGTGCTGACCATGATAGAAGTAGCCGGCTGTGCTGTTCACGTCATTTTCTGAAACCAGGTTGCCATAGCGTTGGCACCAACGGCGCCATAGATTGAAAATCGCAGCAGGGGAAGTTAAGGATTTAAAATAACTCACTTTATAAAGGAAATTGGATGTAAAGTTGAAGGTATGAGATTTTCAAGAATATGGACAGGGGAATGAGATTAATTGGAGGGCTGAGGCCATGGAGAGATTCAAACACCAGAATGAGAATATTAAAATTAAGTTGCTGTCAGACCTGGAGTCAATGTAGATCAGTGAGCACAGGGGTAATGGGTGATCGGGATTTGGTGTGAGTTAGGATACAGGCAGCAGAGTTCTGGATGATCTGTGGTTTATGGAGTTTTATAACTGGGGGGGGGGTGTGACCAGGATAGTCTTGGAATAGTCAAGTGTGGATTTAGCAAAGGTACAGATGAGGGTTTATGCAGCAGGTGGGCTGAGGCAGAGGTGGAGACGGGTGATATTACAGAGGTGGGAGTAGGCACGGCTGATGATGGAGAAAAAATGGAGATGAACTCAGCTCAGGTTTATATAGAACACAGAGGTTGTAAACTGTCTGGTTCTGCCTCAGTCATTAGCCAGGGTGGAGAATGAGTTTGACAGATAGGGGATGGAGTTTGTATGGAAACCAATGACACTGGCTTCAGTCTTCCCAAAATTTACATTACAGAACCGTATTTCAGTGAAACAGGGTTGACAGATCTCCTAGCTGGAAATAGAAACAGCAGCAGAAGCAATGATGAGAGAGTAAATGACAAGAACTGTAATACTATTAGCAATGGTTTATAGAGCTAATAGTTGGAGATAGAGATTCACCAAGAATAATAACAGAAGTAAGCAGGGCAGAGTAAATGACTGGAGCAGTAATGCAGTTAAAAAACGGTTTATAGAATTAATAGCTAGACAGAGAGAGAGAGACTTACCAGGGATACCAACAATAGCGAGGATAGGATAGTAAATGTATTGAATAATCTCAAGTGCGCGATGGATCCGAGCATTTAATGAGAGCCGATCATAATATGTAGAAAGAATGTAAATAGCCCAGGATAAACTCCTGTCCATTGTTGTAACATTCCAATCTATTGTTCTCAGATTCTGATCCATCCTCTCCCTCTCTCTAGAGCTGCTGATCCCTGTTCGTGCCGGGGTTATGGTCCAGCTCACAGTATGGGATCACACATTGAAAGGAGTCCCGTTTTAATAGAAGATGGAAACCCTCCAGTGACACAATTAGGATCCATGGAGACTGACATTAATTACAGTCACTGAACAAACAGATTCAGTTAACCACTTTCAATCCAGGCACTTTCTGTATCACAATAAAGTAGAACATTTATCCAGTCTGGATGGGATGTATGAGGGTTGCTGAGGGAAGGAATGGTGGAAATAGCAGAGGCACTGGCCAGAATCATTCAATTCTCCTTGGATATGGGAGTGGTGACAGAGGACTGGAGGTTGCAAATGTTACAACCTGTTGAAAAAAGGACAGATAGGATAAACTCTACAATTATTGACCAATCAGACCGGTGTCACTACTGGGGAAAAATGTAGAGGTGACAACCCAGGAGAAAAATATTTGTTACTTGGAAAACCATTGGTTTGTAACTGTCTAGTAACATGGATATGCTGAAGGACAATCATGTCTGGCAAAATTCAACAACAACAACTTATGTTTATATAATGCCTTTAACATTGTAAAACATCCCAAGGTGCTTCACAGGAGCATGAAGAAGCAAAGTATAACGCTGAGACACAACAGGAGATATTAGGTCAGATAACCAACAGCTTAGTCGAAGAGGTAGGTTTTAAGGTGTGTCTGAAAGGAGGAAAGCGATGTGGAGAGGCGAAGAGGTGTAGGGAAGATATTACACAGCTTAGGGCCCCGGCAGCTGAAGGCACGGCCGCCAGTGATGCAGTGATTAAAATCAGGGATGCACAAGAGACCAGAATTAGAGGAGCACAGATATCTCGGTGTGTTGTGGAGCTGGAGGAGATAACAGAGGTAGGGAGGGACGAGGCCATGGAGGGATATGGAAACAAGTTGGAGAATTTTAAAATCAAGACATTGCTTGACTGGGAGACAATGTCGGTCTTTGGTTGATGAACCGGACTTGGTGTGAGCTAAGACATGGGCAGCAGATTTTTGGATGACCTCACGTTTACAAGAGAGTAGATGTGGGAGATCAGCCAAGAGTGAGATGTAATAGTCACATCTAGAGGTGACAAAGGCACGAATGAGGTTTCAGCAGCAGATGGACTGAGACATGGTGAAGTCGGGTGATGTTAATGAGGTGGAAATAGGCGGTTGTAATTATATCCTGAGAATGAGGTTAAAGCTCATTTTGTGGCGAAATGTGACACCAATGTTGCAAACAGTCTGTCTGAATCTCAGATTGTTAGCAGGGAGAGGGATGGAATCAATAGCAAGGGAACAGAGTTGGAGTGGGGAGTCAAAACAATGATTTCAGTCTTCCCAATATTTAATATTGGCTAAGGAACAGTAAACAGAGAGAAGTAGTGAAACGTTGTTGTTCAGACTCGATGGGAGTATACAGTGGTGTTCCCCAGGACTCGGTATTAGGATCGCTGCTCTTTTTGCTCTTGGAAAACACGAGGTGGGTAGGACAGAGACCCCTCCTCCTCCCGCTTTACAGAGCTTCCCCTCTCTGCAGCCTCTGCTCCATTTGTTGGTCATGTTACAGACCCAGAGATACTGCAACTACAGTCCCCATACCTCGTCCAGAGTTGGGTCACCAAATCCTCTGCCGTCCCTGAATGTCTGCAGCAGCTCACAACACAACCTCCAGAAAACCATCCACAGCACCTCCACTAACTTTACAATATCAGAAGCAAGTCAAAAGCCCCTCAACTGTAAGTTGGATGCCTGGTCCAGCAGTGCAGCTCACACCATTTTATTGATCCAAACTTCCATAGCACAAGTGGAGCTGGAGAGATGAAATGTGTGGTCAGGGAGAGACAGAGGGAAACAAACTCACTTTAAAAAGTGAATTAGAAAAAGACTTTAATATGAACAAGTTTCAGGACTATTGGAAATGGACAGGGGATTGGGATAATCAGAGCGGTGAGGCCATGAAGGGATTTGATCATACGATTGAGAATATTAAAATTAAAGTGTTACTGGACCAAGAGTCAATGTAGTTCAGTGAGCACAGGGTTGTTGGGTGAACAGAATTTGGTATAAATTAGAAGATGCCAGCAGAGTTTTGGATGACCACAAAGTTACAGTGAGTAGAATGTGGGAGACCAGCCGGGAGTGTGTTAGAATAGTCAAATCTCGAGGTAGAAAGGCATGGATGAGGGTTTCAGCAGCAGATGAGCTGAGCTCTATCTCTCTCTCGCTCTTCCTCTTTCTCTCTTTCTGTTTCTCTCTTTGTCGCCTTCACTTGCTCTGCCCCCCTCTGGATCTTATATGTTTCTATTAAGTCGCCTATTAATTCCCTCAACTCCAGCTGATGTAAGCCGATCCTTTCCAGCCTTTCTGCATAAGACAGCACACCCATTCCAGATATTAGTCTAGTAAACCTTCTCTAAACTGCTTCCAACGCATTTACATCCTTCCTTAAATAAGGAGACTAATACTGTACACAATACTCTAGTTCTGAAGAAGTGTCACTGACCCAAAACGTTAATTCTGCTTCTCTTTCCACAGATGCTGCCAGACCTGCTGAGTGGTTCCAGCACTTTTTGTGTTTATATTAATTAGCAATTCTTGCCTGCGCTCTGTTTCCTGTTCGCTAGCCAATCTTCTATCCATGCCAATATGTTGCCCCCTTAACCATGAGCTTTTATTTTCCGCATTGACATTTGATGTGACACATTATCAAATGCCTTCTGGTAATCTAAGTACAGTACATCCACCGGTTCCCCTTCAGCCACCGCACATGTTACTTCTTCAAAGAACTCCAATCAATTGGTTAAACATGATTTCCCTTTCACAAAACCATGTTGACTCTACCTGATCACCTTGAATTTTTCTATGTGCCCTGCTATAGCGTCTTTCATACTCACTTCCAATAACTAATCTGTAGCCAGAAAGCCATCACCTGTTACAGGTCATATGTCTCCTGTTTCTAATCTGATTTTGTGCTGTATTTGAACTGTCATTACTCAATTAACTGCTTGTGACTCTTCTCCCTCCTTTTGGTTAATCTGTGACCGTTGATCAGATCTTACAGTTGTGTAGGAGAGCGTTCACAGAGATCTGGATCATCGGCTTGGCTCACTTGGGTTGTGAGAAATGACAAACTCAGTTGAGCGATCTTTGCTGGGAATGGGTAGGAGATTTGGAGACAGAGAGAGATTACAATCGGCCAGATGCCTGTGGTTATTGCAAAGTCTACGTAGGAATTTTGTGACAGAGAGCTGGAGAGAGAGAATGTACACTCTAAAACATATGATTAGCGTTGGGACTGGCTCAGAAATCTCGAAGCTGGTGGCATTGGCAAATTTGGAGATTCTACTCTGTATTCCAAGAACTAAGTCATTTATATACCGCAAAAACGCAATGGCCCCAACACTGAACTTTGGGGAACTCCCACTGTCTACCATCCTCCAAACTTCAAAACAACCATTTATTACCACTCGCTGTTTTCTATCCTTAATCCAATTTGACAATGATCCTCTTATTCCATGAGCCTCAATTTTGCTAACCAGCCTTTTACGTGGTACCTTATCAAACACGTTCTTAAAATACATATAAACAGTATCCACGGCATTCCCTTCATCAACCGTCTCTGTTACATGATCGAAAACATCAAGTAAATGAGTGAAGTATGATCTACCTTTACTGGAGTGTGTAGAGATGGGTTTCTGGAGCAGAACATTGAAGGACTAAGAATCGGGCTATTTTATGTAACGAGAAAGGATTAGTTTATAACACTGCTATAAAGGAGCATTTGGGAAATAATGACCATATTATGATAGAATTTCACATTCCATTTGAATGTGATAAATCTGAAACCAGGGTGTTCAATCTGAACAAGGAAAACCATGAAGGTACGGGGGCAAATTGTCAATTTAGTGTTAGCAAAGAGGTAGTACTTGAAAATGTAACTGGATTGAAGGCTGATAAATCCCTGGACCAGATGAGCTACATCCCAGAGTGTTAAAGGAGGTGGCATTATAGATGGTGGATGTATTTATGGGAATCGTTCAAATTTCTCGATTCAGGAAGAGTTCCTGAGGACTGGTAAGTAACAAATGTAACCCCACTATTTAAGAAGGGTGGGAGAGGGAGAATGAGAACTGCAGGCCTGTTAGTTTAACATCAGTAATAGGGAAAATGTTAGAATCTATTGTCAAGGATGTGATAACTGGACACTTCGAAAATAATAGTAAAATTGGCAGAGTCAACGTGGATTTATGAAAGGGGTATTATGTTAGAATTAGAATTAGAATTAGAACATTACAGCGCAGTACAGGCCCTTCGGCCATCGATGTTGTGCCGACCTGTGTAACAAACCTGTTGAAGTTTTTTGAGGATGTTACTTGCTGCATTACTAAAGGAGAACCAGCAGGTGTGGTGCATTTGGACCTATTTTGGTAAGGTCCCACACAGGTGATTAGTAAATAAAATTACAGCACATGGAATTGGGGGCAATATGCTGGTATGGATCGAGAACTGGTTAACAGACAGAAAACAGAGAGCAGGAATAAACGGGTCATTCTCCGGATGGCAGGATGTTACTAGTGGGTAACACAAGGATCAGTACTAGGGCCACTGCTGTTCACAATCTATACAAATAATTTGAATTTGGGGACCAAATGTAATACTTACAAATTTGCTGATGACACAAAACTAGGTGGGAAAGTAGGTTGTGAAGAGGATGCAAGGAGGCTTCAAGTGGATTTGGACAGGCTAAGTGAGTGGGCAAGAAAATGGCAGCTGGAATATAATATGAATAAGTATCAAGTGCTCCACTCCGGTAAAACAAAAACAGAAAGACAGAATATTTCTGGACTGGAGAGAGGTTGCGACGTGTTGATTTTCAAAGAGACCTGTGTTTCCTTGTGCATGAGTCACTGAAAGCAAATGTGCAGGTGCACCAATCAATTTGGAAGGCAAATGGTATGTTGGCCTCCATCTCAAATGGGTTTTGAATCCAGGAGTAAAGATGTCTGGCTGCAATTGTATCCCGCCTTGCTGAGACTGCACCTGGAGTATTGCGTACAGTCTTGGTCTCCTTGTCTAAAACAACAAAGAACAAAGAACAGTGCAGCACAGGAACAGGCCATTCGGTCCTCCAGGCCTGTGCCGATGTTGATGCCTGCCCAAACTAAAACCTTCTGCACTTCCGTGGTCCGTATGCCTCTATTCCTATCCTATTCATGTATTTGTCAAGATGCCTCTTAAACGTCGCTATGGTACCTGCTTCCACCACCTCCCTCGGCAACAAGTTCCAGGCACTCACCACCCTCTGTGTAAAGAACTTGCCTCGCACATCCCCTCTAAACTTTGCCCCTCTCACCTTAAAACTATGTCCCCTTTTAACTGACTCTTCCACCCTGGGAAAAAGCTTCTGAATATCCACTCTGTCCTTGCCGCTTATAAATTTGTAAACCTCTATCATGTCGCCCCTCCACCTCCGTCCTTCCAGTGAAAACAATCCGAGTTTATCCAACCTCTCCTCATAGCTAATGCCCTCCAGACCAGGCAACATCCTGGTAAACCTCTTCTGTACCCTCTCCAAAGCCTCAACTTCCTTCTGGTAGTGTGGCGACCAGAATTGCACACAATATTCGAAGTGTGGCCTAACTAAAGTTCTGTATAGCTGCAGCATGACTTGCCTATTTTTATACTCTGTGCTTCGACCGATGAAGGCAAGCATGCCGTATGCCTTCTTGACTACCTTATCCACCTGCGTTGCCACTTTCAGTGACCTGTGGATCTGCACGCTCAGATCTTTTTGCCTGTCAATACTCCTAAGGGTTCTGCCATTTACTGTATACCTCCCACCTGTGTTAGACCTTCCAAAATGCGTTACCTCACATTTGTCCGGATTAAACTCCATCTGCCATTTCTCCGCCCAAGTCTCCAACCGATCTATATCCTGCTGTATCCTCTGACAATCCTCATCACTGTCCGCAACTGCACCAACCTTTGTGTCATCCACAAATTAATTATCAGACCAGCTACTTTTTCCTCCAAATCATTTATATATACTACAAACAGCAAAGGTCCCAGCACTGATCCCTGCGGAACACCACTAGTCACATTCCTCCATTCAGAAAAGCACCCTCTGTCTTCTATGACTGAGCCAGTTATGTATCCATCTTGCCAGCTCCCCTCTGATCCCATGTGACTTCACCTTTTGTACCAGTCTGCCATGAGGGACCTTGTCAAAGGCTCACTGAAGTCCATCTAGATAACATCCACTGCCCTTCCTTCATCAATCATCTTCGTCACTTCCTCAAAAAACACGATCAAATTAGAGAGACGCGACCTCCCCTTCACAAAACCATGCTGCCTCTCGCTAATAAGTCCATTTGTTTCCAAATGGGAGTAAATCCTGTCCCGAAGAATCCTCTCTAATAATTTCCCTACCACTGACGTAAGGCGAACCGGCCTATAATTTCCTGGATTATCCTTGCTACCCTTCTTAAACAAAGGAACAACATTGGCTATTCGCCAGTCCTCTGGGACCTCAACTGTAGCCAATGAGGATGCAAAGATTTCTGTCAAGGCCCCAGCAATTTCTTCCCTTGCCTCTCTCAGTATTCTGGGGTAGATCCCACCAGGCCCTGGGGACTTATCTACCTTAATGCTTTGCAAGACACCCAACACATCCTCCTTTTTGATAATGAGATGAATGAGACTATCTGCACTCCCTTCCCTCGGCTCATCATCCACCAAGTTCTTCTCCTTGGTGAATGCTGATGCAAAGTACTCATTTAGTACCTCGCCCATTTCCTCTGGCTCCACACATAGATTCCCTTCTCTGACCTTGAGTGGGCCAACCCTTTCCCTGGTTACCCTCTTGCTCTTTATATACGTATATAAGGCCTTTGGTTTTTCCTTAATCCTGTTTGCCAATGTCTTCTCATAACCCCTTTGAGCCCTCCTGACTCCTTGCTTAAGTTCCTTCCTACTGTCTTTATATTCCTCAATGGATTCGTCTGTTCCTAGTCTTCCAGCTCTTATGAATGCTTCCTTTTTCTTTTTGACAAGGCTCACAATATCCCGCGTTATCCAAGCTTCCCGAAACTTGCCAAACCTATCCTTCTTCCTCACAGGAACATGTTGGTCCTGGATTCTAATCAGCGGACGATTGAAAGACTCCTACATGTCAGATGTTGATTTACCCTCAAATAGTCGTCCCCAATCTAAATTCCTCAGTTCCTGCCTAATATTGTTATAATTAGCCTTCCCCCAATTTAGCACTTGCAGCCGAGGACTACTCTTATCCTTATCCACAAGTACCTTAGAACTTATGGAATTATGGTCACTGTTCCCGAAATGCTCCCCGATGAAACTTCGACCACCTGGCCGGGCTCATTCCCCAATACCAGGTCCAGTACGGCCCCATTCCTAGTTGGACTATCGACGTATTGTTTCAAGAAGCCCTCCTGGATGTTCCTTACAAATTCTACCCCATCCAAGCCCCTAGCACGAAGTGAGTCCCAGTCAATATCGGGGAAGTTAAAATCACCCACCACTACAACCCTGTTACCTTTACATCTTTCCGAAATCTGTCTACATATCTGCTCCTCTACCTCCCGCTGGCTGTTGGGAGACCTGTAGTCAACCCCCAACATCGTGACTGCACCTGTCCTATTCCTGAACTCCACCCATATTGCCTCGCTTCATGACCCCTCCGTGGTGTCCTCCCGCAGTACAGCTGTGATATTCTCCTTAACCAGTAATGCAACTCCCCCACCCCTTTTACATCCCCCTCGTTCCCGCCTGAAGCTTCTACATCCTGGAACATTTAGCTGCCAATCCTGTCCCTCCCTCAACCAAGTCTCTGTAATAGCAACAACATCATAGTTCCAAGTACTAATCCATGCTCTAAGATCATCTGCCTTACCTGTTATACTTCTCACATTGAAAGAATTGCACTTCAGACCACCAGTCCCGCTGTGCTCTGCAACATCTCCCTGCCTGCTCTTCCTCTTAGTCTTACTGTCCTTACTGTCCTAGTTCCCCCTCATTTATTTCACTTGCTGTCCTACTGCTCTGGTTCCCACCCCCCTGCCACACTAGTTTAAACCCTCCCGAGTGACGCTAGCAAACCTCGCAGCCAGGTTATTTGTGCCCCTCCAGTTCAAATGCAACCCGTCCTTCTTGTGCAGGTCTCATCTGTCCCTGAAGAGATCTCAATGGTCCAGATATCTGAAACCCTCCCTTCTACACCAGCTGTTCAGCCACGTGTTTAGCTGCACGATCTTCCTATTTCTAGCCTCACTGGCACGTGGCACAGAAGGATATATTTGCCATGCAGGGATTGCAACTGAGGTTCAGCAGGATATCCATGGGATGGCAGGATTGTCTTATGAGGAGAGATTGAGAAAAATGGGCCTGTATTCTCTCGCATTTCAAAAAATGAGCAGTGATCTCATACAAAATTCTTACAGGGGGTGATGGGGTGGCTGCAGATCGGAAGTTTCCCCTGTCTGGTGAGTCTACAACCAGGGGACATAAACTCAGAATAAGGGGCAGGCAAATTAAGACTGAGATGAAGAAGAATAACTTCACTCAGAGGGTGGTAAATCTTTGGAATTCACTACCACAGAGGGTGTGGAAGCTCAATATTGAGCATGTTCAAGACAGAAATCAATGGATTTCGGGAGACAAATGACATCAAGGGATACAGGGATAGCACGGGAATGTGGCGTTTAGGTAGATGATTAGCCATGATCTAATTGAATGACAGAGCAGTGTCGATGGGCTGAATGGCCTACTCCTGCTCCTATGTTCCTGCAAACACGTGCTTGCTATCCTTCATTCCCTCAAACCTCTCCAAGTTTCTGTTGATTTCTTCTCTAATTATTGTTTGCAGAACATTACCCTCTACTGATGTTAAACTAATTGGTCTGTAATTGCTAGGACTGTGCTCACAACATCATTAAAAATATGCAGATTTAAGGTAATTGGCAAAGAACCAGAGACAAATTGAAGAGAATTTTCTGACACAGTAAGTTGCCAAATTTAGAGCCCCCGGTTGTCTAGAAACATACAGAAACATAAATCAGAAAAATAAAGCTTATGACAGTCACAAACAAATAATAATTTAGAAAGCTGAGAGGAGTAAAGAAAGTGCAGGGGTGAAGTAAAGAAAGGAAATTAGAAAAGCAAAGAGAGGGCATGAAAAAATATTGGCAGATAAAATCAAGGAAAACCCAAAGATGGTTGATCAGTACATTAAGAATAAAAGGATAACTAAGGAAAGGGGAGGACATATCAGAGATGTACAAGGTAGTTTGTGCATGGTTGCAAAAGATGTTGGCAGGGTCCTTAATGGATTTTATGTCTCCGTCTTCACAAAGTAAAGGGATGATGTAGACATTGTAATTAAAGAGGAGGAGTGTGAAATATTAGATACAATCAGCATAATGAGAGAGGAAGTACTCGAGGGTCTGAAATCCTTGAAAGTGGATAAATCGCCAGGGCAGGATGGATGGTATCCCGGGCTGTTAAAGGAAGCGAGGGAGGAAATAGCAGATACTCTGAGGATCATCTTCACATTCTCACTAGATACAGGCGAGGCATTAGACGATTGGAGGTCTGTGAACATAGTGCCAGTGTTTAAACATAGTGCAAAGGTTAGGCCAAATAATTATAGGCTGGTCAGTCTGACCGAAAGGCCCGCTACTTGACACAAACCCGATGAGACCCGACGTCATATGTCGGGTTCGGGTCGGATCGCTCTTCCGGATCCGGTTTTCGGGCTCGGGTTGGGTCGGACACACACAGTACTACCTTTTGCTCGGCTGGGAAGGAAAGAGAAGTTGAGTAAGTAAGCATCAACATTTGAAAAGCCTGCCAGAGCTGGGAGTCTGTGACGTCAAGGAGGGAAACGTGCATCTGGACTCAACAGACTGTGAGTCTGCGCAGTGAGAAAGTGAGTGTTTCTATGATGTCACCGCGCTCATGATGCAGCTTCCTTCCATTCAATCCAAAAGTGCTAAGTACAGTGAGTGCAATATGGTCGGGTCAGGCTCGGGCCGGCTCGGACTCGGGTCCAATGTGGTTCTGTGAGGTTTGGTCGGTTTTATTTCCAGACCCGAGCAGGCCTTTAGATTAGATTAGAGATACAGCACTGAAACAGGCCCTTCGGCCCACCAGGTCTGTGCCGAACATCAACCACCCATTTATACTAATCCTACACTAATCCCATATTCCTACCAAACATCCCCAAATGTCCCTATATTTCCCTACCACCTACCTACACTAGTGACAATTTATAATGGCCAATTTACCTATCAACCTGCAAGTCTTTTGGCTTGTGGGAGGAAACCGGAGCACCCGGTGAAAACACACGCAGACACAGGGAGAACTTGCAAACACCACACAGGCAGTACCTGGAATCGAACCCGGGTCCCTGGAGCTGTGAGGCTGCGGTGCTAACCACTGCGCCATTGTGCCAGACATCGGTGGGCAAATTATTAGAATAAATTCTCAGAGCTACGATAAACTGCCACTTAGAAAGGCAAAGATTAATCAGGGATAGTCAGCATGGATTTGTTAAGGGAGGGTCTTGTCTTACTAACATAACTAAGTTTTTTGAGGAAGGAGCAAAAAGGATTGATAAAGGTAGTGCAGTGGATGTGGTCTACATGGATTTTAGTAAGGCGTTTGACAAGGTCCCACATGGCAGACTGATCAGAACAGTGAAAGCTCATGAGATACAGGGGAATGTGGCAAGTTGGATCCAAAATTGGCCCAATGTCAGGAAACAAAGGGTAATGGTCGACAGATGTTTCTTGTGAATGGAAAGCGGTGTCTAGTGGCGTTCCCAGGTCTCAGTGTTGGGTCCCTTGCAATTTGTGATAGATATTAATGCTTTGGACTTAAATGTGGGAGGCATGATTGGAAAATTTGCTGATGACACAAAAATTGGTCATGTAGTTGATAGTGAAGAGGATAGCTGTGGACTCCAGAATGATATCAATGGTTTAAATGGTTTGGTTGAGTGGGCGAAAAAGTGGCAAATGGAAGTCAATCTGGGGAACTGTGAGGTAATGCAGTTGGGAAGGGCAAATAAAGCGAAGGAATACACAACAGACAGGAGGATAGTGAAAGGGGTAGAAGATGTTAGAGACCTTGGAGTGTTTGTCCACAGTTCCTGGAAGGTGGCAAGACAGGTAGACAGAGTGGTGAAGAAGGCATATGGAATGCTTTCCATTACTGGCCGATATATAGAATACAAAAGGAGGGATGTAATTCTGGAATTGTATAAAACACTGGTTAGGCCACAGCTGGAGTATTGTGTACAGTTCTGGTCACCATATTACAGGAAGGACATAATTGCTTTGGAGAGAGTACAGAGAAGATTTTCAAGAATGTTGCCAGTGATGGAAAATTGCATCCATGATGAAAGATTGGATAGGCTAAGATTGTTTTCTTTAGAACAGAGGAGACTGAGGGGTGACTTGATTGAGGTGTACAAAATTATGAGGGGCCCAGGTAGAGTAGTCAGGAAGGACATGTTTCCCCCATTGGAGAGGTCAATTACCAGGGGGCACAGATTTAATTGATTGGTAGACGGATCAAAGGGGACGTGAGGACAAACATTTTCACCCAGAGGGTGGTGGGTGTCTGGAATTCACTGCCAGGAACGGTGGTGGAGGCAAAAACCATCAAAGATTTTAAAAGGTACCTGGACCTACACCTGAAGTGCTGCAACTGGCAAGGCCATGGACCAGCGGTTGGAAGATGGGATTAGATTCGGCGGCTAGTCTTTTCAGCCAGCAGAGACACATTGGGCTGAATAGCCTCCTTTTGTGCCATAACCCTTCCATGGATATTTGGTCCTATCGGTCTGTGGGTGGGATCTGGAATTCACTGCCTGAAATCATGGTGGAAGCAGATTCAATAATATCTTTCAGAAGGGAATATAACAAAAACTTGACAAGGAAAAAAAATCAACAGGAGTCTGGGGAAAGAGGAGGGAGTGGGACTAATTAGTTAGCTCTTTAAAGGAGACAGCACTGATACAATGGACATTCTGTGCTGCATCAATCTATGATTATATGAACAAGGGACAAAGAGAGAGAGGGAGAAAGGGTGAAAGAGAAAAGGAAAATAGATACAGAGTTAAAGAGAAGTTTCTACCAGTTTTCAGGGGTTGGGATTGTGATTCGTGATCTGCCCGTGCCCATTCCTGTTGAGGCAGGTGACACACAAACTTCCTGCTGCCTCCTCATTTTCATGAATTCTACGTACCGCCTAGGGTGACCCGCGCTGCTGTCTGTCTGCAAGCTGAACAGGGACGTAACTGTGTTTGAGGCTGGCACGTGCTTCAGCCAGGATTCAGCTCTTAAAGGTAGTCTGTCCCTCTTAAAGGGAAGCTGTACTGAATCACAGGAGGCTGCTGGTGACTCTGAATGCTGCAAATGGAGACAAGGTAAATGGAATACTAGGGCAGAGAGAGGGCTGTGCTGTTCACGGATGTCGTGCTGGAGGCCTTAGTCATGGAGGTTGACCGGAGGAGAGAGGCCATGTTTCTGTGGGGTGGGGCGGAGACCCTCAAGGAACGTCTTCCGAAGGGAATGGGAGCAGGTGGCCAGGGAGGTCAATGCAAGAAGTATGGCCCCAAGGACCTGGCAGCAAAGCCAGAAGACGTTTGATGAGCTCACACGGGTGGTGAATGTCAGTGAATTCATTGCTACATGGCATCTCCTACCCCCTACATCACCAACCTCTCACACTGCTCAATGTACCACACCCCCATCACTTAGTTTCAAAGACGTATAGCAAAGCTGCTGGAATGGCTGATTGGTGTCAGATCAAATCCCTCTGCACACTACCAGCACATACTTGGTGAACAGGGACGAGAGCCCTGCTTAGCATGGAGCACTGGAAGTGACCGGCAGCTCAGCTGATACCATTTTATGGATCCAAACGTCCATGGCATTGGGCCCAGTGACACTGCAGAGCTGAGAATACCTGCCATAGACCGAAACAGAGGGAAATAAGCCTTCTTTTAAATCGGAATTGAAGAAAAGACTTGAAGGCTGGAATATGGGAATGGACAGGGCAATGGGACTAATTGAGGATGAGATTCAAACACATGAATGAAAATATTAAATTTAAGGTGCTGCTGGTCCCGGAGCTAATGTAGATCAGTGAGCACAGGGGTGATGGGTGATCAGGATTTGGGGTGACGGGTGATGAGGATTTGGTACATATTAGTGTACAGGCAGCAGAGTTCTGGATGGGCAGTGCTTTATCGAGGTTTATAACTGGGAGGGTGACCAGGATAGAACTGGAATAGTCAAGTGTGGATTTAACAGATTTAAAGATTGATGAAGACAAATGTAGGTCCCTTACCGTCAGAAACAGTGGAATTAATTATGGGGAACAAAGAAATGGCTGACCAACTAAATGCATACTTTGGTTCTGTCTTCACAAAGGAGAACACAAATATCATACCAGAAATGTTGGGGAACACGGGGTTTAGTGAGAGAGAGGAACTTAAGGAAATCTGTATTAGTAGAGAAATGGTGTTGGGGAAATTGATGGTATTGAAGGCCGATAAATTCCCAGGGCCTGATAATCTACATCTCAGAGTGCTGAAGGAAGCCGTCCCAGAAATAATGGATGTATTGGTGGTCATCTTCCAAAATTCTATAGATTCTGGATCATTTCCTAACGATTGGAATGTAGCTAATGTAACCCCAGGGAGGTTGAGAGAAAGCAGGGAATTATCGACAAGTCAGCCTGACGTCGGTGGTGGGGAAAGTTCTAGAGTCCATTATCAACGATTTTATAGAGGAGCACTTGGAGAAAAGTGGTTGAATCGGACAGAGTCAGCATGGATTTACGAAAGGGAAATCACGCTTGACAAATCTACAAGAATTCTTCGAGGATGTAACTAGTAGAGGGGGAGCCAGTGGGTGTGGTTTATTTGGACTTTCAGAAGGCTTTCGACAAAGTCCCACGTAACACATTAGCCTGTAAAATTAAAGCGCATGAGATTGGTGCTAGTGTATTGTGCTAGATAGAAAATTGGTTGGCAGACAGGAAACCCAAGAGTAGGAATAAATGGGTCTTTTATTCCGAATGGCAGGCTATTCACCTGCTAATGTCACTAGTGGGGTACCATAGGGATTGGTGATAGGACCCCAGCTATTCACAATATATCTTACTGATTTCGGTGAGGGATCTAAATGTAATATCTCCAAATTTGCAGATGACACGAAACAGGGTGGGAGGGTGAGTTGTGAGGAGGATGCAGAGAGGCTTCAGGGTGATTTGGACAAATTGAGTGAGTGGGCTAATGCATGGCAGATGCAGTACAATGTGGATAAATGTGAGGTTAATCACTTTGGTAGCAAAAGCAGGAAGGCAGATTATTATCTGAATGGCTATAAACTGAAAGAGGGGAATATGCAAGGAGAGCTGGGTGTTCTCGTACACCAGTCACTGAAGGTAAGAATGCAGGTGCAAGGCAAATAGTATGTTGGCCTTCACAGCGAGATGATTCGAGTACAGGAGCAGGGATGTCTTGTTGCAATTATTCAGGGCCTTGGTGAGGCCACACCTGGAATATTGTGTACAGTTTTGGTCTCCTTATTTAAGGAAGGATGTTATTGCTATAGGTTTACCAGACTGATTCCCTGGATGGCGGGACTGACGTATGAGGAGAGATTGAGTCGGTTAGAATTATGTTCGCTGGAGTTCAGAAGATTGATGGGGATCTCATAGGAACCTATAAAATTCTAACAGGACTTGACAGAACAGATACAGGAAGGATGTCCCCGATGGTGGGGAAGTCCAGAACCAGTGGTCGTCGTCTAAGGATACGGGGTAAACCTTTCAGGACTGATATGCAAAATTTCTACACCCAGAGAGTGGTGAGCCTGTGGAATTCGCTGCCGCAGAAAGCAGTTGAGGCCAAAACATTGCATGTTTTCAAGAAGGAGTTAGATATAGCTCTCAGGATGAAAGGGATCAAAGGAAATGGGGGGAAAGCGCAAACAGGTCGCTAAGTTGGACGATCAGCCATGATCATAATGAATGGCGGGGCAGGCTCGAAGGGCCGAATGGCCTACTCCTGCACCTATTTTCTATGTTTCTATGTTAACAACGGCACAGATGAGGGTTTATGTAGCAAATGAGCTGAGGCAGACGGGTGATATTACAGAGCTGGTAGTAGGCAGGGTAGGTGATGGAGAGAATAAGGGTTCAGAACTCAGCTCAGGGTTAAATAGAACACAGAGGATGCAAACTGTCTGGTTCAACCTCAGATATTAGCCGGTTAGGGGTACGTCGTTCATGGAGATGGACAAAATTTCCGAAGGAGACCGATTGCACAAGCTCCACTCTTCCCAAAATTAAAATTGTAAGAACATTATTTCAGTGAAACGCGGTTTACAGATCACATAGCGGGAAGTAGGGACTTAGCAGGGGCAGCAACAGCAGAAAACATGGTCGAGTAAATTCCATGAACTCTAATACAAGTAGCAATGGTTTATAAAGCTCATAGCTGGAGATAGAGTTTTGCCAGGGATAACAAAAGTAACAAGGAGGGCAGAGTAAATGACAAGAACAGTAATGTTGCGAAACTTGGTTTATAACATTCATAGCTGGATAGAGAGACTTACCAGGGACACTGATAATAGCAAGGATGGGATAGTAAATGTGTTGCATAATCTTCAATACAAGATAGATCCGATAGTCTAATGGGAACCGATCATAATTGGCAGAAAGATAGTCAAACTCCCAAATGAAACTCCTGCCCATTGTTGTAACATTCCAGTCTGTTGTTCTGAGATTCTGAACCATTGTTGTAACATTCCAATCTATTGTTCTCAGATTCTGAACCATTGTTGTAACATTCCAGTCAATTGTTCTCAGATTTTGATCCATTGTTGTAACATTCCAATCTATTGTCCTCATATTCTGACCCATTGTTGTAACATTCCAGTCAATTGTTCTCAGATTCTGATCCATTGATGGAACATTTCAATCTATTGCTCTCAGATTCTGATCTATCCTCTCCCTTTCTCTGGAGCTGCTGATCCCTTTTAGTGCCAGGTCTGATGCTCCCGCTAACACTATGTGATAACACATTGAAAGCAGTCCCTTATTAATAGCAGAGGGAAACCCTCCAGTGACACGATTAGAGTCCATGGAGACTGACATTAATTACAGTCACTGAACAAACAGGTTCAGTTAACCCCTTTCAATCAAACACTTTTTGTACCACAATAAAATAGAACATTTACCCTGTCTGAATGGGATGTATAAGGATTACGGAGGGAAGGAATGGTGGGAATAGTAGAGGCACATGACAAAATCTTTCACTTCTCCTTGGATATGGGAGTGGTGACAGAGGACTGGAGGTTTGTAAATGTTACACCCTGGTTACAAATGGAGAGATGGAGTAAACCCTGTTCTGTTCAGTCAATCTGACGTCAGTGGTGGGGAAATTTCACAACCCAGGGCAGAAATATTCGTTGGTTGGAAAAGCACAGCATAATACATTTCAAGCAGCACAGATATACCAATGAAAAATCATGTCTGGCAAACTTCAACAAGAACTTATCCTAAGGTAAGCAGCATTATGAAACAAAGTGTAACACTGAACCACAAATGCAGATATTCGGTTATGAGACCAAAAGCTTGGTCAAAGAGGTAGGATTTAAAGGAGTGTCTTAAAGGATACAAGCGAGGTGGAGAGGTAGAGCTGTGTAGGGAGGATATTCCCGAGCTCGGGACCGAGGCAACTGAAGGTGCAGACAGCTATGGGGGAGCAATTAATATCAGGAATGCACAACAGGCCAGAATTAGTGGAGCAGAGATATCTCAGAGGGTTGTCGGGCAGGAGGAGATTACAGTTATCGTGAGGGGTGAGACCATGGACGGATTTGAAAACATGATTGAGAATTTTAAAATAAAGGCATTGTTTGACTGTGAGGTGATGTAGGTTAGTGATCGGGGAATGGGACTTGTTGTGAGTTAAGACACAGGCAGCACAGCTTTAGATTACCTCAAATTTACATGTAGTAGCATGTGGGAGAATGAGTTGGAATAGTCTAGTCTACAGGTAATGAAAGCATGAATGAGAGCTTCATCAGCAGATGAGTTGAAACAGGGGTGACGTTGGGCGATCTTATTGAGGTGGGAATAGGTGGGCATAGTGATGGCACGAATATAAGGTTGGAAGCTCATTTTGTGTTCAAATGCAACAGAATCACAGAATTGTTACAGCACAGAAGGTGGCCATTCAGTCCATCGAGTCTGCTCTACCTCTCCAAAAGAGCAATTCATCTAATGCCACTCTCCTGCCTTCTCCCTGTAGCTCTGCACAATCTTCCTTTTCAGATAGCTATCCAATTTCCTCCTGAATGCCTCGATTGAATCTGCCTCCACCAGACTCTCAGGTAGCGCATTCCAGACCTAAACACTCGCTGTGTGAAAAAGTTTTCCTCATGTCACTTCTGCTTCTTTTACCAATTACTTTAATTCTTTGTCCTCTCGTTTTCGATCCTTTCAGGAATGGGAACAGTTTTTCCCTTTCCACTCTGTCCAGACACCTCATAATTTTGCAGACCTTTTTCAAATTTCCTCTCAGCCTTCTCTTCTCTAAGGAAAATGTTCCAACTTCTCCAGTCTATCTTTAGAACTGATATTCGTCATCCCTGGAACCATTCTTGTGAATGTTTTTTCACACTCTCCAATGTTTCCATGTTATCTAATGTGCCCAGAACTAAACGTAACGCTGCAGCTGAGGCCGAACTAGTGTCTTATACAAGTTCAAAACAACCTCCTTGCTCTTGTATTCCATGCTACAGGATACTGTAGGCTTTATTAACTGCTCTCTGATCCTGTCATGCCACATTCAATGACCGATGCACATATACATCCAGGTCCCTCTGCTCCAGAACCCCCTTTAGAATTGTAACCTTTATTCTATATTTTCTCTCCATGTCCTTCCTACGAAATGAATCACTTCACATTTCCCCACATTGAACTTCATCTGTCTGCCCATTCCACCAACTTGTCTGTGTCCTTTTGAAGTTTTACACTATCCTCCTAATAGTTCATAATGCTTCCAAGTTTTGTATCATCTACAAACTTTAAAATTGTGCCCTGTACACCAAGGTCTAGGTCATTAATATATGTCAGGAAGAGAAAGGGTCCTAACACTGATCCCTGTGGTCCTCCACTACAAATCTTAAATAAAAAACGAAACGAGCTGGAAAGACTCAGCAGGTCTGGCAGCACCTGTGGAGAGAGAAGCAGAGTTAATGTTCCAGGTCAGTGACCCTTCATCAGAACTGGAAAAGGTTAGAAATGTAATAAGTTTTAAGCAAATAAAGCAGGGATGGGGCAAAATGGAGCAGAAGGGGTGTTGATAAGACAGAGGGCCAGAGAGATTAACTGACCAGGAGGTCATGGGGCAAAGGCAAAGAGAGTGTGCTCATGGTGTGGTGAAAGACAAAGCATTAGTGCAGAGCAGTTGTTAAATGACAGAACAATGAACAGCCCGAGCTAAAAGCACCAATATAAAAATCCCAGTTTAAGTCTGGCACATGGTAAAAAAACTGATAAAACAAATAATAAAAATGGACCTGCTCTGAATGCTCTGAAATTATTGAACTCAGTGTTCAGTCCAGAAGTCTGTCGAGCTCATTTCCCGGAGGAGCAGCAGGAGAAGGTAGCGACTCTTCGGTGGGTGAGTGAAGGCATCAGGAGCTGTGTTTTAAAAGTAAGTACTTACTGTCTTACTTACTGTTTTCCTTGTCTTTGAGTTTCTTTTGGCGCCGGAGGAACCGGAAGCTGGTCGGCAGCGAGGACTCCTGGGTAGGTATTTTCCTTAAAGGTGCGGAGCTGAAACGTGGATAGGTGAGGGGGAGGAATGGTTTTTGGAGGTACCTGGTTATAGATGTTTTCATAAGATTAGGAATGGTGGTAAAAGAGGTGGGGGGGTGGCATTGTTAGTTAGAAATAGTGTAACAACTGCTGAAAGAATTTTCGAGGAGGATCTGCCGACTGAGGCACTGTGGGTTGAGGTCAGGAACAGGAAAGGAGCAGTCACCTTGATGGGAGTTTTCTATAGGCCCCCCAATAGCAGCAGGGAGGTGGAAGAGCAGATTGGGAAACAGATTTTGGAAAGGAGCAGAAGTCACAGGGTAGTAATTATGGGGGATTTCAACTTCCCAAATATTGATTGGCAACTCTTTAGATCGAATAGTTTGGATGGGGTAGTGTTTGTGCAGTATGTCCAGGAAGCTTTTCTGACTCAGTATGTAGACTGCCCGACCAGAGGGGAGGCAATATTGGATTTGGTACTAGGTAATGAACCAGGGCAAGTGATAGAGCTGTTGGTGGGCGAGCACTTTGGAGATAGTGATCACAATTCTGTAGCATTCACTGTGGTAATGGAGAGGGATAGGTATGTGCAACAGGGCAAGGTTTACAATTGGGGGAAGGGTAGATATGATGCTGTCAGGCAGGAACTGAGGAGCATAAGTTGGGAGCATATGCTGGCAGGGAAGGGCACGGTCGAAATGTGGAACTTTTTCAAGGAGCAGATAGTAGGGGCCATTGATAAGCATGTCCCTGTCAGACAGGGAAGGGATGGTCATGTGAGGGAACCGTGGTTGACAAGAGAGGTTGAGAGTCTTGTTAGGAAGAAGAAGGATGCGTATATAAAGTTGAGGAAAAAGGGCACAGGCATAGCTCTGGAGGGATACAAGATGGCCAGGAAGGATCTGAAGAAAGGGATTAGGAGAGCTAAGAGAGGGCATGAAAAATGCTTGGCGGGTAGGATAAAAGAAAACCCCAAGGCCTTTTACGCGTATGTCAGAAATATGAGGATGACTAGGGGGACCATAGGTCCGGTCAAGGACAATAGCGGGAGACTGTGTGTTGAGCCGGAAGAGATAAGTGAGGTTTTGAATGAGTACTTCTCTTCGGTATTTACGAATGAGAAGGGGTGTATTACTGAAGAGGACGGTGTGAAACAGACTGGTAAGCTCGAGGAAGTGCTCGTTAGGAGGGAAGATGTGTTGGGGTTTTTGAATAACTTGAAGATAGACAAGTCTCCCGGGCCTGACGGGGTATATCCAAGGATGTTATGGGAAGCAAGGGATGAAATTGCAGAGCCGCTGGCAATGATCTTTTCATCTTCTCTGCTGACGGGGGTGGTACCAGGTGATTGGAGGGTGGCAAATGTTGTGCCCCTGTTCAAGAAAGGGAATAGGAACAACCCTGGGAATTACAGGCCAGTTAGTCTTACTTCGGTGGTAGGCAAGTTGATGGAAAAGGTGCTGAGGGATAGGATTTCTGAGCATCTGGAAAGACACTGCTTGATTCGGGACAGTCAGCACGGTTTTGTGAGGGGTAGGTCTTGCCTCACAAGCCTGATTGAATTCTTTGAGCAGGTGACCAAGCAAGTGGATGAGGGTAAACCAGTGGATGTGGTGTACATGGATTTTAGTAAGGCATTTGATAAGGTCCCCCATGGTAGACTTATGGAGAAAGTCAGGAGGCATGGGATAGTGGGGAATGTGGCCAGTTGGATTAAGAATTGGCTAACTGATAGAAGGCAGAGAGTGGTCTTAGATGGTAAATACTCAGCCTGGAGCCCAGTTACCAGTGGCGTGCCGCAGGGATCAGTTCTGGGTCCTCTCCTGTTTGTGATTTTTATTAACGACTTGGATGAGGAAGTCGAAGGGTGGGTCAGTAAATTTGCAGATGATACAAAGGTTGGTGGAGTTGTGGATACCGAGGAGGGCTATTGTCGTCTGCAAAGGGACTTGGATAGGTTGCAGTGCTGGGCTGAAAAGTGGCAGATGGAGTTTAACCCTGAAAAGTGTGAGGTCGTCCATTTTGGAAGGACAAACATGAATGCAAAATACTGGGTTAACGGTAGGGTTCTTGGGCATGTGGAGGAGCAGAGAGACCTTGGGGTCTATGTGCATAGATCATTGAAAGTTGCAACTCAAGTGGATAGGGCTGTGAAGAAGGCATATGGGGTGTTAGCGTTCATTAGCAGAGGGATTGAATTTAAGAGCCGTGAGGTGATGATGCAGCTGTACAGGACCTTGGTAAGGCCTCATTTGGAGTACTGTGTGCAGTTCTGGTCGCCTCATTTTAGGAAGGATGTGGAAGCCTTGGAGAGGGTGCAGAGGAGATTTACCAGGATGTTGCCTGGAATGGAGAATAAGTCTTACGAGGAAAGGCTGAACATTCTAGGCCTCTTCTCATTAGAAAGGAGAAGGATGAGGGGTGACATGATAGAGGTTTATAAGATGATCAGGGGAATAGATAGGGTAGACAGTCAGAAACTTTTTCCCCGGGTGGAGCAAAGCGTTACAAGGGGTCATAAATTTAAGGTGAAGGGTGGGAGATATAAGGGGGATGTCAGGGGAAGGTTCTTTACCCAGAGAGTGGTCGAGGCATGGAATGCCTTGCCCGGGGAAGTTGTTGAGTCAGAAACTTTAGGGACTTTCAAAAGGCTTTTGGATAGGTATATGGATAAAGGAGAATGATGGGGTATAGATTAAATTGTCCTTGACAGAGGACAAAGGATCGGCACAACATTGTGGGCCGAAGGGCCTGTTCTGTGCTGTATGTTCTATGTTCTATGTTCTATGAGTGCCTAATCAGGCAATGAGGTGCTGTTCCTCGAGCCGGCGTTGATGTTCACTGGAACACCGCAGCAGGTCAAACGCAGATTGGGTGAGCGCTTTGTGGAACACCTCCGCTCAGTCCAAAAGCATGATCCCGAGCTTCCACTCGCTTGTCATTTCAACACCTTTGATCCCCCACCCCTGCTCAAATGTCCACATTTCTGTCCTTGTGTTTACACCCTCTACTCCCGCTTTACTTGCTTAAAACCTATTACATTTCTAACCTTGGCCAGTTCTGATGAAAGGACACAAACCTGGAACATTAACTCTGTTTCTCTCTCCACTGACACTGCTGAGCATTTCCAGCACTTTCTGTTTTTATTTCAGATTTCCAGCACCTGCAGCATTTTGTTTTGATTCCACTACAAACTTTTCTCCAACCCGAAAAGCATCCATTAATCACTACTCTCTGTTTCCTGTCACTCAACCAGTTTAGTTTCATGTTGCTACTGTCCTTTTATTTGATGAGCTGTAACTTTGCTCACAGGTCTGTTGTGTGACACTTTATCAAATGCTTTTTGGAATTCCATTTAAACCACATCAACAGCATGTGGGTGCCTGGAACGCGTTGCCAGCCGAGGTGGTAGATGCGGGCACGATGGCGTCTTTTAAGATGTATCTAGACAGATACATGAATGGGCAGGAAGAAAAGAGATACAGACCCTTAGAAAATAGGCGACATGTTTAGATAGAGGATCTGGATCTGCGCAGGCTTGGAGGGCCGAAGGGCCTGGTCCTGTGCTGTAATTTTCTTTGTTCTTTGTTCTTTGTTCATTGTCCTCATCAAGCTTCTTTTTTACCACTTCAAAAAACTCCAGCAAGTTTGTTAAACACCATTTTCCCTTAACAAATCCGGCTGGTTTTCCTTAATTAACCCACATTTGTCCATGTGCCTATTAATGTTGTCCTGAATATGACACCAATGTTAAAAACAGACTGTCTGAATCTCATACTGTTGCCAGGGAGAGGGATGGAATCAATAACAAGGGAACAGAGTTGGAGTGGGGCGTGAAAACTATGGCTTCAATCTTCCCAATATTTAATTGGAGGAAATTTCTGCTCATCCAGTACTGGATGTCGGATAAGCTGTTGGATAATTTAACAACAGTGGAGGAGTGGAGAGAGGTGGTGGTGAGGTAAACATGATGGAGTTCTTTGATAAAACAATTGAGATGGTTGATGAGGGTGGTGTGATTTAAGTTATATTTATAGACTTTCAAAAGGTGTTTGATCAAGTGTCATTCAATAGACTGATTAGGAAAACTGAACCCAATGCAGTTCTTTGATAAAACAATGGAGACGGTTGCTGAGGGAAGGAATGATGGAAATAGCAGAGGCACTGTCGGAATCTTCCAATCCTCCTTGGATATGGGAGTCATGACAGAGGACTGTAGGGCTGTAAATGTTACTCCCTGTTACAAAAGGAGTGATTAGATAAATCCTGTAATTACTGACCAGTCAGCCGAATGTCAGTGGTTGGAAATTACTAGAGGCCAGAACCCAGCTCAAAAATATATCTTTCTTGGAAAAACATGGGATAATAAATAACAAACAGCACGGATAGGTTAATGGAAAATCATGTCTGATAATCCTGATCAAGTTCGTTGATGACAAAACTGTGAGTGTTTTGTGTTATGTGTACAGACATTCAAAAGGCCGGTGATCAAATGTCAGTTTATAGACTTGTTATGAAAAATGGAACATATGGACTAATGTGACAGTGATAGTGTGGGTATGACACTGACTCAGGGACAGAAAGCAGAGAGAAGTGGTGAACAGTCATTGTTCAGACTGGGGGAGGGGGAGTATACAGTGCTGTTTCTCAGGACTCGGTATGAGAACCAGTGCTGTTCCTGGAATATAGATAGATATATAAATGACACCAACGTCTCCGTAAAAAAAAAACATAATTTCAACTCTTGCAGAAGACATGAAACTCATAGCTAACGGTGGAACAATGCAGACCAGAGAATTATCCAACCACACAGACGTTTTTTTTAAAATTTATTTATTCTGGACTCTAATCCATCACGAGTTTATTTCAAAGAACAAAGAACAAAGAACAAAGATAATTACAGCACAGGAACAGGCCCTTCGGCCCTCCAAGCCTGCGCCGATCCAGATCCTCTCTCTACACATGTCGCCTATTTTCTAAGGTTCTGTATCTCTTTTCTTCCTGCCCATTCATGTATCTGTCTAGATACATCTTAAAAGACTCCATCGTGCCCGCGTCTACCACCTCCGCTGGCAACGCGTTCCAGGTGCCCACCACCCTCTGCGTAAAGAACTTTCCACGCATATCCCCCCTAAACATTTCCCCTTTCACTTTGAACTCGTGTCCTCTCGTAATTGAAACCCCCACTCTGGGAAAAAGCCTCTTGCTGTCCACCCTGTCTATACCTCTCATGATTTTGTACACCTCAATCAGGTCCCCCCTCAACCTCCGTCTTTCTAATGAAAATAATCCTAATCTGCTCAACCTCTCTTCATAGCTAGCGCCCTCCATACCAGGCAACATCCTGGTGAACCTCCTCTGCACCCTCTCCAAAGCATCCACATCCTTTTGATAATGTGGCGACCAGAACTGTACGCAGTATTCCAAATGTGGCCGAACCAAAGTCCTATACAACTGTAACATGACCTGCCAACTCTTGTACTCAATGCCCCGTCCGATGAAGGAAAGCATGCCGTATGCCTTCTTGACCACTCTATTTACCTGCGTTGCCACCTTCAGGGAACAGTGGACCTGAACACCCAAATCTCTCTGGACATCAATTTTCCCCAGGACTTTTCCATTTACTGTATAGTTCACTCTTGAATTGGATCTTCCAAAATGCATCACCTCGCATTTGCCCTGATTGAACTCCATCTGCCATTTCTCTGCCCAACTCACTAATCTATCTATATTCTGCTGTATTCTCTGACAGTCCCCTTCACTATCTGCTACTCCACCAATCTTAGTGTCGTCTGCAAACTTGCTAATCAGACCACCTATACTTTCCTCCAAATCATTAATGTATATCACAATCAACAGTGGTCCCAGCACGGATCCCTGTGGAACACCACTGGTCACACGTCTCCATTTTGAGAAACTCCCCTCTACTGCTACTCTCTGTCTCCTGTTGCCCAGCCAGTTCTTTATCCATCTAGCTAGTACACCTTGGACCCCAAGCGCCTTCACTTTCTCCATCAGCCTGCCATGGGGAACCTTATCAAACGCCTTACTGAAGTCCATGTATATGACATCGACAGCCCTTCCCTCATCAATCAACTTTGTCACTTCCTCAAAGAATTCTATTAAGTTGGTAAGACATGACCTTCCCTGCACAAAACCATGTTGCCTATCACTGATGAGCCCATTTTCTTCCAAATGGGAATAGATCCTATCCCTCAGTATCTTCTCCAGCAGCTTCCCTACCACTGACGTCAGGCTCACCGGTCTATAATTACCTGGATTATCCCTGCTACCCTTCTTAAACAAGGGGACAACATTAGCAATTCTCCAGTCCTCCGGGACCTCACCCGTGTTTAAGGATGCTGCAAAGATATCTGTTAAGGCCCCAGCTATTTCCTCTCTCGCTTCCCTCAGTAACCTGGGATAGATCCCATCCGGACCTGGGGACTTGTCCACCTTAATGCCCTTTAGAATACCCAACACTTCCTCCCTCCTTATGCCGACTTGACCTAGAGTAATCAAACATCTGTTCCTAACCTCAACATCCGCACTCTAATTTATTTGTGTGTGATTTTCATGAGAGTGTGTGCGAGAATGTGTAGAGTATATTTTTATTATTTTATTTAGATTCAGCTTCTTTTGTGAAGTATAATAAACTCACCTCTTGTTTAAACTCAAGAAAACCTGTCCTATTGGTTCTTTTATGATCACAACAAAGATAAAAGGTAGAATACTCACTAAGGTGGTCAGCACGTCCACTGTTAAAAAGGATACCCTCTTGCGGTAAAATAAGATATAAGACAAGAGGGGGACTGGGACCCTTACTCACCTGGCTGGAACAGAAATCTGGAGGTTCGAATGATGATAACGCAACAACACATGAGAAATTGGAAGTGGGAAAAGCAATTGATCCTGAGAAAAATGTTAAAAATATCAATGCAGGTTTTATTGTGGTTTTCACTGCTGGAACACTGAAATGTCCACGGTCGAAGACAGAGCATACAAACATATGAACATATGAATTAGGAGCAGGTGTAGGCCACTCGGCCCCTCAAGCCTGCTCTGCCACTCAATAAGATCATGACTAATCTGATTGAAACCTCAACTCCACATTACCACCTACCCTCGATAATCTTTCACCCCCTTGCTTATCAACAATCTATCTATCTCTGTCTTACAAGTACTTAAAGACTCTCTTCCACTGCCTTTTGAGGAAGAGAATTCCCAAGGCTCACAACCCTCAGAGAAATAAAAATCTCCTCATCTCTGTTTTAAATGGGCGACCTCTCATTTTTAAATGGTGACCCCTAATCCTAGATACACCCAGATACACACATCTTTCCACATGCACCTGTCAAGACTGCTCAAGATCTTAGATGTTCAAATCAAGTCGCCACTTACCCTTCTAAATTCCAGTGGATATAAGCCTAGCCTGTCCAATATTTCCTCATAAGACAGCCCACCCATTCCAGGTATTAGTCTAGTAAACCATTTCTGGGTTGCTTCCAATGCATTTACATCATTCCTTAAATAAGGAGACCAGTGCTGTATACAGTACTCCAGATGTGGTCTGACCAATGCCCTCTATAACTGAAGCATAACATGCCTACTTTTGTATTCAATTACCGTCGCGATAAATGATAACATTCTATCAGCTTTCCTAGTTACTTTCTGAACATGCATACTAAGCTTTGGAGATGCATGCAAAAGGACACCCAGATCCCTTTGCATCTCAGAGCTCTGCAATCTCTCATCATTAGATAATATGCTTCGATTTTATTATTCCTGCCAAAATGGGCAATTTCCCATTTTCCCACATTATACTCAATTTGCCAGGTCTTTACCCAATCACTTAACCTATCTATATTCATTTACAGCCTCCTTATGTCTCCTTCACAAGTTACTTTCTTACGCATCTTTGTGTCATCAGCAAATTTGGTAACCAGGCCTTCGGCTCCTTCATCCAAGTCATTTATATAAATTGCAAAAAGTTGAGGTCCCAGCCCTGATCCCTGTGGCACACCAGTCCTTACATCTTGCCAACCAGAAAATGGCCCATTTATGCCTACTCTCCGTTTTCTGTTAGCTAACCAATCTTCTATCCATGCCAACATGTTACCCCGTTCACCATGAGCTTTTATTTTCACAAAACCTTTGATGTGGCACCTTATCTATTGCATCCTGGAAATCTATGTACAGTACATCCACCGGTTCCCCTTTCTCCGCAGCACATGGTACCTCTTCAAAGAACTCCAACAAATTGATTAAACATGATTTCCCTTTCATAAAACCATTTTGATTCTGCCTGATTAGGTTGAATTTTTCTAAGTGCCGGCTACACTGTCTTTAATAATAGCTTCTAACATGTTTCCTATGACAGATGTGATGCTAACTTGCCTGTAGTTTTCTGTTATCTGTTTCCCTCGCTTTTTGACTAAAGGAGTTACATTCCCAATCAAGGAGTTATATACAGAGTGAAGTAACTTGGTACAGGTTAAAATCCTTCTCTGTTGAAAAGTTGAGCAATGTAGCTGGACAGTTAGGGATTACTCTCCATCTAAAAACCTGGAAACCCGAATTCCTAAGACTTTTGGCCAACCATTTTCCACTTAAAGCTGAAGATTCAAACAGGGTTAGAATCACTAACAGATAGAGTAATGTTAGCTAAGGTAAAACTGGAAAAGAAGAGACTAGAATTAGAATTCCAGAGAGAGCGAGAAAGCGCAGAGCGAGTGCCAAGAAAGGGAAAAAGTAAGAGTGTTCCAGAAGGAGAAGGAGGAAAGGGAGTTAAGGCGGCTCAAACAACTAGAAGAAGACCCAGTACACCCAGTGAAGGCACAGCTCTTGAGGGAGCTACCCCTAGCTCAGGACCATGTGCTGATCTCTTAAAGTTCTCCCAGTTCATGACAAAGTTCAATGAGGAGGATGTGGCAGAATTTTTCGTCACTTGTGAAAAGCTTGTAAAACAACCAAAATGGCCGGCAGAGAGCTGGACACTGTTTTTACAAAGCAAAGTAACAGGAAAATCCCATCAGTTCTATTCAATGTTGCCACCTCCCTATTCCTTTTGAAACATCTAAACCCCGGAACATCCAACATTCATTTCTGCCCCTGTGATATCCAAGTCTCCGTAATGGCCAGAACATTGTCGCTCCAAGTACTGATCCATACTCTAAGTTCATCACCCTTATTCCTGACACTTCTTGCGTTAATATAGACACACTTCTCCCATCATACTGGCTGCAACTGTGCCCTGTCAACTGTCTAACCTTGCTCACAGACTCTCTGCACTATGTATCTGCCTGTTCAACATATGGAGTAAATGGCAAGAACAGTAATGCAGTTAAACATGGTTTATCGAATAAATAAGTGGATCGAGACACTTCCCAGGGAAACCAATGATAGCCAGGATGGGATAAAAAAAATATTGAATAATCATGATTGTGTAATAGATCCGCCTGTTTATTGGCAGCCAGTCAAAATTTGCAGAAAGAAAGTCAAACTGCCAGATGAAACTCCTGCCTACTGTTCTGACATTCCAATCTATTGTACTCATATTCTGACCCATTGTTGTAACATTCCAATCTTTTGTACTCATATTCTGACCCATTGTTGTAATATTCCAATCTATTGTTCTCAGATTCTGACCCATTGTTGTAACATTCCAATCTATTGTTCTCAGATTCTGACCCATTGTTGTAACATTCCAATCTATTGTTCTCAGATTCTGACCCATTGTTGTAACATTCCAATCTATTGTACTCATATTCTGACCCATTGTTGTAACATTCCAATCTATTGTTCTCAGATTCTGACCCATTGTTGTAACATTCCAATCTATTGTTCTCAGATTCTGATCTATCCTCTCCCTTTCTCTGGGGCCACTGATCCCTGTTAGTCCCGGGGATGATGCTCCCACTGACACCAGGGGTAACACATTGAAATGAGTTTCTTATTAATAGAAGAGGGAAACCCTCCAGTGACACAATTACGGTCCATGGAGACTGGTATTAATTAAAGTCACTGAACAAACAGGTTCAATTAACACCTTTCAATCCAACACTCTTAGCACTACAATAAACTGGAGCATTTAACCGGTCTGGATGGGAATTATGAGGGTTGATGAGAGAAGGAAATGTGCAAATGGCAGAGGCACTGGACAGAATCTGTCAATTCTCTTTGGATATGGGAATGATGACAGAGGACTGGAGGGCTGCAATTGTTACACCTTGTTTAAAAAAGGTGATATGGGTTAAACAATGTACTGTCCAGTCAATATTACGTTAGGTGGGGCATTTCACAACCCAGGTCATAAATATTCGTTGCTTGGAAAAGTACAGCATAATAAATTTCAAGCAGCACGGATATGCTAACGGCAAATCATGTCTGGAAAACTTCAACAAGAACTTATCCCGAGGTACTTCACAGCAGCATTATGAAACAAAGTATAACACTGAACCACAAAATGGGATATTAGGATGGGTAGCCAAATGCTCGGTCAAAGAGGCAGGTTTTAAAGGAGTGTGTTAAAGGATAAAAGCGAGGTGGAGAGGTGGAGCTGTGAAGGGAGGATATTCCAGAGCTTGGGACCGAGGCAACTGAAGGTGTGGCCACAAAAGGGAGAGTAATTAAAATCAGGGATGCACAAGAATCCAGAATTAGAGGAGCAGAGGTACCTCGAAGGACTGTGGGGCTGGAGGAGATTACAGAGATAGTGAGGGGTGAGACCATGGAGGGATTTGAAAACGTGTTGAGAATTTTAAAATAAAGACATTGCTTGACTGTGAGCTGATGCAGGTCAGTGATCGGGGAATGGGACTTGCCGTGAGTTAAGACACAGGAAGCAGAGTTTTAAATGACTTCAAGTTTACAGATAGGAGAATGTGGGAGAATGAGTTGGAACAGTCTAGTCTACAGGTGATGAAAGCATGAATGAGAGCTTCAGCAGCAGATGAGTTGAGACAGGGGTGAAGTCGGGCAATGTTATTGAGGTGGAAATACGTCGTCATAGTGATGGCACGAATATGAGGTTGGAAGCTCATTTTGTGGTCGAATGTCACAGAATAATTGAATTGTTACAGCACAGAAGGTGGCCATTCAGTCCATCGTATCTGCACTGGCTCTGCAAAAGAGCAATTCATCTAGTGCCACTCCCCTGCATTCTCCCTGTAACTCTGTCCAATTTTCCTTTTCAGATAGCTGTCCAATTTCCTCCTGAATGCCTCGATTGAATCTGCCTCCACCACACTCTCAGGCAGTGCATTCCAGACCTTAACCACTCGCTGTGTGAAAAAGTGTTCCTCATGTCACTTATGCTTCTTTTACCAATTACTTTAATTCTTTGCCCTCTCGTTTTCGATCCTTTCAGGAATGGCAACAGTTTTTCCCTATCCACTCTCTCCAGACACCTCATAATTTTGCAGACTTTTTGAAATCTCCTCTCTGCCTTTTCTTCTCTAAGGAAAATGTTCCAACTTCTCCAGTCTATCTTCCTAACTGATATTCTTCATCCCTGGAACCATTCTTGTGAATGTTTTTTCACACTCTCCAATGTCTTCACGTTAGATAAGGTGTGGTGCCCAGACCTAGACGTAATACTGCTACTGAGGCCGAACTAGTGTCTTACACAAGTTCAAAATAACCTCCTTGCTCTTGTATCCCATGCCTCTGTTAATAAAGCCCAGGATACTATATGCTTTATTAACTGCTTTCTCATCCTGTCATGCCACCTTCAATGACCAATGCACATATACGTCCAGGTCCCTCTGCTCCTGCACCCCCTTTAGAATTGCACCCTTTATTCTCTATTGTCTCTCTATGTTCTTCCTACCAAAATGAATCACTTCACATTTCTCCACATTGATCTTCATCTGCCACCTGTCTGTCCATTCCACCAACTTGTCTATGTCCTTTTGATGTTCTACACTATCCTCTTCACAGTTCACAATGCTTCCAAGTTTTGCATCCTCTGCAAACTTTGAAATTGTGCCCTGTACACCAAGGTCTAGGTAATTAATATTTGTCAGGAAGAGAAAGGGTCCCAACACTGATCCCTGGGGAACTCCACTGCAAACCGTAAATATGAACAAAAAGTGCTGGAAATACTCAGCAGGCCTGGCAGCATCTGTGGAGAGATAAACAAAGTTAACGTTTCAGGTGTGTGACCATTCATCAGAATTGGCAAAGGTCAGAAATGTAATAGATTTTAAGCAAATAAAGCAGGGGTGGGGCAAAAGAGAACAAAAGGGGTGCAGATAGAACAGAGGGTCAGAGAGATTAAGTGACGAGGAGGTCTTGGGGCAAAGGCAAAGAAAATGTGCTTGTTGTGTGGCGAAAGATAAAGCATTCGTGCAGAGAGGGTGTTAAATGATAGAATAATGAACAGCTCTAGCCAAAAGCACCAACAGAACAAATCCAGTTTCAGGCCGACACATGGCAAAAAATGTTAAAACAAAATAATTGTTGAACTCAATATTCAGTCCAGAAGGCTGTAAATGCCTAATCGGACAATGAGGTGCTGTTCCTTGAGCTGGCGTTGTTATTCACTGGAACACCGCAGCAGGCTAAATGCAGATTGGGTGACCGCTTTGTGGAACACCTCCACTCAGTCCAAAGGCATGACACTGAACTTCCGCTCGCTTATCATTTCAACACCCTCCGTCCCCCACCCCGGCTCTAATGCTCACCTTTCTGTACTTGTGTTTCCCCCAAAACCCCCACTTTATTTGCTTAAAACCTATTACATTTCTAACCTTTGCCAGTTCTGATGAAAGGTCAGCGACTTGAAACATTAACTCTGCCTCTCTCTCCACAGATGCTGCCAGACCTGCTGAGTATTTCCTGCACTTTCTGTTTGTATTTCTGATTTCCAGCATCCGCTGTATTTTGTTTTGATTCCACTGCAAACTGTTCTCCAGCCCGAAAAGCATCCATTAATCACTACTCTCTGTCTCCTGTCACTCAACCAGCTTAGTTTCATGTGGCTACTGGCCTTTTTATTTGATGAGCTATAACTTTGCTCACAGGTCTGTTGTGTAACACTTTATCAAATGCCTTTTGGAATTCAATTTATACCACAGCAACAGCATTGCCCTCACGAAGCTTTCTTTTTACCTCTTCAAAATATTCCAACCATTTAGTTAAACACAATTTTCCCCAAACAAATACATGCTGGTTTTCCTTATTTGTCCATGTGCCCATTAATTTTATCCCAAATATGACACCAAGGTTGCAAATAAACTGTCTGAATCTCAGAGTGTTACTCGGGAGAGGGATGGGATCAATAGCAAGGGAACAGAGTTGGAGTGGGGGCTGAAAACAATGGCTTCAGTCTTCCCAATACTTAATTGGAGAAAATTTCTGCTCATCCAGTACTGGATGTCGGATAAGCAATCTGATAATTTAACAACAGTGGAGGAGTGGAGAGAGGTGGTGGTGAGGGAAACTTGATGGAGTTCTTTGATAAAACAATGGAGAGGGTTGATGAGGGTGGTGTGATTGAAGTTATATGTATGGACTTTCAAAAGGTGTTTGATCAAGTGCCATTCAATGGACAGGTTAGGAAAACTGAACCCTATGGATTAAAGGGATAGAGACAGTGTGGATATAAAATTGGCTAAGGAACAGTAAACAGAGAGAAGTGGTGAAAGGTTGTTGTTCAGACTCGATGGGAGTATACAGTGTTTTTCCCCAGGGTTTGGTATGAGAACCACTGCTCTTTTTGCTCTTGGAAAACCCGGGGTGGGTCGGGCAGAGACCCCTCCTCCTCCCTCTTTACAAAGCTTCCCCTCTCTGCAGCCTCAAACTCAGCTCATTCACTCCTATGTGAATCCAGTTGTCTGAGAGACACCCACCCTACTCTCCCGGATTTCCTGCGGCAGGGCTGTCTTCATCACCCTGGATATCTCTAATGGTTATTGGAGTATCCCAGTAAAACTAGAGAAACAATTTCAATTCACATTCACTTCTGACGACCAGAGATACCTCTGGACATGTCGGTCACAAGGAGTTCCACAATAACCCCACTATTTTCCACAAACGTATAACCGGGGGCCTTCTGAGCTTTTCACAGTCTTCCTGCTTTGTGCAATATGTCAATGATCTCCTCCTCATCACCACAGACCGTGTCCACACATTTAACCCTTTCACAGGAACTACTGCAGTTGCTTTGGGAGCTGGACGAAAAGACCATCCACGTAAGGCCCAGCTGGTGCAAGGTTGTGTCACCATTCTAGGTGTCCAGATTGGATCATCCAGCATCAGCCCAGACCAACATCAGGTCGAGACCATCCAGCATCTACAACTGTCCACCTCAAAGACTGCCCAGTGCCCTATATTCAGGCTGGTGGGGTATTAGTGGACCTTCATCCCTCGATTTGCAGAGACTGTGACTCCACTTTATGAACTACCTAATGGTGATATTGACCAGTTTTAACCCGGTTGGACTGAAAAGAGCACGGAAGAAGCAGTACAACTGAAGAAAGCTGTCGCCCAGGTAACGCGCCTTATCCCACCTAACACTGGCAAGATTTTCCACATGGAGGTGGAGGACACAGTGAAAAGCCTGGTTGCTGTCCTGTGTAGAGAAAACCAGGAGAAACTACTCCCCATTGTGAATGACTCCAGAATTGTGAGTGGGTCTGAACTGATTTACTCTGTTTGTGAAAGACATTTATTAACCACGTTCTGGCCACTTACATCACGGGTGATACTGCCCAGTCCATGATAAACTTTCCCAGTATAGGAAAGCAGTAGTAATAGTAATCCCCTGTCAGAGAGTCATAGTCATTTGAGCACAGAATGAGGCCACTCAAACCATCGAGTCCATGCCAGCTCTTCCTAGATAAATCCAGTCAGTCTCATTCCTCAGCTCTGTCTCCATATTCCTGCAAGTTTATTTCCCTCACGTGTCCATCCAATATCCTTTTGAAATCATTCACCATCACTCCTTCCACCACCCTCGTAGGCAGTGACTTTAGAGGCCATTCCCACTCGCTGTGTAAAAAAGTTGTTCATCACATCCCCCTGTATCTCTGTTCCACCACCTGAACTCTAGTCCTTGTACCATTAACTAATGGGAACATCTTTTCCCTTCTACCTTTTCCAAACAAGTCATCATCATGTATACCTCTATCAAATCTCCCCTCAATCTCCTTTACTCCAAGGAAAATAATATAGGCTTTTCAAGAGTAACCTTGTAGCTAAAATCCTCCATCCCTGGAACAATTCTGGTAAATCTCCTCTGCGCCCTGTCAAGGACACTCACATCCTTCCGAATGTGTGGTGAACAGAACTGGATGCAGCACTCCAGTTGGGGCCTAACCAGAGCTTTATAAAGGTTCACAATAACTTGCCTTCTTCTGTACTCACCACCTCTATTTATTTTAGGATAGTCAGTATGGATTTGTTAAGGGAAGATTTTGTTTGACCAACTTGGTCGAATTTTTTGAAGAAGTAACAAGGAAGATAAATGAGGGTAGTGCAGTAGATGTGGTCTACTTGGATGGTAGCAAGCCTTTTGACAATGTCCTACATGGCAGACTGGTTCAGAAAATCAGATTGGGGCGGCACAGTGGCGCAGTGGTTAGCACCGCAACCTCACAGCTCCAGCGACCCGGGTTCAATTCTAGGTACTGCCTGTGTGGAGTTTGCAAATTCTCCCTGTGTCTGCGTGGGTTTTCTCCGGGTGCTCCGGTTTCCTCCCACAAGCCAAAAGACTTGCAGATTGGTAGGTAAATTGGCCATTATAAATTGCCCCTAGTATAGGTAGGTGGTAGGGAAATATAGGGACAGGTGGGGATGTAATATAGGGACAGGTGGGGATGTGGTAGGAATATGTGATTAATGTAGGATTAGTATAAATGGGTGGTTGATGGTCGGCACAGACTCGGTGGGCCGAAGGGCCTGTCTCAGTGCTGTATCTCTAAAATAAATTAAAATCCCACGGGATCCAGGGAAATGCATCAAGGTGGATACAAGATTGACTCAGTGGCAGGAAAGAAAGGGTAATTGTTGACGGCTGTTTCAGAGACTGGAAGGCTGTTTCCAGTGGCGTTCCGCAGGGCTCAGTACTGGATCCCTCGCTTTTTGTGGTCTATATTAATGATTTGGACTTAAATGTAGGGGGCATTATCAAGACGTTTGCACTTGACACAAAGATTGACCATGTGGTAGCGAGTGAGGAGGGTAGCTGTAGACGACAGAAAGATAGTGATGGCCTGGTCAGATGGGCAGAAACGTGGCAAAAGGAATTCAACTTGCAGAAGTATGATCTGATGCATTTAGGGAGGTGAAACAAGGCAAAGGAATACAGGATTAATGGCAAAATACTGAGAAGTGTAGAGAAAGTGAGGGACCCTGGATTGAATTTCCACACATCCCTGAAGATAGCAGGAGTGTTCGACAACGTGGAATATGGAATGCTTTCCTTTATTAGCCCAGGTACAGAATACAAGAACAGGGAGGTTAGGCTGGAGCTGTATAACTCATGGGTTAGGCCACAACGTGAGTACTGTGTATAGTTCTGGTCACCTCAGTACAGAAGGGATGTAATTGCACTCCAGAGGGTACAGAGGAGATTTACGAGGATGCTGCCAGGACTGGAAAACTGCAGCTATGAAGAAAGATTAGATAGACTGGGGTTGTTCTCCTTGGAACAGAGAAGGCTGAGGGGTGATCTGATTGAAATGCACAAAATTGTAAAGGACCTGGATAGAGAGGAGGTGAAGAGTCTATTCACCATAACATCGAAGAGGGGGAATAGAGTTAAAGTGATTGGTAGAAAGATCAGAGGGGAGATGAGGGTGGTGCTGGGTCTGCAATTCACTACCTGAAAGGATAGTTGAGTCAGAAACCCTCAACTCATTCAAAAATAGTCTGGATATCCACCTTCAGTGCTGTAATCTGCAGCTCTACGCACCAAATGCTGGAAGGTGGGATTAGAATAGGTGGATCATTTTCTGGCTGGCGCAGACAAGATGGGCCAAGTGGCTGCTTTCTGTGTCTTAACTTTCTATGATTCTACTAGAATGCTTCCAGGGATTGGGGTATTTTAGTTACAAGGTTAGTTTGGAGAAGATGGAGTTGCTCTCCCTGGAGTAAAGGAGATTGAGAGAAATTTGAAAGAAGTGTACAAGATTATGATCGGTTGAGAGAAGATAGATAAGATAGACAAGGAAAATCTGTTCCCATTAACTGATGAAACACGGACAAGGGGACACAGATGGAAGGTTTTGGGTAAGAGATGCAGGGGGAATAGGAGTAAGAACTTTTTTACACAGTGGATGGTAATGAGATGGAACTCACTGCCCAGGAGGGTGGTGGAAGATAAGACAATCAATGATTTCAAAAGGAAACTGGATGGGCACCTGAAGGAAATGAACTTGCAGGGATAGGGGGATTGAGAGGGGGAGTGGGAATGACTGGATTGTTCCAGATTGAGCTGGCATGGAGGGGTAAAATGGCCTCCTTTTATGTCGGAAATTATTTTATGACTACATCGATTTCTACATCCCTACGTTAGATTTGTCTCATGCTCCTGCCTCTAAAAATCCAGATACATAGACGTTCAATGAAACTGTGACCTTAACAGCCACTGACAGCTCCGTCCTCACCCTGGTGTGAGGCTCCAGGTCGTATTGCAGGATGTTACACAGCTCTGCGACCACCTCTTTATTGAATCAGAGTCACCTCACACACTGCTCCTGGGTTAGGTGTAGGTAGGAAAAGTGCTCTTGCAAAACCGGGGTGGGTAAGGCAGAGCCCCCTCCTTCTCCCTCATTACAGAGCTTCCCCTCTCTGCAGCCTCTGCTCCATTTGTTGGTCATGTGACAGACCCAGAAACACTGTAACTACAGTCCCCATACCTCGTCCAGAGTTGGTTCACCAAATCCTCTGTCCTCCCTGAATGTCTGCAGCAGCTCACAACACAACCTCCAGAAAACCATCCACAGCACCTCCACTAACTTTACAACAGCAAAAGTAAGTCACAAGCCCCTCACCTGTACGTTGGATTCCTGGTCCTTTTAAATAACACCAGTGGGGGTCCTTCGTGCTGCTGAATGTATGTTCAGCTGAGAGTGACTAACACAGGCAGTCAGTCGACATGCACAGATCAAGATTTAAAGACGTACATCAAAGCTGTCGGAATGGCAGATTGACGTCAATTCAAACCCTTCCTCACACTAACAGCACATGCACAGCATACCCAGGCTAGTTCCCTGCCCAGCACTGGGCACGGTGCTGGCCACACTAGAAGTGGCCGGCTGTACAGTTCACATCATTTTATAGTTCCAGGTTTCCATAGCGTTGGCACCAGTGCCATCATAAAGTGAAACGTCATAGAGTGAAAATCACAGCAGTAGAAGAAATAGAGTGAAAACAGCTCACTTCTAAAAGGGAATTGGAAAAAGACTTGAAAGCATAAGATTGACAAGAATATGTGAAATGCAAGGAAAATGGAACTAATTGGAGGGGTGAGGCCATGGAGGGATTCAAACACAAGAATGAGAATATTAAAATTTAGGTGCTGCCAGGCCCGGAGCCAATGTCGATCAGTGAGCACAGAAGTAATGGGCGATCGGGATTTGGTGTGAGTTAGGATTTAGGCAGCAGAGTTCTGGATGGGCTGTTGTTTATCAGGTTGATTTCTGGGAGGGTGACCAGGATAGAATTGGAATAGTTAAGTGTGGATTTAACAACGGCACAGATGAGGGTTTATTAGCAGATGGGTAGAGGTGATGACGGGTAATATTACAGAGGTAGTAGCAGGTAGGGTTGGTGATAGGTGGAATATGGCAATGAACTCAGTTCAGGTATAAGTATAACAAAGAGATTCCAAACAGTCTGTCTCAGCCTCAGACATTGGGTAGGGAGGGGAATGCAGATAGTGGATGCAGAGTGGAATGTGAGACAGAGACTGAAGACTGTGGCTTAAGTCTTCCCAAGATTTACATGACAAGAACACTAAATCAGTGAAATATGATTTATAGATCTAATAGTTGGATACAGAGACTTACCAGGGACACCAATAATAGCGAGTATGGGATAGTAAATCGTTTGAATCATCTTCAGAGCATAATAGATCCGCAAATCTAATGTTATCCAAAAATAATCTGCAGTAACGAGGCTAAACCAATAGGAGAAACTCCTGCTGTCCATTGTTTTAACATTCCAATCTATTGTTCCCAGATTCTGACCCATTGTTGTAATATTCCAATCTATTGTTCTCAGATTCTGATCTCTCCTCTCTCACTCACTGGAGCCGCTGATCTCTGTTAGTGCCGGGGGTGATGCTCCCACTCACACTATGAGCCAGCACATTGGAAGGAGTCCGTTATTAATAGAAGAGGGAAACTCTCCAGTGACACAATTAGGGTCCTTGGAGACTGACGTTAATTACAGTCAATGAACAAACAGGTTCAGTTAACACCTTTCAATCCAACACTATTTACACCACAATAGTGTCGAAGATTTACCCAGTCCAGATGGGATATATGAGGTTTGTTGAGGGAAGGAATGTGGAAATAGCAGAGGCACTGGCCAGAAGCTTTCAATCCTCTTTGGATCTGGGAGTGATGACAAAGCTGTTACAAGCTGTTTAAATAAGGAGACATTAGATAAACCCGACAACTGCTGACCAGTCAGTCTAATGTCGGTGGTTGGAAATTTCTGGAGGGCATGAGCCAATACAAAAATATATCATTCTTGGAAAAACATGTGATATTAAATGATAAACAGTACGGATAGGTTAATGGAAAATCATGTCTGATAATCTTGATCAAGTTAGTTGATGACATCACTGTGAGTATTGATGAGGATAGTGTGTTTCCTGTTATGTATCTGGACTATCAAAAGTCCTGTGATCAAATGACATTTCATAGACTTGTTATGAAAAATGGAACACATGGATTAATGTGAGAGTGATAGAGTGGATATGACACTGACTCAAGGACAGAAAGCAGAGAGAAGTGGTGAACAGACATTGTTCAGACTGGGGGAGGGGGAGAATACAGTGCTGTTTCTCAGGGGTCAGTATTAAAACCAGTGCTCTTCCTGACATATAGATAAATATACAAGTGACATAAACTTATATGTAAAACAACATAATTTAAACCCTTGCAGATGACATGACACTTATAAATAAGGGAGGCAAAGGCGCAGACCACAGAATTACCCAATCTCACAGATTTTGGTTTATTTTTAATTTATTCTGGACTCTAATCCTAATAGAAATTTAGTTCTCACTCTATAATTTATTTCTGTGTGATTTGCAGGTCTGTGTGTGTGTGCATGAATGTGTGTATGTTTATTATTTTATTTAGATTCAGTTTAGATTGTTAAGTATAATAAACTCACCTCTTGTTTAAACTCAAGAAAACCTGTCTGATTGGTTCTTTCACGATCACAACAACGGTAAATGGTAAAATGCTCACTGAGGTGGTCAGCATGTCCACTGCTAAAAAGGAATACACCCCGCTGCAGTGAAATAAAAGATAGGACAAGAGGAGAGCCTGGGACCCCTCCTCACCTGGCTGTAACAGAAATCTGGAGGTTCTAGTGATGATAACGCAACAACAAATGAGAAATTGGAAGTGTCATAGATGCACAGAGTTTTGCAGCACAGAAACAGTCCCTTCGCCCCACTCTGTCTGTGCTGGCCATCAAGCCTGTCCATTCTAATCCCCTTTTCCAGCACTTGGCCTGTAACCTTGTATGCTATGGCATTTCAAGTGCTCATCTAAATACTTCTTAAATGTTGTGAGGGTTCTTGCCTCCACCATCTTTACAGGTAGTGTGTTCCAGATTCCAGCCACCATCCGCGTGAAATATTTTTTCCCTCAAATCTCCTCGAAACCACTTGCCCCTTACCTTAAATCAATGCCCCTCGGTTATTGACACCTCTGCTAAGGGAACAGTTTCTTCTTCTCTGCCCTATCTATGGGCCTCATAATTTTTCCTAATTTCTGTCTCCCTCCCTTTTTGAATAAACGAGTTACATTGGCATAAAAGGAGTTACATACAGAGAGAAGTAACTCAGTGCAGCTTAGAATCCCTCTCTGTTGAAAAGTTGAGTAATGTAGCTGGACAGTTAGGGATTACTCTCCGCCCAAAAGCTAGGAAACCCAAAATTCTAAGACCTGTGGCCAATCATTTTTCACTTGAAGCTGAAGACTCAAGCAGAGTTAGAATCACTAACAGATAGAGTAATGTTAGCTAAGGTAAAACTAGAACAGAAGAGACAAGAATTAGAAATCCAGAGAGATCGAGAAAGAACAGAGTGAGTGTCAAGAAAGGGAAAAAGTAAGAGTGTTCCAGAAGGAGAAGGAGGAAAGGGAGTTAAGGTGGCTCAAACAACTAGAGGAAGACCCAGTACACCCAGTGAAGGCACAGCTAGTGAGGGAGCTGCCCATAGCTCAGGACCATGTGCTGAGCTCTTACAGTTATCCCAGTTCATTCTAAAGTTCAATGAGGAGCATGTGGCAGAATTTTTTGTCACTTTTGAAAAACTTGCAAAGCAGCTGAAATGGCCGGCAGAGAACTGGACACTGTTTTTATAAAGCAAAGTAACAGGAAAAGCTCATGAGGTGTATTCACTGTTGCCAGATGAAAGTTCATCAGATTCTGAGATGACTAAAAACGCTATCCAGGATGCATATGAGATAGTATCAGAAGCGTACCACCAAAAATTCGGAACACTACGAAAGTAGCCTGAGCGAACTTACCTCCAGCTTGAAAGAGTTAAGCAGCTTTGGAACATAGGAGCAGGAGTAGGCCATTCAGCCCATCTAGTCTGCCCCGCCATTCAATACGATTATGGGTTATCTTCTATTTCAATTCCTTTTTACCACACTATCCCCATATCCCTTTATGTCATTTGTATTTAGAAATCTGTCAATCTCTGCTTCAAACATACTCAATGACTGAGCTTCCACAGCCCTCTGGGGTAGAGAATTCCAAAGATTCACAACCCTCTATGGAAAGAAATGTCTCCTCATCTCTGTCCTAAGTGACTTCCTCCTTATTTTAAAATTGTCTCTGCTGGTTCTAGACTCCCCAACCAGGGGAGACATCTTAGCTGCATCAACCCATCTATCCATTTAATTCTGTTGTGGGTTTCAATGAGATCACATCTCATTCTTCGAAATTCTGGAGAATCCAGGCCCAGTTTTCCTAATCTCTTCATAGGACCGTCCTGCCATCCCAGGAACAAGTCTAGTGAATCTTCGTTGCACTCCCCCTATAGCAATAATATACTTCCTAAAGTAAGGGGACAAAGCTGCACACAGTACTCCAGGTCTGTTCTCACAAGGTTCCATACAATTGAAGCAAGACATCACTACTCCTGTACTCAAATTCTCTTGTGATAAAGGCTAACATACCATTAGCCTTCTTAAGTGCTTGCTGTCCCTGCATGTCAGCCTTCAGTGACTTATTGACAAGGACACCCAGATCCCTTTGTACATCTACACTTTCTAATTTCTTACCATTCAAGGAATACCCTTCACATCTATTCCTCCTTCCAAAGTGGATAACCTCATATTTTCCACATTATATTACATCTGCCACGTTCTTGCCCTCCCACGAAGTCTGTCCAAATTCCCTTGAAGCCGCTTTGCACCTTCCTCACAGCACATACATTCCCACATCTTTTTGTATCATCTGCAAACTTGGGAATATTACTCCGGTCCCCACATCCAAATCAATGATACATATTGTGAACAGATGGGGCCCAAGTACTTACCCAAATGTTTCCTTTTTACTTACCCCACTAGTCACAGCCTGCCCAAGAGAGAATAACCCATTTATTCCTACTCTCTGTTTTATGCTTGTTAACCAATCCTTAATCCATGCCAGTATATTACGTCCTATCCCATGTGCTTTAATTTTACTAACCAACCTCTTGTGGGGGACTTTATCAAAAATTCATCTGAAAATCCAAATATACTACATCCACCGACTCCACTTTATCAATTCTGTTACTAATATCCTCAAAAAACTACAACAGGTTCATCAAACATGATTTCCCATTCATAAATCCATGCTGTCTATGCACAATCAGATCATTATTATCCAATTATCCATTTATCACATCCTTTATGATAGATTCTACCATTTTCCCTACTATTGATGTCAGGCTAACAGATCTGTAATTCCCCGTTTTCTCTCTCCCTCCCTTCTTAAATCGTGGGGTGACATTTGCGACCTTCCAATATGCTGGAACCATTCCAGAAGGTGATCACCCATGCACCCACTGTTTCCATAGCTACCTCTGTCAACACTCTGGAATTTAGTTCATGTGTCAGCTCAACGGAGGGTGAGGTCACAAACGAGTTATAATACACAGGACTCAGATAAGAACATTGCTGGAACTGCATACAGGAGAATGATGATGGATATGGACACTGAGAGATTTTGTCCATTGACAGGTCTGTCAGACAGTTTGTTATCACTGTCAAGGAACATGGAGTAGTCCAGCTCCAACATCACACAGGACTTTGCACTGCGTTTGAAGCCCATTCTTTCCCCTGTGGAAGTGGTCACTAACTCCATGAAAGCACTAGTGGACCCAGCCGTGATACAGTGTCTGATACCATTGTCTCAGCTTCCACTGCAGCACTACGGCAGACACCCAAAGTCTCAGTGCTGCAGTGGAAGCTCAGATTGAGGACATGAGATCCATGTTTGCTGCCAGGCAGGATCAGACAGCTGTTATCATGGCTGGAGATCTCAGTGTTCAAAGGGGTTTGCAGGCTCTCACAGCAGTCCAGCAATCTGTGATCCAGTAGATTACCAGGATTGCTGAGGTGTCGCCCCTTGGCAGTGACAGTGTCTCTGTGGAGCATGAACTTGCTGTCCTCTCTCAGGATGACAGTATTTGTCCTCCATTCACTGCCACTCCACCAGTGTCCTTGCTGTTCCGCATCAGCCAGCCCAGGCTGCTGCTGCCCATGTCGAGGTGGTGCAATCCGACTACGAACCTGCAAAGCCCTGTGCTGCTCAAGGACGTCCTGCAAGGCCATCTGCAGTCTCCCCAGTGAAAGTCAGCAGCCTTCCACCAGCCATGCTGCAGTCACTGGGGAAACACTGTGTAGGAGCACTAGCCAAGTCGAGGGAAGCCACAAGACAGGCACTAAGGGAATACACAAGGGTGAATAGTTCAGTTTTGTTTGTATAATTGGATGTGTTGTTGGATAAAGATGTTAATGAAAATGTTTTTGTTGGTGTTTTTCATTGCAGGATGGAGACCAAGGGGACATTGTGATGGGGCGTCTCAGATGGGTGTAATGGTGGTGAATGGGGGATCCATGGTGGGAAAGGGAAGTTGTCCTACGGAACCGGAATCTTATCAGGGACTCTCCGACAGCCTGTCCGGGTCGATGGCATCCAGGAAATATCCTCCCGGTCTCCTCCTGCTCCTCCTCCTGAGGTGTCCTCTGGATTCCTGTTGCCAATGCCTGTGTCCTCATGATAGTGATGATATGAAGGGTGCAGCAGAACACCATGAACGTGGACACCTGCTCCAGTGTGTACTGGAGGACTCTCCCCGAGCGGTTCAGACATCGGAAGCATTGCTTCATCACACCGATGGTCTGTTCCACCATGTTCCTGGTGACTCCATTGCTCACATAACACACGTTAATTGCGTAACTAACAGTTGACGGTGGGAGGTGGTTTGGGGGTGTAGAAACATGAGCTGTGTCTAGAGGGGGTTCATTTGTCTCCAAGGAGCCACATTCTGGTTCTGCATGGAGCCCCGAAGTGTTGGGACCGGCTGACTGCTTCAGAATGAATGTATGGTGTCTGCTGCCAGGATAGTGGACATTCACCAGCATGATGTACTGGGCATGCTCACACACCAACTGTACATTAATGGAGTGAGAGTTCTTCCAGTTCCTGTACCTCAACCCATTGACATGGGGGCCCGGCAGAGCCACCGACAACATCAGGAATCCCGCTATCCTGACAAAGCCACGGGATCTCTCATCCTGCTTCTCCCTGCTGAGGGAGAAATTGATGACATAGATGGTCACACTCACTTCCCAGAATTATCAATGGACAACACACAGGCCTCGCAACTATTGGCCGGTTAGTTTAACATCAGTGGCGAGTAAGGTTTAAGAAACAATAATCAGGGGAAAAAGACAACACACTTGGAGAGGTTGAGTTAATTAAGGATTGTCAGCACGGATTTCTGAAAGGCAGATCATGCATGATGAACTAATTGAATTTATTCGGAAAATGAGAGAAGGTTGATGAAGGGAATGTGGTGGATGTTGTCTACGTGGATTTTATGAAATTATTTGATGATGAACAACACAGAAGCTTGGTTGATAAAATTGAAGCTCATGGAATAGCATCCAATTGGAAAAAAATTGTCCAGATGACAAGAAAAAGAGAAATGTGTTAAATGGTTGTTTTTCAGACTGGAGGATGGTCGACAGTGATGTTCCCCAAGGTTCAGTGCTTAGGACCACTGTTTTTCTTTTTGCCATATATAAGTTACATGGATCTTGGAATACAGAGTAGAATTTCAAAAATTTCCGATGATACCAATCTTGGAGGTGTGGCAAACAGTGATGATGTTGCAAACCACCTGTAGCAGGATACAGATAGGCTAGCAGAATGGACAGAGAAGTGGCAGGTGGAATTTCATACAGAGGAGTGTGAGGTGATGTATTTTGTCAGAAGGAATAGGAAGTTAATATGGACTTAATGACACAGTTCTAAAGATTGTGCACGAACAGAGGGACCTGGGGCTGCATATGCATTGATCTTTGAAGTTGGCAGGACATATTAGGAGAGTGTTTAGAGAAGCATGTCAGATCTTGGGCTTCATCATTAGAGGCAATGACTTCAAAAGGATACTGGATGGACACCCGAAGGAGATAATCTTGCAGGGATACGGGTATTGACTGGGAGAATGGGACTGACTGGATTGTTCCACAGGGAGCGGGCACCGAGGGGCCGAATGGCCTTCTTCCATGTCATAAATGTATCTATCACTCTCTATGACTCTATGTTGGATATGTCTCCTGCTGCTGCCTGGAAAGATTCAGATAAAGAGAAGATTAATGAAACTGTGACCTTAACAGCCACTGACAACTCCGTCCTCACCCTGGTTTGAGGATCCAGGTTGTGTTACAGGCGGTGACGCTGCTCTGTGACCACCTCCTTATTGAATCAGAGTTACCTCACAGACTGCTCCTGGGTTAGGTGCAGATAGGAAAAGTGCTCCTGGAAAACCCGGGGTGGGTAGGGAAGAGCCCACTCCTCCTCCCTCTTTACAGAGCTTCCCTTCTCTGCAGCCTCTGCTCCATGTGTTGGTCATGTTACAGACCCAGAGACACTGCAACTACAGTCCCTGTACCTCGTCCATAGTTGGGTCACCAAATCCTCTGTCCTCCCTGAATGTCTGCAGCAGCTCACAACACAACCTCCAGGAAACCATCCACAGCACCTCCACTAACTTTACAATAGCAGAAGTAAGCCAAAAGCCCCTCACCTGTAAGTTGAATGCCTGGTACTTTTAAATAACACTGCAGGGAGTTCCTCGTGCTGCTGAATGTATATCAGCTGAGAGTTACTAACACAGGCGGTCAGTGGACATGCACAGACCAAGTTTCAAAGACGTACATCAAAGTTCCCGGTATGGTACATTGACATCACTTTCAACTCCATCCTCAAAGGAACAACATATATATGGTACGATTGAGCTAGAGCCCTGCCCAGATTGGGACACTGTGCAGGCCACACTAGAATTGGCCAGCTGTGAAGACCACACGAATGGAACATAGATGATACGAGTTTGCTGGAGCCCTTCCCAGCATGGGGTATTGTGCACTAGCAGTGGTCGGCTCTGCGGTTCTCATCATTTTATGGATCCCAGCTTCTGTAACGTCAGCACCAGTAGTGCTGCAGAGTCCAAAATCGGGGCTCGGGACAGATACAGAGGGAAATAAATTCACATTATCAGGAGATCTGAAAAAAGATTGAAGTCAAAAGAGTTGCAGGAATATGGGAAATGGACAAGGAAATGGGACTAACTGGAGGGGTGGGCCATGGAGAGATTCAAACACAGGAATGAGAATATTAAAATTAAGGTGCTGCCAGACTGGGAGCCAATGTAGATCAGTGAGCACAGGTGTGATGGGTGATCAGGATTTGGTGTGAGTTCGAATACAGGCAGCAGAGTGCTGGATGAACTGTGGTTTATGGGGGTTTATAACTGGGAGGGTGACCAGGATAGAATTGGAATAGTCAACTGTGGATCTAACAGTGACACGGATGAGGGTTTATGCAGCAGATGGGCTGAGGCAGGAGTGGAGATGGGTGATATTACAAAGGTGTGAGTAGGCAGGGTTGGTGATGGAAAGAATATGGAGATGACCTCAGCTCAGGTTTAAATATAAGCGGGCAGAACCCGCTCCTCCTCCCTTTTTATAGAGCTTCCCCTTTCTGCAGCCTCTGCTCCATTTGTTGATCACGATACAGACCCAGGGACATTGTAACTACAGTCAAGAACAAAGAACAAAGAACAGTACAGCACAGGAACAGGCCATTCGGCCCTCCAAGCCTGCGCCGATCTTGATGCCTGCCGAAACTAACACCTTCTTCACTTCCGGGGCCCATATCCCTCTATTCCCTTCCTATTCATGTATTTGTCAAGATGTCTCTTAAACGTCGCTATGGTATCTGCTTCCACCACCTCCCCCGGCAGCAAGTTCCAGGCACTCACCGCCCTCTGTGTAAAAAACCTGCCTCGCTCATCCCCTCTAAATTTTACCCCTCGCACCTTAAACCTATGTCCCCTAGTAGCTGATTCTTCCACCCTGGGAAAAAGCTTCTGACTATCCACTCTGTCCTTGCCGCTCATAACTTTGTAAACCTCTATTATGTCGCCCCTGCACCTCCGTCGTTCCATTGAAAACAATCCGAGTTTTTCCAACCTCTCCTCATAGCTAATGCCCTCCAGACCAAGCAACATCTTGGTAAACCTCCTCTGCTACCTCTCCAAAGCCTCCACATCCTTCTGGTAGTGTGGCGACCAGAATTGCATGCAATATTCCAAGTGTGGCCTAACTAAGGTTCTGTACAGCTGCAACATGACTTGCCAATTTTTATACTCTACGCACCGACCCATGAAGATACGCATGCCGTATGCCTTCTTGACTACCTTATCCACCTGTGTTGCACTTTCAGTGACCTGTGGACCTGTACGCCCAGATCTCTCTGCCTGTCAATACTCCTAAGGGTTCTGCCATTTACTGTACACCTCCCACCTGCAATCGACCTTCCAAAATGCATCACCTCACATTTTTCCGGATTAAAATCCATCTGCCATTTCTCCGTCCAAGTCTCCACCTGATCTATATCCTGCTGTATCCTCTGACAATCCTCATCATTATCCGCAACTCCACCAACCTTTGTGTCGTTCGCAAACTTACTAATCAGACCAGCTACATTTTCCTCCAAATCATTTATATATACTACAAACATCAAAGGTCCCAGCAGTGATCCCTGCGGAACACCACTAGTCACATCCCGCCATTCAGAAAAAACACCCATCCACTGTTACCCTCTGTCTTCTTTGACCGAGCCAGTTCTGTATCCATCTTGCCAGCTCACCTCTGATCCCGTGTGACTTCACCTTTCGTACCAGTCTGCCAAAGGGGGGCCTTGTCAAAGGCTTTAGTAAAGTCATTACAGATAACATCCACTGCCCTTTCTTCATCAATCATCTTCGTCACTTCCTCAAAAAACTCAATCAAATTAGTAAGACACGACCTCCCCTTCACAAAACCATGCTGCCTCTCGCTAATGAGTTCGTTTGTTTCCAAATGGGAGTAAATCATGTCCGGAATAATAATCTCTAATAGTTTCCCTACCACTGACGTAAGGCTCACCGGCCTATAATTTCCTGGATTATCCTTGCCACCCTTCTTAAACAAAGGAACAACATTGGCTATTCTCCAGTCCTCTGGAACCTCAACTGTAGCAAACGAGGATACAAAGATTTCTGTCAAGGCGCCAGCAATTTCTTCCCTTGCCTCCCTCAGTATTCTAGGGTAGATCCCATCAGGCCCTGGAGACTTATCTACCTTAATGCTTTGCAAGACACCCAACACCTCCTCCTTATGATAATGAAATGACTGAGACTATCTGCACTCCCTTCTCTGGGCTCATCATCCACCAAGTCCTTCTCTTTGGTGAATACTGATGCAAAGTACTCATTTAGTACCTCGCCCACTTCCTCTGGCTCCACACATAGATTCCCATCTCTGTCCTTGAGTGGGCCAACCCTTTCCCTGGTTACACTCTTGCTCTTGAAATATGTATAAAAATCCTTGGGATTTTCCTTAATCCTGTTTGCCAATGACTATTCATGACCCCTTTTAGCCCTCCTAACTCCTTGCTTAAGTTCCTTCCTACTGTCTTTATATTCCTCAAGTGCTTCGTCTGTTCCTAGCCTTCCAGCCCTTACAAATGCTTCCTTTTTCTTTTTGACTCGGCTTACAATATCCCGTGTTATCCAAGCTTCCCGAAACTTGCCAAACTTGTCTTTCTTCCAGAACATGCTGGTCCTGGATTCTAATCAGCTGACGTTTGAAAGACTCCCACATGTCAGATGTTGATTTACCCTCAAACAGCCGCCCCCAATCTAAATTCTTCAGTTCCTGCCGAATATTGTTGTAATTAGCCTTCCCCCAATTTAGCACCTTCACCCGAGGACTACTCTTATCCTTATCCACAAGTACGTTAAAACTTATGGAATTATGGTCACTGTTCCGGAAATGTTCCCCCACTGCAACTTCGACCACCTTGCCGGGCTCATTCCACAATACCAGGTCCAGAATGGCCCCATCCCGAGTTGGACTATCTACATACTGTTTCAAGAAGCCCGCCTGGATGCTCCTCAGAAGTTCTGCCCCATCCAAGCCGCACAAAGCGAATCCCAGTCAATATTGGGGAAGTTAAAATCACCCACCACCACAACCCTTTTACCTTTACATCTTTCCAAAATCTGTCTACATATCTGCTCCTCTCCCTCCCGCTGGCTGTTGGGAGGCCTGTAGTAAACCCCCAACATCGTGACTGCAACCTTCCTATTCCTGAGCTCCACACATATTGCCTCGCTGCATGACCCCTCTGAGGTGTCCTCCCGCAGTACAGCTGTGATATTCTCCTTAAGCAGTAATGCAGCTCCCCCACCCCTTTTACATTCCCCTCTATCCCGCCTGAAGCTTCTAAAGCCTGCAACATTTAGCTGCCAATCCTGCCCTTCCCTCAACCAAGTCTCTGTAATAGCAACAACATCATATTTCCAAGTACTAATCCAAGTTCTAAGTTCATCTGCCTTACCTGTTATACTTCTCGCATTGAAACAAATGCACTTCAGACCACCAGTCCCGCTGTACTCAGCAACATCTCAGTGCCTGCTCTTCCTCTTCGTCCTACTGGCCTTATTTACTATGTCCTCCTCATTTATTTCACTAGCTGTTCTCTTGCTCTGGTTCCCACCCCCCTGCCACAGTAATTTAAACCCTTCCGAGTGACGCTAGCAAACCTTGCAGCCAGGATATTAGTGCCCTTCCAGTTTAGATGCAACCCGTCCTTCTTGTCCAAGTCCCATCTGTCCCTGAAGGGAGCCCAATGGTTCAGATATCTGAAACCCTGCCTCCTACACCAGCTGCTCAGCCACGTGTTTAGCTGCACTATCTTCCTATTTCTAGCCTCACTGGCACGTGGCACAGGGAGGAATCCAGCGATTACAACCCTCGAGGTCTTGTTTTGTAACTTACTGCCTAACTTCCTAAACTCCCCCTGCAGGATCTCATCACTCTTCCTGCCTATGTCATTGCTACCGTTGTGTACCACAACCTCTGGCTGTTCACCCTCCCCCTTCAGAATGCCCCCTGTCCGTTCAGAGACATCCTTGACCCTGGCACCAGGGAGGTAACATACCATCCTGGAGACTCGTTCACGTCCACAGAAGGGCATATCTGTGCCCCTGACTATAAAGTCCCCTATAACTATTGCTCTTCTGCGCTTTGTCCCTCCCTGCTGAGCAACCGTGCCAGCCGTGGTGCCACTGCTCTGGCTGCTGCTGTTTTCCCCTGATAGGCCATGCTTCGTGCAGAGTTGGGTCACCAAATCCTCTGTCCTCCCTGAATGTCTGCAGCAGCTCACAACACGACCTCCAACAAACCATCCACAGCACCTCCACTAACTTTACAATAATAGAAGTAAGTCAAAAGCCCCTCACCTGTAAGTTGGATGCCTGGTCCTTTTAAATAATACTAGATGTTATGTTATGCATAATCCTCATGCTGCTGAATATATGTTCAGCTGAGAGTGACTAACACAAGCAGTCAGTGGACATGCACAGACCAAGTTTCAAAGACGTACATCAAAGCTGCCGGTTTGGTATATTGACATCACATTTAAAACCATCCTCAGTGCAACAACACATACATGGTACGATTGAACTAGATCCCTGCCCGGCATGGGGCACTGTGCAGGCCGCACTGGAAGTGCCTGGCTGAGCAGCTCACATCTCTCTATGGATCCCAGCTTCTGTACCGTCAGCACCAGTAGTGCTATAGAGTCCAAATAGTGGCTCAGGACAGATACAGAGGGAAAGGAATTCACTTTAAAAGGAGAAATGAGAAAAGATTGAAGTCAAAACATTTTCAGGAATATGAGAATGGGCAGGAGAATGGGACTAATTGGAGAGGTGAGGCCATGGAGGGATTCAAACACAAGGATGAGAATATTAAAATTAAGGTGCTGCCAGACCGGGAGCCAATGTAGATCAGTGAGCACAGGGGTGATGGGTGATCGGGATTTGGTGTGAGTTAGGATACAGGCAGCAGAGATCGGGATGGGCTGTGGTTTATGGAGGTTTATAACTGGGAGGGTGACCAGGATAGAATTGGAATAGTCAAGTGTGGATTTAACAAAGGTACAGGTGAGGGTTTATGCAGCAGATTGGCTGAGACAGAGGTGGAGATGGGGGATATGACAGAGGTGGTCGTAGACAGGGTTGGTAATGGAGAGAATATGGAGATGGACTCAGCTCAGGTTTAAATAGAACACACCGATTGCAAACAATCTGGTTCAGCCTCCGTATTGGGCAGGGTGGTGTATTTGTCTCACAGATAGGGGATGGAGTTTGTGATGGAGACCAATGACACTGGCTTCAGTCTTCCCAAAATTTACATAACAGAACAGCATTTCAGTAAAACAGGGTTTACAGATCTCCTAGACGGAAATAGAGACAGCAACAGGAGCAAAGATGAGAGATTAAATGACAAGAACTGTAATACAGTTGGCAATGGCTTATAGAGCGAATAGCTGGACATATTCACCAGGAATACAACGGCAGCAAAAAGGGCAGAGTAAATTACAGGAGCAATAATGCTGTTAAACTTGGTTTATAGAATTAATAGCTAGATAGAGAGACTTACCAGGGACACCAATAATAGCCAGGATGGGATAGTAAATGTATTGAATAATCTTCAGTGCGAGATAGATACGGAAGTTTAATGAGTACCGATCATAATATGTGGAAAGGTAGTAAAGTTCCGAGGATAAACTCCTGTCCATTGTTGTAACATTCCCATCTATTGTTCTCAGATTCTGACCCATTGTTGTAACATTCCAATCTATTGTTCTCAGATTCTGACCCATTGTTGTAACATTCCAATCTATTGTTCTCAGATTCTGACCCATTGTTGTAACATTCCAATCTATTATTCTCAGATTCTGCCCAAGTGCTGCAACATTCCAATCTATTATTCTCAGATTCTGACCACGTGTTCTTACATTCCAGTCTTTTGTTCTCAGATTCTGATCTATCCTTTCTCTCTCTCTGGAGCCACTGATCTCTGTTGTGCCGGGGCTGATGTTCCGGCTGAAACGATGGGATAACACATGGAAGCCCCTTATTAATAGAAGATGGAAAATTTTCAATGACACAATTAGGGTCCATGGAGACTGACATTAATTACAGACACTAAACCAACAGATTCAGTTAACCCTTTTCAATACAGCACTTTTTGTACCACAATAAAGTAGATAATTTACCCAGTCTGGATGGGATGCATGAGGGTTGCTGAGGGATGGAATGGTGGAAGTAGCAGAGGCACTGGCCATCATATTCCAATCCCTCTTGGATATGGGAGTGATGACGTAATTTCACTGGCTCACCACTCTCTGGGTGAAGAGGTTTCTCTTCATTTCAGTCCTGAAACGTTTACCCCGTATCCTTAGACTATGACCCCTGGTTCTGGACTCCCCCTCCATCGGGAGCATCCTTCCTGCAACTACCCTGTCAAATCCTGTTAGAATTTTATAGGTTTCTATGAGATCCCTCTTCACTCTTCTGAACTCCAGCGAATATAATCCTAACTCTCCTCATACGTGAGTCCCGCCATCCCAGGAATCAGTCTGATAAACCTTCGTTGCACTCTCTCTCTGTAGCAAGAACATCCTTTCTCAGAGAAGGAAACCAAAACTGCACACAATATCCAAGTGCGGCCTCACCAAGGCCCAGTATCAGTGCAGCAAAACATCCCTGCTCCTGTACTCGAATCCTGTCTCTATGAAGGCCAACATAACATTCACCTTTTTCTACCACCTGTTGCACCTGCATGCTTACCTTCAGTGACTGGTGTACGAGAACACCCATGTCTCGCTGCATATTCCCCTCTCTCAGTTTGTAGCTGTTCAGATAATAATCTGCCTTCCTGTTTTTGCTACCAAAGTGGATAACCTCACATTTATTCACATTATACTGCATCTGCCATGCAATAGCCCACTCACTCAACATGTCCAAATCACCCTGAAGCCTCTCTGCATCCTCCTCACAACTCACCCTCCTACCCAGTTTTGTGTCTTCTGAAAATTTGGAGATATTACATTTAGTTCCCTCATCTAAATCATTAATATGGAGTGTGAATAGCTGGGGTCCTAGAACCGATCCCTGTGGTACCCCACTAATCACTGCCTGCCATTTGGAAAAAGATCCGTTTATCACTACTCTTTTTTTCCATCTGCCAACCAATTTTCTATCTATCGCAATACACTACCACTAATCCCATGCGCTTTAACTTTACTCACTAATCTCTTATGTGGGACTTTGTCGAAAGCCTTCTGAAAGTCCAAATAAACCACATTATCTGGCTCCCCATCATCCACTCTATTAGTTACATATTCGAAGAATTCTAATAGATTTATCAAGCATGATTTCCCTTTCGTAAATCCATGCTGACTCTATCCGATTCTAACACTGTTTTCCAAGTGCTCTGCCATAAAAACTTTGATAATGGACTCTAGAATTTTCCCCACTACCGACGTCAGGCTGACTTGTCTATAATGCCCTGCTTTATTTCTACCTCCATTTTTAAATGGTGGGGTTACATTAGCTGCCCTCCAATCAGCTGGAACTGTTCCAAAGTCTATAGAATCTTGATAGATGACCACCAATGCAAGCACTATTTCCTGTGCCACTTCTTTAAGTAATCTGGGATGTCGATTATCAGGCCCTGAGGATTTATCGGCCTTCAATACCATCAACTTCCCCAACACAATTTCTCTACTAATACTGATTTCCTTCGGTTCCTTCCTCTCACTAAACCCTGTGTTCCCCAACATTTCTGGTAAGATATTTGTGCCATCCTTTGTGAAGACAGAATCAGAGTATGCATTTAGTTGGTTAGTCATTTCTTTGTTTCCCATAATAAATTCCCATGTTTCTAACTGTAAGGAGCTACATTTGTCTTAACCAATCCTTTCCTCTTCACATACCTACAGAAACCTTTACAGTCAGGTTGTATGTTCCCCGCAAGCTTCCCCATGTACTTTATTTTCCCCTTATTAATCAATCCCTTGGTCCTCCTAAACTGCTCCCAATCCTCAGGTCTGTTGCTTCTTTCTGTCAAATGTATATGCCTCTTCCGTGAATCTAACACTATCTCTAATTTTCCTTCTAAGCCATGGTTTGGCTACCTTTCCCATTTTACTTTTGCGCCAGACAGGAGTAAACAATTGTTGCAGTTCATCAATGCACTCTTTGAATATTGCCATTGCCTTTCCACCATCATCCCTTTAAGTAACGTTTCCAAATCCATCATAGCCAACTCGTGCCTCATACCTTCATACTTTGCTTTATTAAGATTCACGACCCTAGTCTCAGAATTAACGACGTCACTCTCCATCTTGGAGTCATAGATTCGTACAGCATAGAAACAGGCCCTTCGGCCCACTGCGTCCATGCCGACCAGAATGCCGATCTGTACTGGTTCCACGTGCCTGCATTAATTCCATATCCGTCTATGCTTTGCTCATTCAAATACCTGTCCAGATGACTCTTAAATGTGGCTACTGTTCCTGCCTCCACCACCTCCTCTGGCAGCTCATTCCGGATTCGCAATATTCGTTGTGTGAAAAAATTACCCTTTTAATCCCCTTTAAACCTCCTCCCTTTCATCTGAAATCTATGCCCTCTAGTTTTAGTCACCCCTACCATGGGAAACAGACTCTGGCTACCTGCTCTGTCTATGCCTCTCATAATTTTATATACCTCCATCATATCCCCTCTCAGCCGTCTTTGCTCCAGGGGAAACAGACCCAGCCTACCCAATCTCTCTTTATAACTCAAGCCCTCCAAACTAGGCTTCATCCTGATGAATCTTTTCTGCACCCTCTCTAGCTTAATCACATCTTTCCTGTAGTGCTGCGACTAGAACTGCACACAGTACTCCAAATGCGGAATAACCAAAGTTATGTACAACTGTAACATGACGTCCCAACTCTTGTACTCCATGCCGCATTTGATGAAGACAAGCATGCCATACACCTTCTTCACCACCCAGTCAACCTGTGTTGCCACATTCAGGGAACTATGCAGTTGCATCCCAAGGTCTCTCTGCTCAACAACACTCCCCAGGCCCTGTCATTCACTGTATATGTACTGCACTTGTTCAACTTCCCAAAATGCATCACTTCGCACTTGTCTGCATTAAATTCCATTTTACAATCCCTTGCCCACTTTCCAAGTTTATCTATATCCTGTTGTAACCTTAGACAACCTTCTTCACTTTCTACTATTCCATCAATTTTTGTATCATCTGCAAACTTACCAATCATGCCCCCTACATTCATATCCAAGTCATTAATATATATGACAAACAAGAGAGGACCGAGAACCGATCCCTGTGGCACACCACTGGTCACCAGCCTCCAATCTGAAAAACAACCCTCCACTACCATCCGATCGCCAAGCCAATTTTGTATCCAATTGGCTAGCACATCCTGGATCCCATGTGTTTGAACCTTCTGGACCAGCCGACCATGCGGGACCTTGTCAAAGGCCTTGCTAAAGTCCATGTAGACAACCTCCTTCGCCCTGCCCTCGTCAATCCTCTTGGTCACCTCCTCAAAAAACGCAATCAAATTCCTGAGACATGATTCCCATGCACAAAGCCATGCTGACCATCCCTAATCAGACGTTGCCTTTCCAGATGCATATAAATCCTGTCTGTCAGAATCCCTTCCAGTAACTTTCCCACCACTGATGTAAGGCTCACCAGCCTGTAGTTCCCTGGCTTATCACTGCTGCCCTTATTAAATAAAGGCACAACATTAGCTATCCTCCAGTCTTCCGGTACGTCACCCATGGCTAATGATAATGCAAAAATCTCTGCTCGGGATCCAGGAATTTCCTCCCTTTCTTCCCATAGCATCCTAGGATACACCTGGTCAGGCCCTGGGGATTTATCTACCTTAATGCGCTTCGAAACCTCCAACACCTGCTCCTTTGTAATGTTGATATGCTCCAGGATATCACTGTTCCCTCCGTTGAACTCACTAGCTTCCATGTTGTCTCCATGGTAAATCAAGACGAGAAATATTCATTTCAGACATCGCCCATTTCCCGTGGCTGCACACGTAGATTACCACACTTATCCTTAAGGGGACCGACTCTCTCCCTGGCTACCCTTTTACTCTTAATATACTTAAAGAATATTTTAGGATTCTCCATTATCTTATCTGCCAGGGAAATCTCATGGCCCCTTTTCTCCCTCCTAATTTCTTTCTTGAGTGTACTCCTAAATCCACTGTACTCCTGGAGGGACTCGTTTGATCCCCGCTGCCTATACCCGACATATGCCTCCTTCTTTGTCCTGACCAGACCCTCAACATCCCTCATCAACCAAGGTTCTCTAAACTTGCCAGCCTTGCCCTTCCATCTAACAGGAATATGCCAGCCCATAACTCTTACTATCTCACTTTTAAAAGCCTCCCACTTGCCAGACGTCCCTTTCCCTGTACACAGCCCCTTTCATTCAACTTTTGAGAGTTCCTGTCTGATGCCATCAAAATTAACCTTCCTCCAATTTAGGACTTCAACCTGAGGACCAGTCCTATCCTCATCCATAACTATCTTGAAGCTAATAGTGTTATGGTCACTGGTCCCAAAGTGCTCCCTCACTAACACATCATCCACCTGCCCATCCTCATTTCCAAAGAGGAGGTCGAGTGTAGCCTTTTCTCTCGTAGGGCCATCCACATACTGTTTCATAAAACTATCCTGGACACACTTAACAAATTCTTGCCCATCTGATCCCTTGGCACCAAGGCAGTCCCAGTCAATATTAGGAATGTTAAAATCACTTACTATTACAACCTTATAATTCCTACACCTATCTGTGATTTCCCTACATATATGCTCCTCCAATTCCCTCTGACTATTGGGGGGCCTATAGTATAATCCCATCAAAGAGATCACCTCTTGCTTATTTCTGTGCTCCACTCATATGGCCTCACTGGACGTTCCCCGCGGGATATCCTCTCTAACTACTGCCGTGATGTGCTCCCTAATCAATTGTGCAACTCCCCATCCTCTCTTCCCTCCAACTGAAGCATCGGTACCCCATAACATTGAGCCGCCAGTCTTGCCTATCCCTCAACCACGTTTCTGTAATAGCTATAATATCACAATCCCATGTACTGATCCATGCTCTGAGTTCATCTGCCTTACCTGTAAGGCCTCTTGCATTAAAGTAGTTTAGTTTAGAGATACAGCACTGAAACAGGCCCTTCGGCCCACCGAGTCTGTGCCGACCATCAACCACCCATTCATACTAATCCTACACTAATCCCATATTCCTATCACATCCCCACCTGTCCCAATATATTTCCCTACCACCTACCTATACTAGGGGCAATTTATAATGGCCAATTAACCTATCAACCTGCAAGTCTTTGGCATGTGGGAGGAAACCGGAGCACCCGGAGGAAACCCACGCAGACATAGGGAGAATTTGCAAACTCCGCACAGGCAGTAACCAGAATCGAACCCGGGTCCCTGGAGCTGTGAGGCTGCGGTGCTAACCACTTGCAGTTTAGTCGACCAGACCTTCCACGCTCCCTGTCAGGCCACTGCCAGGCCAGCCTACTGGACATGCTTGCATTAACCTCAACATTTACCTTAACTATGTCATCGGAGAGACTACTACTTTGAGTCCCACCTCTCTGCAAGACTAGTTTAAACCCTCCCGAGTAGTACTAACAAACCTCCCCGCAAGGATATTGGTCCCCTTCCAGTTTAGATGCAATCCAACCCTCTTCAACAGGTCACCTCTGCACCAGAAGAGATCCCAATGATCCAAGTCGCTGAAGCCCTCCCGCCTACACCAGCTCTTCAGTCACACTTTCATTTCCTTAATCCTCCTATTCCTATCCTCACTAGCACGTGGCACAGGGAGTAATCCTGAGATTCTTCTTCTTCTTTGTCTTTGGCCTCCTTACCTCGAGAGACAATGGATACGCGCCTGGAGGTGGTCAGTGGTTTGTGCAGCAGCGCCTGGAGTGGCTAAAAAGGCCAATGCCCGAGTGACAGGCTCTCGCACAGGTGCTGCAGAAAAATTTGTCTGTCGGGGCTGTTACATAGTTGGCTCTCCCCTTGCGCATCTGCCTTTTTTCCTGCCAACTGTGAAGTCTCTTCGACTTGCCACACTTTAGCCCCTCCTTCATGGCTGCCCGCCAGCTCTGGCGATCGCTGGCAACTGACTCCCACGACTTGTGATCAATGTCACAGGACTTCATGTCGCATTTGCAGACGTCTTTAAAGCAGAGACATGGACGGCCGGTGGGTCTGATACCAGTGGCGAGCTCGCTGCACAAAGTGTCTTTGGGGATCCTGCCATCTTCCATGCGGCTCACGTGGCCAAACCATCTCAAGCGCCGCTGACTCAGTAGTGTGTATAAGCTGGGGATGTTGGCCGCCTCGAGGACTTCTGTGTTGGAGATAAGGTCCTGCCACCTGATGCCAAGTATTCTCCGGAGGCAGGGAAGATGGACTGAATTGAGACGTCGCTCTTGGCTGACATACGTTGTCCAGGCCTCGCTGCCATAGAGCAAGGTACTGAGGACACAGGCTTGATACACTCGGACTTTTGTGTTCCGTGTCAGTGCGCCATTTTGCCACACTCTCTTGGCCAGTTTGGACATAGCAGTGGAAGCCTTTCCCGTGCACTTGTTGATTTCTGCATCTAGAGACAGGTAACTGGTGACAGTTGAGCCTAGGTAGGTGAGCTCTTGAACCACTTCCAGAGCGTGGCCGCCGATATTGATGGATGGAGCATTTCTGACATCCTGTCCCATGATGTTCATTTTCTTGAGGCTGATGGTTAGGCCAAATCCTGAGATTACCCCTAGAGGTTCTACTTTTTAACCTTCTGCCTAACTCCCTATATTCACTTTGCAGGACCTTATCTCTCTTCCTATCTATGTCGTTAGCACCAATATGAACCACGACCTCTGGCTGCTCACTCTCTCCTTTCAGAATTTCCTGCAGCCAATCCGAGACATCCTTGACCCTCGCAGCAGGGAGGCAACATACAATCCTGGTGCCTCTTTTGCGGCCACAGAAACGCCTACCTGCACCCCTTACAATAGAATTTCCTATCACGATAGCTCTTACACCCCTTTTCCTGCCCTGCTGTGCGGCAGAGCCCTCTGTGGTCCCATGGACCTGGCTGTTGCTGCTTTCCCCTGGGAGGTCATCCCCGCCAACAGTATCCAAAGCGGTCTATCTGTTTGAGAGGTGGTGGCCACAGGGGACTCCTGCACTACCTGCCTGTGCCTACTACTCTGTCTGGTGGTCACACATCCCTTTTCTGCCTGTGCAGCTATTATCTGCGGTGTGACCACCTCGCTAAACATGTTATCCACGACTTCCTCAGCATTATGGATGCTCCACAGTGAATTCTCCTGCAGCTCCATCTCCATAATGCGGGTCGCCAGTAGTTGCAGATGGATCCACTTCCTGCACACATGCTCACTAGGGACACTGGAAGCATCCCTGATTTCCCACAAAGTGCAGGAGGAGCAGATCACGGGGCTGAACTCTCCTGTCATGACCAACCCTTAGATTAATTAGTTACACCCTTAATTTAAAAAAATACTAATTACATGAGGGGCCTTTTTCTACCCACTTCAATCTAAGATTCTTAATAAACTACACTGAATTAAAAAAAGAAACACTTCAGTAGTACTCACCTTATCACCAGAGTTCTTTTCCCACAAAAAAAAACTTTTCACTTTTTTAAAGATATCTACATGCACTAATAGCTGCTACTCACCCAACCAATCAGCTTGCAGCTCTCCTCTGACGTCACTGTTGGCTTTCTTCATGAAGAACTCTATCATATTATGGTCGCTCATCCTCAAGGGATTTCACACAACTAGATTGCCAATTATTCCTCTCTCTTTACACAATACCCAGTCTGGGATGGCCTGTTCTCTATTTGGTTCCTCAACATATTGGTCCAGAAAACCATCCCGTATACACTCCAGTAATTCCTCCTCTACGTTATTGTGACAAATTTGATTTGACCAATCTATATGCAGATTTAAGTCACCCATAATTACAGATGTTGCTTTATCGCATGCATCTCTAATTTCCTGTTTAAGACCATTCCCACATCACCACCACAGTTTGGGGGTCTATATATAGCCCCCACTCACGTTTTTTGCCCCTTATTGTTTCTCAGCTCTACCCATACAGACTCCACATCATCAGATCTCATATCCTTCCTCACTATTGTATTACTTTCCTTTTTAACCAGAAATGCAACTCCACCGCGGGTGGAAATAAGCCATTTTACTGATGGTGTGAATATTTGGTCAGAAGCTCATCGCAAGGCATCTCAAGGTTAACTATGTAACCAAGTGTGTGAACAGTTTGGCTTTTCGTCTCAAACATTTACAAAGGAGAGGGATGGAGTGTGTAGCTAGGAAATATTTGAAGCAGAGACAGAAAACAATGTCTTCAATCTTCTCAATATTTAATTGGCATTGCAGATGTGTGAGGTAATACATTTTGAAAGGAGGAATGAGGAGAGACAATACAAGTTAAATGGTACAACTATAAACGTGGTGAAATAACAGAGACACCTGGAGTATTTGTACACAAATCGTTGTAGCCAAACCGTTAATAAATATATGGGATCCTCGGTTTTATAAATAGAAGCAAAAAAAGCAAAAGCAAGGACATTATGTGAAACATATAAAATACTAGTTCAGCTGCACCTGATGTCTTGTGTCGAATACTGGGAACCACACTTTAGGAAGGACATGAAGCCTTCGGAGAGGGTACAGAACTGTTTTACGAGAATTTGTGCAGGCATGAGGGGTGACAGTTATGTAGCTGGGGTTGTTCTGCTTCGAGCAGAGAACTTTCAGAGGAGATTCGATTGAGCTGTTTAACATTAGGAAGGGTTTAGATAAATTAAATAAAGAGAAACTGTTTCCAATGTCCAAGGGACCGGTAATCAGAGACACAGATTTAAGGCGATTGGTAAAAGAAGCTGACATGAGGATTTTTGTTTCTGAGTGGTTTGGATTTGGGATGCACTGTCTGATAGGCTGATGGATACAGATTCAATAGTATATCCCAAAAGGGAATTGGATAAATATCTGAAGAAGAAAAAATGTTCGGATATAGTGAAAGAGTCAGGGAGTGGGACTAACTGGATTGTTCTTTGAAAGGGTTCAGCACTGACTTGATGGGCCGAATGACATCATTCAGGGCTGTGCTATTCTATGATTCTATGATTGTTCCAGCCTGTACTTTCCCAATATTCCTATCCTTTCAGCAGCTGTTTGATAAATTACCACATAACAGCCGTGTTACCAAATTAGAAACACATGGGATTAAAGGACCAATGTCAGCAGTGGCTCAGTTTGTCGCTCTCTCCCCTTTCAATCACAAGCTTCTAGGATCAAGTGTCACTGCAGGACTTGATGACAAGAATCAAGGCTGACACTGCAGTGCAGTACTGAGGGAGTGTTTCACTGTCAGAGGTACCGCCTTATCAACGAAAAGGTAAAGCCAGGCCCCGTGTTGCCCACTCAGGTGGATGTAAAGATCCCATGGAATTATTTCCAGTGTCCTGGTCAACATTTACCCCTCAATTCAACATCACAAAAACAGATCTGGTCATGATCACACTGCTACTTGTGGGATCTTGCTGTGCGGAAATTGACTCTGTTTTTCCTGCATTTACAAGACTGACTAAACGTTAAAAACTACTCGTTGGTTGTAAATCGCTTTGGGACATGCAGTGATCATGAAGGCGTTACATAAATGGAAGTCCTTTTTTTTATTTTCAATGCCAGCATGCAGGAAATTAGCTCTGTGACAGAAAGCAGAGAGGAGTAGAGAATGGTTGTTGATCAGTCTGGAGGGAAGTACACAGTGGGGTTCTGCAGGGTTACTGTTGGAATCACTGTTGCTGTATGTTAATGCAATGGGCTTGTGTACAGAGAGGATAATGTCAAAGTTTTCAGAGGGCTGGAAACTCAGAAATGTTAATAAACAGTCTGAAGGATAGTAACAGACTTCAGGAGGACAGAGACTGACTGGTGAAATGGACAGGAACATGGCAGATGTAATTTAACACAATGAAGTGTGAAGTGAGACATTTGGGTAGGAAATATGAGGTGAAACAATATAAACTCAGTGGTACCATTATAAAGCGGATGAAGGATTAGAGAGAAGTGGCGTGTACACACACAGATCTTTGAAGGTAACATGTAGTGTCTTTGGTGTTAGAGAGAGAGATACAGAGTAATAAAACTCAGGAGGAAATGCTAATGTTTATACATCATTGGTTAGATCCCAGCTGGAGAATTGTGTCCAATTCTGATCACCACGGTTTGGTATGGATGTTAAGGACTTAGTGAAGATACTGAGGTGAATTTGTGGAATGGTACCAGGGATCTGGGAATTCATTTACGTTGAGAAATTTGAAAAGCTGGGATTGTTCGCTTTAGAGCACTGACGGGTAAGGGGAGATTTAATATGGAATTCAAAATCATGAGGGGTTTTGATAGGGTAATTAATGTGACTCTGTTTCCAGTGTCAGAAAGTGCAGTATTAAGAAGACACAGATTGAAGGTAATTGACAAAGAACCAGAGGTGAAATGAGGTTAATTTTCTTACACAGCAAGTTGTTTTGATCTGGAATTCATTGCCTGAAAACATGATGGAAGCAGATTCAATAATATCTTTCAGCCTCTCACACTGCTCAATGTACCACACCCCCATCACTCACCCATCAGCTGTCCCTAACACTCAGGACTCACACATAACATTCACATACTCCACCTCACCCTCACACACCTTCCACTGATACCAGCCTCACACCCACATCTCACTGTCTCCACATACCACCAGCTATTGAGCTATGGAAGGCACATCACACAAACACTGTGAAACACAATTACTGATATTCCACCCCCTCTCTTACAGGACAAGGTGGCCCATAATCACAGGGGGCAGAAGTGAACTGGTGGGGGCCAGGCATATCTTCATCCCCTGAGCCTGAGGGAGGAGATGGTTCTCTACATCGTGGGACTGGCTGTCACAGAGCCCGTGGCATCCGGCCTCGCCGACAGCATTCAGGCTGTTGCTATGTTCCTGCCTTATGTCCCTTTTTAACTCCTACCTCCCCCTCATCCTGCTGTCTGGGATGATGTCCAAGCTGCAGATGGGACCATGGACCTCCTGCTTTTCATCCCACCCCCAATCGCTCACCCCAACCTTCCAATTCTGATTTATACTTTCCAACGATAACTGAAAACTGCCAGCTTCCCAGTCACAGCAGCTCCAGGAGACAGAGCGAGAGCAGCAGCACAGCACTGATGGTGAAGCCCTATCACTTGGTCTGATACTCACAGACAACAGATCAAACACTTACACTGTGTGTGCTTTAGAGGCTGGTAAAGAGTCAGAATCTACACGTGGTGAGTCACCGAGCACGAGTGAGCTGCAGACAGGCCAGGGGGAAAGGATAGTCCATGTGTCAGATCACCGGAGGGCAATGTCACAAACGAGTTATAATACACAGGACTCAGATATGAACTTTGCTGGAGCAGCATACAGGAGAATGCTGATGGATATGGACACTGAGATACTTTGTCCATTGACAGGCCTGTCAGACAGTCTGTTGCCACTATCAAAGAACATGGAGGAGTCCAGCTCCAACATGGCACAGGACATTGCACAGAGCTTGAAGCCCATTTTTTCCCCTGTGGAAGTGGTCACTAACTCCATGACAGCACGAGCGGACCCAGCCTTGATGCAGTGTCTGGTGAACATTGTCTCAGCTTCCACTGCAGCACAGACAGCAGACACCCAACGTCTCTGTGATGCAATGGAAACTCAGACTGCTTGCTGCCATGCAGGATCAGACTGCTGTCATCATGGCTGTGGATCTCACTGCACAAAGGGGTTTGCAGGCTCTCACAGCAGTCCAGCAATCTGTGATCCAGTAGATTACTAAGATTACTGAGATGTCGCCCCGTGGGAGTGACAGTGTCTCCGTGGAGCATGAACCTGCTGTCCTCTCTCAGGATGACAGTATTTGTTCTCCTTTCACTGTCACTCCACCAATGTCCTTGCTGTTACCCATTAGCCAGCCCAGGCTGCGGCTGCCCATGTCGTGGTGGTGCAGTCTGAATCCGTGCCCTCAAGGCCCAGAGCTGCTCGAGGACGTCCTGCAAGGCCGTCTGCAGTCTCCCCCAGTGAAAGTCAGCAGCCTTCCACCAGCCATGCTGCAGTCACTGGGGAAACACTGTGTAGGAGCACTAGGCAAGTCGAGGGATCCACAAGACAGGCACTAAGGGAATATTAAAGGGTGAATAGTTCAGCTTTGCTTGTATAATTTGATATGTTATTGGATAAAGATGTCAATGAAAAGGTTTTTGTTGGTGTTTTTTTATTGCAGGACACTGTGATGGGGCGTCTCAGTTGGGTGTCATGGGGGAGAATGGAGATGATGGGAAAGGGAAGTTGTCCTAGTGGGAACCGAAATTCTAGCAGGGTCTCTCCGACAGCCTGCCCGGTTCAAAGGCATCCAGGAAATATCCTCCCTCACTCCTCCTCCTGAGGTAGCCTGCGAATTCCTGGTGCCAATGCCTGTGTCCTCATGATGGTGATGATATGAAGGATGCAGCAGAACACCATGAACTTGGACACCTGCTCCAGTGAGTACTGGAGGGCTCCCCCGAGCGGTTCAGACATCGGAAGCATTGCTTCATCACACCGATGGTCTGTTCCACCATGTTCCTGGTGACTCCATTGCTCACGTTATACACGGGTTATTTTCATGCGTTTGGTTGGCATTGATGCTGGGGGTTGCATTAGGAGTGATGTACAGAGTGAGGTAGGCATTGTCTCCGAGGAGCCACATTCTGGTTCTGCATAGAGGCCCGAAGTGTTGGGACCGGCTGCCTGCTTCAGAATGAAGGTATGATGACTGCTGCCAGGATAGTGGACATTCACCAACATGATGTACTGGGCATGCTCACACACTAACTATACATTAATGGAATGAGAGTTCTTTCAGTTCCTGTACCTCTCCCCGTTGACATTCGGGCCGCGCAGAGCCACCTCCACCAGCAGGAATCCCGCTACCCTGACAAAGCCACGGGACCTCTCACCCTGCTTCACCCTGCGGAGGGTGAAAATGATATATTCACCTCACCCGACATAGATGGCCTCCATTAACCAGCAGATACATCATTGGACAGCATATAGATAGACAATGGATACGTCACACGCTGCTGCCTGGGAAGATCCAGATACATAGAAGTTCAATGAAACTGTGACCTGAACGGCTATGGACAGCTCCGTCCTCACCCTGGTGTGAGGCTCCAGGTCGTGTTACAGGAGGTGACACTGCTATGTGACCAACTCCTTATTGAATCACAGTCATCTCACACACTGCTCCTGGGTTAGGTGTAGGTAGGAAAAGTGCTCTTGGGAAAGCCAGGGTGGGGAGCGGAAAGCCCCCTCCCTCTTTACAAAGAACAAAGAACAAAGAAAATTACAGCACAGGAACAGGCCCTTCGGCCCTCCAAGCCTACGCCAATCCAAATCCTCTATCTAAACCTGTCGCGTATTTTCTAAGGGTCTGTATCTCTCTACTTCCTGCCCTTTCATGTATCTGTCTAGATATATCTTAAAAGACGCTATCGTGCCCGCGTCTACCACCTCCGCTGGCAATGCGTTCCATGCACCCACCACCCTCTGCGTAAAGAACTTTCCACGCATATGCCCCCTAAACTTTTCCCCTTTCACTTTGAACTCGTGTCCCCTTGTAATTGAATCCCCCACTCTGGGTAAAAGCTAATTGCTTTCCACCCTGTCTATACCTCTCATGATTTTGTACACCTCAATCAGGTCCCCCCTCAACCTCCGTCTTTCTAATGAAAATAATCCTAATCTACTCAACCTCTCTTCATAGCTACCGCCCTCCATACCAGGCAACATCCTAGTGAACCTCCTCTGCACCCTCTCCAAAGCATCCACATCCTTTTGGTAATGTGGCGACCAGAACTGCACGCAGTATTCCAAATGTGGCCGAACCAAAGTCCTATACAACTGTAGCATGACCTGCCAACTCTTGTACTCAATATCCCGTCCGATGAAGGAAAGCATGCCATATGCCTTCTTGACCACTCTATTGACCTGCGTTGCCACCTTCAGGGAGCAATGGACCTGAACACCCAAATCTTTCTGTACATCAATTTTCCCCAGGACTTTTCCATTTACTGTATAGTTCACTCTTGAATTGGATCTTCCAAAATGCATCACCTCGCATTTGCCCTGATTGAACTCCATCTGCCATTTCTCTGCCCAACTCTCCAGTCTATCTATATTCTGCTGTCTTCTCTGACAGTCCCCTTCACTATCTGCTACTCCACCAATCTTAGTGTCGACTGCAAACTTGCAAATCAGACCACCTATACTTTCCTCCAAATCATTTATGTATATCACAAACAACAGTGGTCCCAGCACAGATCCCTGTGGAACACCACTGGTCACACGTCTCCATTTTGAGAAACTGCCTTCCACTGCTACTCTGTCTCCTGTTGCCCAGCCAGTTCTTTACCCATCTGGCTAGTACACCTTGGACCCCATGCGCCTTCACTTTCTCCATCAGCCTACCATGGGGAAACTTATCAAACGCCTCACTGAAGTCCATGTATACGACATCCACAGCCCTTCCCTCATCAATCAACTTTGTCAGTTCCTCAAAGAATTCTATTAAGTTGGTAAGACATGACCTTCCCTGCACAAAACCATGTTGCCTATCACTGATAAGCCCATTTTCTTCCAGATGGTAATAGATCCTATCCGTCATTATCTTCTCCAGCAGCTTCCCTACCACTGACGTCAGGCTCACCGGTCTATAATTACCTGGATTTTCCCTGCTACCCTTCTTAAGCAAGGGGACAACATTAGCAATTCTCCAGTCCTCCGGGTCCTCACCCGTGTTTAAGGATGTCGCAAAGATATCTGTTAAGGCCCCAACTATTTCCTCTCTCGCTTCCCACAGAAACCTGGGATAGATCCCATCCGGACCTGGGGACTTGTCCACCTTAATGCCTTTTAGAATACCCAACACTTCCTCCCTCCTTATGCCGACTTGACCTAGAGTAATCAAACATCTGTCCCTAACCTCAACATCCGTCATGTCCCTCTCCTCGGTGAGTACCGATGCAAAGTACTCGTTTAGAATCTCACCCATTTTCTCTGACTCCACGCATAACTTTCCTCCTTTGTCCTTGAGTGGGCCAATCCTTTCTCTAGTTACCCTCTTGCTCCTTATATATGAATTAAAGGCTTTGGGATTTTCCTTAACCCTGTTTACTAAAGATATTTCATGACCCCTTTTAGCCCTCTTAATTCCTCGTTTCAGATTGCACCTACAATCCCGATATTCTTTCAAAGCTTCGTCTTTCTTCAGCCGCCTAGACCTTATGTGTGCTTCCTTTTTCCCCTTAGTTAGTCTCACAATTTCACCTGTCATCCATGGTTCCCTAATCTTGCCATTTCTACCCCTCATTTTCACAGGAACATGTCTCTCCTGCACGCTAATCCACATCTCTTCAAAAGCCTCCCACATATCAAAAGTGGATTTACCTTCAAACAGCTGCTCCCAATTGACATTCCCCAGCTCCTGCCGAATTTTGGTATAGTTGGCCTTCCCCCAATTTAGCACTCTTCCTTTAGGACCACTCTCGTCTTTGTCCATGAGTATTCTAAAACTTACGGAATTGTGATCACTATTCCCAAAGTAGTCCCCTACTGGAACGTCAACCACCTGGCCTGTCTCATTTCCCAACACCAGGTCCAGTATGGCCCCTTCCCGAGTTGGACTATTTACATCCTGCTCTAAAAAACCCTCCTGGATGCTCCTTACAAATTCTGCTCCATCTAGACCTCTAACATTAAGTGAATCCCAGTCAATGTTGCGGTCATTTCAGAGACATGGGTAGAGCAGGGACAGGAATGGATGTTGCGGATTCCGGGATTTAGATGTTTCACTAAGAACAGAGAAGATGGGAAAAGAGGGGGGGGGGTGTGGCATTGTTAATCAAGGAAAGTATTACAGCGGCAGAAAGGACGTTTGAGGACAAGTCTACTGAGGTAGTCTGGGCCGAGGTTAGAAACAGGAGAGGAGAGGTCACCCTGTTGGGAGTTTTCTACAGACCTCCAAATAGTTCCAGAGATGTAGAGGAAAGGATACCAAAGATGATTCTTGACAGGAGCGATAGTAACAGGGTAGTGGTTATGGGGGACTTTATCTTTTCAAATATTGACTGGAAATGCTATAGTTCGAGTACTTTAGATGGGTCTGTTTTTGTCCCGTGTGTGCAGGAGGGTTTTCTGACACAGTATGTAGACGGGCCAACCAGTGGCGATGCCACATTGGATTTGGTACTGGGTAATGAACCCGGCCAGGTGTTAGATTTAGAAGTTGGTGAGCACTTTGGTGATAGTGATCACAATTCGGTTAGTTTTACCTTAGCGATGGGCAGGGACAGGGATATACAGCAGGGCAAGAATTATAGCTGGGGGAAAGGAAATTATGATGCGATTAGGCAAGATTTAGGATGCGTAGGATGGGGAAGGAAACTGCAGGGGATGGGCACAATCGAAATGTGGAGCTTATTCAAGGAGCAGCTACTGCGTGTCCTTGATAAGTATGTACCTGTCAGGCAGGGAGGAAGTTGTCGAGCGAGGGAGCCGTGGTTTACTAAAGAAGTTGAAGAGCTTGTCAAGAGGAAGAAGAAGGCTTATGTTAGGATGAGACGTGAAGGCTCAGTTAGGGCGCTTGAGAGTTACTAGCTAGCCAGGAAGGATCTAAAGGGAGAGATAAGAAGAGCAAGGAGAGGACACGTGCAGTCATTGGCGGATAGGATCAAAGAAAACCCTAAGGCTTTCAATAGGTATATCAGGAATAAAAGAATGACTAGAGATAGGTTAGGGCCAATCAAGGATAGTAGTGGGAAGTTGTGTGTGGAATCGGAGGAGATAGGGGAAGTGTTAAATGAATATTTGTCGTCAGCATTTACAGTGGAGAAAGAAAATGTTGTCGAGGAGAATACTGAGATACAGACTACCAGGCTAGATGGGATTGAGGTTCACAAGGAGGAGGTGTTAGCAATTTTGGAAAGTGTGAAAATAGATAAGTCCCCTGGGCCAGATGGGATTTATCCTGGGATTCTCTGGGAAGCCAGGGAGGAGATTGCAAGAGCCTTTGTCCTTGATTTTTATGTCGTCATTGTCGACAGGAATAGTGCGGGAAGACTGGAGGATAGCAAATGTTGTCCCCTTGTTCAAGAAGGGGAGTAGAGACAGCCCTGGTAATTATAGACCTGCGAGCCTTACTTCGGTTGTGGGTAAAATGTTGGAAAAGGTTATAAGAGATAGTATTTATAATCATCTTGAAAAGAATAAGTTCATTAGAGATAGTCAGCACGGTTTTGTGAAGGGTAGGTCGTGCCTCACAAACCTTATTGAGTTTTTTGACAAGGTGACCAAACAGGTGGATGAGGGTAAAGCCGTGGGTGTGGTCTATATGGATTTCAGTCAGGCGTTTGATAAAGTTCCCCACGGTAGGCTATTGCGGAAAATACAGAAGTATGGGATTGAAGGTGATTTAGAGCCTTGGATCAGAAATTGGCTAGCTGAAAGAAGACAGAGGGTGGTGGTTGATGGTAAATGTTCATCCTGGAGTATAGTTTCTAGTGGTGTACCGCAAGGTTCTGTTTTGGGGCCACTGCTGTTTGTCATTTTTATAAATGACCTGGAAGAGGGTGTAGAAGGGTGGGTTGGTAAATTTGCGGATGACACGAAGGTCGGTGGAGTTGTGGATAGTGCCGAAGGATGTTGTCGGGTACAGAGGGACATAGAAAGGCTGCAGAGCTGGGCTGAGAGATGGCAAATGGAGTTTAATGCGGAAAAGTGTGAGGTGATTCACTTTGGAAGGAGTAACAGGAATGCAGAGTACTGGGCTAATGGGAAGATTCTTGGTAGTGTAGATGAACAGAGAGATCTTGGTGTCCAGGTGCATAAATCCCTGAAGGTTGCTAACCAGGTTAATAGGGCTGTTAAGAAGGCATATGGTGTGTTAGCTTTTATTAGTAGGGGGATCGAGTTTCGGAGCCACGAGGTCATGCTGCAGCTGTCCAAAACTCTGGTGAGACCGCACCTTGAGTATTGCGTGCAGTTCTGGTCACCACATTATAGGAAGGATGTGGAAGCTATGGAAAGGGTGCAGAGGAGATTTACTAGGATGTTGCCTGGTATGGAGGGAAGGTCTTACGAGGAAAGGCTGAGGGACTTGAGGTTGTTTTCGTTGGAGAGAAGGAGGAGGGGAGGTGACTTAATAGAGACATATAAGATAATCAGAGGGTTAGATAGGGTGGATAGTGAGAGTCTTTTTCCTCGGATGGTGATGGCAAACACGAGGGGACATAGCTTTAAGTTGAGGGGTGATAGATATAGGACAGATGTGAGAGGTAGTTTCTTTCCTCAGAGAGTAGTAAGGGCGTGGAACGCCCAGCCTGCAGCAGTAGTAGATTCGCCAACTTTAAGGGCATTTAAGTGGTCATTGGATAGACATATGGATGAAAATGGAATAGTGTAGGTCAGATGGTTTCACAGGTCGGCGCAACATCGAGGGCCGAAGGGCCTGTTCTGCGCTGTAATGTTCTAATTCTAATTCTAGATTTAAATAGAACACAGAGGTTGCAAACTGTCTGGTTCAGCCTCAGATATTTGGTAATGAGGAGATCGTGGTTCATGGATAGTGGATGGAATTTCTTATGGAGACCAATGACAAAATTCCCAAAATTGAAATAGCAAGAACATTATTTCAGTGAAACAAATTTTACAGATCTCATAGCGGGCAATAGAGACTTACGAGGGACAGCAACAGCAGCAAAGATGGGAGAGTAAATCACAGGCACTCTAATGCACATAGCAATGGATTATAGAGCTAATATCCGGAGACAGATATTTGCCAGGAATAACAGCAGCAAGGAGGGCAGAGGAAATGACAAGAATGGTAACGCAGTTAAACATGGTTTATAGAACAACTAGCTAGATACAGAGACTTATTAGGGACACCAATAATAGCCAGGAAGGGGTAGTAAATGTATTGAATATTCCTCAGTGCGGAATAGATCCGACTGTTTAATGAGAACTGATCATAATCTGCAGAAAGAAAGTTAAACTCCCAGATGAAACTCCTGTTCATTGTTGTAACATTCCAATCTATTGTACTCTGATTCTGATCTTTCCTCTTCCTCTCTCCAGAGCCGCTGATCCCTGTTAGTGACGGGAGTGATGTGAAACTTCCACTGGCACGATGTGATAACACATTGAATGCAGCCCCTTATTAATAGAAGAGGGAGATCTTCCAGTAACACAATTAGGGTCCATGGAGACTGACATTAATTGTAGTCACTGAACAAACAGGTTCAGTTAACCCCTTTCAATCCAACAATTTTCGTATCACAATAAACTAGAACATTTACCCGGTCTGGATGGGAATTCTGAGGGTTGGTGAGAGAAGGAATGGTGCAAATGGAAGAAGCACTGCACAGAATCTGTCAATTCTCTTTGGATATAGGAGTGATGACAGAGCACTGGAGGGCTGCAAATTATACACCTAGTTTACAAGAAGGAGGGATGTGGTAAACCCTGGACTGTCCAGTCAATCTGACGTCAGTGGTGGTGACATTTCACAACCCAGGACAGAAATATTCGTTGCTTGGAAAAGCATAGCATAATAAATTTCAAGCCACATGGATAAGCTAATGACAATTCATGTCTGGCAAAGTTCAGCAAGAACTTATCCCAAGGTACTTCACAGCAGCATTATGAAACAAAGTATAACACTGAACCACCAAGGGAGATATTAGGTTAGGTGACCAAATGCTTGGTCAAAGAGGCAAATTTTAAATGAGTGTCTGAAAGGATAAAAGCGAGGTGGAGAGATGGAGAGATGGAGCTGTGTAGGGCGCGTATTCCAGAGCTTTGGGCCGAGGCAACTGAAGGTGTGGCCAACAATGGTGGAGTAATTAAAATCAGGGATGCACAAGAGGCCAGAATTAGAGGAGCAGAGATATCTCAGAGGTTTGTGGGGCTGGAGGGGATTACAGAGTTAGTGAGGGGTGAGGCAATGGAGGGATTGGAAAACAAGAATGAGAATTTTAAAATCAAGACATTGCTTGACTGTGAGCTGATGTCGGTCAGTGATTGGGGAATGAGACTTGCTGTGAGTTAAGGCACAGGCAGCAGAGTTTTAGATGACCTCAAGTTTACAGATAATAGAATGTGGGAGAATGAGTTCGAATAGTCCAGTCTAGAGGTAATGAAAACATGACTGAGAGCTTCAGCAGCGGATGAGTTAAGACAGGGGTGAAATCAGGCGATGTTATTGAAGTGGAAATAGGTGGTGATAGTGATGGCACGAATATAACGGTGGAAGCTCATTTTGTGGTCAACTGTCACAGAATCACAGAATTGTTACAGGCGGCCATTTAGTCCATCGTGTCTGCACTGGCTGTCCAAAAGAGCAATTCATCTAGTGTCACTCCCCTGCCTTCTCCCTGTAACTCTGTACAAACTTCCTTTTCAGACAGCTATCCAACTTCCTCCTGTTTACCTCGATTGAATCTACCTCCACCACACTCTCAGGCAGTGCATTCCAGACCTTAAGCACTCGCTGTGTGGAAACGTTTTCTTCATTTCACTTCTGCTTCTTTTACCAATTACTTTTATTCTTTGCCCTCTCGTTTTAGAACCTTTCAGGAGTGGGGACAGTTTTTCCCTATCCACTCTGTCCAGACACCTCATAATTGTGAATACCGTTTTTTTCAAATCTCCTCTCAGCCTTCTCTTCTCTAAGGAAAATGTTCCCAGTTCTCCAGTCTCTCTTCATTACTGATATTCTTCATCTCTGGAACCATTCTTGTGAATGTTTATGTACACTCCCCAATGTCTTCACGTTACCTAAAGTGTGGTGCCTAGAACTAGACGTAATACTGCAACTGAGGCCGAACTGGTGTCTCATACAAGTTCAAAATAACCTCTTTGCTTTTGCATTCCATGCTGCTGTGAATAAAGTGCAGGATACTGTCTGGTTTATTAACCACTCTCAACCTCTCCTGCCAACTTCAATGACCCATGCACATATGCACCCAGGTCCCTCTGCTCCTGCACCTTCTTTAGAGTTGTCCAATTTATGCTATATTTCCTCTCCATGTTCTTCCTATCGAAATGAATCACATCACATTTCTCGACATTGAACTTCATCTGCCACCTGTCTGTCCATTCCACCAACTTGTGTATGTCCGTTTGAATTTCTACACTATCCTCCTCACATTTCACAATGCTTCCAAGTTTTGCATCATCTGCAAACTTTGAAATTGTGCCCTGTACACCAAGGTCCATGTCATTAATATTTGTCAGGAAGAAAAACGATCCCAACATTGATCCCTGGGGAACTCCACTCCAAGTCTAAAATGAAAACAAAAAGTGCTGGAAAGACTCAGCAGGTCTGGAAGCATCTGTGGAGAGTGAAGCAGAGTTAACGCTTCAGGCCTGTGACCTTTCATCAGAATTGGCAAAGGTTAGAAAGGTCAGGTTTTAAGGAAATAAAGCAAGGGTGGGGCAAAAGAGAAAAAAGAGGTGTTGAAAGGACAGAGGGTCATAGAGATTAACTGACAAGGAGGTCATGGGGCAAAGGCAAAGAGAGTGTGCTTGTGGTGTGGTGAAAGACAAAGCGTTAGTGCAGCAAAGGTGTTAAATGACAAAATAATGAACAGCCCAAGCCAAAAGCAGCAACATAAAAAAATCCAGTTTAAGGCCAGGACATGGCAAAAAAAATGATAAAACAAAATAATTAAAAGAGCCAGTCTTGATCTGAAATTATTGAACTCAATGTTCAGTCTGGAAGTCTGTAGAATGCCTAATCAGACAATGAGGTTTTGTTCCTCGAGCTGACGTTGATGTTCACTGAGACACCACCGCAGGCTGGGCTGTGGTTTATGGAGGTTTATAACTGGGAAGGTGACCATGATAGAACTGGAATAGTCACGTGTAGATTTAACAAAGGCACAGATGAGAGTTTATGCAGCAGATGGGCTGAGGCCGAGGTGGAGACGGCAGGTATTGCAGAGGTGGTAGTAGGCATGTTTGTTGATGGAGGGAATATGGAGATGAAATCAGCTCAGGTTTAAATTACTACAGAGGTTGTAGACTGTCTTGTTCAGTCTCAGACACTGGCCAGTGAAAGGTAAGTGGTTCACAAATAGGGTATGAAGTTTCTTATGGAGACCAATGACACTAGCTTCAGTCTTCAAAAAAATAAATAAATTCCAAATCAGTATTTCAGTGAAGCAAGATTTACATATCTCATGGCTGGAACTAGAGTCTTACCAGGGCAACAACAGAAGCAAAGATGAGAGATTAAATTACACAAACCATAATGCGGTTAGCAATGGTTATATAAAGTTAATAGCTGGAGGGATACCAAAATCAGCAAGGGCAGAGTAAATGAGAAGTACAGTAATGCAGTTTAACATGGTTTAGAGAATGAAGAGCTGGATATAGAGACTTACCAGGAACACCAACAATAGCAAGGATGAGATAGTAAATGTATTGAATAATCTTCACTGCGTTATAGATGCTAGATGCTAATGGTAGCCGATCATAATATGCAGAAAGAGTGACAAGATCCCAGGATAACCCCCTGCCCATTTTTGTAACATTACAATCTATTGTTCTCAGATTCTGACCCATTGTTGTCAGATTCCAATCTATTGTCCTCTGATTCTGATCTATCCTCCCCCTCTCTCTGGAGACGCTGGTCCCTATTAGTGCCAGGGATGATGCTCCCACTCACACCATGTGAAAACACATTGAAAAGAGTCCCTTACTATGAGAAGATGGAGCAACTCCAGTGAAATAATTAGGTTCCGTAGAGACTGACATTAATTACAGTCACTGAGCAAATAGATTCCGTTAACCTCTTTCATTCCGACACCTTGCGTACCACAATAAAGCAGAAAATTTACTCTGGACAGGATGCGTGAGGATTACTGAGGAAAGGAATGGTGAAAATAGTAGAGGCACTGGCCAGAATCTTTCAATCCTCCTTGGATATGGGAGCGATGACAGAGGACTGGAGCACTGTAATTGTTACACCCTGTTTAGAAAAGGAGAGATAGAGTAAACCCTGTAATCACTGAGCAGTCAGACAGGCATCACTACTGGAGAAATTTCATGGGGTCACAACCCAGGAGAAATATATTCGTTTCTTTGAAAAACATACGATAACAAACAAGAAGCAGCAGGGGTCTGGTAATAACAAATCATGTTTGGCAAACTTCAACAACAATTTATATTTATATAGCGCCTTTAACATAATGAAATGTCCCAAGGTGCTTCCCGAAAATGAGATACTAATTTAAAGTTTGGTCAAAGAAGTAGGTTTTAACGGGCGTGTTAAAGGATGAAAGCGAGGTGGAGAAGCGGAGAGGTGAAGGGAGGGTATTCTAGAACTTGGAGCCTCATTAGCTGAAGGTGCAGATATTAGTGGTGGAGTGATGAAAATCAGGGATGCTCAAGAGGTCAGAATTAGAGATGCAAAGATATCTTGGCGGATTGTGGAGCTGGAGGATATTATAGAGATAGGGAGCATATATAAGGAGCAAGAGGGTAACTAGAGAAAGGATTGGCCCACTCAAGGACAAAGGAGGAAAGTTATGCGTGGATTCAGAGAAAATGGGTGAGATTCTAAACGAATACTTTGCATCGGTATTCACCGAGGGGAGGGACATGACGGAGGTTCAGGTTAGGGACAGATGTTTGATTACCCTAGGTCAAGTCGGCATAAGGAGGGAGGAAGTGTTAGGTATTCTAAAAGGCATTAAGGTGGACAAGTCCCCAGGTCCGGATGGGATCTATCCCAGGTTACTGAGGGAAGCGAGAGAGGAAATAGCTGGGGCCTTAACAGATATCTTTGCAGCATCCTTAAAAACGGGTGAGGTCCCGGCGGACTGGAGAATTGCTAATGTTGTCCACTTGTTCAAGAAGGGTAGCAGGGAAAATCCAGGTAATTATAGACCGGTGAGCCTGACGTCAGTGGTAGGGAAGCTGCTGGAGAAGATACTGATGGATAGGATCTATTCCCATTTGGAAGAAAATGGGCTTATCAGTGATAGGCAACATGGTTTTGTGCAGGGAAGGTCATTCAACTTAATAGAATTTTTTGAGGAAGTGACAAAGTTGATTGATGAGGGAAGGGTTGTCGATGTCATATACATGGACTTCAGTAAGGCGTTTGATAAGTTTCCCCATAGTAGGCTGATGGAAAAAGTGAAGTCGCATGGGGTCCAGGGTGTACTAGCTATATGGATAAAGAACTAGCTGGGCAACAGGAGATAGAGAGTAGCAGTGGAAGGGAGTTTTTCAAAATGGAGACGTGTGACCAGTGGTGTTCCACAGGGATCCGTGCTGGGACCACTGTTGTTTGTGATATACATAAATGATTTGGAGGAAAGTATAGGTGGACTGATTAGCAAGTTTGCAGACGACACTAAGATTGGAGGAGTAGCAGATAGTGAAGGGGACTTTCAGAGAATACAGCAGAATATAGATAGATTGGAGAGTTGGGCAGAGAAATGGCAGATGGAGTTCAATCAGGGCAAATGCGAGGTGATGCATTTTGGAAGATCCAATTCAAGAGTGAACTATACAGTAAATGGAAAAGTCCTGGGGAAAATTGATGTACAGAGAGATTTGGCTGTTCAGGTCCATTGTTCCCTGAAGGTGGCAACGCAGGTCAATAGAGTGGTCAAGAAGGCATAGGGCATGCTTTCCTTCATCGGACGGGGTATTGAGTACAAGGGTTGGCAGGTCATGTTACAGTTGAATAAGACTTTAGTTCGGCCACATTTGGAATACTGCGTGCAGTTCTGGTCGCCACATTACCAAAAGGATGTGGAAGCTTTGGAGAGGGTGCACAGCAGGTTCACCAGAATGTTGCCTGGTATGGAGGGCGCTAGCTATGAAGAGAGGTTGAGCAGATTTGGATTATTTTCATTAGAAAGACGGAGGTTGATGGGGGTCCTGATTGAGGTGTACAAAATCATGAGATGTATAGACAGGGTGGATAGCAAGAAGCTTTTTCCCAGAGTGGGGGATTCAATTACTCGGGGTCACGAGTTCAAAGTGAGAGGGGAAAGGTTTAGGGGGAAATGCGTGGAAAGTTCTTTACGCAGAGGGTGGTGGGTGTTTGGAACACGTTGCCAGCGGAGGTGGTAGACGCGTGCACGATAGCGTTTTTTAAGATGTATCTAGACAGATACATGAATGGGCAGGAAGTAAAGAGATACAGACCCTTAGAAAATAGGCGACATGTTTAGATAGAGGATCTGGATCGGCGCAGGCTTGGAGGGCCGAAGGGCCTGTTCCTGTGCTGCAATTTTCTTTGTTCTTTGCTCTTTGTTCGATGGAGGTATTGAAAACGAGGATGAGAATTTTAAAATCAAGACATTGCTTGACTGGGAGCCATGTCGGTCAGTGATAGAGGAAGAAAACTTGGTGTGAGCTAGGACATGGGCAGCAGAGTTTTGGATGACCTCAAGTTTACAGAGTGTAGAATGTGGGAGATCAGCCAGGAGTGAGTTGGAATAGTTATGCACAGAGGTAACAAAGGCATGAATCAGGGAATCACATAATTGTTACAGCACAGAAAGAGGCTATTCAGTGTATCATGTACACATCGGCTCTCCGAAAGAGCAATTAACCTCGTGCCATTCCCCGCCTTCTCCCCATAACCCTGCACATTCTTCCTTTTCAGATAACAGTCTGATTGCATTTTGAATGCTTCAATTGAACCTGTCTCCATCACATTCTCAGGCAGTACATTCCAGTCCTTAGCCATTCCTTGCGTGAGAAAATATTGCCTCATGTCACTTCTGCCTCTCTTACCCATTAATTTCAATCTGTGCCCTCTCGTTCTCGATTCTTTTCACGAGTGGAAACAGTTTCTCTCTGTCTCCTCTGTCCAGACCCCTCATGGTTTTGAACAACTCTATCAAATCAACTCACCTCTCAGCCTTCTCTTCTCCAAGGAAAATGATCCTAACTTCTCCTGTCTATCTTCATAACTGAAATTCCTCATGCCTGGAAGCATTCTCATGGATCTTTCCTGCACTCTCTCCAATGCCCTCACAATCTTCCTAAAGTGTGGTGCCCAGAATTGGACAGAATACTTCAGCTGAGGCTGAATCAGTGTTTTATATAAGTTCAACATAACTTCCTTGCTCTTGTACTGAATGTCCCTGTTAATAAAGCCCAGGATACTGTATGCTTTATTAAATGCTCTCTCAACCTCTCCTGCCAACATCAATGACTTATGCACATATACACCTCGGTATCTCTGCTCCTACACCTCCTTTAGAATGGTGCCCTTTATTTTACATTATCTCAATATTCATCCTACCAAAATGAATCACTTCATATTTCTCTGCATTGAAATTCATCTGCCACCTGCCTGCCCATTCCACCAAGTTGTCTAAGTACTTTTGAAATTCAACACCATCCTCCTCACAGTTCACAATGCTTCCACGTTTCGTATCATCTGTAAACTCTGAAATTGTGCCCTGAACACCATGGTCTTGGTCAGTTACCTTCTTTGGCCTCCTTGTCTCGAGAGAAAATGTATAAGCGCCTGGAGGTGGTCAGTGGTTTGTGGAGCCGCACATGGAGTGGCTATAAAGGCCAATTCTAGAGTGAATTGGCTCTTGCACAGGCGCTGCAGATAAAATTGGTTGTCGAGGCTATTTCACGGTTGGCTCTCTCCTTGTGCTTTTGTCTTTTTTCCTGCCAAATGTTAAGTCTCTTCGACTTGCCATTCTTCAGACTCGCCATTATGGCTATCTGCTAGCACTAGAGATCACTGGCAATTGACTCCCACAACTTGTGGTCAATGTCACAGGACTTCATTTCGCGTTTGCAGATGTCTTTAAAGCAGCGACACTGATGGCCAGTGGGTCTGATACCAGTGACAAGCTCGCTGTACAATGCGTCATTGGGGATCCTACCATCTTCCATGTGGCTCACATGGCCAAGCCATTTCAAGCGCTGCTGACTCAGTAGGGTGTATATGCTGGGGATATTGGGCACCTCGAGGACTTCCACGTTGGAGATATGGTCCTGCCACCCGATGCCAAGGATTCTCCGGAGGCAGCGAAGATGGAATGAATTGATACGTCGCTCTTGTAGTATATATCAGGAAAATCAAGGGTGCCAACACTGACCCCTGGGGACCTCCATCCTTTCCTCCAGCCCCCCAAAAACATCCACAAACTACAATTCTTTCTTTCCTGCCACTCAGCCAAAGCCGTATCCATGTTGTTACCGTCCCTTTTCATTCATGAACTATAAGTTTTCTCACAAGTCTGTTATGTGGCACAGTATCAAATGCCTTTTGTAAATAAAATACACCACATCAATCGCATTGCCCTCATCAACCCTCTCTGTTACCTTCTCAAAATCTCCAGGCTGTTAGTTAAATAGTATTTGCCCTTCAGGAATCCATGCTGTTTTCCTTACTTAACCCGAATTTGTCCATGTGACTATTAATTTGTCCCGAATTATTATTACTAGAAGTTTCCCCACCACTGCAGTTAAATTGACTGGCCTGGAGTTCTTGGGATTATCTTTAAACCCATTTTTGAACAAGGATGTAATATTTGCAATTCTCCAGTCCTCCAGCATCACCCCTAGTCTAAGGAAGATTGCGAATTTATGGCCAGTGCCTCTGCGATTTCCACCCTCACTTCCCTCATAATCCTTGGATGCACCTCATTGGCCCTGGTGCTTTATTCACTTTACCTCTAGACAGCCTATCTAATATGTCCACTTTATCAATTTTAAACCCTTCTTGTTTCTTAATTACCTGCTCTTTCGCCATTGCCTGTGTTGTACCTTCTTCCTTGTGTTATGACCCGAGGCGAGAGGTGTGCACTGTTAATTCAGTCCAGCTTCTCCACAGGTCACAGCATTTTTTTCTCATTTTCCCACTTGCTGAAACAGTCCATCAGATACACTATTCTCATCACAATAGAACACACTTTCCTGAACTAAACAATTAACAGTTTATCATAAATGAAGCAGGTGTAAGACCAGGAATCCTGCAGCGAGTAACTCACCTCCTGACTCCCCAAAGCCTATCCACCATCTATAAGGCACAAGTCAAGAGTGTGATGGAATACTCTGCACTTGCCTGGATGGCTGCAGCTCCAACAACACTCAAGAAGCTCGACATCATCCAGGACAAAGCAGCCTATTTGATTGGCACACCATCCACAAACATTGACTCCCTCCACCACCGACGCACAGTGGCAGCAGTGTGTACCGTATACAAGATGCACTGCAGCAATGCACCAAGGCACCTTAGAAAGCACCTTCCAAACCCGCGACCTCTACCATCTAGGACAAGGGGAGCAAATGCATGGGAACATCACCACCTGCAAGTGCCCCTCCAAGTCATACACCATTCTGACTTGGAACTATATCGCCATTCCTTCACTGTCGCTGGGTCAAAATCCTGGAAGTCCATTCCTAACACAATTGTGAGTGAACCTACCTCCCATGGACTGCATCGATTCAAGAAGGCAGTTCACCACCACCTTCTCAAGGGTTATGGAGAGATGGGTAATAAATGCTGGCCTAGCCAGTGATGCCTACATCCCAGGATCAAATAAAAAAGTCTCAACTAGAAATGAAGTAAAACAATATCACACAGATCAAATTTTTAAAAATCCAACAATTAATTTTTAACTTCCCTTTCCCACCTTAACCAAACTTCAAAGTCCCTTTCAACCTGAACCAAATTTTAAAGTTACTTTTTTTTTTACCTTAGTCCCTTAAAACTCAAACACAGACATATACACTGGTTAACCGAAAACAAGATCTTAAAAAAAAAAGATTTTTCGATCAGAGCTCTGTTACAAACAAAAAGCATTTGGGTTAACTAGTTGCCCATTTTGAAGGAAACAGCAGATGAGTTATGTTGTTCCAAACCAGCATGCAGTCTAACTTCTGAGCACACACATCCAGTTTACCAGACAACAGTTCTCTTCAGGCGGCATTGAGAATTATTTTTAGCAGGCTTTCTTCAAACAGGAAACAAGATGACTCAACTCCGTGACTTCACAATTTCTGTTCTGGAATTTCTGGAAAATGAGCTGGGTTGTGGTCTTCTCTGCTTTCTTGACTTTTTCTTCAGACTTGACGTTATCTCCTTCTAGAAGGTAACACCACACACACTGACCGACAACCAGAAAGCTTGTCAGTTTTTCTGTCCATCCCAGGTGTTCTCTGCGACAACGGGGCTTGTCTAATCAAAGGAGAACGTATCACTTTTCTGCCCGCTACCAGGGTTTCGGCTTCATCTCCAACCCGAGCCTTGTGATAACCAGTAACTCTGTTGCCAGTCCAGCTCCCTCTCAGTGACCTCTTGGTGGTTCAATTTTTAATAAAAAAAACGGTCTAACATTTATTCAGCTGAACCATAAATGCCTTTAGAAATATTTTTTTTTTACCAAAAAAGAATCACTTGGTAAAGACAGATGCAACGTATTCATTTAATACCTCAACTATGCCCTCTGCATGCATGTGCAAATCCTCTGTGTGGTCCCTAATTGGTGCAACTCCTCCTTTTGCTACCTGTTTATACGTCTATAGAAAATTTAGGAACTCCATTTAATGCTAGCCACCAGACTCTTCTCATATTCTATTTTACTTCTCTTACTTGCTTTTATGCTTCCGCTCTGCCTGGTTCTCAGTAGGATTGTTTACCTGGCGTCTGTCATAAGCACACTTTTTCTTCTTCATCTTAATCTCTACGTCACTCACCTCTTTTGTAATTCAGGGAGCTCTGGATTTGTTTACACTACCTTTCCCCTTCGAAGGAATATACCTTGACTGAGCCCAAACTATCTCTTCTTTGAAGGTAGCCCATTGTTCAGCTATTGTTTTCCTGCCAATCGTTGACTCCAATTTATTTTCCCCAGCTGCATTCTTACCCCGCTGAAGTTGGACTTCCCCTAGTTAATTATTCTTACCCTTTGTCCTTTTATGTAGTCAGCCTGAACCTTATGACGTAATGACCACTGTCCTTTAAGTGCTTCCCTACTGGTATTTGATCCACTTGGCCCACCTCATTCCCAAGTACCAGATCCAGCAGCGCCTCTTTTCTTGAATGAGGGTTTCAGCAGCAGATGAGCTGAGGCAGGGATTTAGTCAGGTGATGTTACAGAGATGGAAATAGGCGATTGTGGTGATGGCACCAGTATGAGGTTAGAAGCCTATTTTGTGGTCCAATGTGACACCAAGGTTGTGAACAGACTATAGTAATGTCAGACAGTTACTAGGAAGAAGGAAGGAATTGCTAGCTGGGGAAGGGAGATTGGAGCGGGAAGCAAAAACAAGGGGCTGAATTTTATTCTCCCCAGCGGAGTGCGAAACATTGGTGGCCCATATGTGCAGTCTGTGTCTGCTGTGCCACTGTGATGTAGCAGGCGACGTCTCATTTTAATACAGTGAACGGGCCGCCCACTCCACCCCCAATCACGTAACAGGGACGGCCTCAGCGACAACAGTAGTGTTGTCAGCTGTCTCTGTCCAGACAATGGTGCCATTTTTAAAGGGCAACCAGACCTGCCACAAAAAGTGCAAAGTTTAACCCCGTACACATACCCCCGCCAGTGCACTGCAAATAAAATGTTGCCCATTTCCCCCAAAAAACTTACATTGTATAGTTGCCTTCCCACCATCCCCTCCAAAGACTTAAACTGCCGAGTACCCTCGCAACCCAACAACTGTCCAAAGTGTAGAGTTTGCCCCTTCTTCCCCTACACTATTAATGCAGAGTTGACCACGCCCACCACAAGCACCAGCCACCACCCCCCACCCCATCAGTACTCTAAAAATCCTACTTTCCCCCCTTCCCCACCTCTGTGGCGTTGGCTTTCCCTGGACGGGAAAGCGACGGTGTGTGAGAAGAAGGGTCACTGACCCGAAACGTTAACTCTGCCTCTCTTTCCACAGATGCTGCCAGACCTGCTGAGTGGTTCCAGCATTTCTTGTTTTTATTTCAGATTTCCAGCATCTGCAGTATTTTGCTTTTATTATGAAGGTGTGTGAGTGTCAGCCGCTGCATGGAAGATCCCGGGCTGTCAGGAAGATCACAGGGAATTGGACTGAAATGTATACATTAAGTTTATTGAAATATTTAAAGGAGGGTACCGCTGCCGAGCGGTTGGGGGGAGGAGGCAGGGAGCCACGAGCCTCTGTACAGCTGGAAAGATCAGGCCCAGCAATCCCGATGTGTGGCTCCATGGAGACCTACATCAGGAGCCCAATAGAATCCAGCCCAATGGTTTCAGTATTCCCAATATTTTATTGGAGGAAATTTCTGCTCATCCAGTACTGGATGTCGGATAAGCAGTCTGATAATTTAACAACAGTGGAGGAGTGGAGCGAGGTGGTGGTGAGGTAAACTTGATGGAGTTCTTTGATGAAACAATGGAGAGGGCTGATGAGGGTGGTGTGATTGAAGTTATATATATGGACGTTCAAAAGGTGGTTGATCAAATGACATTCAATAGACAGGTTAGGAAAACTGAACCCTATGGATTAAAGGGACAGTGATATTGTGGATATAACATTGGCTAATGAAAAGTAAACAGAGAGAAATGGTGAAAGGTTGTTGGTCAGACTCCAGGTGAGTATACAGTGGTGTTCCCCAGGGCTCGATATTAGGACCACTGCTCTGTTTGCTCTTGGAGAACCTGGGGTGGGTAGGGCAGAGCCCCCTCCTCCTCCCACTTTACAGAGTTTCCCCTCTCTAGCCTCTGCTCCATTTGTAGGTCATGTAACTACAGTCCCCATAACTCGTCCAGAGTTCTGTTAGCAAATCCTCTATCCTCCATGAATGTCTGCAGAAGCTCACAACGCAACCTCCAGAAAACCATCCACAGCACCTCCACTAACTTTACAATAACAGAAGTAAGTCAAAAGCACCTCACATGTCAGCTGAGTAAAAAATACACGCATTTTAACTAGGAGCAGACGTAGGCCATTCGGCCCTCGAATCTGCACCGCCATTCAATCAGATCATAGCTGATCGGTTTGTGTTTCGAATTCCACACTCCCATCTAACCTTTATAACCTTTCATTCCATTGCCTGATAATAATCTATCTATCTCCACCTTAAAAATATTCAATGACCCCGTCTCCACCACCTTCTGTGGCAGAGAATTCCAAAGTCACACAACCCTCTAGAGAAAAATGTTCTCCTCCTCTCTGTCCTAAAGCGGCGACCCCTAATTTCGAAACAGTGCCCCCTAGTACTGGACTCACCCACAAGAGGAAACATCCTTTCCTCATTCACCATGTCAAGGCCTTTCAGGTTCTTATAAACTTCAGTCAAATCTCCCCTCACCATTCTAAATTCCAGTGAAAACAAGACCTTCCGTCCAACCTTTACTCAGAACACAACCTGCTCATTCCTAGTATCAATCTAGTAAACCACATCTGAACCACCTCCAAAGAATTCACATCCTCCATTAAATAAGGAGACCAAAACTACAGACAGTATTCGAGATGTGGTCTCACCAATGCCCTGTATAACTGAAGCATCACATGCTGACTTTTATTTTCAATTCCTCTTGTAATAAAGGAGAGCATTCCATTAGCCTTCTTTGTTACTTGCTGTACCTACCTACTAACTGTTTGTGACTCATGCACTACAGAACCTAGATCCCTCAGCACCTCGGAATTTTGCAGTCCTCCTGCCAAAGTGAAAAACTTCACATTTTCCCACATTATACTCCATCTGTCTGATTTTTTTCCCCACTCACTCAACCTATCTATATTGGCCTACAACCTCCTTATGTACTTTTCACAACATACTTTCCTACCTATCTTTGAGTCATCTGCAAATTTAGCTAACATGCCATCGCTTCCCTCATCTAAGTCTTTCATATAAATTGTAAAATGTTGAGGCCCCAGCACAGACCCATGATGGACTCAACTTGTCACATCCTGCCAATCTGAAAAGGACCCATTCATGCATACTCCCTCTTTTCGGCAACCGGCCAATAAAACTTTGATCCAAGCTAATATGTTACCCACTACACCATGAGCTCCTACTTTGCACAATAACCTTTTATGTGGCACCTTGTCTAATGCATTCTGGAAATCCAAGCGCAGTATGTCAAAGGGCTCCCCTTTACCCATATCGCATGTTACTCCTTCAAAGAACTCCAATAAATTGGTTAAAGATGACTTCCCTTTCACAAAACAAGGCTATCTATTCGCGATTACCTTGAGTTTTTCTAAGTGCCCAGCGAAAGCCTCCTGAATGATCGATTCAAACATCTTCCCCACGACAGATGTCAAGCTAACTGGCCTATAGTTACCTGCTTTCTGCATCCCCCTCGTCTTGAATAGAGGGGTTATATTTATTACTTTCCAGTCTGATCGAACCTTTCCAAAATTAGTGAACTTTGAAAAATTAACAACAACATGACTACTACCTCATTAGCCACCTCTTTTAAGACACTAGGATGAAGCACATCAGGACCCGGGGACTTTTCAGACAGCAACTCCATAAGTTTGCTCAGTAAAGCTTCCCTGGCAATTGTATTTTCACCAAGTTTCTCTCTTCCTTCCACCTCCTGATTTACAGCTCCGACTGGAATGTTTCTTGTATCCTCTATAGTGAAGACAGAAACAAAATATTTGTTCATTGCATCTGCTGTTCCCTTTTTATCCACTATTAACTCCACATTCTCACTGTCCAGAGGACCAACGCTCTTTTTACTTAATCTTCTCCTTTTTAAATACGCCGAGAAACTCTTGCAATCCATTTTTACATTTCTAGCTAGCTTCCTATCATACTCGAATGTCTTTCTCCTGATTAACCCGTTAGCCATTGTCTGCTGTTCTTTATATTCTGACCAATCATCTGAACTGCCACTCATCTTTGCACAATTATCTGCCTTTTCCTTAAGTGTGATGTTTTCCGTAATTTCTTACTAAACTGCTGGTGGGTCCTCCACCTTACAGTAGGAATATACTAATTATGGAGTATTCCTGAAATATCCCCTTAAATGTCTGCCACTGCTTCTCTATTGATCTATCTCCAAGACGAGTAACCCAGTTCACTTCAACGAGCTCAACTTTCATGCCCAAATAGTTTCCCTTATTCACGTTTAAAATACTGATCTTAGATCCACTCTTCTCTCTTTCAAACTGGATGTGAAATTCAGTCATAATGTGGTCGCTGCTACCTAGAGGTGCCTTTACTCTGAGGTCATTAATTAATCCTGTCACATTACATTATACGAAGTCTAATATAACCTTATCTCTGGTTGTTTCCAGAACGTGCTGCTCCAAGAAACTACCTCGAAATCATTCTATGAACTCTTCATCCGGGCTACTGTTCCCAATCTGATTTTTCCAGTTTATATGTAGATTAAAATCACCCATGATTATTGCCGTACGTCTATCACAAGTAAACAATGTTTCTTCTTGTATACGATGTCCTACATTGTGATTACTGTTAGGAGGTCTGTAGACCACTCCTGCTAGGGACTTCTTTCTCCTGGCATTCCTCACCTCCACCCAAATCGATTCTACATTTTGATCCCCTGAACCAAGGTCATCTCGAACTAATGCCCCAACACCATCCTTGATTAACAGTGTCACCCCTCCACATTTACCTAGCTTCCTATTCTTCTTGAATGTCAAATGTCCCTCAATATTCAGGACCAGGAAGCCTGGTCCTTTTAAAAATACTAGAGGGGATTCCTGGTGCTGCTCAATGTATGCTCAGTTGTGAGTGACTAACACACGCGATCAGTGGACACGCACGGACCAAGTTTCAAAGATGTACATATTAGCTGCGAGAAAGGGACATTGATGTTACTCCAAACCCCTCCTCAGACTAACAGCAAATGCACAGTGCACCCAGGCTAGATCCCTACACAGAATGGGGGACTGTGCTGGCCACACTAGAAGTGGTTGGCTGTTCCATTCACATCGTTTTTATAGATCCAGGTTTTTGTTACATTGGCACCAGTGGCACCTTAATGTAAAAATCACAGCCGGAGGTGCTAGGGAGGGGAAAGAAATTCACTTTCAAAAGGGAATTTAAAAAAGTTTCAAAGGCATAAGATTTACAAGAATATGTGAAATCGAAAGGGGAATAGGGCTAATTGGAGTGGTGAGGCCATGGAGAGATCCAAAGACAAGAATGAGAATATTAAAATTAAGGTGTTGCCAGACCGGGAGACAATGTAGATCAGTGAGCACAGGGGTGATGGGTGATCGGGATTTGGTGTGAGTTAGAACACAGGCAGCAGATTTCTGGATGGGCTGTGGTTTATGGAGGTTAATAACTGGGAGGGTGACCAGGATAGAATTGAAGGTGACCAGGATAGAATTGTAATAGTCAAGTGTGGATTTAACAAAGGCACAGATGAGGGTTTATGCAGTAGATGGGCTGAGGCAGAGGTGGAGACGGGACAATTTACAGAGGTGGTGATAGGCAGGGTTGGTGATGGAGAGAATATGGAGATGAACTCAGCTCAGTGTCAACTGGATGCAGAGGTCGCAAACAGTCTGTTTCAGCCCCAGACATTGGGCAGCGAGAGGAATGCAGACAGTGGATAGGGAATGGAGTTTGTGGCAGTGACTGAAGACAATGGCTTCAGACTTCCCAAGATTGACATGACAAGAACATTAAATCTGTAAAATATGTTTATAATTCTAAACGTTGGATACAGAGACTCACCAGGGACACCAATAATAGCGAGGATGGGATAATAAATCGTTTGAATCATCTTCAGTGCATAATAGATCCGATCATCTAATGTTAGCCAAAAATAATCTGCAGTAACTAGGCCAAGCCAATAGGAGAAACTCCTGCTTCCCATGGTTGTAACATCCCAAGCTATTTTTCTTATGTTCTGACCCAGTGTCGTAACATTCCAATCTATTGTTCTCAGATTCTGACCCATTGTTGTAACATTCCAATCTATTGTTCTCAGATTCTGGGGCTGCTGGGGCTGCTGATCCTTGATAGCGCCGGGATTATGCTGTTGTTGACACTATGGGATAACACACTGAAAGGAGTCCTGTATTAATAGAAGAGGGAAATCCTCCAGCGACGCAATTAGGGTCCATGGTGACTGACATTAATTACAATCACTGAACAAACAGGTTCAGTTAACCCCTTTCAGTCCAACTCTTCTTGTGCCACAATAAAGTAGACCATTTACCCTGTCTGAATGGGATGTGTGGGGGATGCTGACAGAAGGAATGTTGAAAATAGCAGAGGCAGTGACAGAATGTTCCAATCCTCCTTGGATATGGGCTTGATGCCAGAGATGGGAGGGTTGTAAATGTTACACTCGGTTTAAAAAAGGAGAGATGGAGCAAACAGTGTAATTACTGACCAGTCAGTCTAACGTCGCTGGTGGGAAATTTCTAGACTTCACAGCCCAGGACAAAAACATTCGTTGCTTGGAAAAAAACATGGGACAATAAATGGACGGCAGCAGGGATATGGTAATGACAAATCATATCTGGCAAAGCCCAACAACAACAACTTACATTTCTTGGTCAAAGCAGGAGGTATTAAGTAGTGTCTTAAGGGAGGAAAGTGAGGCAAAGAGGCAGTGACAGTGGTATAGCGGTAATGTCACTGAACTAGAAAACCAGAGGTTCAGGCTATTGTCATGGGTTCAATTCCCACATGGCAGTTGGTGGGAATTAAAATTCAATCAATTAATAATTTCAATTCATTAATAAATGTCTGGAAATGAAATTTAGTCTCAGTAATGGTGCCATTAATCTATCATCGATTGTTGTAAAAACCGATCTGATTTACTAATGTCCTTTCGGGAAGGAAATCTGCTGTCCTTACGTGATCTGGCCTCCATGTGACTCCAGACCCTCAATAATGTGGTTAACCCTTAACTGCCTGGTGAAATGTCCCAGCAAGTCACTCATTTGTCAAGGGCAATTAGGGATGGGAACAAATGCTGGCCTTGCCAGCGATGCACATATCCCACACACGAATAAAATAAAAGAGGTGTAGTTAGGGAATTCCAGAGCTTTGGGTCTAGGCAGCTGAGGACCTGGCTGGCAGTGGAGCAATGATGAAAATCAAGCATGCACAAGAGACCAGGATTGGAGGAGTGCAGATGTCTTGGAGGGTAGTGGGGCTGGTGAATATTACATAGATAAGGAGGTTTGAGGACATCGAGGGAGTTGCAAACACGGTTGAGTATTTTAAAATCAAGACATTGCTTAACTGGCAGCAGATGTATGTCAGTGATCGGGGAACGGGACTTGGTGTGAGTTTACACAAGAGCAGCAGAGTTTGGATGACCTCAAGTTTACAGAGAGTAGAATGTGTGAGACAAGCCAGGAGTTTGTTAAAATCTGGAATAGAAAGCTAGTCTCAGTCATGGAGCCATGAAACTATAATCGTTTTTTGTTAAACACCATCTGATTCACTAATGTCCTTTAGGGAAAGGAATCTGCCGTCCTTTCCTGGTCTAGCCCACATATGACTCTCGACTCACAGCAATGTTATTGACTCTTAACTGCCCTCTGTAAAGGCCGAGCAAGCAACTCTGTTGAAGCATTTGAAAAGAAGGCTGAGAGTTTTTAAATTGATGTGTTGCTGACCAGGATCCAATGTTGGTCAGTGAGTTCAAGGGGTGATGGGTGAACAGGACTTTGTGTGAGTTAGGACATGGGCAGCAGTGTTTTCCATCACCTCAAATTTATGGCGGGTAGAATGTGGGAGACCAGCCAGGAGTGTGTTGGAATACTCAAGTCTACAGGTAACACAGGCAAGGGGGAGTGTTTCATCAGCAGAGGAGCTGAGACAGGGATGAAGTCGTCCTCTGTTAAGGGGGTGGAAATAGGCAGTTTTATTGATAGTGTGAATATTTGGTAGGAAGCTCATCGCAGGAGCAACTATGACACCAGGTTGCAAACACTTTGCTTTAGTCTCAGACAGTTGCCAAGGAGAGGGATGGAGTTTGTAGCTAAGAAATGTTTGATGTGGGGTTTGAAAACACTGGCTTTAGTTTTCCTAATATTTAATTGGCCTGGCAGATGTGTGAAGTGATACATTGTGGAAAGATTTTATAATATTGTTTATTCATGGGTTGTGGGTGTCGCTGGCTGGGCCAGCAGTTATCACCCACCCCTAATAGCCTTTGAGAAGGTGATAGCGAACTGCAGGTGGATGAATGAGGAGAGATAACACAACTTTAAAGGTGGTGAGAATAACAGAGAGACCTGGGGTGTTTGTGTGCAATCTTTGAAGTGAGCTGGACAGGTTAACAAACAGTTAACAAAGAAAATAGATTCCTAGGTTTTATTAATAGAGACACAGAGTCGAATAGTCAGGATGTTATGTTACACCTATAGAAAAGACTAGATCGGCTCCACCTGGAGCATTGTGTCCAATACAGGGAACCACATTTTAGGAAGGACATGTGCCCATTGGAGAGGGGATAAAAGAGTTTTACTGGAATTTTTCCAGGGATGAGGGATTACAGTTATGTAGCTGGGATGGTTCAACTTAGAGCAGGGAAATGTAAAAGCAGATCTGATCGAGATGCGAAGCAGAAAGCAGAGAGTAGTGGAGAATATTTATTGTTCAGTCTGGAGGGAAGAACACAGTGGCGTTCCCCTGTTCTGAAGAAGGGTCACTGACCTGAAACATTAACTCTACTTCTCTCTCCACAGATGCTGTCAGACCTGCTGTGTATTTCCAGCATACCTTGTACTTATTTCAGATTTCCATCATCCTCAGTATTTTGCTTTTATTATCGCGAGGGTCACTGTTGGGATCACTGTTGCAGTATGTTAATACGATGGGCTTGTGTACAGAGGGGATAATGTCAAGGTTTTGTGATGGGTGGAAACTCAGAAATGTTAATAAACAGTGAGAAGGATAGTAACAAACTTCAGGAGGACAGAGACTGACTGGTGAAATGGACAGGAACATGGCAGATGTAATTTAACACAGTGAAGTGTGAAGTGAGACATGGGTAGGAAATATGAGGTGAAACAATATAAAATAAATGGTACCATTATAAAGCGGGTGCAGGATTAGAGAGACCTGCGGCGTACACACACAGATCTTTGATGGTAACATGTAGTGTCCTTGGTGTCAGAGAGAGAGGCACAGAGTAATAAAACTCATGAGGAAATGCTGATGTTTGGACATCATTGGTTAGGTCCCAGCTGGAGAATTATGTCCAATTCTGGTCACCACACTTTGATAAGGATGTCAAGGACTTAGTGAAGAGACTGAGGTGATTTATTAGAATGGTACCAGGGATCAGGGAATTCAGTTATGTGGAGAGATTGGAAAAGCTGGGATTGTTCTCCTTTGAGCAATGAAGGGTAAGGGGTGATTTAATATAGAATTCAAAATCATTAAGGGTTTTGATAGGGTAATTAATGTGAAACTGTTTCCAGTGTCAGGAAGTTCAGTATTAAGAAGACATAGATTGAAGGTAATTGGCAAAGAACCAGAGGTGAAGTGAGGAGAATTTTCTTACACAGCGAGTTGTTGGGATGTGGGATTCACTGCCTGAAAACATGGTGGAAGCAGATTCAATAATATCTTTCAAAAGAGAATTCAGCAAATACTTGAATAGGAAAGAAAGGAGACTGCAGAAAGTTGGGGGGGGAGGTGCGGTGTTGGTGGTGGAATTCATTAAGTAGCTCATTCTAAGAGACAGCACTGAAACAATGGGCCGAATAGCCTCCTTTTGTACTGCATCAGTCTCTGATTCTATGAGAAATAGACAGAGAGTGTAGAGAGCGAGTGACGACATGAAAGGAAGATTGATATAGCGAGAAAATCGGGGTTGCTTCGCTTTTCGGGTGTAAGGATTGTAATTCGTGATCTGCCCTTGCCTATTCATGTTCAGGCAGGTGACACACAAACTTCCTGCTGCCTTCTCATTTCCACGAATTCTATGTACCGCCTAGGGTGACACGCGGTGCTGTCTGTCTGCTGGGCCCTAAGGTTGTGTGAGGCTGGCTCGTGTTTCATCCAGGATTCAGCTCTTAAAGACAGTCTGTTCCTCTTAAAGGGAAGTTGCACTGAATCACAGGAGGCTGCTGCTGACTGTGAAATGCCGCAATTAGAGACAAGGTAAATGGAGTACTAGGACAGAGAGAGGGTTCTGCGGTTCACGGATGTGGTGCTGGAGGCCTTAGTCATGGAGGGTGACAGGAGCAGACAGGCCATGTTCCCATGGGGTGGGGTGCAGACCCTCAAGAAATGCACTTCGAAGTGAATAGGAGCAGGTGGCCAGGGAGGTCAGTGCAAGAAGTCTGGCCCCGAGGACCTGGCAGAAGAGCCAGAAGAAGTTAAATGAACTCACACGGGTGGTCAATGTCAGTGAATTCATCTCCACATGACATCTCCTGCCGTCAACACCAGTAACCTCTCACACTGCTCAATGAACCACACCCCCATCACTCACCCATCAGCTGTCCCTAACACTCAGGACCCACACCTAACATTCACATACTCCATCTCACCCTCACACACCTTCCACTGATACCAGCCTCACATCCACCTCTCCCTGCCTCCACATGCCTCCAGCTCTTCACCTATGGCAGGCACATCACCCAAACACAGTGCAACACAATCAGTGACATTCTGCCCTCTCTCTTACAGGACAAGGTGGCTCATAACCAGAGGGAGCAGCAGTGATCCGGTGGGGACCAGGCATACCTTCATCCCCTGAGCCTGAGGGAGGAGATGATTCTCCACATCATAGGACCGGCTGTGTCAGAGCCCGTGGCATCCGGCATCACCGAGAGCATTCAGGATGATGTTATGTTGCTGCCTGACGTTCCTTCTTAACTCCCACCTCCCCCTCATCCTATTGTCTGGGATGATGTACAAGCTGCAGATGGTGGGACCATGGACCTCCTGCTTTCCATCCCACCCCCAATCCCTCACCACAACCCTCCCCTTCTGATTTTATACTTCCCAATGATAACCCAAAACTTCCAGCTTCCCAGTCACAGCAGCTCCAAGTGACAGAGATAGAGAAGCAGCACAGGACTGCTGGTGAAGTCCCATCACTTGGTCTGAAACTCAAAGTCACCAGCTCAAATTCTTTCGCTGTGTGTATCTTAGAGGGTGGTATAGAGTCGGAATCTGCATGTGGTTAGTCACCGAGCACGAGTGAGCTGCAGCCAGGCCAGGGGGAAAGGATAGCTCATGTGTCAGATCACCGGAGGGCGAGGTCACAAACGAGTTATAATACACAGGACTCAGATGTAAACATTGCTGGAACAGCAGACAGGAGAATGCTGATCGACATGTACAGTGAGATACTTTGTCCATTGACAGGCCTCTCAGACAGTCTGTTATCACTGTCAAAGAACATGGAGGAGTCCGACTCCAACATGGCACACGACATTGCACAGAGTTTGAAGGACATTCTTTCCCCTGTCGAAGTGGTCACTAACTCCCTGACAGCACTAGCGGACCCAGCTGTGATACAATTGTTGGTGACCATTGTCTCAGCTTCCACTGCAGCAAAGATGGCAGACACCCAACGTCTCAGTGCTGTAGTGGAAACTCAAACTCAGATTGCTTGCTGCCATGTAGGATCAGACTGCTGCCATCATGGCTGTGGATCTCAGTGTTCAAAGGATTTTGCAGGCTCTCACAACAGTCCAGCAATCTGTGATCCAGTAGATTACTAGGATTCCTGAGGTGTCGCCCCGTGGCAGTGACAGTGTCTCCGTGGAGCATGAACCTGCTGTCCTCTCTCAGGATGACAGTATTTGTTCTCCCTTCACTGTCACTCCACCAGTGTCCATGCTGTTACCCATCAGCTAGCCCAGGCTGCTGCTGCCCATGTCGAGGTCGTGCAGTCCGAATCCGAACCCTCAAAGCCCAGAGCTGCTCGAGGACGTCCTGCAAGGCCATATGCAGTCTCCCCAGTGAAAGTCAGCAGCCTTCCATCAACCATGCTGCAGACACTGGGGAAACACTGTGTAGGATCCCTAGCAAAGTCGAGGGAACCCACAAGACAGTCACTAAGGGAATCTACAAGGGTGAATAGTTGCGTTGTGTTTGCATAATTGGATGTGTTGTTGGATAAAGATGTTCATGAAAAGGTTTTTATTGCAGGATGGTGACCAAGCGGATGCTGTGATGGGGCATCTCAGATGGGGGCAATGGTGGAGAATGGGGAATCCGTGGTGGGAAAGTGAAGTTGTCCTATGGCAACCGGAATCTTTGCAGGCAATCGCCGGCAGCCTGTCCGGGTGGAAGGCATCCAGGAAATATTCTGGAAATATCCTGGTTGGTTGGCGATGGATGGTGGGGTTTGAATTCCTTGGGGGTGAATCATGAGCCATGTAAAGACAGGGTAGTGATTCTCTCCGAGGAGCTACACTCTGATTCTCCACAGAGTTCTGAAGTTCGTGGGAACAGAGGAGGAGGTGTCGGGCGTCTTGCAAAGCATTAAGGTAAATAGGTCCCCAGGGCCTGATGGGATCTAATGCAGAATACTGAGGGAGGCAAGGGAAGAAATAGCTGGGGCCTTGACAGAAATCTTTGCATCCTCATTGGCTATAGGTGATGTCCCAGAGGACTGGAGAATAGCAAATGTTGTTCCTTTGTTTAAGAAGGATAGCAAGGATAATCCAGGAAATTACAGGCCGGTGAGCCTTTGGTCAGTGGTAGGGAAATTATTAGAGAGGATTCTTCGGGGCAGTATTTACTTCCATTTGGAAACAAATGAACTTATTAGTAGCGAGAGGCAGCATGGTTTTGTGAGGGGGAGGTCGTGTCTCACTAACTTGAATGAGTTTTTTGAGGAAGTGGCGAAGATGATTGATAAAGGAAGGGCAGTGGATGTTGTCCATACAGACTTCTGTAAAGCCTTTGACAAGGTCCCTCATGGCAGACTGGTGCAAAAGGTGAAGTCACACGGAAGCAGAGGTGAGCTGGCAAGATGGATACAGAAGTGGCTCGGTCATAGAAGACAGAGGGTATCAGTGGAAGGGCGCTTTTCTGAATGGAGGGCTGTGAAAAGTGGTGTTCCGCAGGGATTAGTGCTGGGACCTTTGCTGTTAGTAGTATATATATACGATTTGGAGGAAAATGTAGCTGGTCTGATAAGTAAGTTTGTTCAAAACACAAAGCTTGGTGGAGTTGCGGATAATGATGAGGATTGTCAGAGGATACAGCAGGATCTGGATCGGTTGGAGACTAGGGCGGAGAAATGGCAGATGGAGTTTTTCCAGACTCTCGCTGGCACGAGAGTGTCAATATAAATTTGTGTTTACATTCCCGGACAACTGTACACCTGGATGTGTCTCCCCCAGGGATTACATGATAATCCGTCAACATTCCACCAGTGGTTGGCCATAAATCCGGTGTTACAGGTGCCGGACCCACCCCTACCCTTTGCCCTCGATGTCGCTACCACAGATACCACCTTATCAGCGGTATTCCTTCAGAAGAAACCTGGCCGATTCTGCCGAGTGGAATACGCATCTCAATTGTTAAAGTCAGTAGAAAGGGTCTTGACAATGTGTGAAAAAGATTTGCTGTCCGTCTTCTGGGTGATTCAAAATGTTACTTATATTGTCAGCCTCAGCCCCGTTACTATCCTAACTGAACACACACCCTTCCAGTTGTTACTGGATGGACGGTTGAAGGACGGTAATGTTATATTGTCAGCCTCAGCCTTGTTACTATCCTAACTGAATACACACCCTTCCAGTTGTTACTGGATGGATGACTGAAGGACGGTAATGTTATACTGTCAGCCTCAGCCCCGTTACTATCCTCACTGAACACACACCCTTCCAGTTGTTACTGGATGGATGACTGAAGGACGGTAATGTTATATTGTCAGCCTCAGCCACGTTACTATCCTAACTGAACACACACCCTTCCAGTTGTTACTGGATGGACGGTTGAAGGACGGTAATGTTATATTGTCAGCCTCAGCCCCGTTACTATCCTAACTGAACACACACCCTTCCAGTTGTTACTGGATGGATGACTGAAGGACGGTAATGTTGTATTGTCAGCCTCAGCACCGTTACTATCCTAACTGAACACACACCCTTCCAGTTGTTACTGGATGGATGACTGAAGGACGGTAATGTTATATTGTCAGCCTCAGCCACGTTACTATCACAACTGAACACACACCCTTCCAGTTGTTACTGGATGGACGGTTGAAGGACGGTAATGTTATATTGTCAGCCTCAGCCCCGTTACTATCCTAACTGAACACACACCCTTCCAGTTGTTACTGGATGGATGACTGAAGGACGGTAATGTTATATTGTCAGCCTCAGCCCCGTTACTATCCTAACTGAACACACACCCTTCCAGTTGTTACTGGATGGATGACTGAAGGACGGTAATGTTATATTGTCAGCCTCAGCCCCGTTACTATCCCAACTGAACACACACACTTCCAGTTGTGACTGGATGGATGACTGAAGGACGGTAATGTTATATTGTCAGCCTCAGCCTTGTTACTATCCTCACTGAACACACACCCTTCCAGTTGTTACTGGATGGATGACTGAAGGAAGGTAATGTTATATTGTCAGCCTCAGCCTTGTTACTATCCTAACTGAACACACACCCTTCCAGATGTTACTGGATGGACGGTTGAAGGACGGTAATGTTATATTGTCAGCCTCAGCCCGGTTACTATCCTAACTGAACACACACCCTTCCAGTTGTCACTGGATGGATGACTGAAGGACGGTAATGTTATATTGTCAGCCTCAGCCCCGTTACTATCCTAACTGAACACACACCCTTCCAGTTGTTACTGGATGGATGACTGAAGGACGGTAATGTTATATTGTCAGCCTCAGCCCTGTTACTATCCTAACTGAACACACACCCTTCCAGTTGTTACTGGATGGATGACTGAAGGACGGTAATGTTATATTGTCAGCCACAGCCCCGTTACTATCCTAACTGAACACACACCCTTCCAGTTGTTACTGGATGGATGACTGAAGGACGGTAATGTTATATTGTCAGCCTCAGCCACGTTACTATCCTAACTGAACACACACCCTTCCAGTTGTTACTGGATGGACGGTTGAAGGACGGTAATGTTATATTGTCAGCCTCAGCCCCGTTACTATCCTAACTGAACACACACCCTTCCAGTTGTTACTGGATGGATGACTGAAGGACGGTAATGTTGTATTGTCAGCCTCAGCCCCGTTACTATCCTAACTGAACACACACCCTTCCAGTTGTTACTGGATGGATGACTGAAGGACGGTAATGTTATATTGTCAGCCTCAGCCACGTTACTATCCCAACTGAACACACACCCTTCCAGTTGTTACTGGATGGACGGTTGAAGGACGGTAATGTTATATTGTCAGCCTCAGCCCCGTTACTATCCTAACTGAACACACACCCTTCCAGTTGTTACTGGATGGATGACTGAAGGACGGTAATGTTATATTGTCAGCCTCAGCCCCGTTACTATCCTAACTGAACACACACCCTTCCAGTTGTTACTGGATGGATGACTGAAGGACGGTAATGTTATATTGTCAGCCTCAGCCCCGTTACTATCCCAACTGAACACACACACTTCCAGTTGTGACTGGATGGATGACTGAAGGACGGTAATGTTATATTGTCAGCCTCAGCCTTGTTACTATCCTAACTGAACACACACCCTTCCAGATGTTACTGGATGGACGGTTGAAGGACGGTAATGTTATATTGTCAGCCTCAGCCCGGTTACTATCCTAACTGAACACACACCCTTCCAGTTGTTACTGGATGGATGACTGAAGGACGGTAATGTTATATTGTCAGCCTCAGCCCCGTTACTATCCTAACTGAACACACACCCTTCCAGTTGTTACTGGATGGATGACTGAAGGACGGTAATGTTATATTGTCAGCCTCAGCCCTGTTACTATCCTAACTGAACACACACCCTTCCAGTTGTTACTGGATGGATGACTGAAGGACGGTAATGTTATATTGTCAGCCACAGCCCCGTTACTATCCTAACTGAACACACACCCTTCCAGTTGTTACTGGATGGATGGCTGAAGGACGGTAATGTTATATTGTCAGCCTCAGCCCCGTTACTATCCTAACTGAACACACACCCTTCCAGCTGTTACTGGATGGATGACTGAAGGACGGTAATGTTATATTGTCAGCCTCAGCCTTGTTACTATCCTAACTGAACACACATCCTTCCAGTTGTTAGTGGATGGATGGTTGAAGGACGGTAATGTTAGATTGTCAGCCTCAGCCTTGTTACTATCCTAACTGAACACACACCCTTCCAGTTGTTAGTGGATGGATGACTGAAGGACGGTAATGTTATATTGTCAGCCTCAGCCCCGTTACTATCCTAACTGAACACACACCCTTCCAGTTGTTACTGGATGGACGGTTGAAGGACGGTAATGTTATATTGTCAGCCTCAGCCCTGTTACTATCCTAACTGAACACACACCCTTCCAGTTGTTACTGTATGGACGGTTGAAGGACGGTAATGTTATATTGTCAGCCTCAGCCCCGTTACTATCCTAACTGAACACACACCCTTCCAGTTGTTACTGGATGGATGACTGAAGGACGGTAATGTTATATTGTCAGCCTCAGCCCCGTTACTATCCTAACTGAACACACACCCTTCCAGTTGTTACTGGATGGATGACTGAAGGACGGTAATGTTATATTGTCAGCCTCAGCCCCGTTACTATCCCAACTGAACACACACACTTCCAGTTGTGACTGGATGGATGACTGAAGGACGGTAATGTTATATTGTCAGCCTCAGCCTTGTTACTATCCTAACTGAACACACACCCTTCCAGATGTTACTGGATGGACGGTTGAAGGACGGTAATGTTATATTGTCAGCCTCAGCCCGGTTACTATCCTAACTGAACACACACCTTTCCAGTTGTTACTGGATGGATGACTGAAGGACGGTAATGTTATATTGTCAGCCTCAGCCCCGTTACTATCCTAACTGAACACACACCCTTCCAGTTGTTACTGGATGGATGACTGAAGGACGGTAATGTTATATTGTCAGCCTCAGCCCTGTTACTATCCTAACTGAACACACACCCTTCCAGTTGTTACTGGATGGATGACTGAAGGACGGTAATGTTATATTGTCAGCCACAGCCCCGTTACTATCCTAACTGAACACACACCCTTCCAGTTGTTACTGGATGGATGGCTGAAGGACGGTAATGTTATATTGTCAGCCTCAGCACCGTTACTATCCTAACTGAACACACACCCTTCCAGCTGTTACTGGATGGATGACTGAAGGACGGTAATGTTATATTGTCAGCCTCAGCCTTGTTACTATCCTAACTGAACACACACCCTTCCAGTTGTTAGTGGATGGACGGTTGAAGGACGGTAATGTTAGATTGTCAGCCTCAGCCTTGTTACTATCCTAACTGAACACACACCCTTCCAGTTGTTAGTGGATGGATGACTGAAGGACGGTAATGTTATATTGTCAGCCTCAGCCCCGTTACTATCCTAACTGAACACACACCCTTCCAGTTGTTACTGGATGGACGGTTGAAGGACGGTAATGTTATATTGTCAGCCTCAGCCCTGTTACTATCCTAACTGAACACACACCCTTCCAGTTGTTACTGGATGGACGGTTGAAGGACGGTAATGTTATGTTGTCAGCCTCAGCCCCGTTACTATCCTAACTGAACACACACCCTTCCAGTTGTTACTGGATGGATGACTGAAGGTCGGTAATGTTATATTGTCAGCCTCAGCCCTGTTACTATCCTAACTGAACACACACCCTTCCAGTTGTTACTGTATGGACGGTTGAAGGACGGTAATGTTATATTGTCAGCCTCAGCCTTGTTACTATCCGAACTGAACAGACACCCTTCCAGTTGTTACTGGATGGGCGGTTGAAGGACAGTAATGTTATATTGTCAGCCTCAGCCTTGTTACTATCCTAACTGAACAGACACCCTTCCAGTTGTGACTGGATGGACGGTTGAAGGACGGTAATGTTATATTGTCAGCCTCAGCCCCGTTACTATCCTAACTGAACACACACCCTTCCAGTTGTTACTGGATGGACGGTTGAAGGACGGTAATGTTATATTGTCAGCCTCAGCCCCGTTACTATCCTAACTGAACACACACCCTTCCAGTTGTTACTGGATGGACGGTTGAAGGACGGTAATGTTATATTGTCAGCCTCAGCCCCGTTACTATCCTAACTGAACACACACCCTTCCAGTTGTTACTGGATGGATGACTGAAGGACAGTAATGTTATATTGTCAGCCTCAGCCCCGTTACTATCCTAACTGAACACACACCCTTCCAGTTGTTACTGGATGGACGGTTGAAGGACGGTAATGTTATATTGTCAGCCTCAGCCCCGTTACTATCCTAACTGAACACACCCCCTTCCAGTTGTTACTGGATGGATGACTGAAGGACAGTAATGTTATATTGTCAGCCTCAGCCCTGTTACTATCCTAACTGAACACACACCCTTCCAGTTGTTACTGGATGGACGGTTGAAGGACGGTAATGTTATATTGTCAGCCTCAGCCCTGTTACTATCATAACTGAACACACACCCTTCCAGTTGTTACTGGATGGACGGTTGAAGGACGGTAATGTTATATTGTCAGCCTCAGCCCCGTTACTATCCTAACTGAACACACACCCTTCCAGTTGTTACTGGATGGATGACTGAAGGACAGTAATGTTATATTGTCAGCCTCAGCCCTGTTACTATCCTAACTGAACACACACCCTTCCAGTTGTTACTGGATGGATGACTGAAGGACAGTAATGTTATATTGTCAGCCTGAGCCCTGTTACTATCCTAACTGATCACACACCCTTCCAGTTGTTACTGGATGGACGGTTGAAGGACGGTAATGTTATATTGTCAGCCTCAGCCCCGTTACTATCCTAACTGAACACACACCCTTCCAGTTGTTACTGGATGGACGGTTGAAGGACGGTAATGTTATATTGTCAGCCTCAGCCCTGTTACTATCCTAACTGAACACACACACTTCCAGTTGTTACTGGATGGACGGTTGAAGGACGGTAATGTTATATTGTCAGCCTCAGCCCCGTTACTATCCTAACTGAACACACACCCTTCCAGTTGTTACTGGATGGATGACTGAAGGACGGTAATGTTATATTGTCAGCCTCAGCCCTGTTACTATCCTAACTGAACACACACCCTTCCAGTTGTTACTGGATGGACGGCTGAAGGACGGTAATGTTATATTGTCAGCCTCAGCCCCGTTACTATCCTAACTGAACACACACCCTTCCAGTTGTTACTGGATGGACGGTTGAAGGATGGTAATGTTATATTGTCAGCCTCAGCCCCGTTACTATCCTAACTGAACACACACCCTTCCAGTTGTTACTGGATGGACGGCTGAAGGACGGTAATGTTATATTGTCAGCCTCAGCCCCGTTACTATCCTAACTGAACACACACCCTTCCAGTTGTTACTGGATGGACGGTTGAAGGACGGTAATGTTATATTGTCAGCCTCAGCCCTGTTACTATCCTAACTGAACACACACCCTTCCAGTTGTTACTGGATGGATGGTTGAAGGACGGTAATGTTATATTGTCAGCCTCAGCCCTGTTACTATCCTAACTGAACACACACCCTTCCAGTTGTTACTGGATGGATGGTTGAAGGACGGTAATGTTATATTGTCAGCCTCAGCCCCGTTACTATCCGAACTGAACACACACCCTTCCAGTTGTTACTGGATGGATGACTGAAGGACGGTAATGTTAGTCAGAATCACATTGCTCGGTGGGCCTTGCTCTTGCAAGGTAGATATATTTCAGTAAAAAAGGAAAATACTTTGACATGCTTGGCATACAATTTAATCTACCAGGCTGAACCCCATGAGTGTCAGGTTTTGACAGAAAAGGCCGTCAAGGGACATTTTGTGTCAAAATCAGTGCGGGGCGGGAGTGTCCAACGGAAGAAAACAGAAATCAAACCAGCACTCAAATTTTTGTTGACGGTTCATCTGCAGTGGAGGATGGGATTAGGCAGGCAAAGTGCGGATTACAAATACAGGATCATAATGGAAAACCTATTAAAGACATTGCCTTACAGTTACTGGCGAGTTTAAGTGTGCAGTGTGCCGAACGAGCTGCAGTCACTTTGTGCTGACACAACCACATGTTTCCCCCACTGGTTGATATAAATTCTGACAGTATGTACGTGTGTAACTGTTTGACCGAGTACCTACCTCTGTGGGAAGCGAGAGGTTTTGTGTCAGCAGATGGCAAACCTTTTCCATCTTTCCTATTACTGCAGAGAATAGTAGATGCAGCGAGGAGAGGATTACAGAAAATACTATGATATATTGACCTATGTTGTGAAAATTGGAAAGGAGATAATTGGGACAACTTTGTCTAAGTGTCGTCTGGAAAACCAGATGGTCATATGTCCTCACTCTATATATATATATATATATATATATATATACATACATACATCTAAAACAGCAGAATCAAAATGTGGATTTAATACCACTGTAAATTGCACCATGGAAACGAGGAAGGCATTATCAGGTTAACCCATGTGGCCTATAAGGCAAAGGGGAGATATTGCTTAACCACCACAATGAAGAAGTACCAGTATGGACATAACCGGATTTGTCTGGTGAGCAAAAGTACGTCGCTTGTCAACCCACAAATACCAACTGGAGTAGAGAAGATGGAGTTGGTCGGCATACATAAAAGAAAGACAGAAACGATAATTGTTACAGAAAGTATTAAGGACGACTTGATAAATTACCTTCGGGAACATAAATATACTATTCAGCCATTGCCCATACGTTTGGGTCAAGAGAGGCAGCAACGAGAAACCATTGCTGTAGTGTACTACAATCTGGAACAACAGTGGAAGATGATAGAAGTTCAGATTGATGAGATAAATGATTCTACCTGGTGGAAGGACTTATGGAACTGGGGGGTCAAACGTGAAGATACGCCCTGGTTTAGAAATATCTCCCATGTCCTGATAGTCGTTTCGGGTGTCATGGTGATATATGTGACATACTTAATTTGGAAACTTCAGAAATTGATTAAGGAATGTGAGAGGATGTATGAACACAGGTTGGACAGCTACCTTAAAGGCAATCAGTATTCGAAGTTGCTCCATTAAAATATTGACAATTAATTATGTAACACGAGGGTAGTTGTATAACTATTGGTAGATACTTAAAATGAATTAATGAATGACAAATGTATTCTAAAAGTAAAATTGCGACTGCGTTATGCTCGCACAAGTGATTAATTATGTAACAACGATGTTAACATTGTGCTTTCTTTAACATTACACTGCTTATGATCTTGCGTTAACAATGAAATTATAATTGCAGAAGTGTACTACCAAAGAGACATGAGAGTGTGATCCCTTGGGCATAGCCCTGCATGATCAGAGGGGGACGGGGGTGGTGGGGGTGTGTGTGGTGGTGGGTGTAGACTCAGTAAAAACACATAAGAACGTAATTGAAACAATGAGGCTCGTCACACAACAATACACAACGTTTTGAAACATAGAGGGGCTGGTTAGAAGGAGCACAGCAAACAGATGGTCAAGGAATTGTAGACCATACAGAAAAGCAGGCTGAAACAAGAGAGAGATTCTACCAGACAGTGTCCCTGCACAAACCAGATAAAGGAGTTTATATTGGCATGAGGTCGGATTAGACTCACAGTAGACAATGGCTGAAAATGGTGACAGCACGAGAACCCCGAGGAAGAACACTCAAGAAAATTCCCTGAGTCATGGACTCAGAGAATAGAAGGGCAGCTGCCATTCTGAGACTGATCACCTCGTGTCTTGGGGTAGTATAACATGCAAGTAGTGAGTGCTTGTACCTGATGATTTAATGTGTGAATAAACATTGATATACCTTCCACCAGTCCGATTCTGTGAATTCTTCAAGAGTAAGTGCAGATTAGGCACAGCAACAATCTGATAGCTCTATACAAGGTCTTACCAGGAACATAAACACAAGCAACGCCTAGAGAGAAAATTACACGACCAGTAACAAAATTAGCAATGCTTTGTCGAGTTTACAGCCTTTATCAAAGACTCACCAGGACTAACAACAACAGCAAAGAGGGATGAGAAAATGACAGGGGCAGTAATTCAGTTAAACACGGTTCATAGAATTAATAGCTGGATAAAGAGTCTTACCAGGAACACCAATAATAGCGAGGATGGGATAGTAAATATATTGAATAACCTGAAGAGCTAAAAAGATCCGATAGTCTAATGAGTACAAGTCATAATATGTGGAAAGAACGTCAAATTGCCAGATGAAACTCCTGTCCATTGTTGAAACATTCCCATCGATTGTTCTCAGATTCTGACCCATTGTTGTAACATTCCAATCTATTGTTCTCAGATTCTCATCTATCCTCTTACTCTGTCTGGAGCTGTTGGTCCCTCTTACTGCCGGGTTTGATGCTCCTGTTGACACTATGTGATAATACATTGAAATGACTCCCATATTAATAGAAGTTGGAAACCCTGCAGTGAAACAATTAGGGTCCGTGGAGACTGACATTAATACCAGTCACTAAACAAACAGTTTCAGTTAACCCCTTTCAGTCCAGCACTGTTTGTACCACAATAAAGTAGAACATTTATCCGGTCTGGATGGGATGTATGAAAGATGCTGAGGGAAGGAAAGGTGGGAATAGCGGAGGCACTGAACAGAATTTTTCAATCCTCCTTGGATATGCGAGTTGTGACAGAGGGCTGGAGGGTTGTAAATGTTACACCCTACTTGAAAAAAAGGAGCGATTGAGTAAACGCTGTATTTACTGACCAGACAGTTTAACATCACTGATGGGGAAATTTCATAACCCAGGACAAATATATTCATTGCTTTGAAAAACATGGAATAATAAATAGACAGTAGTAGGGATATGGTGATGAAAAAGCATGTCTGGCAAACCTCAACAACGACTTATATTTATATAGTGCTTTTAATGTTATAAAACATCCCAAAGTGCTTCTCAGGATCATTATGAAGCAAAGTATGACACTGAGACACAACATGAGATATTAGATCAGATGGCCAACAGCTTGAACAAAGAGATAGGTTTTAAGGAGTACCTGAAAGGAGGAAAGCGAGACGGAAAGGTGGTGACCGTAGCGGAGTGGTAATATTACCAACATTGTAATACTGAGGCTCAGGCTGATTCTCGGAGGACATGGGTTCAAATCCCACCGTGGTAACTGGTGCAATTTAAAATTCAATATGTGCTAAAATTCAATTAATTAATACAAATCTGCATTTGAAAACTATTCTCAGCAATGGTGCCATGATGCTATCATTGATCGTCATAAAAAAAAAACAGCCTGGCTTACTGATGTTCTTCAGCAATGGAAATCTGCCATCCTTATACGGTCTGGCCTCCATGTGACTCCAAACCCACAACAATGTGGTTGACTCTAAACTGAATTCTGAAAGGTCCAGCAAACCACTCAGTCATCAAGGGCAATTAGGGATGGGCAAAAAATGCTGGCCTTGTCAGTGACACCCACATCCCATGAACGAATGAAAAAAAAAACAGTGCAGTGAGGATATTCCAGAACATTGGTCCTAGGCAGCTGAAGACCTAGTCGCCAGTGGTGCAGTGATTAAAATCCGGGTGCACTAGAGGCCGGAATTAGAGGAGTACATATATCTCGGTGGGTTGTGGAGGTGGAGGAGATTACAAAGATATGGGGCGGGGGGCGAGGCCATGGAGGGATCGGAAAACAAGGAAAATAATTTTAAAATCAAGACATTACTTGACTGGGAGCCAATGTCAGTCAGTGATAGATGAACGGGACTTGGTGTGAGCTAAGACATGGGCAGCAGAGTTTTGGATGACCTCAAGTTTACAGAGAGTAGAATGTGGGAGATCAGCAAGGAGTGAGTTGGAATAATCACATCTAGAGGTGACGAATGCATGAATGAGGTTTCAGCAGCAGATGGGCTGAGACAGGGGTGAAGTCGGGTGACGTTACTGAGGTGGAAATAGGCGGCTGCAATGAATTCCTGAAAATTAGGTTAAAGATCGTTTTGGGTGAAATGTGACACCAAGGATGTAAACATACTGTCTGCATCACAGACTGTCACCAGGAAGAGGGATGGAATCAATAGCAAGGGAACAGAGTTGGAGTGGGGAGTGAAAACAATGGCTTCAGTCTTCCCAATATTTAACTGGAGGAAATTTCTGCTCATCCAGTACTGGGTGTCGGATAATCAGTCTGATAATTTAACAACAGTTGAGGAGTGGAGAGAGGTAGTGCTGAGGTAAACTTGATGGAGTTATTTGATAAAACAATGGAGAGGGTTGATGAGGGTGGTGTGATTGAAGTTATATCTCTGGACTTTCAAAAGGTGTTTGATCAAGTGTCATTCAATGGACAGGTTAGGAAAACTGAACCTTATGGATGAAAGGGACAGTGACAGTGTGGATATAACATTGACTAAGGAACAGTAAACAGAGAGAAGTGGTGAAAGGTTGTTGTTCAGACTCGATAGGAGTATACAGTGGTGTTCCCCAGGGCTTGGTATTAGGACCACTGCTCTTTTTGCCCTTGGAAAACCCGTGGTGGGTAGGGCAGAGACCCCTCCTCCTCTCTCTTTACAGAGCTTCCCCTCTCTGCAGCCTCCGCTCCATTTGTTGGTCATGTTACAGACACAGAGACACTGTAACTACAGTCCCATACCTCGTCCAGAGTTGTGTCACCAAATACTCTGCCCTCCCTGAATGTCTGCAGCAGCTCACAACACAACCTCCAGAAAACCATCCACAGCACCTCCACTAACTTTACAATAGCAGAAGTACGTCAAAAGCCCCTCACCTGTAATTTGGATGCCTGGTCATTTTAAATAACACCAGGGGGTTCTTCGTGCCGCTGAATGCAAGTTCAGCTGAGAGCGACTAACACAGGCGGTCAGTGGACATGCACAGACCAAGTTTCACAGACGTGCATCAAAGCTGCGGGAATGGATGATTGACATCTTATTCAGACCCCTCCTCACGCTGCAGGCACACACATGTTACACCCACGCTATCACCCCGGACAGCCTGGGTGTCCTGCACAATGTGCTGGATGTGACCGGCAGTGCAGCTCACACCATTGTATGGATCCAAACTTCCACAACATCAGTGGAGCTGGAGAGATGAAATGTGTGGTCAGGGAGAGGCAGAGTGAATGAAACTCACTTTAAAAAGGGAATTAGAACAAGACTTTCAGATGAACAAGTTTCAGGAATATTGGAAATGAACAGGGAATTGGGATAATCAGAGGGGTGAGGACATGGAGGGATTTGATCACACGAGTGAGAATATTAAAATTGAGGTGTTACTGGACCAAGAGTGAATGTAGGTCAGTGAGCACGGGGATGTTAGGTGAACAGAATTTGGTTTAAATTAGAAGATGGCAGCAGAGTTTTGGATGATTACAAGGTTACAGAAAGTTTTAATGTGGGAGACCAGCTGGGAGTGTGTTAGAATAGTCAAGTCTCAAGTCAACAAAGGCATGGATGAGAGTTTGAGCAGCAGATGAGCTGAACTCTCTCTCTCTCTCTATCCCTGTTTCTTTCTCTGTCTCCCTCTCTTGCTCTGGCCCACACTCAGAGTCTTATATGCTTCAATCTTGTCGCCTCTTACTTTCCTAATCGTCTTATATGCTTCAATCTTGTCGCCTCTTACTTTTCTAAACCCCAGCTGATATAAGACTAGCCCGCCAGCCTTTCAACATAAGACAACCCGCCCATTCCAGGTATTAGTCTAGGAAACCTTCTCTGAATTGCTTCCAACGCATTTGCATGCGACCTTAAATAAGGAGACCAATACTGTACACAGTACTCCAGATGAGGTCTCATCAATGACCTGTATAACTGAAATATAAACACCCTACATTTGTGTTCTATTCCGCTCGCAATAAATGATAATATTTTATTAGTTTTCCTAATTACTTGCTGAACCTGCAGACTAACCTTATACAATTCATGCAGCAGGATACACATATCCCTCTGCAACTCTGACTTCTGAAATCCATCACCATTCAAATAATATGATCAGTTTTTATTCTCACTGTCCAAATGGATTAGGAGACAGAGAGAGTTTACACTCGATCAAACGTGTGTGTGTTCATCGCTAAGAGTTGCGGGGCGGGGCGGGGGTAGGGGAACTTTAAGAGAGTTTTGAATAAGTAAAGCCAGAAATACAATGAAATTAGCATATCACAGGAAATTGTCAACTGAACCGGTAAATGTTAGAAATGTAACAGTCTTTGAGCAAGTGAAAGAGGGGAAGGGGAAGAGGAACAAGAAGGAAGGATTGTGATGGGACGGAGAGGGGAGAGTTTAAATGACAGACTGTTACATTTCTAACGTTTTCCAGTTCTGATGAAGGGACACAGATCTGAAACATTAACTCTGTTTCTCTCTGCACAGATGCTGCCAGACCTGCTGACTATTTCTGGCACTTTCTGTTCTCATTTCAGATTTCCAGCAACCGCAGTATTTTGTTTTTATTTTAGTATTTAATTCACTGTCACTTCTATTCCAGGAATGCCTACCTTAAAGACGTTCTGCTCTTCTCTTCCAGAGCTTAGGGCCTCGGCAGCCGAAGGTACGGCCATCAATGGTAGAGTAATTAAACTCGGAGATGCTCAAGAGTCCAGAGTTATATGACGTCTCAATGCTGCAGTGGAAGCTCAGACTGAAGTCATGAGATCCATAACAAAAACAAGAAATGCTGGAATCACTCAGCAGGTCTGGCAGCATCTGTGGAAAGAGAAGCACAGTTAACATTTCGGGTCAGTGACCCTTCTTCGGAAGGGTCCTACTTTTCCGAAGAAGGGTCACTGACCCGAAACGTTAACTCTGCTTCTCTTTCCACAGATGCTGCCAGACCTGCTGAGTGATTCCAGCATTTCTTGTTTTTGTTTCAGATTTCCAGCATCTGCAGTATTTTGCTTTTATGTCATGAGATCCATGCTTGCTGCCATGCAGGATCAGACTGCTGTCAACATGGCTGTGGATCTCAGTGTTCAAAGGGGTTTTCAGGATCTCACAGCAGTCCAGCAATCTGTGATCCAGTAGATTACTCGGATTGATGAACTGTCGCCCCGTGGGACTGACAGTGTCTCCATGGAGCATGAATCCTCTCTCAGGATGACAGTATTTGTTCTCCCTTCTTGCTGTTACCCTTCAGACATCCCAGGCTACTGCTGCCCATGTCGAGGTGGTGCAGTCCGACGCCCAGTCCTCAAAGCCCAGAGCTGCTCGAGGACGTCCTGCAAGGCCACCTGGAGTCTCCCCCAGGGAAAGTCAGCAGCCCTCCATCAGCCATGCTGCAGTCATTGGAGAAACACTGTGTAGGAGCACTAGTCAAGTCGAAGGAACCCACAAGACAGGCACTAAGGGAATACACAGGGGTGAATAGTTCAGTTTTGTTTGTATAATTGGATGTGCTGTAGGATAAAGATGTCAAAGTAAATAATTTTGTTGGTGTTTTTTATTGCAGGATGGTGAGCAAGGGGACAATGTGATGGGGCGTCTCAGATTGGTGTAATGTTGGAGAATGGGGGATCCATGGTGGGAAAGGGATGTTGTCCTATGGGAAACAGAATATTAGCAGGGTCTCTCCGACGGTCTTTCTGGGTCGAAGGCATCCAGGAAATATCCTCCCTGCCTCCTCCTCCTCCTCCTGAGGTAGCCTCCGGATTCCTGGTTCCCATGCCTTTGTCCTCATGATGGTGATGATATGAAGGGTGCAGCAGAACACCATGAACTTGGACACCTGCTCCAATGTGGACTGGAGGGCTCCCTCTGGCGATTCGGACAGTGGATGCATTACTTCATCACACTGATGGTCTGTTCCACCATGTTCCTGGTGACTTCATTGTTCACATTATACACATGTTAATTGTGTGAGGTTGGGTGGTGGTGGGAGGAGGTTTGGGGGAGTAGAAACATGAGCTGTGTCTGGAGAGGGGGGGTTACATTTGTCTCCGAGGAGCCACATTCTGGTTCTGCATGGGGGCCCGATGTGTCGGGACGGGCTGACTGCTTCAGAATGAAGGGATGGTGGCTGCTGCCAGGATGGTGGACATTCACCAACATGATGTACTGGGCATGCTCACACACCAACTGTACATTAATGGAGTGAGAGTTCTTCCAGTTCCTGTACCTCTCCCCGTTGACATGGGGACATCGTAGAGACATCTCAAAAAACAGGAATGCAGCTATCCTCACAAAGCCAAGGGTCCCCTTATCCTGTTTCTCCCCGCTGAGGGAGAAAAAGGTGTATTAACTTCACCCAACATAGATGGCCTCTCTCACCTAGCGGATACATCAATGGACAGCACACATTCCTCACAACTACAGGCCAGATAGTCCAACATCAGTGGTGGGAAAGGGTTTAGAACAATTATCAGGGATAAAACCACAAGCATTTGAGAGGTTTGAGTTACTTCAGGATAGCCAGCATAGATTTACAAAAGGAAAGTCATGCTTGACTAATCTAATTGCACTTTTGATGATGTAACAGAGAAGGTTGATGAAGGGAATGTGATGGATGTTGTCTAGATTGGTTTGAACAATGTGTTTGATAAAGTGCCACAGAAAAGGTTAATTACCAACATTGAGTCAAATGGAATGGGAGGGTCAGTGTCCAATTGGATAAAAAAATGGTTTACATAGAGAAAACAGTGTGTCAAAGTAAATGGCAGTTTTTCAGACTGAAAGGTGTTAGACAGTGAGTGTTCCGCCAGGGTCAGTGCTCGGGCCACTGTTTAATTTTGCTGTGTATAAATGACTTGGATCTTGGAATACAGAGTAGAATTTCAAAATCCGCCTCTGATACCAAACATGGAGCTGTGACAAACAGTGAGTATGTTCAGAACCACCTGCAACAGGACATAGATACTGATTGGAATGAGCAGACGAGTGGCAGATGAAAGTGTGAGACAAGTGTGAGGTGATGCATTTTGTCAGAAAGGATAGGAAGGCAATATAGACTTAATAACAATGTTCTAAACAGTGTGCAGGAACAGAGAGACCTGTGGGTGTATGAATATCCATCGTTTAAGGTGGCAGGACATATTGAGAGATTGGATTGTAAAATACATATAATCTTGGACTTCATACAGAGAGGTATTGAGTTCAAAAGCAGAGAAGTTATGATGAATGTTTAAAAATCTCTGGTTAGGTCTCAGCTGGACTACTGTGTCCAATTCTGGTCACCACACTTCAGAAAGATTATGAAGGTTCTTGGTGCTGAGGAGATTTAACAGGATGGTTCCAGGGATGGAGGATTTTAGTTCCAAGGTTAGGTTACACGATTATGACAGGTTTAGATAATTTAGACAATGACAAAGTGTTCCCATTAACTGATGGAAGAAAGACTAGGGACACAGATTGAAGGTTCTGGACAAGAGATGCAGGAGGAATATGAGGAAGAAGTGTTTTCTTTATGCAGCGGGTGTTAATGATCTGGAACTCACTGCCCACAAGTGTGTTAGAAGCAGAGACAATCATTGATTTCAAATGAAAGCTGGTGGAGACCTGAAGGAAATGAATTTGCTACAGGGATTGAGTGGGGGAGTGGGACTGACAGGATTGCTCCATGGAGAGCCAGCATGGATATGATGGGATGAATGGCCTCCTTCTATGTCCTAAATGACTCTATCAGTCTCTGTGACTCGATGTTGGATACGTCTCCTGCTCTTGTCTCGAAAGATCCAGATACAAAGAAGTTCAATTAAACTGTGACCTTAACATCCACTGACAGCTCCGTCCTCACCCTGGTGTGAGGCTCTAGGTCGTGTTACAGGAGGTGACACAGCTCTGTGACCACCTCCTCATTGAATCAGAGTCACCTCACACACTGCTCCTGGGTGAGGTGTAGGTAGGAAAAGTGCTCTTGGAAAACCCGGGGTTGGTAGGGCAGAGCCCCTTCCTCATCCATTCTTTCAGAGCATCCCCTCTCTGCAGCCTCTGCTCCATTTGTTGGTCATGTTACAGACCCAGAGACACTGTAACTACAGTCCCTATACCTTGTCCAGAGTTATAGAACATAGAACATAGAACATTGCAGTGCAGTACAGGCCCTTTAGCCCTCGATGTTGCGCCGACCTGTGAAACCATCTGACCTACACTATTCCAGTTTCATCCATAGGTCTATCCAATGACCACTTAAATGCCCTTAAATTTGGTGAGTCGACTACTGTTGCAGGCAGGGCGTTCCACGCCCCTACTGTTGGGTCAACAAATTCTCTGTCCTCCCTGAATGTCTGCAGCAGCTCACAACACAACCTCCAGAAAACTGTCAGATGGATACCTGGTCTTTTTAAATAACACTAGAGGGGGTTCCTCGTGCTGCTGAATGTATGTTCAGCTGAGAGTGACTGACACAGGCGGTCAGTGGACATGCACAGACCAAGTTTCAAAGACGTCCATCAAAGCTGCTGGAATGGCTGATTGACACCATATTCAGACCCTTCCTCACACTACAGACGCACACATGTTACACCCACGTTATCACCCCGGACAGCCTGGGTGTCCTGTACAATGTGCTGGATGTGACCGGCAGTGCAGCTCACACCATTTTATGGATCCGAACTTCCACAGCACCAGTGGAGCTGGAGAGATGAAATGTGTGGTCAGGGAGTGAGACAGAGGGAAAGAAACTCACTTTTAAAAGGGAATTAGAAAAAGACTTTAAGATGAACAAGCTTCAGGAATATTGGAAATGGACAGGGGATTGGGATAATCAGAGGGGTGAGTACATGAGGGATTTGATCATACGAGTGAGAATATTAAAATTGAGGTGTTACTGGACCAAGAGCCAATGTAGATCAGTGAGCACAGGAATGTTGGGTGAACAGAATTTAGTGTAAATTAGAAGGTGGCAGCAGAGTTTTGGATGACCACAGGTTTACAGAGAGTAGGTTATGGGAGAGCAGCCAGGAGTGAGTTAGAATAGTTAAGTCTCGAGGTAACAGTCAAGTCTTCCAACCAAAATGGACAGTTTGATCTTTTCCCACATTATACTCCATTTGCCAGTTCTTTGACCACTCATTTAACCTTTCCTAATCGCTTTGTAGCCTCCTTATGTCCTCTTCAGAACTTACCTTCTTACCAATCTTGGAGTCATTAGCAAATTTCGAAAGCATACCTTCGGTCTATTAATCAAAGTTTTTTGTATCAATTGTAAAAAGTTGAGGCCCCAGCACTGATCGCGGTGGCACACCACTTGCCGCAGCTTGCGAACCAGAAAGTAACCCATTTATGCCTACTCTGTTTCCTGTTAGCTAGCCTATCCTCTATCCATGCCAATTATGTTACCCCCTACACTCTGGCATTTTATTTACCACAATGACGTTTGATGTGGTACGTTATCAAATGCCTTCTGTAAATCTAAGTACAGTAAATCCACCAGTTCCCCTTTATCCACAGTACATGTTACTTCTTCAAAGAACTCCAGTATATTGGTTCAACATGATTTCCCTTTCACAAAACCATGTTGACTCTGCCTGATCACCTTGATTTTTTTCTACGTGCCCTGCTATAACGTCTTTAATAATAGCTTCTAACATTTGATCCATAACTGAAAGCCATTCTCACCTGCCACAGGTCGTATGTACACAATGTCTCTTCTGATGTTGTGCTGTATTTGAACTGTTACTCCTCAATAGAGTCATAGAATTATAGAGATATACAGCACAGAAACAGGACCTTCAGCCCATTGTGTCTGTGCTGGCCATCAAGCACCGAACTATTCTAATCCCAATTCCCAGCACTTGGCCTGTAGCCTTGTATGCTATGGCGTTTCATGTGCTCATCTAAATACTTATGAAATGTTGTGAGGGTAGCTGCCCGGACCATCTCTTAAGGCAGTGTGTTCCAGATTCGAACCACCCTCTGGGTGAAAATTATTTTCCTCAAATCCCTTCTAAACCTCCTGCCTCTTACCTTAAATCTATTCCCCCTGGTTATTGACCCGTCCACTGAGGGAAAAAAGATTCTTCATGTCTAACCTATCAATGCCCCTCATTATGTTGTATACCTCAAAAATGACACCCCTCATCCTTTTCTGCTCTAAGGAAAACAACCCTAGCCTTTTCTGTCGCTCTTCACAGCTGAAATGCTCCAGCCCAGGCAACATCCTGGTGAATCTATTCTGCCCCCTCTCCTTTGCAATCACCTCCTTTCTATAGTGCGGCAACCACAACTATACACAGTACTCCAGTTGTGGCCTAACTGGCGTTTTATACTGCTCCATCATAACCTACCTACTCTTATATTCTACGCCTCGGCTAATAAAGGAAGGTGTCCCATACGTCTTCCTGACCGCATTGTCTACCTGTGCTGCTGCCTTCAGTGATCTATGGACAAGTACACCAAGCTCCCTCTGACCTTCAATACTTCCTAGGGTCCTACCATCCATTGTATATTTCCTTGTATTGTTCGCCCCCCCCCCCGAAAATGTATCACCTCACACTTCTCAGGATTAAATTCCATTTGCCACTCCTCTGCCCATCTTACCAGCCCATCTATATCGTCCTGTAATCTGAGGCTTTCCTCCTCACTATTTACAACACCACCAATTTTCGTGTCAGCTGCGAACTTACTGATCAGTCCTCATATAATCACGTCTAAATCATTAATGTACACTACAAACAGCAAGAGTCCCAGCACCGATCCCTGCAGTACACCACTGGTCACAGGCTTCCACTCGCAAAAACAACCCTTGACCATCACCCTCTGCCTCCCACCGCTAAGCCAATTTTGGATCCAATTTGCCAAATCGCCCTGGATCCCATGGGCTCTTACCTTCTTAACAAATCTTCCATGCGGGACCCTATCAAAAGCCTTACTGAAGTCCATATAGACTACTGCTTTACCCTCATTTAAACCCCTAGTCACCGCCTCGAAAATAATCTATCAATTTAGTTAGACACGAACTCCCCTTGACAAAGCCATGCTGACTACTCCTGATTAATCCCTGCCTCTCCACGTGGAGATTAATCCGGTCCCTCCGAATTTTTTCCAATGGTTTCCCTGCAAAAAATTGCTTGTGACCCTTCGACCTCCTTTCTGTTAATCTGTGACCCTCGATCAGATCTTACAGTGGTGTAGGAGTGGCAACAGAGTTCCTGCCTCCCTTTTATATGATTTTTCAGGGTGGAAGATGAAGAGATGAAATGTGTGGTCAGGGATAGAAACAGAGGGAAAGAAACCCACCTTTATAAAGGGAATTAGCAAAAGAATTTAAGATGAACAAGTTTCAGGAATATTGGAAATGGACAGTGGATTGGGATAATCAGAAGGACGAGTACATGGAGGGATTTGATCTCATGGTTGGAATATTAAAATTGTGGTGTTACTGGACCAAGAGCCAATGTAGGTCAGTGAGCACTGGGATGTTGGGTGAACAGAATTTGGTGTAAATTAGAAGATGGCAGCAGAGTTTTGGAAGACCACAAGGGACAAGGTTACAGAGAGTAGAATGTGGGAAACAAGCCAGCAGTGTGCTGGAATAGTCAAATCTCGAGGTAACTAAGGCATGGATGAGGTTTTCAGCAGCCGATGAGCTCAGCTCTCTCCTTCTCTCTTTCTCTATCTCTCCCTCTCTCTCTCTGTCGCCCTCACTTGCTCTATCCCACGCTCAGAATCTTCAATGTTTCAATCAAGTCGCCCCTTACTCTTCTAAACTCCAGCTGATATAAGCCTAGCCTGTCCGGCCTTTCCTCATAAGGCAGTCCGCCCATATTATTCTAATAAACCTTCTCTGAACTGTTTACAACGCATTTACATGCTTCCTTAAATAAGGAGACCAGTACTGTACACAGAATTCCAGATAATGTCTCACCAATGCCCTCCCTACCTTTGTATTCCATTCCTCTCACAATAAATGATAACATTATATTAGCTTTCCTAATTACTTTCTGAACCGACATACTAACCTTATGCAATTCATACACCAGGACACCCAGATACTCCTGCATCTCAGAGTTCTGCAATCCCTCACCATTCAGATAATATGCTTAGTTTAATTTCATTATTACTACCAATATGGACAATTTCACATTTCCCCACATTCTACTCCATTTCCCAGATCTTTGCCTTCTCACTCAATCTATCTATGTCCGTTTGCAGCCGCCTTATGTCCTCTTCAGAACTTTGTTTCATCAACAGATTTACCAACCACACCTTTGGTCCTTGCATCTAATTCATTTAAACAAACTGTACAAAGTTGAGGCCCCAGCACTGATACCTGTGGCACCCCACTCGTTACATCCTGCCAACCAGAAAATTACCCATTTATGGCTGCTGTCTGTTTCCTGTTAGCTAACCAAACGTCTATCCATGGCAATGTGTTACCCCCTACACCATGAGCTTTTATTTTTCGCAATGACCTTTGATGTGGCACCTTATCAAATGCCTTCTGGAAATCTAGTACAGTACATCCACCAGTTCGCCTTTATCCACAGCACATGTTACTTCTTCAAAGAACTCCAGTTAATTGATTAAACGTAATTTCCCTTTCACAAAACCATGTTGACTTTGCCTAATCACCTTGAATTTTTCGACCTGCCCTGCTATAACATCTTTAATAATAGCTTCTAAAAAACTAATTCACAGCCAGAAAGCCTTTCTCGTATGTCACAGATTGTTTCTCTACTGTGTTTATTCTGATTTTGTGCTGTATTTGAACTGTCACTCCTCAATAAACTGCTTGTGACCCTTTGACCTGCTTTTTGGGTGATCTCTGACCCTATATCAGACCTTACAGTGGTGTAGGAGACGGAACACAGACATCAGGATGATCGGCTTGGTTTACTTGGTTTGTGAAAAATAGTAAACTCAGTTGAGTGATGAATGAGGAGGAGATTTGGCAACAAAAAGAGTTTACACTCAATCAAACGTGTGTGTTCATCACTAAGAGCATGGGTGGGGGGGAGGACTTTCAGAGAGTTTTGAATAAAAAAAGCCAGAAATACAATCTCACTAGTATATCACAGGAAATAGTCAATTGATAACCTGGTAGAGAAGAAAAACAGGCACACCTGGGGAGAAGGACATCCTAAGGATTTTCGAGGTGTATGATGGGAATTACGAGTTTATTCTCAATGGAATATCTGAGGATGTCCAGAAATACAAATTTAAGCAAAAAAAAGGGCTGAGATAAGTTGGTCAATGGGGCACATTAGAATTAGAATTAGAATTAGAATAGTACAGGCCCTTCGGCCCTCGATGTTGCGCCGATCATCTGACCTACACTATTCCATTTACATCCATATGTCTATCCAATGACCACTTAAATGCCCTTAAAGTTGGCGAGTCTACTACTGTTGCAGGCAGGGCGTCTGTGCACCTGAACAGAAAGTGCCGGAAATACTCAGTGGGTCTGGCAGCATCGGTGCAGAGAGAAACAGAGTTAATGTTTCAGATCTGTGACCCTTCATCAGAACTGGTAAACGTTAGAAATGTTGATGTACAAGCTGGAGATAGTGAGACCATGGACCTCCTGCTTTCCATACCACCCCCAATCCTTCACCTCAAACCTCCCCTTCTGATTTTATACTTTTCAATGATAACCCAATACTACCAACTTCCCAGTCACAGCAGCTCCAGGAGACAGAAAGAGAGCAGCAAAAGATCACTAAAGCCCCATCACTTTGTCTGATGCTCACAGCCACCAGATCAAATACTTACAGTGCGTGTACCTTAGAGGCTGGTATAGAGTCAGAATCTGCATGTGGTGAGTCACCGAGCATGAGTGAGCTTCAGCCAGGCCAGGGGGAAAGGATAGTTCATGTGTCAGATCACCGGAGGGCGAGGTCACAAACGAGTTATAATACACAGGACTCAGATGTGAACATTGCTGGAGCTGCTGCCCATGTCGAGGTGGTGCAGTCTGAATCCGAGTCCTCAAGGCCTAGAGCAGCTCGAGGAAGTCCTGCAAGGGCATCTGCAGTCACCCCAGTGAAAGTCAGCAGCCTTCCACCAGCCATGCTGCAGTCACTGGGAAACACTGTGTAGGAGCAGTAGGCAGGTTGAGGGAATCCACAAGACAGGGACTAAAGGAATACACAAGGGTGAATAGTTCAGTTTTGTTTGTATAATTGCATGTGTTGCTGGATAAACACGATCATGAAAAACATTTTGTTGGTGTTTTTATTGCAGGATGGTTACCTCGGGGACGCTGTGATGGGGCATCTCAGATGGGTGTAATGGTGGAGAAGTGGTGGATCCATGGTGGGAAAGGGAAGTTGTCCTCTGGGAACTGGAATCTTAGCAGCGTCTCTACGACAGCCTTTCCGGTTTGAAATCATCCAGGAAATATCCTCCCTGCCTCCTCCTCCTCCTATTGAGTTAGCCTGCGGATCCCTGGTGCCAAAGCCTGTGTCCTCATGATGGTGCTGATGTGAAGGGTGCAGCAGAACACCATGAACTTGGACACCTGCTCCAGTATGTACTGGAGGGCTCCCCACGAGCGGTTCAGACATCTGAAGCATTGCTTCACCTGGTGGTTTTGTGTGGAGGAGGGGAGTGTCTAGAGTTTAGAGGTCATGAGCCACATTCAGGTTCTGCATGGGGGCCCGATGTGTTGGGACCGGCTGACTGCTTCAGAATGAAGGTACAGTGGCTGCTGCCAGGACAGTGGACATTTACCAAGATGATGTACTGGGCATGCTCACACACCAACTGTACATTAATGGAGTGAGAGCTGTATCAGTTCCTATACCTCTCCCCGTTGCCTTGGGGACCCCGCAGAGACACCTAGACCATCAGGAATCCCGTTATCCTGACAAAGCCACGGGATCTCTCACCTGCTTCTCCCTGCTGAGAGAGCAGGCAGTATAATTCAGCTCACCCGACATAGATAGCCTCCGTCATACAGCAGATACATGAATGGACAACAGAGAGAGAGATAATGGATACGTCACCCGCTCTTGTCTGGAAAGATACAGATAAGAACATAATAACATAAGAAGTAGGAGCAGGAGTAGGCAATTCAGCCCCTCGAACCTGCTTCGCCATTCAATATGATCATGGCTGATCTCATCTCGGTCTCAACTCCACTTTCCTGCCCGTTCTCCATATCTCTTCAACCCATTACTAATTAAAAATCTGTCTATCGCCTCCTTAAATTTATTCAATGTCCCGGCATCTATTGAATCCGGGTATTGAATCCCACAGACTCACGACCCTTTCAGAGAAGAAATTTCTCTTCATCTCTATTTTAAATCCTTATCCCTTATCCTAAAACAATGACCTCTCATTCTAGGTTGCCCCTCAAGAGGAAACGTCTTCTCTGTGTCTACTTTGTCAATCCCCTTAACCATCTTCTCTACCTCAATTAGATCGACTCTCATTCTTCTAAACTCCATAGAGTAAAGGCATAAAGAGCTCAATCTCTCTTCATAAGACAAACCCCTCCTCCCTGGACTCTCTAGTGACTCTCCTCTGATCTGCCTCCAGTGCAACTGCATCCATCCTCAAGTCAGGAGACTAAAACTATACACAATACTCCATGTGCGGTCTCATTAATGCCTTGTACAGTTGCAGCAACACTTTCCTACTTTTATATTCTATTCCATTAGCAAGAAATACCAAAATTCCATTTGCCTTCCTTTTCGCCTGCTGTACCTGCAAACTAGCTTTCTGCGATTCATACACGAGGACAACCAGATCCTTCTGCACCGAAGCACTCAGACGTTTATCTCCATTTAGATAATAATTTGCCTTTCTATTCTTCCAACCAAAATGGATAACCTTACACTTATCCACATTAAACTCCATCTGCCAAATTTTCGTTCATTCACCTAACCTATCCATATCAATTTGCAAATTTCTTATTTATTTATTGCAACATACTATCCCACCTATTTTAGTGTCATCTGGAGATTTGGCTATAGTAACTTCTATCCTTGCATCCAAATCATAAATATATATTGTAAATAGCAGGGGCCAAGGACCAAATCCTGTGGTACCCCACCAGTTACATATTGCCAACCAGAAAAAGATCCATTTATCCCGACTCTCTGTTTTCTGTTGGTTAGCCAATCCTCTATCAAAGTTAATAAATTGCCCCTGAACTCATGTGATCTTACCTTCTGTATTCACCTTTTGTGCGGCACTTTATCAAATGTCTTCTGGAAATCCAGATATACTACATCTACAGGATCACTATTTTCCACTTTTCTTGTCACAGCTTCGATGAACACTAGCAAATTCGTCAAATAGGATTTACCCTTCATAAAACCATGCTGACTCTGATGGATTGCGTTTTGACTTTCTAAACGTCCTGTTATTACTTCCTTAATAATGGGTTCTAACAATTTCCCAACGATAGATGTTAAACTAACTGGTCTATAGTTTCCTACTTTCTGCCTCCCTCCCTTTTTGAATAAGGGCGTTATATTAGCTTTTTTCCAATCCACTGGAACCTTTCCCGCATCCAGCGAATTTTAGAATATTGTAACCAATGGATCCATTATCTCTGCTGCCACTTACTTTAAGACACTCTGATGCAGGCCATCAGGCCCTGGTTACTTGTCTGCCTTCAATTCCAATAGTTTGCTCTGTACTTTTTACCTAGTAATGATGATTGTTCTAAATTCCTCTCTTTCTATAACCTCTGCATTACCTGTTACTATTTAGATGGTACTGGTGTCCTCCACCGTGAAAACTGAGGAAAAATACTGATTTAGTGTCTCCACCATTTCTGTGTTCCCCTCTATCAACTTCCCAGTCTCATCCTCCAAGGGATCAACATTCACTTTAGCCACTCTCTTACCTTTTATATACTTAAAGAAGTTTTTACTATCCGTTTTTATATTTTGCTCTAGTTTTCTTTCATAATTTATCTTTGCTCTTTTTATTACTTTTTTAGTAACCCTTTGTTGATCATTAAAAATTTCCCAATCTTCCAGCCTGCCACTGGCCTTTGCAATATGGTATGCCTTAGATTTTGTCTTTACGTTATCCTTAACTTCCTTGCTTAGCCATGGATGTTTTCCCCCCTCCTAGAATATTTCTTCCTCTCTGGAATATATTGTAGTTGGGAGGATTGAATATCTCCTTAAACATCTGCCACTGCTCATCAACTGTCCTACCTTTTACTCTTCCTGCCCAGTCCACTAGGGCTAAATCTGTACTCATGCCGATGTAATTACCTTTGTTTATGGATCTAATAGTTGGATACAGAGACTTACCAGGGCCACCAATAATAGCGAGGATGGGGTAGTAAACCGTTTGAATCATCTTCAGAGCATAATAGATCCGCGCTTCTAATGTCATCCGAAAATACTCAGCTGTAACCAGGCCAAACCAATAATACGTACTCCTGCTGTCCATTGCTGTAACATTCCAATCTATTGTTCCCAGATTCTGACCCATTGTTGTAACATTCCAATCTATTGTCCTCAGATTCTGCCCCATTGTTGTAACATTCCAATCTATTGTCCTCAGATTCTGACCCATTGTTGGAACATTCCAATCTATTGTCCTCAGATTCTGACCCATTGTTGGACCATTCCAATCTATTGTCTTCAGATTCTGACCCATTGTTGTAACATTCCAATCTATTGTTCTCAGATTTTGATCGATCGTCTTTCTCTCTCTCTCTCTCTTTCTGCAGCCACGGATCCCTGTTCGGGCCGGGGTTGATGCTCCCACTGACACTATGATTTAACACATTGAAAGGAGTCCCTTATTAATAGAAGAGGGAAACCCTCCAGTGACACAATTATGGTCCGTAGAGACTGACATTAATTACAGTCAATGAACAAACAAGTTCAGTTAATCAATTTCAATCCAATACTTTTTGTACCACAATAGTGTAGAAGTGTTCCTCAGTCTAGATGGGAGATACGAGGTGAGTTGAGGGAAGGAATGGTGGAAAAAGCAGAGGCATTGGCTGGAAGCTTTCAATCCTCCTTGGATCTGGGAGTGATGACAGGGGACTGCAGGGCTGTAAATGTTACACCCTACGTATAAAATGAGACATTAGATAAATCCTGTAGCTACTGACCAGTCAGTCTAATGTCGGTGGCTGGAAATTTCTAGAGGCCATAAGCCTGTACAAAATATATCTTTCTTGGAAAAACATGGGATAATAAATGACAAACAGCACGGGTAAGTAATGACCAATCACGTCCGATAATCTTGATCAAGTTCATTGATGACATAACTGTGAGTGTTGTTGAGGATAGTGTGTTTCATGTTATGTATACGGACTTTCAAAAGGCCTGTGATCAAATGACATTTCATAGACTTGTTATGAGAAATAGAACACATGGAATATTTTGACAGTGATAGTGTGAATATGACACTGACTCAGGGACAGAAAGCAGAGAGACGTGGTGAACAGACTTTGTTCAAACTGGGGAGGGGGAGTATAAATTGCTGTTTCTCAGGGGTCAGTATTAGTATCAATGCTCTTCCTGACATGTAGATACATATACAAGTAATAGAGACTTATATGCAAAAAAACATAATTTCAACGCTTGAAGATGACATGAAACTCATAAGTACGGGTGGCAAAGACGCAGACCACAGAATTATCCAACATCACAGACTTTGTTTATTTTTAATTTATTCTGGACTCCAATCAAAATACAAATTTATTTCTCACTGTATACTTCATTTGAGTGATTTGCCTGTGAGCTTGTGCATGAATGTCTAACGTATATTTTTATTATTTTATTTAGATTCATTTTAGATTTTAAATTACAATAAACTCACTTCTTGATTAAACTTAAGAAAACCTGTCTGATTGGTTCTTTCACGATCACAGTAAAGGTAAAAGGTAAAATACTCACTTAGGTGGTCAGCATGTCCACTGCTAAAAAGGACTAAATCCCATTGTGATCAAAGAAAAGATAGGACAAGAGGGGAGCCTGGAACCCCTCCTCACCTGGCTGTATCAGAAATGTGGAGGTTCGTGTGACTGTAACGCAATGACAAACGAGAAATTGGAAGTGTCATAGAGTCACAGAGTTATAGAGAAAAGGAACAGGCCCTTCGGCCCACTGTGTCTGTGCTGGCCAACAAGCCTATCCATTCTAATCCCATTTTCCAGCACCTGGCCCATAACCTTGTACGCTATGGCGTTTCAAGTGCTCATCGACATAATTCGTAAATGTTGTGGAGGGTTCCTGCCTCTGCAGCCCCTTCAGGCAGTGTGTTCCGGATTCCAAATACCCTCTGGGTGATTTTTCTTCCCCTCAAATCCCCTCTCAACCTCCTGCCCCTTAATTTAAATCAATGCCCCCCGGTTATTGACACCTCCGCTAAGGAAAAGGTTTTTTCCTATCTACCCTATCCATACCCTCATAATTTTTCGTGCTTTCTGTCTCTGTCCCTTTTTTAAATAAAGAATTTACATTCCCAATAAAGGAATTACATACAGAGTGAAGTAACTCGGTACAGATTAAAACCCCTCTCTGTTGAAAAGTTGTGTAATGTCGCTGGACAGTTAGGGATTATTTTCCGTCCAAAAGATTGGAAACCCGAAATCCTAAGACTTGTGGCCAACCATTTTTTATTTGCAGCAGAAAATTCAAACAGGGTTAGAATCACTGACAGATAGAGTAATGTTAGCTAAGGTAAAACTAGAACAGAAAAGACTAGAATTAGAATTCTAGAGAGAGCGAGAAAGAGCAGAGCGTCAAGAAAGAGAAAAAGTAAGAGTGTTCCAGAAGGAGAAGGAGGAAAGGGAGTTAAGGTGGCTCAAACAACTAGAGGAAGTCCCAGTCCACCCACTGAAGGCACAGCTAGTGAAGGAGCAACCCATAGTTCAGGACCATGTGATGAGCTCTTAATGCTCTCCCAGTTAGTTCCAAATTTCAATGAGCAGGATGTGTCAGAATTTTTCATCAGTTTTGAAATGCTTGCAAAGCCGCTGAAATGACTGACAGAGAGCTGGACACTGTTTTTACCAAGTAGAATAACAGGAAAAGTCCATGAGGTTTATTCACTGTTGCCAGATGAAAGTTCATCACATTATGAGATGGCTAAAAATGGTATCCTGGGTGCATATGAGATAGTATCAGAAGTGTACTGTAAAACATTCTGAACCCTGGGAAAGCAGCCTAACTAAACTGACCTCGAGTTTGAAAGAGTTAAGCAGCTTCCGAACATAGGAACATAGGAGCTGAAGTAAGCCATTCAGCCCATCGAGCCTGCTCCACCATTCAATATGATCATGGTTGATCATCCAATGCCTTTTCCCCCACATTATCCTCATATCCCTTTTTGTCAGTGGTATTTATAAAACTGTCAATCCCTACTTTAAACATGCTCAATGACTGAGCTTCCACAGCTCTCTGGGGTAGAGAATTTCAAAGATTCAGAACCATCTGAGTAAAGAAATGTCTCCTCATCTCTGTCCTAAGTGGCTTCTCTTTTATTTTGAAATTATGTCTGCTATTTCTGGACTCCCCAACCAGGGGAAACATCTTAGCTGCATCTACCCTGTCTATCCCTTTAAGTATTTTGTAGGTTTCAATGAGATCACCTCTCATTCTTCGAAACTCTAGAGAATACAGGCCCAGCTTCCCCAATCTCTCTTCATAGGACAGTCCCACCATCCCGGGAAGAAGTCTGGTGAACCTTCTTTGCACTCCCTCTGTGGTCATAATATCCTTCCTCAGGTAAAGAGACCAGAACTGCGCACAGCACTCCATCTGCGGTCTAACAAAGTTTCTATACAATTGCAGCTAGACTTCACAACTCAAATCAACTCGTGATAAAGGCCAACATACCATTTGTCTTCCTAATTGCTTGCTGCACCTGCATGTTAGCTTTCAATTACTTATAATGAGGATACCCAGGTCCCTTTGTACATCTACACTTTCTAATCTCTCACCAATTGGAACACTCTGCACGTCTATTCATCCTACCACCGTGGCTAACCTCACATTTTTCCACATTATATTCCATCTGCCATGTTTTTACCCACTCACTACGTCTGTCCAAATTTCCTTGAACCCACTTTGCATCTTCCTCACAACATACATTTCCACCTAGTTTTGTGTCATCTGCGAACTTGAAATATTACTTTGGTCCCAATATCCAAATCATTGATAGATATTGTGAACAGCTGGGGCCCAAGCACAGATCCCTGCGGTACTCCATTAGTCACAGCCTGCCAAAGCAAGAATGGCCCATTTATTCCTGCTCTCTGTTTCCTGCCTGTTTACCAATCCTTACTGCTAGTCAGTATATTACCTCCGATCCCATGTTCTTTAACTTTGCTGACCAACATACTGTGGGGCACTTTATCAAAAGCTTTCTGAAAATCCACCGACTCCCCTTCTCTATTTTGTTCGTGACATCCAAAAAATAAAAACCAACAGGTTCATCAAGCATGATTTCCCATTCATAAATCCATGTTGACTCTGCCCAATCAGATCTATTTATCGCATAATTTAGAATAGATTCTAACATGTTCCCTAGTACTGATGAAATGCTAACCACGTGGGTTTTCGCCGGGTGCTCCGGTTTCCTCCCACAGCCAAAGACTTGCAGGTGATAGATAAATTAGCCATTATAAATTACCCCTTGTGTAGGTAGGTGGTAGGGAATATGGTATTACTGTAGTGTTAGCATAAATGGGTGGTTGTTGTTCCCAATTTTCTCTTTCCCTCCCTTCTTAAACAGTGGGATGAGATTTGCTACCTTCCAATCTGCAGGAAGCGTTCCGGAAGTGATAGAATTTTGAACGATGACCGCCAATGCATGAACAATCTCCATTACTACTTCCTTCAACACTCTGGGATATAGAATATCAGATCCTGGATAATTGTCAAACATCAGCCCTACTAATGTCTCCAATACAAACTTCTCACTAATACCAATTTCCTTCAATTCTTCATTCTCCCAATCCCTTGGATCTCTAATTCTGGGAGATTTCTTGTATCTTCCTCGGTGAAGACAGACACAAAATATTTTTTTGTTTAGTTTAGAGATACAGCACTGAAACAGGCCCTTCGGCCCACCGAGTCTGTGCCGACCATCAACCTCTCATTTTATACTACACTAATCCCCTATTCCTACCACATCCCCACCTGTCCCTATATTTCCCTACCACCTACCTATACTAAGGGCAATTTATAATGGTCAACTAACCTACCAACCTGCAAGTCTTTTGGCTGTGGGAGGAAACCTGAGCACCCGGAGAAATCCCACGTAGACGCAGGAAGAACTTGCAAACTCCACACAGGCAGTACCCAGAATTGAACCTGGGTCGCTGGAGCTCAGAGGCTGCGGTGCTAATCACATTTGACTTCTCTGTCATTTCTCAATTCCCCATTATAAATTCTCCTGACTCTGCCTGTAATGGCCCCACCTTTGTCGAAGCTGAACATTACCATTTTATCAACCAATAGAAGATTTCCAGTCTGTTTTGGTGCTTACTTTTGACCAGTGGATACAGAAGATCAGGATACAGCCCACATATATAAATCTCAGAGCAGTGATCCATCTCGAAGAGTTCACAAACTCGCTCTCCCTCCCATTAAAACACACACAGAGGAACAGAAGGTTCAAAGAGCCAGGCAGGTTGCACTTCTGGCTGATGAATTTTCCCTTGTATACAAGGCCTTAGCCCCAAAGGGAAACCCTTCCCTAGTAACCCCAAAGACCCGAGAATAAAAGGTGGGAGGCTGATCGGACCCTGAACAGCCATGGGCAAGAAGGAAAAGCTGGACACACGGGAGCCCTTCCTCAGGCCAAATAGGACGGTACTGAGAGCAGGAGTAACAGCCGAAGCCATGTGTGTTTCCATTGTAATGAGGCAGATCACCGTCATGCTGACTGGTGGAAGTGTCGGGAAAACCTGTAAGATTAATGAGAGTCCTGATTACCACCTACCGCCCTCCTCAGCTAATGACTCAGTACTCCTCCATGTTGAACACCACTTGGAAGAAGCACTGAGGGTAGCAAGGGCACAAAATGTACTCTGGGTGGGGGACTTCAATGTCCATCACCATGAGTGGCTCGGTCGCACCACTACTGACCAAGCTGGCCGAGTCCTAAAGGACACAGCTGCTTGACTGGGGCTGCGGCAGGTGGTGGGGGAACCAACACGAGGGAACAACATACTTGACCTCGTCCTCACCGATCCGCCTGCCACAGATGCATCTGTCCATGACAGTATTGGTAGGAGTGACCACTGCATTGTCCTTGTGGAGACGAAGTCCCGCCTTCAGATTGAGGATACCGTCCATTGTGTTGTGTGGCACTATCACCGTGCTAAATGGGACAGATTTCCAACAGATCTAGCAATGCAAAACTGGGCATCCATGAGGCGCTGTGGGCTATCAGCAGCAGCAGAATTGTACTCAACCACAATATGTAACCTCATGGCCCGGCATATCCCCTACTCTACCATTACCATCAAGGCAGGATACCAACCCTAGTTCAATGAAGAGTGCAGGAGGGCATGCCAGGAGCAGCACCAGGCAAACCTCAAAATGAGGTGTCAACCTGGTGAAGCTACAACCCAGGACAACTTGCATGCCAAACTGCGTAGAGCTAAGCGATCCCATAAACAATGGATCCGATCTCAGCTCTGCAGTCCTGCCACATCCAGCCGTGAATGGTGGTGGACAATTAAACAACTAACTGGAGGAGGTGGCTCCACAAATATCCCCATCCTCAATGATGGGGGAGCCCAGCACATCAGTGCAAAAGATAAGGCTGAAGCATTTGCAACAATCTTCAGCCAGAAGTGCCGAGTTGATCCATCTCGGCCTCCTCCTGAAGTCCCCAGCATCACAGATGCCAAACTTTAGCCAATTCGATTCACTCCGCGTGATATCCAGAAACGACTGCAGCGAATGGATACTGAAAAAGCTATGGGGCCTGACAATATTCCGGCAATAGTACTGAAGACCTGTGCTCCAGAACTTGCTGCGGCCCTAGCCAAGCTGTTCCAGTACAGCTACAACACTGGCATCTACCCTGCAATGTGGAAAATTACCCAGGTATGTCCTGCACACAGAAAACAGGACCAATCCAACCCGGCCAACTACCGCCCCATTAGCCTCCTCTCAATCATCAGTAAAGTGATGGAAGGTGTCATCAACAGTGCCATCAAGCGGCACTTGCTTAGCAACAACCTGCTCAGTGATGCTCAGTTAGGGTTCCAACAGGGCCACTCATCCTGATCTCAATACAGCCTTGGTTCAAAAATGGACAAAAGAGCTGAACTCAAGAGGTGAGGTGAGAGTGACTGCCCTTGACATCAATGCAGCATTTGTCCGAGTATGGCATCAAGGAGCCCTAGCAAAACTGAGGGCAATGGGAATCAGGGGGAAAACCCTCCGCTGGCTGGAGTCATACCTAGCGCAAAGGAAGTTGATTGTGGTTGTTGGAGGTCAATCAGCTGAGCTTCAGGACATCACTGCAGGATTACCTCAGGGTACTGTCCTGGGCCCAACCATCTTCAGCTGCTTCATCAATGACCTTCCTTCAATCATGAGGTCAGAAGTGGGGATGTTCGTTGATGATTGCACAATGTTCAGCACCATTCGCGACTCCTCAGATACTGAAGCAGTCTGTGTAGAAATGCAGCAAGACCTGGAAAATATCCAGGCTCGGGCTGATAAGTGGAAAGTAGCATTCGCGCCACACAAGTGCCAGGCAATGAGCATCTCCAAGAAGAGAGAATCTAACCATCTGTCCTTGACATTCAATGGCATTACCATCGCTGAATCCCCCACTATCAACATCCTAGGGGCTGCCATTGACCAGGAGCCGAACTGGAGTAGCCATATAAATACCGTGGCTACAAGAGCAGGTCAGAGGCTAGGAATCCTGAGGCGAGTAACTCACCTCCTGACTCCCCAAAGCCTGTCCACAATCGACAAGGCACAAGTTAGGAGTGTGATGGAATACTCTCCACTTGCCTGGATGGGTGCAGCTCCAACAACACTCAAGAAGCTTAACACCATCCAGGACAAAGCAGCCCGCTTGATTGGCACCCCATCTACAAACATTCACTCCCTCCACAGCCGACGCACAGTGGCAGCAATGTGTACCATCTACAAGATGCACTGCAGCAATGCACTAAGGCTCCTTAGACAGCACCTTCCAAACCCGCGACCTCTACCAACTAGAAGGACAAGGGCAGCAAATACATGGGAACACCACCATCTGCAAGTTCCCCTACAAGTCACACACCATCCTGACTTGGAACTACTTCGCCGTTCCTTCACTGTCGCTGGGTCAAAATCCTGGAACTCCCTTCCCAATAGCACTGTGGGTATACCTACCCCATATGGACTACTGCGGTTCAAGCAGGGAGCTCACCACCACCTTGGCAAGGGCAATTAGGGTTGGGCAATAAATGCTGGCCTGGCCAGCCACGCCCACATTCTGTGAATGAATATTTTTTTTTTTAAATGTCCACCAGATCAGTGCAGGAAAACGGGCCCTGATGGAAATCACAGCAGATCAGGCTGTGCCTTTAACTGTGGCAGTCAGACCCAGTAAACCTACCACTGTGAGTGCAGGAAATCTTAACAAAATCCCTGAGAGTTACCAGGAATTATAATCCCAAGGAAAAGTGACCCCATCCACCTTGAGTGAGGCAAGCAAGCCCATAGTCATAGTAAGGGATACAGGGGCCACCCAATCCCTTCTGCTGGGAAAAGGAATGACCTTTCTTCGATAGTGCAGTGAATGCTAAAGAGTTAGTGAATTGTATCGGAAGACAGTATATGTCCATACCTTTATAACGACTGCGCTTGGAGTGTGACCCAGTTTCAGGACCGATAACCATGGGGATTGTACCTAGTTTACCGATGGATGGGTCGACCTGCTCCTGGATAATGATCTGACAAGGGAAAAGGTGCCAGCTTCCCTGCTAGTTCTCGAGAGACTAAAATAGGGCCAGAAGACAGAGCAGTTACAGGAGAAGGCCCCTGACATTCTCCCTGATTGTGTGGTGACACGGTCCATGGCCAAACAATCCCTGAACTGACACTGTAGATGGATGACCCGACAGCCTGGCTGTCTGCAACCTTCTTTGGGAAGTTAGAGGACAGAAAGGATTTGCTAAACAGATCTTCCTTAGTTGAGGCTTAATCCCCCGACCCTGTGTTAAAAAATAGCACAGACTGTCCAAACCAAAACTGAAGCAGAGGGAGTTGCAGTGTGTTTACTATTTAAGGAACGAGGTGCTGATGAGGAAGTGGAGACCTCCTCACAGACCTGCGGATGAAGAGAGGACAGTGGTTCACCAGATAGTGGTGCCGCTGAGGTCCCTTAAAGAAATATTAAGAATGGCCGACAAAATTCCAATGACTGGACATGTCGGTGTATGAAAAATCAAAGCCCGCATAAGACAGCATTTTGACTGGCCACAACTCCACAAAGATGTGGTGGAGTTCTGTAAAACTAGTCACCTGCGTTAGCTGGTGGGGAAGCCCCAACCTGCAATAAAATCTGCACCCTAATTCATCTACCAGCTTTTGGGGAACCCTTCAGCAGAATGCTGGTGGATTGTGTGGGACACCTGCTGAAAACAAAACGGGATTACCAGTATCTTCTCACCATTATGGATGTGGTGACCTGATTCCCAGAGGCCATTCTCCCGAAGAGCTATCTCTGCCAAGGTAGTGGTGGAGGGGTTAACCCAATTCTTTACCCGATAATGGGCTGCCTGCTGAGATCCAGTTGGATCAGGGCACACATTTTATGTCCAGTATTTTTGAAAAGGTCATGGGCAATCTGGACATAACCCAGCTAAGGTCCTTAGCCTACCACCCACAGTCACAAGGGGCTTTGGAGCGTTACCACCAGACCCTAAAGACAATGAACAGGCCATACTGCTATGAGTAACCCCATGACTGGGACAAAGGGCTAGGATTTCACCTGTTGGTTACCAGGGACTTATTCAATGCTTCCACTGGCTTTAGCCTCTTTGAATTAATTTATGGATACGAGGTGAGAGCTCTGCTTAAATGATTCAAGAAGTTTTTCGGACACAGGGATGAGTCTTCCATGTTAGAATACATTTCCATGCTCTGGGACTGGCTCACGGGAGCCTGTGCAATGACTCAGGAACAACCAAAGACCCCCAAGGCAGCCATGAGAAGGTAAGCAGGAAAAAATGCCAAGGCGAGAACATTTCCGCCCAGAGACCATGTATTGTTATTACTCCCAATAGAGGGTCTACCCCTGAAAGCCCGTTTCAGTGGTCCATATCGAGTGACAAAAAGAATAGCGGGTAAATTATATAATTGACTCCCCAGAGCAAAGGCAAAAAATCAAGTCTGTGGAGGGGACAGACAAGTACAGATCTGTCAGACAGTCAGGAGGGAAGGATTCAAAAGGACAGTGAGGACAGGTTGGAGGAGGGCCAGGAGGATTACCAATTGGAACCCCCTATTCTCCGATTAGCCAACCCTGAAATGTTAGAGAAATTAGACCACTCACTCTCCTCCTTAAATGCAGGTCAAACAGGGACCATAAAAAGGCTGCTAACAACATTTACAGAAACGTGGAGGGACAAAGAAAGTTCCCAAAAAGGCATGCCAATCGTAAGGGAGATGTCTGAACTAGTCAAAGTGCCGCTGGAAAGTTCAGTGAAAGCTGGACAGACACTGGCGAACACTACTGTCCCAGAGGAAATAGGGCAGATTAGGAAAAATATCCTCCTCATAGTGAAGAGAAAAGGGAAGGGAAATTGCCCTAAAGTGAACAGCACTTGCGTACCTCAGCAGAAAGTTAAAAGTAAGGTCAGTGTGGATCTACCCACTGAAGAACCCAATGATCAGATCCCAAACCCAAAGCTAATCAAACCCTGCAACTTGGGGCTGCAAAGTTGTGCAGTGATTAGCGCTACAACCTCATAGCTCCTGTGACCCAGGTTCGATTCTCGGTATTGCCTGTGTAGAGTTTGCAAGTTCTCCCTTTGACCATGTGGGTTTTTGTCGGGTGCTCCGGTTTCCTCACACAGCCAAAGACTTGCAGGTTGATAGGTAAATTGGCCATTATAAATTGCCCCTAGTATAGGTAGGTGGCAGGGGAAGGTGGGGATGTGGTAGGAATATGGGATTCATGTAGGATTAGTATAAATGGGTGGTTGATGGTCGGCAGAGACTTGGTGGGCCGAAAGGCCTGTTTCAGTGCTGTACCTCTAAATAAATAAATTTCAAAGCCGTGCTCAGCAAGAACAAAGGTCCACAGGAAATCTCAGACACCTCACAGGGTGAAAGATCATCAAGGTGCAGGAACCTGAATAGTTAAAGCTTCATTGCAAGAGAGAAAAAAAACAATGTAATCGCTGATGTCCAGGATCGAACCCGACACATAACCATCCCAGACAAAACTCCAAAACAATTAAATCAGCACAACTGTAACAGACAATGACAGCTGCAGTAATTCCAAGATTCATGTGTGAATTTGAGAAGTTATTATTGCGAATGAATGTGTATTTCCTTCTATTTCTTCCCACAATTCTGTAATGAAATGTTCCTATTATCACATTTCTTTCAGTGTGCTGTGGTGGTGTCAAGATAACACCATATGCCCAATGAGGAATTTTAGTTCACCGATTTGAAACTTGCAATAAACCTTTAATGAAAAAAGAAATCCCACAGTTAACCTTGACAAAACTGGCAGCCAAGATGCCCACCGCAATTGGCATCTGAAACACCTTTTCACATTCATAGGCCACCAACGGGAGACACATGTCTGCTGAGTCTAGACCTGTATCATTGGCTTGCTCTAGTGATTGAATTACCTTAAATTACATTCATTAACACGGCATACAAGGATATCCTGACATATTGACTTTGAAAGAGCAAACTCCTACAATTATAAATACTGGCATCCTGAGCCCTGGGGTGACAGAAGTTTCTAACCTTGAATCTCATTATAAGGTTCCAGCGAATGCACTGAGACAGTCATGAGGCCTTCTGTCCATCTATGTGAAAGTTGGGAATTTCCCCTGGACAAAGACAGACAAGCCAGTGATTCAAACTGTGCAGAATCAGAAGCGCTGTGTCCCCTCGTCTCTCTCTCTCCAGATAACGTCACAAGTTTGAATACCACATGCGACTGTGGTCCCTCCAAGCCGACAGATTACTACAGACAGAGACAGCAGGGAAAGAAAGCCACCTACAAGTCTGCCTCAAAGAAATCCCTGAGCCACGTGGGCCAGCCACAAAGGGTGCTTCGACCAGCCAAAGAGTCAAGAATACAACTGCAGCCGGAAGACCGCCGTGTCATCCAACATCACAGAATGAGTATTTTATTTTAATATTTATTCCAGACTCCCATCTTCTCACTCTGTAATCTATTTCTGTGTAATTCTCGTACGAATGTGTGCGTAAATGTGTGGTGTATTTTTTATGATTTTAATGAGATCGGGTTGACATTGTTAAGTATAATAAACTCACCTCTTTCCTGTTTAAACTCAAGAGAACCTGCCCGATCAGGTCCTTCACAATCACTCCAAAGGTAAAAGGTCAAATACTCAATGAGAGGGTTCGCACATCCACTGGTTAAAAAGAACAAACAGAGTTGTGGTCAAATAAGACGAGCGACTGTGACCCATCCTCACCTGGCCGTAACAATAGGCAGGGTTGGGGATCGCGAGAATATGGGGATGAACTCAGCTCAGCATTAAACAGGCACCAGAGATTGTAAACTTCCTGGTTCAGCCTCAGACAACAGTCAGTGAGGGGGATGCAGACCGTGGATAGGGAATAGAGTATGTGACAAAAACTGAAGACAATGACTTCAGTCTTCTCATGATTTAAATGACAAGAACATTAAATCAGTGAAATATGTTTTCTGAATCCAATAGTTGCAGATGGAGACTTACCAGGGACACCAATAATAGCGAGTATGGGATAGTAAATAAATTGAATCATCCTCAGAGCATAATAGATCCGCAATTCTAATGTCATCCAATAATAATCTGCAGTAACCAGGTCAAACAAAGAGGAGAAACTCCTGCTGTCCATTGTTGTTACATTCCAATCTATTGTTCTCAGATTCTGATCCATTGTTGTAACATTCCAATCTATTGTTCTCAGATTCTGATCCATTGTTGTAACATTCCAATCTATTGTTCTCGGATTCTGATCTATCCTCTCTCTCTGTCTGAAGCCTCTGGTCTCTGTTCGTGCCGGAGGCGATGCTGCTGCTGATACCATGCAATAGCACATTGAAAGGAGCCCCTTATTAATAGAAGTTGAAAACACTCCAGTGACACAATTTGGGTCCATGGAGACTAACATTAAATACAGTCACTGAACAAACAGGTTCTGTTAACCCCTTTCAATTCCACACTTTTTGTACAATAACAAAGTTGAACATTTGCCTGGTCTGGATGGGATGAATGAGGGTTGCTGAGGGAAGGTATGGTGGATGCAGCAGAGGCACTGGCCAGAATCTTTCAGTCATCCTTGGATATGAGAGTGATAGAAGATGGAAACTCTCCAGTGAAACATAAGGTTCACTAATGTTCTTTAGGGAAGGAAATCTGCTGCCCTTACCTGGTGGCCTACATATGACTCCAGACCAAATCAATGTGGTTGGCTTTTACATGCCTTCTGAAATGGGCTAGCAAGCCACTCAGTTGTATCTAACTACTATGAAGTCAATAAAAAGGAATGACACCGGATGGACTACCCAGCATCGACCTCGGCACCGGAAACGACACGGACAAACCCAGCCCTGTCGACCCTCCAATGTCCTCCTTACTAACATCTGGGGGCTTGTGCCAAAGTTGGGAGAGCTGTCCCACAGACTAGTCAAGCAGCAGCCTGACATAAAAATATATCTTGCTTGTAAAATCATGGGATAATAAATGACAAGCAGCACTGATCGGTTAATGGAAAATCGTTTCTGATAATCTTGATAGGGTTTCTTGATATAACTGTGAGTGTTAATGAGGATAGGGTGTTTCATGTTATAGAATGATAGACTCGTAGAAACCTTAAGGGACAGAAAGAGGCCACTTGGCCCATCGTGTCTGTACCAGCCGAAAAATGATCCACCTATTCGAATCCCACCTTCCAGCATTTGATCCATAGCCCTACAGATTATGACACTTGAGGTGCACATTCAGACCGCTTTTTAATGAGTAGAGGGTTTCTGCCTCAAACATCCTTGCCGACAGTGGGTTCCAGACCGTCACTAAAAGCCGGGGACCCAGTACTGAGCCCTCTGGAACACCACGGGAAACAGTGCTCCAGTCACTAAAATACCCTTCAACAATTACCCTTTGTTTACTGCCACTGAGCCAATTTTGTATTTCTGGTTGTACAAGTTTTTCCTCATCTCCCCTCTGATCTTTCTACCGATCACTTACCTCTCTGCTCAGGTGAATAGACCCTTCACCTCCAGTCAATCCAGGCCACTCACAATTTTGTACATTTCAATCAGATCTCCTCTCAGCCTTCTCTGTTCCAAGGAGAACAACCCCAACCTATCCAATCTTTCCTCATAACTGCATTATTTCAGTCCTGGCAACATCCTCGTAAATCTGCTCTGTACCCTCTCTAGTACAATTACATCCTTTCTGTAATGTTGTTGCCAGAACTGAACACAGTACTCAAGTAGTGGTCTAACCAATGATTTATACAGTTCCAGCATAACTTCCCTGCTCTTATATTCTGTACCTCGGCTAATAAGGGCAAGGATTCATATGCCTTCTTAACCACCTTATTGACCTGTCCTGCTATCTTCAGGGATCTGTGGACATTGACTCCAAGGTCCCTCACTTCCTCCACACTTCTCAGTATTTTCCCAGTAATCGTGTATTCCTTTGTCTTATTTGAGCTCCCCAATTGCATCACCTCACACTTCTCCAAGTTGAATTCCATTTGCCATTTTTCTGCCCATCTGTCCAGACCGCCAATAACTTACTGCAGTCTACAGCTATCCTTCTCGCTATCTACCACACGGCCGATCTTTGTGTCATCCGTAGATTTCTTGATCATGCCCCCTACATTTATGTCGAAATCGTTAATATACACCACAAAAAGCAGGAGATTCAGTACTCAGCCCTCTGGAATACCACTGGAAACAGCCCTCCAGTTGCAAAAACGCCCGTCAACAATTACCCTTTGTTTCCTGCCACTGAACCAATTTTTTATCCACCTCGCTGCATTTCCCTGGATTACATGGAATTTTCTTTTTGAACCAGTCTGTCATGTGGGATCTTGTCAAAAGCCTTGCTGAAATCCATGTAAACCACATCAACTGCACTACTTTCATCGATATCCCTTGTTACATCTTCGAAAAATTCGATCAAGTTGGTCAAACAAGCTCTTCCCTTAACAAAACCATGCTGACTATCCTTGATTAACCTGTGCCTGTCTCAGTGACAGTTTACCCCGTCTCCAATCATTTTCCCACTACTGAGGTTAGACTGACAGGCCTGCAATTATTCAGACTATCCTTCACTCCCTTTTTAAACAGAGGTCCAACGTCAGCAATTCTCCAATACTCCGGCTCCACATACTGTATCCAGTGAGGACTGGAAACTGATAGTCAGACCCTTTGCTATTTCCTCTGTTGCTTCTTGTAGCAACCTGGGGCACATTTCAATTGGATCAGGTGATTTATCAACTTTCAAGGATACTAATCCCATTAACGCTTCCTCTCTCAGTATGTTCATTACATTCAATAATTCACACTCTTCCTCCTTAACTACAATATCTACATCCCCCCTCTTTTCTGAAGAAACTAAAAGTATTCAATAAAACCATACCAATATCTTCCACCCCTATGCATAGGTTACCTTTTTGGTCTATTATGGGCCCTACTCTCCCCTTAGTTAACCTCTTACTCTTAATGCATTGAGAAAACATCTTTGGGTTCACCTTGACTTTGCTTGCCAATATTCTTTCATGCTCTCTCTTTGCTGTCCTAATTTCCTTTTTGATTTAATCCTTCCACTTTCTAAACTCCTCTCAGCTTTCTGTAGTATTGAGTTCTCAGTGTCGGATGTATGCTTCCCTTTTCTGTTTTATCTTACAATATAGGCTCCTTGACATCCATGGGACTCTAGATTTGGCCGCCTCACCCTTTTTCTTTGTGGGAACATGTTTACACTGAACCCCTTGAATCTCCACTTTGAATGCCTCCCAGTGCTCTGAGACTGATTTACCTTCAAGTCGCTGTTTCCAGTCCACTTACGCTCCTCGGTTTAGTAAAATTGGCCTTGCCCCTATTGAGAACTCTAAATCCTATTCTATGTCTGTACGTTTCCATAGTTATGTTATAACTGACTGAATTATGATCACTCCCACCAAAATGCTCTCCCCTGACACTCCATACACCTGCCCGTCGTCATTTCCTAAAACAAAGTCTAAAACTGCACCCTCTCCTGTTGGACTTTCTGCATGCTGGACAAAAATGTTGTCCTGAATGCACCTCAAGAATTCTGCTCCCTCAATTATTTTCATACTAAAATTATCCTCGTTAACATCGGGGTGATTAAAATACTCTACTATTACTGCCCTATTGTTCTTGCACTTCTCAGAGACTTGCCTACTTATCTGCTCCTCTATCAACCTCTGGCTATTTGGCTGTCGAGATCACTCTCCCAGCAGTGAGATTGCCCCTTTATGGTCCCTTCACTGAATCGATATGGCCTCACTTGATGAACCTTCCCACATATCATCCCTCCTCACAGCTGCAAAAGATTCCTTGACCAGAATTGCCATTCCCCTCCTTTCTTAACCCCCTCCCTATCGCATCTAAAAACCTGGTAACCAGGAACGTTGAGCTGCCATTCCTGTCCCTCCTTAAGCCATGTTTCTGTAATAACTATGATATCATACTGCCACATGTCTATCTTTGCCCTCCGCTCATCTGCTTTATTTGCAGCACTCCATACATTGAAACAGATAGCCTTGAGCACTGCCAAACCTTTTTTTCATTTTCTCACCCTCATTTCCTCTGTCTTCTAGACTCATCCATTAATTTGCCACCTTCCATTTTCATTTCTGATTTTGTCCCAGCTAAGTCTACCCTCAGGTCCCCACCTCCCTGCTAAACTAGTTTAAACCCTCCCCAACAGTACTCGCAAAACGTTCCGCAAGGAACCCAGTCCTGGCTCTGTTCACGTGCAACCCGTCCGGCCTGTAAAGGTCCCATCTCCCCCAGAGCCGGTTCCAGTGTCCCAGGAATATGAATCCTTCCCTCCTGCACCATCTTTCCAGCCACAGATTCGTCTGCCTTATCTTTCTATTTATATACTAAGTTGCACCTGGCACTGGGAGTAATCTGGAGAATTCTACTTTTTGACTGTGTTTGTGGTCCTGCTTGCTAATTTCTTCCTTAGCTCCCTAAATTCGGACTGCAAGACCACATCCCGCTTTCTACCTCTGTCGTTGGTTCCCATGTGGACCACGACTTTTGGCTGTTCCCCTCCTGCTTCAAGATGCTCTGCAGTCGCTGAGTGACATCCTTGACCCTGGCACCTGGGAGACAACACCCCATACTGGATTCACGTCTGTGGCCACAGAAACGCCTGTCAGTTCCCCTGATTATTGACTCACCTATCACTATGGCTCTTCCAGTCATCCCTGTATCCCGCTCTGCGGCTGAGCCACCCGTGGTGCCATGGACTTGCTGTGGCTGCTCTCCTCAGGAGAAGCATCACTTCCCTCAGTATACAGAACTGAATACCTGTTGGAGAGTGAGATGCACTCAGGGGTCTCCGGCACTACCTGCCTGATAATTTTTGACTGCCTGCTGATCACCCATTCCCTCTCTGCCTGCATGCTCTTCAGCAGTGTGGTGACCACATCGATGAACATGCTAAAGCTGAATAAACTGGTATATGAGAAGGAAGAATGTGCAGGGTTCCTGGAAGAAGGCAGGGAATGGGATTAGGTGAATTGTGCATTCGGAGAGCCGGTGCAGACACTATGAGCTGAATAGTTCCTTCTGTGCTGTAATAACACTGTGATGGGGCATCTCAGATGGGTGTAATGGTGGAGAATGGGGGATCCATGGCGGGAAAGAGAAGTTGTCCTATGGGAACCGGTATCTTAGCAGGGACTCTCCGACAACCTGTCCGGCTGGAAGGCATACAGGAAATATCCTCGCTGCCTCCTCCTCCTCCTGAGGTCGCCTCCGGATTCCTGGTGCCAATGCCTGTGTCCTCATGATGGTGATGATATGAAGGATGCAGCAGAACACCATGAACCTGGACACCTGCTCCAGTGTGTACTGGAGGGCACCCCCGAGCGGTTCAGACATCGGAAGCATTGCTTCATCACACCGATGGTCTGTTCCACCATCTTCCTGGCGATTCCATTGCTCACATTATACACATGGTAATTTTGTGAGGTTGGTTGGTGTGGGATGTGATTTGGGGGTGCAGAAACATGAGCTGTGTCTAGAGGCGTTTCCTTCGCCTCCGAGAAGCCACATTCTGGTTCTGCAAGGAGCCCCGGAGTATTGGGACCGGCTGACTGATTCAGAATGAAGGTATCCTTGCTGCTGCCAGGATAGTGGACATTCACCAACATGATGTACTGGGCATGCTCACACACCAACTGTACATTAATGGAGTGAGAGTGCTTCCAGTTCCTGTACCTCTCCCCGTTGACATGGGGGCCCCGCAGAGCCACCTATGTCATCAGGAATCCCGCTATCCTGACAAAGCTACGGGATCACTCATCCTGCTTCTCCCTGCTGAGGGAGAAATTGATGACATAGATGGTCACCCTCACCTCCCTGAATTATCAATGGACAACAGACAGGCCTCGCAACTACTGGTCAGTTAGTTTAACATCATTGGTGAGTTAAGTTTTAGAAGCAATAATCAGGGAAAAATCAACACACACTTGGAGAGGTTTGAGATATTTATGGATTGTCAGCACGGATTTCTAAAAAGGCAGATCATGCTTGACTGAACTAATTGAATTTATTTCGATGATCTGAGAAGTTTGATGAAGGGAATGTGGTGGATGTTGTATGCATGGATTTTATGAAATTGTTTGATGAACAACCACACAAAAGCTTGGTTAAAAAAATTGAATCTCAGGAATGGCATCCAGTTGAATCAAAAATTGTCCAAATGACAGAAAAAAGAGAAATGTGTTAAATGGTTGTTTTTCAGACTGGAGGATGGTAGACAGTGAAGTTCCCCAATGGTCAGTGCGAGGAACACTGTGCTTTTTATTTGCGACATATAAATGACATGGATCTTGGAATAATGAGTAGAATTTACATTTTTTCTGATGATTGCAATCTTGGAGGAGTAGTAAGCAGTGAGGATGTCACAAACCACCTACAACATGATATAGATCGGCTAGCAGAATGGACAGAGAAGTGACAGGTAGAATTTAATACAGAGGAGTGTGAGGTGATGTATTTTATCAGATGGACGAGGAAGGCAATATAGACATAATGACACAGTTCTAAAGATTGTGCAGGAACAGAGGGACCTGGGGCTCCATATGCATTGATCTTTGAAGGTGCCAGGACATATTAGGAGGGTGCTTAGCAAATCATATCAGATCTTGGGCTTCATCATTGGATGCAAAGATGGAAAATAAGGGAAGTTATGCAGAACATTCATAAAGCTTTGGTTAGACCCCAACTAGAGAACTGTGTACAGTTCTGGTCACCACACTGTCGGAAGGATGTGAAAGTCCCTGAAAGGGTGCAGAGGAGATTTACCAGAATGATTCCAGGGATGGGAGTTTAGTTACAAAGTGAGTTCGGAGAAGATGGAGTTGTTCTCCCTGGTGTAAAGGAGATTGAGAGAGATTTGATGGAGGTGCACATGATTATAATAGACTTAGATAAGATAGACAAGGAAAAACTGTTCCCATTAACTGATGAAGCAAGGACTAGGGGACACAGATGGAAGTTTTTGGGTAAGAGATACAGGGGGAATATGAGGAGAAACATTTTTACATAGTGGATGGTAATGAGCTGGAACTCACTACCCATGAGGGTGGTGGAAGCCAAGACAATCAATGATTTCAAAAGGAAACTGGATGGACACCTGAAGGAAATGAACTTGCAGGGATACGGGAATTGAGCGGGGGAGTGGGGCTGACTGGATTGTTCCACAGAGAGCCGGCATAGAGTGGCTGAATGGCCTCCTTCAGTGTTGTAAATGACTCCATCGATTTCTACCACTCTATGTTGGATATGTCACCTGCTCCTGCCTGGAACCATCCAGATACATAGAAGTTCAATTAAACTGTGACCTGAACGGCCACTGACAGCTCCGTCTTCACCCTGGTGTGAGGCTCCAGGTTGTGTTACAGGAGGTGACACAGCTCTGTGACCACCTCCTTATTGAATCAGAGTCACCTCACACACTGCTCCTGGGTTAAGTGTAGGTAGGAAAAGAGCTCTTGGAACACCCGGGGTGGGTAGGGCAGAGCCCCCTGCTCCTCTATATTTACAGAGCTTCCCTCTCTGCAGCCTCTGCTCCATTTGTTGGTCATGTGACAGACCCATGGACACTGTAACTACAGTCCCAATACCTCTTCCAGAGTTGGGTCACCAAATCTTCTGTCCTCCCTGAATGTCTGCAGCAGCTCCCAACACAACCTCCAGAAAACCATCCACAGCACCTCCATTAACTTTACAATAGCAGAAGTAAGTCAAAAGCCCCTCACCTGTATGTTGGATGCCTGGTCCTTTTAAATAACACTAGAGGGGGTTCCTCCTGCTGCTGAATGTATTTTCAGCTGTGAGTGACTAACACAGGCGGTCAGTGGACATGCACAGACCAAGTTTCAGAGAAGTACATCAAAGCTGCTGCTGTGGTACATTGACATCACTTTCAAATCCACCCTCAAAGGAACAACACATACAAGGTACAATTGAGCTAGAGCTCTGCCCAGCTTGGGACAGTGTGCAGGCCACAGTAGAAGTGGCCGGCTGTGAAGACCACGCGAACAGCACATAGATGATACGACTGGGCTGGAGCCCCGCCCAGCATGGGATATTGTGCAGACCGCACTGGAAGTGACCGGCTGTGCGATTCACATCACTTTATGGATAACCAGCTTCTGTACCGTCAGCAGCTGTCTTGCTGCGGAGTCTATAATCCTGTCTCGGGACACATACAGATAAAGAAATTCACTTTACAAGGAGAACTGAAAAAAGAGTGAAGTCGAAAGATTTGCAGGAAGATATGGATTGGAGAGGGGAAAGTGAATAAATGGAGGGCTGAGGCCATGGAGAGATTCAAACATAAGAATGAGAATATTAAAATTAAGGTGCTGTCAGACCGGTAGCCAATGCAGTGATGACCACACTAGAGTCTTGTCCAGCATGGGGCACTGTGCTGACTGTACTAGAGCCCTGCCCGGTATGGGGCGCTGTGCAGTTTCAGCAGCAGATGGACTGAGACAGGGATGAAGTTAGCGATGTTACCGAGGTGGAAATAGACGGTTGTAATGATATCCTGAAAATGAGGTTAAATCTCATTTTGTGGTCAAATGTGACACCAAGGTTGCAAACAGACTGTTTGAATCTCAGACTGTCACCAGGGAGAGGGATGGAATCAATAGCAAGGGAACAGAGTTGGAGTGGGGAGTCCAAACAATGGCTTCAGTCTTCCCAATATTTAATTGGAGGAAATTTCTGCTCATCCAGTACTGGATGTCGGATAAGTAGTCTGATAATTAAACAACAGTGGAGAAGTGGAGATAGGTGATGGTGAGGTAAACTTTATGGAGGTCTTTGATGAAACAATGGAGAGGTTTGATGAGGGTGGTGTGATTGAAGTTATATTTATATGGACTTTCAACTGTGTTTGATCAAGTGTCATTCAATAGACAGCTTAACGAAACTGAACCCTATGGATTAAAGGGGCAATGACAGTGTTTTTTTTTAATTCATTCACGGGATGTGGGCGTCGCTGGCCAGGCCAGCATTTATTACCCATCCCTAATTGTCCTTGAGAAGGTGGTGGTGAGCTGCCTTCTTTAACCGCTGCAGACCATGTGGGGTAGGTAAACCAACAGTGCTGTTAGGATTATGACCCAGTGACAGTGAAGGAATGGCGATATAGTTCCAAGTCAGCATGATGTGTGACTTGGAGGGAAACTTGCAGGTGGTGGTGTTTCCATGTATTTGCTGCCCTTGTCCTTCTAGTTCGTAGAGGTCGCGGGTTTGGAAGGTGCTGTCTAAGGAGCCTTGGTGCATTGCTGCAGTGCATCTTGTAGATGGTACACATTGCTGCCACTGTGCGTCAGTGGTGGAGGGACTGAATGTTTGTAGATGGGGTGCCAATCAAGCGGGCTGCTTTGTCCTGGATGGTGTTAAGCTTCTTGAGTGTTGTTGGAGCTTCACCCATCCAGGCAAGTGAAGAGTATTCCATCACACTCCTGACTTGTGCCTTGTAGATTGTGGACAGGCTTTGGGGAGTCAGGAGGTGAGTTACTCGCCTCAGGATTCCTAGCCTCTGACCTGCTCTTGTAGCCACAGTATTTATATTAGAACATGAGAACATTAGAACATTACAGCGCAGTACAGGCCCTTCGGCCCTCGATGTTGCGCCGACCTGTGAAACCATCTGACCTACACCATTCCATTTTCACCCATATGTCTATCCAATGACCACTTAAATGCCCTTAAAGTTGGCGAGTCTACGACTGTTGCAGGCAGGGCGTTCCACGCCCCTACTACTCTCTGCTACTGGCTACTCCAGTTCAGTTTCTGGTCAATGGTAGCCCCTAGGATGTTGATAGTGGGGCATTCAGCGATGGTAATGCCATTAAATATCAAGGGGAGATGGTTAGATTCTCTCTTGTTGGAGTTGGTCATTGCCTGGCACTTGTGTGGCACGAATGTGACTTGCCACTTATCAGCCCAAGCCTGGATATTGTTCAGGTCTTGCTGCATTTCTGCACGGACTGCTTCAGTATCTGAGGAGTCGCAAATGGTGCTGAACATTGTGCAATCATCAGCAAACATCCCGACTTCTGACCTTATGATTGAAGCTCATTGATGAAGCAGCTGAAGATGGTTGGGCATAGGACATTGCCCTGAGGAACTCCTGCAGTGATGTCCTGGAGCTCTTAGCTCTGTCTATCGCATGCTGCTTACTCAGTTTGGCATGCAAGTAGTCCTGGGTTGTAGCTTCACTAGCTTGACACCTCATTTTGAGATATGCTTGGTGCTGCTCCTGGCATGCCCTCCTGCACTCTTCATTGAACCAGGGTTGGTCTCCTGGCTTGATGGTAATGGTAGAGTGGGGAATATGCCGGGCCATGAGGTTACAGATTGTGGTTGAGTACAATTCTGCTGCTGCTGATGGCCCACAGCGCCTCATGGATGCCCTGTTTTGCATTGCTAGATCCGTTCGAAATCTATCCCATTCAGCACGGTGATAGTGCCACACAACACAATTGACGGTATCCTCAATGTGAAGGCGGGACTTCATCTCCACAAGGACTGTGCGGTGGTCACTCCTACCAATACTGTCATGGACAGATGCATCTGTGGCAGGCAGATTGGTGAGGACGAGGTCGAGTATGTTGTTCCCTCGTGTTGGTTCCCCCACCACCTGCCGCAGACCCAGTCTAGCAGCCATGTCCTTTAGGACTCGGCCAGCTCGGTCAGTAGTGGTGTTACCGAGCCACTCATGGTGATGGACATTGAATTCCCCCACTCAGAGTTCATTTTGTGCCCTTGCCACCCTCAGTGCTCCCTCCAAGTGCTGTTCAACATGGGGGAGTACTGAGTCATCAGCTGAGGGAGAGCAGTAGGTGGTAATCAGTAGGAGGTTACCTTGCCCATATTTGACCTGATCCCATGAGATTTCATGAGGTCCGGAGTCGATGTTGAGGACTCCCAGGGCAACTCCCTCCCTACTGTATACCACTGCGCCACCACCTCTGCTGCGTCTGTCCTGCCGGTGGGACAGGACGTACCCGGGATATTGTCTGTAAGGTATGATTCCGTGAGTATGACTATGTCAGGCTGTTGCTTGACTAGTCTGTGGGCAGCTCTCCCAACTTTGGCACAATTTCACAGATGTTAGTAAGGAGGACTTTGCAGGGTCGACAGGGCTGGGTTTGCCGTTGTCGTTTCCGGTGCCTAGGTCCATGCCGGGTGGTCCGCCCAGTTTCATTCCTTTTTATAGACTTTGTAGCGGTTAGTTACAACTGAGTGCCTTGCTAGACCATTTCAGAGGGCATGTTAGAGGTAACCACATTGCTGTGGGTCTGGAGTCACATATAGGCCAGACCAGGTAAGGACATCAGATTTCCTTCCCTAAAGGACATTAGTGAACCAGATGGGTTTTTACAACAATCGACAATAGTTTCATGGCCATCTTTAGACTAGTTTTAATTCCAGATTTTTTTTTATTACTTTCAAATTCCACCTTCTGCTGTGGTGGGATTCGAACCCATGTCCCCAGAGGAATACCCTGGGTCTCTGGTTACTAGCTAGTCCAGTGGCAATATAACATTGGCTAATGAAGAGTCAACAGAGAGAAGTGGTGAAAAGTTGTTGTTCAGACTCGATGGCAGTATACAGTGGTGTTCCTCAGCTGGGCTACGAAGATGGAGTTCAACCTGGAAAAGTGTGAAGTGATTCACTTTAGAAGGTCGAATTTGAATGCGGAATACAGGCTTAAAGAAAGGATTCTTGGTAGTGTGGAGGAACAGAGGGATCTTGGGGTCCATGTCCATAGATCGCTCAAAGTTGCCACCCAAGTTGATAGGGTTGTTAAGAAGGCGTATGGTGTGTTGGCTTTCATTAACAGGGGGATTGAGTTTAAGAGCCGCGAGGTTATGCTGCAGCTCTGTAAGGTTCAACCAGAAATAGAATATTGTGTTCAGTTCTGGTCGCCTCATTATAGGAAGGATGTGGAAGCTTTAGAGAGTGTGCAGAGGAGATTTACCAGGATGCTGCCTGGACTGGAGGGCATGTCCTACGAAGAAAGATTGAGGGAGCTAAGGCTTTTCTCATTGGAGCGAGGAAGGATGAGAGGTGACTTGAAAGAGATGATGAGAGGCATAGATCGAGTGGATAGTCAGAGACTTTTTCCCAGGGTGGAAAGGGCTATCACCAGGGGGCATAATCTTAAGATGATTGGAGGAAGGTTTCAGGGAGATGTCAGAGGTAGGTTCTTTACACAGAGAGTGGTGGGTGCGTGGAATGTGCCTCCAGCGGTGGTAGTAGAAGCAGATACGTTATGGGCATTTAAGCGACTCTTGGATAGGTACATGGATGATAGTAGAATGAAGGGTAGGTAGTTAGTTCGATCTTGGAGTAGGTTAAAGTTTCGGCACAACATTGTGGGCTGAAGGGCCTGTACTGTGCTGTACTGTTCTATGTTCTATGTTCGGTATTGGGACCACTGCTCTCTTTGCACTTGGAAAACCCAGGGTGGGGAGGGCAGAGCCTCCTCCTCCTCCCTCTTTACTGAGCTTCCCCTCTCTGCAGCCTCTGCTCCATTTGTTGGTCATGTTTCAGACCCAGAGACACTGTAACTGCAGTCCCCATACCTTGACCAGAGTTTTGTCAACAAATCCTCTGTCGTCCCTGAATATCTGCAGCAGCTCACAACACAACCTCCAGAAAACCGTTCACAGCACCTCCACTAACTTTACAATAGCAGAAATAAGTCAAAAGCCCCTCACCTGTAAGTTGAGTGCAAACGTACACACATACGAATGAGGAGCAGAAGTAGGCCATTCGGCCCCTCGAGCCTGCTCTGAAATTCAATAATAACATGGCTGATCTGGTTGTGTTTTGAATTCTAACTCCCCTCTTTCCCTGATAACCTTTCATTCTCTTGACTAACAAGAATCTTTCTCCCTCCACTTGTAAAATATTTCATGACCCCATCTCCACCACCTTCTGTGGCAGAGAGTTCCAAAGTCACACAAACCTCAGAGAGAAAAATGTTCTCCTCATCTCTGTCCTGAAGGGGCGACCCATAATTTCAAAACAGTGCCCCAAAGTTCTCGACTCACCCACAAGAGGAAACATCCTTTCCACTTCCACCTTGTCAAGACCTTTCAGATTCTTGTAAACCTCAATCAAGTCTCCCCTCACTCTTCTAAACTCCAGTGAAAACAAGCCTGTCTGTCCAACCTTTCCTCATAAGACAACCCGCTCATTCCTATTATCACTAAACTACCTCTGAACCGCCTCTAAAGTATTCACATCCTCCCTTAAATAAGGAGACCCAAACTCTAGACATTATTCGAGATGTGGTCTCACCAATGCCCTGTATAACTGAAGCATCACATGCTGCCTTTTATTTTCAATTCCTCTTGTAATGAAGGATAGCATTCCATTCGACTTCTTTATTACTTTCTGTACCTACCTACTAACTGTTTGTGACTCATGCATTAGAACACCGAGATCCCTAAGCACCTCGGAATTTTGCGGCGTCCTACCAAAGTGAACAACTTCACATTTTCCCACATTATACTCCATCTGTGAGATTGTTTTCCCACTCATGCAACCTATCTTTATCGGTCTGCAACCTCCTTATGTCCTCTTCACAACATACTTTCCGATCTATCTTTGTGCCACCTGCAAATTTAGCTAACATGCAATCGCTTCCCTCATCTAAGTCATTAATATAAATTGTAAAAAGTTGAGGCCCCCTGCACAGACCCCTGATGGACTCCACTTGTCACATCCTGCTAATCTGAAAATGACCCATTTATGCAGACCCTCTGTTTTCTGCAACTGGCTAATCTTCGATCCAAGCTAATATGTTACCCCCTACACATGAGCTCCTACTTTGCACAATCACCTTTTATGTGACATCTAGTCTAATGCCTTCTGGAAATCCAAGCGCAGTCGGTCAAAGGGCTCCCCTTTATCCATATTGCATGTTACTCCTTCAAAGAACTTCAATAAATTAGTTCAGGATGATTTCCCTTTCACAAAACCATGCTGTCTATTCGCGATTACCTTGAGTTTTTCTTAAGTGCCCAGCGAAAGCCTCCTTAATGATCGATTCTAACACCTTCCCCTTAACAGATGTCAAACTAACTAACATATAGTTGCCTGTTTTCTGCCTCCCCCTCTTCTTGAATAGAGGGGTTATATTTGCTACTTTCCAGTCAGATGGAATCTTTCCAGAGTCTAGCGAATTTTGAAAAAATAACACCCACACATCTACTACCTCATTAGCCACATCTTTTAAGACCCTAGGATGAAGTCCATCAGGACCCGGGGACTTGTCAGCCCGCAACTCCATAAGTTTGCTCAGTAAAGATTCCCTGGTGATTGTATTTTCACCAAGGTCCTCTCTTCCTTCCACCTCCTGATTTACAGCTATTACTGGCATGTTTCGTGCATCCTCTATAGTGAAGACCGTATCAAAATATTTGTTCATTGCATCCACCGTTTCCTTATTATCTACTACTAACTTTGCACTCTCACTGTCCAGAGGAGGAACACTCTCTTTACTTATTCTTGTCCTTTTTAAATACCTGTAGAAACTCTTGCTATCCATTTTTACATTTCTCGCTAGCTTCCTCTCATACTCTAATGTCTTTCTCCTGATTAACCCTTTAGTCATTGTCTGCTGTTCTTTATATTCTGACCAATCATTAGAACTGCCACTCATTTCTGCACAATGATATGCCTTTAACTTCAGTGTCATGTTTTCCTTAACTTCGTTAGTTAACCGCAGACGGTGGCTCCTTCCCCTTATAGTAGGAATATACTTATTCTGGAGTATTTTGAAATATCCCCATAAATTTCTGCCACTGCTTCTCTAATTATATACCTCCAAGCCTAGTAACCCAGTTCACTTCAGCTAGCTCAGTTTTCATGCCCGAATACTTTCCCTTATTCAAGTTTAAAATACTAGTCTTAGACCCACTCTTCTCACTTTCAAACTGGATGTAAAATTCAGTCACAGTGTGGTCGCTGCTACCTAGAGGTGCCTTTACTCTGAGGTCATTAATTAATCCTGTCACATTACATTATATCAAAACTAATTTAACCTGCTCTCTGATTGTGTCTAGAACGTGGTGCTCTAAGAAACTATCCCTAAAACATTCTATGCACTCCTCATCCAGGCTATTATTCCAAATATGATTTTTCCAGTTTATGTGTAGATTAAAATCATCCATGATTATTGCCGGACCTCTATCATAAGCAAACGATATTTCTTCTTGTATAATATGTTTTATATTGTGATTACTGTTAGGAGACCTGCAGACCACTCCCACTGGGCACTTCTTTCCCCTGCTAATCCTCATCTCCACCCAAACCGATTCGACACCCTGATATCCTGTACCAAGTTGATCTCGAACTAATGCACCAATACCATCCTTGATTAACAGTGCTAACCCTCCACCTTTACCTAGCTTCCTATTCTTCTTGAATGTCATATACCCCTCAATATTCTGGACCAGGATGCCTGGTCCTTTTAAAAAACACCAGAAGGGTTTATTCATGCTTCTGAATGTATCTTCAGCTGTGAGTGAGTAGCACAGGCGGTCAGTGGTCATGCACAGACCAGGTTTCAAAGGCGTACATCAAAGCTGCTGGAATGGGACATTGGCGTCACTTCAAACCCCTCCTCAGACTAACAGCAAATGCACAGTATACACAGGCTACATCCCTGCACAGCATGGGGCACTGTGCTGGCCATACTAGAAGTGGTCGCCTGTTCCATTCACATCATTTTACAGATCCAGGTTTCTGTAATATTGGCACCAGTGGTGCCATAGAGTAAAAATCACAGCCGGAGGAGACAGGGAGGGGAAAGCAAATCACTTTCAAAAGGGAATTGGAAACAAAGCCTCAAAGGCATAAGATTACAATGATATGAGACTGGAGAGGGGAATGGGATTAATTGGAGGGGTGAGGCCATGGAGAGATTCAAACGCAAGAATGAGAATATAAAAATTAAGGTCCTGCCAGACCAGGAAGAAACGTAGATCAGTGAGCACAGGGGTGATGGGTGATTGGGATTTGCTGTGAGTTTGGATACAGGCAGCAGAGTTCTGGAAGGGCTGGTGTTTATGGAGGTTTATAACTGGGAGAGTGTCAAGGATAGAATTGGAAAAGTCAAGTGTGGATTTAAGAAAGGCATAGATGAGTATTTATTCAGCAGATGGGCTGAGGCAGAGGTGGAGACGGGTGATATTACAGAGGTGGTTGTCGGCAGGGTGGGTGATGGAGAGAATGTGGAGATGAACTCAGCTCAGAGTCAACTGGATGCCAGAGGTCGCAAACAGTCTATTTCAGCCTCAGACATTGGTCAGTGAGGGGAATGCAGATGGTGGATAGGGAATGGAGTTTGTGACAGTGACTGAATGCAATGTCTTTGGACTTCCCAAGATTTACATGACAAGAACATTAAATCAGTGAAATATGATTTATAGTTCTAAACGTTGGATAAAGAGACTTACCAGGGACACCAACAATAGCGAGGATGGGATAATAAATCGTTTGAATCATCATCAGTGCATAATAGATCCGATCATCTAATGTTAGCCAAAAATAATCTGCAGTAACTAGGCCAAACCAAGAGGAGAAACTCCTGCTTCCCATTGTAGTAACATCCCAATCTACTGTTCTCAGATTCTGACCCATTGTCATAACATTCCAATCTAATGTTCTCAGATTCTGATCTACCCTCTCTCTCTCTCTCGAACTGCTGATCCTGAAAGTGCCGGGAAGCTGCTGGGAATAACACATTGACAGGAGCCCTGTATTAATAGAAGCTGGAAACCCTCCAGTGACAAATGTGGGGTCCATGGTGACTTACATTAGTAACAGTAACTGAACAAACAAGTTCAGTTAACCCCTTTCAATCCACCAATTTTTGCCCTGCCCTGGCAGCAGCAGTAGTAGACTCGCCAACCTTAAGGGCATTTAAGTGGTCATTGGATAGACATATGGATGAAAATGGAATCGTGTAGGTCAGATGGTTTCACAGGTCGGCGCAACATCGAGGGCTGAAGGGCCTGCACTGCGCTGTAATGTTCTAATTCTAATTCTAATAAAGTGGAACATGTCTGAATTGGATGTGTGCGGGGGTGCTGAGGGAAGGAACTGGCCAGAATCTTCCAACCCTCCTTGGGTATGAGCCTGGTGCCAGAGACAGGAGGGTTCTAAATGTTACACACTGTTTTAAAAAAGGAGAGATGCGGTAAACCGTGTAATTACTGACCAGTCAGTCTAACGTCGCTGGTGGGAAATTTCTGGAGTTCACAGCCCAGGACAAAAGCATTCGTTGCTTGAAAAAAAACACCGGACAATGAATGGACGGTAGCAGGGATATGGTAATGACAAATCATGTCTAGCAAAGCTCAACAACAGCAACTTACATTTCTTGGTCAAAGCAGAATGTCTTAAGTAGTGGTTTAAGGGAGGAAAGTGAGGCATAGAAGCAGTGACAGTGGTATAGTGACGATGTCACTGAACTAGAATCCCAGAGGTACAGGCTGATGCCCTCGGTTCAAATCCCACTATGGCAGCTGGTGGGAATTAAAATTCAATCAATTAATAATTTCAACTGATTAATAAAAATCTGGAAATGAAAACTATTCTCAGTAATGGTGTCACGAATCTATCATTGACTGGTGTAAAAACCGATCAGATTTACTAATGTCCGCTAGGGAAGAAAATCTGCTGTCCTTACCTGATCTGGCCTACATCTGACTCCAGACCCACAGCAATGTGGTTGACTCTGAACTGCCTTGTGAAATGTCCAAACAAGTCACGCAATTGTCAGGGCGATTAGCGATGGGAACAAATGCTGGCCTTGCCAGCGAAGCCCACATCTCACACAATAATAACAAAAAGTGGTGTAGGGAGGGAATTCCAGAGCTTTGGGCCTCGGCAGCTGAAGACCTGGCTGGCAGTGGTGCAATGATGAAAATCAAGCATACACAAGAGCCCAGGATTAGAGGAGTGCAAATATCTTGGAGGGTTGTGGGGCTGGTAGAGAATACAGAGATAAGGAGGGGTGAGAAAATGGAGAGAGTTGGAAACACGGTTGAGAATTTCAAAATCAAGACATGGCCTGACTGGAAGCTGATGTACGTCAGTGATTGGGAACGGGACTTGGTGCGGGTTAACACAAGAGCAGCAGAGTTTGGATGACCTCAAGTTTACAGAGAGTAGAATGTGTGAGACAAGCCACGAGTGTGTTAAAATCTGGAATAGAAAGCTAGTCTCAGTCATGGCGCCATGAAACTATTAGCGATTTTTTTTATTAAACACCATCTGATTCACTAATGTCCTTTAGAGAATGAAATCTGCCGTCCTTTCCTGGTCTAGCCTACATGTGACTCCAGACTCACAGCAATGTCATTGACTCGCAACTGCCCTCTGAAAGGGCCTAGCATCTCACTCTGTTTAGGGATTTGAAAAGAAGGCTGAGCGTTTTACAATTGAGGAGTTGCTGGCCAGGATCCAATGTAGGTCAGTGAGTACAGAGGGTGATGGGTGAATAGGACTTGGTGTGAGTTCGGCAGCAGTGTTTTGGATCACCTCAAGTTTATGGAGGGTAGGATGTGGGAGAACAGCCAGGAGTGTGTTGGAATAGTCAAGTCTACAGGTAACACAGGCAAGGGGGTGGGGACGGGGTGGTGTTATATCAGCAGAAGAGCTGAGAGACGGGCAAAGCTGGCTGAAGATACGGAGGTGGAAATAGGCTGTTTTAGTGATAGTGTGAATATTTAGCAGGAAGCTCATTGTAGGGTCAACTATGACATCACTTTGTGAACAGTTTGGTTTAGTCTCAAAGAGTTGGCAAGTAGAGGGATGGAGTCTGTTGCTAGGAAATGTTTGATGTGGGGTTTGAAAACAGTGGCTTCATTCTTCCTAATATTTAATTGGCATGGCAGATATGTAAGGTGATACTTTGTGGGAAGATTTTGTTGATATTATTTATTCATGGATTGTGGGTGTCGCTGGCTGGGCCAGCATTTATTGCCCATCCCTAAATTGCCCTTGAGAAGGTGATGGTGAGCTGCATGTGGATGAATGCGGAGAGATAATACAAGGTAAATGACACAACTTTAAAGGTGGTGAGAATAACAGAGAGACATGGGGTGTTTGTGTACAATCTTTGACGTTAGTTGGACAGGTTAACAAACAGTTAACGAAGCAAATAGATTCCTAGGCTTTATTAATAGAGACACAGAGTAGAATAGTCAGGATGTTATGTTACACCTATAGAAAAGACGAGCACGGCTCCACCTGGAGTATTGTGTCCAATATGGGAACCACACTTTAGGAAGGACAGGAAACGTTTGGAGAGGAGACAGAAGAGTTTTACTGGAACTTTTCCAGGGATGAGGGATTACAGTTATGTAGCTGGGATTGTTTACCTCAGAGCAGGGAAATTTAAAAGAAGATCTGATAGAGATGTTTAACATTATGAAGGATTTAGATAAATTAAATAAAGTGAAACCGTTTCCAATGTGTGAGGGGCCATTAACCAGAGGACACAGATTTACGGTGATTGGAAAAAAGAAGCAGAGGTGACACGAGGATTGTTTTTAGACAATGGGTGTTTGGGATTTGCAATGTATTGTTTGATAGGCTGAAGGAAACAGATTCAACAGTAGATTCCAAAAGGGAAATGCATAAATATCTTAAGGAGAATAAAAGGAAGGATCTGGGAAAGAGCCAGGGTGTGGGACGAACTGGAAGCTTTTCAAAAGGGCCAGCACAGAATAAATGGACCAAATGGCCTCATTCAATGCAATGCTATTCTGTGTTTCTCTGATTTCTCCTGCCTGCATTTTCTCATTACCCCTATCCTTTCAACATGCGTTTGATAAAGTACCACATAACAGCCGTGTTACCAAATTAGAAACACTTGGGATTAAAGGACCAATGTCAGCCGTGGCTCAATTTGTAGCTCTCTCACCTTTCCGTCACAAGCTTCTAGGATCAAGGGTCACTGCAGGACTTGATGACAAGAATCAAGGCTGACACTGCAATGCAGTACTGAGGGAGTGTCGCACTGTCAGATGTGCCATCTTTTGAATTAAACATTAAACCAAGGCCACATCTGCCCTCTCAGATGGATGTTAAATATCCCATCGCTCTATGTAGAAGCAGAGCAGGGGAATTATTCCCGCTGTCCTGGTCAATATGTATCCTTCAATCAACATCACAAAAACAGATCTGATCATTATCACATTGCTTCCCCTCTCGGCAGCCTCTGCTCCATTTGTTGGTCATGTTACTGACCCAGAGACACTGTAACTACAGTCCCCCTATATCGTCCACATTTGGGTCACCAAATCCTCTATCCTCCCTGAATGTCTGCAGCAGCTCACAACACAACCTCCAGAAAACCATCCACAGCACCTCCACTAACTTTACAATAGCAGAAGTCAGTCAAAAGTCCCTCACCTGTCAGTTGGATGCCTGATCCTTTTAAATAACACTAGAGGGGGTTCCTCGTGCTGCTGAATGTATGTTCAGCTGAGAGTGACTAACACAGGCGGTCAATGAACATGCACAGAACAAGTTTCAAAGACGTACAACAAAGCTGCTGGAATGGCTGATTGACACCATATTATGACCCCTCCTCACGCTACAGACACACACACTTTGCACCCACGGTAGCACCCCGGCCAGCCTGGGTGTCCTGTACAATGTGCTGGATGTGACCGGCTGTGCAGCTCACACCATTTTATGGATCCAAACTTCCACAGCACTAGTGGAGCTGGAGAGCTGAAATGTGTGGTCAGGGAGAGAAACAGAGGGAAATAAACTCACTTTAAAAAGGGAATTAGCAAAACACTTTAAGATAAACAAGCTTCAGGAATATTGGAAATGGGCAGGGGATTAGGATAATCAGAGGGGTGATGCCATGGAGGGATTTGATCATATGAGTGAGAATATTAAATTTGAGGTGTTACTGGACCAAGAGCCAATGTCGGTCAGTGAGCACAAGGATGTTGGGTGAACAGAATTTAATGTAAATTAGAAGATGGCAGCAGAGTTTTAAATTACCACAAGGTTACAGTGAGTAGAATGTGGGAGACCAGCCAAGAGTGTGTTAGAATAGTCAAGCCTCGATGTAACAAAGGCATGGATGAGGGTTTCAGCAGCAGATGAGCTGATGTGACCGCTCTCTTTCCCTCACTCTCTATCTTTTTCTGTTTCTCTCTCTGTCGCCCTCACTTGTTCTGCCCCCCTTCCCCCCCCACCCCCCGCCCTTAGGATCTTATATGTCGCCTTTTACACTTCTAAACTCCAGCTGATGTACGCCTAGTCTCTGCAGCCTTTCCTCATAAGACAGCACACCCATTCCAGGTATTAGTCTAGAAATCCTTCTCTGAACTGCGTCCAACGCATTTACATCCTTCCTTAAATAAGGTGGTCAGTACTGTACACAATACTTCAGATGCAGTTTCATCAATGCCTGTACAACTGAAACATAGCCTTTCTACCTTTGCATTCAACTGCTCTCCCAATAAGCAGTTCTATTAGCTTTCCTAAACACTTGCTGAACCTTCATGCTAACATTTGTGATTCACAAACTAGGACATCCAGATCCCTTTGCATCCCAGAGCTTTGCAGTCTCTCACCATTCAGATATTGTGTTTATTTTTTTTAAATTCTTCCTGCCAATATGGGCAATTTCACATTTCCCCCTATTATACCCCATTTGTCATATCTTTTCCCTCTCACTTAACCTATCTACATCCCTTTTTAGCCGCCTTATGTCCTCTGCACAGCGTACTTTCCGACCTATCTTTGTGTCATCAGCAAATTTAGCACCCATACCTTTGGACCCTTCATCCAAGTCATTTATATAAATTGTAAAAGGTTGAAGTCGCAGCACTGATCCCTGTGGCAACCACTCATTACATCTTGCCAACCAGGCAATTACCAATTCATGCCTACTCTCTGTTTCCTGTTAGCTAGCCTATCTTCTATCCATGCCAATATGTCACCCCCTATACCATGGACTTTTATATTCCACAATAACCTTTGATGTGGCACATTATCAAATGCCTTCTGGTAATCTAAGTACAGTACATCCACCGGCTCCCCTTTATCCACAGCACATGTTATTTCTTCAAGAACGCTAATAAACTGGTTAAACATGATTTTCCTTTCACAAAACCATGTTGATTCTGCCTGATCACGTTGAATTTCTCTACGTGCCCTGCTATAACATATTTGATACTAGCTTCCAGCAATTAATCCGTATCCAGAAAGACTTTTTCACCTGTTACAGGTCATATGTCTACTGTTTCCAATTAGATTATGTCCTGTATTTGAACTGTTATTACTTAATTAACTGCTTGTGAACCTTTTCCCTCCTTTTGGTTAATCTGTGACCGTTGATCAGATCTTACAGTGGTGTCGGAGAGGGATCACAGAGATCGGGATCATAGGCTTAGTTTACTTGGTTTGTGAGTAATGTCAAACTCAGTTGAGCGATCATTGCTGGGAATGTGTAGGAGCTTTGGAGACAGAGAGGGATTACAATCAGTCAAATGCCTGTGGTTATTGCGAAGTCTGGGTAAGAATTTGTGACAGAGAGCTGGAGAGAGAGAATGTACACTCAAAGACATGTGATCAGCATTGGGACTGGCTCAGAAATCTCAAAATTGATGTCTTAGGCAAATTTGGAGATTCTACTCTGCATTCCAATAGCTAAGTCATTTATATATCACAAAAACGCAATGGTCCCAACACTGACCTTTGGGGAACACCCACTGTCTAACATCCTCCAAACTTAAAAACAACCATTTATTACCACTCGCTGTTTTCTGTCCTTAATTCAATTTGACAATGATCCTCTTATTCCATGAGCCTCAATTTTGCTAACCAGCCTTTTACGTGGTACCTTATTAAACACTTTCCTAAAATACATATACACAAAATCCACGGCATTCCCTTCATCAACCGTCTCCGTTACTTCATCAAAACCTTCAACTAAATGAGTGAAGTATGATCTGCCTTTACTGGAGTGTGTAAGAGATGGGTTTCTGGAGAAGTACATTGAAGGATTAACTTAGAATCGGGCTATTTTATGGAACGAGAAAGGGTTAGTTAATAACATTGCTGTAAATGGGCTTTTGCGAAATAATGGCTATATTATGATAACATTTCACATTCCATTTGAATATGTTAATTTTGAAACTAGGGTGTTAAACCTGAAAAAGGGAAACTATGAAGGTCCGAGGGGCAAATTGGCAATTTAGTGTTGGAAAAGAGGTAGTACTTGAAAAGTTAACTGGATTGAAGGTTGATAAATCCCTGGACCAGATGAGCTACATCCCAGAGTGTTGAAGGAGGTGGCAATATAGATGGTGGATGTATTGGTTGGTATCTTTCAAACTTCTATAGATTCTGGAAGAGATCCGAAAGACTGGAAAGTAGCAAATGTAACCCCACAATTTAAGAAGTGTGGGAGAGGGAGAATGAGAACTACAGACCTGTTAGTTTGATGTCAGTAATAGGGAAAACGTTAGAATTTATTGTAAAGGATGTAATAACTGGACACTTAGAAAATAATGGTAAAATTGGCGGAGTCAACGTGGATTTATGAAAGGGGTATCATGTGCAACAAACCTGTTGAAGTCTTTTGAGGATGTTACTTGCAGCATTACTAAAGGAGAACCAGTGGATGTGGCGTATTTGGATTTACAGAAGGCTTTTGATAAGGTCCCACACAGGAGGTTAGTAAACAAAATTACAACGCATGGGATTGGGAGTAGGAATAAACGGGTCATTCTCAGGATGGCAGGCTCTTACGAGTGGGAGTAACACAAGGATCAGCACAAGGACCACAGCTGTTCACAATCTATATAAATGATTTGAATGTGGGGATCAAATGTAATATTTACAAATTTGCTGATGATACAAAACTAGGTGGGAAAGTAAGTTGTGAAGAGGATGCAAGGAGGCTTCAAGCGGATTTGGATAGGATAAGTGAACGAACATGAACATGGCAGCTGGAATATATTATGAATAAGTGTCAAGTGATCCACTCTGGTAAAACAGAGACAGAAATACAGTATATTTTTTGACTGGGGAGAGGTTGGGAAGTGTTGATTTCCAAAGGGACGTGGGTGTCCTTGTTCATGAGTCACTAAAAGCTCGTGTGCAGGTGCACCAATCAGTTTGGAAGGCAAATGGTATGTTGGCTTCCATCTCAAGCGGTTTTGAGTGCAGGAGTAAAGATGTCTGGCTGCAATTGTATACAGCCTTGGTGAGACTGCACCTGGAGTATTGCTTACAGTCTTGGTCTCCTTGTCTAAAGAAGGATATATTTGCCATGCAGGGAGTACAACTGATGTTCAGCAGACTATCCCTGGGATGGCAGGATTGTCTTATGAGGAGAGATTGAGAAAACTGGGCCTGTATTCTCTCGAGATTCAAAAAATGTGAAGTGATCTCATACAACATTTTTACAGGGGGTGACGGGGTGGATGCAGATCGGATGTTTCCCCTGGGTGGTGAATCTTGAACCAGGGGACATAATCTCAGAATAAGGGGTAAGCAATTTAAGACTGAGATGAAGAAGAATTTCTTCACTCAGAGGGAGGTAAATCTTTGGAATTCACCACCACAGAGGCTGTGGAAGATCAACACTGAGCATGTTCAAGACAGAAATCAATGGATTTAGGGAGACTAATCACATCAAGGGATACAGGGATAGCACGGAAAAGTAGCGTTGAGGTAGATGATCAGACATGATCTAGAACAAAGAACAATGAAAATTACAGCACAGGAACAGGCCCTTCGGCCCTCCAAGCCTGCGCCAATCCAGATCCTCTACCTAAACATGTCGCCTATTTTCTTAGTGTCTGTATCTCTTTGCTTCCTGCCCATTCAAGTATCTGTCTAGATACATCTTAAAAGACGCTATCGTGCCCGCGTCTACCACCTCCGCTGGCAACGCATTCCAGGCACCCACCTCCCTCTGCGTAAAGAACTTTCCACGCATATCCCCCCTAAACTTTTCCCCTCTCACTTTGAACTCGTGACCCCTAGTAATTGAATCCCCCACTCTGGGAAAAAGCTTCTTGCGATCCACCCAGTCTATACCTCTCATGATTTTGTATACCTCAATCAGGTCCCCCCTCAACCTTTGTCTTTCGAATGAAAATAATCCTAATCTGCTCAACCTCTCTTCATAGCTAGTGCCCTCCATACCAGGCAACATCCTGGTGAACCTCCTCTGCACCCTCTCCAAAGCATCCACGTCCTTTTGGTAATGTGGCGACCAGAACTGCACGCAGTATTCCACATGTGGCCGAACCAAAGTCCGATACAACTGTAACATGACCTGCCAACCCTTGTACTCAATACCACGTCCGATGAAGGAAAGCATGCCGTATGCCTTCTTAACCACTCTATTGACCTGCGTTGCCACCTTCAGGGAACAATGGAGCTGAACACCCAAATCTCTCTGCGCATCAATTTTCCCCAGGACTTTTCCATTTACTGTATAATTCACTCTTGAATTGGATCTTCCAAAATGCATCACCTCGCATTTGCCCTGATTGAACTCCATCTGCCGTTTTTCTGCCCAACTCTCCAATCTATTTATATTCTGCTGTATTCTCTGACAGTCCCCTTCACTATCTGCTACTCCACCAATCGTAGTATCGTCTGCAAACTTGCTAATCAGACCACCTATACTTTCCTCCAAATCATTTATGTATATCACAAACAACAGTGGTCCCAGCACGGATCCCTGTGGAACACCACTGGTCACACGTCTCCATTTTGGGAAACTCCCTTCCACTGCTACACTCTGTCTCCTGTTGCCCAGCCAGTTCTTTATCCATCTGGCTAGTACACCTTGGACCCCAAGCGCCTTCACTTTCTCCATCAGCCTACCATGGGGAACCTTATCAAACGCCTTACTGAAGTCCATGTATATGACATCGACAGCCCTTCCCTCATCAATCAACTTTGTCACTTCCTCAAAGAATTCTATTAAGTTGGTAAGACATGACCTTCCCTGCACAAAACCATGTTGCCTATCACTGATAAGCCCATTTTCTTCCAAATGGGAATAGATCCTATCCCTCAGTATCTTCTCCAGCAGCTTCCCTACCACTGACGTCAGGCTCACCGGTCGATAATTACCTGGATTTTCCCTGCTACCCTTCTTAAACAAGGGGACAACATTAGCAATTCTCCAGTCCTCCGGGACATCACCCGTGAATAAGGATTCTAATTGAATGATGGAGCAGGGTCGATGGGCTGAATGGCCTACTCCTGCTCCTATGTTCCTTCAAACACGTGATTGTTTTCCTTCATTAACTCGAACCTCTCCAAGTTTCTGTTGATTTCTTCTCTAATTATTGCTTGTAAAACATTACTGATGTTCAACTAACTGGTCTGTAATTGCTTGGACTGTGCTCACAACATCATGAAGAAGATGCAGGTTTAAGGTAATTGGCAAAGAACCAGAGGCAAAATGAAGAGAATTTTCTTACACAGTGAGTTGCCAAATTTAGAGCCCCCGGTTATCTAGAAACATACAGGGTAAGATAAATCAGATAAAAGAAAGCTTATGACAGGCACAAACAAATAATACTTCCGAAAGCTGAGAGGAGTAAAGAAAGTGCAGGGGTGAAGTAAAAAAACGAAATTAGAAAAGCAAAGAGAGGGCATGAAAAAATATTGGCAGGTAAAATCAAGGAAAACCCAAAGATGCTTTATCAGTACATGAAGAATAAAGGGATAACTATGGAAAGGGGAGGGCCTATCAGAGATGTAAAAGGTAGTTTGTGCATGGATGCAGAAGATGTTGGCAGGGTCCTTCATGGGTTTTATGTCTCTGTCTTCATAAAAGAGAGGGATGATGCAGAAATTGTAGTTAAAGAGGAGGAGTGTGAAATATTAGATACAATCAGCATAACGAGAGAGGAAGTACTCGAGGGTTTGAAATCCTTGAAAGTGGATAAATCGCCAGGGCCGGATGGATCGTAGCTCAGGCGTTAAAGGAAGCGAGGGGGGAAATAGCAGATACTCTGAGGATCATCTTCACATTCTCACTAGATACAGGCGAGGCAGTAGACGATTGGAGGTCTGTGAACATAGTGCCAGTTTTTAAAAATGGTGCGAAGGATAGGCCAAATAATTAGAGGCTGGTCAGTCTGACCTAAAGGACTGTTACCCGACCCAAACCCGACGAGACCCGACGTCATATGTCGGGTTCGGGTCGCTCTTCCGGATCCGGCTTTCGGACTCGGGTTGGGTCGGACACACACAGTACTAACTTTTGATCGGCTGGGAGGAAAAGGGAAGTTGAGTAAGTAAGCATTATAGTTTGAAAAGTCATCCTCAGCTGAGAGTCCGAGATATCAAGGAGGGAAACGTGCATCTGGACTCCACAGACTCTGAGTCTGCGCAGTGAGAAAGTGAGTGTTTCTATGATGTCACCACGCTCATGCTGCAGCTTCCTTCCATTCCATCCAAAAGTGCTAAGTCCAGTGAGTGCAATATGGTAGGGTCAGGCTCGGGTCCGATGTTGTTCTGTCAGGATCGGTCGGGTTTTATTTCCAGACCCGAGCAGGCCTGTAGTTGGACATCGGTGGGCAAATTATTAGAATCAATTCTCAGAGCAACGATAAACTGTCACTTACAAAGGCAAAGATTAATCAGGGATAGTCAGCATGGATTTGCTAAGGGAGGGTCTTGTCTTACTAACACAATTAAGTTTTTTGAGGAAGGAGCAAGAAGGATTGATAAAGGTAGTGCAGTGGATGTGGTCTACATGTATTTTAGTAAGGCGTTTGAAAAGGTTCCACATGGCAGACTGATCAGAACAGTGAAAGCTCATGAGATACAGGGGAATGTGGCAAGTTGCTTCCAAAATTGGATCAATGACAGGAAACAAAGGGTAATGGTCGACAGATGTTTCTTGTGAATGGAAAGCGGTGTCTAGTGGCGTTCCCAGGTCTCAGTGTTGGGTCCCTTGCAATTTGTGATGTACATTAATGCTTTGGACTTAAATGTGGGAGGCATGAGTGGAAATTTGCTGATGGCACAAAAATTGGTCATGTAGTTGATAGTGAAGAGGATAGCTGTGGACTCCAGAATGATATCAATGGATAAATGGTTTGGTTGAGTGGGCGGAAAAGTGGCAAATGGAAGTCAATCTGGGGAACTGTGAGGTAATGCAGTTGGGAAGGGCAAATAAATCTAAGGAATACACAACAGACAGGAGGATATTGAAAGGGGTAGAAGATGTTAGAGACCTTGGAGTGTTTGTCCACAGTTCCTGGAAGGTGGCAAGACAGGTAGACAGAGTGGTGAAGAAGGCATATGGAATGCTTTCCTTTACTGGCGGATATATAGAATACAAAAGTAGGGATGTAATGCTGGAATTGTATAAAACACTGGTTAGGCTACAGCTGGAGTATTGTGTACAGTTCTGGTCACCACATGACAGGAAGGACATAATTGCTTTGGAGAGAGTACAGAGAAGATTTTCAAGAATGTTACCAGTGATGGAAAATTGCATCCATGATGAAAGATTGGATAGGCTAAGATTGTTTTCTTTAGAACAGAGGAGACTGAGGGGTGACTTGATTGAGGTGTACAAAATTATGAGGGGGCCCAGATAGAGTAACAGGGAGGACCTGTTTCCCCTAGCGGGGAGGTCAATTACCAGAGGGCACAGATTTAATTGATTGATAGACGGATCAGAGGGGACATGAGGAAAAACCTTTTCACCTAGAGGGTGGTGGCTGTCTGGAATTCACTGCTAGGACGGTGGTGGAGGCAAAAACCATCAATTATTTTAATAGGTACCTGGACCTACACCTGAAGTGCTGCAACTGGCAAGGCCATGGACCAGCGGCTGGAAGATGGGATTAGATTGGGCGGCTAGTTTTTTCAGCCAGCAGAGACACGATGGGCTGAATATCCTCCTTTTGTGCGTTAACCCTTCCATGGATATTTGGTCCAATCTGTCTGTGGGTGGGATCTGGAATTCACTGCCTGAAAACATGGTGGAAGCAGATTCAATAATACCTTTCAAAAGGGAATTTAACAAAAACTTGACAAGGAAAAAAAAAACAATGGGAGTCTGGGGAAAGCGGAGGGAGTGGAACTAATTAGATATCTCTTTCAAAGAGACAGCACTGACCAAATAGCCTCCTTCTGTGCTGCATCAATCTCTGATTATATGAACAAGAGACACAGAGAGATATGGAGAAAGGGTGAAAGAAGGGAAGAAAAATAGAGACAGAGTGAAAGTGAAGTTTGTACCAGTTTTCAGGGGTTGGGATTGTGATTCGTGATCTGCCTGTGCCCATTCCTGTTGAGGCAGGTGACACACAAACTTCCTGCTGCCTCCTCATTTCCATGAATTCTACGTGCTGCCCAGGGTGACACGCACTGCTGTCTGTCTGCAGGCTTAACAGGGACCTAACTGTGTGTGAGGCTGGCACGTGCTTCAGCCAGGATTCAGCTCTTAAAGGTAGTCTGTCCCTCTTAAAGGGAAGCTTTACTGAATCACAGGAGGCTGCTGCTGCTGACTGTGAATGCTGCAATTGGAGACAAGATAAATGGAATACTAGGACAGAGAGAGGTCTCTGCTGTTCACGGATGTGGTGTTGGAGGCTTTAGTCATGGAGGTTGACCAGAGGAGAGTGGCCATGTTTCTGTGGGGTGGGGCGGAGACCCTTAAGGAACGTCTTCCGAAGGGAATGGGAGCAGGTGGTCAGGGACGTCAAATGCAAGAATCTGGCCCCGAGGACCTGGCAGCAGAGCCAGAAGAAGTTTCATGAGCTCACACGGGTGGCCAATGTCAGTGAATTGATCACCACATGGCATCTCCTACCCCCAACATCACCAACCTCTCACACAGCTCAATGTACCACACCCCCATCACTTAGTTTAAAAGACGTATAGCAAAGCTGCTGGAATGGCTGATTGGTGTCAGATCAGATCCCTCTGCACACTACCAGCACATACTTGGTGAACAGGGACTAGAGCCCTGTTTAGCATGGAGCACTGGAAGTGACCGGCAGCTCAGCCCATACCATTTTATGGATCCACACTTCCATGGCATTGGGCCCAGTGACACTGCAGAGCTGAGAATACCTGCCATAGACCGAAACAGAGGGAAAGAAGCCTTCTTTTAAATGGGAATTGAAGAAAAGACTTGAAGGCAGGAATATGGGAATGGACAGGGCAATGGGACTAATTGAGGGTGAGATTCAAACACAAGAATGAGAATATTAAATTTAAGGTGCTGCCGGTCCCGGAGCTAATGTAGATCAGTGAGCACAGGGGTGATGGGTGATCAGGATTTGGGGTGATGGGTGATCAGGATTTGGTGCGAATTAGTTTACAGGCAGCAGAGTTCTGGATGGGCTGTGCTTTATGGAGGTTTATAACTGGGAGGGTGACCAGGATAGAATTGGAATAGTCAAGTGTGGATTTAACAGATTTAAAGATTGGTGAAAACAAATGTAGGTCCATTACCTTCAGAAACAGGGGAATTAATTATGGGGAACAAAGAAATGGCTGACCAACTAAATGCATACTTTGGTTCTGTCTACACAAAGGAGAATACAAATATCATATCAGAAATGTTGGGGAACACGGGGTTTAGTGAGAGAGAGTAACTTAAGGAAATCTGTATTAGTAGAGAAATGGTGTTGGGGAAATTGATGGTATTGAAGGCCGATAAATTCCCAGGGCCTGATAATCTACATCTCAGAGTACTGAAGGAAGCGGTCCCAGAAATAATGGATGTATTGGTGGTCATCTTACAAGATTCTATAGATTCTGGAACATTTCCTACAGATTGGAATTTCGCTAATGCAACCCCAGGGAGGTTGAGAGAAAGCAGGGAATTATAGACCAGTCAGCCTGACGTCGGTTGTAGGGAAAGTTCTAGAGTCCATTATCAACGATTTTATAGCAGAGCACTTGTAGAAAAGTGGTAGAATCGGACAGGGTCAGCATGGATTTACGAAACGGAAATCATGCTTGACAAATCTACAAGAATTCTTCGAGGATGTAACCAGTAGAGTTGATGAGGGGGAGCCAGTGGATGTGGTTTATTTGGACTTTCAGAAGGCTTTCGTCAAAGTCCCACATAACAGATTAGCGTGTAAAATTAAAGTGCATGAGATTGGTGCTAGTGTATTGTGATAGATAGAAAATTGGTTGGCAGACAGGAAACCCGAGAGTAGGAATAAATGGGTATTTTTTCCCGAATGGCAGGCAGTCACTAGTGGGGTACCATAGGGATTGGTGATAGGACCCCAGCTATTCACAATATATCTTACTGATTTCGATGAGGGAACTAAATGTAATATCTCCAAATTTGCAGATGACACAAAACAGGGTGGGAGGGTGAGTTGTGAGGAGGATGCAGAGAGGCTTCAGGGTGATTTGGACAAATTGAGTGAGTGGGCTAATGCATGGAAGATGCAGTACAATGTGGATAAATGTGAGGTTAATCACTTTGGTAGCAAAAGCAGGAAGGCAGATTATTATCTGAATGGCTATAAACTGAGAGAGGGGAATATGCAAGGAGAGCTGGGTGTTCTCGTACACCAGTCAATGAAGGTAAGAATGCAGGTGCAAAGGACAGTAAAGAAGGTAAATGGTATGTTGGCCTTCACAGCGAGCTGATTCGAGTACAGGAGCAGGGATGTCTTGTTGCAATTATTCAGGGCCTTGGTGAGGCCACACCTGGAATATTGTGTGCAGTTTTGGTCTCCCTATCTAAGGAAGGATGTTCTTGCTGTAGGTTTACCAGACTGATTCCCTAGATGGCGGGATTGACGTATGAGTAGAGATTGAGTCGGTTAGGATTATGTTCGCTGTAATTCAGAAGAATGATGGGGGATCTCATAGGAACCTATAAAATTCTAACTGGACTTGACAGCTCAGATACAGGAAGGATGTCCCCGATGGTGGTGGAGTCCAGAACCAGTGGTCATAGTCTAATGATGCAGGGTAAACCTTTCAGGACTGAGATGCGAAATCTCTACACCCAGAGAGTGATGAGTCAGTGGAATTCGCTGCCACAGGAAGCAGTTGAGGCCAAAACATTGCATGTTTTCAAGAAGGAGCTAGATATAGCTCTTAGGATGAAAGAGATCAAAGGATATGGGGGGAAAGCGCAAACAGGTTGCTGAGTTGGACGATCAGCCATGATCATAATGAATGGCGGTGGAGGCTCGAAGGGCCCAATTGCCTACTCCTGCTCCTATTTTATATGCTTCTATGTTAACAAGGGCACAGATGAGGGTTTATGTAGCAGATGAGCTGAGGCAGACGGATGATATTACAGAGCTGGTAATAGGCAGGGCAGGTGATGGAGAGAATAAGGGGTCAGAGCTCAGCTCAGCGTTAAATAGAACGCATAGGATGCAAACTGTCTGGTTCAACCTCAGACATTAGCCAGTTAGGGGTACGTGGTTCATGGATATGGACAGAATTTCCGAAGGAGACCGATTGCACGAGTTCCACTCTTCCCAAAATTAAAATTGTAAGAACATTATATCAGTGAAACGCGGTTTACAGATCACATAGCGGGAAATAGGGACTTAGCAGGGGAAGCAACAGCAGAAAACACGGTAGAGTAAATTACATGAACTCTAATACAAGTAGCAATGGTTGATAGAGCTCATAGCTGGAGATAGAGTTTTGCCAGGGATAACAAAGTAACAAGGAGGGCAGAGTAAATGACAATGTTGCTAAACTTGGTTTATAACATTCATAGCTAGATAGAGAGACTTACCAGGGACACTGATAAAAGCAAGGATGGGATAGTAAATGTGTTGCATAATCTTCAATGCGAGATAGATCCGATACTCTAATGGAAACCGATCATAATTGGCAGAAAGACGGTCAAACTCCCAAATGAAACTCCTGCCCATTGTTATAACATTCCAGTCTATTGTTCCCAGATTCTGAACCATTGTTGTAACATTCCAGTCTATTGTCCTCATATTCTGACCCATTGTTGTAACATTCCAATCTATTGTCCTCATATTCTGACCCATTGTTGTAACATTCCAGTCTATTGTTCTCAGATTCTGAGCCACTGTTGGAACATTCCAGTCAATTGTTCTCAGATTCTGATCCATTGTTGGAACATTTCAATCTATTGTTCTCACATTCTGATCTATCCTCTCCCTCTCTCTGGAGCTGCTGATCCCTGTTAGTGCCAGGTCTGATGCTCCCGCTAACACTATGTGATAAGGCATTGAAAGCAGTCCCTTATTAATAGCAGCGGGAAACCCTCCAGTGACACAATTAGAGTCCATGGAGACTGACATTAATTACAGTCACTGAACAAACAGATTCAGTTAACCCCTCTCAATCCAACTCTTTCTGTACCACAATAAAATAGAACATTTACCCAGTAGGGATGGGATGTATAAGGATAGCTGAGGGAAGGAATGGTGGAAATAGTAGAGGCACTTGACAGAATCTTTCATTTCTCCTTGGATATGGGAGTGGTGACAGAGGACTGGAGGGTTGTAAATGTTACACCCTGATTACAAATGGAGAGATGGAGCAAACCCTGTACTGTCCAGTCCATCTGACGTCAGTGGTGGGGAAATTTCACAACCCAGGACAGAAATATTAGTTGGTTGGAAAAGCATAGCATAATAAATATCAAGCAGCACGGATATGCTAATGACAAATCATGTCTGGAAAACTTCAAGAACTTATCCCAAGGTACTTCACAGCAGCATTATGAAACAAAGTATAACACTGAACCACAAATGTAGATGTTAGGTTAGGAGACCAAAATCTTGGTCAAAGAGGTAAGATTTAAAGGAGTGTCTGAAAGGATAAAAGTGAGGGGGAGAGGTAGAGCTGTGTAGAGAGGATATTCCCGAGCTCGGGACCAAGGCAACTGAAGGTGCGGTCAGCAATGGGGGAGTAATTAATATCAGGAATGCACAACAGGCCAGAATTAGTGGAGCAGAGATATCTCAGAGGGTTGTCGGGCAGGAAGAGATTACAGAGATAGTGAGGGGTGAGACCATGGACGGATTTGAAAATATGATTGAGAATTTTAAAATAAAGACATTGTTTGACAGTGAGCTGATGTAGGTCAGTGATCGCAGAATGGGACTTGTTGTGAGTTAAGACACAGGCAGCAGAGTTTTAGATTACCTCAAGTTTACAGATAGTAGAATGTGGGAGAATGACTTGGAATAGTCTAGTCTACAGGTAATGAAAACATGAATGAGAGCTTCAGCAGCAGATGAGTTGAGACAGGAGTGAAGTTGGGCAATGTTATTGAGGTGGAAATAGGTGGTCATAGTGATGGCACGAATATGAGGTTGGAAGCTCATTTTGTGGCCGAATGCCACAGAGTCACAGAATTGTTACAGCACAGAAGGTGGCCATTCTGTCCATCGAGTCTGCACTGACTCTCCGAAAGAGCAATTTATCTAGTGCTACTCCCCTGCCTTCTCCCTGTAACTCTGTACAATCTTCCTTTTCAGATAACTATCCAATTTCCTCCTGAATGCCTCGATTGAATCTGCCTCCACCACACTCTCAGGCAGTGCATTCCAGACCTTAACACTCACTGTATGAAAATGTTTTCCTCATGTCAGTTCTGCTGCTTTTACCAATTACTTTAATTCTTTGTCCTCTCGTTTTCGATCCTTTCAGGAATGGGAACAGTTTTTCCCTTTCCACTCAGTCCAGACTCCTCATAATTTTGCAGACCTTTTTCAAATTTCCTCTCAGCCTTCTCCTCTGCAAGGAAAATGTTCCAACTTCTCCAGTCTATCTTCAATACTGATATTCGTCATCTCTGGAACCATTCTTGTGAATGTTTTTTCACACTCTCCAATGTTTCCATGTTATCTAATGTGCCCAGAACTAAACGTAACGCTGCAGCTGAGGCCGAACTAGTGTCTTATACAAGTTTAAAACAACCCCCTTGCTCTTGTAATCCATGCTACAGGATACTGTAGGCTTTATTAACTGCTCTCTGATCCTGTCATGCCACCTTCAATGACCGATGCACATATACATCCAGGTCCCTCTGCTCCAGAACCCCCTTTAGAATTGTAACCTTTATTCTATATTTTCTCTCCATGTCCTGCCTACGAAATGAATCACTTCACATTTCCCCACATTGAACTTCATCTGTCTGCCCATTCCACCAACTTGTCTGTGTCCTTTTGAAGTTTTACACTATCCTCCTAATAGTTCATAATGCTTCCAAGTTTTGTATCATCTACAAACTTTGAAATTGTGCCCTGTACACCAAGGTCTAGGTCATTAATATATGTCAGGAAGAGAAAGGGTCCTAACACTGATCCCTGTGGACCTCCACTACAAATCTTAAATAAAAAACGAAACGAGCTGGAAATACTCAGCAGGTCTGGCAGCACCTGTGGAGAGAGAAGCAGAGTTAATGTTCCAGGTCAGTGACCCTTCATCAGAACTAGAAAAGGTTAGAAATGTAATAAGTTTTAAGCAAATAAAGCAAGGATGGGGCAAAATGGAGCAGAAGGGGTGTTGATAAGACAGAGGGCCAGAGAGATTAACGGACCAGGAGGTCATGGGGCAAAGGCAAAGAGAGTGGGCTCATGGTGTGGTGAAAGACAAAGCATTAGTGCAGAGCAGGTGTTAAATGACAGAACAATGAACAGCCCGAGCTAAAAGCACCAATATAAAAATCCCAGTTTAAGACTGGCACATGGTAAAAAAAACTGATAAAACAAATAATAAAAATGGACCTGCTCTGAATGCTCTGAAATTATTCAACTCAATGTTCAGTCCAGAAGTCTGTCGAGTGTCTAATCAGGCAGTGAGGTGTTGTTCCTCGAGCTGGCGTTGATGTTCACTGGAACACCGCAGCAGGTCAAACGCAGATTGGGCGAGCGCTTTGTGAAACACCTCCGCTCAGTCCAAAAGCATGACCCTGAGCTTCCACTCGCTTGTCATTTCAACACCTTCGATCCCCCACCCCCGCTCAAATGTCCACATTTCTGTCCTTGTGTTTACACCCTCGACTCCCGCTTTACTTGCTTAAAACCTATTACATTTCTAACCTTGGCCAGTTCTGATGAAAGGTCACAAGCCTGGAACATTAACTCTGTTTCTCTCTCCACAGACACTGCTGAGTACTTCCAGCACTTTCTGATTCTATTTCAGATTTCCAGCATCTGCAGTATTTTGTTTTGATTCCACTACAAACTTTTCTCCAACCCAAAAAGCATCCATTAATCACTACTCTCTGTTTCCTGTCACTCAACCAGTTTAGTTTCATGTTGCTACTGTCCTTTTTTATTTGATTAGCTATAACTTTGCTCACAGGGCTGTTATGTGACACTTTATCAAATGCTTTTCGGAATTCCATTTAAACCACATCAACAGCATTGGCCTCATCAAGCATCCTTTTTACCACTTCAAAAAACGCCAGCCAGGTTGTGAAACACCATTTTCCCTGAACAAATCCGTGCTGGTTTTCCTTAATTAACCCACATTTGTCCATGTGCCTATTAATGTTGTCCCGAATATGAAACCAAGGTTGTAAACAGATTGTCTGAATCTCAGACTGTTACCAGGGAGAGGGATGGAATCAATAACAAGGCAACAGATTTGGACTGGGCAGGGAAAACAATGGCCTCAATCTTCACAATATTTAATTGGAGGAAATTTCTGCTCATCCAGTACTGAATGTCGGATAAGCTTTTGGATAATTTAACAGCAGTGGAGGAGAGGAGAGAGGTGGTGGTGAGGTAAACATGATGGAGTTCTTTGATAAAACAATTGAGATGGTTGATGAGTGTGGTGTGATTTACGTAATATTTATAAACTTTCAAAAGGTGTTTGATCAAGTTACATTTAATAGACTGATTAGGAAAACTGAACCCGATGCAGTGATTGATAAAACAATGGAGACGGTTGCTGAGGGAAGGAATGGTGGAAATAGCAGAGGCACTGGTCAGAATCTTCCAATCCTTCTTGGATATGGGAGTCGTGACAGAGGACTGGAGGGCTGTAAATGTTACTCCCTGTTACAAAAGGAGTGATTAGATAAACCCTGTAACTACTGACCAGTCAGTCTAATGTCAGTGGTTGGAAATTACCAGAGGCCAGAACCCAGCTCAAAAATATATCTTTCTTGGAAAAACATGGGATAAATAATAACAAACAGCACGGATAGGTTAATGGAAAATCATGTCTGATAATCTTAATCAAGTTCGTTGATGACATAACTGTGAGTGTTGATGAGGACAACATGTTTTGTGTTCTGTACACAGAATTTCAAAAAGCCGGTGATCAAATGCCATTTCATAGACTTGTTATGAAAAATGGAACATATGGACTAATGTGACAGTGACAGTGTGGATATGATACTGACTCATGGACAGAAAGCAGAGGGAAGTGGTGAACAGACATTGTTCAGACTGGTGGAGGGGGAGTATGCAGTGCTGTTTCCCAGGAGTTGGTATTAGAACCAGTGCTGCTCCTGGCATATAGATAGATATATAAATGACACAACCGTATACGTTAAAAAAAAAACATAATTTCAACTCTTGCAGATGACATGAAACGCATAACTAAGGGTGGGAAAATTCAGACCAGAGAATTATCCAACTTCACAGACGTTTTTCTTTAAAATTTATTTATTCTGGACACTAATCCATCACAAATATATTTCTCACTCTAATTTATTTGTGTGTGATTCTCGTGTGAGTGTGTGCGTGAATGTGTAGCATATATTTTTATTACTTTATTTAGATCCAGCTTAGATTGTTAAGTATAATAAACTCACCTCTTGTTTAAGCTCAGGAAAACCTCTCCTATTGGCTCTTTCACGATCACAATAAAGATAAAAGGTAAAACACTCACTGAGGTGGTCAGCACGTCCACTGCTAAAAAGGAATAAACTCTGTTGTGGTGAAATAAGATATAAGACAAGAGGGGAGCCTGGGACCCCTCCTCACCTGGCTTCACAGAAATCTGGAGGTTCGAGTGATCGTAAACCAACAACAAATGAGAAATTGGAAGTAGGGAAAACAATTGATCCTGAGAAAAACTTAAAATGTCAATGAAGGTTTTATTGTGGCTTTCACTGCTGGAACACTGAAATGCCCACGTTCGAAGACAGAGCATACGAACATATGAACATATGAATTAGGAGCAGGTGTAGGCCACTCGGCCCCTCAAGGCTGCTCTGCCATTCAGTAAGATCATGACCAATCTGATTGAAACCTCAACTCCACATTACCACCTACCCTCGATAATCTTTCACCCCCTTGCTTATCAAGAATCTAAATATCTCTGCCTTACACGTACTTAAAGACTCTCTTCCACTGCCTTTTGAGGAAGAGAATTCCAAAGGCTCACAACCCTCAGAGAAAAAAAAATCTCCTCATCGCTGTTTTAAATGGGTGACCCCTCATTTTTAAATAGTGACCCCTAATTCTAGATACACCAAGATACACACATCTTTCCACATGCAACCTGTCAAGACCGCTCATGATCTTAGATGTTCAAATCAAGTCGCCACTTACCCTTCTAAATTCCAGTGGATATAAGCCGAGCCTGTCCAATATTCCCTCATAAGACAGCTCACCCATTCCAGGTATTAGTCTGGTAAACCTTTTCTGAATTGCTTCCAACGCATTTACATCCTTCCTTAAATAAGGAGACCAGTGCTGTATACAGTACTCCAGATGTGGTCTCACCAATGCCCTCTATAGCTGAAGCATAGCATCCCTACTTTTGTATTCAATTATCCTTCCGATAAACGATAACATTCTATTAGCTTTCCTAATTACTTTCTGAACATGCATACTAACCTTTTGTGATTCATGCACACGGACACCCAGATCCCTCTGCATTTCACAGCTCTACAATCTCTCACCATTAGATAATATGCTTCTTTTTTGTATAAATCCTGCCAAAATGGACAATTTCCCACATTATACCCCATTTCCCAGGTCTTCACGCACACACTTAACCTATCTATATTCATTTACAGCCTCCTTATGTCCCCGTTACATGTTACTTTCTTACTCATATTTGTGTCATCAGCAAATTTAGCAACCATGCCTTCGGTCTCTTCATCCAAGTCATTTATATAAACTGTACAAAGTTGAGGTCCCAGCACTGATCCCTGTGGCACACCACTCGTTTCATCTTGCCAACCACAAAATGACCCATTTATGCCTACTGCCTGTTTTATGTTAGCTAACCAATCTTCTATCCATGCCAACATGTTACCCGTTCACCATGAGCTTTTATTTTCACAAAACCTTTGATGTGACACCTTATCAATTGCATCCTGGAAATCTGTGTACAGTACATCCACCGGTTCCCCTTTCTCCACAGCACATGTTCCCTCTTCAAAGAACTCCAACAAATTGATTAAACATGATTTCCCTTTCATAAAACCATTTTGATTCTGCCTGATTGCGTTGAATTTTTCTAAGTGCCGGCTACACTGTCTTTAATAATAGCTTCTAACATTTTACCTCAGACAGATGTGATGCTAACTTGCCTGTAGTTTCCTGTTTTCTGTTTCCCTCCCTTTCTTACTAAAGGAGTTACATTCCCAATAAAGGAGTTACATACAGAGTGAAGTAACTCGGTACAGGTTAAAAGCCCTGTATGTTGAAATGATGAGTAATGTAGCTGGACAGTTAGGGATTACTATCCGTCCAAAAGGTAGGAACCCGAAATCCTAAGACTTTTGGCCAACCATATTTCACTTGAAGCTGAAGACTCAAACAGGGTTAGAATCACGAACAGATAGAGTAATGTTAGCTAAGGTAGAACTAGAACAGAAGAGACTAGAATTAGAATTCCAGAGAGAGCGAGAAAGAACAGAGTGAGTGTCAAGAAAGGGAAAAAGTAAGAGTGTTTCAGAATGAGAATAAGGAAAGGGAGTTAAGGCAGCTCAAACAGCTAGAGGAAGACCCATACACCCAGTGAAGGCACAGCTAGTGTGGGAGCTGCCCCTAGCTCAGGACCATGTGCTGATCTCTTAAAGTTCTCCCAGTTCATGACAAAGTTCAATGAGGAGGATGTGGCAGAATTTTTCGTCACTTGTGAAAAGCTTGTAAAGCAACCGAAATGTCCGGCAGAGAGCTGGACACTGTTTTTACAAAACAAAATAACAGGAGAATCCCATGAGATTTATTCACTGTTGCCAGATGAAAGTTCATCAGATTATGAGATGACTAAAATTGCTATCCTGGGTGTACATGAAATAGTACCGGAAGTGTACCGTCAAACATTCCAAACCCTCCAAAAGCAGCCTGACTAAACTGACCTCGAGTTTGAAAGTGTTAAGCTGCTTCCGAACATAGGGACATAGGAGCAAGAGAAGGCCATTCAGCCCATCGAGGCTGCTCCACCAATCAAATGACCATGTCTGATCATCCACTTCAATGCCTTTTTCACACATAATCTCCATATCCCAGTTTTGTCTTTTGAAGATAGAAATCTGTCAATCTATACTTTAAACATACTCAACGACTGAGATTCCACATCCGCCTGGGATGCAGAATTCCAAAGATTCAGAAACCTCTGAGTCAAAGTTTTCTCCTCACCTCTGTCCCAAGTGGCTTCCCCCTTATTTTGAAATTGTATCCATTAGTTCTGGACTCCGCAAACAGGGGAACTTTCGTACATACATCTACGATATCTGTCCCTTTAATTATTTCGTACGTTTCAATGAGATCCCGACACATTCTTTGAAATTCTCGAGAATGCAGGCCCAGTTTCCCCAATCTCTCTTCATAGAACAGTCCCGCCATCCCGGGAACAAGTCTGGTGAACCTTCATTGCACTCCCTCTATGGCAATAATATCCTTCCTTACCTAAAGTGACCCAAAGGGTCCTTCCTTACCTAAAGGGCGGCACAGTGGCGCAGTGGTTAGCACTGCAGCCTCACAGCTCCAGGGACCCGGGTTCGATTCTGGGTACTGCCTGTGTGGAGTTTGCAAGTTCTCCCTGTGTCTGCGTGGGTTTTCTCCGGGTGCTCCGGTTTCCTCCCACAAGCCAAAAGACTTGCAGGTTGATAGGTAAATTGGCCATTATAAATTGTCACTAGTATAGGTAGGTGGTAGGGAAATATAGGGACAGGTGGGGATGTTTGGTAGGAATATGGGATTAGTGTAGGATTAGTATAAATGGGTGGTTGATGGTCGGCACAGACTCGGTGGGCCGAAGGGCCTGTTTCAGTGCTGTATCTCTAATCCAATCTAATCAAAATGTACACAATATTCCAGGTATGGTCTAAGCAAGGTTCTATACACATGAAGTAAGACTTCACTACTCCTGTACTCAAATCATCTCGCGATAATGGCTAACAGACCATTAGCCTTCCTAATTGCTTGCTGCACATGCATGTTAGTTTTCAGTGATTTACTGACACCCGGGTCCGTTTGTACATCTACACTTCCGAATTTTTTTACTATTTAAGAAATACTCTGCACATCTGTTCCTCTTACCAAAGTGGATAACTCATATTTGCCCATATTATATTCCATTTGTTATGTTCTTGCTCAGTCACTATGTCTGTCCAAATCCCCTTGAAGACGCATTGCATCTACCTCACAACATATATTCCCACCTAGTTTTGTGTCATCTGAGAACTTGGAAATACTACATTTGGTCCCCACATCCAAATCATTGACATATTTTGTTCACAGCTGGGGCCCAAGTACTGATCCTTGCGGTACCCAACCAGTCACAGCCTGCCAAAGTGAGAATGACCCGTTTCTTCCTCCTCTCTGTCTTTTGCCTGTTAAACAATCTTTAATCCATGCCAGTATTTACCTCCTATCCCATGTACTTTAATGTTGCTAACCAACCTCCTGTGGGGGACTTTATCAAAAACCTTGTGAAAATCAAAGTATAACACGTCCACCAACTCCCCTTTCTCAATTCGGTTAGTAACAGCCTCAATAAAACTCCAACAGATTCGTCAATGATGATTTCTCATTCATAAATCCATGTTTACGATGCCCAAGCAGATTATTATCCAACTGTCCATTTAACACATCCTCTGGAATAGAGTCCCAGCATTTTCCCAACAACTGGTGGCAATCGGGATGGTGGATGTATTGGTTGGTATCTTTCAATCTTCTATAGATTCTGGAAGAGATCCTGAAGACTGGAATGTAGCAAATCTAACCCCACTATTTAAGAAGGGTGGGAGAGGGAGAATGAGAACTACACACCTGTTAGTTTAACATCAGTAATAGGAGAAATCTGAGAATCTATTGTAAAGGATGTGATAACTGGAACTTGGAACATAATGATAAAATTGGCAGAGTCAAAGGGGATTTATGAAAGGGGTATCATGTGTAACAAATCTGTTGAAGTTTTTTGAGGATATTACTTGCAGCATTACCAAAAGAGAACCAGTGGGTGTGGTGTATTTGGATTTGCAGAAGACTTTTGATAAGATCCCACACAGGAGGTTAGTAAACAAAATTACAGCACATGTGATTGGGGTAATATGCTGGCATGGATTGATTGGTTAACATGCAGAAAAGAGAGAATGGGAATAAACGGGTCATTCTTAGGATGGCAGACTGTTACGAGTGGGGATACCACAAGGATCAGTACTAGGGCCACAGCTGTTCACAATCTATATAGAAGATTTGGATGTGGGGACCAAATGTAATATTTACAAATTTGCCGATGATACAAAACTAGGTGGGAAAGTTAGTTGTGAGGAGGATGCAAGGAGGCTTCAAGTGGATTTGGCTGGCGAAGAGAATGGACAAGAATATGGCAGCTGGAATATAATATGAATAAGTATCAAGTGATCCACTACGGTAAAACAAAAACAGAAAGACAGTATATTTTTTGACTGGGGAGAGGTTGGGAAGTGTTGATTTCCAAAGGGACGTGGGTCTCCTTGTTCATGAGTCACTAAAGGCCAGTGTGCAGGTGCACCAATCAGTTTGGAAGGCAAATGGTATGTTGGCTTCCATCTCAAGCGGTTTTGAGTGCAGGAGTAAAGATGTCTGGCTGCAATTGTATACAGCCTTGGTGAGACTGCACCTGGAGTATTGCTTACAGTCTTGGTCTCCTTGTCTCAGGAAGGATATATTTGCCATGCAGGTAGTGAAACTGAGGTTCAGCAGGCAATCCCTAGGATGGCAGGATTGTCGGATGAGAAGAGATTGAGAAAACTGGGCCTGTATTCTCCCGGGTTTCAAAAAATGAGAAGTGATCTCATGCAAAATTTTTACAGGGGGTGACGGGGTGAATGCAGATCCACCCCTGGGTGGTGAATCTTGAACCAGGGGACATAATCTCAGAATGAGGGGTAAGCAATTTAAGACTGAGATGAAGAAGAATTTCTTCACTCAGAGGGTGGTAAATCTTTGGAATTCACCAACACAGAGGCTGTGGAAGATCAACACTGAGCATGTTCAAGACTGAAATCAATGGATTTCAGGAGACAAATAGCATCAAGGGATAGCATGGGAAAGTGACATTTTGGTAGATGATCAGACATGATCTAATTGAATCACGGAGCAGGGTCATGGGCTGAATGGTCTACTCCTGCTCTTATGTTCCTACAAATACGTGCTTGCCATCCATCATTAACTCAAACCTTTCCAAGTTTCTGTTGATTTCTTCTCTAATTATTGTTTGTAAAACATGACCCACCACTGATGTTAAAATAACTGGTCTGTATTTGCTAGGACTGTGCTCACAACATCATGAAAATTATGCAGATTTAAGGTAATGGGCAAAGAATCAGAGGCAAAATGAAGAGAATTTTTTTGCACAGTGTGTTGTCAAATTTAGAGCCCCCGGTTATCTGGAAACATACAGGGTAAGATAAATCAGAATAAACGATGCTTATGACAGTCACAAACAAACACTACTTTAGAAAGCCGAGAGGAGTAAAGAATGTGCAGGGGTGAAGTAAAAAAGGTAATTAGAAAAGCAAAGAGAGGACGTCAAAAATATTGACAGGTAGAATCAAGGAAAACCCAAAGATGGTTTATCAGTACATTAGGAATAAAAGGATAACTAAGGAAAGGAGAGGGCATATCAGAGATGTACAAGGTAGTTTATGCGTGGATGCAGAAGATGTGGGCAGGGTCCTTACTGAGTCTCTGTCTTCACAAAGGAGAGAGATGATGCAGACATTATAGCTAAAGAGGAGGTCTGTGAGATATTAGATATGATAAGAACAATGAGAGAGGAAGTACTAGAGGGTCTGACATCCTTGAAAGTGGATAAATCGCCAGGACCAGATGAATTGTATCCCAGGCTATTAAAGGAAGCCAGGGAGGAAATAGCAGATGCTCCGAGGATCATCTTCAGATTCTCACTAGATACAGGAGAGGTACCAGACCATTGGAGGTCTGTGAACGTAGTACCAATGTTTAAAAATGGTGCCAAGGATAAGCCAAATAATTATAGGCGTTTCAGTCTGAGCTCAAGGCCAGCTACCCGACCAAAACCGGACAAGACCCGACGACATATGTCGGGTTCGGGACGGATCGGATCGCTCTTCCGGATCCGGCTTTCGGACTCGGGTTGGGTCGGACACACACAGTACTACATTTGGATCGGCTGTGAGGAAAAGGGAAGTAGAGTTAGTAAGCATCAAAATTTGAAAAGCCTGCCTGAGCTGGGAGTCTGGGACGTCAAGGAGGGAATGGTGCATCTGGGGACTCAACAGACTCTGAGTCTGCGCAGTGAGAAAGTGAGTGTTTCTATGATGTCACCGCGCTCATGCTGCAGCTTCCTTCCATTCCATCCAAAAATGCTAAGTACAGTGAGTGCAATATGGTCGGGTCAGGCTCGGGCCGGCTCGGACTCGGGTCCGATGTTGTTCTGACGGGTTCGGTCGGGTTTTATTTCCAGACCCGAGCAGGCCTTTAGTCGGATATCGGTGGGCAAATTATTAGAATCAATTCTCAGAGCTACGATGAACTGTCACTTAGAAAGGCAAAGATTAATCTGGGATAGTCAGCATGGATTTGTTAATGGAAGGTCTTGCCTTACTCACATAATTAAGTTTTGTGAGGAAGTAGCAAGAAGGATTGATAAAGGTAGTGCAATGGATGTGGTCGACATGGATTTTAGTAAAGTCCCACGTGGCAGACTGTTCAGAAAAGTAAAAGCTTACGAGATACAGGGGAATGTGTCAAGTTGGATCCAAAATTGGATCAATGTCAGGAAACAAAAGGTAATGGTCGACAGATGTTTTTTGCGAATGGAAAGCGGTCTCCAGTGGCGTTCCACAGGTCTCAGTGTTGGGTCCATTGCAATTTGTGATGTATATTAATGATTTGGACTTAAATCCGGGAGGTATGAATGGAAAATTTGCTGATGACACAAAAATTGGTCTTGTAGTTAATAGTGAAGAAGATAGCTGTAGACTCCAAAATGATATCAATGGTTTAAATGGTTTGGTTGAGTGGATGGAAAAGTGGCAAATGGAAGTCAATCTGGGGAACTGTGAGGTAATGCATTTGGGAAGGGCAAATAAAGCGAGGGAATACACAACAGACAGGATGATAGTGAAAGGGGTAGAAGAAGTTAGAGACCTTGGAATTTATGTCCACAGGTCCTGGAAGGCGGCAGGACAGGTAGACAGAGAGGTGAAGAAGGCATATGGAATGCTTTCCTTTACTGGCCGATATATAGAATATAAAAGTAGGGATGTAATGCTGGAATTGTATAAAACACTGGTTAGGCCACAGCTGGAGTATTGTGTATTGTTCTGGTCAGCACATTACAGGAAGGGCATAATTGCTTTGGAGAGAGTACAGAGAATATTTTCAAGAATGTTGCCAGTGATGGAAAATTGCATCCATGATGAAAGATTGGATAGGCTAAGATTGTTTTCTTTAGAACAGAGGAGACTGAGGGGTGACTTAATTAAGGTGTACAAAATTATGAGGGGCCCAGGTAGAGTAGCCAGGAAGGACCTGTTTCCCCTAGCAGAGAGGTCAATTACCAGGGGGCACAGTTTTAAAGTGATTGGTAGACGGATCAGAGGGGACATGAGGGAAAACCTTTTCACCCAGAGGGTAGTGGGTGTCTGAAATTCAATGCCACGAACGGTGATGGAGCCAGAAGCCATCAATTATTTTAAAAGGTACCTGGACCTACACCTGAGGTGCTGTAACTGGTAAGGCCATGGACCAGCGGCTGGAAGATGGGATTAGATTGGGCGACTAGTTTCTTTCAGCCAGCAGAGACACGATGGGCTGAATAACCTTATTCTGTGCCGTAACAATTCCATGGATATTTGGGCCTATCGTTCTATGGTTGTGATCTGGATTTGACTGCCTGAAATCATGGTAGAAGCAGATTCAATGATATCTTTCAAAAGGGAATTTAACAAAAACATGACAAGGAAAAAAAACAATAGGAGTCTGGGGAAAGAGGAGGGAGTGGAACTAATTAGATATCTCTTTCAAAGAGACAGCACTGACACAACAGACCGAATAGCCTCCTTCTGTGCTGCATCAATCTCTGATTGTATGCACAGGAGACACACAGAGAGAGGGAGAAAGGGTGAAAGAGGGGAAGGAAAATAGAGACAGAGTGGAAGAGACGTTTGGACCAGTTTTCAGGGGTAGGGATTGTGATTCGTGATCTGCCCGTGCCCATTCCTGTTGAGGCAGGTGACACACAAGCTTCCTGCTGTCTCCTCATTTTCATGAATTATACGTGCTGCCCAGGGTGACCCGCACTGCTGTCTATCTGCAAGCTTAACATGGACCTAACTGTGTGTGAGGCTGGCACGTGCTTCAGCCGGAATTCAGCTCTTAAAGCTAGTCTGTCCCTCTTAAAGGGAAGCTGTACTGAATCACAGAAGGCTGCTGCTGCTGACTGTGAATGCTGCAATTGGAGACGAGGTAAATGGAATACAAGGACAGAAAGAGGGCTCTGCTGTTCACAGCTGTGGTGCTGGAGGCCTTAGTCATGGAGGGTGACCGTAGGAGAGAGGCCATGTTTCTGTGGGGTGGGGCGGAGACCCTTAAGGAACGTCTTCCGAAGGGAATGGGAGCAGGTGGCCAGGGAGGTCAATGCAAGAGGTCTGGCCCCGAAACCTGGCAGCAGAGCCAGAATAAGTTTAATGAGCTCACACTGTTGGTCAATGTCAGTGAAGTCGTCTCCACATGGCATCTCATACACTCAACGCCACCAACCTCTCACACTGCTCAATGTACCCCCCCCCCCCCCCCCCACTCCCGCATCACTTCATATCAAAGACGTATAGCAAAGCTGCTGGAATGGCTGATTGGTGTCAGATCAGATCCCTCTGCACACTACCAGCACATACTTGGTGAACAGGGACTAGAGCCCTGTCCAGGCCTGGAGCACTGGAAGTGACCGGCAGCTCAGCTCGTACCATTTCATGGATCCAAACGTCCATGGCATTGGGCCCAGTGACACTGCAAAGCTGAGAATACCTGCCATAGACAGAAACAGAGGGAAAGAAGCCTTCTTTTAAATGGGAATTGAAGAAAAGACTTGAAGGCAGGAATATGGGAATGGACAGGGCAATGGGACTAATTGAGGGTGAGGTTCAAACACATGAATGAAAATATTAAATTTAAGGTGCTGCCGGTCCCGGAGCCAAAGTAGATCAGTGAGCACAGGGGTGATCAGGATTTGATGTGAATTAGTTTACAGGCAGCAGGTTCTAGATGGGCTGTGCTTTATCGAGGTTTATAACTGGGAGGGTGACCAGGATATAATTGGAATAGTCAAGAGTGGATTTAACAGATTTAAAGATTGGTCAAGACAAATGTAGGTCCCTTACCGTCAGAAACAGGGGAATTAATTATGGGGAACAAAGAAATGGCTAACCAACTAAATGCATACTTTGGTTCTGTCTTCACAAATAAGCACACAAATATCATATCAGAAATGTTGGGGAACACGGGGTTTAGTGCGAGAGAGTAACTTAAGGAAATCTGTATTAGTAGAGAAATGGTGTTGGGGAAATTGATGGTATTGAATCGATAAATTCCCAGGGCCTGATAATCTACATCCCAGAGTACTGAAGGAAGCGGTCCCAGAAATAATGGATGTATTGGTGGTCATCTTACAAGATTCTATAGATTCTGGAACATTTCCTACAGATTGGAGGGTAGCCAAAGTAACCCCAGGGAGGTTGAGAGAAAGCAGGGAATTATAGACCAGTCAGCCTGACGTCGGTAGCGGGGAAAGTTCTAGAGTCCATTATCAACGATTTTATAGCAGAGCACTTGGAGAAAAGTGGTCGAATCGGACAGGGACAGCATGGATTTACGAAACGGAAATCATGCTTGGCAAATCTACAAGAATTCTTCGAGGATGTAACCAGTAGAGTTGATGAGGGGGAGCCAGTGGATGTGGTTTATTTGGACTTTCAGAAGGCTTTCGTCAAAGTCCCACAAAAGAGATTAGCGTGTAAAGTTAAAGCACATGAGATTGGTGCTAGTGTATTGTGATAGATAGAAAATTGGTTGGCAGACAGGAAACCCGAGAGGAGGAATAAATGGGTCTTTTTTCCCGAATGTCAGGCAGTGATGAGTTGGGTACCACAGGGATCGGTGCTAGGACCCCAGTTATTCACTATATATATTACTGATTTCGATGAGGGAAAAAAATGTAATATCTCCAAATTTGCAGAAGACACAAAACTGGGTGGGATGGTAAGTTGTGAGGAGGATGAAGAGAGGCTTCAGGGCGATTTGGACAAGTTGAGTGAGTGGGCTAATGCATGGCAGAAGCAGTACAATGTGGATAAATGTGAGGTTATCCACTTTGGTAGCAAAAACAGGAAGGCAGATTATTATCTGAATGGCTATAAACTGAGAGAGGGGAATATGCAAGGAGAGCTGGGTGTACTTGTACACCAGTCACTGCAGGTAAGCATGCAGGTGCAAAGGACAGTAAAGAAGGCAAATGGTATGTTGGCCTTCACAGCGAGAGGATTCGAGTACAGGAGCAGGGATGCAATTATACAGGGCTTTGGTGAGGCCACACGTGGAATATTGTGTGCAGCTTTGGTCTCCTTATCTAAGGAAGGATGTTCTTGCTGTAGGTGTACCAGATTGATTCCCTGGATGGCGGGACTGACGTATGAGGAGAGATTGAGTCGGTTTGGATTATGTTCGCTGGAGTTCAGAAGAATGATGGCGGGATCTCATAGGAACCTATAAAATTCTAACTGGACTTGACAAAGCAGATACAGGAAGGATGACCCCGATGGTGGGGGAGTCCAGAACCAGGGGTCATAGTCTAAGGATATGAAGTAAACCTTTCAGGACTGAGATGCGAAATTCCTCCACCCAGAGAGTGATGAGCCTGTGGAATTCGCTACCACAGGAAGCAGTTGAGGCCAAAACATTGCATGTTTTCAAGAAGCAGTTAGATATAGCTCTTAGGATGAAAGGGATCAAAGGATATGGGGGAAAGCGGGAACAAGTCATTGAGTTGGATGATCAGCCATGATCATAATGAATGGCTGGGCAGGCTCGAAGGGCCGAATGGCTTATTCCTGCTCCTATTTTCTATGTGTGTTTCTATGTGTTTCTATCTGTGTTAACAAGGGCACAGATGAGGATTTATGTATCAGATGAGCTGAGGCAGACGGGTGATATTACAGAGCTGCTAGTCGGCAAGGTTGGTCCTGGAGAGATTAAGGGGTCAAAACTCAGCTCAGGGTTACATAGAACGCAGAGGATGCAAACTGTCTGTTTCAACCTCAGATATTAGCCAGTTAGGGGAACGTGTTCATGGATAAGGACAGAATTTCATATGGAGACTGATGGCACGAGCTCCACTCTTCCCAAAATTTAAATTGGAAGAACATTATTTCAGTGAAACAGAGTTAACAGATCACTTAGCGGGAAATAGGGACTTAGCAGGGGCAGCAACAGCAGAAAAGATGGTAGAGTAACTTACATGAACTCTAATACAAGTAGCAATGGTTTATAGATCTCATAGCCGGAGATAGAGTTTTGCCAGGGATAACAAATGCAGCAAGGAGGGCAGAGTAAATGAGAAGAACATTAATGTTGCTAAACTTAGTTTATAACATTCATAGCTAGATGGAGAGACTTACCAGGGACACCGATAATAGCAAGGATAGGATAGTAAAAGTGTTGCATAATCTTCAATGCGAGATAGATCCGATAGTCTAATGAGAACCGACCATAATTTGCAGAAAGAGAGTCAAACTCCCCGATGAAACTCCTGCCCATTGTTGTAACATTCCAGTCTATTGTCCTGAGATTCTGAACCATTGTTGTAACATTTCAGTCAATTGTTCTCAGATTCTGAACCATTGTTGTAACATTCCAGTCAATTGTTCTCAGATTCTGAACCATTGTTGTAACATTTCAATCTATTGTTCTCAGATTCTGACCCATTGTTGTAACATTTCAATCTATTGTTCTCAGATTCTGATCTATCCTCTCCCTCTCTCTGGAGCTATTGATCCCTGTTAGTGCCGGGGCTGATGCTCCCGCTAACACTATGTGATAACACATTGAAAGCAGTCCCTTATTAATAGAAGAGGGAAACCCTCCAGTGACACAATTAGAGTCCATGGAGACTGACATTAATTACAGTCACTAAACAAACAGTTTCAGTTAACCCCTTTCAATCCAACACCTTTTGTACCAGAATAAAGTAGAACATTTACCCAGTAGGGATGGGATGTATAAGGATTGCTGAAGGAAGGAATGGTGGAACTGGTAGAGGCACATGACATAATTTTTCAATTCTCCTTGGATATGGGAGTGGTGACAGAGGACTGGAGGGTTGTAAATGTTACACCCTGATTACAAATGGAGAGATGGAGTAGACCCTGTAGTGTCCAGTCCATCTGACGTCAGTGGTGGGGAAATTTCACAACCCAGAACAGAAATATTCGTTGGTTGGAAAAACATAGCATAATAAATTTCAAGCAGCACGGATATGCTAATGACAAATCATGTCTGGAAAACTTCAACAAGAACTTATCCCAAGGTACTTCACAGCAGCATTATGAAACAAAGTATAACACTGAACCACAAATGGAGATATTAGGTTAGGAGACCAAAAGCTTGGTCAAAGAGGCAACTTTTAAAGGAGTGTCTGAAAGGATAAAAGTGAGGGGGAGAGGTAGAGCTGTGTAGGGAGGATATTCCCGAGCTCGGGACCGAGACAACTGAAGGTGCGGCCAGCGATGGTGGAGTAATTAAAATCAGGAATGCACAAGAGGCCAGAATTGGAGGAGCAGAGATATATCAGAGGGTTGTCGGGCAGGAGGAGATTACAGAGATAGTGAGGGATGAGGCAATGGAGGGATTTGAAAACGTGTTGAGGATTTTAAAATAAAGACATTGTTTGACAGTGAGCTGATGTAGGTCAGTGATCGGGGAATGAGACTTGTTGTGAGTTAACACACAGGAAGCAGAGTTTTAGATGACCTCGAGTTTACAGATAGTAGAATGTGGGCGAGTGAGTTTGAATTGTCTAGTCTACAGGTAATGAAAGCATGAATGAGAGCTTCAGTAGCAGATGAGATGAGACAGGGGTGAAGTCGGGCGATGTTATTGAGGTGGGAATAGGTGGTCATAGTGATGGCACGAACATAAGGTTGGAAACTCATTTTGTGGTCGAATGCCACAGAGTCACAGAATTGTTACAGCACAGAAGGTGGCCATTCTGTCCATCGTGTCTGCACTGGCTCTCCAAACGAGCAATTCATCTAGTGTTACTCCCCTGCCTTCTTCCTGTAACTCTGTACAATCTTCCTTTTCAGATAGCTATCCAATTTCCTCCTGAATGCCTCGATTGAATCTGCCTACACCACATTCTCAGGCAGTGCATTCCAGACCTTAGCACTCGCTGTATGAACATTTTTTCCTCATGTCACTTCTGCTGCTTTTACCAATTACTTTAATTCTTTGTCCTCTCGTTTTCGATCCTTTCAGGTGTGGGAACAGTTTTTCCCTATCAACTGTGTCCAGACACCTCATAATTTTGCAGACGTTTTTCAAGTCTCCTCTCAGCCTTCTCTTCTCCAAGGAAAATGTTCCAACTTCTCCAGTCTATCTTCATAACTGGTATTCTTCATCCCTGTAACTATTCTTGTGAATGTTTTTTCACACTCTCCAATGTCTTCACGTTATCTAATGTGCCCAGAACTACACGCAACACTGCAGCCGAGGCCGAACTAGTGTCTTATACAAGTTCAAAACCACCCCCTTGCTCTTGTATTCCATGCAACAGGATACTGTAGGCTTTATGAAAAGCTCTCTCAACCTGTCCTGCCACCTGCAATGACCGATGCACATATACCCGGGTTCGATTCTGGGTACTGCCTGTGTGGAGTTTGCAAGTTCTCCCTGTGTCTGCGTGAGTTTTCTCCAGGTGCTCCGGTTTCCTCCCACAAGCCAAAAGACTTGCAGGTTGATAGGTAAATTGGCCATTATAAATTGTCACTAGTATAGGTAGGTGGTAGGGAAATATAGGGACAGGTGGGGATGTTTGGTAGGAATATTGGATTAGTATAAATGGGTGGTTGATGTTCGGCACAGGCTCGGTGGGCCGAAGGGCCTGTTTCAGTGCTGTCTCTCTAATCTAATCTAAAATATACACCCAGGTCCCTCTGCTCCTGAACCCCCTTTAGAATTGTAACCTTTATTCTATATTTTCCCTCCATGTCCTTCCTACGAAATGAATCACTTCACATTTCTCCACATTGAACTTCATCTGCCACCTGTCTGCCCATTCCACCAATTTGTCTATGTCCTTTTTGAGTTTTATAGTATCCTATTAACAGTTCACAATGTTTCCAACTTTTGCATCATCTACAAGCTTTGAAATTGTGCCCTGTACACCAAGGTCCAGGTCATTAATATATGTCAGGAAGAAAAAGGGTCCCAACACTGATCCCCGGGGACCTCCACCTCAAATCTTAAATAAAAAAACTTAACGTGCTGGAAATACTCAACAGGTCTGGCACCATCTGAGTTGAGAGAGAGAAACAGAGTTAATGTTTCAGGTCTGTGATCTTTCATCAGAACTGGAAAAGGTTAGAAATATCAAGTTTGAAGCAGATAAAGCAGGGATGGGGCAAAATGGAGCAAAAGGGGTGTTGATAGAACAGAGGGTCAGAGAGATTAACTGACCAGGAGGTCATGGGGCAAAGGCAAAGAGAGTGTGCTCATGGTGTGGTGAAAGACAAAGCATTAGTGCAGAGCAGGTGTTAAATGACAGAATAATGAACAGCCCGAGCTAAAAGCACCAACATAAAAATCCCAGTTTAAGTCTGGCACATGGTAAAAAATAACTGATGAAACAAAATAATAATAAAAATGGACCAGTCATTCTCTGAAATTATTGAACTCAATGTTTACTCCAGAAGTCTGTAGAATGGACAATGAGGTGCTGTTCCTCGAGCTGGCATTGATGTTCACTGGAACACCACAGCAGGTCAAACGCAGATTGGGTGACCGCTTTGTGAAACACCTCCGCTCAGTCCAAAAGCATGACCCCGAGCTTCCGCTCGCTTGTCATTTCAACACACTCCATCCCCCACCCCTGCTCTCATGGCTACATTTGTGTCCTTGTGTTTACACCCTCCACTCCCACTTCACTTGCTTAAAACCTATTACATTTCTAACCTAAGCCAGTTCTGATGAAAGGTCACAAGCCTGGAACATTAACTCTGTTTCACTCTCCACAGACACTGCTGAGTATTTCCAGCACTTTCTGATTCTATTTCAGATTTCCAGCATCTGCAGTATTTTGTTTTGATTCCACTACAAACTTTTCTCCAGCCCGAAAAGCATCCATTAATCACTAATCTCTGTTTCCTGTCACTCAACCAGTTTAGTTTCATGTTGCTACTGTCCTTTTCATTTGATTAGCTGTACCTTTGCTCACAATTCTGTTGTGTGACACTTTATCAAATGCTTTTTGGAATTCCATTTACACCACATCACAGCATTGCCCTCATCAGGCTTCCTTTTTACCTCTTCAAAAAACGCCAGTAAGTTTGTTAAACACCATTTTCCCCTTAACAAATCCATGCTGATTTTCCTTAATTGACCCACATTTGTCCATGTGCCTATTAATGCTGTCCCGAATATGACACCAAGGTTGCAAACAGACTGTCTGAATCTCAGACGGTTACCATGGAATCAATAGCAAGGGAACAGAGTTGGAGTAGGCAGGGAAAACAATGGCTTCAATCTTCCCAATATTTAATTGGAGGATATTTCTGCTCATCCAGTACTGGATATCAGATAAGCAGTTTGATAATTTAACAACAGTGGAGGAGAGGAGAGAGGTGGTGGTAAGTTAAACTTGATGCAGTTCTTTGATAAAACAATGGAGACGGTTGCTGAGGGAAGGAATGGTGGAAATAGCAGAGGCACTGGTCAGAGTCTTCCAATCCTCCTTGGATATGGGAGTCATGACAGAGGACTGGAGGGCTGTAAATGTTACTCCCTGTTGCAAAAGGAGAGATTAGATAAATCCTGTAACTACTGACCAGTCAGTCTAATGTCGGTGGTTGGAAATTACAAGAGGCCAGAACCCAGCTCAAAAATATATCTTTCTTGGAAAAACATGGGATAATAAATGACAAACAGCATGGATAGTTTAATGGAAAATCATGTCTGATAATCTTAATCAAGTTCGTTGATGACATAACTGTGAGTGTTGATGAGGACAACATGTTTTGTGTTATGTGTACAGACTTTCAAAAGGCCGGTGATCAAATGCCATTTCATAGACTTGTTATGAAAAATGGAACATATGGATTAATGTGACAGTGACAGTGTGGATATGATACTGACTCAGGGACAGAAAGCAGAGAGAAGTGGTGAACAGACATTGTTCAGACTGGTGGAGGGGGAGTATGCAGTGCTGTTTTGCAGGTTTCAGTATTAGAACCAGTGCTGTTCCTGGCATATAGATAGATATATAAATGACACAAACGTATACGTAAAAAAAAAACATAATTTCAACTCTTGCAGATGACATGAAACGCATAACTAAAGGTGGGAAAATGCAGACCAGAGAATTATCCAACGTCACAGACGTTTTTCTTTAAAATTTATTCATTCTGGACACTAATCCATCTCAAATTTATTTCTTACTCTAATTTATTTGTGTGTGATTCTCGTGTGAGTGTGTGCGTGAATGTGAAGCGTATTTTCTTATTATTTTATTTAGATACAGCTTAGATTGTTAAGTATAATAAACTCATCTCTTGTTTAAGCTCAGGAAAACCTCTCCTATTGGCTCTTTCACGATCACATCAAAGATAAAAGGTAAAACACTCACTGAGTTGGTCAGCTGGTCCACGGCTAAAAAGGAATAAACTCTGTTGTGGTGAAATAAGATATAAGACAAGAGGGGAGCCTGGGACCCCTCCTCACCTGGCTGTCACAGAAATCTGGAGGTTCGAGTGATCGTAAACCAACAACAAATGAGAAATTGGAAGTAGGGAAAACAATTGATCCTGAGAAAAAACTTAAAATGTCAATGAAGGTTTTATTGTGGCTTTCACTGCTGGAACACTGAAATGCCCACGTTCGAAGACAGAGCAGACGAACATATGAACATATGAATTAGGAGCAGGTGTAGGCCACTCGGCCCCTCAAGCCTGCTCTGCCATTCAATAAGATAATGACCAATCTGATTGAAACCTCAACTCCACATTACCACCTACCCTCGATAATCTTTCACCCCCTTGCTTATCAAAAATCTATCTATCTCTGCCTTACACGTACGTAAAGATTCTCTTCCACTGCCTTTTGAGGAAGAGAATTCCAAAGGCTCACAACCCTCAGAGAAAAAAAATTCTCCTCATCTCTGTTTTAAATGGGCAGGCCCTCATTTTTAAATAGTGACCCCTAATTCTAGATACACCAAGATACACACATCTTTCCACATGCAACCTGTCAAGACCGCTCATGATCTTAGATGTTCAAATCAAGTCTCCTCCTACCCTTCTACATTCCAGTGGATATAAGCCGAGCCTGTCCAATATTCCCTCATAAGACAGTCCACCCATTCCAGGTATTAGTCTGGTAAACCTTTTCTGAATTGCTTCCAATGCATTTACATCCTTCCTTAAATAAGGAGACCAGTAATGTACACAGTACTCCAGATGTGGTCTCACCAATGCCCTCTATAGCTGAAGCATAGCATCCTTACTTTTGTATTCAATTATCCTTGCGATAAACGATAACATTCTATTAGCTTTCCTAATTACTTTCTGAACATGCATATTCACCTTTTGTGATTCATGCACACGGACACCAAGATCCCTCTGCATCTCAGAGCTCTGCAATCTCTCACCATTAGATAATATGCTTCTTTTTTTATAATTCCTGCCAAAATGGACAATTTCCCATTTTCCCACATTATACTCCATTTTCCAGGTCTTCACACACACATTTAACCTATCTATATTCATTTGCAGCCTCCTTATGTCCCCGTCACATGTTACTTTCTTACTCATATTTGTGTCATCAGCAAATTTAGCAACCATGCCTTCGGTCTCTTCATCCAAGTCATTTATATAAATTGTAAAAAGTTGAGGTCCCAGCACTGATCCCTGTGGCACACTACTCGTTACATCTTGCCAGCCAGAAAGTGACCCATTTATGCCTACTGCCTGTTTTCTGTTAGCTAACCAATCTTCTATCCATGCCAACATGTTACCCCCTTCACCATGAGCTTTTATTTTCACAAAACCTTTGATGTGGCACCTTATCAATTGCCTCCTGGAAATCTATGTACAGTACATCAACCGGTTCCCCTTTCTCCACAGCACATGGTACCTCGTCAAAGAACTCCAACAAATTGATTAAACATGATTTCCCTTTCATAAAACCATTTTGATTCTGCCTGATTACGTTGAACTTTTCTAAGTGCCGGCTACACTGTCTTTGATAATAGCTTCTAACATTTTACCTCAGACAGATGTGATGCTAACTTGCCTGTAGTTTCCTGTTTTCTGTTTCCCTCCCTTTCTGACTAAAGGAGTTACATTCCCAATAAAGGAGTTGCATACAGAGTGAAGTAACTTGGTACGGGTTAAAACGTCTGTCTGTTGAAAAGTTGAGTAATGTAGCTGGACAGTTAGGGATTAACAGGGTTAGAATCACTAACAGATAGAGTAATGTTAGCTAAGGTAAAACTAGAACAGGATAGACTAGAATTAGAATTCCAGAGAGAGCGAGAAGGAGCAGAGTGAGTGTCAAGAAAGGGTAAAAGTAAGAGTGTTCCAGAATGAGAATGAGGAAAGGGAGTTAAGGCAGCTCAAACAACTAGAGGGAGACCCATACACCCAGTGAAGGCACAGCTAGTGTGGGAGCTGCCCTTAGCTCAGGACCATGTGCTGATCTCTTAAAGTTCTCCCAGTTCATGACAAAGTTCAATGAGGAGGATGTGGCAGAATTTTTCGTCAATTGTGAAAAACTTGTATTGCAACTGAAATGGCCGTCAGAGAGCTGGACACTGTTTTCACAAAACAAAATAACAGGAAAATCCCATGAGATTTATTCACTGTTGCCAGATGAAAGTTGATCAGATTATGAGATGATTAAAATTGCTATCCTGGGTGTACATGAAATAATACCGGAAGTGTACCATCAAACATTCCAAACCCTCAGAAAGCAGCCTGACTAAACTGACCTCGAGTTTGAAAGAGTTAAGCTGCTTCCGAACATCGGGACATAGGAGCAGGAGTAGGCCATTCAGCCCATCGAGGCTGCTCCACCATTCAATATGACCATGGCTGATCATCCACTTTAATGCCTTTTTCACACATAATCTCCATATCCCCTTTTTTGTCATTTGTAGTTAGAAATCTGTCAATCTATACTTTAAATATACTCAACGACTGAGATTCCACATCCGCCTGGGATGCAGAATTCCAAAGATTCAGAAACTTCTGAGTCAAAGTTTTCTCCTCGTCTCTGTCCTAAATGGCTTCCCCCTTATTTTGAAATTGTATCCATTAGTTTCAGCCTCCGCAACCAGGGGAATTTTCGTCCATACGTCTACGCTGTCTATCCCTTTAATTATTTCGTACGTTTCAATGAGATCCCGACACATTCTTTGAAACTCTCGAGAATACAGGCCCAGTTTCCCCAATCTCTCTTCATAGAACATTCCCGCCATCCCGGGAACAAGTCTGGTGAACCTTCATTGCGCTCCCTCGATGGCAATAATATCCTTCCTAATGTAAAGTGACCCAAAATGCACACAATATTCCAGGTGTGGTCTAAGCAAGGTTCTATACACATGAAGCAAGACTTCACTACTCCTGTACTCAAATCATCTCCTGATAATGGCTAACAGACCATTAGCCTTCCTAATTGCTTGCTGCACCTGCATCTTTTTCAGTGATTAACTGACACCCGGGTCCGTTTGTACATCTACACTTCCTAATTTTTCACTATTTAAGAAATACTCTGCACATCTGTTCCTCTTACCAATGTGGATAACTCATATTTGCCCATATTATATTCCATTTGCCATGTTCTTGCTCAGTCACAATGTCTGTCCAAATCCCCTTGAAGACGCATTGCATCTACCTCACAACATGCATTCCCACCTAGTTTTGTGTCATCTGCGAACTTGGAAATACTACATTTGGTCCCCACATCCAAATCATTGACATATATTGTTAACAGCTGGGGCCCAAGTACTGATCCTTGCGGTACCCAACCAGTCACAGCTGCCACAGTGAGAGTGACCCGTTTCTTCCTACTCTCTGTTTTCTGCCTATTAACCAATCTTTAATCCATGCCAGTATATTACCTCCTATCCCATGTGCTTTAATGTTGCTAACCAACCTCCTGTGTGGGACTTTATCAAAATCCTTCTGAAAATCCAAGTATAACACGTCCACCGACTCCCCTTTATCAATTCTGTTAGTAGCATGCCCAACAAAACTCCAACAGGTTCGCCAAACATGATTTCTCATTCATAAATCCATGTTTACGATGCCTGAACAGATTATTATCCAACTGTCCATTGATCACATCCTTTAGAATGAAATCCCAGCATTTTCCCAACGACTGATGTATGAGAGCAGGTCTATAATTCCCTGTTTTCTCTCTCCCTCCCTTCTTAAATATTGGGGTGACATTTCCTACCTTCCAATCTACAGGAACCTGTCCAGAATCTATAGAATTTTTGAAGATGATCACCAATGCAGCCACAATCTCCATAGCTATCTCTTCCCACACCCTGGGATGAAGAATATCAGATCCTGGCGCCTTATCAAACTTCAGCCCCATTAATTTCTCCAATACAACATTCTTACTAATATTAATTTCCTACACTTCCTCAATCTCCCTAATCCCTTGGATCTCTAATTCTGGAAATTTCCTTGTATCTTCCTCAATGAGGGCAGACACAAAGTAATCATTTAGTTTCACTGCCATTTCTCTATTCACCATTGTACATTCCCCTGACACTGCCTGTATTGGACCCACATTTGTCTTCGCCAAATGTTTCATTTTTAGGTAGCTAAAGAATATTTAAAGTCAGTTTTTGTGTTTACTTTTGACCAGTGGATAGAAACACTCATATTACAGCCCACATATCGAAACCTCAGAGTGGTGATCCATCTCAAGGAGTTCACAAACTCGCTCCCCCTCCCATTAAAACCCACAAAGAGGAACAAAGGGTTCAAAGAGCTGGACAAGTTGCAATTCTGGTGATGAATTTTTCCTTGTACACAAAGCCGTAACCCCAAAGGGAAACACTTCCCTGGTCACCACAAAGACCCGAGAATAAATGATGGGGGGGGGGGGGGGTTATAGAAACCCGAACAGCCAAGGGCAAAGAGGAAATGCTGGACACACGGGGGTCCATCCTCAGGTCAAATAGGACGGTACTGAGAGCAGTAGAAACGGCCGAAGACCTGTGTGTTTCCAGTGTAATAAGGTAGGTCGCCATCGAGCTGAATGATGCAAGTGATGGGGAAAACCTGGAGGATTAATCAGGGTCCACCAGATCATAGCAGGAAAAAGGGCCCTGATGGAAATCACAACAGATCAGGCTGTGCCTCCAACTGTGGCAGTCAGACCCATTAAACCTACCACAGAGAGGGCGGGAAAAATAAACAAAATCCTTGAGAGCTACCAGGAATTTGTATCCTAAGGAAAAGTGAAACCATACCCCTTGAGTGAGGGAAGTAAACCAATAGTCATACTCAAGGATGCAGAGGCCAGCCAATCCCTTCTGCTGGGAAAAAGAAAGTGTAGTGAATGCTAGAGCATTAGTGAATGGTATCGGAAGACAGTATATGTCCATACCCTTATATCCGGTGTACTTGGAGTTTGACCCAGTTTCATGACTCTTTTCCATGCGGATTGTCCCTAGTTTACTGATTGATGGGTCGAACTGCTCCTGGGTAATGATCTGACAGGGGATAAGGTGGCAGCTTCCCCAGTAGTTCTAGAGAGACCAAAAGAGGTCCGGGAGACAGAGTAGTTACAGCAGAAATCCCTGATTGTGTGGTGACTCGGTCCATGGCCAAACAATCCCCAGAACTGACACTGCAGACGGATGACCCTACTGTCTGGTTGTCTGAAACCTTCGTTGGGAAGTTAGAGGACCCAAAGGATGTGTTAAACAGTTCTTCCTTTTTTGAGGCTCCACAACCCGACCCAACGTTAAAAAATAGCACAGACTGTAAAAACCAAAACTGAAGCAGAGGGAGTTGCAGACTGTTACTATTTAAAGAATGAGGAGCTAATGAGGAAGTGGAGACCTCCTCACAGAACAGTGGATGAAGAGTGGACAGATGTTCACCAGATAGTGGTGCCGCTGAAGTCCCTTAAAGAAATATTAACAATGGCCCACGAACTTCTAATGGATGGACATGTCAGTATATGAAAAATCGAAGACCGCAGAAGACAGCATTTTGACTGGCAACAATTCCACAAAGATGTGGTGGAGTTCGGTAGAATTGGTCTCACGTGCCAGGTTGTGGGAACCCTTCAGCAGAATGCTGGTAGATTGTGTGGGGCCCCTGCTGAAAATATAACGGGACAACCAGTATCTTCTCACCATTATGGATGTGGTGACCCGATTCCCAGAGGCCATTCGCCCGAAGAACTATCTCTGCCAAGGAAGTGGTGAGGGGGCTAACTCAATTCTTTACCCTATATGGGCTTCCTGCTGAGATCCAGTCGGATCAGGGCACACATTTTATGTCCAGTATTTTTGAAAAGGTCATGGGTAATCTGGAGCACCGCAGCCCCACAGCTCCAGCGACCCGGGTTCGATTCTGTGTACTGCCTGTGCGAAGTTTGCAAGTTCTTCCTGTGACCGCATGAGTTTTCACCAGGTGCTCCGGTTTCCTCCCACAGCCAAAGATTTTCAGCTTGATAGGTCCCTAGTATAGGTTGGTGGTAGGGGAGTTGAGGTATGGTGGGGATGTGGTAGGAATATGGGATTAATGTAAGATTAGTATAAATGAGTGGTTGATGGTTGGCACAGACTCGGTGGGCTGAAGGGCCTATTTCAGTGCTGCATCTCTAAATAAATAAAATAAGTAAATAAATAAAGTCCTAAGCCTACTATCCACAGTCACAATGGGCTTTGGAGCAGTACCACCAGACCCTAAAGACAATGATCAGTCCATACTGCAATGAGCAACCCCATGACTGGGACAAAGGGATGGGATTTCTCCTGTTGGTTACCGAGACTTATCTAATGATTCCACTGGCTTTAGTCTCTTTGAATTAGTTTATGGATACGAGGTGAGTGGTCCTCTTAAATTAATCAAGAAGACGTTTTTGGGACACAGGGATGAGTCTTCCATGTTCGACCACATTTCCGTGCTCTGGGAGCGTTTCACGCCAGGCTGTGCAATGGCTCAGTAACAGCAAAAGATCTCACAGGCAGCTATGAAAAGGTAAGCAGATAGAAATGCCAAGGCTGGAACATGTCATCCCAGAAACCATGTATTGTTAATACTCCCAATGCACGGCGAACCCCTTAAAGCCCAGTTCAGTGGTCCATATCAAGTGGCAAAAGGAATAGTCAGGTAAATTATTTAATTGACATCCCAGACCAAAGGAAAAAAAGTAAATGCTGTGGAGGGGACAGACAAGTACAGATCTGTCAGACAGTCAGGAGGGGAGGATTGAAAAGGACAGTGAGGACAGGTTAGAGAAGGGCCAGGAGTATTCCCAATTGAACCCCCTACTCTCCGATGAGCCAACCCTGAAATGTTAGATAAATTGGACCACACACTCTCCTCATTAAATGCAGGTCAAAGATGCACCCTAAAAAGGCTGCTAACAGCATTTACAGAAACGTGCAAGGACAAGGAAAGGTCCCAAAAAGGCATGTCAATGGTGAGGGCGATGCCTCCCCTAGTCGAAGTGCCGCTGGAGAGTGCAGTGAAAGCTGTATAGACACCTGCTAGCAGTAATGTCGCAAAAGACATAGGGTAGATAAAAAAAATGTTCCTTCCCATAGTTAAGGGAGAAGTGAAGGGAAAATAACCTAAAGTAAACAGCACTTGTGTACCTCACCAGAAAGCTAAAAGTAAGGTCAGTGTGGATCTACCCACTGAAGAACCCAATGATCAGGTCCCAAACCCAAAGCTCATCAAACCCAACAATTTCAAAGCCGAACTCAGCAAGAACAAAGGCCCAGAGGAAATCTCAGACACCTCACTGGGTCTAAAAAAACAATTTATTACACACTGTCGGTTTAGAACATTAGAACATTAGAACATTAGAATATTACAGCGCAGTACAGGCCCTTCGGCCCTCGATGTTGCGCCGATCATCTGACCTACACTATTCCATTTTCATCCATATGTCTATCCAATGACCACTTAAATGCCCTTAAAGTTGGCGAGTCTTCTGCTGTTGCAGGCAGGGCGTTCCACGCCCCTACTACTCTCTGCATAAAGAAACTACCTCTGACATCTGTCCTATATCTTTCACCCCTCAACTTAAAGCTATGTCCCCTCATGTTTGCCATCATCATCCAAGGAAAAAGTCTCTCACTATCCACCCTATCTAACCCTCTGATTATCTTGTATGTCTCTATTAAGTCACCTCTCCTCCTCCTTCTCTCTAACGAAAACAACCCCAAGTCCCTCAGCCTTTCCTCGTAAGACCTTCCTTCCATACTCGGCAACATCCTAGTAAATCTCCTCTGCACCCTTTCCAAAGCTTCCACATCCTTCCTATAATGCGGTGACCAGAACTGCACGCAATACTCAAGGTGCGGCCTCACCAGAGTTTTGTACAGCTGCATCATGACCTCGTGGCTCCGAAACTCGATCCCCCTACTAATAAAAGCTAACACACCATATGCCTTCTTAACAGCCCTATTAACCTGGGTAGCAACCTTCAGGGATTTATGTACCTGGACACCAATATCTCTCTGCTCATCTACACTACCAAGAATCTTCCCATTAGCCCAGTACTCTGCATTGCTGTTACCCCTTCCAAAGTGAATCACCTCACACTTGTCCGCATTAAACTCCATTTGCCATCTCTCAGCCCAGCTCTGAAGCCTATCTATGTCCCTCTGTACCCTACAACACCCTTCGACACTATCCACAACTCCACCGACCTTCGTGTCATCCGCAAATTTACTAACCCACCCTTCTACACCCTCATCCAGGTCATTTATAAAAATGACAAACAGCAGTGGCCCCAAAACAGAAACTTGCGGTACACCACTAGTAACTAAACTCCAGGATGAACATTTGCCATCAACCAACACCCTCTGTCTTCTTTCAGCTAGCCAATTTCTGATCCAAAGCTCTAAATCACCTTCAACCCCATACTTCCGTATTTTCTGCAATAGCCTACCGTGGGGAACCTTATCAAACGCCTTACTGAAATCCATATACACCACATCCACTGCTTTACCCTCATACACCTGTTTGGTCACCTTCTCGAAAAACTCAATAAGGTTTGTGAGGCACGGCCTACCTTTCACAAAACCGTGCTGACTATCGCAAATGAACTTATTCTTTTCAAGATGATTATAAATCCTATCTCTTATAACCCTTTCCAACATTTTACCCACAACCGAAGTAAGGCTCACAGGTCTATAATTACCAGGGCTGTCTCTACTCCCCTTCTTGAACAAGGGGACAACATTTGCTATCCCCCAGTCCTCCGGCACTACTCCTGTCGACAATGACGACATAAAGATCAACAACAACGGCTCTGCAATCTCCTCCCTGGCTTCCCAGAGAATCCTAGGATAAATCCCATCTGGCCCAGGGGACTTATCTATTTTCACTCTTTCCAAAATTGCTAACACCTCCTCCTTGTGAATCTCAATCCCATCTAGCCTAGTAGGCTGTATCTCAGTAATCTCCTCGGCAACATTGTCTTTCTCTACTGTAAATACTGACGAAAAATATTCATTTAACGCTTCCCCTATCTCCTCTGATTCCGCACACAACTTCCCACTACTATCCTTGATTGGCCCTGTTCTAACACTTATCTTTCTTTTATTCCTGATATACCTATAGAAAGCCTTAGGGTTTTCTTTGATCCTATCCGCCAATGACTTCTCGTGTCCTCTCCTTGCTCTTCTTAGCCGTCCCTTTAGATCCTTCCTGGCTAGCTTGTAACTCTCAAGCGCCCTAACTGAGCCTGCACGTCTCATCCTAACATAAGCTGCCCTCTTTCTCTTGACAAGCGCTTCAACTTCTTGAGTAAACCACGGCTCCCTCGCTCGACAACTTCCTCCCTCCCTGCCTAAGGAGAAAGATTATCAAGGTGCATAGTACCTGAGTAGTTAAAACTTCATTAGAGGAGAGAAAAGGAAAACAAGCAATTGGTAATGCATTGTCCAGGGTCGAACCCGACACATAACCATCCCAGACAAAACGCCAAAAAAATTAAATCAGTACAGCTGTAACAGACAATGTCAGCTGCAGTAATTCTAAGATTAATGTGTGAATTTGAGAAGTGATTACTGAGAATGAATGTGTATTTCTTTCGTTTTCTTCCCACAATTCTCTAATGAAATGTTCCTATTATCACATTTCTTTCCATGAGCTGTGGCGGTGTCAAGATAACACAATATGCCAAATGAGGAATTTTAATTCATCGATTGGAAACTTACACTCAACTTTTAATAGAAAACATCCGACAGTTAACCTTGAAAAAGCTAGCAGCCAAGATGGCCACCGCAATTGGTATCTGAAACATCTTTTCACATTCCAAGGCCTACGACAGGAGACACATGTATGATGACCCTGGACCTATATCATTGGCTTGCTCTAGTGATTGAATTACCGAAGATTACATTCATTAACACGGCATACAAGGCTACCCTGACACATTCAATTTCAAAGAGCAAACTCCTCCAAGTATAAATACTGGCATCCTGAACCCTGGGGAGATAGAAGTTTCTAACTGCTTTCATTAGAAGGGTCCAGAGAATGCACTGAGGCAGTCATGAGACCTTCTGTCCATCTCTGTGAAAGCTGGGAGATTCCCCTGGACAAAGACAGACAAGCCAGTGATTCAAACTGTGCAGAAGCAGAAGGGCTGTGACCACCCCCACACCCCCCCCCCCCCCCCCAACCTCTCTCTCTCCGACTCTCTCTCCACCTAACATCACAAGTTTGAAAACCACATTCGACTGTGGGCCCCTCAAGCCTACAGATTGATACAGACAGAGTAACCAGGGGAAGAAAGCCACCTACAAGTCTGCCTCAAAGAAAACCCTGAGCAATGTGGACCAGCCACAAACCTCACTTCGACAAGCAAAAGACGTCAAGAATATAACTTCAGCTGGAAGACCACGGAATCGCCCAACATCACAGAATGAGTTTTTTTTTTTTAAATTTAGTCTGGACTCAAATCCAACCACAAATTTACTTCTCACTCTGTAATCTATTTGTTTGTGTGTGTGTGATTCTCGTGTGACTGTGTGTGTAACCGTGTGTTGTGTTTTTTTAATGATTTTATTTAGATCGGGTTTATATTGTTAATTATAATAAACTCACCTCTTCCATGTTTAAACTCAAGAGAACCAGTCCAATCAGTTCCTTCACCATCACACCAAAGGTAAAATGTAAAACACTCAATGAGACGTTACTATTGCACTGTTTATAAAGGACAAACACTGTTGCAGTCACATAAAGAAGCGCCACTCTGACCCCTCCTCACCTGGCCATAACAATTGGCCGGGCTGGGGATGGAGAGAATATGGGGATGAACTCAGCTCACCATTAAATAGATTCCAGAGGTTGTAAACTTCCTGGTTCAGCCTGAGACAATGGCTAACGAGGGGGATGCATATCATGGACAGGGAATGGTGCTTGTGACAGGAACTGAAGACAATGCTTTCAGTCTTCTCACGATTTAAATGACAAGAACACTAAATTAGTGAAATATGGTTTATGAATCTAATAGTTGGATACAGAGACTTACCAGGGACACCAATAGTAGTGAGGATAGGATAGTAAATACATTGAATCATCTTCAGAGCAAAATAGATCCGCTGTTCTAATGTTATCCAATAACAATCCGCTGTAAGATAGTCAAACCAATAGGATACACTCCTGTCACTTGTTGTAACATTCCAATCTATTGTTCTCAGATTCTGACCCATTGTTGTAACATTCCAATCTATTGTTCTCCTATTCTGACCCATTGTTGTAACATTCCAACCTATTGTTCAGATTATGATCTCTCCTCACCATCTCTCTGCAGCCACAGTTCCCTATGAGTGCCGGAGCTGATGCTCCCGCTGACACTTTCAGAAAACACATTGAAAGGAGTCCTGTATTAATAGAAGAGGGAAACCCTCCAGTGACACCATTAGGGTCCATGGAGACTGGCATTAATTACAGTCACTGAACAAACAGGTTCAGTTAACCCCTTTCAATTCAGCACATTTTGTACCACAATAAAGTAGAACATTTATCCAGTCTGCATGGGAATTATGAGAGTTACTGAGGGAAGAAATGGTGGAAATGACAGAGGCAATGGACAAAATCTTTCAGTCCTCCTTGGATATGGGAGTGATGCCAGAGGTCTGGAGGATTGTCAACGTTACACCCTGTTTAAAAAGGGGAGGTTTGGTAAACCCTGTAAGTATCAGTCTAATGTTGGTGGTTGGAAACTTCTGGAGGTCATAACCCAGCACAAATATATATCTTGCTTGCAATACAAAGGTTTATACATGACAAGCAGCACGGAAAGGTTAATGAAATATCATTCCTGATAATCTTCATCAAGTTCGTTGAGGACGTAACTGTGAGTGTTTCACGTAATATAATCATCGAAAGTTTAAGATACAGAAAGAGGCCACTTGTCCCATTGTGTCTGCAGCGGCCGAAAAATGATCCACCAACTCTAATCCCACCTTCCAGCATTTGATCCATAGCCCTGCAGATAATGACAGTTGAGGTGAACATCCAGTTTCCTTTTCACTGAGTGGAGGGATTCTGCTTCAACTATCCTTTCAGGCAGTAAGTTCTCGATCCTCACTATAAACAGGGGACTCAGTACTGAACCCTGTGGAACGCCACTGTAAACAGTTCTCCGGTCAGTAAAATACCTGTCAACAACTACCCTTTAATAAAAACAAGAAATGCTGGAAATACTCAGCAGGTCTGGCAGCATCTGTGGAGAGAGAAGCAGAGTTAACGTGACAGGTCCGTGACCATTCATCACTGATCTGAAAACTTAACTCTGCTTCTCCCTCTACAGATGTGGCCAGACCTGCTGAGTATTTCCAGCATTTATTGTTCTTACTTCAGATTTACAGCTTCCGCAGTATTTTGCTTTTATTATAACAATGACCCTTTGTTTCCTGCCACTGAGCCAATTTTGTATTTTTGTGTGGACAAGTTTCTCCTCAACTCCCCGCTAATCCTTCTGCCAAGCACTTTAAGTCACTGCCCCTTAGTCACTGATCTCTCTGCTCAGGTGAATAGAGTCGTCACCTCCACTCTATCCAGGCCTCTCAAAATTATGTCCATTTCAATCAGATCTCCCTTCAGCCTTCTCTGTTCCAAGTAGAACAACGCCAGCCTATCTAATCTTGCTTCATAGCTGCATTTTTCCAGTCCTGGCAAACATCCTTGTAAATCTCCTCTGTACCCTCTACAGTGCAATTACATCCTTTGTGTAATGAGGTGACCAGAACTGCACACAGTACTCAGGTTGTGACTTAACCAATGATTTATACAGTTCCAGCATAACCTATCTGCTCTTGTATTCTATACCTCAGCTAATAAAGGAAAGGATTCCATATGCCTTCTTAACCACCTATCGACCTGACCTGCTACCTTCAGGACATCAGCGGACATTGACTCCAAGGTCCCTCACTTCCTCTACGCTTCTCAGCATTTTCCTATTAATCGTCTATCCCTTTGCCTTGTTTGACCTCAATTACATCATCTCATACTTAACCGGTTGAATTCCATTTGGTGCTTTTCTGCCATCAATATCTTCCTGCAGCCTAAAGCTATCTTCCTTGCTATCTACCACATGGCTAATTTGTGTGCCATCTGCACACATCTTGATCATGCCCCCTACATTTACTTTCAAATCGTTAATATATACTACAAAAAGCTGGGGACCCAGTACTGAGCCCCATGGAACATCACTGGAAACAGACCTCAAGTCAGTAAAACACCCGTCAACAATCACCCTTTGTTTCCTGCCACTGAGCCAATTTTGTATCCAGCTTGCTGCATTTCCCTGGATTCCATGGGATTTTATTTTTTTAACTAGTATGCCACATGGGACCTTGTCAAAAGCCTTGCCAAAATCCACGGAGACCATATCATCTGCACTACCCTCATCTACCATCCTTGCTACTTCGTTGAAAAATTCAATCAAGTTGTTCAAACAATATCTTCCCTTAGCAAATTCATGCTGACTGTCCTTGATTGACCTGAGCCTTTCTAAGTGACAATTTATCCTGTCTCTGAGAATAGATTCCAATCATTTTCCCACTGAGTTTACACTGACTGGCCTGCAACTATTTGGTCTATCCGTTGCTCCAATCCTCTGGCACTACACCTGCATCCAGTGAGGACTGGAAAATGATGGTCAGACCCTCTGCTATTTCCTCTCTCACTTCATTTGACAGCCTAGGATACATTTCATCAGGCCCTGGTGATTTATCAACTTTCAAGGATGCTAATCCCATTAATACTTCCTCTCTCCTATGTATATCACATCCAATAATTCACACTCCTCCTCCTTAACCACAGTATCTGCATCGCCCCCACTTTTGTTAAGACAGATACAAAGTACTTATTAAGAACCTTGGCAACATCTTCCGCCCCTACTCATGTATATCCACTTATGTATATAGATTTTCAGAAGGCCTGTAATCAAATGACATTTCATAGACTTGTTATGTCATGGATTAATGTGACAGTGATGGTGTGGATATGACACTGACTCAGGGACAGAAAGCAGCGAGAAGTGGTGAACAGTCATTGTTCAGACTGGAGGTGGAGGGGAGTATACAGTACTGTTTCTCACGGTTCAATTCACTCCGCATGATATCAAGAAACTACTGAAGGCACTGGATACTGCAAAGGCTATGAGCCTTCACAATATTCCGGAAATAGTACTGAATACCTGTTCTCCAGAACTTCCATTCCCCCATCAAGCTGTTCCAGTACAGCTACAACATTGGCATCTAACCTGCAATGTGGAAAATTGCCCAGGTATGTCTTGTACACAAAAAGCAGGACAAGTCCAACATGGCCAATTGCAGCCCCATCAGCCTCCTCTCAATCATCAGAAAAGTGATGGAAGGTGTCATCGACACTGCCATCAAGCGGCACTTGCTTAGCAATAACCTGCTCAGTGACGCTCAGTTTGCATTCCGCCAGGGTCACAAAGCTCTTGACCTCATTACAGCCTTGGCTCAAATTTGGACAAAGGAGCGGAACTCAAGAGGTGAGGTATGAGTGACTGCCCTGACATCAAGGCGGCATTTGACGAATCATCTCCGTTGACATTCAATGACATCACCATCGCTGAATCCCCCACTATCAACATCCCAGGGGCTACCATTGACCAGAAACTGAACAGGAATAGCCATATAAATACCATGGCTAAAAGAGCAGGTCATATGCGAGGAATCCTGAGGCGAGTAACTCACCTCCTGACTCCCCAAAGCCAGTCCACCATCTACAAGGCACAAGTCAGGAGTGTGATGGAATTCTCTCTGCTTGCCTGGATGGCTGCAGCTCCAACAACACTCAAGAAGCTCGGCACCATCCAGGACAAGGCATCACATGATTGGCACGCCATCCACAACATTCACTCCCTCCACCACCGACGCACAGTGGCAGCAGTGTGTACCATCTGCAAGATGCACTGCAGCAACACACCAATGCACCTTCGACAGCACCTTCAAAACACACAACCTCTACCATATAGAAGGGCAAGGGCAGCAGATGTATGGAAACACCACCACCTGCAAGTTCCCCTCCAAGCCACACACCATGCTGATTTGAAACTATCTTGCCGTTCCTTCACTGTCGCTGGGTCAAAATACTGGAACTTCCTTTCTAACAGCACTGTGGGTGTACCTACCCCACGTGGACTGCAGTGGTTCAAGAAGGCAGCTCACCACCACCTTCTCAAGGGTAATTAGGGATGGGCAATAAATGCTGGCCTGGCCAGCGATGTCCACATCCCATGAATGAATAAAAAAAATGATGCCAGAGAACTGAAGGGATGTAAACATTACACCCTGTTTAAAGAAGGGGAGGTTGGATAAGTCCTGTAACTATCAGTCTAATGTTGATTCTTTGAAAATTCTGGAGGCCATAACCCAGCACAAAAATATTTCTCGCTTGTAAAATCATATCTTAATAAATGACAAGCAGCAGGGATAGCTTCATGGAAAATCATTTCTGATAGTCTTGATAGTTTGTTGACAGAATTGTGAGTGTTAACGAGGATAGCGTGTTTCGTGTTATAGAATCATAGAATCGTTGAAAATTTAAGGCACAGAAAGAGGCCACTTGGCCCATCGTGGCTGTGCCAGCCGAAAGGTTATCCACCTATTCTTATCCCACCTTCCAGCATTTAATCCACAGCCCTGCAGATTATGACACTTGAGGTGCACATTCAGACTCTTTTTGAATCAGTAGAGGGTTTCTGCCTCAACCATCCTTTCAGGAAGTGAGTTCCAGACCCTCACTAAAAGCAAGGGACCCAATACCGAGCCCTATGGAAGACCACGGGAAAGTCCTCCAGTGAATACCCGTCAACAATTACCCTTTGTTTCCTGTCACTGAGACAATTTTGTATTTCTGGGTGAACATGTTTTTCCTCAACTCCCTTCTGAAAGTTCTACCTATCACTTTAAATCTATGTCCCCTAGTCACTGACCTTTCTGCTAAGGTGAATAGAGCCTTCACCTCCACTCTATCCAGGCTCCACAAAATTTTGTTCAGTTCAATCAGATCTCCCCTCAGCCTTCTCTGTTCCATGGAGAACAACCCCAGCCTATCCAATCTTTCCTCATAGCTGCATTTTTCCAGTCCGAGCAACATCCTCATAAGTCTCCTGTGTACCCTCTCTCGTGCAATTACTTCCTTTCTGTAATGTGGTTACCAGAACTGCACAAAATATTCAAGATGTGGCCTAACCAATGATTTATACAGTTCCAGCAAAGCCTCCCAGCTCTTACATTCTATACCTCAGCTAAAAAGGGAAATGATTCCATATGCCTTCTTAACTGCCTTATTGACCTATCCTGCCATCTTCAGGGATATGTGAGCATTCACTCCAAAGTCCCTTACTTGCTCTACACTTCTCAGTATTGTCCTAGTAATCATGTATTCCTTTGCTTGTTTGAGCTCCTCACACTTATCCGGGTCGAATCCCATTTTGCTGCTCATCTGACCAGACCATTAACATCTTCCTGCAGCCTTCTCGCTGTCGACTACACGGCCAATCTTTGTGTCGTCTGCAAAAGTCTAATTCATACCCCTTACATTTACGTCTAAATCTTTAGTATGACCACAAAAAGCAGGGGAACCATTACTGAGCCCTGTGGAATGACACTGGAAACAGTCCTCCAGTCGCAAAAATACTTGTCAATAATTACCCTTTGTTTCCTGCCACTGAGCCAATTTTGTATCTGCCTTGCTGCATTTCTCTGGATGCCATGGGATTTTATTTTTTGAACCAGTCTCTCATGTGGGACTTTGTCAGAAGCCTTGCTAATATCCATGTAGACCACATCAACTGCACTACCCTCATCTATATTCCTTGTAACATCTTCAAAAAATTCGATCAATTTGGTCAAACAAGAGCGTCCCTTAACAAATCCATGCTGACTATCTTTGAAAAACCTGTGCCTCTCTAAGTGACAGTTTATCCCGTCTCTCAGAATAGATTCCAATAATTTGCCCACTACTGAGGTTAGACTGACTGGCCTGTAATTATTCAGACTATCCTTCGCTCCCTTTTTAAACAGAGGTACAATGTTAGCAATTCTCCAATACTCCAGCATCACAACTGTATCTAGTGAGGATTGGAAAATGATGGTGGGCAGACCCTCTGCTATTTCTTCTCTTGCTTCTTCGAACAGCCTGGGGTACATTTCATCCGGCTGTGGTTATTTTTCAACTTTCAAGGATACTAATCCCATTAATACTTCCTCTCTCCCTATGTTTAACACATCCAATAATTCACACTCCTCCTCCTTAACGACAATATCTAAATCCCCCCTCTTTTTTGAAGACATACGCAAAGTGTTCAATAAAGAACCATACCAATATCTTCCACCCTTATACAAAGGTTACCTTTCTGATCTATTATGGGTCCTACTCTCCCCTTAGTTATCCTCTTACTCGTAATGTATTGAGAAAACATCTTTGGGTTCACCTTGATTTTGCTTGCCAATATTATTTCATTCCCTCTCTTTCATTTCCTAATTTCCTTTTGGATTTGACCCCTCCACTTTCTAAACTCCTCACAACTTTCTGTAGTATTGAGTTCTCAGTGTCGGATATATGCTTCCCTTTTCTGTCTTATCCGACCCTGTTGGCACCTTGACATCCATGGGACTCGAGATTTGGCCGACTCACCCTTATTCTTTGTGGGAACATGCTTATCCTGAACCTCTTGCATCTCCCCTTTGAATGCCTCCCACTGCTCTGAGACGGAATTACCTTCAAGCAGCTGTTTCCAGTCCACTTTTGCTCCACAGTTTAGTAATATCAGCCTTGCCCCATTGAGAACTCTAACTGCTGATATATCTCTTGTCCTGCTCCATAATTATGTTAAAACTAACTGAATTATGATCATTCCCACCAAAATGCTCTCCCACTGCTACTCCTTCCACCTGCTCATCTTCATTTCCTAAAACAATGTCTAAAATGGCACCTTCTCTTGTTGGACTTGTTACATCCTTGTCAAAAACGTTCTCCTGAATGCACCCCAAGATTTCTGCTCCTTCAATTCTTTTCATACTAAAATTATCCCAGTTAATATTGGGGTAATGAAAATCTCCTACTATTACTGCCCTATTGTTCTTGCACTTCTCAGAGAGGTGCCTACATATCTGCTCTTCCATCTCCTTCTGACTATTTGACTGTCGAGATAACACTCCCAGCAGTGTGATTGACCCTTTTTGGTTCCTTTGCTCAATCCATATGGTCTCACTTGATGAACCTTCCAACATATCATCCCTCCTCACAGCTGCAATAGATACCTTGACCAAAATTGTCACTCCCCCTCCTTTCTTATCACCTTCCCCATCGCGTCTGAAAATCCGGTAACCAGGAACGTTGAGCTGCCATTCCTGTCCCTCCTTAAGCCATGTTTCTGTAATAGCTATGATACCATACTACCACGTGTCTATCTGTGCCCTCAGCTCATCTGCTTTATTTGCTATACCCCTTGCATTGAAATAGATACCCTGGAGCACTGCTAAGCTCTTCATCTTTATTTTATAACCTTTGTTTCCTCTGTCTTCCAGACTCATCCATTAATTTTCCGCCTTCCATTTTCATTGCTGATTTTGTCCCGGCTGAGTCTACCCTCAGGTCCCCATCCCCCTACCAAACTAGTTTAAACCCTCCCCAACAGTACTCGCAAAACGTTCCACAAGGAACCCAGTCCCGACTCTGTTCAGGTGCAAATCTTCCGGCCTATACAGGACCCATCTCGCCCAGAGCCGGTCCCAGTTTCCCAGGAATATGAAGCCCTCCTTTCTGCACCATATTTCCAGCCAAACATCCATCTGTCTTATCTTTCTATTTCTGTGCTCAGTTGTGCGTGGAATTGGGAGTAATCCGGAGATTGCTACTTTTGACGTCCTGCTTGTCAATTTCTTTAATTGCTCCCAAATTCTGACCAGAGGACAACATTCCTCTTTCTACCGATGTCGTTGGTTCCGATGTGAACCACGACTTCTGGCTGTTCCCCTTCACCTTCAGGATGCTCTACAGTCGCTCAGTGACATCCTTGACCCTGGCAACAGGGAGGCAACACACCATTCTGGATTCACGTCTGAGGCCACAGAAACGCCTGTCTGTTCCCCTGACTATTGAACCACCGATCGCTATGGCTCTTTCAGTCATCCCTGTATCCCACTCTGCAGTTGAGCCACCCGTGGTGCCATGGACTTGGCTCTGGCTGTACTCTTCAGCTGAAGCATCATTTTCCTCAGTATTCAGAACTGAATACCTGTTGGAGAGTGAGATGCACTCAGGGGTCTCCTGCACTACCTGCCTGATTCTTTTTGACTGTCTGGTGATCACCCATTCCCTCTCTCCCTGCATACTCCTAAGCAGAGGGGTGACCACATCTGTAAACATGCTAAAGCTGAATAAACTGGTATATGAGAAGGAAGAATGTGCAGGGTTACGGGAAAAAGGCAGGGAATGAGATTAGGTGAATTGCTTATGCGGAGAGCCGGTGCAGACACGACGGGCTGAATAGTTCCTTTTGTGCGGTAATAACATTGTAATGCGCTGTCTCAGATGGGTGTATTGGTGGAGAATGGGGGATCCATGGTGGGAAAGGGAAGTTGCCCTATGGGAACCGAAATCGTAGCAAGAATTGTCCTGGTCGAGGGCATCCAGGAAATATCCTCCCTGCTTCCTCCAGCTCCTGAAGTGTCCTCCGGATTCCTGGTGCCAATGACTGTGTCCTCATGACGGTGATGATATGAAGGGTGCAGCAGAACACCATAAACTTGGACACCTGATCCAATGTGTAGTGGAGGGCTCCTCCCGAGCGGTTCAGACGTCAGAAGAATTGCTTCATCACACCGATGGTCTATTCCTGGTGACCCCATTGCCCACGATATACACAAGTTAATTGTGTGATGTTGGTTGGCGGTGGGAGGTGGTTTGGGGGAGTAGAAACATGAGCTGTGTCCAAAGCGGGATTCCTTTGTCTCCGAGGAGCCACATTCTGAATCAGCATGGAGACCGAAGTGTTGGGACCGGCTGACTGCTTCAGAATGAAGGTATGGTGGCTGCTGCCAGCATAGTGGACATTCACCAATATGATGTACTGGGCATGCTCTCACACCAACTGTACATTAATGGAGTGAGAGTTCTTCCAGTTCCTGTGACTCGCCCTATTGAAATGGGGGCCCGGAAGAGCAACCTACACCATCAGGAATCCCGCTATCCTGACAAGGCCACGAGATCTCGCATCCTGCTTCTCCCTGCTGAGGGAGAAATGATGACATAGATGGTCACCCTCACCTCCCAGAATTATCACTGGACAACACACAGGCCTCGCAACTACTGGTCAGTTAGTGTAACATCAGTTGTGAGTAAGGTTTTAGAAACAATAATAAGGGAAAAAGGGCAAAACACTCTTGGAGAGGTTTGAGTTATTTAAGGATTGTCAGCACGGATTTCTAAAAGACAGATTATGCTTGATGAACGAATTGAATTTATTTTGATGATCAGAGAAGGTTGATGAAGGGAATGTGGTGGATGTTGTCTACATGGATTTTTGAAAGTATTTGATGAAGAATCACACAAAAGCTTGGTTAACAAAATTGAAGGTCATGGAATAGCATCCAATTGGATCAAAAATTGTCCAAAGGACAACAAAAAGAGGCTTGTGTTAAATGGTTGTTTTTCAGACTGGAGGATGGTAGACAGTGATGTTCCCCAAGGTTCAGTGCTCGGAATACTGATTTATTTATTTATTTTTGCTGTATGTAAATGATCCTGGAATACAGAGTAGAATTTCAAAATTTTCCGAAGATACCAAACTTGGAGGAGTGGTAAGCAGTGAGGATGATACAAACTGCCTGCAACAGGAGAGAGATCGGCAAGCAGAATGGACAGAGAAGTGGCAGGTAGAATTTAATAAAGAGGAGTGTGAGCTGATGCATTTGAACAGAAGGAATAGGAAGGCAATATAGACTTAATGACACAGTTCTAACGTTTATGCCAGAACAGAAGGATCTGGGGCTCCATATGCATTGATCTGGGCAGGACCTGTTTGGTGAGTGTTTAGCAAAATATCGACCACACTTGGAATATTCTGTTCTGTTCTGGTCGCCTCATTATAGGAAGGATGTGGAAGCTTTCGAGAGGGTGCAGAGGAGATTTAACAGGATGCTGCCTGGACTGGAGGGCATGTCCTACGAAGAAAGATTGAGGGAGCGAGGTCTTTTCTCATTGGAGCGAAGAAGGATGAGAGGTGACTTGATAGAGGTGTACAAGATGATGAGAGGCATAGATAGAGTGGATAGCCAGAGACGATTTCCCAGAGTGGAAAGGGCTATCACCAGGGGGCATAATTTTAAGGTGATTGGAGGAAAGTTTCGGGGAGATGTCAGAGGTAGGTTTTTTTCACAGAGAGTGGTGGGTGTGTGGAATGCGCTGCCAGCGGTGGTAGTAGAAGCAGATACATTAGGGGCATTTAAGCGACTCTTGGATAGGTACATGGATGATAGTAGAATGACGGGTAGGTAGTTAGTTTGATCTTAGAGTAGGTTAAAGGTTCGGCACAACATCGTGGGCCGAAGGGCCTGTACTGTGTGTACTGTTATATGTTCTATGTTCTATCTTGGGATTTATCATTAGAGACAAAGATACAAAATAAGGGAAGTTATGCAGAACCTTCATAAAGCTTTGGTTAGGCCCCAACTAGAGAACTGTGTCCAGTTCTGGTCACCACATTTTACGAAGGATGTGAAGGTCCTTGGGAGGGTGCAGAGGAGATTTAACAAAATGGTTCCAGGAATTGGTGCCGGGGTGGGGGGGGGGGGGGTGCGGGGGGGAGCGGGATGGTCAGTTACAAGGTTACTTTGGAGAAGATGGAGATGTTCTTTCTGGAGTAAAGGAGATTGAGAGAGATTTGATAGAGGGGTCCAAGATTATGATAGACTTAGATAAGAAAGACAAGGAAAAACTGTTCCCATTAACTGATGAAACACGGACTAGGGGACACAGATGGAAGGTTTGGGATAAGGGATGCAGGGGGAAAATGCGGAAGAACTTTTTTACACAGTTGACGTTAATGAGCTGGAACTCACTGCCCATGAGGGTGGTGGAAGACGAGACAATCAATGATTTCAAAAGGAAACTGGTTGGACACCTGAAGGAAATGAACTTGCAGGGATATGGGGATTGTGCGGGGGAGTGGGACTGTCTGGATTGTTCCAGCAGAGCTGGCATGGAGGTACCGAATGGCCTCCTTATGTGTTGTAAATGACTCTATGACAGTATTTTGGATATGTCTCCGGCTCCTGCCTGGAAAGATCCAGATACAGAGAGTTTCAATGAAGCTGTGACCTTAACAGCCCCTGACAGCTCCGTCCTCACACTGGTGAGAGGCTCCAGGTCGTGTTACAGGAGGTGTCACAGCTCTGTGACCATCTCTTTATTGAATCAGAGTCACCTCACACACTGCTCCTGGGTTCGGTGCAGGTAGGAAAATTGCTCTTGGAAAACCCGGGGTGGGTCGGGCAACGCCCCCTCCTCCACCCTCTTTACAGAGCTTCCCCTCTCTGCTGTCTCTACTCCAAGTGTTGGTCATGTTACAGATACAGCGACACTGTAACTACAGTCCGCATACCTCGTCCAGAGTTGGGTCACCAAATCCTCTGTCCTTCCTGAATGTCTGCAGCAGCTCACAACACAACCTCCAAAAAACCATCCACAGAACCTCCACTAACTTTACAATAGCAGAAGTAAGTCAAAAGCTGTAAGTTGGATGCCTGGTGCTTTTAAATAACACTAGAGGGGGTACCTCGTGCTGCTGAATGTATGTTCAGCTGAGAGTGACTAACACAGGCGGTCAGTGGACATGCACAGACCAAGTTTCAAAGACGTACATCAAAGTTCCCGGTATGGTGCATTGACATCACTTTCAAATCCATCCTCAAAGGAACAACACATATATGGTACGATTGAGCTAGTGCCCTGCCCAGCTTGGGACACTGTGCTGGCCACACTAGAATTGACCGGCTGTGAGGACCACACGAATAGAACATAGATGATACGAGTTTGCTGGAGCCCTGCCCAGCATGGGGTATTGTGCACTAGCAGTGGTCGGCTCTGCGGTTCTCATCATTTTATGTATCCCAGCTTCTGTACCGTCAGCACCAGTAGTGCTGCAGAGTCTAAAATCGTGGCTCTGGACAGATACAGAGGGAAATAAATTCACTTTATCAGGAGAACTGAAAAAAGATTGATGTCAAAAGAGTTGCAGGAATATGGGAAATGGACAGGGAAATGGGACTAACTGGAGGGGTGGGACATGGAGAGATTCAAACACAGGAATGAGAATATTAAAATTAAGGTGCTGCCAGACCGGGAGCCAATGTCGATCAGTGAACACAGGGGTGATGGGTGATCGGGATTTGGTGTGAGTTAGGATACAGGCAGCAGAGTTCTGGATGGGCTGTGGTTTATGGAGGTTTATAACTGGGAGGGTGACCAGGATAGAATTGGAATAGTCCAGTGTGGATTTAATGGTAACACGGATGAGGGTTTTGCAGCAGATGGGCTGAGGCAGAAGTGGAGACGGGTGATATTACAGAGGTGTTAGTAGGCAGGGTTGGTGATGGAAAGAATATGGAGATGAACTCAGCTCAGGTTTAAATATAACACAGAAGTTGTAAACTGTCTCGTTCAAGCTCAGATATTGGGCAGAGTGGAGTATGTGCTTCCCAGATAGGGGATGGAGTTTGTGATGGAGACCAATGACACTGGCTTCGGTATTCCCCAAATTTACATTACAGAACAGCATTTCATTGAAACAAGGTTTACAGATCTCCTAGCCTGAAATAGAGACAGCAACAGCAGCAAAGATGAGAGAGTAAATGACAAGAACTGTAATACAGTTGAGAATGGTTTATAAAGCAAATAGGTGGAGATATTCACCAGGCATAACAACGGCAGCAAGAAGGGCAGAGTAAATTACAGGAGCAGTAATGCTGTTAAACATGGTTTAAAGAATTAATAGCTAGATAGAGAGACTTACCAGTGACACCAATAATAGCCAGGATGGGATAGTAAATGTATTGAATAATCTTCAGTACGAGATAGATACGGAAGTTTAATGAGTGCCAATCATAATATGTAGAAAGAGAGTAAAGATCCGAGGATAAACTCCTGTCCATTGTTGTAAGATTCCAATCTATTGTTCTCAGATTCTGACCCATTGTTGTAACATTCCAATCTATTGTTCTCAGATTCTGACCCATTGTTGTAACATTCCAATCTATTGTTCTCAGATTCTGACCCATTGCTGTAACATTCCAGTCTTTTGTTCTCAGATTCTAACCTATCCTCTCTCTATCTCTCTGGAGCAGTTGATCTCTGTAAGTGCCGGAGCTGATGCTCCCACTGACACTATGGAATAACACATTGAAAGAAGCCCCTTATTAATAGAAGATGGAAAACACAATTAGGGTCCATGGAGACTGACATTAATTACAGTCACGGAACAAACAGATTCAGTTAACGCTTTTCAATCCAACACTTTTTGTACCACAATAAAGTTGAACATTTACCCAGTCTGGATGGAATGTATGAGGGTTGCTGAGGGAAGGAATGCTGGAAATAGCCGAGGCACTGGCCAGAATATTCCAATCCCTCTTGGATATGGGCGGGATGACAGATTTCCACAGGCGAACCACTCTCTGGGTGAAGGAACTTCTCCTCATCTCAGTCCTGAAAGTTTTACCCCGTATCCTTAGACTATGAGCCCTAGTTCGGGAGTCCCCCACTATCGGGAACATCCTTCCTGCATCTACCCTGTCAAGTCCTGTTAGAATGTTATGGGTTTCGATGAGATCCCTCCTCACTCTTCTGAATTCCAGTGAATAGAATCCTAATATCTCTCCTCATACGACAGTCCTACCACCCCAGAAATCAGTCTGCTAAAATTCTACTGCATTCCCTCTATAGCAAGAACATCCTTCCTCAGATAAGGAGACCAAAACTGCACACATTATTCCAAGTGCAGCCTCACCAAGGCCCTGTATAATTGCAGCAAAACATCCCTGCTCCTGTACTCGAATCCTGTCTCTATGAAGGCCAACATAACATTCGCCTTTTTCTGCCGCCTGTTGCAGCTGCATGCTTACCTTCAGTGACTGGTGTACGAGAACACCCAGGTCTCGCTGCATATTCCCCTCTCTCAGTTTATAGCCGTTCAGATAATAATTTGTCGTCCTGTTTTTGCTAGTAAAGTGGATAACCTCACGTGTATCCACATTATACTGCATCTACCATGCATTTGCCCACTCACTCAACTTGTCCAAATCACCCTGAAGCCTCTCTGCATCCTCCTCACAACTCACCCTCACACCCAATTTTGTATCATCTGCAAATTTGGAGATATTACATTTAGTTTCCTCATCTAAATCATTAATATATATTGTGAATAGCTGGGGTCCAAGCTCCGATCCCTGCGGTACCCCCACTAGTCACTGCCTGCCATTCAGAAAAAGATCTGTATGTTCCAATGCTTTGTTTCCTGTCTTCCAACCAATTTTCTATCCATCGCAATACACTTCCCCTAGTCTCGTTCACTTTAATTTTACACGCTAAACCCTTACGTGAAACTTTGTCGAGAGCCTTCTAAAAATGCAACTAAACCACATCCACTGGCTCCCCCTCATCAACTCTACTAGTTACATCCTCGAAGAATTCTAGTAGATTTATCAAACATGATTTCCCTTTCATAAATCCGTGCCTACTCTGTCCAATTCTACCATGGTTCTCCAAATGCTCTGCTAAAAATCTTTGATAATGGACTCCAGGATTCCCCCCACGACCGATGTCAGGCTGACTGGTCTACAATTTCCTGCTTTCTCTCTACCTCCCTTTTTGAATAGTGGGGTAACATTAGCTACCTTCCAATCTGTAGGAACTGTTCCAGAGTCCATAGAATCTTGGATGATGACCACCAATGCATCCACTATGTATAGGGCCACTTCCTTAAGTACTCTGGGATGTAGATTACTAGGACCTGGGGATTTATCGGCCTTCAATACCATCAACTTCCCCAACACCATTTCTCTACTAATACTGATTTCTTTCAGTTCCACTCTCTCACTAAACCCTGTATTCACCAACATTTCTGGTATGATATTGGTGTCCTCCTTTGTGAAGACAGAACTAAAGGATGCATTTAGTTGGTCAGCCATTTCTTTGTTTCCCATAATAAATTTCCCTGTTTCTGACTGTAACGGACCTACATTTGTCTTCGCCAATCTTTTCCGCTTCACATACCTATAGATTCATTTACACTCAGTTTTTATGTTCCCCACAAGCTGACACTCGTACTCCATTTTCCCCTTCTCAATCAATTCCTTGGTGCTCTTTTGCTGAATTTTAAACTGCTCCCAATCTTCAGGTCTGTTGTTTTTTCCTGGCAAATTTATATGCCTCTGCCTTGGATCTAATGCTATCTCTAATTTTCCTTGTAAGCCATGATTTGGCTACCTTGTTAGTTTTACTTTTGTGCCAGACAGGATTAACAATTGTTGCAGTTCGTTCATGCGCTCTTTGAATGTTTGTCATTGCCTATCCAGGGTCATCTCTTTAAGTAACATTTCCCAATGTATCATCGTCAACTCATGCCTCATACATTCGTAGCTTACTTTATTAAGATTCACGACCATAGTCTCAGAATCAACTAGGTCATGAAGAATTCTATCATATTATGGTCGCTCATCCCCAAGGGATCTCGCACAACTGGATTGTCAATTATTCCTCTCTCATTACACAATAACCAGTCCAGGATGGCCTGTTCTCCAGCTGGTTACTCAAAGAATTGGTCCTAAAAACCATCCCGTATATTCTCCAGGAATTCCTCCACAATGTATTGTGACCAATTTGATTTGCCCAATCTATATGCAGAGTCAGGAAACCCATAATTACAGATGTTCCTTTATCGGTTGCGTCTCTAATTTCCTGTTCAATGCCATTCCCAAATTCAGCACTACAGTCTGGGGGTCTATATACAACCCCCACTAACGTTTTTTGCCCTTTCGAGTTTCTCAGCTCTACCCATACAGATTCGATATCGTCAGAGCTAATATCCTGCCTCACTATTGCGTTCATTTCCTCTTTAACCAGCAATGCAACTCCACCAAGGGTGGTGTGAATATTTGGTAGGAAGCTCATCTCAAGATATCTCAAGGTTAGCTATGTAAACAAGTTTGTGAACAGTTTAAGTTAGTCTCAAACATTTACAAAGGAGAGGGATGGAGTGTGTAACTAGGAAATGTTTGGAGCAGAGACAGAAAACAATGACTTCAATCTTCTCAATATTTAATTGACATTGCAGATGTGTGAGGTAATACATTTTGAAAGGATGAATGAAGAGGGACAATACAAGTTAAATGGTACAACTATAAAGATGGTGAAATAACAGAGACACCTGGGGTGCTTGAACACATATCTTTGCAGGTGGCAGGAAAGGTTAACTAAACAGTTAATAAACATATGGAATCCTAGGGTTTATAAATAGAGGCAAAAAGAACAAAAGCAAGGACATTATGTGAAACATATATAAAATACTAGTTCAGCTGCACCTGGAGTCTTGTGTCGAATACTGGGAACCACACTTTAGGGAGGACATGAAGCCTTCGGAGAGGGTACAGTACTGTTTTACTAGAATTTGTCCAGGCATGAGGGATTACAGTTATGTAGCTGGGGTTGTTCTCCTCAGAGCAGAGAACTTTCAGAGGAGATTTGATTGAGGTGTTTAACATTAGGAAGGGTTTAGATAAATTAAATAAAGAGAAACTGTTTCCAATGTCCAAGGGACCGGTAATCAGAGACACAGATTTAAGGCGATTGGTAAAAGAAGCAGACATGAGGATTTTGCTTCTGAGTGGTTTGGATTTGGAATTCACTGTCTGATAGGCTGATGGATACAGTTTTAATAGTAGATCCCAAAAGGGAATTGGATAAATATCTGATGCAGCAAAAATGTTAGGATATAGTGAAAGAGTCAGGGAGTGGGAGTAACTGGATTGCTCTTTGAAAGGGCCAGCACTGATTTGATGGGTGGAATGACATCATTCAGGTTGTGCTATTCTGTCATTCTGTGATGGTTCCCACCTGGACTTTCACAATTTTCCTATCCTTTCAACAGTTGTTTGATGAAGTACCACATAACAACCGTGTTACCGAATTGGTAACACATGGGATTAAAGGACCAATGTCAGCCGTGGCTCAGTTTGTATCTCTCTCCCCTTTCAGATTCTAGGATCAAGTGTCACTGCAGGACTTGATCACAAGGATCAAGGCTGACAATGCAGTGCAGCACTGAGGGAGTGTTGCACTGTCAGAGGTGCCGTCTTTTGAACAAAAAGTTCAGCCAACGCCCCACAGCACTAAAATAAAAGCAAAAGCACTCTCAGGTGGAAGTTAAAGATCCCATTGGATTATTTTAAAGACGCAGAGGGGAATTATCCCCAGTGCCCTGGTCAAGATTTACCATTCAATCAACATCACAAAAACAGATCTGATCATCATCACATTGCTACTTGTGGGATCTTACAGTGCAGGAATTGTCTGCCTGTTTCCCACATTACAAGAGTGACTACGCTTTAAGGAGTTCTCATTGTGTGTAAGGTGCTTTGTGACGTCTGATGGCCATGAAAGGCACTATATAAATGCAGCTTTCAAAAAAAAAATCAATGCCAGCATGCAGGAAATTATCTAATTTGACAGAAAGCATAGAGTATTGGAGAATGGTTATTGTTCAGTCTGGAGGGAAGTACACAGTGGGGTTCCCCAGGGTCACAGTCGGGATCACTGTTGCTGTATGTTATTGCCATTGGTTTGTGTACAGGGGGGATAATGTCAACGTTTTCAGATGGACATAAGCGCAGAAATGTTAATAAACAGTGAGAAGGATAGTAACAGACTTCAGGAAGACAGAAACTGACTGGTGAAATGGACAGGAACATGGCAGATATAATTTAACACAGTGAAATGTGAAGTGAGACATTTGGGTAGGAAGTATGAGGAGAAACAATATAAACTAAATGGTACCATTATAAAGTGGGTGGAGGATTAGAGAGACTGGGGGTGTACACACACAGAGATCTTTGAAGGTAACATGTAGTGTCCTCGGTGTTATAGAGAGAGATACAGAGTAATAAAATTCAAGAGGAAATGCTGATCTTTATACATCATTGGTTAGGTCCCAGCTGGAGAATTGTGTCCAATTCTGATCACTACACTTTGATAAGGATGTCAAGGACTTAGTGAAGATACAGAGGTGATTTCCTGGAATGGTACCAGGGATCTGGGAATTCAGTTATGTGGAGAGATTGGAAAAGCTGGGATTGTTCTCTTTAGCGCAGTGAAGGGTAAGAGGAGATTTAATATAGAATTCAAAATCATGAGGGGTTTTGATAGAGTATTTAATGTGAAACTGTTTCCAGTGTCAGAAAGTTCAGTGTTAAGAAGACACAGATTGAAGGTAATTGACAAAGAAGCAGAGGTGAAATGAGGAGAATTTTCTTCCACAGCAACTTGTTGGGATCTGGAATTCACTGCCTAAAAACATGGTGGAAGCAGATTCAATAATTTTTCAGAAAGGAATTTAACAAATACACGAAAAGAAAAAATAAACGGGAGTCTGTGGGAAGAGGATGGGATAGGAACTAATTAAACATTTCTCTCACAGCGACAGCACTGACACAATGGGGCGAATAGCCTCCTTCTGTGCTACATAAATCTCTGATTCTGAGAGTAAGAGAAAGAGAATGAAGCGAAAGGGCGAGAGAGAGTGAGAGGGAGGGTGAAAAGGGGAAAGGGAAATAGAGACAGAGTGAAAGGAAGCTTTGCACCCGTTTTCGGGCGCAGGGATTGTGATTCGTGATCTTCCCATGCCCGTTCCTGTTGAGGCAGGTGACACACAAACTTCATGCTGCCTCCTTATTTCCATGAATTCTACGTGACCCTCAGGGTGAACTACCCTGCTCACTCTCTGCACATTTAACAGGAACCTAACTGAATGTGAGGCTGGCATGTGTTTCAGCCAGGATTCAGCTCTTAAAGGCAGTCTGTCCATCTTAAAGAGAAGCTGCATAGATTCACAGTCGGCTGCTGTTGCTGACAGTGATTTCTGCAATTGGAGACAAGGTAAATGGAAAACTAGGACAGAGAGATGGCTCTACGGTTCATGGATGTGGTGCTAGAGGCCTTAGTCATGGAGGGTGATAGGAGAAGAGAGCCCATGTTTCTGTGGGGTGGGGTGGAGACCCTCAAGGAACGCCCTCCTCAGGGAATGGGAGCAGTGGCCAGGGAGGTCAATGCAAGAGGTCTGGCCCCGAGGACCTGAACCAGAGCCAGAAGAAGTTTAATGAGCTCACACGGGTGGTCAATGTCAGTGAATTCATCACCACATGAAACCTCCTACCCCCAACACCACCAACCTCTCACACTGCTCAAAGTACCACACCCCCATCACTCACCCATCAGCTGTCCCTAAACTCAGTACTCACACTCAGCATTCACATACTCCACCTCACCCACACACACCTTCCACTGATGCCATCCTCACACCCACCTCTCACTGCCTCCACATACCTCCAGCTATTCAGCTATGGTAGGCACATCACCCAAACACAGTGCAACACAATCACTGACATTCTGCCCTCTCTCTTACAGGAGAAGGCGGCCCCTAATCACAGGGATCAGCAGTGAACCGACAAGGGGCCTGGCGTACCTTAATCCCCTGAGCCTGAGGGAGGAGATGGTTCTCCATATCATGGGACCAGCTGTGACAGAGCCCGTAGCATCCGGCATCACCTAGAGCATTCAGGATGATGCTTTGCTCCTGTCTTATGTCCCTTCCTAACTCCCACCTCCCCTCATCCTGCTGTCTGGAATGACCTGCAAGTTGTAGCCATTGATAGAGTCATAAAGTCTTTGAGTTATTTAGAGCACAGAAGGAGGCCATTCGGCTAATCGTGTCCATGCTAACTCTCCACGGAACTGTCGAGTGTGTGCCACCACCTCCCGCCCCCTACCACCCCCGCACCCCCCGCATGATCCCCGTATCTCTGCAAGTCTATTTCACTCAGATGGCAAACCAATTTCCTCTTGAAGTCATTTTTGTTGTCTCCTCATCCACCACCCTTGTGGGCAGCGAGATCCAGGTGATTAATACCAACTGTGTAAAAAGGTTTTTCCTCATATTCCCCCTTCATCTTCAGACCAAAACCTTCAATTTGTATCCCTAGTCTTTGTATCATTTGTTAATCGGAACATTCTTTCCTTGTCTAACTGATCTAAGTGAGATTAACAGCCTGAGTAACAGGAAACAGAGAGTAGTGATGAACAGTTATTTCTCAGATTGGAGGAAGTTTTATAGTGGGGTTCCCCAGGGGTCGGTGATAGGGCCATTGTTTTTCTTGATCTATATTAATGACCTGTACTTTGATCTACAGGGCACAATTTCAAAATTTGCAGGCGACAGAATACTTGGCATTATTGTGAACAAAGAGGAGGACAGTGATGGACTTCAAGAGGACAGAGATAGGCAGGTGGAATGGGAGGACACGTGGCAAATGAAATTTAATGTGGAGACGTGTGAAGTGATTCATTTTGGCTGCAAGACCGCGAAGAAGCAATAGAAAATAAAGGATACAATTCTAAAGGGTATGCAGGAGCAGAGAGACCTGGGGGCTATATATGATCCTATTGGTGGAGGTGGCAGGCAGGTTGAGAAAGCAGTCAGTAAGGCATTCAGAATCCTGGGTTTAATAAATAGAGAGAGAGAGTACAATAGCAAGGAAGCTTTGATGAAGCTTTATAAAACACTGCCTCCGTCTCAACTGGAATATTGTGTCCAGTCCTGGGCATCACAGTTCAGGAAGGTTGTGAAGGCATTAGAGAGAGTGCAGCAAAGATTTATGGGAATGGATTCAGGAATGAGAAATTCTGTTCTATGGATAGATTGGGGATGCTGGGGCTGTTCTGCTTGAAGAAAAAGTGAAGAGGAGATTTGACAGAAGTGTTCAAAGTTATAAGGGATCTGGAATGGGTGGATAGGGAGAAACTGTTCCCATTGGCGGATGGATCAAGACCAGAGGACACTGATTTAAGGTGATTGGTAGAAGAACTAAAGGTGACAAGAGTGAGTGGTTAGAATCTGGAATGAACTGCCTGAGAGTGTGGTGGAGGCAAATTCAAACGTAATTTTCAAAAGGTAATTGGATAATTATCTGAAGATAAAAAAAAAAATTGCAGGTCTTTGGGAAAAGGCAGGGGCAGTGGGACAAGCTGAGTGACTTTCACAGAGATCCAACATGGACATAAAGGGGCGAATGGCCTCCTTCTGTGCTGTAACATTCCTATGAGACTGTGACTTGCCACGTGCAGATTCCGAATCTACACCAGCCTCGAAGGTACACGCAGTGTTAATATTTGAGCTGGTGACTGTGAGTATCAGACCAAGTGATGGGACTTCACCATCAGTGCTGTGCTGCTGCTCTCTCTCTGTCTCCTGGAGCTCCTGTGACTGGGAAGCTGGCAGTTTTGGGTTATCAATGGAAAGTATGAAACCATCTGCTTCACGAATGTCCTTTGGGGAAGGAAATCTGCTGTCCTTACCTGGTCTGGACTACATGTGACTCCAGACCCACAGCAATGTGGTTGACTTTTAACTGCCCTCTGAAATGGCCTAGCAAGCCACTCAGTTCAAAGGCAAATCGGGATGGGCAGCAAATGCTATTCTTGACAGTGACACACAAATTCATGGAAGGATAAAAAAAAGATCATAAGGTTTGGGGTGAGGAATTATGGTGGGATGGAAAGCAGGACGGCCATGGTTCCATGAGTGGAGTCTCAAAATTTCCGATGACACAAAATTTGGAGGAGGGCAAAGAATCAGGATGATATGAAGCACCTGCAACAGGACACAGACACGCAAGCGGACTGGACAGACTACTGGCAGATGGAATTTAATAGAGAGGAGTGTGAGGTGATGCATTTTGGCAGTAGGAATAGAGAGAGGTTACATAGACTAATAGTACAGTTCTAAAGAGTGGGCATGAGCAGATAAACCTGCTGGTGAAGGTAACAGGACATATTGAGAATGGTCAGCAAAGTATATGGGATTTGGGTTTAAAACAGAGGCATTGAGGACAAAAGCAGGGACGTATGCAGAACATTTACAGAACATTGGTTAGGCTCCAACAGGAATATACTGTCCAGTTCTGGTCACCACACATGGGGAAGGGTATGAGTGCCCTTGAGAGGGGGAGCGGAGGTTAGATACAAAGTTAGTTTAGAAAATGTGCCTTTGTTTGCCTTCGAACAAAAGAGTGGAGATTTTATCGAGGTGTATGAGATTATGACAGGCTTAGATAAGTTAGACAAGGAAAACTGTCCCTATTAACTAATAGTACAAGGACTAGGGACATAGATTGAACGTTTGGGCAAGAAATTCAGGGAGAATATGAGGAAGAACTTTTTTGTTTTACACAGCGAGTGGTAATGATCTGGAACTCACTACCCACAATGGTGGTGGAAGTGGAGACGAACAATGGTTTCCAGAAGAAACCGGATGGACAGTTGAAGGAAAGAAACTTGCTGTAACACGGGGATTGAATGGGGGAATGGGAATGACTGGATTATTCTGCAGAGAGACAACATGGTCTCAATCTGTACCATAAATGACTCCGTGACTCCAGCACCAGTCAGAGTGAGAGCAGTGTGTACAATCTACAGTATGTCCAGCAACAACTCATCAAGCCTCCTTAGACAGCACCTTCCAAATCCCCGACCTCTACCACCTGGAAGGACAAGTGCAGCAAATGCATGGGAACACCACCAGCTGCACGTTCCCCTTCAAGTCACACACCATCCTGACTTGGAACTATATCGCCGTTCCTTCACTGTCGCTGGGTCAAATTCCTGGAACTCCCTTCCTAACAGCACTGTGGGTATACGTACCCCACATGGACTGCAGCGGTTCAGAAGGCAGCTCACCACCACATTCTCAAGGGTAACTAGGGATGGGCAACAAATACTGGCCGAGGCAGCGACGCCCACATCACATGAATGAATAACAAATGCTGCAACCACTGGGGTAGCAATGTATAGAAGCACTAGGCAAGACTGGCTGGAAGGCATCCAGGAAATAACCTCCCTGCCTCCTCCTCCTCTTCCTCCTGAGGTAACCTCCGGATTCCTGGTCCCAATGCCCGTGTCCTCATGATGGTGATGATATGAAGGGTGCAGCAGAACACCATGAACTTGGACACCTGCTACACTGTGTACTGGAGGGCTCTGTCCAAGCGTTTCAAACATCGGAAACATTGCTTCATCACACCGTGGATCTGTTCCACCATGTTCTTGCTGGCTGGAAGTGGAAGGTGGGGTTTGGGGTGTGGAATCTTGAGCCATGTATGGGGGTGGGGGGTACTAATTGTCTCTGAGGAGCCACATTCTGATTCTCCCTGAAGACGTTGGGAAAGGCTGACTACTTCAGAATAGAGGTATGGTGGCTGCTGCCAGGATAGTGGACATACACCAACATGATGTACTGGGCATGCTCACACACCAACTGTACATTAATGGAGTGAGAGTTCTTCTAAAGAGTTTAGAGAGTTCCCCTCTAAACTTTGCCCCTCGCACCTTAAACCTATGTCCCCTAGTAACTGACTCTTCCACCCCGTGGAAAAACTTCTGACTATCCACTCTGTCCATGCCGCTCATAACTTTGTAAACTTCTGTCATGTCGCCCCTCCACCTCCGTCGTTCCAGTGAAAACAAACCGAGTTTATCCAACCTCTCCTCATAGCTCATGCCCTCCACACCAGGCAACATCCTGGTAAACCTCCTCTGTACCCTCTCCAAGGCCTCCACGTCCTTCTGATAGTGTGGCGACCAGAATTGCACACAATATTCTAAGTGTAGCCTAACTAAGGTTCTGTACAGCCACAACATGACTTGCCAATTTTTATACTCTATGCCCCGACCGATGAAGGCAAGCATGCCGTATGCCTGTTTGACTATCCTTTCCACCTGAGTTGCCACTTTCAGTGAAATGTGGACCTGTACGCCTAGATCTCTCTGCCTGTCAAAACCCCTAAGGGTTCTGCCATTTGTTGTGTACCTCCCACCTGCATTAGACCTTCCAAAATGCATTACCTCACATTTGTCTGGATTAAACACTATGTACCATATCTCCACCCAAGTCTCCAACCGATCTATATCCTGCTGTATCCTCTGACAATCCTCATCATTATCCGCAACTCCACCAACCTTTGTGTCGTCCGCAAACTTACTAATCAGACCAGCTAAATTTTCCTCCAAATCATTTATATATACTACAAACAGCAAAGGTCCCAGCACTGATCCCTGCGGAACACCACTAGTCACATCCCTCCATTCAGAAAAACACCCATCCACTGTTACCCTCTGTTAGTAAGACACGACCTCCCCTTCACAAAACCATGCTTTTTTGTACCACAATAAATTGGACCCGGTCTACATGGGATATATGAGGTTTGTTGAGGGAAGGAGTGGTAGAAATAGCAGAGGCAATGGCCAGAAGCTTCCAATCCGCCTTGGATATGAAAGTGTTATCAAACGACTGGAAGGTTGTAAATGTTACATCCTGTTTACAAAAGGAGGCATTAGATCAACCCAGTAAACTCTGACCAGTCCCTCGAAAGTCGATGGTTGGAAATTTACAGAGGCCGTAACCGAGTACAAAAATATATCTTTCTTGGATAACATGGGATAATAAATGACAACCAGCACAATAAGTTAATGCAAAATCGCGTCTGATAATCTTGATCAAGTTCATTGATGACCTAAGTGTGAGTGTTGATGAGGATAGCGTGTTTCGTGTTATGAATATGGACTTTCAAAAGTCCTGTGATCAAATGACATTTCATACACTTGTTATGAAAAGTGGAACACGCGGATTAATGTGACAGTGATAGCGTGGATATGACACTGACTCAGGGACAGAAAGCAGAGAGAAGTGGTGAACAGACACTGTTCAGACTGGGGGAGGGGGAGTATACAGTGCTGTTTCTCAGAGGTCGGTATTGGAAACAGTGCTGCTCCTGACATATCGATCGATGTATAAATGACAGAGACGTTTATGTAAAAAAAAAACAATTTCAACTCTTGCAGATGACATGAAACTCATAACTAACGGTGGGAAAAATACAGACCACAGAATTATCCAACCACACAGAATTTTTTTTTTTATTATTATGGACTCTATCCAACACAAATTTATTTCTCACTCTGTAATTTATTTGTGTGAGATTTTAGTGCGAATGGGTGCGTGAATGTGTAGCGTATATTTTTCTGATTTTATTTAGATCCAGTTTAGATTGTTAAGTATAATAAACTCACCTCTTGTTTAAACACGAGAAAACCTGTCTCATTGGTTCTTTCACGATCGCAATAAAGGTAAAAGGTAAAATATGCACTGAGGTGCTCAGCACATCCATTGTTAAAAAGGAAAAACCCCGTTGTGATCAAATAAAAGATAGGACAAGAAGGGAGCCTGGGACCCCTCCTCACCTGGCTGTATCAGAAATGTGGAGGTTCCAGGGATTGTAACGCAATGACAAACGAGAAATTAATAGTGGTAAAAATAATTGATCCTGAGAATAAAAATTTAAAATTTCAATGCAGATTTTATTGTGGTTTTCACTGCTACAGCACCAAAATGTCCTCATTCGAAGACAGTACCTTCTGATGCCAGAGTATACGAATATATGAACATACGAATTAGGAGCAGGAGTAGGACACTCAGATATTCAATAAGATCATGACTAATCTGATTGTAACCTCGACTCTACATTCCCACCTACCCCTTATAACCTTTCAACCCCTTGCTTATCAAGAATCTATCTACCTCTGCCTGACAAATATTTAAAGACTCTGCTTTCACTGCCTTTTGAGGAAGAGATTTCCAAAGACTCACGACCCTCAGAGAAAAAATATTCTCCTCAACTCTATTTTAAATGGGTGACCCATTATTTTTAAATAGTGACCCTTAATTCTTGATACTCCCAGAACGGGAAACATCTTTTCCACATCCACCCTGTCAAGACCCCTCAGGATCATATATGTTTCAATCAATTCGCCTCTGACTCTTGTAAATTTCGGTGGATATAAGTCTCAAATTGCTGTAACAGAAATGTGGAGGTTCTAGAGATCGTAACCCAATGACAAACGAGCAATTGGAAGTGTCAGAGTCACCGAGTTAAACAGCAAAGAAACAGTCCCTTTGGCCCACTGTATTTGTGTCGGCTATCAAGCCTATCCATTCTAATCCCATTTTCCATCACTTGGCCCATAACCTTGTATGCTTTGGCGTTTCAAGTGCTCATCTAAATACTTCTTCAATGTTGTGAGTGTTCCTCCATCTACCACCCCTTCCGACAGTGTATTCCAGATTCCAACCACCCTCTGGGTGATTTCCTTTTCCTCAAATCCCCTCTAAACCTCGTGCCCCTTACTTTAAGTCAACTCTCTGGGTTACTGACACCGCCGCTATGGGAAAAACGTTTCTTCCTATCTACCCTATCAACGTCCCTCATAATTTTGTATACCTCAATCATGTCCCACCCCCTCCCTCAGCCTTCTCTGCTCTAAGGAAAACAACCCGAGCTTATCCAGTCTCTCTTGATAGCTGAAATACTTCAGTCCATGCAACATCCTGGTGAATCTCCTCTGTACCCTCTCCAGTGCAATCACATCCTTCTTATAGTGTGGTGCCCAGAACTATACACAGTACTCCAGCTGTGGCCTTACTAGCGTTTTATACAGCTCCATCATAACCTCCCCACTCTTATATTCGATGCCTCAGCTAACAAAGGCAAGCATCTTATATGCCTTCCAAACCACCTGTGCTGCTGCCTTCGGCAATCGATGGACAAGTCCACCAATATCCCTCTGACATTCTGTACTTCCCAGCGTGCGACCATCCATTGTATATTCCCTTGCCTTGGTAGTCCGCCTAAAATGCATCACGACACATTTCTCAGGATTAAATTCCATTTGCCGCTGCTCTGCCCATCTTACCAGCCCGTCTATATCGTCCTGTAATCTAAGGCTTTCCTCCGCATTATTTATGACATCACCAATTTTTGCGCCATCTGTGAACTTACTGATCATACCTTCTACATTCACGTCTAAATTAGAGATGTACACTACAAACAGGAATGGTCCCAACACCGATCCCTGTGGTACACCACTGGTCACAGGCTTCCAATCACAAAAACAACCCTCGACCATCACCCTCTGCCTCATGCTAATAAGCCAATTTTGGATCCAATTTGCCAAATTGAGCTGGATCCCATGGGCCCCTTCCTTAGAAACATAGAAAATAGGAGCAGGAACAGGCAATTCGGCCCTTCAAGCCTGTTCCGCCATCCATTAAGATCATGGCTGATCATCCAACTCAGTAACCTGTTCCCGCTTCCCCGCTCCCCCCACCCCCCTCCATCTCCCTTGATCCTTTTCAACCCAAAAGTATATCTGACTCATTTTGAAAACAGACAATGTCTTGGCCTCAACCGCTTTCCGTGGTAGCGAATTCCACTGGCTCACCACTCTCAGGGTGATGAAAGTACTCCTCATCTCAGTCCTGAAAGGTTAAACCCTTATCCTTAGTCTATGACCCCTGGTTCTGGACTCCCCCACCATCGGGAGCATCCGTCCTGCATCTACACTTTTAGAATTTTATAGGTGTATATGAGATTCCCCCTCACTCTTCTGAACTCTTGTTAAATCCTAACCGACTCATGGATGACAGGTGAAATTGTGAGACCAGCTAAGAGGAAAAAGGAAGCATACATAAGGTCTAGGAGGTTGAAGAAAGACGAAGCTTTGAAAGAATATCGGGAATGTAGGACTGATCTGAAACGCAGAATTAAGAGGGCTAAAATGGGTCATGAAATATCTTTAGCAAACGGGGTGAAAGAAAATCCCAAAGCCTTTAATTCATATATAAGGAGCAAGAGGGTAACTAGAGAAAGGATTGGGCCACTCAAGGACAAAGGAGGAAAGTTATGCGTGGAGTCAGAGAAAATGGGTGAGATTCTAAACGAGTACTTTGCATCGGTATTCACCGAAGAGAGGGACATGACGGATGTTGAGGTTAGAGACAGATGTTTGATTACTCTCGGTCAAGTCGGCATAACGAGGGATGAAGTGTTGGGTATTCTAAAAGGCATTAAGGTGGACAAGTCCCCAGGTCCGGATGGGATCTATCCCAGGTTACTGAGGGAAGCAAGAAAGGAAATAGCTGGGGCCTTAACAGATATCTTTGCAGCATCCTTAAACACGGGTGAGGTCCCGGAGGACTGGAGAATTGCTAATGTTGTCCCCTTGTTTAAGAAGGATAGCAGGGATAATCCAGGTAATTATAGACCGCTGAGCCTGACGTCAGTGGTAGGGAAGCTGCTGGAGTAGATACTGAGGGACAGGAGCTATTCCCATTTGGAAGAAAATGGGCTTATCAGTGATAGGCAACATGGTTTTGTGCAGGGAAGGTCATGCCTTACCAACTTAATAGAATTCTTTGAGGAAGTGACAAAGTTGATTGATGAGGGAAGGGCTGTAGATGTCGTATACATGGACTTCAGTAAGGCATTTGATAAGCTTCCCATGGTAGCTGATGGAGAAAATGAAGTCGCATGGGGTCCAGGGTATACTAGCTAGATGGATAAAGAACTGGCTGGGCAACAGGAGACAGAGAGTAGCAGTAGAAGGGAGTTTCTCAAAATGGAGACGTGTGACCAGTGGTGTTCCACAGGGATCTGTGCTGGGACCACTGTTGTTTGTGATATACATAAATGATTTGGAGGAAAGTATTGGTGGTCTGATTAGCAAGTTTGCAGACGACACTAAGATTGGTGGAGTAGCAGATAGTGAAGGGGACTGTCAGAGAATACAGCAGAATATAGATAGTTTGGAGAGTTGGTCAGAGAAATGGCAGATGGAGTTCAATCAGGGCAAATGCGAGGTGATGCATTTTGGAAGATCCAATTCAAGAGTGAACTATACAGTAAATGGAAACGTCCTGGGGAAAATTGATGTACAGAGAGATTTGGATGTTCAGGTCCATTGTTCCCTGAGGGTGGCAACGCAGGTCAATCGAGTGGTCAAGAAGGCACACGGCATGCTTTCCTTCATTGGACGGGGTATTCAGTGCAAGGGTTGGCAGGTCATGTTACAGTTGTATCAGACTTTGGTTCGGCCACATTTGGAATACTGTTGCAGTTCTGGTCGCCACATTACCAAAAGGATGTGGATGCTTTGGAGAGGGTGCAGAGGAGGTTCACCAGGATGTTGCCTGGTATGGAGGGCGCTAGCTATGAAGAGAGGTTGAGTTGATTAGGATTATTTTCATTAGAAAGACGGAGGTTGAGGGGGGACCTGATTGAGGTGTACAAAATCATGAGAGGTATAGACAGGGTGGATAGCAAGACGTTTTTTCCCAGAGTGGGGGATTCAATTACTAGGGGTCACGAGTTCAAAGTGAGAGGGGAGAAGTTTAGGGGGGATATGCGTGGAAAGTTCTTTACGCAGAGGGTGGTGGGTGCCTGGAACGCGTTGGCAGCGGAAGTGGTAGATGCGGGCACGATAGCGTCTTTTAAGAAGTATCTAGACAGACATGAATGGGCAGGAAGCAAAGAGATACAGAACCTTAGAAAATAGGCGACAGGTTTAGATAGAGGATCTGGATCTGCGTAGGCTTGGAGGGCCGAAGGGCCTGTTCCTGTGCTGTAATTTTCTTTTTTCTTTGTTCTTTGTTCACCGAGGCCCTGTACAATTGCCGCAAGACATCCCTGCTTCTGTACTCGAATCCTCTCGCGATGAAGGCCAACATACCATTTGCCTTTTTTTACAGCCTGTTGCACCTAAATGCTTACCTTCAGCGACTGATGTACGGGAATACCCAGCTCTCGTTCCATATTCCCCTCTCTCAGTTTATAGCCGTTCCATATTCCCCTCTCTCAGTTTATAGCCGTTCAGATAATAATCTGCCTTCCTGTTTTTGTTACCGAAGTGGATAACCTCACATTTATCCATATTATGCTGCATCTGACATGCATTTGCCCACTCATTCAACTTTTCCAAATCACCCTGAAGCCACTCAGCATCCTCCTCACAACTCATCCTCCCACTCAGTTGTGTGTCACCTGCATATTTGTACATATTACATTTAGTTCCCTCATCTAAATCATCAATATATATTGAGAATAGCTGGGTTCCCAGCACCAATCCCTGTGGTACCCAACTGGTCACTGCCTGTCATTCAGAAAGAGACCCGTTTATTACTACTCTTTGTTTCCTGTCTGACAACCAATTTTCTATCCATCGCAATACACTACCTCCAATCCCATGTGCTTTAATTTTAGACGCTGCACTCTTATGTCGAAAGCCTTCTGAACGTCCATATAAACCATATCCACTGGCTCCCTCTCATCAACTCTACTAGTTACATCCTGGAAGAATTCTAGTAAATATGTCAAGCATGATTTCCCTTTCGTAAATCCGTGCTGCCTCTGTCCGATTCTCGCACTGTTCTGAAAGTGCTGTACTATAAAACCTTTGAGAATGTGCTATCGAATTTTCCCCACTACCAACGTCAGGCTGCCTGGTATATAATTCCATGTTTTCTCTCTACCTCCCTTTTTAAAATAGTGTGGTTACATTATCTATCCTCCAATCTGTAGGAACTGCTTCAGAGTCTATAGAATCTTGAAAGATGATCACCAATGCATCCACTATTTCTAGGGCCACTTCCTTAAGTACTCTGGGACTTCTTAAGTACTTCTTAACCCTAGTCCCATGCGGGACCTTATCAAAAATCCTCATCTACACATCTGGTCACCTGCTTGAAAGATTCAGTCAAATTTTGAGATATGATCTCCCACTGACAAAACCTGACTATCCCTGATTAATCCCTGCCTCTTCATGTGGAGATTAATCCTGTCTGTCAGATTTTTTCTCCAGTAGATTCCCTACCAATGATGTTAGACTCACTGGCCTGTAATTACATGATTTATCCCTGCTTCTTGAATAATGGTAACACATTCACTATTCGCCAGTCCTCTGGCACCTCTCCTGTGGCCAGAGAAGTGGTAAAAACAATTGACTCTGAGAAAAAGAAATCATTTCATTGCAGATTTTATTGGGGTTTTCACTGCTAGAACACTAAAATTTCCACATTCGAAGCCAGTACCTTCTGAAGCCAGAGCATACGAACATATGAACATAGGAATTAAGAGCAGGAGTAGGCCACTCGGCCCCTCGAGCCTTCTCTGCCATTCAATAAGATCATGGTTAATCTGACTGCAAACTCGACTCCACAATCCCACTTACCCCGATATCCTTTCACCCTCTTTCTTATCAAGAATCTATCTACCTCTGCCTTCAAAAATATTTAAAGACCCTGCTTCCACTTCCTTTTGAGGAAGAGAGTTCCAAAGACCCACGACCCTCTGTGAGAAAGCAATTCTCCTCTTTCCTATTTTAAAAGGGCGACCCCTTATTGTTCAATAGTAACCCCGAATTCTAGATTCTCTCACAAGAGGAAACATCCTTTCCACATCCACCCTGTCAAGATCCCTCAGGATCATAAATGTTTCAATCAAGTCGCCTCATACTCTTCTATACTGCAGCGGATACAAGCCTAGCCTGCCCATTCTTTCTTCATAAGACAATCCACCCATTTCAGGTATTAGTCTCGTAAACCTTTCCTGAACTGATTCCAATGCATTTGCATCCTTCCTTACATAAGGTGACCAATATTGTACACAGTCCTCCAGTTGTGATCTCACCAATGCCCTGTATAGCTGAAGCATAATCTCCTTACTTTTGTATTCAGTTCCCCTCACAATCAACAACATTGCATTAGCTTTCCGAAGGAATTGCTGTACCTGCATACTAGCCTTGTGCGATTCGTGCACTAGGACACCCAGATCCCTCTGCATCTCAGAGCTCTGCAATCTCTCTCCATTTAGATAATATGCTTCTTTTCACTCTTTCTGTCAAAATGAACAATTTCCCACTTTCCCACATTGTACTCCATTTGCCCACCCACTTAACCTATCTATATTCCTTTGTAGCCTCCTTATGTCCTCTTCACAACTTACTGCCCTATCTATCTTTGTGTCATCAGCAAATTTAGAAACCATACCTTCGGTCCCTTCATCCAAATCATTTATATAAATTGTAAAAAGTTGAGGCCCCAGCACAGATCCCTGTGGCAAACCACTCGTTACATCTTGCCAACCAGAAAATGACCCATTTTTGCCTACTTTGTTTCCTGTTTGCGAGCAGGACTCGGAGGGCGAAGTTCCAGAGCGGTGAATATATAAAAAAACCTATCTCGGGGATTCGTGGAGCAGACTCGGAGGGCGAAGTTCCAGAGCGTTGAGTATGTAAAAAAACCTATCTCGGGGATTCGTGGAGCAGACTCGGAGGGCGAAGTTCCAGAGCGGTGAGTATATAAAAAAACCTATCTCGGGGATTCGCGGAGCAGACTCGGAGGGCTGAGTTCCAGAGCATTGAGTATGTAAAAAAACCTATCTCGGGGATTCGTGGAGCAGACTCGGAGGGCGGAGTTCCAGAGCATTGAGTATGTAAAAAAACTTATCTCGGGGATTCGCGGAGCAGAATCGGAGGGCGGAGTTCCAGAGCATTGAGTATGTAAAAAAACTTATCTCGGGGATTCGCGGAGCAGACTCGGAGGGCGAAGTTCCAGAGCATTGAGTATGTAAAAAAACCTATCTCGGGGATTCGTGGAGCAGACTCGGAGGGCGGAGTTCCAGAGCATTGAGTATGTAAAAAAACCTATCTCGGGGATTCGCGGAGCAGACTCGGAGGGCGAAGTTCCAGAGCGTTGAGTATGTAAAAAAACCTATCTCGGGGATTCGTGGAGCAGACTCGGAGGGCGAAGTTCCAGAGCATTGAGTATATAAAAAAACCTATCTCGGGGATTCGTGGAGCAGACTCGGAGGGCGGAGTTCCAGAGCATTGAGTATGTAAAAAAACCTATCTCGGGGATTCGTGGAGCAGACTCGGAGGGCGGAGTTCCAGAGCATTGAGTATGTAAAAAAACCTATCTCGGGGATTCGCGGAGCAGACTCGGAGGGCGAAGTTCCAGAGCGTTGAGTATGTAAAAAAACCTATCTCGGGGATTCGTGGAGCAGACTCGGAGGGCGAAGTTCCAGAGCATTGAGTATATAAAAAAACCTATCTCGGGGATTCTCGGAGCAGACTCGGAGGGCGGAGTTCCAGAGCATTGAGTATATAAAAAAACCTATCTCGGGGATTCGTGGAGCAGACTCGGAGGGCGAAGTTCCAGAGCATTGAGTATATAAAAAAACCTATCTCGGGGATTCGTGGAGCAGACTCGGAGGGCGGAGTTCCAGAGCATTGAGTATGTAAAAAAACCTATCTCGGGGATTCGCGGAGCAGACTCGGAGGGCGAAGTTCCAGAGCGTTGAGTATGTAAAAAAACCTATCTCGGGGATTCGTGGAGCAGACTCGGAGGGCGGAGTTCCAGAGCGTTGAGTATGTAAAAAAACCTATCTCGGGGATTCGTGGAGCAGACTCGGAGGGCGAAGTTCCAGAGCATTGAGTATATAAAAAAACCTATCTCGGGGATTCGTGGAGCAGACTCGGAGGGCGGAGTTCCAGAGCGTTGAGTATGTAAAAAAACCTATCTCGGGGATTCGTGGAGCAGACTCGGAGGGCGAAGTTCCAGAGCGGTGAGTATGTAAAAAAACCTATCTCGGGGATTCGTGGAGCAGACTCGGAGGGCGGAGTTCCAGAGCATTGAGTATGTAAAAAAACCTATCTCGGGGATTCTCGGAGCAGACTCGGAGGGCGAAGTTCCAGAGCATTGAGTATGTAAAAAAACCTATCTCGGGGATTCTCGGAGCAGACTCGGAGGGCGAAGTTCCAGAGCGGTGAGTATATAAAAAAACTTATCTCGGGGATTCTCGGAGCAGACTCGGAGGGCGAAGTTACAGAGCATTGAGTATGTAAAAAAACCTATCTCGGGGATTCTCGGAGCAGACTCGGAGGGCGAAGTTCCAGAGCATTGAGTATGTAAAAAAACCTATCTCGGGGATTCTCGGAGCAGACTCGCAGGGCGGAGTTCCAGAGCATTGAGTATGTAAAAAAACCTATCTCGGGGATTCTCGGAGCAGACTCGGAGGGCGGAGTTCCAGAGCATTGAGTATATAAAAAAACCTATCTCGGGGATTCTCGGAGCAGACTCGGAGGGCGGAGTTCCAGAGCGTTGAGTATGTAAAAAAACCTATCTCGGGGATTCGTGGAGCAGACTCGGAGGGCGGAGTTCTAGAGCATTGAGTATGTAAAAAAACCTATCTCGGGGATTCGTGGAGCAGACTCGGAGGGCGAAGTTCCAGAGCATTGAGTATGTAAAAAAACCTATCTCGGGGATTCTCGGAGCAGACTCGGAGGGCGAAGTTCCAGAGCATTGAGTATGTAAAAAAACCTATCTCGGGGATTCTCGGAGCAGACTCGGAGGGCGAAGTTCCGGAGCATTGAGTATGTAAAAAAACCTATCTCGGGGATTCTCGGAGCAGACTCGGAGGGCGGAGTTCCAGAGCATTGAGTATGTAAAAAAACTTATCTCGGGGATTCGCGGAGCAGACTCGGAGGGCGAAGTTCCAGAGCATTGAGTATGTAAAAAAACCTATCTCGGGGATTCGTGGAGCAGACTCGGAGGGCGGAGTTCCAGAGCATTGAGTATGTAAAAAAACCTATCTCGGGGATTCGTGGAGCAGACTCGGAGGGCGAAGTTCCAGAGCGGTGAGTATATAAAAAAACCTATCTCGGGGATTCTCGGAGCAGACTCGGAGGGCGGAGTTCCAGAGCATTGAGTATGTAAAAAAACTTATCTCGGGGATTCGTGGAGCAGACTCGGAGGGCGAAGTTCCAGAGCATTGAGTATATAAAAAAACCTATCTCGGGGATTCTCGGAGCAGACTCGGAGGGCGAAGTTCCAGAGCATTGAGTATGTAAAAAAACGTATCTCGGGGATTCGTGGAGCAGACTCGGAGGGCGAAGTTCCAGAGCGTTGAGTATGTAAAAAAACCTATCTCGGGGATTCGTGGAGCAGACTCGGAGGGCGAAGTTCCAGAGCATTGAGTATGTAAAAAAACGTATCTCGGGGATTCGTGGAGCAGACTCGGAGGGCGAAGTTCCAGAGCATTGAGTATGTAAAAAAACGTATCTCGGGGATTCGTGGAGCAGACTCGGAGGGCGAAGTTCCAGAGCGTTGAGTATGTAAAAAAACCTATCTCGGGGATTCGTGGAGCAGACTCGGAGGGCGAAGTTCCAGAGCGTTGAGTATGTAAAAAAACCTATCTCGGGGATTCGTGGAGCAGACTCGGAGGGCGGAGTTCCAGAGCATTGAGTATGTAAAAAAACGTATCTCGGGGATTCGTGGAGCAGACTCGGAGGGCGAAGTTCCAGAGCATTGAGTATATAAAAAAACCTATCTCGGGGATTCTCGGAGCAGACTCGGAGGGCGAAGTTCCAGAGCATTGAGTATGTAAAAAAACGTATCTCGGGGATTCGTGGAGCAGACTCGGAGGGCGAAGTTCCAGAGCGTTGAGTATGTAAAAAAACCTATCTCGGGGATTCGTGGAGCAGACTCGGAGGGCGAAGTTCCAGAGCATTGAGTATGTAAAAAAACGTATCTCGGGGATTCGTGGAGCAGACTCGGAGGGCGAAGTTCCAGAGCGTTGAGTATGTAAAAAAACCTATCTCGGGGATTCGTGGAGCAGACTCGGAGGGCGAAGTTCCAGAGCGTTGAGTATATAAAAAAACCTATCTCGGGGATTCTCGGAGCAGACTCGGAGGGCGGAGTTCCAGAGCATTGAGTATGTAAAAAAACTTATCTCGGGGATTCGTGGAGCAGACTCGGAGGGCGAAGTTCCAGAGCATTGAGTATATAAAAAAACCTATCTCGGGGATTCTCGGAGCAGACTCGGAGGGCGGAGTTCCAGAGCATTGAGTATGTAAAAAAACGTATCTCGGGGATTCGTGGAGCAGACTCGGAGGGCGAAGTTCCAGAGCGGTGAGTATATAAAAAAACCTATCTCGGGGATTCTCGGAGCAGACTCGGAGGGCGGAGTTCCAGAGCATTGAGTATATAAAAAAACCTATCTCGGGGATTCGTGGAGCAGACTCGGAGGGCGAAGTTCCAGAGCATTGAGTATATAAAAAAACCTATCTCGGGGATTCTCGGAGCAGACTCGGAGGGCGAAGTTCCAGAGCATTGAGTATGTAAAAAAACGTATCTCGGGGATTCGTGGAGCAGACTCGGAGGGCGAAGTTCCAGAGCGTTGAGTATGTAAAAAAACCTATCTCGGGGATTCGTGGAGCAGACTCGGAGGGCGAAGTTCCAGAGCATTGAGTATGTAAAAAAACGTATCTCGGGGATTCGTGGAGCAGACTCGGAGGGCGAAGTTCCAGAGCGTTGAGTATGTAAAAAAACCTATCTCGGGGATTCGTGGAGCAGACTCGGAGGGCGAAGTTCCAGAGCGTTGAGTATATAAAAAAACCTATCTCGGGGATTCTCAGAGCAGACTCGGAGGGCGGAGTTCCAGAGCATTGAGTATGTAAAAAAACTTATCTCGGGGATTCGTGGAGCAGACTCGGAGGGCGAAGTTCCAGAGCATTGAGTATATAAAAAAACCTATCTCGGGGATTCTCGGAGCAGACTCGGAGGGCGAAGTTCCAGAGCATTGAGTATGTAAAAAAACGTATCTCGGGGATTCGTGGAGCAGACTCGGAGGGCGAAGTTCCAGAGCGTTGAGTATGTAAAAAAACCTATCTCGGGGATTCGTGGAGCAGACTCGGAGGGCGAAGTTCCAGAGCATTGAGTATGTAAAAAAACTTATCTCGGGGATTCGCGGAGCAGACTCGGAGGGCGAAGTTCCAGAGCATTGAGTATGTAAAAAAACTTATCTCGGGGATTCGCGGAGCAGACTCGGAGGGCGGAGTTCCGGAGCGGTGAGTATATAAAAAAACGTATCTCGGGGATTCGTGGAGCAGACTCGGAGGGCGAAGTTCCAGAGCATTGAGTATGTAAAAAAACGTATCTCGGGGATTCTCGGAGCAGACTCGGAGGGCGAAGTTCCAGAGCATTGAGTATGTAAAAAAACCTATCTCGGGGATTCGTGGAGCAGACTCGGAGGGCGGAGTTCCAGAGCGTTGAGTATATAAAAAAACCTATCTCGGGGATTCTCGGAGCAGACTCGGAGGGCGGAGTTCCAGAGCATTGAGTATGTAAAAAAACCTATCTCGGGGATTCGTGGAGCAGACTCGGAGGGCGAAGTTCCAGAGCATTGAGTATGTAAAAAAACGTATCTCGGGGATTCGTGGAGCAGACTCGGAGGGCGGAGTTCCGGAGCATTGAGTATATAAAAAAACTTATCTCGGGGATTCTCGGAGCAGACTCGGAGGGCGGAGTTCCAGAGCATTGAGTATGTAAAAAAACCTATCTCGGGGATTCGTGGAGCAGACTCGGAGGGCGGAGTTCCGGAGCGGTGAGTATATAAAAAAACCTATCTCGGGGATTCTCGGAGCAGACTCGGAGGGCGAAGTTCCAGAGCATTGAGTATGTAAAAAAACCTATCTCGGGGATTCGTGGAGCAGACTCGGAGGGCGAAGTTCCAGAGCGTTGAGTATGTAAAAAAACCTATCTCGGGGATTCTCGGAGCAGACTCGGAGGGCGAAGTTCCAGAGCATTGAGTATGTAAAAAAACTTATCTCGGGGATTCGCGGAGCAGAATCGGAGGGCGGAGTTCCAGAGCATTGAGTATGTAAAAAAACTTATCTCGGGGATTCGCGGAGCAGACTCGGAGGGCGAAGTTCCAGAGCATTGAGTATGTAAAAAAACCTATCTCGGGGATTCGTGGAGCAGACTCGGAGGGCGGAGTTCCAGAGCATTGAGTATGTAAAAAAACCTATCTCGGGGATTCGCGGAGCAGACTCGGAGGGCGAAGTTCCAGAGCGTTGAGTATGTAAAAAAACCTATCTCGGGGATTCGTGGAGCAGACTCGGAGGGCGAAGTTCCAGAGCATTGAGTATATAAAAAAACCTATCTCGGGGATTCGTGGAGCAGACTCGGAGGGCGGAGTTCCAGAGCATTGAGTATGTAAAAAAACCTATCTCGGGGATTCGTGGAGCAGACTCGGAGGGCGGAGTTCCAGAGCATTGAGTATGTAAAAAAACCTATCTCGGGGATTCGCGGAGCAGACTCGGAGGGCGAAGTTCCAGAGCGTTGAGTATGTAAAAAAACCTATCTCGGGGATTCGTGGAGCAGACTCGGAGGGCGAAGTTCCAGAGCATTGAGTATATAAAAAAACCTATCTCGGGGATTCTCGGAGCAGACTCGGAGGGCGGAGTTCCAGAGCATTGAGTATATAAAAAAACCTATCTCGGGGATTCGTGGAGCAGACTCGGAGGGCGAAGTTCCAGAGCATTGAGTATATAAAAAAACCTATCTCGGGGATTCGTGGAGCAGACTCGGAGGGCGGAGTTCCAGAGCATTGAGTATGTAAAAAAACCTATCTCGGGGATTCGCGGAGCAGACTCGGAGGGCGAAGTTCCAGAGCGTTGAGTATGTAAAAAAACCTATCTCGGGGATTCGTGGAGCAGACTCGGAGGGCGGAGTTCCAGAGCGTTGAGTATGTAAAAAAACCTATCTCGGGGATTCGTGGAGCAGACTCGGAGGGCGAAGTTCCAGAGCATTGAGTATATAAAAAAACCTATCTCGGGGATTCGTGGAGCAGACTCGGAGGGCGGAGTTCCAGAGCGTTGAGTATGTAAAAAAACTTATCTCGGGGATTCGCGGAGCAGACTCGGAGGGCGGAGTTCCGGAGCGGTGAGTATATAAAAAAACGTATCTCGGGGATTCGTGGAGCAGACTCGGAGGGCGAAGTTCCAGAGCATTGAGTATGTAAAAAAACGTATCTCGGGGATTCTCGGAGCAGACTCGGAGGGCGAAGTTCCAGAGCATTGAGTATGTAAAAAAACCTATCTCGGGGATTCGTGGAGCAGACTCGGAGGGCGGAGTTCCAGAGCGTTGAGTATATAAAAAAACCTATCTCGGGGATTCTCGGAGCAGACTCGGAGGGCGGAGTTCCAGAGCATTGAGTATGTAAAAAAACCTATCTCGGGGATTCGTGGAGCAGACTCGGAGGGCGAAGTTCCAGAGCATTGAGTATGTAAAAAAACGTATCTCGGGGATTCGTGGAGCAGACTCGGAGGGCGGAGTTCCGGAGCATTGAGTATATAAAAAAACTTATCTCGGGGATTCTCGGAGCAGACTCGGAGGGCGGAGTTCCAGAGCATTGAGTATGTAAAAAAACCTATCTCGGGGATTCGTGGAGCAGACTCGGAGGGCGGAGTTCCGGAGCGGTGAGTATATAAAAAAACCTATCTCGGGGATTCTCGGAGCAGACTCGGAGGGCGAAGTTCCAGAGCATTGAGTATGTAAAAAAACCTATCTCGGGGATTCGTGGAGCAGACTCGGAGGGCGAAGTTCCAGAGCGTTGAGTATGTAAAAAAACCTATCTCGGGGATTCTCGGAGCAGACTCGGAGGGCGAAGTTCCAGAGCATTGAGTATGTAAAAAAACTTATCTCGGGGATTCGCGGAGCAGAATCGGAGGGCGGAGTTCCAGAGCATTGAGTATGTAAAAAAACTTATCTCGGGGATTCGCGGAGCAGACTCGGAGGGCGAAGTTCCAGAGCATTGAGTATGTAAAAAAACCTATCTCGGGGATTCGTGGAGCAGACTCGGAGGGCGGAGTTCCAGAGCATTGAGTATGTAAAAAAACCTATCTCGGGGATTCGCGGAGCAGACTCGGAGGGCGAAGTTCCAGAGCGTTGAGTATGTAAAAAAACCTATCTCGGGGATTCGTGGAGCAGACTCGGAGGGCGAAGTTCCAGAGCATTGAGTATATAAAAAAACCTATCTCGGGGATTCGTGGAGCAGACTCGGAGGGCGGAGTTCCAGAGCATTGAGTATGTAAAAAAACCTATCTCGGGGATTCGTGGAGCAGACTCGGAGGGCGGAGTTCCAGAGCATTGAGTATGTAAAAAAACCTATCTCGGGGATTCGCGGAGCAGACTCGGAGGGCGAAGTTCCAGAGCGTTGAGTATGTAAAAAAACCTATCTCGGGGATTCGTGGAGCAGACTCGGAGGGCGAAGTTCCAGAGCATTGAGTATATAAAAAAACCTATCTCGGGGATTCTCGGAGCAGACTCGGAGGGCGGAGTTCCAGAGCATTGAGTATATAAAAAAACCTATCTCGGGGATTCGTGGAGCAGACTCGGAGGGCGAAGTTCCAGAGCATTGAGTATATAAAAAAACCTATCTCGGGGATTCGTGGAGCAGACTCGGAGGGCGGAGTTCCAGAGCATTGAGTATGTAAAAAAACCTATCTCGGGGATTCGCGGAGCAGACTCGGAGGGCGAAGTTCCAGAGCGTTGAGTATGTAAAAAAACCTATCTCGGGGATTCGTGGAGCAGACTCGGAGGGCGGAGTTCCAGAGCGTTGAGTATGTAAAAAAACCTATCTCGGGGATTCGTGGAGCAGACTCGGAGGGCGAAGTTCCAGAGCATTGAGTATATAAAAAAACCTATCTCGGGGATTCGTGGAGCAGACTCGGAGGGCGGAGTTCCAGAGCGTTGAGTATGTAAAAAAACCTATCTCGGGGATTCGTGGAGCAGACTCGGAGGGCGAAGTTCCAGAGCGGTGAGTATGTAAAAAAACCTATCTCGGGGATTCGTGGAGCAGACTCGGAGGGCGGAGTTCCAGAGCATTGAGTATGTAAAAAAACCTATCTCGGGGATTCTCGGAGCAGACTCGGAGGGCGAAGTTCCAGAGCATTGAGTATGTAAAAAAACCTATCTCGGGGATTCTCGGAGCAGACTCGGAGGGCGAAGTTCCAGAGCGGTGAGTATATAAAAAAACTTATCTCGGGGATTCTCGGAGCAGACTCGGAGGGCGAAGTTACAGAGCATTGAGTATGTAAAAAAACCTATCTCGGGGATTCTCGGAGCAGACTCGGAGGGCGAAGTTCCAGAGCATTGAGTATGTAAAAAAACCTATCTCGGGGATTCTCGGAGCAGACTCGCAGGGCGGAGTTCCAGAGCATTGAGTATGTAAAAAAACCTATCTCGGGGATTCTCGGAGCAGACTCGGAGGGCGGAGTTCCAGAGCATTGAGTATATAAAAAAACCTATCTCGGGGATTCTCGGAGCAGACTCGGAGGGCGGAGTTCCAGAGCGTTGAGTATGTAAAAAAACCTATCTCGGGGATTCGTGGAGCAGACTCGGAGGGCGGAGTTCCAGAGCATTGAGTATGTAAAAAAACCTATCTCGGGGATTCGTGGAGCAGTCTCGGAGGGCGAAGTTCCAGAGCATTGAGTATGTAAAAAAACCTATCTCGGGGATTCTCGGAGCAGACTCGGAGGGCGAAGTTCCAGAGCATTGAGTATGTAAAAAAACCTATCTCGGGGATTCTCGGAGCAGACTCGGAGGGCGAAGTTCCGGAGCATTGAGTATGTAAAAAAACCTATCTCGGGGATTCTCGGAGCAGACTCGGAGGGCGGAGTTCCAGAGCATTGAGTATGTAAAAAAACTTATCTCGGGGATTCGCGGAGCAGACTCGGAGGGCGAAGTTCCAGAGCATTGAGTATGTAAAAAAACCTATCTCGGGGATTCGTGGAGCAGACTCGGAGGGCGGAGTTCCAGAGCATTGAGTATGTAAAAAAACCTATCTCGGGGATTCGTGGAGCAGACTCGGAGGGCGAAGTTCCAGAGCGGTGAGTATATAAAAAAACCTATCTCGGGGATTCTCGGAGCAGACTCGGAGGGCGGAGTTCCAGAGCATTGAGTATGTAAAAAAACTTATCTCGGGGATTCGTGGAGCAGACTCGGAGGGCGAAGTTCCAGAGCATTGAGTATATAAAAAAACCTATCTCGGGGATTCTCGGAGCAGACTCGGAGGGCGAAGTTCCAGAGCATTGAGTATGTAAAAAAACGTATCTCGGGGATTCGTGGAGCAGACTCGGAGGGCGAAGTTCCAGAGCGTTGAGTATGTAAAAAAACCTATCTCGGGGATTCGTGGAGCAGACTCGGAGGGCGAAGTTCCAGAGCATTGAGTATGTAAAAAAACGTATCTCGGGGATTCGTGGAGCAGACTCGGAGGGCGGAGTTCCAGAGCATTGAGTATGTAAAAAAACCTATCTCGGGGATTCGTGGAGCAGACTCGGAGGGCGGAGTTCCAGAGCATTGAGTATGTAAAAAAACCTATCTCGGGGATTCGCGGAGCAGACTCGGAGGGCGAAGTTCCAGAGCGTTGAGTATGTAAAAAAACCTATCTCGGGGATTCGTGGAGCAGACTCGGAGGGCGAAGTTCCAGAGCATTGAGTATATAAAAAAACCTATCTCGGGGATTCTCGGAGCAGACTCGGAGGGCGGAGTTCCAGAGCATTGAGTATATAAAAAAACCTATCTCGGGGATTCGTGGAGCAGACTCGGAGGGCGAAGTTCCAGAGCATTGAGTATATAAAAAAACCTATCTCGGGGATTCGTGGAGCAGACTCGGAGGGCGGAGTTCCAGAGCATTGAGTATGTAAAAAAACCTATCTCGGGGATTCGCGGAGCAGACTCGGAGGGCGAAGTTCCAGAGCGTTGAGTATGTAAAAAAACCTATCTCGGGGATTCGTGGAGCAGACTCGGAGGGCGGAGTTCCAGAGCGTTGAGTATGTAAAAAAACCTATCTCGGGGATTCGTGGAGCAGACTCGGAGGGCGAAGATCCAGAGCATTGAGTATATAAAAAAACCTATCTCGGGGATTCGTGGAGCAGACTCGGAGGGCGGAGTTCCAGAGCGTTGAGTATGTAAAAAAACCTATCTCGGGGATTCGTGGAGCAGACTCGGAGGGCGAAGTTCCAGAGCGGTGAGTATGTAAAAAAACCTATCTCGGGGATTCGTGGAGCAGACTCGGAGGGCGGAGTTCCAGAGCATTGAGTATGTAAAAAAACCTATCTCGGGGATTCTCGGAGCAGACTCGGAGGGCGAAGTTCCAGAGCATTGAGTATGTAAAAAAACCTATCTCGGGGATTCTCGGAGCAGACTCGGAGGGCGAATGTTCCAGAGCGGTGAGTATATAAAAAAACTTATCTCGGGGATTCTCGGAGCAGACTCGGAGGGCGAAGTTACAGAGCATTGAGTATGTAAAAAAACCTATCTCGGGGATTCTCGGAGCAGACTCGGAGGGCGAAGTTCCAGAGCATTGAGTATGTAAAAAAACCTATCTCGGGGATTCTCGGAGCAGACTCGCAGGGCGGAGTTCCAGAGCATTGAGTATGTAAAAAAACCTATCTCGGGGATTCTCGGAGCAGACTCGGAGGGCGGAGTTCCAGAGCATTGAGTATATAAAAAAACCTATCTCGGGGATTCTCGGAGCAGACTCGGAGGGCGGAGTTCCAGAGCGTTGAGTATGTAAAAAAACCTATCTCGGGGATTCGTGGAGCAGACTCGGAGGGCGGAGTTCCAGAGCATTGAGTATGTAAAAAAACCTATCTCGGGGATTCGTGGAGCAGACTCGGAGGGCGAAGTTCCAGAGCATTGAGTATGTAAAAAAACCTATCTCGGGGATTCTCGGAGCAGACTCGGAGGGCGAAGTTCCAGAGCATTGAGTATGTAAAAAAACCTATCTCGGGGATTCTCGGAGCAGACTCGGAGGGCGAAGTTCCGGAGCATTGAGTATGTAAAAAAACCTATCTCGGGGATTCTCGGAGCAGACTCGGAGGGCGGAGTTCCAGAGCATTGAGTATGTAAAAAAACTTATCTCGGGGATTCGCGGAGCAGACTCGGAGGGCGAAGTTCCAGAGCATTGAGTATGTAAAAAAACCTATCTCGGGGATTCGTGGAGCAGACTCGGAGGGCGGAGTTCCAGAGCATTGAGTATGTAAAAAAACCTATCTCGGGGATTCGTGGAGCAGACTCGGAGGGCGAAGTTCCAGAGCGGTGAGTATATAAAAAAACCTATCTCGGGGATTCTCGGAGCAGACTCGGAGGGCGGAGTTCCAGAGCATTGAGTATGTAAAAAAACTTATCTCGGGGATTCGTGGAGCAGACTCGGAGGGCGAAGTTCCAGAGCATTGAGTATATAAAAAAACCTATCTCGGGGATTCTCGGAGCAGACTCGGAGGGCGAAGTTCCAGAGCATTGAGTATGTAAAAAAACGTATCTCGGGGATTCGTGGAGCAGACTCGGAGGGCGAAGTTCCAGAGCGTTGAGTATGTAAAAAAACCTATCTCGGGGATTCGTGGAGCAGACTCGGAGGGCGAAGTTCCAGAGCATTGAGTATGTAAAAAAACGTATCTCGGGGATTCGTGGAGCAGACTCGGAGGGCGAAGTTCCAGAGCATTGAGTATGTAAAAAAACGTATCTCGGGGATTCGTGGAGCAGACTCGGAGGGCGAAGTTCCAGAGCGTTGAGTATGTAAAAAAACCTATCTCGGGGATTCGTGGAGCAGACTCGGAGGGCGAAGTTCCAGAGCGTTGAGTATGTAAAAAAACCTATCTCGGGGATTCGTGGAGCAGACTCGGAGGGCGGAGTTCCAGAGCATTGAGTATGTAAAAAAACGTATCTCGGGGATTCGTGGAGCAGACTCGGAGGGCGAAGTTCCAGAGCGGTGAGTATATAAAAAAACCTATCTCGGGGATTCTCGGAGCAGACTCGGAGGGCGGAGTTCCAGAGCATTGAGTATATAAAAAAACCTATCTCGGGGATTCGTGGAGCAGACTCGGAGGGCGAAGTTCCAGAGCATTGAGTATATAAAAAAACCTATCTCGGGGATTCTCGGAGCAGACTCGGAGGGCGAAGTTCCAGAGCATTGAGTATGTAAAAAAACGTATCTCGGGGATTCGTGGAGCAGACTCGGAGGGCGAAGTTCCAGAGCGTTGAGTATGTAAAAAAACCTATCTCGGGGATTCTCGGAGCAGACTCGGAGGGCGAAGTTCCGGAGCATTGAGTATGTAAAAAAACCTATCTCGGGGATTCTCGGAGCAGACTCGGAGGGCGGAGTTCCAGAGCATTGAGTATGTAAAAAAACTTATCTCGGGGATTCGCGGAGCAGACTCGGAGGGCGAAGTTCCAGAGCATTGAGTATGTAAAAAAACCTATCTCGGGGATTCGTGGAGCAGACTCGGAGGGCGGAGTTCCAGAGCATTGAGTATGTAAAAAAACCTATCTCGGGGATTCGTGGAGCAGACTCGGAGGGCGAAGTTCCAGAGCGGTGAGTATATAAAAAAACCTATCTCGGGGATTCTCGGAGCAGACTCGGAGGGCGGAGTTCCAGAGCATTGAGTATGTAAAAAAACTTATCTCGGGGATTCGTGGAGCAGACTCGGAGGGCGAAGTTCCAGAGCATTGAGTATATAAAAAAACCTATCTCGGGGATTCTCGGAGCAGACTCGGAGGGCGAAGTTCCAGAGCATTGAGTATGTAAAAAAACGTATCTCGGGGATTCGTGGAGCAGACTCGGAGGGCGAAGTTCCAGAGCGTTGAGTATGTAAAAAAACCTATCTCGGGGATTCGTGGAGCAGACTCGGAGGGCGAAGTTCCAGAGCATTGAGTATGTAAAAAAACGTATCTCGGGGATTCGTGGAGCAGACTCGGAGGGCGAAGTTCCAGAGCATTGAGTATGTAAAAAAACGTATCTCGGGGATTCGTGGAGCAGACTCGGAGGGCGAAGTTCCAGAGCGTTGAGTATGTAAAAAAACCTATCTCGGGGATTCGTGGAGCAGACTCGGAGGGCGAAGTTCCAGAGCGTTGAGTATGTAAAAAAACCTATCTCGGGGATTCGTGGAGCAGACTCGGAGGGCGGAGTTCCAGAGCATTGAGTATGTAAAAAAACGTATCTCGGGGATTCGTGGAGCAGACTCGGAGGGCGAAGTTCCAGAGCGGTGAGTATATAAAAAAACCTATCTCGGGGATTCTCGGAGCAGACTCGGAGGGCGGAGTTCCAGAGCATTGAGTATATAAAAAAACCTATCTCGGGGATTCGTGGAGCAGACTCGGAGGGCGAAGTTCCAGAGCATTGAGTATATAAAAAAACCTATCTCGGGGATTCTCGGAGCAGACTCGGAGGGCGAAGTTCCAGAGCATTGAGTATGTAAAAAAACGTATCTCGGGGATTCGTGGAGCAGACTCGGAGGGCGAAGTTCCAGAGCGTTGAGTATGTAAAAAAACCTATCTCGGGGATTCGTGGAGCAGACTCGGAGGGCGAAGTTCCAGAGCATTGAGTATGTAAAAAAACGTATCTCGGGGATTCGTGGAGCAGACTCGGAGGGCGAAGTTCCAGAGCGTTGAGTATGTAAAAAAACCTATCTCGGGGATTCGTGGAGCAGACTCGGAGGGCGAAGTTCCAGAGCGTTGAGTATATAAAAAAACCTATCTCGGGGATTCTCGGAGCAGACTCGGAGGGCGGAGTTCCAGAGCATTGAGTATGTAAAAAAACTTATCTCGGGGATTCGTGGAGCAGACTCGGAGGGCGAAGTTCCAGAGCATTGAGTATATAAAAAAACCTATCTCGGGGATTCTCGGAGCAGACTCGGAGGGCGGAGTTCCAGAGCATTGAGTATGTAAAAAAACGTATCTCGGGGATTCGTGGAGCAGACTCGGAGGGCGAAGTTCCAGAGCGGTGAGTATATAAAAAAACCTATCTCGGGGATTCTCGGAGCAGACTCGGAGGGCGGAGTTCCAGAGCATTGAGTATATAAAAAAAACTATCTCGGGGATTCGTGGAGCAGACTCGGAGGGCGAAGTTCCAGAGCATTGAGTATATAAAAAAACCTATCTCGGGGATTCTCGGAGCAGACTCGGAGGGCGAAGTTCCAGAGCATTGAGTATGTAAAAAAACGTATCTCGGGGATTCGTGGAGCAGACTCGGAGGGCGAAGTTCCAGAGCGTTGAGTATGTAAAAAAACCTATCTCGGGGATTCGTGGAGCAGACTCGGAGGGCGAAGTTCCAGAGCATTGAGTATGTAAAAAAACGTATCTCGGGGATTCGTGGAGCAGACTCGGAGGGCGAAGTTCCAGAGCGTTGAGTATGTAAAAAAACCTATCTCGGGGATTCGTGGAGCAGACTCGGAGGGCGAAGTTCCAGAGCGTTGAGTATATAAAAAAACCTATCTCGGGGATTCTCAGAGCAGACTCGGAGGGCGGAGTTCCAGAGCATTGAGTATGTAAAAAAACTTATCTCGGGGATTCGTGGAGCAGACTCGGAGGGCGAAGTTCCAGAGCATTGAGTATATAAAAAAACCTATCTCGGGGATTCTCGGAGCAGACTCGGAGGGCGAAGTTCCAGAGCATTGAGTATGTAAAAAAACGTATCTCGGGGATTCGTGGAGCAGACTCGGAGGGCGAAGTTCCAGAGCGTTGAGTATGTAAAAAAACCTATCTCGGGGATTCGTGGAGCAGACTCGGAGGGCGAAGTTCCAGAGCATTGAGTATGTAAAAAAACTTATCTCGGGGATTCGCGGAGCAGACTCGGAGGGCGAAGTTCCAGAGCATTGAGTATGTAAAAAAACTTATCTCGGGGATTCGCGGAGCAGACTCGGAGGGCGGAGTTCCGGAGCGGTGAGTATATAAAAAAACGTATCTCGGGGATTCGTGGAGCAGACTCGGAGGGCGAAGTTCCAGAGCATTGAGTATGTAAAAAAACGTATCTCGGGGATTCTCGGAGCAGACTCGGAGGGCGAAGTTCCAGAGCATTGAGTATGTAAAAAAACCTATCTCGGGGATTCGTGGAGCAGACTCGGAGGGCGGAGTTCCAGAGCGTTGAGTATATAAAAAAACCTATCTCGGGGATTCTCGGAGCAGACTCGGAGGGCGGAGTTCCAGAGCATTGAGTATGTAAAAAAACCTATCTCGGGGATTCGTGGAGCAGACTCGGAGGGCGAAGTTCCAGAGCATTGAGTATGTAAAAAAACGTATCTCGGGGATTCGTGGAGCAGACTCGGAGGGCGGAGTTCCGGAGCATTGAGTATATAAAAAAACTTATCTCGGGGATTCTCGGAGCAGACTCGGAGGGCGGAGTTCCAGAGCATTGAGTATGTAAAAAAACCTATCTCGGGGATTCGTGGAGCAGACTCGGAGGGCGGAGTTCCGGTGCGGTGAGTATATAAAAAAACCTATCTCGGGGATTCTCGGAGCAGACTCGGAGGGCGAAGTTCCAGAGCATTGAGTATGTAAAAAAACCTATCTCGGGGATTCGTGGAGCAGACTCGGAGGGCGAAGTTCCAGAGCGTTGAGTATGTAAAAAAACCTATCTCGGGGATTCTCGGAGCAGACTCGGAGGGCGAAGTTCCAGAGCATTGAGTATGTAAAAAAACCTATCTCGGGGATTCGTGGAGCAGACTCGGAGGGCGAAGTTCCAGAGCATTGAGTATGTAAAAAAACCTATCTCGGGGATTCGCGGAGCAGACTCGGAGGGCGGAGTTCCAGAGCATTGAGTATGTAAAAAAACGTATCTCGGGGATTCGTGGAGCAGACTCGGAGGGCGGAGTTCCAGAGCGTTGAGTATATAAAAAAACCTATCTCGGGGATTCGCGGAGCAGACTCGGAGGGCGAAGTTCCAGAGCATTGAGTATGTAAAAAAACCTATCTCGGGGATTCGTGGAGCAGACTCGGAGGGCGGAGTTCCAGAGCATTGAGTATGTAAAAAAACCTATCTCGGGGATTCGCGGAGCAGACTCGGAGGGCGAAGTTCCGGAGCATTGAGTATGTAAAAAAACGTATCTCGGGGATTCGTGGAGCAGACTCGGAGGGCGGAATTCCAGAGCGTTGAGTATGTAAAAAAACTTATCTCGGGGATTCTCGGAGCAGACTCGGAGGGCGAAGTTCCAGAGCGTTGAGTATGTAAAAAAACCTATCTCGGGGATTCGCGGAGCAGACTCGGAGGGCGGAATTCCAGAGCGTTGAGTATGTAAAAAAACTTATCTCGGGGATTCTCGGAGCAGACTCGGAGGGCGAAGTTCCAGAGCGTTGAGTATGTAAAAAAACCTATCTCGGGGATTCTCGGAGCAGACTCGGAGGGCGGAGTTCCAGAGCATTGAGTATGTAAAAAAACCTATCTCGGGGATTCGCGGAGCAGACTCGGAGGGCGGAGTTCCAGAGCATTGAGTATGTAAAAAAACTTATCTCGGGGATTCTCGGAGCAGACTCGGAGGGCGGAGTTCCGGAGCGGTGAGTATGTAAAAAAACCTATCTCGGGGATTCGTGGAGCAGACTCGGAGGGCGGAGTTCCAGAGCATTGAGTATGTAAAAAAAACCTATCTCGGGGATTCGCGGAGCAGACTCGGAGGGCGGAGTTCCAGAGCATTGAGTATGTAAAAAAACCTATCTCGGGGATTCGTGGAGCAGACTCGGAGGGCGAAGTTCCAGAGCGGTGAGTATATAAAAAAACTTATCTCGGGGATTCGTGGAGCAGACTCGGAGGGCGGAGTTCCAGAGCGTTGAGTATGTAAAAAAAACCTATCTCGGGGATTCTCGGAGCAGACTCGGAGGGCGGAGTTCCAGAGCGTTGAGTATGTAAAAAAACCTATCTCGGGGATTCGTGGAGCAGACTCGGAGGGCGGAGTTCCAGAGCATTGAGTATGTAAAAAATCCTATCTCGGGGATTCGTGGAGCAGACTCGGAGGGCGGAGTTCCAGAGCATTGAGTATGTAAAAAAACTTATCTCGGGGATTCGCGGAGCAGACTCGGAGGGCGGAGTTCCAGAGCATTGAGTATGTAAAAAAACTTATCTCGGGGATTCGCGGAGCAGACTCGGAGGGCGAAGTTCCAGAGCGTTGAGTATGTAAAAAAACCTATCTCGGGGATTCGTGGAGCAGACTCGGAGGGCGGAGTTCCAGAGCATTGAGTATGTAAAAAAACTTATCTCGGGGATTCGCGGAGCAGACACGGAGGGCGAAGTTCCAGAGCGTTGAGTATGTAAAAAAACTTATCTCGGGGATTCGCGGAGCAGACTCGGAGGGCGAAGTTCCAGAGCATTGAGTATGTAAAAAAACTTATCTCGGGGATTCGCGGAGCAGACTCGGAGGGCGGAGTTCCAGAGCATTGAGTATGTAAAAAAACCTATCTCGGGGATTCTCGGAGCAGACTCGGAGGGCGAAGTTCCAGAGCATTGAGTATGTAAAAAAACCTATCTCTGGGATTCTCGGAGCAGACTCGGAGGGCGAAGTTCCAGAGCGTTGAGTATGTAAAAAAACCTATCTCGGGGATTCTCGGAGCAGACTCGGAGGGCGGAGTTCCAGAGCATTGAGTATGTAAAAAAACCTATCTCGGGGATTCGTGGAGCAGACTCGGAGGGCGAAGTTCCAGAGCATTGAGTATGTAAAAAAACTTATCTCGGGGATTCGTGGAGCAGACTCGGAGGGCGAAGTTCCAGAGCATTGAGTATGTAAAAAAACTTATCTCGGGGATTCGCGGAGCAGACTCGGAGGGCGAAGTTCCAGAGCATTGAGTATGTAAAAAAACTTATCTCGGGGATTCGCGGAGCAGACTCGGAGGGCGGAGTTCCAGAGCATTGAGTATGTAAAAAAACTTATCTCGGGGATTCGCGGAGCAGACTCGGAGGGCGAAGTTCCAGAGCATTGAGTATGTAAAAAAACCTATCTCGGGGATTCTCGGAGCAGACTCGGAGGGCGAAGTTCCAGAGCATTGAGTATGTAAAAAAACTTATCTCGGGGATTCGTGGAGCAGACTCGGAGGGCGGAGTTCCAGAGCATTGAGTATGTAAAAAAACTTATCTCGGGGATTCGCGGAGCAGACTCGGAGGGCGGAGTTCCAGAGCATTGAGTATGTAAAAAAACCTATCTCGGGGATTCGTGGAGCAGACTCGGAGGGCGAAGTTCCAGAGCGGTGAGTATGTAAAAAAACCTATCTCGGGGATTCTCGGAGCAGACTCGGAGGGCGGAGTTCCAGAGCATTGAGTATGTAAAAAAACTTATCTCGGGGATTCGCGGAGCAGACTCGGAGGGCGGAGTTCCAGAGCATTGAGTATGTAAAAAAACCTATCTCGGGGATTCGTGGAGCAGACTCGGAGGGCGAAGTTCCAGAGCGGTGAGTATGTAAAAAAACCTATCTCGGGGATTCTCGGAGCAGACTCGGAGGGCGGAGTTCCAGAGCATTGAGTATGTAAAAAAACGTATCTCGGGGATTCGTGGAGCAGACTCGGAGGGCGAAGTTCCAGAGCGGTGAGTATATAAAAAAACCTATCTCGGGGATTCGTGGAGCAGACTCGGTGGGCGGAGTTCCAGAGCGGTGAGTATATAAAAAAACCTATCTCGGGGATTCGTGGAGCAGACTCGGAGGGCGGAGTTCCAGAGCATTGAGTATGTAAAAAAACTTATCTCGGGGATTCGTGGAGCAGACTCGGAGGGCGAAGTTCCAGAGCATTGAGTATGTAAAAAAACCTATCTCGGGGATTCTCGGAGCAGACTCGGAGGGCGAAGTTCCAGAGCGTTGAGTATGTAAAAAAACCTATCTCGGGGATTCGTGGAGCAGACTCGGAGGGCGGAGTTCCAGAGCATTGAGTATGTAAAAAAACTTATCTCGGGGATTCGTGGAGCAGACTCGGAGGGCGAAGTTCCAGAGCATTGAGTATGTAAAAAAACCTATCTCGGGGATTCTCGGAGCAGACTCGGAGGGCGAAGTTCCAGAGCGTTGAGTATGTAAAAAAACCTATCTCGGGGATTCGTGGAGCAGACTCGGAGGGCGAAGTTCCAGAGCGGTGAGTATATAAAAAAACCTATCTCGGGGATTCGCGGAGCAGACTCGGAGGGCGAAGTTCCAGAGCATTGAGTATATAAAAAAACCTATCTCGGGGATTCGCGGAGCAGACTCGGAGGGCGAAGTTCCAGAGCATTGAGTATGTAAAAAAACCTATCTCGGGGATTCGTGGAACAGACTCGGAGGGCGGAGTTCCAGAGCATTGAGTATGTAAAAAAACCTATCTCGGGGATTCGTGGAGCAGACTCGGAGGGCGGAGTTCCAGAGCGTTGAGTATGTAAAAAATCCTATCTCGGGGATTCGTGGAGCAGACTCGGAGGGCGAAGTTCCAGAGCGGTGAGTATATAAAAAAACCTATCTCGGGGATTCGTGGAGCAGACTCGGAGGGCGAAGTTCCAGAGCATTGAGTATGTAAAAAAACCTATCTCGGGGATTCGTGGAGCAGACTCGGAGGGCGAAGTTCCAGAGCATTGAGTATGTAAAAAAACGTATCTCGGGGATTCGTGGAGCAGACTCGGAGGGCGAAGTTCCAGAGCATTGAGTATATAAAAAAACCTATCTCGGGGATTCTCGGAGCAGACTCGGAGGGCGAAGTTCCGGAGCGGTGAGTATATAAAAAAACTTATCTCGGGGATTCGTGGAGCAGACTCGGAGGGCGGAGTTCCAGAGCATTGAGTATGTAAAAAATCTTATCTCGGGGATTCGTGGAGCAGACTCGGAGGGCGGAGTTCCAGAGCATTGAGTATGTAAAAAAACTTATCTCGGGGATTCGTGGAGCAGACTCGGAGGGCGGAGTTCCAGAGCATTGAGTATGTAAAAAAACCTATCTCGGGGATTCGTGGAGCAGACTCGGAGGGCGGAGTTCCAGAGCATTGAGTATGTAAAAAAACCTATCTCGGGGATTCGTGGAGCAGACTCGGAGGGCGAAGTTCCAGAGCGGTGAGTATATAAAAAAACCTATCTCGGGGATTCTCGGAGCAGACTCGGAGGGCGAAGTTCCAGAGCATTGAGTATGTAAAAAAACCTATCTCGGGGATTCTCGGAGCAGACTCGGAGGGCGAAGTTCCGGAGCATTGAGTATGTAAAAAAACCTATCTCGGGGATTCTCGGAGCAGACTCGGAGGGCGGAGTTCCAGAGCATTGAGTATGTAAAAAAACTTATCTCGGGGATTCTCGGAGCAGACTCGGAGGGCGAAGTTCCAGAGCATTGAGTATGTAAAAAAACCTATCTCGGGGATTCTCGGAGCAGACTTGGAGGGCGAAGTTCCGGAGCATTGAGTATGTAAAAAAACCTATCTCGGGGATTCTCGGAGCAGACTCGGAGGGCGGAGTTCCAGAGCATTGAGTATGTAAAAAAACCTATCTCGGGGATTCTCGGAGCAGACTCGGAGGGCGGAGTTCCAGAGCATTGAGTATGTAAAAAAACTTATCTCGGGGATTCGCGGAGCAGACTCGGAGGGCGAAGTTCCAGAGCATTGAGTATGTAAAAAAACCTATCTCGGGGATTCGTGGAGCAGACTCGGAGGGCGAAGTTCCAGAGCGGTGAGTATATAAAAAAACCTATCTCGGGGATTCTCGGAGCAGACTCGGAGGGCGAAGTTCCAGAGCATTGAGTATGTAAAAAAACGTATCTCGGGGATTCGTGGAGCAGACTCGGAGGGCGAAGTTCCAGAGCATTGAGTATGTAAAAAAACCTATCTCGGGGATTCGTGGAGCAGACTCGGAGGGCGAAGTTCCAGAGCATTGAGTATGTAAAAAAACGTATCTCGGGGATTCGTGGAGCAGACTCGGAGGGCGAAGTTCCAGAGCATTGAGTATGTAAAAAAACTTATCTCGGGGATTCGTGGAGCAGACTCGGAGGGCGGAGTTCCAGAGCATTGAGTATATAAAAAAACCTATCTCGGGGATTCGTGGAGCAGACTCGGAGGGCGAAGTTCCAGAGCGGTGAGTATATAAAAAAACCTATCTCGGGGATTCTCGGAGCAGACTCGGAGGGCGAAGTTCCAGAGCATTGAGTATGTAAAAAAACGTATCTCGGGGATTCGTGGAGCAGACTCGGAGGGCGAAGTTCCAGAGCATTGAGTATGTAAAAAAACCTATCTCGGGGATTCGTGGAGCAGACTCGGAGGGCGAAGTTCCAGAGCATTGAGTATGTAAAAAAACGTATCTCGGGGATTCGTGGAGCAGACTCGGAGGGCGAAGTTCCAGAGCGTTGAGTATGTAAAAAAACCTATCTCGGGGATTCGTGGAGCAGACTCGGAGGGCGGAGTTCCAGAGCATTGAGTATGTAAAAAAACCTATCTCGGGGATTCGTGGAGCAGACTCGGAGGGCGAAGTTCCAGAGCGTTGAGTATGTAAAAAAACCTATCTCGGGGATTCGCGGAGCAGACTCGGAGGGCGGAATTCCAGAGCGTTGAGTATGTAAAAAAACTTATCTCGGGGATTCGCGGAGCAGACTCGGAGGGCGGAGTTCCGGAGCATTGAGTATGTAAAAAAACGTATCTCGGGGATTCGCGGAGCAGACTCGGAGGGCGGAGTTCCGGAGCGGTGAGTATATAAAAAAACCTATCTCGGGGATTCTCGGAGCAGACTCGGAGGGCGAAGTTCCAGAGCATTGAGTATGTAAAAAAACGTATCTCGGGGATTCGTGGAGCAGACTCGGAGGGCGAAGTTCCAGAGCGTTGAGTATGTAAAAAAACCTATCTCGGGGATTCGTGGAGCAGACTCGGAGGGCGAAGTTCCAGAGCATTGAGTATGTAAAAAAACCTATCTCGGGGATTCGTGGAGCAGACTCGGAGGGCGAAGTTCCAGAGCGTTGAGTATGTAAAAAAACCTATCTCGGGGATTCGTGGAGCAGACTCGGAGGGCGAAGTTCCAGAGCATTGAGTATGTAAAAAAACCTATCTCGGGGATTCGTGGAGCAGACTCGGAGGGCGAAGTTCCAGAGCGTTGAGTATGTAAAAAAACCTATCTCGGGGATTCGTGGAGCAGACTCGGAGGGCGAAGTTCCAGAGCGTTGAGTATGTAAAAAAACCTATCTCGGGGATTCGTGGAGCAGACTCGGAGGGCGAAGTTCCAGAGCGTTGAGTATGTAAAAAAACCTATCTCGGGGATTCTCGGAGCAGACTCGGAGGGCGGAGTTCCGGAGCATTGAGTATGTAAAAAAACGTATCTCGGGGATTCTCGGAGCAGACTCGGAGGGCGGAGTTCCGGAGCATTGAGTATATAAAAAAACCTATCTCGGGGATTCGCGGAGCAGACTCGGAGGGCGGAGTTCCGGAGCGGTGAGTATATAAAAAAACCTATCTCGGGGATTCTCGGAGCAGACTCGGAGGGCGAAGTTCCAGAGCGTTGAGTATGTAAAAAAACCTATCTCGGGGATTCGTGGAGCAGACTCGGAGGGCGAAGTTCCAGAGCATTGAGTATGTAAAAAAACCTATCTCGGGGATTCGTGGAGCAGACTCGGAGGGCGAAGTTCCAGAGCGTTGAGTATGTAAAAAAACCTATCTCGGGGATTCTCGGAGCAGACTCGGAGGGCGAAGTTCCAGAGCATTGAGTATGTAAAAAAACGTATCTCGGGGATTCGTGGAGCAGACTCGGAGGGCGGAGTTCCGGAGCATTGAGTATGTAAAAAAACTTATCTCGGGGATTCGCGGAGCAGACTCGGAGGGCGGAGTTCCAGAGCATTGAGTATGTAAAAAAACTTATCTCGGGGATTCGCGGAGCAGACTCGGAGGGCGGAGTTCCGGAGCGGTGAGTATATAAAAAAACGTATCTCGGGGATTCGTGGAGCAGACTCGGAGGGCGAAGTTCCAGAGCATTGAGTATGTAAAAAAACGTATCTCGGGGATTCTCGGAGCTGACTCGGAGGGCGAAGTTCCAGAGCATTGAGTATGTAAAAAAACCTATCTCGGGGATTCTCGGAGCAGACTCGGAGGGCGGAGTTCCAGAGCATTGAGTATATAAAAAAACCTATCTCGGGGATTCTCGGAGCAGACTCGGAGGGCGGAGTTCCAGAGCATTGAGTATGTAAAAAAACCTATCTCGGGGATTCTCGGAGCAGACTCGGAGGGCGAAGTTCCAGAGCGTTGAGTATGTAAAAAAACCTATCTCGGGGATTCTCGGAGCAGACTCGGAGGGCGGAGTTCCAGAGCGGTGAATATATAAAAAAACCTATCTCGGGGATTCTCGGAGCAGACTCGGAGGGCGGAGTTCCAGAGCATTGAGTATGTAAAAAAACCTATCTCGGGGATTCGTGGAGCAGACTCGGAGGGCGGAGTTCCAGAGCATTGAGTATGTAAAAAAACCTATCTCGGGGATTCGCGGAGCAGACTCGGAGGGCGGAGTTCCAGAGCGGTGAGTATGTAAAAAAACCTATCTCGGGGATTCGTGGAGCAGACTCGGAGGGCGGAGTTCCAGAGCATTGAGTATGTAAAAAAACTTATCTCGGGGATTCGTGGAGCAGACTCGGAGGGCGGAGTTCCAGAGCATTGAGTATGTAAAAAAACCTATCTCGGGGATTCGTGGAGCAGACTCGGAGGGCGGAGTTCCAGAGCATTGAGTATGTAAAAAAACCTATCTCGGGGATTCGTGGAGCAGACTCGGAGGGCGGAGTTCCAGAGCATTGAGTATATAAAAAAACCTATCTCGGGGATTCGTGGAGCAGACTCGGAGGGCGGAGTTCCAGAGCATTGAGTATATAAAAAACCTGTCTCGGGGATTCGTGGAGCAGACTCGGAGGGCGAAGTTCCAGAGCATTGAGTATATAAAAAAACCTATCTCGGGGATTCGTGGAGCAGACTCGGAGGGCGAAGTTCCAGAGCATTGAGTATGTAAAAAAACCTATCTCGGGGATTCGTGGAGCAGACTCGGAGGGCGGAGTTCCAGAGCATTGAGTATGTAAAAAAACCTATCTCGGGGATTCGTGGAGCAGACTCGGAGGGCGGAGTTCCAGAGCGGTGAGTATGTAAAAAAACCTATCTCGGGGATTCTCGGAGCAGACTCGGAGGGCGAAGTTCCAGAGCATTGAGTATATAAAAAAACCTATCTCGGGGATTCTCGGAGCAGACTCGGAGGGCGAAGTTCCAGAGCATTGAGTATATAAAAAAACCTATCTCGGGGATTCGTGGAGCAGACTCGGAGGGCGGAGTTCCAGAGCATTGAGTATGTAAAAAAACCTATCTCGGGGATTCGTGGAGCAGACTCGGAGGGCGGAGTTCCAGAGCGGTGAGTATGTAAAAAAACCTATCTCGGGGATTCGCGGAGCAGACTCGGAGGGCGAAGTTCCAGAGCATTGAGTATATAAAAAAACCTATCTCGGGGATTCGTGGAGCAGACTCGGAGGGCGAAGTTCCAGAGCATTGAGTATATAAAAAAACCTATCTCGGGGATTCGTGGAGCAGACTCGGAGGGCGAAGTTCCAGAGCATTGAGTATGTAAAAAAACCTATCTCGGGGATTCGTGGAGCAGACTCGGAGGGCGGAGTTCCAGAGCATTGAGTATGTAAAAAACCTATCTCGGGGATTCGTGGAGCAGACTCGGAGGGCGAAGTTCCAGAGCATTGAGTATGTAAAAAAACCTATCTCGGGGATTCGTGGAGCAGACTCGGAGGGCGGAGTTCCAGAGCATTGAGTATGTAAAAAAACCTATCTCGGGGATTCTCGGAGCAGACTCGGAGGGCGGAGTTCCAGAGCGGTGAGTATGTAAAAAAACCTATCTCGGGGATTCTCGGAGCAGACTCGGAGGGCGAAGTTCCAGAGCATTGAGTATATAAAAAAACCTATCTCGGGGATTCGTGGAGCAGACTCGGAGGGCGGAGTTCCAGAGCATTGAGTATGTAAAAAAACCTATCTCGGGGATTCGTGGAGCAGACTCGGAGGGCGGAGTTCCAGAGCGGTGAGTATGTAAAAAAACCTATCTCGGGGATTCTCGGAGCAGACTCGGAGGGCGAAGTTCCAGAGCGGTGAGTATATAAAAAAACCTATCTCGGGGATTCGTGGAGCAGACTCGGAGGGCGGAGTTCCAGAGCATTGAGTATGTAAAAAAACCTATCTCGGGGATTCTCGGAGCAGACTCGGAGGGCGGAGTTCCAGAGCGGTGAGTATGTAAAAAAACTTATCTCGGGGATTCTCGGAGCAGACTCGGAGGGCGAAGTTCCAGAGCGGTGAGTATATAAAAAAACCTATCTCGGGGATTCTCGGAGCAGACTCGGAGGGCGAAGTTCCAGAGCATTGAGTATATAAAAAAACCTATCTCGGGGATTCGTGGAGCAGACTCGGAGGGCGGAGTTCCAGAGCATTGAGTATGTAAAAAAACCTATCTCGGGGATTCGTGGAGCAGACTCGGAGGGCGGAGTTCCAGAGCATTGAGTATGTAAAAAAACCTATCTCGGGGATTCTCGGAGCAGACTCGGAGGGCGGAGTTCCAGAGCGGTGAGTATGTAAAAAAACCTATCTCGGGGATTCTCGGAGCAGACTCGGAGGGCGAAGTTCCAGAGCGGTGAGTATATAAAAAAACCTATCTCGGGGATTCGCGGAGCAGACTCGGAGGGCGAAGTTCCAGAGCGGTGAGTATGTAAAAAAACTTATCTCGGGGATTCGTGGAGCAGACTCGGAGGGCGGAGTTCCAGAGCATTGAGTATATAAAAAAACCTATCTCGGGGATTCGTGGAGCAGACTCGGAGGGCGGAGTTCCAGAGCGGTGAGTATGTAAAAAAACCTATCTCGGGGATTCGCGGAGCAGACTCGGAGGGCGAAGTTCCAGAGCATTGAGTATGTAAAAAAACCTATCTCGGGGATTCGTGGAGCAGACTCGGAGGGCGGAGTTCCAGAGCATTGAGTATATAAAAAAACCTATCTCGGGGATTCGTGGAGCAGACTCGGAGGGCGGAGTTCCAGAGCGGTGAGTATGTAAAAAAACCTATCTCGGGGATTCTCGGAGCAGACTCGGAGGGCGAAGTTCCAGAGCATTGAGTATGTAAAAAAACCTATCTCGGGGATTCGTGGAGCAGACTCGGAGGGCGGAGTTCCAGAGCATTGAGTATGTAAAAAAACCTATCTCGGGGATTCGCGGAGCAGACTCGGAGGGCGAAGTTCCAGAGCGGTGAGTATGTAAAAAAACCTATCTCGGGGATTCTCGGAGCAGACTCGGAGGGCGAAGTTCCAGAGCATTGAGTATGTAAAAAAACCTATCTCGGGGATTCGTGGAGCAGACTCGGAGGGCGGAGTTCCAGAGCATTGAGTATATAAAAAAACCTATCTCGGGGATTCGTGGAGCAGACTCGGAGGGCGGAGTTCCAGAGCATTGAGTATGTAAAAAAACCTATCTCGGGGATTCGTGGAGCAGACTCGGAGGGCGGAGTTCCAGAGCGGTGAGTATATAAAAAAACCTATCTCGGGGATTCTCGGAGCAGACTCGGAGGGCGAAGTTCCAGAGCGGTGAGTATATAAAAAAACCTATCTCGGGGATTCGCGGAGCAGACTCGGAGGGCGAAGTTCCAGAGCATTGAGTATATAAAAAAACGTATCTCGGGGATTCGTGGAGCAGACTCGGAGGGCGGAGTTCCAGAGCATTGAGTATATAAAAAAACCTATCTCGGGGATTCGTGGAGCAGACTCGGAGGGCGGAGTTCCAGAGCATTGAGTATATAAAAAAACCTATCTCGGGGATTCGTGGAGCAGACTCGGAGGGCGGAGTTCCAGAGCATTGAGTATGTAAAAAAACCTATCTCGGGGATTCTCGGAGCAGACTCGGAGGGCGGAGTTCCAGAGCATTGAGTATATAAAAAAACGTATCTCGGGGATTCGTGGAGCAGACTCGGAGGGCGGAGTTCCAGAGCATTGAGTATATAAAAAAACCTATCTCGGGGATTCGTGGAGCAGACTCGGAGGGCGGAGTTCCAGAGCATTGAGTATGTAAAAAAACCTATCTCGGGGATTCGCGGAGCAGACTCGGAGGGCGGAGTTCCAGAGCGGTGAGTATGTAAAAAAACTTATCTCGGGGATTCGTGGAGCAGACTCGGAGGGCGGAGTTCCAGAGCGGTGAGTATGTAAAAAAACCTATCTCGGGGATTCGTGGAGCAGACTCGGAGGGCGAAGTTCCAGAGCGGTGAGTATATAAAAAAACCTATCTCGGGGATTCGTGGAGCAGACTCGGAGGGCGAAGTTCCAGAGCATTGAGTATGTAAAAAAACCTATCTCGGGGATTCGTGGAGCAGACTCGGAGGGCGAAGTTCCAGAGCGGTGAGTATATAAAAAAACCTATCTCGGGGATTCGTGGAGCAGACTCGGAGGGCGAAGTTCCAGAGCATTGAGTATATAAAAAAACCTATCTCGGGGATTCGTGGAGCAGACTCGGAGGGCGAAGTTCCAGAGCATTGAGTATGTAAAAAAACCTATCTCGGGGATTCTCGGAGCAGACTCGGAGGGCGGAGTTCCAGAGCATTGAGTATATAAAAAAACCTATCTCGGGGATTCTCGGAGCAGACTCGGAGGGCGGAGTTCCAGAGCATTGAGTATGTAAAAAAACCTATCTCGGGGATTCGTGGAGCAGACTCGGAGGGCGAAGTTCCAGAGCGTTGAGTATGTAAAAAAACCTATCTCGGGGATTCTCGGAGCAGACTCGGAGGGCGGAGTTCCAGAGCATTGAGTATGTAAAAAAACCTATCTCGGGGATTCGTGGAGCAGACTCGGAGGGCGGAGTTCCAGAGCATTGAGTATGTAAAAAAACCTATCTCGGGGATTCGCGGAGCAGACTCGGAGGGCGGAGTTCCAGAGCATTGAGTATGTAAAAAAACCTATCTCGGGGATTCGTGGAGCAGACTCGGAGGGCGAAGTTCCAGAGCGGTGAGTATATAAAAAAACCTATCTCGGGGATTCGTGGAGCAGACTCGGAGGGCGAAGTTCCAGAGCGTTGAGTATGTAAAAAAACCTATCTCGGGGATTCGTGGAGCAGACTCGGAGGGCGAAGTTCCAGAGCGGTGAGTATGTAAAAAAACCTATCTCGGGGATTCGTGGAGCAGACTCGGAGGGCGGAGTTCCAGAGCATTGAGTATGTAAAAAAACCTATCTCGGGGATTCGTGGAGCAGACTCGGAGGGCGAAGTTCCAGAGCGTTGAGTATGTAAAAAAACCTATCTCGGGGATTCTCGGAGCAGACTCGGAGGGCGGAGTTCCAGAGCATTGAGTATGTAAAAAAACCTATCTCGGGGATTCGTGGAGCAGACTCGGAGGGCGGAGTTCCAGAGCATTGAGTATGTAAAAAAACCTATCTCGGGGATTCGCGGAGCAGACTCGGAGGGCGGAGTTCCAGAGCATTGAGTATGTAAAAAAACCTATCTCGGGGATTCGTGGAGCAGACTCGGAGGGCGGAGTTCCAGAGCATTGAGTATGTAAAAAAACCTATCTCGGGGATTCGTGGAGCAGACTCGGAGGGCGAAGTTCCAGAGCGTTGAGTATGTAAAAAAACCTATCTCGGGGATTCGTGGAGCAGACTCGGAGGGCGGAGTTCCAGAGCATTGAGTATGTAAAAAAACTTATCTCGGGGATTCTCGGAGCAGACTCGGAGGGCGGAGTTCCAGAGCATTGAGTATGTAAAAAAACCTATCTCGGGGATTCGTGGAGCAGACTCGGAGGGCGGAGTTCCAGAGCATTGAGTATGTAAAAAAACCTATCTCGGGGATTCGCGGAGCAGACTCGGAGGGCGAAGTTCCAGAGCGGTGAGTATATAAAAAAACCTATCTCGGGGATTCTCGGAGCAGACTCGGAGGGCGGAGTTCCAGAGCATTGAGTATGTAAAAAAACGTATCTCGGGGATTCGTGGAGCAGACTCGGAGGGCGGAGTTCCAGAGCGGTGAGTATATAAAAAAACCTATCTCGGGGATTCGCGGAGCAGACTCGGAGGGCGAAGTTCCAGAGCATTGAGTATGTAAAAAAACCTATCTCGGGGATTCGTGGAGCAGACTCGGAGGGCGAAGTTCCAGAGCGGTGAGTATATAAAAAAACCTATCTCGGGGATTCGTGGAGCAGACTCGGAGGGCGAAGTTCCAGAGCATTGAGTATATAAAAAAACCTATCTCGGGGATTCGTGGAGCAGACTCGGAGGGCGAAGTTCCAGAGCATTGAGTATGTAAAAAAACCTATCTCGGGGATTCTCGGAGCAGACTCGGAGGGCGGAGTTCCAGAGCATTGAGTATATAAAAAAACCTATCTCGGGGATTCTCGGAGCAGACTCGGAGGGCGGAGTTCCAGAGCATTGAGTATGTAAAAAAACCTATCTCGGGGATTCGTGGAGCAGACTCGGAGGGCGAAGTTCCAGAGCGTTGAGTATGTAAAAAAACCTATCTCGGGGATTCTCGGAGCAGACTCGGAGGGCGGAGTTCCAGAGCATTGAGTATGTAAAAAAACCTATCTCGGGGATTCGTGGAGCAGACTCGGAGGGCGGAGTTCCAGAGCATTGAGTATGTAAAAAAACCTATCTCGGGGATTCGCGGAGCAGACTCGGAGGGCGGAGTTCCAGAGCATTGAGTATGTAAAAAAACCTATCTCGGGGATTCGTGGAGCAGACTCGGAGGGCGAAGTTCCAGAGCGGTGAGTATATAAAAAAACCTATCTCGGGGATTCGTGGAGCAGACTCGGAGGGCGAAGTTCCAGAGCGTTGAGTATGTAAAAAAACCTATCTCGGGGATTCGTGGAGCAGACTCGGAGGGCGAAGTTCCAGAGCGGTGAGTATGTAAAAAAACCTATCTCGGGGATTCGTGGAGCAGACTCGGAGGGCGGAGTTCCAGAGCATTGAGTATGTAAAAAAACCTATCTCGGGGATTCGTGGAGCAGACTCGGAGGGCGAAGTTCCAGAGCGTTGAGTATGTAAAAAAACCTATCTCGGGGATTCTCGGAGCAGACTCGGAGGGCGGAGTTCCAGAGCATTGAGTATGTAAAAAAACCTATCTCGGGGATTCGTGGAGCAGACTCGGAGGGCGGAGTTCCAGAGCATTGAGTATGTAAAAAAACCTATCTCGGGGATTCGCGGAGCAGACTCGGAGGGCGGAGTTCCAGAGCATTGAGTATGTAAAAAAACCTATCTCGGGGATTCGTGGAGCAGACTCGGAGGGCGGAGTTCCAGAGCATTGAGTATGTAAAAAAACCTATCTCGGGGATTCGTGGAGCAGACTCGGAGGGCGAAGTTCCAGAGCGTTGAGTATGTAAAAAAACCTATCTCGGGGATTCGTGGAGCAGACTCGGAGGGCGGAGTTCCAGAGCATTGAGTATGTAAAAAAACTTATCTCGGGGATTCTCGGAGCAGACTCGGAGGGCGGAGTTCCAGAGCATTGAGTATGTAAAAAAACCTATCTCGGGGATTCGTGGAGCAGACTCGGAGGGCGGAGTTCCAGAGCATTGAGTATGTAAAAAAACCTATCTCGGGGATTCGCGGAGCAGACTCGGAGGGCGAAGTTCCAGAGCTGTGAGTATATAAAAAAACCTATCTCGGGGATTCTCGGAGCAGACTCGGAGGGCGGAGTTCCAGAGCATTGAGTATGTAAAAAAACGTATCTCGGGGATTCGTGGAGCAGACTCGGAGGGCGGAGTTCCAGAGCGGTGAGTATATAAAAAAACCTATCTCGGGGATTCGCGGAGCAGACTCGGAGGGCGAAGTTCCAGAGCATTGAGTATGTAAAAAAACTTATCTCGGGGATTCGTGGAGCAGACTCGGAGGGCGAAGTTCCAGAGCATTGAGTATGTAAAAAAACCTATCTCGGGGATTCGCGGAGCAGACTCGGAGGGCGAAGTTCCAGAGCATTGAGTATGTAAAAAAACCTATCTCGGGGATTCGTGGAGCAGACTCGGAGGGCGAAGTTCCAGAGCATTGAGTATGTAAAAAAACCTATCTCGGGGATTCTCGGAGCAGACTCGGAGGGCGAAGTTCCGGAGCATTGAGTATGTAAAAAAACCTATCTCGGGGATTCGCGGAGCAGACTCGGAGGGCGGAGTTCCAGAGCATTGAGTATGTAAAAAAAACCTATCTCGGGGATTCGCGGAGCAGACTCGGAGGGCGGAGTTCCAGAGCATTGAGTATGTAAAAAAACCTATCTCGGGGATTCGCGGAGCAGACTCGGAGGGCGGAGTTCCAGAGCATTGAGTATGTAAAAAAACCTATCTCGGGGATTCGTGGAGCAGACTCGGAGGGCGAAGTTCCAGAGCATTGAGTATGTAAAAAAACCTATCTCGGGGATTCTCGGAGCAGACTCGGAGGGCGAAGTTCCAGAGCATTGAGTATGTAAAAAAACCTATCTCGGGGATTCGCGGAGCAGACTCGGAGGGCGGAGTTCCAGAGCATTGAGTATGTAAAAAAACCTATCTCGGGGATTCTCGGAGCAGACTCGGAGGGCGAAGTTCCAGAGCATTGAGTATGTAAAAAAACCTATCTCGGGGATTCGTGGAGCAGACTCGGAGGGCGAAGTTCCAGAGCGGTGAGTATATAAAAAAACCTATCTCGGGGATTCTCGGAGCAGACTCGGAGGGCGAAGTTCCAGAGCATTGAGTATGTAAAAAAACCTATCTCGGGGATTCGCGGAGAAGACTCGGAGGGCGGAGTTCCAGAGCATTGAGTATGTAAAAAAACCTATCTCGGGGATTCTCGGAGCAGACTCGGAGGGCGAAGTTCCAGAGCATTGAGTATATAAAAAAACCTATCTCGGGGATTCTCGGAGCAGACTCGGAGGGCGGAGTTCCAGAGCATTGAGTATGTAAAAAAACCTATCTCGGGGATTCTCGGAGCAGACTCGGAGGGCGAAGTTCCAGAGCATTGAGTATGTAAAAAAACCTATCTCGGGGATTCGCGGAGCAGACTCGGAGGGCGAAGTTCCAGAGCATTGAGTATGTAAAAAAACCTATCTCGGGGATTCTCGGAGCAGACTCGGAGGGCGAAGTTCCGGAGCATTGAGTATGTAAAAAAACGTATCTCGGGGATTCGCGGAGCAGACTCGGAGGGCGAAGTTCCAGAGCATTGAGTATGTAAAAAAACCTATCTCGGGGATTCGCGGAGCAGACTCGGAGGGCGAAGTTCCAGAGCATTGAGTATGTAAAAAAACCTATCTCGGGGATTCGCGGAGCAGACTCGGAGGGCGAAGTTCCAGAGCATTGAGTATGTAAAAAAACCTATCTCGGGGATTCGCGGAGCAGACTCGGAGGGCGAAGTTCCAGAGCATTGAGTATGTAAAAAAACCTATCTCGGGGATTCTCGGAGCAGACTCGGAGGGCGAAGTTCCGGAGCATTGAGTATGTAAAAAAACGTATCTCGGGGATTCGCGGAGCAGACTCGGAGGGCGAAGTTCCAGAGCATTGAGTATGTAAAAAAACCTATCTCGGGGATTCGCGGAGCAGACTCGGAGGGCGAAGTTCCGGAGCATTGAGTATGTAAAAAAACCTATCTCGGGGATTCGCGGAGCAGACTCGGAGGGCGAAGTTCCAGAGCATTGAGTATGTAAAAAAACCTATCTCGGGGATTCGTGGAGCAGACTCGGAGGGCGAAGTTCCGGAGCATTGAGTATGTAAAAAAACCTATCTCGGGGATTCTCGGAGCAGACTCGGAGGGCGAAGTTCCGGAGCATTGAGTATGTAAAAAAACCTATCTCGGGGATTCTCGGAGCAGACTCGGAGGGCGAAGTTCCAGAGCATTGAGTATGTAAAAAAACGTATCTCGGGGATTCGTGGAGCAGACTCGGAGGGCGAAGTTCCGGAGCATTGAGTATGTAAAAAAACCTATCTCGGGGATTCGCGGAGCAGACTCGGAGGGCGGAGTTCCAGAGCATTGAGTATGTAAAAAAACCTATCTCGGGGATTCGCGGAGCAGACTCGGAGGGCGGAGTTCCAGAGCATTGAGTATGTAAAAAAACTTATCTCGGGGATTCTCGGAGCAGACTCGGAGGGCGGAATTCCAGAGCGGTGAGTATATAAAAAAACCTATCTCGGGGATTCGTGGAGCAGACTCGGAGGGCGAAGTTCCAGAGCATTGAGTATGTAAAAAAACTTATCTCGGGGATTCGCGGAGCAGACTCGGAGGGCGAAGTTCCAGAGCATTGAGTATGTAAAAAAACTTATCTCGGGGATTCTCGGAGCAGACTCGGAGGGCGGAATTCCAGAGCGGTGAGTATATAAAAAAACCTATCTCGGGGATTCGCGGAGCAGACTCGGAGGGCGGAGTTCCAGAGCATTGAGTATGTAAAAAAACCTATCTCGGGGATTCGTGGAGCAGACTCGGAGGGCGAAGTTCCAGAGCGGTGAGTATATAAAAAAACCTATCTCGGGGATTCGCGGAGCAGACTCGGAGGGCGGAGTTCCAGAGCATTGAGTATGTAAAAAAACCTATCTCGGGGATTCGTGGAGCAGACTCGGAGGGCGGAGTTCCAGAGCATTGAGTATGTAAAAAAACCTATCTCGGGGATTCGTGGAGCAGACTCGGAGGGCGAAGTTCCAGAGCGGTGAGTATATAAAAAAACCTATCTCGGGGATTCGCGGAGCAGACTCGGAGGGCGGAGTTCCAGAGCATTGAGTATGTAAAAAAACCTATCTCGGGGATTCGTGGAGCAGACTCGGAGGGCGGAGTTCCAGAGCATTGAGTATGTAAAAAAACTTATCTCGGGGATTCGCGGAGCAGACTCGGAGGGCGAAGTTCCAGAGCATTGAGTATGTAAAAAAACTTATCTCGGGGATTCGCGGAGCAGACTCGGAGGGCGAAGTTCCAGAGCATTGAGTATGTAAAAAAACCTATCTCGGGGATTCTCGGAGCAGACTCGGAGGGCGAAGTTCCAGAGCATTGAGTATGTAAAAAAACCTATCTCGGGGATTCGTGGAGCAGACTCGGAGGGCGAAGTTCCAGAGCATTGAGTATGTAAAAAAACTTATCTCGGGGATTCGCGGAGCAGACTCGGAGGGCGAAGTTCCAGAGCGTTGAGTATGTAAAAAAAACTTATCTCGGGGATTCTCGGAGCAGACTCGGAGGGCGGAATTCCAGAGCGGTGAGTATATAAAAAAACCTATCTCTGGGATTCTCGGAGCAGACTCGGAGGGCGAAGTTCCAGAGCGGTGAGTATATAAAAAAACCTATCTCGGGGATTCGTGGAGCAGACTCGGAGGGCGGAGTTCCAGAGCATTGAGTATGTAAAAAAACCTATCTCGGGGATTCGTGGAGCAGACTCGGAGGGCGGAGTTCCAGAGCATTGAGTATGTAAAAAAACTTATCTCGGGGATTCGCGGAGCAGACTCGGAGGGCGAAGTTCCAGAGCATTGAGTATGTAAAAAAACTTATCTCGGGGATTCGCGGAGCAGACTCGGAGGGCGGAGTTCCAGAGCATTGAGTATGTAAAAAAACTTATCTCGGGGATTCGCGGAGCAGACTCGGAGGGCGAAGTTCCAGAGCATTGAGTATGTAAAAAAACCTATCTCGGGGATTCTCGGAGCAGACTCGGAGGGCGGAGTTCCAGAGCGGTGAGTATATAAAAAAACCTATCTCGGGGATTCTCGGAGCAGACTCGGAGGGCGAAGTTCCAGAGCATTGAGTATGTAAAAAAACTTATCTCGGGGATTCGCGGAGCAGACTCGGAGGGCGGAGTTCCAGAGCATTGAGTATGTAAAAAAACCTATCTCGGGGATTCTCGGAGCAGACTCGGAGGGCGAAGTTCCAGAGCGTTGAGTATGTAAAAAAACCTATCTCGGGGATTCGCGGAGCAGACTCGGAGGGCGGAGTTCCAGAGCATTGAGTATGTAAAAAAACCTATCTCGGGGATTCTCGGAGCAGACTCGGAGGGCGGAGTTCCAGAGCATTGAGTATGTAAAAAAACCTATCTCGGGGATTCTCGGAGCAGACTCGGAGGGCGGAGTTCCAGAGCATTGAGTATGTAAAAAAACCTATCTCGGGGATTCGCGGAGCAGACTCGGAGGGCGAAGTTCCAGAGCATTGAGTATGTAAAAAAACTTATCTCGGGGATTCTCGGAGCAGACTCGGAGGGCGGAGTTCCAGAGCATTGAGTATGTAAAAAAACCTATCTCGGGGATTCGTGGAGCAGACTCGGAGGGCGGAGTTCCAGAGCATTGAGTATGTAAAAAAACCTATCTCGGGGATTCTCGGAGCAGACTCGGAGGGCGGAGTTCCAGAGCATTGAGTATGTAAAAAAACCTATCTCGGGGATTCGTGGAGCAGACTCGGAGGGCGGAGTTCCAGAGCGGTGAATATATAAAAAAACCTATCTCGGGGATTCTCGGAGCAGACTCGGAGGGCGGAGTTCCAGAGCGGTGAGTATATAAAAAAACCTATCTCGGGGATTCTCGGAGCAGACTCGGAGGGCGGAGTTCCAGAGCGGTGAATATATAAAAAAACCTATCTCGGGGATTCTCGGAGCAGACTCGGAGGGCGGAGTTCCAGAGCGGTGAGAAGATAAAAAAACCTATCTCGGGGATTCTCGGAGCAGACTCGGAGGGCGGAGTTCCAGAGCATTGAGTATGTAAAAAAACCTATCTCGGGGATACTCGGAGCAGACTCGGAGGGCGGAGTTCCAGAGCATTGAGTATGTAAAAAAACCTATCTCGGGGATTCGTGGAGCAGACTCGGAGGGCGGAGTTCCAGAGCATTGAGTATGTAAAAAAACCTATCTCGGGGATTCGTGGAGCAGACTCGGAGGGCGGAGTTCCAGAGCGGTGAGTATGTAAAAAAACCTATCTCGGGGATTCGCGGAGCAGACTCGGAGGGCGAAGTTCCAGAGCATTGAGTATGTAAAAAAACCTATCTCGGGGATTCGCGGAGCAGACTCGGAGGGTGAAGTTCCAGAGCATTGAGTATGTAAAAAAACCTATCTCGGGGATTCGTGGAGCAGACTCGGAGGGTGAAGTTCCAGAGCGGTGAGTATATAAAAAAACCTATCTCGGGGATTCGTGGAGCAGACTCGGAGGGCGGAGTTCCAGAGCATTGAGTATGTAAAAAAACCTATCTCGGGGATTCGTGGAGCAGACTCGGAGGGCGGAGTTCCAGAGCATTGAGTATGTAAAAAAACTTATCTCGGGGATTCGCGGAGCAGACTCGGAGGGCGAAGTTCCAGAGCATTGAGTATGTAAAAAAACTTATCTCGGGGATTCGCGGAGCAGACTCGGAGGGCGGAGTTCCAGAGCATTGAGTATGTAAAAAAACTTATCTCGGGGATTCGCGGAGCAGACTCGGAGGGCGAAGTTCCAGAGCATTGAGTATGTAAAAAAACCTATCTCGGGGATTCTCGGAGCAGACTCGGAGGGCGGAGTTCCAGAGCGGTGAGTATATAAAAAAACCTATCTCGGGGATTCTCGGAGCAGACTCGGAGGGCGAAGTTCCAGAGCATTGAGTATGTAAAAAAACTTATCTCGGGGATTCGCGGAGCAGACTCGGAGGGCGGAGTTCCAGAGCATTGAGTATGTAAAAAAACCTATCTCGGGGATTCTCGGAGCAGACTCGGAGGGCGAAGTTCCAGAGCGTTGAGTATGTAAAAAAACCTATCTCGGGGATTCGCGGAGCAGACTCGGAGGGCGGAGTTCCAGAGCATTGAGTATGTAAAAAAACCTATCTCGGGGATTCTCGGAGCAGACTCGGAGGGCGGAGTTCCAGAGCATTGAGTATGTAAAAAAACCTATCTCGGGGATTCTCGGAGCAGACTCGGAGGGCGGAGTTCCAGAGCATTGAGTATGTAAAAAAACCTATCTCGGGGATTCGCGGAGCAGACTCGGAGGGCGAAGTTCCAGAGCATTGAGTATGTAAAAAAACTTATCTCGGGGATTCTCGGAGCAGACTCGGAGGGCGGAGTTCCAGAGCATTGAGTATGTAAAAAAACCTATCTCGGGGATTCGTGGAGCAGACTCGGAGGGCGGAGTTCCAGAGCATTGAGTATGTAAAAAAACCTATCTCGGGGATTCTCGGAGCAGACTCGGAGGGCGGAGTTCCAGAGCGGTGAATATATAAAAAAACCTATCTCGGGGATTCTCGGAGCAGACTCGGAGGGCGGAGTTCCAGAGCGGTGAGAAGATAAAAAAACCTATCTCGGGGATTCTCGGAGCAGACTCGGAGGGCGGAGTTCCAGAGCATTGAGTATGTAAAAAAACCTATCTCGGGGATTCTCGGAGCAGACTCGGAGGGCGGAGTTCCAGAGCATTGAGTATGTAAAAAAACCTATCTCGGGGATTCGTGGAGCAGACTCGGAGGGCGGAGTTCCAGAGCATTGAGTATGTAAAAAAACCTATCTCGGGGATTCGTGGAGCAGACTCGGAGGGCGGAGTTCCAGAGAGGTGAGTATGTAAAAAAACCTATCTCGGGGATTCGCGGAGCAGACTCGGAGGGCGAAGTTCCAGAGCATTGAGTATGTAAAAAAACCTATCTCGGGGATTCGCGGAGCAGACTCGGAGGGTGAAGTTCCAGAGCATTGAGTATGTAAAAAAACCTATCTCGGGGATTCGTGGAGCAGACTCGGAGGGCGGAGTTCCAGAGCATTGAGTATGTAAAAAAACCTATCTCGGGGATTCGTGGAGCAGACTCGGAGGGCGGAGTTCCAGAGCATTGAGTATATAAAAAAACCTATCTCGGGGATTCGTGGAGCAGACTCGGAGGGCGGAGTTCCAGAGCATTGAGTATATAAAAAAACCTATCTCGGGGATTCGTGGAGCAGACTCGGAGGGCGAAGTTCCAGAGCATTGAGTATATAAAAAAACCTATCTCGGGGATTCGTGGAGCAGACTCGGAGGGCGAAGTTCCAGAGCATTGAGTATATAAAAAAACCTATCTCGGGGATTCGTGGAGCAGACTCGGAGGGCGGAGTTCCAGAGCATTGAGTATATAAAAAAACCTATCTCGGGGATTCGTGGAGCAGACTCGGAGGGCGAAGTTCCAGAGCATTGAGTATATAAAAAAACCTATCTCGGGGATTCGTGGAGCAGACTCGGAGGGCGAAGTTCCAGAGCATTGAGTATATAAAAAAACCTATCTCGGGGATTCGTGGAGCAGACTCGGAGGGCGAAGTTCCAGAGCATTGAGTATGTAAAAAAACCTATCTCGGGGATTCGTGGAGCAGACTCGGAGGGCGGAGTTCCAGAGCGGTGAGTATGTAAAAAAACCTATCTCGGGGATTCGTGGAGCAGACTCGGAGGGCGAAGTTCCAGAGCATTGAGTATATAAAAAAACCTATCTCGGGGATTCGTGGAGCAGACTCGGAGGGCGGAGTTCCAGAGCGGTGAGTATGTAAAAAAACCTATCTCGGGGATTCTCGGAGCAGACTCGGAGGGCGGAGTTCCAGAGCGGTGAGTATGTAAAAAAACTTATCTCGGGGATTCGTGGAGCAGACTCGGAGGGCGGAGTTCCAGAGCGGTGAGTATGTAAAAAAACCTATCTCGGGGATTCTCGGAGCAGACTCGGAGGGCGAAGTTCCAGAGCGGTGAGTATATAAAAAAACCTATCTCGGGGATTCGTGGAGCAGACTCGGAGGGCGAAGTTCCAGAGCATTGAGTATGTAAAAAAACCTATCTCGGGGATTCTCGGAGCAGACTCGGAGGGCGAAGTTCCAGAGCATTGAGTATATAAAAAAACCTATCTCTGGGATTCGTGGAGCAGACTCGGAGGGCGGAGTTCCAGAGCGGTGAGTATGTAAAAAAACCTATCTCGGGGATTCTCGGAGCAGACTCGGAGGGCGAAGTTCCAGAGCGGTGAGTATATAAAAAAACCTATCTCGGGGATTCTCGGAGCAGACTCGGAGGGCGAAGTTCCAGAGCGGTGAGTATATAAAAAAACCTATCTCGGGGATTCGTGGAGCAGACTCGGAGGGCGGAGTTCCAGAGCGGTGAGTATGTAAAAAAACCTATCTCGGGGATTCTCGGAGCAGACTCGGAGGGCGAAGTTCCAGAGCGGTGAGTATATAAAAAAACCTATCTCGGGGATTCGTGGAGCAGACTCGGAGGGCGAAGTTCCAGAGCGGTGAGTATATAAAAAAACCTATCTCGGGGATTCGTGGAGCAGACTCGGAGGGCGAAGTTCCAGAGCATTGAGTATATAAAAAAACTTATCTCGGGGATTCGTGGAGCAGACTCGGAGGGCGAAGTTCCAGAGCGGTGAGTATATAAAAAAACCTATCTCGGGGATTCGTGGAGCAGACTCGGAGGGCGGAGTTCCAGAGCATTGAGTATATAAAAAAACCTATCTCGGGGATTCGTGGAGCAGACTCGGAGGGCGGAGTTCCAGAGCATTGAGTATATAAAAAAACCTATCTCGGGGATTCGTGGAGCAGACTCGGAGGGCGAAGTTCCAGAGCATTGAGTATATAAAAAAACCTATCTCGGGGATTCGTGGAGCAGACTCGGAGGGCGAAGTTCCAGAGCATTGAGTATATAAAAAAACCTATCTCGGGGATTCGTGGAGCAGACTCGGAGGGCGGAGTTCCAGAGCATTGAGTATATAAAAAAACCTATCTCGGGGATTCGTGGAGCAGACTCGGAGGGCGAAGTTCCAGAGCATTGAGTATATAAAAAAACCTATCTCGGGGATTCGTGGAGCAGACTCGGAGGGCGAAGTTCCAGAGCATTGAGTATATAAAAAAACCTATCTCGGGGATTCGTGGAGCAGACTCGGAGGGCGAAGTTCCAGAGCATTGAGTATGTAAAAAAACCTATCTCGGGGATTCGTGGAGCAGACTCGGAGGGCGGAGTTCCAGAGCGGTGAGTATGTAAAAAAACCTATCTCGGGGATTCGTGGAGCAGACTCGGAGGGCGAAGTTCCAGAGCATTGAGTATATAAAAAAACCTATCTCGGGGATTCGTGGAGCAGACTCGGAGGGCGGAGTTCCAGAGCGGTGAGTATGTAAAAAAACCTATCTCGGGGATTCTCGGAGCAGACTCGGAGGGCGGAGTTCCAGAGCGGTGAGTATGTAAAAAAACTTATCTCGGGGATTCGTGGAGCAGACTCGGAGGGCGGAGTTCCAGAGCGGTGAGTATGTAAAAAAACCTATCTCGGGGATTCTCGGAGCAGACTCGGAGGGCGAAGTTCCAGAGCGGTGAGTATATAAAAAAACCTATCTCGGGGATTCGTGGAGCAGACTCGGAGGGCGAAGTTCCAGAGCATTGAGTATGTAAAAAAACCTATCTCGGGGATTCTCGGAGCAGACTCGGAGGGCGAAGTTCCAGAGCATTGAGTATATAAAAAAACCTATCTCTGGGATTCGTGGAGCAGACTCGGAGGGCGGAGTTCCAGAGCGGTGAGTATGTAAAAAAACCTATCTCGGGGATTCTCGGAGCAGACTCGGAGGGCGAAGTTCCAGAGCGGTGAGTATATAAAAAAACCTATCTCGGGGATTCTCGGAGCAGACTCGGAGGGCGAAGTTCCAGAGCGGTGAGTATATAAAAAAACCTATCTCGGGGATTCGTGGAGCAGACTCGGAGGGCGGAGTTCCAGAGCGGTGAGTATGTAAAAAAACCTATCTCGGGGATTCTCGGAGCAGACTCGGAGGGCGAAGTTCCAGAGCGGTGAGTATATAAAAAAACCTATCTCGGGGATTCGTGGAGCAGACTCGGAGGGCGAAGTTCCAGAGCGGTGAGTATATAAAAAAACCTATCTCGGGGATTCGTGGAGCAGACTCGGAGGGCGAAGTTCCAGAGCATTGAGTATATAAAAAAACTTATCTCGGGGATTCGTGGAGCAGACTCGGAGGGCGAAGTTCCAGAGCGGTGAGTATATAAAAAAACCTATCTCGGGGATTCGTGGAGCAGACTCGGAGGGCGAAGTTCCAGAGCGGTGAGTATATAAAAAAACCTATCTCGGGGATTCGTGGAGCAGACTCGGAGGGCGAAGTTCCAGAGCATTGAGTATGTAAAAAAACCTATCTCGGGGAATCGCGGAGCAGACTCGGAGGGCGAAGTTCCAGAGCATTGAGTATGTAAAAAAACCTATCTCGGGGATTCGTGGAGCAGACTCGGAGGGCGAAGTTCCAGAGCATTGAGTATGTAAAAAAACCTATCTCGGGGATTCGTGGAGCAGACTCGGAGGGCGGAGTTCCAGAGCATTGAGTATGTAAAAAAACCTATCTCGGGGATTCGTGGAGCAGACTCGGAGGGCGGAGTTCCAGAGCATTGAGTATGTAAAAAAACCTATCTCGGGGATTCGCGGAGCAGACTCGGAGGGCGGAGTTCCAGAGCATTGAGTATGTAAAAAAACTTATCTCGGGGATTCTCGGAGCAGACTCGGAGGGCGAAGTTCCAGAGCGGTGAGTATATAAATAAACCTATCTCGGGGATTCGTGGAGCAGACTCGGAGGGCGAAGTTCCAGAGCATTGAGTATGTAAAAAAACCTATCTCGGGGATTCGTGGAGCAGACTCGGAGGGCGGAGTTCCAGAGCATTGAGTATGTAAAAAAACCTATCTCGGGGATTCGTGGAGCAGACTCGGAGGGCGGAGTTCCAGAGCATTGAGTATGTAAAAAAACCTATCTCGGGGATTCGTGGAGCAGACTCGGAGGGCGGAGTTCCAGAGCATTGAGTATGTAAAAAAACCTATCTCGGGGATTCGTGGAGCAGACTCGGAGGGCGAAGTTCCAGAGCGTTGAGTATGTAAAAAAACCTATCTCGGGGATTCGTGGAGCAGACTCGGAGGGCGGAGTTCCAGAGCATTGAGTATGTAAAAAAACTTATCTCGGGGATTCTCGGAGCAGACTCGGAGGGCGGAGTTCCAGAGCATTGAGTATGTAAAAAAACCTATCTCGGGGATTCGTGGAGCAGACTCGGAGGGCGGAGTTCCAGAGCATTGAGTATGTAAAAAAACCTATCTCGGGGATTCGCGGAGCAGACTCGGAGGGCGAAGTTCCAGAGCGGTGAGTATATAAAAAAACCTATCTCGGGGATTCTCGGAGCAGACTCGGAGGGCGGAGTTCCAGAGCATTGAGTATGTAAAAAAACGTATCTCGGGGATTCGTGGAGCAGACTCGGAGGGCGGAGTTCCAGAGCATTGAGTATGTAAAAAAACTTATCTCGGGGATTCGTGGAGCAGACTCGGAGGGCGAAGTTCCAGAGCGGTGAGTATATAAAAAAACCTATCTCGGGGATTCGCGGAGCAGACTCGGAGGGCGAAGTTCCAGAGCATTGAGTATGTAAAAAAACTTATCTCGGGGATTCGTGGAGCAGACTCGGAGGGCGAAGTTCCAGAGCATTGAGTATGTAAAAAAACCTATCTCGGGGATTCGTGGAGCAGACTCGGAGGGCGAAGTTCCAGAGCATTGAGTATGTAAAAAAACCTATCTCGGGGATTCTCGGAGCAGACTCGGAGGGCGAAGTTCCGGAGCATTGAGTATGTAAAAAAACCTATCTCGGGGATTCGCGGAGCAGACTCGGAGGGCGGAGTTCCAGAGCATTGAGTATGTAAAAAAACCTATCTCGGGGATTCGCGGAGCAGACTCGGAGGGCGGAGTTCCAGAGCATTGAGTATGTAAAAAAACCTATCTCGGGGATTCGCGGAGCAGACTCGGAGGGCGGAGTTCCAGGGCATTGAGTATGTAAAAAAACCTATCTCGGGGATTCGTGGAGCAGACTCGGAGGGCGAAGTTCCAGAGCATTGAGCGTGTAAAAAAACCTATCTCGGGGATTCTCGGAGCAGACTCGGAGGGCGAAGTTCCAGAGCATTGAGTATGTAAAAAAACCTATCTCGGGGATTCGCGGAGCAGACTCGGAGGGCGGAGTTCCAGAGCATTGAGTATGTAAAAAAACCTATCTCGGGGATTCTCGGAGCAGACTCGGAGGGCGAAGTTCCAGAGCATTGAGTATGTGAAAAAACCTATCTCGGGGATTCGCGGAGCAGACTCGGAGGGCGGAGTTCCAGAGCATTGAGTATGTAAAAAAACCTATCTCGGGGATTCTCGGAGCAGACTCGGAGGGCGAAGTTCCAGAGCATTGAGTATGTAAAAAAACCTATCTCGGGGATTCTCGGAGCAGACTCGGAGGGCGAAGTTCCGGAGCATTGAGTATGTAAAAAAACGTATCCCGGGGATTCGCGGAGCAGACTCGGAGGGCGGAGTTCCAGAGCATTGAGTATGTAAAAAAACCTATCTCGGGGATTCGCGGAGCAGACTCGGAGGGCGAAGTTCCAGAGCATTGAGTATGTAAAAAAACCTATCTCGGGGATTCGCGGAGCAGACTCGGAGGGCGAAGTTCCAGAGCATTGAGTATGTAAAAAAACCTATCTCGGGGATTCTCGGAGCAGACTCGGAGGTCGGAGTTCCAGAGCGTTGAGTATATAAAAAAACCTATCTCGGGGATTCGTGGAGCAGACTCGGAGGGCGGAGTTCCAGAGCGTTGAGTATATAAAAAAACCTATCTCGGGGATTCGTGGAGCAGACTCGGAGGGCGGAGTTCCAGAGCATTGAGTATATAAAAAAACCTATCTCGGGGATTCGTGGAGCAGACTCGGAGGGCGGAGTTCCAGAGCATTGAGTATATAAAAAAACTTATCTCGGGGATTCGTGGAGCAGACTCGGAGGGCGGAGTTCCAGAGCATTGAGTATATAAAAAAACCTATCTCGGGGATTCGTGGAGCAGACTCGGAGGGCGAAGTTCCAGAGCATTGAGTATGTAAAAAAACCTATCTCGGGGATTCGCGGAGCAGACTCGGAGGGCGAAGTTCCAGAGCATTGAGTATGTAAAAAAACCTATCTCGGGGATTCGTGGAGCAGACTCGGAGGGCGAAGTTCCGGAGCATTGAGTATGTAAAAAAACCTATCTCGGGGATTCTCGGAGCAGACTCGGAGGGCGAAGTTCCAGAGCATTGAGTATGTAAAAAAACGTATCTCGGGGATTCGTGGAGCAGACTCGGAGGGCGAAGTTCCGGAGCATTGAGTATGTAAAAAAACCTATCTCGGGGATTCGCGGAGCAGACTCGGAGGGCGGAGTTCCAGAGCATTGAGTATGTAAAAAAACCTATCTCGGGGATTCGCGGAGCAGACTCGGAGGGCGGAGTTCCAGAGCATTGAGTATGTAAAAAAACTTATCTCGGGGATTCTCGGAGCAGACTCGGAGGGCGGAATTCCAGAGCGGTGAGTATATAAAAAAACCTATCTCGGGGATTCGTGGAGCAGACTCGGAGGGCGAAGTTCCAGAGCATTGAGTATGTAAAAAAACCTATCTCGGGGATTCGCGGAGCAGACTCGGAGGGCGAAGTTCCAGAGCATTGAGTATGTAAAAAAACCTATCTCGGGGATTCGCGGAGCAGACTCGGAGGGCGAAGTTCCAGAGCATTGAGTATGTAAAAAAACTTATCTCGGGGATTCGCGGAGCAGACTCGGAGGGCGAAGTTCCAGAGCGGTGAGAAGATAAAAAAACTTATCTCGGGGATTCGTGGAGCAGACTCGGAGGGCGGAGTTCCAGCGCGGTGAGTATATAAAAAAACATATCTCGGGGATTCTCGGAGCAGACTCGGAGGGCGGAATTCCAGAGCGGTGAGTATATAAAAAAACCTATCTCGGGGATTCTCGGAGCAGACTCGGAGGGCGGAGTTCCAGAGCATTGAGTATGTAAAAAAACTTATCTCGGGGATTCGCGGAGCAGACTCGGAGGGCGGAGTTCCAGAGCATTGAGTATGTAAAAAAACCTATCTCGGGGATTCGCGGAGCAGACTCGGAGGGCGGAGTTCCAGAGCATTGAGTATGTAAAAAAACTTATCTCGGGGATTCTCGGAGCAGACTCGGAGGGCGGAATTCCAGAGCGGTGAGTATATAAAAAAACCTATCTCGGGGATTCGTGGAGCAGACTCGGAGGGCGAAGTTCCAGAGCATTGAGTATGTAAAAAAACCTATCTCGGGGATTCGCGGAGCAGACTCGGAGGGCGAAGTTCCAGAGCATTGAGTATGTAAAAAAACCTATCTCGGGGATTCGCGGAGCAGACTCGGAGGGCGAAGTTCCAGAGCATTGAGTATGTAAAAAAACTTATCTCGGGGATTCGCGGAGCAGACTCGGAGGGCGAAGTTCCAGAGCGGTGAGAAGATAAAAAAACTTATCTCGGGGATTCGTGGAGCAGACTCGGAGGGCGGAGTTCCAGCGCGGTGAGTATATAAAAAAACATATCTCGGGGATTCTCGGAGCAGACTCGGAGGGCGGAATTCCAGAGCGGTGAGTATATAAAAAAACCTATCTCGGGGATTCTCGGAGCAGACTCGGAGGGCGAAGTTCCAGAGCGGTGAGTATATAAAAAAACCTATCTCGGGGATTCGTGGAGCAGACTCGGAGGGCGGAGTTCCAGAGCATTGAGTATGTAAAAAAACTTATCTCGGGGATTCGCGGAGCAGACTCGGAGGGCGAAGTTCCAGAGCATTGAGTATGTAAAAAAACTTATCTCGGGGATTCGCGGAGCAGACTCGGAGGGCGAAGTTCCAGAGCATTGAGTATGTAAAAAAACCTATCTCGGGGATTCTCGGAGCAGACTCGGAGGGCGAAGTTCCAGAGCATTGAGTATGTAAAAAAACCTATCTCTGGGATTCGCGGAGCAGACTCGGAGGGCGAAGTTCCAGAGCATTGAGTATGTAAAAAAACCTATCTCGGGGATTCGCGGAGCAGACTCGGAGGGCGGAGTTCCAGAGCATTGAGTATATAAAAAAACCTATCTCGGGGATTCGTGGAGCAGACTCGGAGGGCGGAGTTCCAGAGCATTGAGTATATAAAAAAACCTATCTCGGGGATTCGTGGAGCAGACTCGGAGGGCGGAGTTCCAGAGCATTGAGTATATAAAAAAACCTATCTCGGGGATTCGTGGAGCAGACTCGGAGGGCGGAGTTCCAGAGCATTGAGTATATAAAAAAACCTATCTCGGGGATTCGTGGAGCAGACTCGGAGGGCGAAGTTCCAGAGCATTGAGTATATAAAAAAACTTATCTCGGGGATTCTCGGAGCAGACTCGGAGGGCGAAGTTCCAGAGCGGTGAGTATATAAAAAAACCTATCTCGGGGATTCGTGGAGCAGACTCGGAGGGCGGAGTTCCAGAGCATTGAGTATGTAAAAAAACCTATCTCGGGGATTCTCGGAGCAGACTCGGAGGGCGGAGTTCCAGAGCATTGAGTATGTAAAAAAACTTATCTCGGGGATTCGCGGAGCAGACTCGGAGGGCGAAGTTCCAGAGCATTGAGTATGTAAAAAAACCTATCTCGGGGATTCGCGGAGCAGACTCGGAGGGCGAAGTTCCAGAGCGGTGAGTATATAAAAAAACTTATCTCGGGGATTCGCGGAGCAGACTCGGAGGGCGAAGTTCCAGAGCATTGAGTATGTAAAAAAACCTATCTCGGGGATTCGCGGAGCAGACTCGGAGGGCGAAGTTCCAGAGCGGTGAGTATATAAAAAAACCTATCTCGGGGATTCTCGGAGCAGACTCGGAGGGCGGAATTCCAGAGCGGTGAGTATATAAAAAAACCTATCTCGGGGATTCGTGGAGCAGACTCGGAGGGCGAAGTTCCAGAGCATTGAGTATGTAAAAAAACCTATCTCTGGGATTCGCGGAGCAGACTCGGAGGGCGAAGTTCCAGAGCATTGAGTATGTAAAAAAACTTATCTCGGGGATTCGTGGAGCAGACTCGGAGGGCGGAGTTCCAGAGCGTTGAGTATGTAAAAAAAACCTATCTCGGGGATTCGCGGAGCAGACTCGGAGGGCGAAGTTCCAGAGCATTGAGTATGTAAAAAAACCTATCTCGGGGATTCTCGGAGCAGACTCGGAGGGCGAAGTTCCAGAGCATTGAGTATGTAAAAAAACCTATCTCGGGGATTCGTGGAGCAGACTCGGAGGGCGAAGTTCCAGAGCATTGAGTATATAAAAAAACTTATCTCGGGGATTCTCGGAGCAGACTCGGAGGGCGAAGTTCCAGAGCATTGAGTATGTAAAAAAACCTATCTCGGGGATTCTCGGAGCAGACTCGGAGGGCGAAGTTCCAGAGCATTGAGTATGTAAAAAAACCTATCTCGGGGATTCGTGCAGCAGACTCGGAGGGCGAAGTTCCAGAGCATTGAGTATGTAAAAAAACTTATCTCGGGGATTCGTGGAGCAGACTCGGAGGGCGAAGTTCCAGAGCATTGAGTATGTAAAAAAACGTATCTCGGGGATTCGCGGAGCAGACTCGGAGGGCGGAGTTCCAGAGCATTGAGTATGTAAAAAAACCTATCTCGGGGATTCGTGGAGCAGACTCGGAGGGCGGAGTTCCAGAGCATTGAGTATGTAAAAAAACTTATCTCGGGGATTCGTGGAGCAGACTCGGAGGGCGAAGTTCCAGAGCATTGAGTATGTAAAAAAACTTATCTCGGGGATTCTCGGAGCAGACTCGGAGGGCGGAGTTCCAGAGCATTGAGTATGTAAAAAAACTTATCTCGGGGATTCGTGGAGCAGACTCGGAGGGCGGAGTTCCAGAGCATTGAGTATGTAAAAAAACCTATCTCGGGGATTCGTGGAGCAGACTCGGAGGGCGAAGTTCCAGAGCATTGAGTATGTAAAAAAACTTATCTCGGGGATTCTCGGAGCAGACTCGGAGGGCGGAGTTCCAGAGCATTGAGTATGTAAAAAAACTTATCTCGGGGATTCTCGGAGCAGACTCGGAGGGCGGAGTTCCAGAGCATTGAGTATGTAAAAAAACTTATCTCGGGGATTCTCGGAGCAGACTCGGAGGGCGAAGTTCCAGAGCATTGAGTATGTAAAAAAACCTATCTCGGGGATTCTCGGAGCAGACTCGGAGGGCGGAGTTCCAGAGCATTGAGTATGTAAAAAAACTTATCTCGGGGATTCGTGGAGCAGACTCGGAGGGCGAAGTTCCAGAGCATTGAGTATGTAAAAAAACTTATCTCGGGGATTCGCGGAGCAGACTCGGAGGGCGAAGTTCCAGAGCATTGAGTATATAAAAAAACCTATCTCGGGGATTCGTGGAGCAGACTCGGAGGGCGAAGTTCCAGAGCATTGAGTATGTAAAAAAACTTATCTCTGGGATTCGCGGAGCAGACTCGGAGGGCGAAGTTCCAGAGCATTGAGTATGTAAAAAAACCTATCTCTGGGATTCGCGGAGCAGACTCGGAGGGCGGAGTTCCAGAGCATTGAGTATGTAAAAAAACCTATCTCGGGGATTCTCGGAGCAGACTCGGAGGGCGAAGTTCCAGAGCATTGAGTATGTAAAAAAACCTATCTCGGGGATTCTCGGAGCAGACTCGGAGGGCGGAGTTCCAGAGCATTGAGTATGTAAAAAAACCTATCTCGGGGATTCTCGGAGCAGACTCGGAGGGCGGAGTTCCAGAGCATTGAGTATATAAAAAAACCTATCTCGGGGATTCTCGGAGCAGACTCGGAGGGCGGAGTTCCAGAGCATTGAGTATGTAAAAAAACTTATCTCGGGGATTCGTGGAGCAGACTCGGAGGGCGAAGTTCCAGAGCATTGAGTATGTAAAAAAACTTATCTCGGGGATTCGCGGAGCAGACTCGGAGGGCGGAGTTCCAGAGCATTGAGTATATAAAAAAACTTATCTCGGGGATTCGTGGAGCAGACTCGGAGGGCGAAGTTCCAGAGCATTGAGTATGTAAAAAAACCTATCTCGGGGATTCTCGGAGCAGACTCGGAGGGCGAAGTTCCAGAGCATTGAGTATGTAAAAAAACTTATCTCTGGGATTCGCGGAGCAGACTCGGAGGGCGAAGTTCCAGAGCATTGAGTATGTAAAAAAACCTATCTCTGGGATTCGCGGAGCAGACTCGGAGGGCGGAGTTCCAGAGCATTGAGTATGTAAAAAAACCTATCTCGGGGATTCTCGGAGCAGACTCGGAGGGCGGAGTTCCAGAGCATTGAGTATGTAAAAAAACCTATCTCGGGGATTCTCGGAGCAGACTCGGAGGGCGGAGTTCCAGAGCATTGAGTATGTAAAAAAACCTATCTCGGGGATTCTCGGAGCAGACTCGGAGGGCGGAGTTCCAGAGCATTGAGTATGTAAAAAAACTTATCTCGGGGATTCGTGGAGCAGACTCGGAGGGCGAAGTTCCAGAGCATTGAGTATGTAAAAAAACCTATCTCGGGGATTCTCGGAGCAGACTCGGAGGGCGGAGTTCCAGAGCATTGAGTATGTAAAAAAACCTATCTCGGGGATTCGTGGAGCAGACTCGGAGGGCGAAGTTCCAGAGCATTGAGTATGTAAAAAAACCTATCTCGGGGATTCGCGGAGCAGACTCGGAGGGCGGAGTTCCAGAGCATTGAGTATGTAAAAAAACCTATCTCGGGGATTCGTGGAGCAGACTCGGAGGGCGAAGTTCCAGAGCATTGAGTATGTAAAAAAACCTATCTCGGGGATTCTCGGAGCAGACTCGGAGGGCGAAGTTCCAGAGCATTGAGTATGTAAAAAAACTTATCTCTGGGATTCGCGGAGCAGACTCGGAGGGCGAAGTTCCAGAGCATTGAGTATGTAAAAAAACCTATCTCTGGGATTCGCGGAGCAGACTCGGAGGGCGGAGTTCCAGAGCATTGAGTATGTAAAAAAACCTATCTCGGGGATTCTCGGAGCAGACTCGGAGGGCGGAGTTCCAGAGCATTGAGTATGTAAAAAAACCTATCTCGGGGATTCTCGGAGCAGACTCGGAGGGCGGAGTTCCAGAGCATTGAGTATGTAAAAAAACCTATCTCGGGGATTCTCGGAGCAGACTCGGAGGGCGGAGTTCCAGAGCATTGAGTATGTAAAAAAACTTATCTCGGGGATTCGTGGAGCAGACTCGGAGGGCGAAGTTCCAGAGCATTGAGTATGTAAAAAAACCTATCTCGGGGATTCTCGGAGCAGACTCGGAGGGCGGAGTTCCAGAGCATTGAGTATGTAAAAAAACCTATCTCGGGGATTCGCGGAGCAGACTCGGAGGGCGGAGTTCCAGAGCATTGAGTATGTAAAAAAACCTATCTCGGGGATTCGTGGAGCAGACTCGGAGGGCGAAGTTCCAGAGCATTGAGTATGTAAAAAAACGTATCTCGGGGATTCGTGGAGCAGACTCGGAGGGCGGAGTTCCAGAGCATTGAGTATGTAAAAAAACTTATCTCGGGGATTCGTGGAGCAGACTCGGAGGGCGGAGTTCCAGAGCATTGAGTATGTAAAAAAACCTATCTCGGGGATTCTCGGAGCAGACTCGGAGGGCGAAGTTCCAGAGCATTGAGTATATAAAAAAACTTATCTCGGGGATTCTCGGAGCAGACTCGGAGGGCGGAGTTCCAGAGCATTGAGTATGTAAAAAAACTTATCTCGGGGATTCGTGGAGCAGACTCGGAGGGCGGAGTTCCAGAGCATTGAGTATATAAAAAAACTTATCTCGGGGATTCTCGGAGCAGACTCGGAGGGCGGAGTTCCAGAGCATTGAGTATATAAAAAAACTTATCTCGGGGATTCTCGGAGCAGACTCGGAGGGCGGAGTTCCAGAGCATTGAGTATGTAAAAAAACTTATCTCGGGGATTCGTGGAGCAGACTCGGAGGGCGGAGTTCCAGAGCATTGAGTATATAAAAAAACTTATCTCGGGGATTCTCGGAGCAGACTCGGAGGGCGGAGTTCCAGAGCATTGAGTATGTAAAAAAACTTATCTCGGGGATTCGTGGAGCAGACTCGGAGGGCGGAGTTCCAGAGCATTGAGTATGTAAAAAAACCTATCTCGGGGATTCGCGGAGCAGACTCGGAGGGCGGAGTTCCAGAGCATTGAGTATGTAAAAAAACCTATCTCGGGGATTCGTGGAGCAGACTCGGAGGGCGAAGTTCCAGAGCATTGAGTATGTAAAAAAACCTATCTCGGGGATTCGTGGAGCAGACTCGGAGGGCGGAGTTCCAGAGCATTGAGTATGTAAAAAAACCTATCTCTGGGATTCGCGGAGCAGACTCGGAGGGCGAAGTTCCAGAGCATTGAGTATGTAAAAAAACTTATCTCGGGGATTCGTGGAGCAGACTCGGAGGGCGGAGTTCCAGAGCATTGAGTATGTAAAAAAACCTATCTCGGGGATTCTCGGAGCAGACTCGGAGGGCGAAGTTCCAGAGCATTGAGTATATAAAAAAACTTATCTCGGGGATTCTCGGAGCAGACTCGGAGGGCGGAGTTCCAGAGCATTGAGTATGTAAAAAAACTTATCTCTGGGATTCGCGGAGCAGACTCGGAGGGCGAAGTTCCAGAGCATTGAGTATGTAAAAAAACCTATCTCGGGGATTCTCGGAGCAGACTCGGAGGGCGAAGTTCCAGAGCATTGAGTATGTAAAAAAACTTATCTCGGGGATTCGTGGAGCAGACTCGGAGGGCGGAGTTCCAGAGCATTGAGTATGTAAAAAAACTTATCTCGGGGATTCGTGGAGCAGACTCGGAGGGCGGAGTTCCAGAGCATTGAGTATGTAAAAAAACCTATCTCGGGGATTCGCGGAGCAGACTCGGAGGGCGAAGTTCCAGAGCATTGAGTATGTAAAAAAACCTATCTCGGGGATTCGCGGAGCAGACTCGGAGGGCGGAGTTCCAGAGCATTGAGTATGTAAAAAAACCTATCTCGGGGATTCGCGGAGCAGACTCGGAGGGCGGAGATCCATGTCGTTGGATTCACAGAGTCCGTTCGCTCGGGTGGGAAAAAAAAACTGAAAAAGTGAAGTCACAGGAAAGCTGTGACCTGATTGGCTGGTAGGGAATCTGCACCGAATTTGAAAATAAAACTAATAAAATTTGATTAAAACACTGATTAACTAATTAATAAGTAGAGTAACTAAACCAGAGGGAAGAGATTACTGTATTTAGACAGCATTTAATATTTAATGTTAGAAATTTAGGACCAGGGACCACACAGTGAAGTATATCATAATTTAGTAAGGCTTTAATAAGTATTTATTTATTTTATATCAATTAACTAATTAGTGATAGAAATGTCAGTTAGAGGGGTGCAATGCTTCACCTGTGAGATGTGGGAAGTCCGTGACGCTTCCAGCGTTCCGGGCGACGACATCTGCAGGAAGTGTACCCAGTCGCAGCTCCTCACATACCACATGGATCAGTTGGAGCGGCAACTGGATGCACTTAGGAGCATGCAGGTGGCTGAAAGCGTCATAGACAGAAGTTTTAGTGAAGTGGTTACACCCAAGGTGCAGGCAGATAGATGGGTGACCGTTAGCAGGGGCAGGCAGTCAGTGAAGGATTCCCCTGTGGCTATCCCCCTCTCTAACAGGTATACCGTTTTGGATACTGTTGGGGGGGATGGCCTATCAGGGGGAAACAGCAGCGGCCAGAGCCGTGGCACCACGGCTGGCACTGTTGTTCAGCAGGGCGGGACAAAGCGCAGAAGAGCAATAGTTATAGGGGACTCTATAGTCAGGGGCACAGATAGGCGCTTCTCTGGACGTGAAAGAGACTCCAGGATGGTATGTTACCTCCCTGGTGCCAGGGTCAAGGATGTATCTGAACAGATAGGGGGCATTCTGAAGGGGGGGTGTGAACAGCCAGAGGTGGTGGTACACATCGGTACCAACGACATAGGCAGGAAGAGTGATGAGGTCCTGCAGTGGGATTTTAGGGAGTTAGGTAGTAAGTTAAAAAACAGGACCTCCAGGGTTGTAATCTCTAGATTACTCCCTGTGCCACGTGCCAGTGAGGCTAGAAATTGGAAGATAGTGCAGCTAAACACGTGGCTGAGCAGCTGGTGTAGAAGGGAGTGTTTCAGATATCTGCATTATTGGGCTCTCTTCAGTGACAGATGGGACCTGTACAAGAAGGACGGGTTGCATCTAAACTGGAGGGGCACACATATCCTGGCTGCAAGGTTTGCTAGCGTCACTCGGGAGGGTCTAAATTATTGTGGCAGGCGGGTGGGAACCAGAGCAGTAGGACAGCTAGTGAAGTAAATGAGGAGGACATAGTAAATAAGGCCAGTAGGACTTAGAGGAAGAGCAGGCAGGGAGATGTGACTGTGCACAGCGGGACTGGTAGCCTGAAGTGCATTTGTTTCAACGCGAGAAGTATAACAGGTAAGGCAGATGAAATTAGAGTTTAGACTAGTACTTGGAAATATGATGTTGTTGCTATTACAGAGACTTGGTTAAGGGAGGGGCAGGATTGGCAGCTAAATGTTCCAGGCTTAAGAAGCTTCAGGCGGGATTGAGGGGGATGTAAAAGGGGTGGGGGAGTTGCATTACTGGTTAAGGAGAATATCACAGCTGTACTGTCGGAGGACACCTCAGAGGGGTCATGCAGCGAGGCAATATGGGTGGAGCTCAGGAATAGGAAGGGTGCAGTCACGATGTTGGGGGATAACTACAGGCCTCCCAACAGCCAGCGGGAGGTAGAGGAGCAGATATGTAGACAGATTTTGGAATGCTGTAATGGTAACAGGGTTGTAGTGGTACGTCATTTTAACTTCCCCAATATTGACTGGGACTCACTTAGTGCTAGGGGCTTGGATGGGGCAGAGTTTGTGAGGAGCATCCAGGAGAGATTCTTGAAACAGTATGTAGATAGTCCAACCAGGGATGGGGCCATTCTGGACCTGGCATTGGAGAATGAGCTCGACCAGGTGGTTGAAGTTTCAGTGGGGGAGCATTTCGGGAGCGGTGACCATAATTCCATAAGTTTTAAAGTACTTGTGGATAAGGACAAAAGTAGTCCTCGGGTGAAGGTGCTAAATTGGGGGAAGGCTAATTATAACAATATTAGGCAGGAACTGAAGAATTTAGATTGGGGGCAGCTGTTTGAGGGTAAATCAACATCTGACATGTGGGAGCCTTTCAAGCGTCAGTTCATTAGAATCCAGGACCAGCATGTTCCTGTGAGGAAGAAAGACAAGTTTGGAAAGTTTCGGGAATTTTGGATAACACGGGATATTGTGAGCCTAGTCAAAAAGAAAAAGGAAGCATTTGTAAGGGCTGGAAGGCAAGGAACAGCAGAAGCACTTGAGGAACATAAGGACAGTAGGAAGGAACTTAAGCAAGGAGTTAGGAGGGCTAAAATGGGTCATGAAAAGTAATTGGCAAACAGGATTAAGGAAAATCCCAAGGCTTTTTATACATATATAATGAGCAAGAGGGTAACCAGGGAAAGGGTTGGGCAACTCAAGGACAGAGATGGGAATCTATGTGTGGAGCCAGAGGAAATGGGTGAGGTGCTAAATGAGTTCTTTGCATCAGTATTCACCAAGGAGAAGGACTTGGTGGATGATGAGCCGAGGGAAGGGAGTGCAGATAGTCTCAGTTATCTCATTATCAAAAAGGAGGAGGTGTTGGGTGTCTTGCAAAGTATTAAGGTAGATAAGACCCCGGGGCATGATGGGATCTACCCTAGAATACTGAGGGAGGCAAGGGAAGAAATTGCTGGGGCCTTGACAGAAATCTTTGCATCCTCACTGGCTACAGGGGAGGTCCCAAAGGACTGGAGAATAGCCAATGCTGTTCCTTTGTTTAAGAAGGGGGGTAAGGATAATCCAGGAAATTATAGGCCGGTGAGCCTTACGTCAGTGGTAGGGAAACCATTAGAGAGGATTCTTTGGGACAGGATTTACTCCCATTTGGAAACAAACGAACTTATTAGCGAGAGGCAGCATGGTTTTGTGAAGGGGAGGTCGTGTCTTACTAATTTGATTGAGTTTTTTGAGAAAATGACGAAGATGATTGATGAGGGAAGGGCGGTGGATGTTGTCTGTATGGACTTTAGTAAAGCCTTTGACAAGGTCCCGCATGGCAGACTGGTGCAGAAGGTGAAGTCACACGGGATCAGAGGTGAGCTGGCAAGATGGATACACAACTGGCGTCGTCACAGAAGACAGAGGGTAACAGTGGGTGGGTGTTTTTCTGAATGGAGGGATGTGACAAGTGGTGTTCTGCAGGGATCATTGCTGGGACCTTTGCTGTTTGTAGTACATATAAATGACTTGGAGGAAAATGTAGCTGGTCTGATTAGTAAGTTTGCAGATGACACAAAGGTTGGTGGAGTTGCAGATAATGATGAGGATTGTCAGCGGATACAGCAGGATATAGATCGGTTGGAGACTTGGGCAGAGAAATGGTACATGGAGTTCAATCCAAACAAATGTGAGGTAATGCATTTTGGAAGGTCTAATGCAGGTGGGAGGTATTCAGCAAATGGCAGAACCCTTAGGAGTATTGATAGGCAGAGAGATCGGGGCGTACAGGTCTACTGGTCACTGAAAGTGGCAACGCAGGTGGATAAGGTAGTTAAGAAGGCATATGGCATGCTTGCCTTCATCGGTCGGGGCACAGAGTATAAAAATTGGCAAGTCATGTTGCAGCTGTACAGAACCTTAGTTAGTCCACACTTAGAATATTGTCTGCAATTCTGGTCGCCACACTACCAAAAGGACGTGGAGACTTTGGACAGGGTACAGAGGAGGTCTACCAGGATGTTGCCTGGTCTGGAGGGCATTAGCTATGAGGAGAGGTTGGAAAAACTCGGATTGTTTTCACTGGAACGATGCAGGTGGAGGGGCGACATGATAGAGGTTTACAAAGTTATGAGCGGCATGGACAGAGTGGATAGTCAGAAGCTTTTTCCCAGGGTGAAAGATTCAGTTACTCGGGGACATAGGTTTCAGGTGCGAGGGGCAAAGTTTAGAGTGGATGTGCGAGGCAAGTTTTTGACACAGAGGGTGGTGAGTACCTGGAACTTGCTGCCAGGGGAGGTGGCAGAATAGCGACGATTAAGAGACATCTTGACAAAAATGTGACTGGGAAGGGAATAGAGGGATATGGGCCCCGTAACTGCAGAAGGTGTTAGTTTCGGCAGGCATCAAGATTGGCGCAGGCTTGGAGGGCCGAATGGCCTGTTCTTTTGCTGCACTGTTCTTTGTTCTTTGTTCTTGTTCAATCCTCTGTCAATGCCAGTGTGTTACCCCCTACACTGTAAGCTTTTAATTTCCACATTAACCTTTGATCTGGCACCTGATCAAATGCTTCCTGGAAATCTAAGTACAGTACATCCACTGGTTCCCCTTTCTCCACAGTACATGTTACTACTTCGAAGAACTCCAACAAATTGATTGAACACGATTTCCCTTTCAGAAGACCATGCTGACTCTGCCTGATTACTTTGATTTTTTTTCTAACTGTCTGCGATTACGTTTTTAATAATTACGTCTCACATTTCCCGCAAGAGAGATGTGAAGCAAACTGGCCTGTAGTTTCTGTCTCCCTCCCTTTGTGAATAAAGGAGTTACATTGGCAAAAAGGAGTTACATACAGAGTGAAGTAACTCGGGACATGTTAAAAGCTCTCTCTGTTGAAAAGTTGAGTAATGTAGCTGGACAGTTAGGGATTACTCTCTGTCCAAAAGCTAGGAAACCCGAAATCCTAAGACTTGTGGCCAACCAGTTTTCACTTGAAGCTGAATACTCAAACAGGTTTAGATCACTAACAGGTTGGGTAATGTTCGCTAAGGTAAAACTAGAACAGAATAGACTAGAATTAGAATTCCAGAGAGAGCAAGAAAGAGCAGAGTGATTGTCAAGAAAGGGAAAAAATAAGAGTGTTCCAGAAGGAGAAGGAGGAAAGGGAGTTAAGGCGGCTCAAACAACTAGAGGAAGACCCATTACATCTAGTGAAGACACAGCTAGTGATGGAGCTGCCCCTCGCCCAGGACAATGTGCTGAGCTTATAAAGTTCACCCAGTTCATTCTAAAGTTGAATGAGGAGGATGTGGCTGAATTTTTCATCACTTTTGAAAAGCTTGCAAAGCAGCTGAAATGGCTGGCAGAGAACTAGATACTGTTTTTACAAAACAAAGTAACAGGAAAAGCCCATGAGGTTTATTCATTGTTGTCAGATGAAAGTTCATCAGATTATGCGATAACTAAAAATTCTATCTTGGGCGCATATGAGATAGTACCAGAGGTGTACCAGCAAAAATTCCAAACGCTCCGAAAGCAGCCTGACTAAACTGCCTCGAGTCTGAATGAGTTAAGCAGCTTAGGAACATAGGAGCAGAAGTAGGCCATTCAGCCCATCAAGCCTGCTCTGCCATTCAATATGATAGTGGCTGATCATCCACTTCAATGCCTTTTTCCCACATTATCCCCATATCCCTCTCTGTCAGTGGTACTTCGAAATCTGTCAATCTCTACTTTAAGCAGACTCAATCACTGAGCTTCCACAACTCTCTGGAGCAGAGAATTCCGAAAGTTCACAATCCTCTGAGTAAAGAAATGTCTCCTCAGCTCAGTCCTAAGTGGCTTCCGTCTTATTTTGAAAGTGTGTCTGCTGATTCTAGTCTCCCTAACCTTGGGGAACATATTACCTACATCTACCCTGTCTATCCCTTTAAATATTTTGTAGGTTTCAAAGAGATACCCTCTCATTCTTCGAAACTCTAGAGACTACACGCCCAGTTTGCCCAATCACTCTTCATAGGGCAGTCCTTCCATCCCAGGAACAAGTCTGGTGAACCTTTCATGCATTCTCTCGATGGCAATAATATCCTTCCTAGGGTAAAGGGACCAAAACTGCACACAGTACTCCAGGTGAGGTCTAACCAAGGTTCTGTACAATTGAAGTAAGCCTTCACTACTTCTGTACTCAAATATTATTGCTTGCTGAACCTGCTTGTTTGTCTTTAGTGACTTATTGACGACGGGGGGCGTTCAGAACTAGCTGCTGTCGCTTTGTGGTGACACAACCACACATGTTTCCCCCACTGCTTGATATAAATTCTGACAGTATGTACGTGTATAACAGTTTGACCGAGTACCTACCTCTGTGGGAAGTGAGAGGTTTTGTGTCAGCAGATGGCAAACCTTTTCCATCTGCCCCATTACTGCAGAGAATAGTAGATGCAGCGAGGAAAGGGGAAAGGATTACAGAAAATACTATGATATATTGACCTATGTTGTGAAAATTGGAAAGGAGATAATTGGGACAACTTTGTCTAAGTGTAGTCTGGAAAACCAGGTGGTCATGTGTCCTCACCACAGAGGTAGGTACTCGGTCAAACTGTAACACACGGACATACTGTCAGTATATATATATATATATATACATATAAAACAGCAGAATAGAAGTGTGGATTTAATACCACTGTAAATTGCACCATGGAAACTAGGAAGGCATTATCAGGTTAACCCATGTGGCCTATAAGGGAAAGGGGAGATATTGCTTAACCACCACGATGAAGGAGTACCAGTATGGACATAACCGGATTTGTCTGGTGAGGAAAAGTACGTTTCTTTTTTACCCACAAATACCAACTAGAGTAGAGAAGATGGATTTGTAGAATACAGAAAAGAAAGACAGAAACGATAACTGTTACACAAAGTGTAAAGGACGACTTGATAAATTACCTCCGGGAATATGAATATACTATTCAGCCATTGCCCATACGTTTGGGTCAAGAGAGGCAGCAACTAGAAACCATTGCTGTAGTGTACTACAATCTGGAACAACAGTGGAAGATAATACAAGACGAGATTGACGAGATAAATGATTCTACCTGGTGGGAGGGCTTATGGAACTTGGGGTCAAACGTGCAGATACACCCCTGGTTTACAATTATTTCCCATGTCCTGATCGTTGTTTCGGGTATCATGGTGATATATGTGACATACTTAATTTGGAAACTTAAGAAATTAATTAAGGAATGTGCGAGGATGTATGAACACAGGTTGGACAGCTACCTTAAAGGCAATCAGTATTCAAACTTGTTCTATAAAAAGATAGACAATTAAATATGTAACACGAGGGTAGTTGTATAACTATTGGTAGATACTTAAAATGAATTAATGAATGACAAATGTATTCTACAAATTAAATTGCGACTGTATTATGATCACACAAGTGATTAATTATGTAACAATGATGTTTAAATTGTGCTTTCTTTAACATTACACTACTTAGGATATTGCGTTAACAATGAAATTGTAATTGCACAAGTGTACTACCTAAGAGACAGGAGAGTGTGATCCCTTGTGCATAGCTCTGCAGGATCAAAGGAGGGCGGGGAGGGCTGTAGACTCAGTAAAAACACATAAGAACTTCGTTGAAACAAAGGGACTCGTTACACAACAATGCACAAAGTTTTGAAACATCGTGGGGGCTGGATAGAAAGGAGCACAGCAAACAGATGGCCAAGGAATTGCAGACAGTACAGAAAAACAGGCTGAAACAAGAGAGAGATTCTACCAGACAGTATCCTTGCACAAACCAGATAAAAGAGTTGCTATGGACACGAGATATGATTAGACTCACAGTAGACAATGGCTGAAACTGGTGACGGCACGAGAGCCCCAGGGATGAACAGTCAAGAAGGTTCCCTGTGTCAAGGACTCAGAGAACAAAAGGGCAGCCGATAGTCTGAGACTGATCACCTCGTGACTTGACGGGTAGTATAACGTGCAAGTATTTAGTGCTTGTACCTGATGATTTAATGCGTGAATAAACATTGATATACCTTCCACCAGTCCGCTTCTGTGAATTCTTTAAGAGAAAGTGCAAATTAGGCACAACAAGGATCTGCTAGCTCTATATAGGGTCTTACCAGGAACATTAAAAGAAGCAACACCAAGAGAGGAAATTACACAACCAGTAACAAAATTAGCAATGCTTCGTAGAGTTTACAGCCTTTATCAAAGACTCACCAGGAGTAACAACAACAGCAAAGAGGGATGAGAAAATGACAGGGGCAGTAATTCAGTTAAACACGGTTTATAGAATTAATAGCTGGATAAAGAGTCTTACCAGGAACACCAACAATAGCGAGGAAGGGATAGTAAATATATTGAATAACCTGAAGAGCTAAAAAGATCCGATAGTCTAATGAGTACAAGTCATAATATGTGGAAAGATCGTCAAATTGCCAGATTAAACTCCTGTCCATTGTTGTAACATTCCCATCGATTGTTCTCAGATTCTGACTCATTTTTGTAACATTCCCATCTATTGTTTTCAGATTCTGACTCATTTTTGTAACATTCCCATCTATTGTTTTCAGATTCTGACCCATTGTTGCAACATTCCCATCTATTGTTCACAGATTCTGACCCATTGTTGTAACATTCCAATCTATTGTTCTCAGATTCTGATCTATCCTCTCCCTCTGCCTGGAGCTGTTGGTCCCTCTTACTGCCGGGTTTGATGCTCCTGTTGACACTATGTGATAATACATTGAAATGACTCCCATATTAATAGAAGATGGAAACCCTCCAGTGAAACAATTAGGGTCCGTGGAGACTGACATTAATACCAGTCACTAAACAAACAGGTTCAGTTAACCCCTTTCAGTCCAGCACTGTTTGTACCACAATAAAGTAGAACATTTATCTGGTCTGGATGGGATGTATGAGAGATGCTGAGGGAAGGAAAGGTGGGAATAGCGGAGGCACTGGACAGAATCATTCAATCCTCCTTGGATATGGGAGTTGTGACAGAGGGCTGGAGGGTTGTAAATGTTACACCCTACTTGAAAAAAAGGAGCGATTGAGTAAACACCGTATTTACTGACCAGACAGTTTAATATCACTGATGGGGAAATTTCATAACCCAGGACAAATATATTCATTGCTTTGAAAAACATGGAATAATAAATAGACAGCAGGAGGGATATGGTGATGTCAAAGCATGACTGGCAAACCTCAACAACAACTTATATTTATATAGTGCTTTTAATGTTATAAAACATCCCAAAGTACTTCACAGGATCATTATGAAGCAAAGTATGACACTGAGACACAACAGGAGATATTAGATCAGATGGCCAACAGCTTGAACAAAGAGATAGGTTTTAAGGAGTACCTGAAAGGAGGAAAGCGAGACGGAAAGGTGGTGACCGTAGCAGAGTGGGACTATTACCAAAATTGTAATACTGAGGCTCAAGCTGATTCTCGGAGGACATGTGTTCAAATCCCACCGTGGTAACTGGTGCAATTTAAAATTCAATATGTGCTAAAATTCAATTAATTAATACAAATCTGCATTTGAAAACTATTCTCAGCAATGGTTCCATGATGCTATCATTGATCGTCATAAAAAAAACAGCCTGGCTTACTGATGTTCTTCAGCAATGGAAATCTGCCATCCTTATACGGTCTGGCCTCCATGTGACTCCAGACCCACAACAATGTGGTTGACTCTAAACTGAATTCTGAAAGGTCCAGCAAACCATTCAGTCATCAAGGGCAATTAGAGATGGGCAAAAAATGCTGGCCTTGTCAGTGACACCCACATCCCATGAACGAATGAAAAAAAAACAGTGCAGTGAGGATATTCCAGAACTTTGGGCCTAGGCAGCTGAAGACCTAGTCGCCAGTGGTGCAGTGATTAAAATCCGGGTGCACAAGAGGCCGGAATTAGAGGAGCACATATATCTCGGTGGGTTGTGGAGGTGGAGGAGATTACAGAGATATGGGGCGGGGGGCGAGGCCATGGAGGGATCTGAAAACAAGGATAAGAATTTTAAAATCAAGACATTGCTTGACTGGGAGCCAATGTCGGTCAGTGATAGATGAACGGGACTTGGTGTGAGCTAAGACATGGGCAGCAGAGTTTTGGATGACCTCAAGTTTACAGAGAGTAGAATTTGGGAGATCAGCCAGGAGTGAGTTGGAATAATCACATGTAGATGTGACGAATGCATGAATGAGGTTTCAGCAGCAGATGGGCTGAGACAGGGGTGAAGTCGGGTGATGTTACTGAGATGGAAATAGGCGGCTGTAATGATATCCTGAAAATGAGGTTAAAGATCATTTTGTGGTGAAATGTGACACCAAGGTTGCAAACAGACTGTCTGAATCTCAGATTGTTAGCAGGGAGAGGGATGGAATCAATAGCAAGGAAGCAGAGTTGGAGTGGGGAGTGAAAACAATGGCTTCAGTCTTCCCAATATTTAATTGGAGGAAATTTCTGCTCATCCAGTACTGGATGTCGGATAAGCAGTCTGATAATTTAACAACAGTGGAGGAGTGGAGAGCGGTGGTGCTGAGTTAAATTTGATGGCGTTCTTTGATAAAACAATGGAGAAGGTTGCTGAGGGTGGTCTGATTAAAGTTATAGATATGGATTTTCAACAGGTGTTTGATCAAGTGACATTCAAGAGACAGGTTAGGAAATCTGAACCCTATGGTTTAAAGGGACAGTGACAGTGTGGATATAACATTGGCTAATGAACAGTAAACAGAGAGAAGTGGTGAAAGGTTGTTGTTCAGACTCGATGGGAGTAGACAGTGGTGTTCCCTCGGGCTCGGTATTAGGACCACTGCTTTTTTTGCTCTTGTAGAACCCGGGGTGGGTAGGGCAGAGCCCCCTACTCCTCCCACTTTACAGAGCTTTCCCTATTTGCAGCCTCCGCTCTATTTGTTGGTCGTGTAACAGACCCAGAGACACTGTAACTACAGTCCACATACCTTGTCCACAGTTGGGTTACCAAATCCTCTATCCTCCCTGAATGTGTGCAGCAGCTCACAACACACCTCCAGAAAACCATCCACAGCACCTCCACTAACTTTACAATCGCAGAAGTAAGTCAAAAGCCCCTCACCTGTAAGTTGGATGCCTGGTCCTTTTAAATAACACTAGAAGGGATTCCTTATGCTGCTGAATGTATGTTCAGCTGAGAATGACTAACACAGGTGGTCAGTGGACATGCACAGACCAAGTTTCAAAGACGTACATCAAAGCTGCTGGAATGACTGATTGACGTCAATTCAGACCCCTCCTCACACTACAGACACACACAGGTTACACCCACGCTATCACCCCGGCCAGCCTGGGTGTCCTGTACAATGTGCTGGATGTGACCGGCAGTACAGCTCACACCATTTTGTGGATCCAAACTTCCGCAGCACCAGTAGAGCAGGAGAGATGAAATGTGTGGGCAGGGAGAGAGAAAGAGGGAAAGAAACTCACTTTAAAAATGGAACTTTAAAAAGGCTTTAAGATTAACAAGTTTCAGGAATATTGGAAATGGACAGGGGATTGAGATATCAGAGGGGTGAGGACATGAGGGGATTTGATCACATGATTGGACTATTAAAATTGAGGTGTTACCGAAACAAGAGCCAATGTAGGTCAGTGAGCACAGGGATGTTGGGTGAACAGAATCTGGTGTAAATTAGAAGATTGCAGCAGAGTTTTAGATGACCACAAGGTTGCAGATCGTAGAATGTGGGAGAGCAGCCAGGAGTGTGTTAGAATAGTCAAGTCTCGAGGTAACAAACGCATGGATGAGGGTTTCAGCAGCAGATGAGCTGAGCTCTCTCTCTCTCTCTCTCTCTCTGTTTCTCTCTCTGTCGCCCTCACCTACTCTATCCCACAATCAGAATCTTACGTTTCAATCAAGTCGCCTTTTCATCTTCTAAACTCCAAATGATACAAGCCTAGCCTGTCCAACCTTTCCTCATAAGACAACCCACCCATTCCAGGTATTAGTCTAGTAAACATTCTCTGTACTGCTTTCAACACATTTACATCCTCCTTAAATAAGGAGACCAGTAAGCTACACAGAACTCCAGATGTGGTCTCACCAATGTCCTGTATAAATGAAACATAACCTCCATACTTTTGTATTCAATTCCTTCTGTAATACATGATAACATTGGATTAGTTTCCGAATTGCCTGTTGTACCTGCATAATAAACTTATGCAATTCATGCACTAAGACACCCAGTTCCTCTGCATCGTCCAGCTCTGCAATCTCTCACCATTCAGATAATATGTTTCTTTTATATTCTTCCTATAAAATGGACAATTCCACATTTTCCCTCGTTATCCTCCATTTGCCACATCTTTACCCACTAACCTAAGCTACCTATATACCTTTGTAGCCCACTTATGCCCTCTTGACAACTTTCGTTCCTTTCTGTTTTTGTGTCATCAGAAAATTTAGCAACCATACCTTGAGTCCCTTCATCCAAGTCATTTATATAAATTGTAAACAGTTACGTCCCCAGCACTGATCTCTGTGGCACACGACTCGTTACATCTTACCAAACAGAAAATGACCCATTTTGCCTACTCTCTGTTTTCTGTTGGATAGCCAATCTTCTATCCATGTCAATATATTACCCCTTACACCATTAGCATTTAGTTTCTGCAATGACCATTGATGTGACACGTTATCAAGTGTCTTCTGGAAATCTAACTACATTACATCCAACGGTCCCCCTTTATCCACAGAACATGTAATTTCTTCAAAGAACTCCAATAAATTAGTTAAACCAGATTTTCCTTTCACAAAAGCAAGCTGACACTGCTTGATCACTTTGTATTTCTCTACGTGCCCTGCTATAAACGTCCATAATAACAGCTTCTAACATCTGATCCATAGCCAGAAAACCTTTGTCACCAGTCACAGGTCGTATGTCCACTATGTCTATTCTGATACTGTGCTGTATTTGAACTGTTACTCCTCAATAAACTGCTTGTGACCCTTCGACCACCTTTTGGGTAATCTGTAACCCTGGATCAGATCGTACAGTGGTATAGGAGAGGGAACAGAGTTCATGTCAAAGTCCTGCCTCCCTTTTCTATAATGGACAGGGACTACTGGGCAGTAATGTGCTCAAAGGTTATCAGCAGTAATTGATTATCCCTGTATTTGTATATTTTAGAACATTAAAACATACCCCTACTCTGGTGTCCAGTGTACCCTCAATATTCATGATTAAAATATCAGAGGAGTGTGAACCAGACACCTCTGATCACCCTGAGGTACAGGTGATTCTCGAGTCGGTCCTGAGTGTATTCACAACCCATAAAGATATCTGTGGAAACATGAGCAGACCGGAAGAAATTAACTGACCATTGCATGATCCATGAAGCAGTATTCATACCGAGCTGAGATTATATCATATATTCCAGACATCATCAATCATTGTTATACCAGGGTGTAGTTCACAAAGACACATTCACTATTCACTGCTTGATTTGGCCGCTGAGAAAACCGGATGGCAGCTGGTGACTGACTATTGACCACCACAAACTCAACTCAGTCACCCCAGTGTGAACCTGGTTGTCTGAGAGACACCCACCCTACTCTCCCGGATTCCCAGCAGGAGGGGTGTCTTCAGCACCCTGGATATCTCTAATAGTTATTGGAGTATCCCAGTAAAACTAGGGAAACAAATTAAATTCACATTTAGTTCTGAGGACCAGAGATACACCTGGACATGTCTGTCACAAGGGGATCCATAATAACCCCACTATTTTACACAAACGTATAGCCGGGGCCCTTATGAGTTTTTCAGTCTTCCTGCTCTCTGCAATATGTCGATGATCTCCTCCTCATCACCACAGACCGTGTCCACACATTTAACTCTTTTACAGGAACTACTGCACTTACTTTGGGAGCTGGACTAAAAGACCATCCACGTAAGGCCCAGCTGGTGTAACATCGTGTCACCATTCCAGGTGTCCAGATTGTATCATCCAGCATCAGCCCAGACCAACATCAGGTCGAGACCATCCAGTGTCTACTCCTGTCCACCTCAAAGACTGCCCTGTGTCCTATCCTCAGACTGGTGGGGTATCAGTGGACCCTCATCGACTGCCAACCCCTGTCCACCTCAAAGACTGCCCTGTGTCCTATCCTCAGGCAAGTGGGGTATCAGTGGACCCTTACCCAGTGTCTACCCTTTTCCACCTAAAAGAATGCCCTGTTTCCTATCCTCAGGCAAGTGGGCTATCAGTGGACCCTTACCCAGTGTCTACCCTTTTCCACCTCAAAGACTGCCCTGTGTCCTAACCTCAGACTGGTGGAGTATCAGTGGACCCTCATGCAGTGTCTACACTTTTCCACCTCAAAGACTGCCCTGTGTCCTATCCTCAGGCTGGTTGGGTATCAGTGGACTCTCATCCTGTGTCCACCCCTGTCCACCTCAAAGACTGCCCTGTGTCCGATCCTCAGGCAAGTGGGGTATCAGTGGACCTTACCCAGTGTCTATCCTTTTCCACCTTAAAGACTGCCCTGTGTCCGATCCTCAGGCAAGTGGGGTATCAGTGGACCGTTACCCAGTGTCTACCCGTTTCCACCTCAAAGACTGCCCTGTGGCCTAACCTCTGACTGGTGGAGTATCAGTGGACCCTCATCCTGTGTCCACCCCTGTCCACCTCAAAGACTGCCCTGTGTTCTATCCTCAGGCTGGTTGGGTATCAATGGACTATCATCCAGTGTCTACCCTTTTCCACCTCAAAGATTGCCCTGTGTCCTATCCTCAGACTGGTGGGGTATCAGTGGACCCTCATCCAGTGTCCACCCCAATCCACCTCAAAGACTGCCCTGTGTTCTATCCTCAGGCTGGTTGGGTATCAGTGGACTATCATCCAGTGTCTACCCTTTTCCACCTCAAAGATTGCCCTGCGTCCTCTCCTCAAGCTGGTTGGGTATCAGTGGACCCTCATCCAGTGTCTACCCTTTTCCACCTCAAAGATTGCCCTGTGTCCTATCCTCAGACTGGTGGGGTATCGGTGGACCCTCATCCAGGTTCCACCCCAATCCACCTCAAAGATTGCCCTGTGTCCTATCCTCAGACTGGTGGGGTATCAATGGACCCTCATCCAGTGTCCACCCCAATCCACCTCAAAGATTGCCCTGTGTCCTATCCTCAGACTGGTGGGGTATCGGTGGACCCTCATCCAGTGTCCACCCCAATCCACCTCAAAGATTGCCCTGTGTCCTATCCTCAGACTGGTGGGGTATCAATGGACCCTCATCCAGTGTCCACCCCAATCCACCTCAAAGACTGCCCTGTGTCCTATCCTCAGACTGGTGGGGTATCGGTGGACCCTCATCCAGTGTCCACCCCAATCCACCTCAAAGATTGCCCTGTGTCCTATCCTCAGACTGGTGGGGTATCAATGGACCCTCATCCAGTGTCCACCCCAATCCACCTCAAAGACTGCCCTGTGTCCTATCCTCAGACTGGTGGGGTATCGGTGGACCCTCATCCAGTGTCCACCCCAATCCACCTCAAAGATTGCCCTGTGTCCTATCCTCAGACTCGTGGGGTATCAATGGACCCTCATCCAGTGTCCACCCCAATCCACCTCAAAGATTGCCCTGTGTCCTATCCTCAGACTGGTGGGGTATCAATGGACCCTCATCCAGTGTCCACCCCAATCCACCTCAAAGACTGCCCTGTGTTCTATCCTCAGGCTGGTTGGGTATCAGTGGACTATCATCCAGTGTCTACCCTTTTCCACCTCAAAGATTGCCCTGCGTCCTCTCCTCAAGCTGGTTGGGTATCAGTGGACCCTCATCCAGTGTCTACCCTTTTCCACCTCAAAGATTGCCCTGTGTCCTATCCTCAGACTGGTGGGGTATCGGTGGACCCTCATCCAGTGTCCACCCCAATCCACCTCAAAGATTGCCCTGTGTCCTATCCTCAGACTGGTGGGGTATCGGTGGACCCTCATCCAGTGTCCACCCCAATCCACCTCAAAGACTGCCCTGTGTTCTATCCTCAGGCTGGTTGGGTATCAGTGGACTATCATCCAGTGTCTACCCTTTTCCACCTCAAAGATTGCCCTGCGTCCTCTCCTCAAGCTGGTTGGGTATCAATGGACCCTCATCCAGTGTCCACCCCAATCCACCTCAAAGATTGCCCTGCGTCCTCTCCTCAAGCTGGTTGGGTATCAATGGACCCTCATCCAGTGTCCACCCCAATCCACCTCAAAGATTGCCCTGCGTCCTCTCCTCAAGCTGGTTGGGTATCAATGGACCCTCATCCAGTGTCCACCCCAATCCACCTCAAAGATTGCCCTGTGTCCTATCCTCAGACTGGTGGGGTATCAATGGACCCTCATCCAGTGTCCACCCCAATCCACCTCAAAGACTGCCCTGTGTTCTATCCTCAGACTGGTTGGGTATCAGTGGACTATCATCCAGTGTCTACCCTTTTCCATCTCAAAGATTGCCCTGCGTCCTCTCCTCAAGCTGGTTGGGTATCAGTGGACCCGCATCCAGTGTCTACCCTTTTCCACCTCAAAGACTGCCCTGTGTCCTATCCTCAGACTGGTGGGGTATCAGTGGACCCTCATCCAGTGTCTACCCTTTTCCACCTCAAAGACTGCCCTGTTTCCTCTCCTCAGGCATGTGGGGTATCAGTGGACCCTCATCCAGTGTGTACCCCTTTTCACCTCAAAGACTGCCCTGTGTCCTATTCTCAGGCTGGTGGGGTATCAGCGGACCCTCATCCCTCGATTTGCAGAGACTGTGACTCCTCTTTATGAACTACCTAATGGTGATGATGACCAGTTTTAACCCGGTTGGACTGAAGAGAGCACGGAAGCAGTAACAAAATTGAAGAAAGCTATCGCCCAGGCAACGTGTCTTATCTCACCTAACCCTGACAAGACTTTCCACATGGAGGTAGGGGACACAGTGAAAAGCCTGGCTGCTGTCCTATGTAGAGAAAACCAGGAGAAACTACTCCCCATTGTGAATGATCCAGAATGGTGAGTGGGCCTGATCTGATTTACTTTGTTTGTGAAAGACATTTGTTAACCACGTTCTGGGACATCAAACATTTCACTTACATTATGGGGTTTAATAGGGTGATACTGTCCAGTCCATTATACACTTTCCCAGTATAGGAAATCAGTAGTAATAGTATTCTTCTGTCAGAGAGTCGTGGAGTCGTAGTTATTTCAGCACAGAATGAGGCCATTCGGCACATCGAGTCCAAATCAGCTCTTCCTAGATAAATCCAGTCAGTCTCATTCCGCAGCTCTGTCTCCATATTCCTGCAAGTTTATTTCCCTCAAGTGTCCATCCAATATCGTTTTGAAATCATTCACCATCTCTGCTTCCACCACCCTCGTAGGCAGTGATTTCCAGGCCATTCCCTCTCGCTGTGTAAAAAAGTTGTTCCTCACATCCCCCTGTATCTCTTGCCCACAACCTTAACTCTAGTCCTTGTACCATTAACTAATGGGAACATCTTTTCCTGTCTACCTTATCCAAACATGTCATCATCTTGTATACCTCTATCAAATCTCCCCACAATCTCCTTTACTACAAGGAAAACAATCCCAGCTTTTCCAGACTAACCTTGTAACCAAAATCCTCCAGCTCTGGACCCATTCTGGTAAATCTCCTTTACACCCTGTGAAGGACCCTTACATCCTTACTAAAGTGTGGTGAACAGAACTGGATGCAGTAGTACAGTTGTGGACTAACCAGAACTTTATAAAGGTTCAGCATAACTTTCCTTCTTCTGTATTCACTACCTCTATTTATGAAGCCCAAGATCCCATATGCTTTACTAACGACTCTCTCAATATGTCCTGCCACCTTCAGGGATCTATGTACATGAACCCCATGTCCCTCTGTCTCTGCACTTTCTTTAGAACTGCATCATTAATGGTATATTGCCTCTCCCAGTTACTTCATATAAAATGTATCACCTCACACTTGTCTGTATTAAATTCTATCTGCCTCTTGCCTTCCCATTCTGCTCGCAAATCTATATCCTGTTACATTGATCAGTATCAACCTCACTGTCAGCCCTGCCTCCAAGTTTGCTATCATCAGCAAATTTTGAAATATTGCTCTTTCTTCCAAAATCCAAATCACTAATACATATCAATAAAAAATCAGTGGTCCTAGCACTGACCCTTGGGGAACACCACTGTCTACCTTTCTGCAGCCTGAAAAACAATCATTTACCACAACTCTTAGACCTTTAAGATTCAGTCACTCATTAACTTGACTGTATTTACTACTCTGCACAAGCAGTGCTCCCTAAAACCGGACTCTGTGAAACTTACTGTATTTATGGTTCAGGGAGAGAGTCCAGAGCTTAGGCTGAAGGCACAGCCACCAATGGTAGAGTAGGGACATAGGAGCAGCCGTCGTCCACTCTGACCATCGAGACTGCCCCACAATTTAATATAATCATGACTGACCTTCCATTTCAATGTCTTTTCCCCGACACTATCCTCATATCACTTCGGTTATTTGTATTTAGAAATCTGTTAATCACCACTTTAGGCATACTCAATGACGAAGCTTCCACAGTCCTCTGGGGTAGGGAATTTCAAAGATTCACAATCCTCTGAGTAAAGACATTTCTCCTCATCTCCGTCCTTAGTGGCTTCTGCCTTATTTTGACATTGTGTCCCCTGGTTCTAGACTCCCCAACTCGGGGAAACATCCTACCTGCATCGACCCTGTCTATCGCTTTAAGTATTTTGTAAGTTTCAATGGGATCACCTCTCGTTCTTCGAAACTCAAGAGAATACAGGCCTAACCTGTTTAGCTGCTCTTGATAAGGCAACTCCTTCATCCCAGGAATCAGCCCAGTGAACGTTTTCTGAACTGCCTCCAATGCTAGTACATCCTTCTTTAAATACGGGGACCAACACTGCACACAGTACTCCAGGTCAGGCTTCACCAATACTCTGTACAGTTGGAACAATACTTCCCTATTTTTAAACTCTAACCCCTGAGTAATAAAGGCCAAAATTCCATTCGTCTTCCAAATTACTTGCTGCACCTGCATTCTAACCGTTTGTGTTTCAGGCACAAGAACACCCAGCTCCCTCTGTACTGCAGTGTTTTGTGGTTTTCCTCCATCTAAATAATAATCTGCCTTTTCATTCTTCCGACCAAAGTGGATTACCTTACTTTCCCACATTGAACATCATCTTAACCTCCTTTGTTATCCACGGTTGACTGCCTTGACTTTTGGGTTTTTTGCGCCTTCCAAGAATGTATAGTTGCTGTAGACTACGTAATATTCCTTTAAAGACTATCCATTGCCTATGTAATTTCATACCTTTCAATGTATTTTTCCAATCCACCTCAGTCACGCTTGAGATTGAACTACTTCACTGTTAAGCAATTTGAAATGTTGTAATATTATGGTCACTCAAAAAACAAAGAACAAAGAAAATTACAGCACAGGAACAGGCCCTTCGGCCCTCCAAGCCTACGTCGATCCAAATCCTCTATCTAAACATGTCGCCTATTTTCTAAGGTTCTGTATCTCTTTTCTTCCTGCCCACTCATGTATCTGTCCAGATACATCTTAAAAGACCCTATCGTGCCCGAGTCTACCACCTCCGCTGGTAACGCGTTCCAGGCACCCACCACCCTCTGCGTAAAGAACTTTCCACGCATATCCCCCCTAAACTTTTCCCCTTTCACTTTGAACTCGTGTCCCCTTGTAATTGAATCCCCCACTCTGGGAAAAAGCCTCTTGCTATCCACCCTGTCTATACCTCTCATGATCTTGTACACCTCAATCAGGTCCCCCCTCAACCTCCGTCTTTCTAATGAAAATAATCCTAATCTACTCAACCTCTCTTCATAGCTAGCGCCCTCCATACCAGGCAACATCCTGGTGAACCTCCTCTGCACCCTCTCCAAAGCATCCTCATCCTTCTGGTAATGTGGCGACCAGAACTGCACGCAGTATTCAAAATGTGGCCGAACCAAAGTCTTATACAACTGTAACATGACCTGCCAACCCTTGTACTCAATACCCCGTCCGATGAAGGCAAGCATGCCGTATGCCTTCTTGACCACTCTATTGACCTGCGTTGCCACCTTCAGGGAACAACGGACCTGAACACCCAAATCTCTCTGTACATCAATTTTCCCCAGGACTTTTCCATTTACTGTATAGTTCACTCTTGAATTGGATCTTCCAAAATGCATCACCTCGCATTTGCCCTGATTGAACTCCATCTGCCATTTCTCTGCCCAACTCTCCAGTCTATCTATATTCTACTGTATTCTCTGACAGTACCCTTCACTATCTGCTACTCCACCAATCTTAGTGTCGTCTGCAAACTTGCTAATCAGACCACCTATACTTTCCTCCAAATCATTTATGTATATCACAAACAACAGTGGTCCCAGCACAGATCCCTGTGGAACACCACTGGTCACATGTCTCCATTTTGAGAAACTCCCTTCCACTGCTACTCTCTGTCTCCTGTTGCCCAGCCAGTTCTTTATCCATCTAGCTAGTACACCTTGGACCCCATGCGCCTTCACTTTCTCCATCAGCCGACCATGGGGAACCTTATCAAACGCCTTACTGAAGTCCATGTATATGACATCTACAGCCCTTCCCTCATCAATCAACTTTGTCACTTCCTCAAAGAATTCTATTAAGTTGGTAAGACATGACCTTCCCTGCACAAAACCATGTTGCCTATCACTGATAAGCCCATTTTCTTCCAAATGGGAATAGATCCTATCCCTCAGTATCTTCTCCAGCAGCTTCCCTACCACTGACGTCAGGCTCACCAGTCTATAATTACCTGGATTATCCCTGCTACCCTTCTTAAACAAGGGGACAACATTAGCAATTCTCCAGTCCTCCGGGACCTCACCCATGTTTAAGGATGCTGCAAAGATATCTGTTAAGACCCCAGGGGCGGCACAGTGGCGCAGTGGTTAGCACCGCAGCCTCACAGCTCCAGGGACCCGGGTTCAATTCTGGGTGCTGCCTGTGTGGAGTTTGCAAGTTCTCCCTGTGACTGCGTGGGTTTCCTCCGGGTGCTCCGGTTTCCTCCCACATGCCAAAGACTTGCAGGTTGATAGGTTAATTGGCCATTATAAATTGCCCCTAGTATAGGTAGGTGGTAGGGAAATATAGGGACAGGTGGGGATGTGGTAGGAATATGGGATTAGTGTAGGATTAGTAGAAATGGGTGGTTGATGGTCGGCACAGACTCGGTGGGCCGAAGGGCCTGTTTCAGTGCTGTATCTCTAAACTAAACTAAAACTAAACTATTTCCTCTCTCGCTTCCCTCAGTAACCTGTGATAGATCCCATCCGGACCTGGGGACTTGTCCACCTTAAAGCCTTTTAGAATACCCAACACTTCCTCCCCCCTTATGCCGACTTGACCGAGAGTAATCAAACATCTGTCCCTAACCTCAACATCCGTCATGTCCCTCTCCTCGGTGAATACCGATGAAAAGTACTCGTTTAGAATCTCACCCATATTCTCTGTCCCCATGCATAACTTTCCTCCTTTGTCCTTGAGTGGGCCAATCCTTTCTCTAGTTACCCTCTTGCTCCTTATATATGAATAAAAGGCTTTGGGATTTTCCTTAACCCTGTTTGCTAAAGATATTTCATGACCCCTTTTAGCCCTCTTAATTCCTCGTTTCAGATTGGTCCTACATTCCCGATATTCTTTCAAAGCTTCGTCTTTCTTCAGCCGCCTAGACCTTATGTATGCTTCTTTTTTCCTCGAGCTAGTTTCACAATCTCACCTGTCATCCATGGTTTCCCAATCTGGCCATTTCTATCCCTCATTTTCACAGGAACATATCCCTAACACTCATCCCTAAAAGCTCTTTTCCAATAAGACTATTAATTATCGCTGTCTCATTACATAATTCTAGCTCTAAAATAGACTTTTCTGTGGTCGCTTCCTCAAAATACTGCTCCAAAAAACCATGCCAAACCCACTCCAGAAACTCGTCCTCCACAGTATTAGTTCTTATTAGGTTTACCCAGTCTGTATAAAGATTGACGTCACCCGTGATTACTTTATTAGCCATGCTATTTGATTCTCTAATCTCCTGATTAATGCCATGTCCCACACTACCACTACTGTTGGATAACCTATAAACAACTCTTACCAATGTTTGCAGCCCCTTGCTGTTTCTAAGCTGCACCCAAACAGATTCTACATTTTGTTCTTCAGACCTGAGATCCTCCCTTACTAATGTACTGATCCCATCCCTTATTATCAGTGCAACAGCAATTCCTATTGCATGCCCTTCGTAAATGTTGAACATGCTTGAATATTCAGTTCCAGCCTTGGTCACCCTGTCGTCACATTTCCCTTATGACAATCAGACCATACCCGATTACCTCTATTTGGGCCTTTAAATCATATGCCCTGTTCCGAATACTGCGTGCATTCAGGTACAGTGCCCTTAACTGTGCCTTCTTCACATTCTTCATTCTGGTTGATGCTCACCTTTGTTTCACCTGCCTTTTAAAGTCACTCTCTACTTTTTTGCCACCTGTTACCAGCTTTACTTCCTTCCAATTTCATAGAAAATTGGATGGGCGCATCAAGGAAGTGAACTTGCAAGGCTATGGGGATTGAGCGGGCTAGTGGGACTGACTGAATTGCTCCAGAGACTGTCGGCATTGTGTCTATGGATCGAATGGACACCTTCTGTGTGGTAAATGATTCTATGACTATCACTGTCTATGAATGTATGTTGGATAGGGCACCCGCTCCACTCTGGAAAGATCCAGATGCATAGAAGTTCAATGAAACTGTGACCTTAACAGCCACTGACAGCTCCGTCTTCACCTTGGTGTGAGGCTCCAGGTTGTGTTGCAGGCGGAGATACAGCTCTGTGACCACCTCTTTAATGAATCAGAGTCACCTCACACCCTGCTCCTGGGTTAGGTTTAGGTAAGAAATGTGCTGTTGGAAAACGCAGGGTGGGTAGGTCAGAGCCCCCTCCTCCTCCCTCTTTGCAGAGCTTCCCCTCTCTGCAGTCCCTGCTCCATTTGTTGGTCATGTTACAGACCCAGAGACACTGTAACTACAGTCCCCATTCCTCGCCTGAGTTAGGTCACCAAATCCTCTGTCCTCTCTTAATGTCTGCAGCAGCTCACAACACAACCTCCAGAAAACCATCCACAACACATCCACTAACTTTACAATGGCAGAAGTAAGTCAAAAGCCCCTCACCTGTAAGTTGGATGCTTGGTACCTTTAAATAACACTAGAGAGGGATTCCTCGTGCTGCTAAATGTATATTCAGCTGAGAGTGACTAACACAGGCAGTCAGTGGAGATGCACAGACAAAGTTTCAAAGACGTACATCAAAGCTGCTGAAATAGCAGTTTGACATGACATTCCACAACTCCTCATGCTACTAGTGCACACATTGTTGACCCGGGATAGAGCACTGCACAGCATGGGACATGGTGCAGGCCATGCTGCAGGCCACGCCGGAAGTGGTTGGAAGCTCAGCTCACACCCTTTTATGGATCCAGGCTTCCAGTGTGGGCAACAGTGGTGCTGTAAGAGCTGGAAATCACCACCAGGAAGAGATAGAGCGGGAAGGAAATTCACTTTCAATGGGGACATGAAAATAGAATTGATGGCAAAAGATTTTCTGGAATATGGGCATGGACAGGGAATAGGACTACTTAGAGGGGTGAGGTCATGGAGAGATTCAAACATAAGAACGGGATTCTTAAAATTAAGGTGCTGTCAGACCGGGAGCCAAAGTAGATCAGTGAGCACAGGGGTGATGGATGATCGGGATTTGGTGTGAGTTAAGATACAGGCAGCAGAGTTCTGGATTGACTGTGGTTTATAGAGGTTTATAACTGGCAGGGTGACCAGGATAGAATTGGAATAGTCAAGTGTGAATTTAACAAAAGCACAGATGAGTTCCGAAGAAGGGTCACTGTCCCGAAACGTTAACTCTGCTTCTCTTTCCACAGATGCTGCCAGACCTGCTGAGTGAATCCAGCATTTCTTGTTTTTGTCACAGATGAGTGTTTGTTCAGCAAATAGACTGAGGCAGAGGTGGGACCAGGTCACATTACAGAGGTTGTAGTCGTCAGGGCTGGTGATGGAACGAACATGGAGATGAACTCAGCTCAGGTATAAATAGAACACAGCGGTTGTAAACTGTCTGGTTCAGCCTCAGACATTATGCAGGGAGGGGAATGTGTTTCACAAACAGGGGATGGAGTTTGTGACCAATGACACTGGCTTCCGTCTTCCCAAAATATACATTACAGAACAGTATTTCAGTGGAACAGATTTTACAGATCTCCTCGCGGTAAATAGAGCCTTATCAGGGGCACAGACAGCAACCAAGATGAGCGATGAAATTACAAGAACGGTAATTAGCAATGGCTTGAGGTAGAGATTCACCAGGAATAACAGCAGCAGCAAGGAGGGCAGAATAAATGGCAAGATCAGTAATGTAGGTAAATGTGGCTTATAGAATTAATAGCTTTATAGAGTGACTTACCTGGGACACCAACAATTGCCAGGATGGGATAGTAAATATATTGAATTATCGCAAGTGCAACTAGTATCCGATACTCTAATCGTAGCCGATTATAATATGTAAAAAGAAAGTAAAGATCCGAGGAGAAACTCCTGTCCATTGTTATAACATTCCAACCTGGTGTTCTCAGATTCTGATCCATTGTTGTAACATTCCAATTTATTGTTCTCAGATTTTGATCTATCTTCTCCCACTCTCTGGAGCCACTGATCCCTGTTAGTGCCGGGGTGGATGCTCCTGCTGACACTATGTGATAACACATTGAAAGGAGTCCCTTATTAATAGAAGAGAAACAACCTCAAGTGACACAACTAGGGTCCATGGAGACTGACATTAATTACAGACACTGAACAAACAGGTTCAGTTAACTCCTTTCAATCCAACACTTTTTTGCCACAATAAACTGCAACATTTACCCAGTCTGAACGGGATGTAGGAGGGTTGCTGAGGGAGGAAAATGTAGAAATAGCAGATGCACTGGCCAGAATCTTCCAATCCTCCTTGGAGATGGGAGTCGTGGCAGTGGACTGCAGGGTTGTAAATGTTACACCTGGATTTTAAAAAGTAGCAATGGAGTAAACTCTGTATTTACTGACCAGTCTTTTTAATATCACTGAGTGGGAAATTTCCAGAGTTCACATCCCAGGACAAAAGTATTCGCTGCTTGAGAATAAAAACAATCGACAGCAAATGGACTGCAGCAAGACAAGTCATGTATGTCTGGTAAACGTCAACAACAACTTATATTTATACAGTGCCTTCAATGTAATAAAACATGACAAGGTGCTTCACAGGAGCATTATAAAGCAAAGAATGACATGTGACACAGCTTGAGATATGAGGCCAGATGCCCAACAGCTTGGTCAAAGGGGAAGGTTTTATGTAGTGTCTTAATCAAGGAACGTGTGGCGGTGAGGCAATGACAGAGGTGTCGTGGTAATGTCACTGAACTAGTAATCCAGAGGTCCAGACTGCCATGATGGCGAGCATGTGTTTACATTTCCTTCAGTAATTTCATCACCCCTTGTGGATGTTTCAGATGCCTCAGGATTGTTATCAGCACAAACAATAGCAGATTTCCTTCCTGGTCACATACATATTTTAAACCACAGGACAATTAAACAATCCAAATCCCTTACATTTCTGACGTCTTACAAACTGCTGCTTGGAGAATTTCTAGTTTATTTGTATTTCAAAACAAAACATACTCTGACATCATTAATCTTTAATAAAACTCTAGAATTAAAATATCTATTCTAATAGTGTCTAATGTCAATTGTTGTAAAAACACATCTGGTTAACTAATGTCCTTTAGGGAAGGAAATCTGCCATCCTAACCTGGTCTGGCCTACATGTGACTCCAGACTCACAGCAATGTGTTTGATTCTGAAATGGCCTAGCAAGCTGCTCAGTAGTGCGAAACGGCTACAAAATCTAAGAAAAGCAATGAAACCGGACAGGCCACCCGGCATCGACCTAGGCACCAGAAACAACAAAGACAAACCCAGCCCTGTCGACCCTGCAAAGTCCTCCTTACAAACATCTGGGGGCTTGAGCCAAAGTTGGGAGCACTGTCCCACAGACAAGTCAAGCAGCAGAAAACATAGTCATACTCACCGAATCATAGCTTACAGACAGTGTCCCTGACAGTGCCATCACCATCCCGGGTATGTCATCTCCCAGCAGCAGGATAGACCCTTGTCTGCAGACCCCATGAAGCTTCATGGCATCAGGTCAAACATGGGCAAGGAAACCTCCTGCTGATTATCACCCATGGCCCTTCCCCAGCTTATGAGTCAGTACTCCTCCATGTTGAACACCAATTGGAAGAAGCACTGTGGGTAACAGGGACACAGAATGATCTCTGGGTGGGGGACTTCAATGTCAATCAGGAAGAATGGCTTGGTAGCACCATTAAAGACCGAGCTGGCAGAGTCCTAAAGGACATAGCTGCTAGACTGTGTCTGCGGCAGGTGGTGAGGGAACTAACAGCAGGGAAAAACCTATTTGACCTCGTCCTCACAAACGTAACGGTCACAGATGCATCTGTCCATGACAGTATTGGTAGGAGTGACCATCGCACAGTCGTTGTGGAGACAAAGTCCCGTCTTCACATTGAAGATACACTCCTTCGTGTTGTTTGGCACTATCACTGTGCCAAATGGGACAGATTTCAAACAGATCCTTGAACTCAAAACTGGGCATCCCTGAGGCGTTGTGGGTCATCAGCAACAGCAAAACTGTACTTAAACACTATCTGTAGCCTCATGACCCGACATATTCCCCACTCTACCATTACCATCAAGCCTGCAGATCAGCCCTGGTTCAATGAAGAGTGCAGGAGGGCATGTCAGGATCAGCACAATGCATACCTCAAAATGAGGTGTCAACCTGGTGAAGCTACAACCAAGGACTATCTGCATGCCAAAATACGTAAGCAGCATGCGATAGACAGAGCAAAGTGATCCTAAACCAACGGATCAGATCTAAGATCTGCAGTCCTGTCACATCCAGCCGGGAATGGTGGTGGACAATTAGGCAACCAATTGGAGGAGGTGGCTCCACAAATATCCCTATCCTCAGTGATGGGAGAGCCCAGCACATCAGTGTTAAAAATAAGGCTGAAGCATTTGCAACAATCATCAGCCAGAAGTCCCGAGTTGATGATCCATCTCAGCCTCCTCCTGCGGTCCCCAGCATCACAGATGCCAGTCTTCAGCCAATCCGATTCACTCCACGTGATATCAAGAAATGAGTGAAGGCACTGGATACTGCAAAGGCTATGGGCCCTGACAACATACTGAAGACATGTGCTCCAGAACTTGCCGCGCCGCTAGCCAAGCTGTTCCAATACAGCTACAAAACTGGCATCTCCCCGGCAATCTGAAAAATTGCCCAAGTGTGTCGGAGAGTCATAGAGTTACACAGCACATTAGCAGGCCCATCCGCCCATCGTGTCTGTGCTGGCCATCCAGCACCCAACTATTCGAATCCAATTTTTCTGGCCCGTAGCCTTGTGTACTATGGCGTTTCAAGTGCTCATCTAAATAGGTTTTAAATGTTGTGAGGCTTCCTGCCTCCACCACGTCTTCAGGCAGTGCGTTCCAGATTCCAACCACCCTCTGGGTGAAAAGAAAATTCTTCAAAACCCCCCTAAACATCCTGGCTCTCAACTGAAATCTATGTCCCTTGGTTCATTACCCCTCCGCTAAGGGAAAAATGTTTCTTCCTATCGAACCTATCCTCACCGATGTCCATCATAATATTGTACACCTCAATCATGTCCTCTCTCAGTCTTCTGTGTTCCAAGGAAAACAACCGTAGCCTTTTCAGTCTTTTTTCATGGCTGAAATTCTCCAACCCAGGCAACATTCGGGTGAATCTCCTCTGCACCCTCTCCAGTGCAATCACATCCTTCCTATAGTGTGGTGACCAGAACTGTACACAGTACTCCAGCTGTGGCCAAATTAGCGTTTTATATATTATGATGATAACCTCCCTGCTCTTATATTCTATGCATTTGCTAATAAAGGCAAGTATCCCATATGCCTTCCTAACCACCTTATCTACCTGTGCTGCTGCCGTCAGTGACCTATGGACCTTCATCGTGTCGCCAGAGTACTAGCCTGGTCCTCTGGATTACTATGCCAGAGACATTACCACGAAGCCAGCACTTCCCCTGGTGTTAACTGTGCCATCAAGCAGCACTTGCTTAGCAATAACTTGCTCACTGGCGCTCCGTTTGGCTTTTGCCAAGGCCACTCAGCTCTTGTTCTCAATACAGCCTTGGTACAAATACGGACAAAAGAGCTGAACTCAAGATGAGAGGTGACAATGACTGCCCTTGACATCAAGGCAGATTTGACCGAGTATGGTATCAAGGAGCCCGAGCAAAACTGGATTCAATAGGAATCAGTGGGAAAACTCTCCGCTGGTTGGAGTCATACCTGACGCAAAGGAAGATGGCTGTGGTTGTTGGAGGTCAATCAGCTCAGCTCTAGGACATCACTGGAGGAGTTCCTCAGGGTTGTGTCCGAGACCCAACCATCTTCAGCTGCTTCATCAATGATCTTCCTTCAATCAAAAGGTCAGAAGTGGGGATGTTCACTGATGATTGCACAATGTTCAGCACCATTCGTGACCTCTCAGATACTGAAGCAAACCTTGTCGAGATGCAGTAATATTTGGACAATATCCAGCTTGGGCTGATAAGTGGCAAGTAACTTTTGTGCCACTCAAGTGCCAGGCAATGGCCATCTCAAACAAGAAAGAATCTAGTCATCTCCCCCTGATGTTCAATGACATTGTCATCACTGAATCCCCACAATCAACATCCTGGAGGGTTACCATTGATTAGAAACTGAACTAGAAACTGAACTGGGGTAACCATATAAATACCGTGGCTACAAGAGCAGGTCAGAGGCTAGTAATCCTGTGGCAAATAACTCACCTCCTGACTCTGCAAAGCCTGTTCACCATCTACAAGGCACAAGTCAGGAGTGTGATGGAATACTCTCCACTTGCCTGGATGGTGCAGCTCCAACAACAGTCAAGAAGCGCAGGACCATCCAGGAAAAAGCAGCAAACATGATTGGCACACCATCTACAACATTCATATGTCCACCACTGACGCACAGTGGCAGCAGTGTGTACCATCTACAAGATGCACTGCAGCAACTCACCAAAGCTCCTGAGACTACACCATCCAAACCCGCGACCTCTACCACCGAGAAGAACAAGAGCAGGGATGCATGGGAACACCACCACCTGCAAGTTCCTATCCAAGTCACACACCATCCTGACATGGAACTACATCGCCATTCCTTCACTGTTGTTTCGTCAGAATCCTGGCACTCCCTTCCTAACGGAATTGTGGGTGTACCTACCTCACATGGACTGCAGTGGTTCAAGAAGTGGGCTCAGCACCACCTTCTCAAGGGCAATTAGGGATGGTCAATAAATGCTGGCCTAGACAGCGACGCCCACATCCCAAGAATGAGCGAATAAAACAAATGCCCTGTGTTTAGATAAAACCCAACAGCTTCAGACACAATCAGTCAACAGTGGGCAGTAGTGGCCGCTGTCTGCAAACACAAAGCTGGATATCTCCGTCCTTGTTGGGACAAAACTGTAGGATTGTGTTTATTTTATGATAGGACTGTTAGAACTTAGTTGTCATATCCTTCAGTATCACGGTTAAAATAGTATTCTATATGTAACATAACCACAACAAATGATGTTAGCTAAACTTCTGGACAAGTCCTGACCTGTTGAGACCTGTTATATAAAAGTCGTTAGACTGCAGATTATCCAAGAGGGACTGTTAGCTTTTTAACTGGTATAAAACAATCCCCGTGTGGCCAGGAAGCTGTGAAATGAGATAAGTACATATCAATGCCATTAAGTGGCCACTGTGGTTGAATAGCCATGGCAGGATGGCACCGGGTCAGATATGACCTTTTGTAAAGGGATTCATAGAGTCAAGGCAGCTGGAATCTGGAGGCCCCTCCCCCGCTCCCCCCCTCCCCACTGAATGACAATGGCAGGGTAGTTAGTTAATGACTGACCAATCAAATGAACAGAAACAGGCTTTTACCTAATATGGAACAGAATCAAGCTGGGAAAGGTGTATCAATTAATAACTTGTAAGACCCCAAAAGTGCACATCATCATCAAGAAGGTGACAGAAGACCGACTTCAATGAAGAGACAAGGTTCCACAGTTAACCGGTGGTTAAGGACCAATGTTCCATTGTAAAGCCAACTGCTGACCACTGCCCTTTTCTCAGTATCACCATGTTCTGCTTATTGTGGAGAACTTCATTAAGTCTGTGAAACTTGTGGAAGCAGCCGTGTACCCACGTGTTTTAAAGCTAGTCTGAGCTGCAAGTTCCTTTTAGATCTGATCTCCCAACGCAGACTGTCATTGCAATTGACCTATGTCTGACAATTCAATTAAGCCAAACCCCAGATCTTACAAGTGGTGCTGAAACCCGGGACTTTGATTGCTATGCAAACCGAGAGTGTTAGAGCAAGTTTCACAAACATAGGAACATTCGTTTGACAAGTGAAAATTCATGCAGGGATAAACTCTTTTGAGGGACGGCAGATTATACTGACCCAGTGATGTCTCTTTAAATACACATTATGTCACAAAAAGACAATGGGAAGAAGGGTCGCTGGGAAACATATGAGGAAGAGTTAAGCACTAAGTGTAATATGGACAGTATACAGTCCCTGTTAGGAGACTGTGTATGGAAGCATGAACACGTTCCTTTTAAAATATAGTGAAGTTTATCCACGCACAGGTCTTGGCTGAACATCGGAAAGGTGAGAAGGCTTTAAATCTGCCTCCATGTGCAGCATCACTCCGTGCACAGTGCGATGAGGAAGTGATACAGTCACAGGTGAGAGAAATAGTCGCTCAAAGTGAACAGAAACAGCAGCAGCAGCAGACACAGCTACAGGATTTACACAATAAGCTAGTGTACATTACTGTCACTATACAACAACAGACATTTAATGCAGTACAGGCTTGTGCAGTTCAGCAGCAGTGAGAGTTAGCAGAGAAACATATTGTTACTGTTACACAGGATAATGTCCAGTGACCCAGAAGTTAGAGGATTCCAGAGGTGCCCTTAGGGAGTTACAGGATTGATCCCACCAGAAGACAGGCCATGCACAGTACAGGTCTACCATTCAGTGACTGTAAACCCAGAGGGGAAAGCAGCACCCAGGCAGCTGTAGCAGCCATCACAAAAAGCAGAGTATCACACAGGTGATACTGAAACGGAGCAGGAGGCCTCGGAGGAGAACAATGATGGAGAGGGATTACCCTTACCAGACTATCCCGTTAAGATTACGCCATTACCGGTCTGTCCCATTAAGTTGATGCCTTTGCCAGTCTGTACCGTTAAGGTGACTCCCCTGTCATTTTGTCCCGTTAAGGTAGCGTCCTTGCCAGTCTGTCTCGTTAAGGTGTTGTCCTTGCCAGTCTGTCCCGTTAAAGTGGTGACAACACAGAATAGAACAGGTTGTTGCTGTCAATCTCACCAAGTCACTAGTGCAGTTGGGATATCAAAGGAAATGAAATGTTTCGGAGCCACAGTGAGGCTGAAACACTGTGTGAGGAAAACAAAAGGAAAAGATGGTGTGTGAGTTAGTTTCTGTTTGTGTATTTGAAGTTTTCAGTGTGATTTCTTTGTCTGTCTCATGCCAGTGTCTATTACGGTCAGTTAACCCTCTCTCGTCTGGTCCTGCATGTTGTCTTAAAGCAGTTGGCTGTTTAACATGTGTGTACAGTTGGATTTTAAATTGGTGTGAGTGGGGAGGATAAAAGTTACTATAACATGGATGTTGGAGTGTTAAATAGCACTTGCTTTGTGCTGGGAAAGAAAGAGAGAGAGGGAGAGAGAGAGAGGTGCGGGGGGAAGAGAAATAGAAAGAGAGAGACCCATCCATGCACGTGGTTGACTCAGACTGAAGTTTACTACAGGTTTAAACATTTTGTTTGGAGTTAGAATGCTTATTTGTGAGAATTCACCTCTGTTTTCAGTTTTAATTCCAGTTGTTTGAAAGACATCTGAAGAACAAACAGATCAAAACCACTGAAGTAATTTATTTCCTTTGTTTTCTTTCTTTTGACTTAAGTTTGAAATTGTTAAGGTAAGTATTGTGAATGGAGAATACAAAGTAAAGTATGGGAAGCTTCCAGCGGCACTTCCCGCTGAAGATTGATACAAATGCTTCAGCCTTATCTTTTACACTGATGTACTGGGTTCCCCCATCATTGAGGATGGGGATATTTGTGGAGCCACCTCCTCCAGTTAGTTGTTCAACTGTCCACCATCATTCATGGCTGGATGTGGCAGGACTGCAGACCTTAGATATAATCCGTTGGTTATGGGATCGCTTAGCTCTGTCTATCACATGCTGCTTACACAGTTTGGCATGCAGGTAGTCCTGTGTTGTCGCTTCACCAGGTTGTCACCTCATTCTGAGGTATGCCTGGTGCTGCTGCTGGCATACCCTCCAGCACTCTCCATTGAACAGTCTGTGAAAGCAGTAGTAATTGTAATTCATTACAGCACTGAAGCAGTCCATTCAACCCGTCAAGTCCATGCCAGCTCTCTGTAGAACAATCCAGTCACAACCATCCCCTGTTCTGTTCCCATATTCCTGCAATTTTATTTCCCTCACGTGTCCATCCAATATCGTTTTGAAATTGATCACTGTCTCTGCTTCCACCATCCCTGTGGGCAGTGATTACCAGGTCATTACCACACGGTACATAATAAAGTTCATCCTCACATTTCCCCTGCATCTCTTACCCAAACCTTATCTCTAGTTCTTGTACCATCAGCTACATGGAACAGAATTTCTTTGTCTACCTTATCTATACCTGCTATAATCTTGTGTACCTCTAATATATCTCCCCTCAATCTCCTTTCCTCCATGCAAAATAACACCAGATTTTCCAGACTAACCTTGTAGGTAAAATCCCCCATCCCTGGAACCTTTCCAGTAAATATCCTCCACACCCACGCAAAGACTTTCACATCCTTCCTAACGTATAGTGACCAGAAATGGACGCAATAGTCTCACCAAAGCATTATAAAGTTTCAGCATAACATCCCTGCTTTTTTTCAGGGTGCTGATCACCAAGCCGAGCTGGTGCAGTGTGAATATGGGTCAACCAGGCCAGGATACTGATCGCCATGCCGAGCTGATACAGTGTGAATATGGGTCAACCAGCCCAGGACAGTGATCACCAAGCCGAGCTGGTGCAGTGTGAATCTGGGTCAACCATTCCACGATACTGATCACCATGCCGAGCTGGTACAGGGCGAATAGGGGTCGACCAGCCCAGGTCAGTCATCACCAAGCCGTGCTGGTGCAGTGTGAATCTGGGTCAACCAGCCCCGGGAACTTCTGCATGCCGAGCTGGTACAGTTTTAATATGCATCTTTCAGCCCAGGACACTGATCACCATGCCGGACTTATACAGTCCAAATTTGGGCCCTCACAGTCAGCCTGGACGTCCATTTGCCGTCTCCTTAAGGGGAAAGTTGGAAGTATTCCAACAGCCATGCTTTCACCACCCTTCTGTCTGCTCTGATTCATGAGACAAGTAATGGAATGTTTCATCATTATTACTATCAAATAGCATTTAATCTCCAATATTCTGCTCAGCGATGATCAGTTTGGGTTCCCCAAGAGCGACAAATCTCCTAATTTCATTACAGCCTTGGTTAAAACATGGACAAAAGAGCTGAACTCCAGAGGTGAAGTGGGAGTGACTGCCTTTGACATCAAGGCAGCATTTGACCGAGTATGGCATCAAGGAACCCCAGCAAAACTGAAGTCAACGGGAATCAGGGTGAAAGATTTCCGCTGGCTGGATTCATACCTCACGCAAAGGAAGATGGTTGTGGTTGTTAGAGGTCTATTATATCAGTCCCGGGACATCACTGCAGGAGTTCCTCAGGGTAGTGTCCTAGGCTCAACCATCTTCAGCTGCTTCATCAATCACTGTCCCTCCATCATAAGGTCAGAAATGGGAGTATTCATCAATGATTAGTACCATTTGTGCCTGCTCAGGTACTGAAGTAGTTCATACCTAAATGCAGCAAGACCTGGACAATATCCAGCCTTGGGCTGATAATTGACATGTAGCATGTGCGCCACACAAGTCAGGAGTTTAATGAAAAATTCTCCACTTACCTGGATGGGTACAGCTCCAACAACACTCAGGAAGTTTTACACCATCGAGGACAAAGCAGCCCGATTGATCAGCACCTCCTCCACCACCTTAAACATTCACTAACATTCAACATAAAAGAGAACCCAGAAATCTTCTAAAAGGAAATGCAATCATTTTCTACAGGCATGTAGATATCAATTAGATAGGACGAGGTGGGACAAAGCATGTATATATGCTTAGAGGCACAGGGCAAGGTTAAAATAGCTAATGATTACTTCATATCGCTGTTGTAACAGGAATCTTACAAAATATCAGTGGAAGCAACAGAGTAGAGGCAATGGATAGAGTAAAAATTCAGAGGGAGGAGGTACTGGAAAGGCTGGCTATGCTTAGAGTAGATGATCCACCTGGTCTGGATGGCTAAAGGAAGTAGGTATGTCGGTAGCAGAAGGGCTTTCCGAAATCTTACATTCTTCTATAGATGGGCGAGGTGACAGAAGATTGGCGAGTGGTAAATGTGACACACTTATACTGGAAAGTGTGTAAGGACCGTCCGAGCACCTACAGGCCATGCTGTTCAATATCAGTGGCCAGGGGTTAGAAACAATAATCAGGGAAACAGTCAACAGGCAGTTCAAGAGTTTGAGGGAGAAAATGATGCATTCACCTCACTCGCCATAGATGGCCTTTGTCACCTAACGGATACATAAATGGACAGCAGACTAGGAGATGTTGAATATGTCACGTGCTCCCATCTGGAAAGATCCGGATATATAGAAGTTCAATGAAACTGTGACCTTAACAGCCACTGACAGCTCCGTCCTCACCCTGGTGTGAGGCTCCAGGTCGTGTTACAGGAGGTGACACAGCTCTCTAACCACTTTCTTCTTGAATCAGAATCACCTCACACACTGCTCCTGGGTTAGGTGCAGGTAGGAAAATTGCTCTCGGAAAACCTGGGATGGGTAGGTCAGAGCCCCCTCTTCCTCCCTCTTTGCAGAGCTTCCCCTCTCTGCAGACTCTGTTCCATTTGTTGGTCATGTTACAGACCCAGGGACACTTTAACTACTGTCCCCATACCTCATCCAGAGTTGGGTCATCCAGATCCTCTGTCCTCCCTGAATATTTGAAGCAGCTCACAATACAACCTCCAGAAAACCATCCACAGCACCTCCACTAATTTTACAAAAGCAGAAGTAAGTCAAAAGCCCCTCACCTGTAAGTTGGATGCCTGGTCTTTTTCAATAAGACTGCGTTTTCTGACAATGCAACCACTAGGTGCTGCAGTACTTGCACATGTACAAATGTAGACTCTTCAACTGGAAAGTCAGAGTCTGAGACGTTCAGGTAGCTGCCAGGATTGAAGATGGCGCTGCTCAATTTGTCACAGGAAATACTTCTGGTTAGATCGTTCCAGCAAACTAAACTTACATTAAGTTGGAAGGAAGTCCAGTAAAATGCTACTGTGCAGTTATATGATACGAACAGTAATCTTCAAGATCCAGTTAATATTCCAATAATCCTATTCAGTACAAGAGGAATTTTATGATTACATTTCCATTGGAAATCGAACAGAGTATAAAATGTGCTACCAGTTTTTTAATGTGATTCGATTAAATGACTGAGCAGGACTGATTTCACCCAAATGCAGCCTCTCGCTCCCGCCCCAAGACCCGCTCTCCTCACATCAGCAATTCGCTTTCTCCCTCTCCCCACAGCCCGCTTTCTCCCCTCAGCCTCTATCTCCAGACCTCACAGCTCTCCCTCACTCCCCTGACAGATTGTTCCCCTCTCCTCAGCACCCACTGTCGGGTCACTCGCTCCCCACTTCACCACCACCCCAGCCAATAACACCAGACCTCACAGCTCTCCCTCACTCCCCTGACAGATTGTTCCCCTCTCCTCAGCACCCACTGTCGGGTCACCCGCTCCCACTTCACCACCACCCCAGCCACTAACACCAGACCTCACAGCTCTCCCTCACTCCCCTGACAGATTGTTCCCCTCTCCTCAGCACCCACTGTCGGGTCACTCGCTCCCCACTTCACCACCACCCCAGCCACTAACACCAGACCTCACAGCTCTCCCTCACTCCCCTGACAGATTGTTCCCCTCTCCTCAGCACCCACTGTCGGGTCACTCGCTCCCCACTTCACCACCACCCCAGCCACTAACACCAGACCTCACAGCTCTCCCTCACTCCCCTGAGAGATTGTTCCCCTCTCCTGAGCACCCACTCTCAGGTCAATCGCTCCCCACTTCATCCCCCACCCCCGCCACCCAGCCACCAGCTCCAGAAATCACAGCTCCCCACGACCCCCCCTGACAGATAGTTGCCCTCCTCTCGCCACCCCCTCTCTGGTCAATTGCTCCCCATTACACCACCCCGCCCAGCCGCTAGCACCAACGAGCACAGCTTCGTGACATAGCGAATTAGCAGCAAGTGGCCGAGAGGAGGGAAGCAGCTCGGCTTGGAGCGAGTGACTGGAGGGCATGGGGGGGAAGTGCGGAGCAAGTGACTGGAGAACAGGGTGGTAAGAAGCGGGGAACAATCGGCCAGAGGAGTGGAGGGGTGGGGAGCGGCGAGGTCCGAAGCGAGTGACTGGAGGGGGAGTGGGGGGAAGCGAGGAGCGAATAACTGGAGGGAGAATGGGGAAAGCGAGTAACAATCGGCCAGGGGAGTGCAGTGGAGAGGACCGGCGAGGTCCGGAGCGAGTTGCTGGTGGGGGAATGTGTGGAAGCAGGGAGCGAGTAACTGGAGGGGGAGTGGGGGTAGTGGAGCACTGTCGGCTAGGGGGGGTAGTGGAGAGGAGCGGCGAGGTCCGGAGCGAGTGGCTGAGGTGCGGGGAGAGCTCCAGCCTCACAATCTCCCATTCAGCCGCAACCTCCAGCCGAGTGGGAGGAGGGGTGATACCCGATGAGGCTGTATTGCACGTGCCTGAAGATGGACCAGGCGTGGATAGTTGATGATGTTGGCGCAGCGCATCGTTATCAGAAATCACATTGTTTAAATAACACTAGAGATGAATCCTCGTGCTGCTGAATGTATTTTCAGCTGAGAGTGACTAACACAGGTGGTCAGTGGACATGCACAAGCCAAGTTTCAAAGACGTGTGACAATGCTGCTGGAACACCCTGATCAGCATGGAACCCCACTGGAAAGAGCCACAAGTGGCTGGCAGTGCATCCCACACCATTTTAAGGCTTTTAGAATTTATAGCCTCAGCCCCAGTGGCTCTAACAAGTCCGAAATTGCATCCACAGAGAGATACAGAAGGAGCAAACATTCACTTTTAAAAGTGAATTGGATGAATTCTCGAAGGGAAACAACATGCACGAATATGGGAAACGGACAGGAAAATTGGACTAACTGGAGAGGTATGGTCAGAGAGGGATCTGAACACAAGAATAAGGATATTGCAATTGTGGTGCTACTAAACCAAGAACCAATATAGGTCAGTGAGCACAGAGTTGGTGGATGATCAGAGTTTGGTGTGAGTTAGGATATGGGCAGCAGAGTTTGTGATGGGCTGGAGTTTATAACTAAGTGTCTTGTCATGGGTAGCATTAGGATAGTCGGGTATGGAATTAACGAAGAGATAGATGGTGGTTTAAGGGGCATATAGGCAGAGAGTCATAGAGTCATAGAGCCGAACAGCATAGAAACAGGCCCTTCGGCCCACCATGTCCATGCTGACCATAATGCCTATCTATACTAATCCCACCTGCCTGCATTAATTCCATATCCCTCTATGCCTTGTTCATTCAAGTACCTGTCCAGATGTCTATTAAATGTTGCTACTGTTCCTGCCTCCACCACCTCCTCAGGCAGCTCATTCCAGATACCCACTATTCTTTGTGTGAATAATTTACCCCTTTGATCCCCTTTAAACCTCCTCCTTCTCACCTTAAATATATGCCCTCTCGTTTTAGTCATCCCTACCATGAGAAACAGTCTCTGGCTATCTACCCTATCTATGCCTCTCATAATTTTATATACCTCTATCGTGTCCCCTCTCAGGCTCCTTCGTTCCAGGGAAAACAGACTAGGCCTATCCAATCTCTCCTTATAACTCAAGCCGTCCAAGCAAGGCAACATCCTTGTGATCTTTTCTGCACCCTCTCTCGCGAAATCACATATTTCCTGTGGAGCGGCGACCAGAACTGCACACAGTACTCCAAATGTGGCCTAACCAACGTTCTGTACAACTATATCATGTGGTCCCAACTCTTGTACTCAGTACCTCGGTCGATGAAGGCAAGCATGCCATATGCCTTCTTAACCACTCTGTCTACCTATGTTGCTAATTTCAGGGAACTATGTACTTTCACCCCAAAGTCTCTCTGCTCCACAACACAGCCCAGGGCCCTGCCATTCACTGTATATGTCCTGCCCTGGTTTAACTTCCCAAAATGCATCACTTCACACTTGTCTGTGTTAAATTCCATTTGCCAATTCTTTGCCCACTTTCCCAGTTGATCTATAGACCCTGCTGCAAACTTAGACAACCTTCTTCATTGTTCACTATACCACCAATTTTGGTGTCATCTGCAAACTTACTACTCATGCCCCCTACATTCACATCCAAGTCATTGATATATATGACAAACAACAGAAGACCCAGCACCGATCCCTGTGGCACACCACTGGACACCAGCCTCCAACCTGAAAAACAACCCTGCACTCCCACTCTCTGCCGCTTATCACCAAGCCATTTTTGTATCCTAAGATAGCGTAAGGCAGAGGAAAAGGATACAGTAGACAGGATTGGTGATGGACAGGATACAGTATTGGAACTCAGTTCAGGGTCAAGGAGATCAGCAAGGAAGTGAACTGTCTGTTTCAGCCTCATATATGTGCCAATTCTTTGGATAGAGAATAGAGTGTATGTTGGGGACTGAAAACAATGGCTTCAATCTCCGCCAATACTTTAATAACAAGGTGAGTAATGCATTGTATGTAATAGCTGGATAGTGAGACTTAACAGGGACGCCAACAGCAACAGAGATGTGACAGTAAATAAAAAGAGCAGTAATACCATTCGCAATGGTTTATAGAGATAACAGCCGGAGAAAGAGATAGACCAAGAACAACAACAGTAGCAAGGAGGGCAGAGTGAATGATAAGATCAGTTATGCAGTTAAACATGGTTTATAGAATGCATAATAACAAGAAATGCTGGAACCACTCAGTAGGTCTGGATTGCATCTGTGGAAAGAGAAGCAGAGTTAACGTTTCAGGTCAGTGGCCCTTCTTCTTGAGTTCTGAAGAAGGGTCAGTGACCTGAAACCTTAACTCTGCCTCTCTTTCCACAGATGCTGCCAGACCTGCTGAATGGTTCCTGCATTTCTTGTTTTTATTGCGGATTTCCAGCATCTGCAGTATTTTGCTTTTATAAGAGAATGAATACTTGGATACAGAGACTTACCAGGGACACCAACGATAGCGTGGATGGGATAGTAAATGCATTGAATCATCTGAAGGGCACAATAGATCCGCCAATCTCCCGTTATCCAATCATGATCTGCAGTAAGCTCGTCAAACCAAAAGGATAAACTCCTGTCCATTGTTAAAACTTTCCAATCTATTGCTCTCAGATTCTGATCTATCTTCTCTCTCTCCCTCTCTCTGGAGCTGCTGATCCCTGTTAGTTTCCGGGTTGATGCTCCCACTGACACCATGGGATAACACATTGAAATTAATCACTTATTAATAGAAGACAGAAACGCTCCAGTTATACTATTAGGGTCCATGGAGATTGACATTCATTGCAGTCTCTGAACAAACAGGTTCAATTAACAGCTTTCAATCTAACACTGTTTGTACCACAATAAAATGGAACATTTACCCAGTCTGGATGGGATGTATGAGGGTTGCTGAGGGAAGGAATGGTGGAAATAGCAGAGACCATGTCCAGAATCTCCAATCCTCCTTTGATATGGGAAAGATGATAGAGACTTGAGGGTTGTAAATGTTCCACCCTTTTTTAAAAAGGAGAGATGGAGAAAACCCTATATTTATTGACCAATCAATCTAACATAACAGGTGGGGAAATGTGCACAGTTCACAACCCAGGACAAAAGTACTGTTTGACAAAAACAAGGTCAATAAATGGCAAGCAGCATCGATATTGTAAGACAAGCCGTGTCTGACAAACATCAACAACAACCTATATTTATGCAGTGCTTTAATATAATACAACATTGGATTGCAAGGTGCTTCACAGGAGCATTATGAAGCAAAGCATGACGCGAGACGCAACAGGAGATATGAAGTAAGCTGACCAACAGCTTGGTTAAAGAGGAAGATTTTAAGTCGTGTCTTAAGGGAGGAAAGTGATGCAGGGAGGCAGAAACAGTGACCCTGTCACTGAACTAGTAATACAGAGACCCAGGCTAATGCTCTGGCTTCAAATCCCAGCAAGGCAGCTGGTGGAAATTAAAATTCAATTAATTAATAATTTTAATCAATTAATAAAAATCTGGAAATGAAAGCTATTCTCAGCAATTGTGTTTGAATTTCTCATCAATTGTTGGAAAAAAACCCACCTGAATCATTAATGTCCTTTAGGGAAGGAGATCTGCCAGCCGTACCTGATCTTGCCTACATATGACTCCAGGTCCACAGCAATGTTGCTGACTCTTAAACTGCCCCGTGAAATGTCCTAGCAAGCCAGTCATTTGTCAAGGACAATTAGGGATGCGAACAAATGCTGTTTTTTCCCCCCAGCGATGCCCACATTGAATGAAAGAATAAAAAAAGAGGTGTCGGGAGGGCATTCCAGAGCTTTGGGTCTAGGCAGCTGAAGACCTGACTGCCAGTGGTGCAATAATGAAATCAAGGATACACAATAGGCCAGGATTAAAGGAGTTCTGAGAGCTTGAAGCGTTGCACGGCTGGTGGAGATTATTGAGACAAGGAGGGGTGAGGACATGAAAGGAGTTGGAAACACGGTTGAGAATTTTGAAATCAAGACATTGCTTGACTGGGAGCTGATGTCGGTCAATGATTGGGGAATGGGGTTTGATGCAAGTCAACACAAGGGCAGCAGAGTTTGGATGACCTCACGTTTACAAAAAGTAGAATGTTTGAGACAAGCCAGGAATGAGTTGACATCTGGAATAGAAAGCTAGTCTCAGTCATGGTGCTATGAAACTATCATCGATTTTCGTGAAACACCATCTTGTTCACTACTGTCCCGACCTGGTCTGATCTGCAATGTGAGTCCAGACCCACAGCAATATGGTTGACTTTGAACAGCCCCTTAAAATCGCCGAGCAAGTCACTAAGCTGTCAAAGGCAATTAAGCATGGACAACAAATGCTGACCTTCCCATGGACACCCATATTCAATCAAAGAATTTTTAAAAAGAACAGTCAAGTCTAAATGTAACGAAGGCATGAATGAGGTTTCATCAGCAGATGAGCTGAGACAGAGATGAAATCAGGCGCTGTCATTGAGGTAGAAATAGGTGGTTGTAGTGATGGTACAGAAATGTGGCTGGAATCTCATTTTTCGTGGTTAAACGTGACACTAAGGTGGCAAACAGACTGTCTGAATCTCAGACTGTTACCAGGGAGAGAGCTGGAATCATTAGCAAGGGAAGAGAGTTGGAGTGGGGAGTGAAAACAATAACTACAGTCTTCCCAATATTTAATTGGAGGAAGTTTCTGCTCATCCAGTACTGAAGTCGGACAAGCAGTCTGATAATTTAACAGCAGTGGAGGATTGGAGAGAGGGAGGTGGTGGTGAGGTAAACTTGATGGAGTTCTTTGATAAAACAATGGAGAGGGTTGATGAGGGTGGAGTGATTGAAGTTATATATATGGACTTTCAAAAGGCGTTTGTTCAAGTGTCATTCAGCAGACAGGTCAGGCAAATGAATGCTATGGAACTAAAGGGACAATGACAGTGTGGATATAACATTGGCTAAGGAACAGCAAACAGAGAGACGTGGTGAAAGGTTGTTGTTCAGACTCGATGGGAGTATACAGTGGTGTTCCCAAGGGCTCCGTATTAGGACCACTGCTCTTTGTGCTCTTGGAAAACCCGGGGAGGGGAGGGCAGAGACCTCTCCTCCTCCCTCTTTACAGAGCTTCCCCTCTCTGCAGCCTCTGCTTCAATTGTTGGTGAGGTTATAGACCCAGAGACACTGTTACTAAAGTCCCCATACCTCGTCCAGAGTTGGGTCACCAAATCCTCTGTCCTCCCTGAATGTCTGCAGCAGCTCACAACACAACCTCCAGAAAACCATCCACAGAACCTCCACTAACTTTACAATAGCAAAAGTAAGTCAAAAGCCCCTCACCTGTAAGTTGGATGCCTGGTCATTTTAAATAACACTAGAGGGGGTTCCTCGTGCTGTGAATGTATGTTCAGCTGAGAGTGATTAACACAGGCGGTCAGTGGCCAGGCACAGACCAAGTTTCAAAGACGTCCATCAAAGCTGCTGGAATGGCTGATTGACACCATATTCAGACCCTCCTCACACTACAGACACACACACGTTCCACCCACACTAGCACCCCGGCCAGCCTGGGTTTCCTGTACAATGTGCTGGATGGTACCAGCAGTGCAGCCCACACCATTGTATGGATCCAAACTTCCACAGCACCAGTGGAGCTTGAGAGATGAAATGTGTGGTCAGGGAGAGAGACAGACGGAAATAAACTCACTTTAAAAAGGGAATTTGAAAAAGACTTTAAGATGAACAAGTTTCAGGAATATTGGAAATGGACAGGGGATTGGGATAATCAGAGGGATGAGGCCATGAAGGGATTTGATCACATGAGTGAGACTATTAAAATTGAGGTGTTACTGGAACAAGAGCCAATGTAGGTCAGTGAGTACAGGGATGTTGGATGAACTTAATTTGGTGTAAATTAGAAGATGGCAGCAGAGTTTTGGATGACCACAAGGTTACAGAGAGTAGGATGTGGTAGACCAGTCCGGACTGTGTTAGAATAGTCAAGTCTCGAGATAACAAAGGCATGGGTGAGGGTTTCAGCAGCAGGTGAGCTGAGCTCTCTCTCTCTCTTTCTCTCTCTCTCTCTCTCTCAATCTCTCACTGCTTCTCTCTCTCTGTCTCCCTCACTTGCTTTGTCCCAACCTCAGAAGCTTATTTATTTCAATCAGGTCTGATTTTAATCTTCTAAACGCCAGCTGATATAAGCCTAGCCTTTCCAGACTTTCATCATAAGACAGACCGCCTATTTCAAGTATCAGTCCACGTAAACCTTCTCTGAGCTTCCTCCAACACATTTGCATCCTTCTTTAAATAAGAAGACCAGTACAGTACATAGGACTCCAGATTTGGTCTCACCAATGCCCTGTATAGCTGAAGCATAACATCCCTACTTTTGCATTCGATTCCTCCTGCAATAAATGATACCATTCTATTAGTTTTCCTAATTACTTGCTGAACTTGCATACTAACCTTATGCAATTCATGCCCGAGGACACCCAGTTCCCCCTTGATCTTTGAGCTCTGCAATCTCTCACCATTCTGAGAATATGCATTATCAAACTTCTTCCTGCCAGAACAGACAGCTTCACTTTTCCCCACATTACACTCAGTTTGCCAGATCTTTGCCTACTCACTTAACCTATCTATATCCACTTGTAGCCCACTTATGTCCTCTTCACAACTTACTTTCCGACCTATCTTTGTGTCGTCAGCAAATTTAGCAACCATACCTTCGGCCACTTCATCCAAATCATTTGTATGCATTGTAAAAAGTTGAAGCCCCAGCATTAATTCCGGTGGTTCATCATCAGCAGCAGCAGAATTGTACTCAACCACAGTCTCTAACCTCATGGCCCAGCATATCCCCCACACTCACATTACCATCAAGCCAGGAGACCAACCTTGGTTCAATGAAGAGTGCAGGAGGGCCTGCCAGGAGCAGCACCAGGCATACCTCAAAATGAGATGTCAAGCTGGTGAAGCTACAACCCAGGACTACTTGCATGTCAAACTGCATAAGCAGCATGCGATAGACAGAGCTAAGCGATCCCATAACCAATGGATCAGATCTAAGCTCTGCAGTCCTGACACATCCAGCCGTGAATGGTGGTGGACAATTAAACAACTACCTGGAGGAGGTGGCTCCACAAATATCCCCATCCTCAATGATGGGGGAGCCCAGCACATCAGTGCGAAAGATAAGGCTGAAGCATTTGCAACAATCTTCAGCCAGAAGTGCCGAGTTGATGATCCATCTCGTCCTCCTCCTGAACTCCCCAGCATCACAGATGCCAGACTTCAGCCAATTTGATTCACTCCACGTGATATAAAGAAACGACTGCAGGCACTGGATACTGCAAAGGCTATGGGCCCTGAAAGTATTCCGGCAATAGTACTGAAGACCTGTGCTCCAGAACTTGCCATGCCTCTAGCCAAGCTGTTCCAGTACAGCTACAACACTGGCATCTACCCTGCAATGTGGAAAATTGCCCAGGTATGTCCTGTACACAAAAAGCAGGACAAGTCCAACCCGGCCAATTACCGTCCCATCAGCCTACTCTCGATCATCAATAAAGTGATGGAAGTTGTCATCAACAGTGCCATCATGCGGCACTTGCTCAGCAATACCTGCTTAGTGACGCTCAGTTTGGGTTCCGCCAGGGCCACTCAGCTCCTGACCTCATTACAGCCTTGGTTCAAACATGGACAAAAGAGCTGAACTCAAGGGGTGAGGTGAGAGTGACTGCCCTTGATAACAAGGCAGCATTTGACCGAGTATGGCATCAAGGAGCCCCAGCAAAACAGAGGTCAATGGGAATCAAGGGGAAAACCCTCCGCTGGCTGGAGTCATACCTAGCACAAAGGAAGATGGTTGTGGTTGTTGGAGGTCAATCATCTGAGCTCCCGGACATCACTGCAGGGGTTCCTCAGGGTAGTGTCCTAGGCCCGACCATCTTCAGCTGCTTCATCTATGACCTTCCTTCAACCATACAGTCAGAAGTGGGGTTGTTCGCTGATGATTGCAAAATGTTCAGCACCATTCGTGACTTCTCAGATACTGAAGCAGTCCGTGTAGAAATGCAGCAAGACCTGGACAATATCCAGGTTTGGGCTGATAAGTGGCAAGTAACATTCGCGCCACACAAGTGCCAAACAATGACCATCTCCAGCAAGAGGGAATCTAATCATCTCCCCTTGACATTCAACGGCATTACGATCTCTGAATCCCCCCACTATCAGCATCTTAGGGGCTACCATTGACCAGAAACTGAACTGGAGTAGCCATCTAAATACCGTGGCTACAAGAGCAGGACAGAGGCTAGGAATCCTGAGGCGAGTAACTCACCTCCTGACTCCCCGAATCCTGTCCACCATCTACAAGGCACAAGTCAGGAGTGTGATGGAAAACTCTCCACTTGCCTGGATGGGTGCAGCTCCAACAACACTCAAGAAGCTCGACACCATCCAGGACAAAGCAGCCCGCTTGATTGGCACCCCATCTACAAACATTCACTCCCTCCACCACCGACGCACAGTGACAGCAGTATGGACCATCTACAAGATGCACTGCAGCAATGCATCAAGGCTCCTTAGACAGCACCTTCCAAACTCGCGGCCTCGACCAACTATGAGGACAAGGGTAGCGAATACATGGGAACAGCACCACCTGCAAGTTCCCCTCCAAGTCACACAACATCCTGACTTGGAACTATATGGCCGTTCCTTCACTGTCGCTGGGTCAAAATGCTGGAACTCCCTTCTTAACAGCACTGTGGGTGTACCTACCCTAGATGGACTGCAGTGGTTCAAGAAGGCAGCTCACCACCACCTTCTCAAGGGCAATTAGGGATGGGCAATAAATGCTGGCCTGGCCAGCGACGCCCACATCCCGTGAATGAATAAAAAATAGTCATTAAATATTGCCAAGCCGAAAATGACCCATTTTGCCTACTCTCTGTTTCCTGTTAGCTAGGCCAATCTTCTATCCGTGCCAATATGTTACCCCCTACACCATTAGCTTTTAGATTCTGCAATGGCCATTGATGTGACACCTTATCAAGTGCCTTCTGGAAATCTAAGTGCGTTACATCCAACGGTTCCCATTTATCCACAGCACATTTTACTTCCTCAAAGAACGTCAGAAAATTAGTGAAACATTAATTCCCTTTCACAAAACAATGTTGACTTTGCCTGATCACCTTGTATTGTTCTCTGTGCCCTGCTATAACGTCTTCAATAGTAGCTTTTAACATCTGTTCCATAGCCATAAAGCCTATCTCACCTGTCACAGTTCGTATGTCGACTATGTCTATTCTGATTTGGTGCAGTATTTGAACTGACACTCCTCAATAAAAGGTGATACTTCGACCTCCTTTTTCTTAATCTGTGACCCTAGATCAGACCTTACAGTGGTGTAGGAGAGGGAACAGAGTTCATGTCAAAGTCCTGCCTCCCTTTTCTATGACCCTGCATAATGGACAGGGACTACTGGGCAGTAATGTGCTCAAAGGTTAGCAGCAGTAATTGATTATCTCTATATTTGTATATTGTAGAACCATAAAACATACCCCTACTCTGGTGTCCAGTGTACCCTCAATATTCATGATGAAAATATCAGAGGAGTGTGAACCAGACACCTCTGATGACCCTGAGGTACAGGCGATTCTCGAGTCGGTGCTGAGTGTATTCACAACCCATAAAAATGACTGTGGAAACATGAGCAGACCGGAAGAGATTGACTGACCATTGCATGATCCATGAAGCAGTATTCTTACCGAGCTGAGATTATATCATATATTCCAGACATCATCAGGTCATTGTTATACCAGGGTGTAGTTCACAAAGACACATTCATTACTAACTGCCCGATTTGACCGGTTAGAAAACCGGATGGCAGCTGGTGACTATTGACCATCGCAAACACAACTCAGTCACCCCTGTGTGAACCCAGTTGTCTGATAGACACCCACCCTACTCTCCCGGATTCCCAGCGGCAGGGCTGTCTTCACCACCCTGGATATCTCAAATGGTTATTGGAGTATCCCAGTAAAACTAGAGAAACAAATTAAATTCACATTCACTTCTGAGGACCAGAGATACCCCTGGACATGTCTGTCACAAGCGGTTCCACAATAACCCCACTATTCTCCACAAACCAATGTCCGGGGCCCTTATGAGCTTTTCGCAGCCTTTCTGCTCGCTGCAATATATCGATGATCTCCTCTTCATCACGACAGACCGTGTCCACACATTTAACCCTTTTACAGGAACTACTGCAGTTACTTTGGGAGCTGGAATAAAAGACCATCCACGTAAGGCCCAGCTGGTGCAAGACCGTGTCACCTTTCTAGGTGTCCAGGTTGGATCATTCAGCATCAGCCCAGACCAACATCAGGTCGAGACCATCCAGTGTCTATCCCTGTCCACCACAAAGACTGCACGGTGTCCTATCCTCAGGCTGGTGGGGTATCAGTGGACCCTCATCCAGTGTCTACCCCTGTCCAGCTCAAAGACTGCCCTGTGTCCTATCCTCAGGCTGCTGGGGTATCAGTGGACCCTTATCCAGTGTCTACCCATGTCCAGCTCAAAGACTGCCCTGTGTCCTTTCCTCAGGATGGTGGGTATCAGTGGACCCTCATCCCTCGATTTGCAGAGACTGTGAGTCCTCTTTATGAACTAAATAATGGTGATGATGACCAGGTTTAATCTGGTTGGGCTGAAGAGAGCACAGAAGTAGTAATACAACTGAAGAAAGCTGTCGCCCAGGCAACGTGTCCTATCTCATCTAACCTTGACAAGACTTTCCACATGGAGGTTGGGGACACAGTGAAAAGTCTGGCTGCTGTCCTATGTAGAGAAAACCAGGAGAAACTACTCCCCATTGTGAATGATCCAGAATGGTGAATGGGTCTGAACTGATTTACTCTGTTTGTGAAGGACATTTGTTAACCACATTCTGGGACATCAAACATTTCACTTACTTCACGGGGTTCAACAGGGTGATACTGCCCAGTCCATTATAAACTTTCCCTGTATAGGAAAGCAGTAGTGATAGTATTCACCTGTCAGAGAGACATGGAGTCATAGTCTTTTCAGCACAGAATGAGGCCATTCGGCCCATCATGTCCATGCCAGCTCTTTGTAGATAAACCCAGTCAGTCTCTAACCCCAGCTCTGTCTCCATATTCCTGCAAGTTTATTTCCCTCAAGTGTCCATCCAATAACCTTTTGAAATCATTCGCCATCTCTGCTTCCACCACCCTCGTAGGCAGTGATTTCCAGGCCATTCCCACTCGCTGTGTAAAAATGTTGTTCCTCACATCCCCCTGTATCTCTTGCCCACAACCTTAACTGTACTCCTTGTACCATTAGCTAATGTGAACATCTTTTCCTGTCTACCTTATCCAAGCATGTCATCATCTTGTATACCTCTATCAAATCTCCCCTCAATCTCCTTTACTACAAGGGAAACAATCCCAGCTTTTCCAGACTAACCTTGCAGCTAAAATCCTCCATCCCTGGAACCATCCTGGTAAATCTCCTCTACACCCTGTCAAGGACCCTCAGATCATTCCTAAAGTGTGGTGAACAGAACTGGATGCAGTACTCCAGTTGGGGTTTAACCAGAGCTTTATAAAGGTTCAGCATAACTTTCCTTCTTCTGTATTCACTACCTCTATTTAAGAAGCCCAAGGTCCCATATGCTTTACTAACGACTCTCTCAATATGTCCTGCCACCTTCAAGCATCTATGTACATGAACCCCATGTCCCTTCGTCCTTGCAGACACTTTAGAACTGTGCCATTAAGTGTATATTGCCTCTCCCTGTTACTGATGATAAAATGCATCACCTCACACTTGTCTGTATTAAATTCAATTTGCCTCCTATCTGTCAATTCTGCTCGCCTATCTGTTTCCCGTTGCAGTTGATTGGTATCAACCTCACTTTTTGCCCCGTCTCCAAGTTTGGTATCATCAGCAAATTTTGAAATGTTGCTTTATATTTCAATATTCAAATCATATATTCATATCAAAAAACAAAAACAGTGGTCCTGGCACTGACCCTTGGGGAACATCACGGTCTAGCTTCCTCCAATCTGCAAAACAATCATTTACTACGACTCACTATTTTCTGTCCTTAAGCCAGTTTTAACTTAATTTTGACAATTACCCTCTTACTCCATGAGCCTCAATTTAACAAGCCTTTTATGTGGAACCATATCAAATGCTTTGTTAAAATCCATATGAATAGCATCCATGGCAGACCCTTCATCAACCTTCTTTGTTACATCATCAAAAATTTAATTAGGGTAGTCAAATACGATCTGCCTTTACTGGAGTGTGTACGAAATGTGTTTCTGGAACAATACGTTGAAGGAACAATTCTCGATCGGGCGATTATAGATTTACTATTATGCAATGTGAAAAGGCTAATGAATAACTTTGCTGTAAAGGAGCCTTTGAGAATTAATGACCATAATCCGGCAGAATCTCACATTAAGTTTGAATGTGATAATTTTGAAACTAGGGTCTTAAATCTGAACAAGGGAAACTATGAAAGTATGAGGGACAAGTTGGCTGTTGTGGATTGGGAAAATACACTAAACAGATTTGACAGTAGACAGGCAATGGCTTGTAGTTAAAAATACTACATGGTCGACAACAGATAGATATTCCTCTGAGGCACAAGCAACCAATGGGAAAGTTGAATCAACTGTGTCTAACAAAAGAATTTAAAGATTGCATTAGATCAAATGAAGTGGTTTATTAGGATGCCAGATAAATCCCCTGGACCAGATGTGCTACATCCCAGAGTGTTGAAGGAGGTGGCTATAGAGATGGTGGATGCTAAGGTGGGTATCTTTCAAAATTCTACAGATTATGGAAGGGTTCCTGAGACTGGAAAGTAGCAAATATAACCCTACTATTTAAGAAGCGTGGGAGAGGGAAAATTGAGTACTACAGACCTGTTAGTTTGACATCACAGTGTCTTAGATTCACAGAATTGTACAGCACATAAATAGGCCTTTCGGACCATTGTGTCCGTGTGGCCATCAGGCACCTTACTAATCTAATCCCATTTCCAGCACTTGTCCAGTAGCCTTGTCTCCTATGGCGTTTCAAGTTCTAATATAAACACTTCTTAAATGTTGTGAGTGTTCCTGTCTCTATCACCTCTTCAGGCAGTGCGTTCCAGATTCCAACTGCCTTCTGAGTGAAAACGTTGTTCCTCAAATCCCCTCTAAACCTCCTACCCCTTACCTTAAATTTATGTCCCCTGGTCATTGACCCTTCTGCTAAGGGATGAAAAGGTTCTTCCTATCCAACCTCATAATTTTGTATACCTCAAGCATCTACCTCCCACCCCCCGCACCCCCCGCCCCCACCGCCCCCACAGCCTTCTCTGCTCTAAGGAAAACAACCCTAGCCTATCCAGTCTCTCTTCGTAGCTGACATTCTCCAGCCCAGGCAACATCCTGGTGAATATTCTCTCCACCCTCTCCAGCGCAATGACATCCTTCCTGTAGTGTGGTGACCAGAACTGGACACAGTACTCCAGCTGTGGTCGAAGTAGGGTTTTATACAGCTTCATCATAACCGACCTTCTCTTGCATTCTATGCCTCAGTTACTGAAGGCAAGTATCCCATATGCCTTCCTAACCACCTTATCTACCTGTGCTGTTGCCTTCAGTGATCTATGGACAAGTACACCAAGGTCCCTCTGACTCTCTGTACTTCCTAGGTTCCTACCATCCATTGTATATTCCCTTGAAATGTTAGTCCTCCCAAAATGCATCACCTCACTGCTCTGTCCGTCAGTCGTAGGGGAAAAAAATTGAATCTACTGTGAAGGGTGTGATAACTGGACACTTAGAAAATAATGGTAAAATTGACAGAGTCAACAAGGATTTATGAAAAGGACATCATATATGACAAACCTTTTGAAGTTTTCGAGGATTTACTTTGAGCATAGATAATGGAGCCAGTTTAAAGCGACTCGAGCGAAGACTTTCCCCACTATGCTGAGCAGCGAGATTCTACGGTAGTTGTTGCAGTCACCGTGGTCACCTTTGTTTTATAGAGGGTGATGATATTGGCATCACACATGTCCTGAGGTACTACTTCCTCATCCCAGCACAGGCAAAGCAGTTCATAAAGTGCTGAGAGTATAGCAGGCTTGGCACTCTTGATTATTTCAGGGGCAATGCCGTCCTTCCCATGGACTTTTCCGTTGGCTAGAGAATTAATGGCATCACTGAGTTCGATTTTGTTGGCTGTACGTCCAGCTCATCCATGACTGGCAGAGGCTGGGCTGCATTGAGTGCGGTCTCAGTGACAACATTCTCCCTGGCCATGTGAGCCGCATCAAAGATGGCAAGTTCCCCAAGGACACATTGTACAGTGAGCTCGCCACTGGTATCAGACCCACTGGCCGTCCATGTCTCCGCTTTAAAGACTTGAAGTCCTGTGACATTGATCACAACTCATGGGAGTCAGTTGCCAGTGATCGCAAGAGCTGGTGGGCAGCCATAAAGGCGGGGCTAAAGTGTGGCGAGTCGAAGAGACTTGGCAGTGGGCAGGAAAAAAGACAGAAGCGCAAGGAGGGAGCCAACTGTGTAACAGCCCCGACAACCAATTTTATCTGCAGCGACTGTGGAAGAGCCTGTCACTCTAATATTGGCCTTTATAGCCACTCCAGGCGCTGCTTCACAAACCACTGACCACCTCCAGGCGCTAACCCATTGTCTCTCGAGACAAAGAGGCCAAAAAAGAAGATAATGGAGAAGCAGTGGATGTAGTTTATTTGGATTTACAGAAGGTTTTTGATAAGGTCACACACAGGAGGTTAGTAAATAAAATTAGAGAACATGGGATTGAGGGGTAATATACTGGTATGGATTGACAATTGGTTAACAGACAGAAAAGAGAGAGTTGGAATAAAGCCGTCATTCTCAGGATAGCAGGCTTTTACTAGTGGGGTACCACAAGGATCTGCACTCGGACCACAGCTGTTCACAATCTATATTGGACGTGGGGCCTAAATGTAATCTTTACAAATTTGCCGATGACACAAAACTAGCTGGGACTGTAAGTTGTCAGGAGGATGCAAGGAAGCTTCAAGAAGATTTGGACAGGCTAAGTGAATGGGCAAGAACATGGTCGATGGAATATAATGTGAATAAGTGTCAAATGATCCACTCTGTTTAAAAAAAAAACAGAAAGACAGAATATTTCTCAAATCGTAAGAGGTTGGGAAGTTCATGAGTAACTAAAAGCTAGTATGCAGGTGCAACAATTAATGAAGAAGGAAAATGGTATGTTGGCCTCCATCACAAGGGGATTTGAGTACAGGCATAAAGATGTATTGATTCAATTGTATACAGACTTGGTGAGACTGCACTTGGAGTTTTGTTTACAGTTCGGTGTCCCTATCAAAAGAAGGGTATACTTCCAGTAGAGGGAGTGCAATGCAGGTTCAGCAGACTAATCCCTGGGATAGCGGTATTGTCGTATGAGGAGAGGTTGAGAAAACTTGGCTTGAACTCTCTTGAGTTTCAAGGAATGAGAGTTGATCCCATACAAAGTTCTTATAGGGCGTTTCTCCTGGCTGGTGAGTCTAGAACCAGTGGACATAATCTCAGAATCAGGGATAGGCAATTTAAGACTGAGATTGAGAAGAATTTCTTCACTCAGAGGGTGTTAAATCTTTGGAATTCACTGCCACAGAGGGTGTTGGAGATCAACACTGAGCATGTTCAAGACTGAAATCAATGGATTTCGGGAGACAACTGACATCAAGGGATACGGGGATAGAGCAGGAAAGTGGCGTTGAGGTACATGATCAACCATGACCTAACTCAATGACAGAGCAGGCTCGGCGGGCTGAATGGTCTACTACTGATCCTATGTTCCCACAAATACGTGCTTTGTATCCTTCATTAACTGAAAACTCTCCGAGTTTCTGTCCATTTCTTCTTTAATTCTTGTTTGTAAAACATTACCCAACACTGATGTGAAACAAACTGGTCTGTAGTTACTAGGACTGTGCTCACAGCCTTATTACAGCAAATTCAAGGTAATTGGCAATGAACCAGAGGCAAAATGAGTAGAATTTTCCTTCACAGCCAAATCTAGAGCCCCCGATTATCTAGAAACATACAGAGTAAGATAAATCAGAAGAAAAAAGCTTATGACATTCACAAACAAATAATACTTTAGATAGCCAAGAGGTGTATAGAAAGTGTCGGGGTGAAGTAAAAAAGGAAATTAGAAAAGCAAAGAGAGGACATGAAAAAAATATTGACACGTTAGATCAAGGAAAACCCAAAAATGTGTTTTCAGTACATTAAGAACAAGAGGATAACTAAGGAAAGGGGAGGGCATGTCAGAGATGTACAAAGTAATTTATGCGTGGATGCAGAAGATGTGGGTAGGGTCCTTAATGAGTTTTATGTCTCTGTCTTCACAAAGGAGAGGGATAATGCAGAAGTTGTAGTTAGAGAGGCGGAGTGTGAAATATTAGATATGATAAGCAAAATGAGAGAGGAAGTACTGGAGGGTCTGACATCATTGAGAGTGAATAAATCACCAGGGCTGGAAGGATTGTATCCCAGCTGTTAAAAGGAGCCAGGGAGGAAATAACACGCTCGTTGGATAATCTTCAAATCCTCACTAGATACAGGAGAGGTACCAGAGCATTGGAGGTCTGTAAACGTTGTACCGTTATTTAAAAAGGGTGCCAGGGATAGGCCAAATAATTATAAGCTTGTCAGTCTGAACTCGCTGGTGGGTATATTATTAGAATCAATTCTGTGGGATAGAATAAGCTGTCACTTAGAAAGGCACAGATTAATCAGAGACAGTCAGCATGGATTTGTTAAGGGGAGGTCTTGTCTTACTAACTTAATTGAGTTTTCTGAGGAAGTAAGGATGATTGATGAGGGTAATGCAATGGAGGTGGTCTACATGGATTTTAGTAAGGCATTTTACAAGGTCCCAGATGGCAGACTGGTCAGTAAAAGGAATGTCCATGGGCTACAGGGGAATGTGGCAGTTTGGATCCAAAATTGGCTCAGTGACAGGTTACAAAGGGTAATAGTCAACACATGTTTTTGTGAGTGAAAAGTTGTTTCCAGTGGCGTTTCACAGGGCTCAGTGCAGGCTCCCTTCCTGTTTGCGGTCTATATTAATGATTTGGACTTAAATGTGGGAGACAGGATTTCGAAATTTGCTGGCGACACACAAATTGGACGTGGAATTGATAGTGAAGAGGTTAGCCTGAGACTCCAGAAAGATATTAATGTTTGGTTGAGTGGACGGAAAAGTGGCAAATGGGATTCAATCCAGAGATGTGTGAGGTAATGTATTTGGAGAGAGAAAACAAAGTGAGGGAGCAGACAAAAATATGGTGATATTGAGAGGGGTAGAAGAGGTGAAACAAAGGATAATTGTTGATGGGTGTTTTAGCGATTTGAGGACTGTTTCCAGTTGCATTCCACAGGGCTCAGTCCTGGGTCCCCTGTTTTTTGCAATACATATTAACGATTTGGATGTAAATGCAGGTGACATGATAAAGACGTTTGCAGACGACACAAAGATTGGCCACGTGGTAGATAGCGAGGAGGATATCTGTCGGCTGCAGGAAGATATTGATAGTCTAGTCAGACGGGCAGAAAAGTGGCAAATCGAATTCAAACCCGGAGAAATGTGAGGTGATTCATTTGGGGAGGTCAAACAAGGCAAAAGAATACACGATTAATGGGAAAATACTGAGAAGTGCAGAGGAAGCGAGCGACCATGGAGTCAATGTCCACAGATCCCGAAAGGAAGCTGGACAGGTCGTTAAGGTGGTTAAGAAGACATATGGAATCTTTTCCTTTATTAGCCGAGGTATAGAGTACAAGAGCAGGGAGGTTATGCTGGAACGGTATAAATCATTGGTTTTGCCTCAACTTGAGTACTGTGTGCAGTTCTGCTCACCTCATTACAGAAAGGATGTAATTGCACGAGAGAGGGTACAGAGGAGATTTACGAGGATGTTGCCAGGACTGGAGAAATGCAGCTATGAGGATAGATTGGAAAGGCTGTGGTTGTTCTCCTTGGAACAGAGAAGGCTGAGGGGAGATCTGATTGAAATGTACAAGATTGTGAGGGGCCTGGATAGAGTGGAGGTGAAGGGTCTATTCACCTTAGCAGAGAGATCAGTGAGGAGGGAGCATAGACTTAATGTGATTGGTAGAAATAATAAAGGGGAAATGAGAGAAGACATTTTTACCCAGTGGTTGCTGTAGGTCTTGGAACACACTGCCTGAAAGTGTAGCAGAGGCAGAAACCCTCAAACCATTCAAAGGCAGTCTGGATATGCACCTCAGGTACAATAATCTGCAGGGATACGGAACAAATGCTGCAAAGTGGGATTAGATTGAACTGTTCGATTTTTCAGCGAGCACAAGCAGAGGGGCTGAATGGCCTCCTTCTTGCCGTAGGTTTTCTATGGTTCTATTACCCATCAGCCAGCCCAGGCTGCTGCTGCCCATGTCGAGGTGTTGCAGTCTGAATCCGAGCCCTCAAACCCCAGAGCTGCTCGAGGACGTCCTGCAAGGTCATCTGCAGTCTCCTCAGTGAAAGTCAACAACTTTCCACCAGCCATGCTGCAGTCACTGGGGAAACACTGTGTAGGAGCACTAGGCAGGTTGAGGGCATCCATAAGTCAGGGACTAAGGAAATAAACAAGGGTGAATAGTTCAGTATTGTTTGTACAATTGGATGTGTTGTTGGATAAAGATGTTAATGAAAATGTTTTGGTGGTGTTTTTTTCACAGGATAATTACCAAGGGGACACTGTGATGGGGCGTCTCAGATGAATGTAATGGTGGAGAATGGGCATCCATGTTGGGAAAGGGAGGTTGTCCTTTGGGAACCGTAATTATAGCTGGGATTCCCCGACAGCCTATCCAGGTCGAAGGCATCCAGGAAATATCCTCTCTGCCTCCTCCTCCTCGTGAGGTGGCCTCCGGATTCCTGCTGCCAATGCCTGTGTCCTCATGATGGTGATGATATGAAGGGTGCAGCAGAACACCATGAACTTGGACACCTGCTCCAGTGTGTACTGGAGGGCTCCCCCCGAGCTGTTCAGACATCACAAGCATTGTTTCATTACACTGATGGTCTGTTCCACCATGTTCCTGGTGACTCCATTGCTCACGTTATATTCGGGTGATTTTCATGTGGATGATTTGTAGTTGGGGTGTGGGAGGAGGAGAGTGTGTGGTGTTTAGAGGTAATGAGCCATTGATGGAGGAGGTAGCCTTCTCCTCTCAGGAGCCATGAAGATCCGATGACAGTGGCAATGGCCGACTGTTTCAGATTGAAGGTATGGTGGCTGCTGCCTGGAAAGAAGGCATTCATCAACAGGATATACTGGGCATGGTCACACACTATCTGTACATTAATAAGAATAAAATATTCTTTAACAAAGGAGCAGAAGTGGGCCATTCGGCCCCCAGGAGAGCTGCACTATTTAATAAGATCATCCCTGGTAGATGGTATTCTTAACTATATTTTCCTGCCTGCTCTGAGTAGCCACAGACTCTCTTGTCAATCAATGGAGTTTTTTTCAGTTCCTGTACATCTCCCCATTGATATGGGGACCCTGCTGAATCACCTACGCCATCAGGAATCCCACCATCCCGACAAAGCCAGGGGATTTCTCATCCTGGTTCTCCCTGCTGAGGGATAAAGTTATGTACTCACCTCACTCGACATAGGTGACCTCCGTCACCCAGCATCAATGGACAACATAGAGAGAGATAATGGATACGTTACCCGCTTGTGCCTGGAAAAATCCAGATACGTAGAAGTTCAATGAAACTGTGACCTTAACAGCTACTGAAGGCTCCGTCCGAACGCTGGTGTGAGGCTCCAGGTCATGTTACAGCAGGTGACACAGCTCTGTGACCACCTCCTTATTGAATCAAAGTCACCTCACACACTGCTCCTGGGTTAGGTGTAGGTAGGAAAGTGCTCTTGGGAAACCCGGGGTGAGTAGGGCAGAGCCCCCTACTCCTCCCTCTTTACAGAGCTTCCCCTCTCTGCAGCCTCTGTTCCATCTGCTGGTCATGTTACAGAGCCAGAGACACTGTAACTACAGTCCCCATACCTCGTCCAGATGTGGGTCACCAAATCCTCTGCCCTCCCTGAGTCTCTGCAGCAGCTCACAACACAACCTCCAGAAAACCATCCACAGAACCTCCACTAACTTTACAATAGCAGAAGTAAGTCAAAATCCCCTCACCTGTAAGTTGGATGCCTGGTCCTTTTAAATAACACTAGAGGGGGTTCCTCGTGCTGCTGAATGTATGTTCAGCTGAGAGAGACTAACACAGGTGGTCAGTGGCCATGCACAGACCAAGTTTCATAGGCGTGAATCAAAGCTGCCCAACGCCCTGTCCAGCATGGAGCACATCACGGGGCATGGCAGAAGTGGCTAGCGGTGCATCTCACATCATTTTATTGTTTCTGGGTTTGTTGCACCGACATCTCTACAGAGCCCAAACGACAGCCAGGGAACAATACAGAGGGGAAATATTTCACTTTAAATAGAGAATTGAATAAATGCTTAAAGGTGAATACGTTGTAGGAATATGTGAAATAAGGAGGTGAATGGGACTAATTGGAGGGGTGAGGCCATAGAGGGATTCAAACACAAGAATGAGAATATTAAAATTAAGGTGCTGCCAGAGCGGGAGCCAATGTAGATCAGTGAGCACAGGGGTGATGGGTGTTCGAGGTTTGGTGTGAGTTAGGATACAGGCAGCATATTTCTGGTTGGGATGCAGTTTATGAAGGTTTTTGACTGGGAGGGTGGAAAGGGAAGCATTGGGAGTCAAATTTAACAAAGTTATGAATGAGGGTTTATGCAGCATGTGAGCTTAGACAGAGCTGGAACCAGGTGATATTAGGGAGCTGGTAGGTTAAAGGATTGGGACTGGAGAGGATATGGTGTTGAAACTCAGCTGAGGGTTAAAAGGATCGCCGAGGTTGTAAACAGCCTGGTTCACCCTCAGACACTGACCTTGCTGGCGGATGGAGTCAGTAGATAGGAAATGATGTTTGTGATGGGGTTCAAAGACACTGACTTTAGTCTACATGAAACTTTAATGAGAAGAACAGTATATCAGTGAAATGTGGTTTATTGATATAATGAATCAAGGATTACAGATCTCATAACTATACGTAGGGATCTACCAGGAAACCAACAGCAGCAAAGATGACAGAGTACATTGCAAGAGTATATTACAAAAATAGTATTACTGTTAACAATGGCTTGTAGATTTAGCAGCCAGATGCAGAGACTTAAAAGGAATAACAGTAGCAGCAAGTAAGCACTGTAAATGAGGAGAACAGTAATGTGTTCCAACATTTGTTCAACAATTTGTTGAATTAATAACTGGATAGAGAAACTTACCAGGGACACCAGCAACAGCGAGGATAGGATAGTAAATGTGTTGAATAAAAAGAAGTGCGTAATAGATCCGCCGATTTAACGATAGCCAATCATAGTTAGTATAAAGATAATCAAGCTCCCAGGAAAAACTCCTTCTCATTGTCGTAACATTCCAATCTATGGTTCTCAGATTCTGACCCATTGTTGTAACATTCCAATCTATTCTTCTCAGATTCTGACCCATGGTTGTAACATTTGAGTCTATTGTTCTCAGATTCTGATTTATCCTCTCCCTCTATCTGGAGCCGCTGATCCCTGTTAGTGCCAGGGGTGATGCTCCAGCCAACCCACTGAATATAACACATTGAAAGGAGTCTCTTATTAAGAAGAAGGAAACCCTCCAGTGATACAATCAGAGTCCATGGAGACTGACATTAATTACAGTCACTGAACAAACAGGTTCAGTTAACCCCTTTCAATCCAACATTTTCTGTACCGCAATAAACATTTATCCGGTCTGGACGGGATGTTTGAGGGTTGCTGCGGGAAGAAATGTTGGAAGTAGCGGAGCCACTGGCCAGAATCATCCAATCCTCCTTGGATATCGGAGTGATGACAGAGGACTGGAGGTTTTCAAAATTCTACACCCTGTTCCAAACAGTAGTGATAGGCTACACACTGGAACTACTGACCCATCAGTCTCACCTCACTGAAATGTTGGGGAAACTTTTAGAGTCTCTAATCTGGGACAAGATAATTGTGGTTTGAATAGCATGAGTTCATAAATGACAAGAAGGTCCACCAGATATGTTAGTGGCAAATCATGTCTGACTATCTTGATCAAATTCTTTGATGAAGTAATGGAGAGTGTTGCTGCGGATAGCGTAGTTGCTACTTTGTATATGAACAATCAAAAGTTGTGGAATCAAATGCCATTTAATAGATTTGTTAGGAAGTCTGAACCTCATGGATTCAAGAGGCAGTGACAGTGTGGATATGACATTGGCTAAGGGATAGAATACAGAGGGAATTGGTGATCTATTGTTGCTCAGACAGTGGAGGGGATTATACAGTGATGGTCCCCAATGGTCAGTATTCAGGCCATTGCTCTTTTATAAAACATACATAATCATATATCTGTGTACTGTGTTTGTGTGTAACATTTACTTATCTATAAAAGGCATAATTTCAATGTTCTCAGGTGACAGAAACTCGGAAATGTAAAAAAATAAGGATGATATCAGAGGGATTCAGGGAGAGAGATGACATGAGGTAATGAGGCAGATGAAATTTAGTGCAGACATGGGCGAAGGGAGGAAGAATGAGGTGAGGCAATGTAAATGAAATGGGGCAATTTTAAATTGGTTGCATGAACAGATGTCTTTGAATGTAGCAGGACAAGTTGATAAAATTATTAAAAACACATCCGGGATATCGAACTTTATAAAAAGAGGCATAACGTGCAAAAGTAAGGAAGCTAACTAAAACTTTAAAAATCACTGGTTAGGTCTCAGCTGAGGAATTGAGTGCAATTCTGAGCATTACTTATTAGAAAGGATGTCAGAATCTTGGAGAAGGTGCAGAGGAGATTTACTGGAATGGTCCAGGAATGAGGAAGTTCAGGTACATGTGGAGACGACAGAAACAGGAATTTGAGCAGATCAGGTAAAGGGGAAATTTAATAGAGCAGATCACAATTATGTGCAGTTTTGACAGAGTAAGATAAACTGTTTCCTTTGGGAAAAGGACCAATAACAATACTCAAAATACTTGGCAAAAGATGCAGAGGTGGCATAAGGAAAACATTTTTATACAGTGAGTTGCTTTAGTCTGGAATACACGGTCTGAAGTTGTGCTGGAAGCAGATTCAAGAGCAAGTTTCAAAAGGGAACTGGATAAATGCTGCAGAGGGGGATTTGCAGGACTTTGGGAAAAGAGGAGGAAAGAGGGGTAAAATAAAAAGCTCTTTCAAAGATGGCACAGGCACGATGGGCCAATGGACTGCTTCCATGCTTTGTGATTCTCCGATTCTATGGTAACAGAATCCATTGAGTCCTTATTCCGTGTGTACAATTGATGTCCAGCAGTTCTTGAGCCAGCGGCTCATTGTTACTTGTATCCTCACACAGATAACAGAAGAAAGGCAAACACAAGGTGCAGGTGAGGTGAATTGTGTTGACAATTTACTTATTGATTTATGACGTCTCTCTCTTTGATCACTTCAATCAGTCAGTTACAAACACATTGATTTTGTTCCTATTTTATTTCCTGTCTATTTGTTCCCAGGATATGGGTGATACTGACAAGGTCGGCATTACTTCCCCATCCCTGGTTACCATGAGAAAATGATAGGCCTTCATCCTGAACCACTGCAGTCCATGTGGTGAAGGTGTTCCCACAATACTGTTACATAAAGGATTTCAGGCTATCAACCCAGTGATGATGAAGGGACGGTGATATCTATCCAAGTCTAGATGGTCTGTGCCTCGGAGGACGGGAATATGGTGGTGATGGTGTCAGAGTCCGAGCTGAATTCTACCCCCTCCCCTCTGTCTTTTGTCCCTTGACTGCAAACTGTAATTGTTATCTTTAGAGCAGGAATGTTAAATGGAGATTGAATAGAGATATGCAAAATCTTGAACAATATTTGATGGAGCAAAGACAGAGAGCTTGGTTTCACTGGAAGTACTGTCAGTAACCAGAGGACACATTTTTAAGGTGATGAGCCAACAAAAATGCATTGATTTACTATAAACCGGAATTCACAGCCTGAAAGAGTGGTGAAGCAGATTCAATAATAAATTTAAAAAAGAGAATTGATTCAATAGTATCAGGGGAGATTTTCAGCGAAGTGGTAATTGTGTAGAGGAGAGGGACAAATTGGATTTCTCCTTCAAACAGCATGCACAGACACGATGGGCCAAATAGCCTCCTCAGTGCTGTATGATTCTTTGAGTCTGTGGAAACAGAAACCATTGAAACCTTACCTGATTTGTCCAACAGACGGTCAACAATTTTAAGCAGAGGCTGATCATTACTTGTACTTTGATATGGTTCAGGAAAACATCATGTTGGATTAACACAGATGAGGGAGAGAATTAGTCCTTTCCTGCTCTGGTTGTTTGGTCAGTACCACACTGTGTGGAAGTAACACTGATCAGGGATAGACCATCAGCAATTTAAAGCAGAGGCTGATCGTTACTTGCACTTGGAACACACCTTGTTGGATTAACACAGGCGAGGGAGAGAGATGGAAATCTCCTGCTCTGTGTGTGGGGGTCATTAACACAACTTGTTGGATTCGCACAGGCCAGGGAGAGAAATAGAAATGTCTTGCTCTGTGTGTGTATATGGGGGTCAGTACCACACTATGTGGGAATGACACAGATCAGGGATAGAATGGTCATTTCCTCTCTTTGTGTGTCTGTGGAAGTCATTACCACTCCGGGTGGGAGTGACACAGATCAGGGATAGAATTGGTCCTTTCCTGCTCTCTGTGTGGGTCAGCAACACACCGGGTGGGATTAACACAGGCCGGGGATAGAATTGGGTCTTTCCTGCACTCTGTGCCTGGGTCAGTACCACTTCGGGTGTGATTAACACAGGCCGGGGATAGAATTGGGTCGTTCCTGCACTCTGTGTGGGTCAGTATCACACCGGATGAGATTAAAACAGGCTGGGAGAGAATTGGGTCCATCCTGCTCTCTGTGTGGGTCAGTACCACACCGGGTGGGTTTAACACAGACCAGGAATAGAATTGGGCACATCCTGCTCTCTGTGTGTTTCAGTACCAAACCGGGTGGGAGTAACACATGCAGGGGATAGAATTGGGTATATCCTGCTCTCTGTGTGGGTCAGTACCACACCGGGTGGGATTAACACAGGCCGGGGATAGAATAGGGGCTTTCATGCTCTCTGTGTGGGTCAGTACCACACCGGGTGGGAACAAAACAGGCTGGGGGGAGAATTGGGTCTTTCCTGCTCTCTGTGTAGGTCAGTACCACACCGGGTGGGAACAAAACAGGCTGGGGATAGAATTGGGTCTTTCCTGCTCTCTGTGTAGGTCAGTACCACACCAGGTGGGATTAACACAGGCCGGGGATAGAATTGGGTCTTTCCTGATTTCTGTGTGGGTGAGTACCACACTGGGAAGGATTAACACAGGCCGGGGATAGAATTGGGTCTTTTCTGCTCTCTGTGCCTGGGTCAGTGCCACACCAGGTGCGATTAACACAGGCCGGAGATAGAATTTGGCATTTCCTGCTCTCTGTATGGGTCAGTACCACACCGGCTGGGATTAACACAGGCTGGGATAGAATTGGGTCTTTCCTGCTCTCTGTGTGGGTCAGTACCACTTCGGATGTGATTAGCACAGGCCGTGGATAGAATTGGGTCTTTCCTACTCCCTATGTGGGTCAGTACCACACCGGGTGGGATTAACACAGGCCATGGATAGAATTGGGTCTTTTCTGCTCTCTGCGTGGGTCAGAACCACACCGGGTGGGATAAAACAGGCGGGGGACAGAATTGGGTCCATCCTGCTCTCTGTGTGTGTCAGTACCACACCGGGTGTGAATTACACAGGCAGGGGATAGAATTATGTCTTTCCTGCCCTCTGTGCTTGGGTCAGTACCACACCGGGTTGTATTAACACAGGCCGGGGATAGAATTGGGTCTTTCCTGCTCTCTGTGTGGGTCAGTACCACACCGGGTGGGATTAATACAGGTAGGGATAGAATTGGGTCTTTCCTGCTCTCTGTGTGTGTCAGTACTACACCGGGGGGGATTAACACAGGCCGGGATAGAATTGGGTCTTTTCTGCTCTCTGTGTGGTTCAGCATCACACCGGGTGGGATTAACACAGGCCGTGGATAGAATTGGGTCTTTCCTGGTCTCTGTGTGGAACAGTACCACACCGGGTGGGATTAACACAGGCTGGGGATAGAATTGGGTACATCCTGCTCTCTGTGTGCGTCAGTACCACACCGGGTGGAATTGACACAGGCTGGGATAGAATTGGGTCCATCCTGTTCTCTGTGTGGGTCAGTGCCACACCGGGTGGAATTAACACAGCCTGGGGAAAGAATTGAATCTTTCCTGCTCTCTGTGTGGGTCAGTGCCACACCGGGTGGGATTAACACAGGCCGGGGATAGAATTGGGTCTTTCCTGATCTCTGTGCAGTTCAGCATCACACCGGGTGGGATTAACACAGGCCGTGGATAGAATTGGGTCTTTCCTGGTCTCTGTGTGGAACAGTACCACACCGGGTGGGATTAACACAGGCTGGGGATAGAATTGGGTACATCCTGCTCTCTGTGTGCGTCAGTACCACACCGGGTGGAATTGACACAGGCTGGGATAGAATTGGGTCCATCCTGTTCTCTGTGTGGGTCAGTGCCACACCGGGTGGAATTAACACAGCCTGGGGAAAGAATTGAATCTTTCCTGCTCTCTGTGTGGGTCAGTGCCACACCGGGTGGGATTAACACAGGCCGGGGATAGAATTGGGTCTTTTCTGCTCTCTGTGTGGTTCAGCATCACACCGGGTGGAATTAACACAGCCTGGGGAAAGAATTGAATCTTTCCTGCTCTCTGTGTGGGTCAGTGCCACACCGGGGGGGATTAACACAGGCCGGGATAGAATTGGGTCTTTTCTGCTCTCTGTGTGGTTCAGCATCACACCGGGTGGGATTAACACAGGCCGTGGATAGAATTGGGTCTTTCCTGGTCTCTGTGTGGAACAGTACCACACCGGGTGGGATTAACACAGGCTGGGGATAGAATTGGGTACATCCTGCTCTCTGTGTGCGTCAGTACCACACCGGGTGGAATTGACACAGGCTGGGATAGAATTGGGTACATCCTGCTCTCTGTGTGGTTCAGCATCACACCGGGTGGGATTAACACAGGCCGTGGATAGAATTGGGTCTTTCCTGGTCTCTGTGTGGAACAGTACCACACCGGGTGGGATTAACACAGGCTGGGGATAGAATTGGGTACATCCTGCTCTCTGTGTGCGTCAGTACCACACCGGGTGGAATTGACACAGGCTGGGATAGAATTGGGTCCATCCTGTTCTCTGTGTGGGTCAGTGCCACACCGGGTGGAATTAACACAGCCTGGGGAAAGAATTGAATCTTTCCTGCTCTCTGTGTGGGTCAGTGCCACACCGGGTGGGATTAACACAGGCCGGGGATAGAATTGGGTCTTTCCTGATCTCTGTGCAGTTCAGCATCACACCGGGTGGGATTAACACAGGCCGTGGATAGAATTGGGTCTTTCCTGGTCTCTGTGTGGAACAGTACCACACCGGGTGGGATTAACACAGGCTGGGGATAGAATTGGGTACATCCTGCTCTCTGTGTGCGTCAGTACCACACCGGGTGGAATTGACACAGGCTGGGATAGAATTGGGTCCATCCTGTTCTCTGTGTGGGTCAGTGCCACACCGGGTGGAATTAACACAGCCTGGGGAAAGAATTGAATCTTTCCTGCTCTCTGTGTGGGTCAGTGCCACACCGGGTGGGATTAACACAGGCCGGGGATAGAATTGGGTCTTTCCTGATCTCTGTGTAGTTCTGTACCACACCGGGAGGGATTAACAGACTGGGGATGGAATTGAATCTTTTCTGATTTTTGTGTGGGTCAGTACCACACCGGGTGGGATTAACACAGGCTGGGGATAGAATTGTGTCTTTCCTGCTCACTGTGTGGTTCAGTACCACACCGGGAGGGATTAACACAGGCTGGGGTAAGAATTGAATCTTTCCTGCTCTCGGTGTGGGTCAGTGCCACACCGGGTGGGATTAACACAGGCCGGGGATAGAATTGGGTCTTTCCTGATCTCTGTGCGGGTCAGTACCACTCCGGATGGGATTAACACAGGCCGGGGATAGATTTGGTTCTCTTCTGCTCTCTGTGTGGTTCAGTACCACACCGGGTGGGAATTACAAAGGCAGGGGATAGAATTATGTCTTTTCTGCCCTCTGTGCTTGGGTCAGTACCACACCGGGTGGGATTAACACAGGTAGGGATAGAATTGGGTCTTTCCTGCTCTCTGTGTCGGTCAGTGCCACACCGGGTGGGATTAACACAGGCTGGGGATAGAATTGGGTCTTTCCTGCTCTCTGTGTGGGTCTTTACCACACCGGGTGGGATTAAGACAGGCTGGGGATAGAATTGCATCTTTCTTGCTCTCTGTGTGTGTCTGTACCAAACCGGCTAGCATTAACACAGTCCAAGGACAGAATTGGGTCTATCCTGCTGTCTCTGTGGGTCAGTACCACACCTGGAGGGATTAACACAGGCCGGGGATAGAATTGGGTCTTTCCTGCTCTCTGTGTGGGTCAGTACCACACCGGGTGGGAATAACACAGGCTGGGGATAGAATTGAATCTTTCCTGATTTCTGTGTGGTTCAGTACCACACCGGGTGGGATTAACACAGGCCGGGGACAGAATTGGGTCTTTCCTGCTCTCTGTGTGGGTCAGTACCACACCGGGTGGGAATAACACAGGCGGGGGATAGAATTGAATCTTTCCTGATTTCTGTGTGGTTCAGTACCACACCGGGTGGGAATAACACAGAGCGGGGATAGAATTGGGTCTTTCCTGCTCACTGTGTGGTTCAGTTCCACACCGGGTGGGATTAACACAGGCTGGGATAGAATTGGGTCTTTCCTGCTCTCTGTGTGGGTCAGTTCCACACCGGGTGGGATTAACACAGAGCGGGGATAGAATTGGGTCTTTCCTGCTCTCTGCGTGGGTCATTAGCACGCCGGGTGGGAATAACACAGGCCGGGGATAGAATTGGGTCTTTCCCGCTCTCTGTGAGGGTCAGTACCACACCGGGTGGGATTAACACAGAGCGGGGATAGAATTGGGTCTTTCCTGCTCACTGTGTGGTTCAGTTCCACACCGGGTGGGATTAACACAGAGCGGGGATAGAATTGGGTCTTTCCTGCTCTCTGCGTGGGTCATTAGCACGCCGGGTGGGAATAACACAGGCCGGGGATAGAATTGAATCTTTCCTGCTCTCTGTGTGGTTCAGTACCACACCGGGTGGGATTAACACAGACTGGGGATAGAATTGGGTCTTTCCTGCTCTCTGTGTAGTTCTGTACCACACCGGGTGGGATTAACAGACTGGGGATGGAATTGAATCTTTTCTGATTTTTGTGTGGGTCAGTACCACACCGGGTGGGATTAACAACGGCCGGGGATAGAATTGGTCTTTCCTGCTCTCTGTGTGGTTCAGTACCACACTGGGTGGAATTAACAAAGACCGGGGATAGAATTGAATCTTTCCTGATTTTTGTGTGGGTCAGTACCACACCGGGTGGGATTAACAACGGCCAGGGATAGAATTGGGCCCATCCTGCTCTCTGCATCGGTCAGTACCACACCGGCGGGGATTAACACAGGCCGGGAACAGAATTGGGTCTTTTCTGCTCTATGTGTAGGTCAGTACCACACCGGCGGGGATTAACACAGACTGGGGATAGAATTGAATCTTTCCTGATTTCTGTGTGGGTCAGTACCACACCAGGTGGGATTAACACTGCCTGGGAATAGAACTGAATCATTCCTGATTTGTGAGTGGGTCAGTACCACACCGGCTGGGAATAACACAGGCTGGGGAAAGCATTGGGTCTTTGCTGCTCTCTGTGTGGGTCAGTACAACACCGGGTGGGATTAACACAGAACGGGGATAGAATTGGGTCTTTCCTGCTCTCTGTGTGGGTCAGTACCACACCGGGTGGGATTAACACAGACCGGGGATAGAATTGAATCTTTCCTGATTTTTGTGTGTGTCAGTACCACACCGGGTGGGATTCACACAGGCTGGGGACACAATTGGGTCTTTGCTGCTCTCTGTGTCGGTCAGTACGACACTGGGTGGGATTAACATAGGCCGGGGATAGAATTGGGTCTTTCCTGCTCTATGTGTGGGTCAGTACTTAACCGGGTGGGATTAACACGTTCCTGGGATAGAATTGGGTGTTTCCTGCTCTCGGTGTGGGTCAGTTCCACACCGGGTGGAATTAACACAGGCCGGTGATAGAATTGAATCTTTCCTGCTCTATGTGTGGGTCAGTAATTAACCAGGTGGGAATAACACATTCCTGGGATAGAATTGGGTCCTTCCTGCTCTCGGTGTGGGTCAGTTCCACACCGGGTGGGATTAACACAGGCTGGGGACAGAATTGGGTCTTTGCTGCTCTCGGTGTGGGTCAGTAGCAAACCGGGTGGGATTAAGACAGGCTGGGGACAGAATTGGGTCTTTCCTGCTCTCTGTGTGGGTCAGTACCAAACCGGGTGGGATTAACACAGGCCGGGGATAGAATTGCGTCTTTCTTGCTCTCTGTGTGGGTCTGTACCAAACCGGCTGGCATTAACACAGTCCAAGGACAGAATTGGGTCTATCCTGCTGTCTGTGTGGGACAGCACCACACCGGGTGGGAATAACAGAGGCGGGGGATAGAGTTGAATATTTCCTGCTCTCTGTGTGGGTCAGTACCACACCGGGTGGAATTAACACAGACTGGGGATAGAATTGGGTCTTTCCTGCTCTCTGTGAGGGTCAGTACCACACCGGGTGGAATTAACAATGGCCGGGGATAGAATTGGGTCTTTCCTGCTCTCTGTGTGGTTCAGTACCACACCGGGTGGAATTAACACAGACTGGGGATAGAATTGGGTCTTTCCTGCTCTCTGTGTAGTTCTGTACCACACCGGGTGGGATTAACAATGGCCGGGGATAGAATTGGGTCTTTCCTGCTCTCTGTGTGTGTCAGTACCACACTGGGTGGGATTAACAAAGACCAGGGATAGAATTGAATCTTTCCTGATTTTTGTGTGGGTCAGTACCACACCGGGTGGGATTAACAACGGCCAGGGATAGATTTGGGCCAATCCTGCTCTCTGCGTCGGTCAGTACCACACCGGCGGGGATTAACATAGGCCGGGAACAGAATTGGGTTTTTTCTGAACTCTGTGTGGGTCAGTACCACACCGGCGGGGATTGACACAGACTGGGGATTGAATTGAATCTTTCCTGATTTGTGAGTGTTTCAGTACCACACCAGCTGGGAATAACACAGGCCGGGGATAGAATTGGGTCTTTCCTGCTCTCTGTGTGGGTCAGTACATCACCGGGTGGGATTAACACAGAACGGGGATAGAATTGGGTCTTTCCTGCTCTCTGTGTGGTTCAGCACCGCACTGGGTGGGATTAACACAGACCTGGGATAGAATTGAATCTTTCCTGATTTTTGTGTGAGTCAGTACCACACCGGATGGGATTAACACAGGCTGGGAGAGAATTGGGGCCATCCTGCTCTCTGTGTGGGTCAGTACCACACCGGGTGGGATTATCAGTTGCTGGGGATAGAATTGCGTCTTTCCTGCTCTGTGTGTGGGTCAGTGGCACTCCAAGTGGGATTAACACAGTCCGCTGATAAAACTGGGTCTTTCCTGAATTCTGTGTGGGTCAGTACCAGACCGGGTGTAATTAACACAGGCTGGGGATAGAATTGGATCTTTCCTGATTTTTGTGTGGGTCAGTACCACACCGGGTGGGATTAACAACGGCCGGGGATAGAATTGGGCACATCCTGCTCTCTGCGTCGGTCAGTACCACACCGGCGGGGCTTAACACAGGCCGGGAACAGAATTGGGTCTTTTCTGCTCTCTGTGTCTGTCAGTACCACACCGGCGGGGATTAACACAGACTGGGGATTGAATTGAATCTTTCCTGATTTCTGTGTGGGTCAGTACCACACCAGGTGGGATTAACACTGACTGGGGATAGAATTGAATCATTCCTGATTTGTGAGTGGGTCAGTACCACACCAGCTGGGAATAACACAGGCCGGGAATAGAATTGGGTCTTTCCTGCTCTCTGTGAGGGTCAGTACAACACCGGGTGGGATTAACACAGACCGGGGATAGAATTGAATCTTTCCTGATTTTTGTGTGGGTCAGTACCACACCGGGTGGGATTAACAACGGCCGGGGATGGAATTGGGCCCATCCCGCTCTCTGTGTCGGTCAGTACCACACCGGCGGGGATTAACACAGACTGGGGATTGAATTGAATCTTTCCTGATTTCTGTGTGGGTCAGTACCACACTAGGTGGGATAACACTGACTGTGGATAGAATTTGATCATTCCTGATTTGTGAGTGGGTCAGTACCACACCAGCTGGGAATAACACAGGCCGGGGACAGAATTGGGACTTTCTTGCTCTCTGTGTGGGTCAGTACAACACCGGGTGGGATTAACACAGAACGGGGATAGAATTGGGTCTTTCCTGCTCTCTATGTGGTTCAGTACCACACTGGGTGGGATTAACACAGACCGGGGATAGAATTGAATCTTTCCTGATTTTTGTGTGGGTCAGTACGACACCGGGTGGGATTAACACAGGCTGGGAGAGAATTGGGGCCATCCTGCTCTCTGTGTGGGTCAGTACCACACCGGGTGGGATTATCAGTTGCTGGGGATAGAATTGTGTCTTTCCTGCTCTGTGTGTGGGTCAGTAGCACACCACGTGTTATTAACACAGGCCGGGGATTAAACTGGTTATTTCCTGATTTCTGTGTGGGTCAGTACCAGACCGGGTGAGATTAACACAGGCCGGGGATAGAATTGGGTCTTTCCTGCTCTCTGTATAGGTCATTACCACACCAGGTGGGATTAACACAGGCCGGGGATAAAACTGGGTATTTCCTGATTTCTGTGTGGGTCAGTACCAGACCGGGTGAGATTAACACATGCTGGGGATAGAATTGGGTCTTTCCTGATCTCTGTGCCTTGGTCAGGAACACAGCGGGTGGGATTAACACAGGCCGGGGATGGAATTGGGTCTTTCCTGCTCTCTGCGCGGTTCAGTACCACACTGGGTGGGATTAGCACAGGCCGGGGCTAGAATTGGGTCTTTCCTGCTCTCGGTGTGGGTCAGTACCACACCGGGTGGGATTAACACAGGCCGGGGATAGAATTGGGTCTTTCCTGCTCACTGTGTGGGTCAGTACCACACCGGATGTGATTAACACAGGCCGGAATAGAATTGGGTATTTTCTGCTCTCTGTGTGTGTCAGTACCACACCGGGTGAGATTAAAACAGGCTGGCGATAGAATTGGGTCTTTCCAGCTCTCTGTGTGGTTCAGTACCACACCGGGTGGGATTAACACAGGCTGGGGATAGAATTGGGTCTTTCCCGCTCTCTGTGTGGTTCAGTACCACACCGGGTGGGAATCACACAGGCTGGCGATAGAATTGGGTCTTTCCTGCTCTCTGTGTGGTTCAGTACCACACCGGGTGGGATTAACACAGGCTGGGGATAGAATTGGGTCTTTCCCGCTCTCTGTGTGGTTCAGTACCACACCGGGTGGGAATCACACAGGCTGGCGATAGAATTGTGTCTTTCCTGCTCTCTGTGTGGGCAGGAAACACACCGGGTGGGATTAACATAGGCCGGGGATAGAATTGTGTCTATCCTGCTCTCTGTGTGGGCAGGAAACACACCGGGTGGGATTAACATAGGCCGGGGATAGAATTGTGTCTATCCTGCTCTCTGTGTGGGCAGGAAACACACCGGGTGGGATTAACACAGGCTGGGATAGAATTGTGTCTATCCTGCTCTCTGTGTGGGCAGGAAACACACCGGGTGGGATTAACACAGGATGGGATAGAATTGGGTCTACCCACTCTCTGTGTGGGTCAGTACCACACTGGGTGGGATTAACACCGACTGGGGATAAAATGGAAACTTTCCTGATTTCTGTGAGGGTGAGTACCACACCGGGTGGGATTAACAACGGCCGGGGATAGAATTGGGCCCATCCTGCTCTCTGTGTCTGTCAGTACCACACCGGCGGGGATTAACACAGACTGGGGATTGAAGTGAATCTTTCCTGATTTCTGTGTGGGTCTGTACCACACCAGGTGGGATTAACACTGACTGGGGATAGAATTGAATCATTCCTCATTTGTGAGTGGGTCAGTACCACACCAGCTGGGAATAACACAGGCCAGGAACAGAATTGGGACTTTCCTGCTCTCTGTGTGGGTCAGTACAACACCGGGTGGGATTAACACAGAACGGGGATAGAATTGGGTCTTTCCTGCTCTCTGTGTGGGTCTGTACCAAACCGGCTAGCATTAACACAGTCCAAGGACAGAATTGGGTCTATCCTGCTGTCTGTGTGGGTCAGTACCACACCCGGAGGGATTAACACAGGCCGGGGATAGAATTGGGTCTTTGCTGCTCTCTGTGTGTGACAGCACCAAACCGGGTGGAATAACACAGGCGGGGGATAGAATTGAATCTTTCCTGATTTCTGTGTGGTTCAGTACCACACCGGGTGGGATTAACACAGACCGGGGATAGAATTGGGTCTTTCCTGCTCTCTGTGAGGGTCAGTACCACACCGGGTGGGATTAACACAGACCGGGGATAGAATTGGGTCTTTCCTGCTCTCTGTGTAGTTCTGTACCACACCGGGTGGGATTAACAGACTGGGGATGGAATTGAATCTTGTCTGATTTTTGTGTGCGTCAGTACCACACCGGGAGGGATTAACAATGGCCGGGGATAGAATTGGGTCTTTTTTGCTCTCTGTGTGGGTCAGTACCACACTGGGTGGGATTAACAAAGACCGGGGATAGAATTGAATCTTTCCTGATTTTTGTGTGGGTCAGTACCACACCGGGTGGGATTAACAACGGCCGGGGATAGATTTGGGCCAATCCTGCTCTCTGCGTCGTTCAGTACCACACCGGCGGGGATTAACACAGGCCGGGAACAGAATTGGGTCTTTTCTGATCTCTGTGTGGGACAGTACCACACCGGCGGGGATTAACACAGACTGGGGATTGAATTGAATCTTTCCTGATTTCCGTGTGGGTCAGTACCACACCGGCGGGGATTAACACAGACTGGGGATTGAATTGAATCTTTCCTGATTTCCGTGTGGGTTAGTACCACACCGGCGGGGATTAACACAGACTGGGGATTGAATTGAATCTTTCCTGATTTCTGTGTGGGTCAGTACCACACCAGGTGGGATTAACACTGACTGGGGATAGAATTGAATCATTCCTGATTTGTGAGTGTTTCAGTACCACACCAGCTGGGAATAACACAGGCCGGAGACAGAATTGGGTCTTTCCTGCTCTCTGTGTGGGTCAGTACCACACCAGCAGGGAATAACACAGGCCGGGGATAGAATTGGGTCTTTCCTGCTCTCTGTGTGGGTCAGTACATCACCGGGTGGGATTAACACAGAACGGGGATAGAATTGGGTCTTTCCTGCTCTCTGTGTGGTTCAGCACCGCACTGGGTGGGATTAACACAGACCGGGGATAGAATTGAATCTTTCCTGATTTTTGTGTGGGTCAGTACCACACCGGGTGGGATTAACACAGGCTGGGAGAGCATTGGGTCTTTCCTGCTCTCTGTGTGGGTCAGTACCACACCGGGTGGGATTATCAGTTGCTGGGGATTGAATTGCGTCTTTCCTGCTCTGTGTGTGGGTCAGTGGCACTCCAAGTGGGATTAACACAGTCCGGGGATAAAACTGGGTCTTTCCTGATTTCTGTGTGGGTCAGTACCAGACCGGGTGAGATTAACACACGCCGGGATAGAATTGGGTCTTTCCTGCTCTCTGTATGGGTCAGTTCCACACCAGGTGTAATTAACACAGGCCGGGGAAAGAATTGGATCTTTCCTGATTTTTGTGTGGGTCAGTACCACACCGGGTGGGATTAACAACGGCCGGGGATAGAATTGGGCACATCCTGCTCTCTGCATCGGTCAGTACCACACCGGCTGGGCTTAACACAGGCCGGGAAGAGAATTGGGTCTTTTCTGCTCTCTGTGTGGGTCAGTACCACACCGGGTGGGATTAACAACGGCTGGGGATATAATTGGGCCCATCCTGCTCTCTGTGTCGGTCAGTACCACACCGGCGGGGATTAACACAGACTGGGGATTGAATTGAATCTTTCCTGATTTCTGTGTGGGTCAGTACCACACCAGGTGGGATTAACACTGACTGGGGATAGAATTGAATCATTCCTGATTTGTGAGTGGGTCAGTACCACACCAGCTGGGAATAACACAGGCCGGAGACAGAATTGGGACTTTCCTGCTCTCTGTGTGGGTCAGTACAACACCGGGTGGGATTAACACAGAACGGGGATAGAATTGGGTCTTTCCTGCTCTCTGTGTGGTTCAGTACCACACTGGGTGGGATTAACACAGGCTGGGAGAGAATTGGGGCCATCCTGCTCTCTGTGTGGGTCAGTACCACACCGGGTGGGATTATCAGTTGCTGGGGATAGAATTGTGTCTTTCCTGCTCTGTGTGTGGGTCGGTAGCACACCAAGTGTTATTAACACAGGCCGGGGATAAAACTGGGTCTTTCCTGATTTCTGTGTGGGTCAGTACCAGACCGGGTGATATTAACACAGGCCGGGGATGGAATTGGGTCTTTCCTGCTCTCTGTGTAGGTCATTACCACACCAGGTGGGATTAACACAGGCCGGGGATAAAACTGGGTCTTTCCTGATTTCTGTGTGGGTCAGTACCAGACCGGGTGAGATTAACACATGCTGGGGATAGAATTGGGTCTTTCCTGATCTCTGTGCCTTGGTCAGGACCACAGCGGGTGGGATTAACACAGGCCGGGGATGGAATTGGGTCTTTCCTGCTCTCTGTGTGTTTCAGTACCACACCGGGAGGGATTAACACAGGCTGGGGATAGAATTGGGTCTTTCCTGATCTCTGTGCCTTGGTCAGGACCACAGCGGGTGGGATTAACACAGGCCGGGGATGGAATTGGGTCTTTCCTGCTCTCTGTGCGGGTCAGTACCACACCGGGTGGGATTAACACAGGCTGGGGATAGAATTGGGTCTTTCCTGCTCTCTGTGTCGGTCAGTGCCACACCGGGTGGGATTAACACAGGCTGGGGATAGAATTGGGTCTTTCCTGCTCTCTGTGTGGGTCTTTACCACACCGGGTGGGATTAACACAGGCCGGGGATAGAATTGGGTCTTTCCTGCTCACTGTGTGGGTCAGTACCACACCGGATGGGATTAACACAGGCCGGAATAGAATTGGATATTTTCTGCTCTCTGTGTGTGTCAGTACCACACCGGGTGAGATTAAAACAGGCTGGGGATAGAATTGGGTCCTTCCTGCTCTCTGTGTGGGTCAGTACCACACCGGCGGGGATTAACACAGACTGGGGATTGAATTGAATCTTTCCTGATTTCTGTGTGGGTCAGTACCACACCGGCGGGGATTAACACAGACTGGGGATTGAAATGAATCTTTCCTGATTTCCGTGTGGGTTGGTACCACACCAGGTGGGATTAACACTGACTGGGGATAGAATTGAATCATTCCTGATTTGTGAGTGGGTCAGTACCACACCAGCTGGGAATAACACAGGCCGGGGATAGAATTGGGACTTTCCTGCTCTCTGTGTGGGCAGTACAACACCGGGTGGGATTAACACAGAACTGGGATAGAATTGGGTCTTTTCTGCTCTCTGTGTGGTTCAGTACCAAACTGGGTGGGATTAACACAGACCGGGGATAGAATTGAATATTTCCTGATTTTTGTGTGGGTCAGTACCACACCGGGTGGGATTAACATAGGCTGGGAGAGAATTGGGGCCATCCTGCTCTCTGTGTGGGTCAGTACCACACCAGGTGGGATTAACACAGGCCGGGGATAAAACTGGGTCTTTCCTGATTTCTGTGTAGGTCAGTACCAGACCGGGTGAGATTAACATATGCTGGGGATAGAATTGGGTCTTTCCTGTTCTCTGTGCCTTGGTCAGGACCACAGCGGGTGGGATTAACACAGGCCGGGGATAGAATTGGGTCTTTCCTGCTCACTGTGTGGGTCAGTACCACACCGGATGGGATTGACACAGGCCGGAATAGAATTGGGTATTTTCTGCTCTCTGTTTGTGTCAGTATCACACCGGGTGAGATTAAAACAGGCTGGGGATAGAATTGGGTCTTTCCAGCTCTCTGTGTGGTTCAGTACCACACCGGGTGGGATTAACACAGGCCGGAATAGAATTGGGTATTTTCTGCTCTCTGTTTGTGTCAGTATCACACCGGGTGAGATTAAAACAGGCTGGGGATAGAATTGGGTCCTTCCTGCTCTCTGTGTGGTTCAGTACCACATCGGGAGGGATTAACACAGGATGGGATAGAATTGTGTCTTCCCACTCTCTGTGTGGGTCAGTACCACATCGGGAGGGATTAACACAGGCTGCGGAAAGAATTGAATCGTTTCTGCTCTCTGTGTGGGGCAGTACCACACCGGGGGGGATTAACACAGGATGGGATAGAATTGTGTCTTCCCACTCTCTGTGTGGGTCAGTACCACATCGGGAGGGATTAACACAGGCTGCGGAAAGAATTGAATCGTTTCTGCTCTCTGTGTGGGGCAGTACCACACCGGGGGGGATTAACACAGGATGGGATAGAATTGTGTCTTCCCACTCTCTGTGTGGGTCAGTACCACACCGGGTGGGATTAACACAGGCCGGGATAGAAGTGTGTCTATCCTGCTCTCTGTGTGGGTCAGTACCACACTGGGTGGGATTAACACAGGCCAGAATAGAATTGTGTCTATCCTGCTCTCTGTGTGGGCAGGAAACACACCGGGTGGGATTAACACAGGATGGGATAGAATTGGGTCCTCCCACTCTCTGTGTGGGTCAGTACCACACCGGGTGGGATTAACACAGGCCGGGATAGAATTGGGTCTTTCCTGCTCTCTGTGTGGGTCAGTACCAAACCGGTTGGGATTAACACAGGCCGGGGACAGAATTGAATCTTTCCTGCTCTCTGTGTGGGTCAGCACCACACTGGGTGGGATTAACACCGACTGGTGGCAGAATGGAAACTTTCCTGATTTCTGTGTGGGTCAGTACCACACCGAGTGGGATTAACACAGAACGGAGATAGAATTGAATCTTTCCTGATTTGTGTCTGGGTCAGTACCACACCGGGTGGGATTAACACAGGCCGGGGATAGAATTGGGTCTTTCCTGCTCTCTGTGTTGGTCAGTACCACACCGGGTGGAATTAACACAGGCCGGGTATAGAATTGAATCTTTCCTGATTTTTGTGTGGTTCAGTAGCACACCGGGTGGGATTAACACAGGCCGGGGATAGAATTGTGTCTTTCCTGATTTTATGTGGGTCAGTGCCACACCGGGTGGGATTAACACAGGCGGGGGATAGAATTGGGTCTTTCCTGCTCTCTGTGTGGGTCAGTACCACACCGGGTGGGATTAACACAGGCCGGGGACAGAATTGCTTCTTTCCTGCTCTCTGTGTGGGTCAATACCAAACCGGGTGGGATTAACACAGGCCGGGAATAAATTGGGTCTTTCTTGCTCTCTGTGTGGGTCAGTACCACACCGGCTGGTATTAAAACAGGCTGGGGACAGAATTGGGTCTATCCTGCTCTCTCTGTGGGTCAGTACCACACCGGGAGGGATTAACACATGCCGGGGATAGAATTGGGTCTTTCCTGCTCTCTTTGTGGGTCAGCACCACACCGGGTGGGAATAACACAGGCGGGGGATAGAATTGGGACTTTCCTGCTCTCTGTGTGGGTCAGTACCACACCGGGAGGGATTAACACAGGCCGGGGATAGAATTGGGTCTTTCCTGCTCTCTTTGTGGGTCAGCACCACACCGGGTGGGAATAACACAGGCGGGGGATAGAATTGGGACTTTCCTGCTCTCTGTGTGGGTCAGTACCACACCGGGAGGGATTAACACAGGCCGGGGATAGAATTGGGACTTTCCTGCTCTCTGTGTGGGTCAGTACCACACCAGGTGGGGTTAACGCCGACCGGGGATAGAATTGGGTCTTTCCTGCTCTCTGTGTGGGTCAGTACCACACCAGGTGGGATTAACACAGACCGGGGATAGAATTGGGTCTTTCCTGCTCTCTGTATCTTTCAGTACCACAACGGGTGGGATTAACGCAGACCGGGGATAGAATTGAATCTTTCCTGATTTCTGTGTGGGTCAGTAGCACACCGGGTGGGATTAAAACAGACCGGGGATAGAATTGGGTCTTTCCTGCTCTCTGTATGTTTCAGTACGTCACCGGGTGGGACTAACACAGGCCTGGGATGGAACTTGGTCTTTCCTGCTCTCTGTGTGGGTCAGTAGCACACCGGGTGGGATTAACACAGGCCGGTGATAGAATTGGGTCTTTGCTGCTCTCTGTTTGGGTCAGTACCACACCGGGTGGGATTAACACAGACCGGGGATAGAATTGGGTCTTTCCTGCTCTCTGTGTGGGTCAGTACCACACCGGGTGGGATTAACACAGACCGGGGATAGAATTGGGTCTTTCCTGCTCTCTGTTTTGGTCAGTACCACACTAGGTGGGATAAACACAGACCGGGGATAGAATTGGGTCTTTCCTGCTCTCTGTATCTTTCAGTACCACAACGGGTGGGATTAACGCAGACCGGGGATAGAATTGAATCTTTCCTGATTTTTGTGTGGGTCAGTAGCACACCGGGTGGGATTAACACAGGCCGGTGATAGAATTGGGTCTTTGCTGCTGTCTGTTTGGGTCAGTACCACACCGGGGGGGATTATCACAGACCGGGGATAGAATTGGGTCTTTCCTGCTCTCTGTGTGGGTCAGTACCACACCGGGTGGGATTAACACAGACCGGGGATAGAATTGAATCTTTCCTGATTTTTGTGTGGGTCAGTAGCACACCGGGTGGGATTAAAACAGACCGGGGATAGAATTGGGTCTTTCCTGCTCTCTGTATGTTTCAGTACGTCACCGGGTGGGACTACCACAGGCCTGGGATGGAATTTGGTCTTTCCTGCTCTCTGTGTGGGTCAGTAGCACACCGGGTGGGATTAACACAGGCCGGTGATAGAATTGGGTCTTTGCTGCTCTCTGTTTGGGTCAGTACCACACCGGGGGGGATTAACACAGACCGGGGATAGAATTGGGTCTTTCCTGCTCTCTGTGTGGGTCAGTACCACACCGGGTGGGATTAACACAGACCGGGGATAGAATTGGGTCTTTCCTGCTCTCTGTTTTGGTCAGTACCACACTAGGTGGGATTAACACAGGCCGGGGATAGAATTGGGTCCATCCTGCTCTCTGTGTGGGTCAGTACCACACTGGGTGGGATTAACATAGGCCGGGGATAGAATTGAATCTTTCCTGCTCTCTGTGTGGGTCAGTACCACACCGGGTGGGATTAACACAGGCCGGGATAGAATTGTGTCTATCCTGCTCTCTGTGTGGGCAGGAAACACACCGGGTGGGATGAACACAGGATGGGATAGAATAGGGTCTACCCACTCTCTGTATGGGTCAGTACCACACCGGGTGGGATTAACACAGGCCGGGATAGAATTGGGTCTTTCCTGCTCTCTGTGTGGGTCAGTACCAAACCGGGTGGGATTAACACAGGCCGGGTACAGAATTGAATCTTTCCTGCTCTCTGTGTGGGTCAGCAGCACACCGGGTGGGATTAACACCGACTGGGGATAAAATGGAAACTTTCCTGATTTCTGTGAGGGTGAGTACCACACCGGGTGGGATTAACAACGGCCGGGGATAGAATTGGGCCCATCCTGCTCTCTGTGTGGGTCAGTACCACACCGGCGGGGATTAACACAGACTGGGGATTGAATTGAATCTTTCCTGATTTCTGTGTGGGTCAGTACCACACCGGCGGGGATTAACACAGACTGGGGATTGAAATGAATCTTTCCTGATTTCTGTGTGGGTCAGTACCACACCAGGTGGGATTAACACTGACTGGGGATAGAATTGAATCATTCCTGATTTGTGAGTGGGTCAGTACCACACCAGCTGGGAATAACACAGGCCGGGGATAGAATTGGGACTTTCCTGCTCTCTGTGTGGGCAGTACAACACCGGGTGGGATTAACACAGAACTGGGATAGAATTGGGTCTTTTCTGCTCTCTGTGTGGTTCAGTACCACACTGGGTGGGATTAACACAGACCGGGGATAGAATTGAATATTTCCTGATTTTTGTGTGGGTCAGTACCACACCGGGTGGGATTAACATAGGCTGGGAGAGAATTGGGGCCATCCTGCTCTCTGTGTGGGTCAGTACCACACCGGGTGGGATTAACACAGGCCGGGGATAAAACTGGGTCTTTCCTGATTTCTGTGTAGGTCAGTACCAGACCGGGTGAGATTAACATATGCTGGGGATAGAATTGGGTCTTTCCTGTTCTCTGTGCCTTGGTCAGGACCACAGCGGGTGGGATTAACACAGGCCGGGGATAGAATTGGGTCTTTCCTGCTCACTGTGTGGGTCAGTACCACACCGGATGGGATTAACACAGGCCGGAATAGAATTGGGTATTTTCTGCTCTCTGTTTGTGTCAGTATCACACCGGGTGAGATTAAAACAGGCTGGGGATAGAATTGGGTCCTTCCTGCTCTCTGTGTGGTTCAGTACCACATCGGGAGGGATTAACACAGGATGGGATAGAATTGTGTCTTCCCACTCTCTGTGTGGGTCAGTACCACACCGGGAGGGATTAACACAGGCTGCGGAAAGAATTGAATCGTTTCTGCTCTCTGTGTGGGGCAGTCCCACACCGGGGGGGATTAACACAGGATGGGATAGAATTGTGTCTTCCCACTCTCTGTGTGGGTCAGTACCACACCGGGTGGGATTAACACAGAACTGGGATAGAATTGGGTCTTTCCTGCTCTCTGTGTGGTTCAGTACCACATCGGGAGGGATTAACACAGGCTGCGGAAAGAATTGAATCGTTTCTGCTCTCTGTGTGGGGCAGTACCACACCGGGGGGGATTAACACAGGATGGGATAGAATTGTGTCTTCCCACTCTCTGTGTGGGTCAGTACCACACCGGGTGGGATTAACACAGGCCAGAATAGAATTGTGTCTATCCTGCTCCCTGTGTGGGCAGGAAACACACTGGGTGGGATTAACACAGGATGGGATAGAATTGGGTCCTCCCACTCTCTGTGTGGGTCAGTACCACACCGGGTGGGATTAACACAGGCCGGGATAGAATTGGGTCTTTCCTGCTCTCTGTGTGGGTCAGTACCAAACCGGTTGGGATTAACACAGGCCGGGGACAGAATTGAATCTTTCCTGCTCTCTGTGTGGGTCAGCACCACACCAGGTGGGATTAACACCGACTGGGGATAGAATGGAAACTTTCCTGATTTCTGTGTGGGTCAGTACCACACCGAGTGGGATTAACACCGACTGGGGATAGAATGGAAACTTTCCTGATTTCTGTGTGGGTCAGTACCACACCGGGTGGGATTAACACAGACCGGGGATAGAATTGTATCTTTCCTGATTTGTGTCTGGGTCAGTACCACACCGGGTGGGATTAACACTGGCCGGGGATAGAATTGCGTCTTTCCTGCTCTCTGTGTGTGTCAGTACCACACTGGGTGGGATTAACACAGGCCAAGGATAGAATTGGGTCTTTCCTGCTCTCTGTGTGTATCAGTGCCACACCGGGTAGGATTAACACAGGCTGGGGACAGAATTGGGTCTTTCCTGCTCTCTGTGTGGGCCAGTACCACACCGGGGGGGATTAACACAGACCGGGGATAGAATTGGGTCTTTCCTGCTCTCTGTGTGGGTCAGTACCACACCGGGTGGGATTAAAACAGACCGGGGATAGAATTGAATCTTTCCTGATTTCTGTGTGGGTCAGTAGCACACCGGGTGGGATTAAAACAGACCGGGGATAGAATTGGGTCTTTCCTGCTCTCTGTATGTTTCAGTACGTCACCGGGTGGGACTAACACAGGCCTGGGATGGAACTTGGTCTTTCCTGCTCTCTGTGTGGGTCAGTAGCACACCGGGTGGGATTAACACAGGCCGGTGATAGAATTGGGTCTTTGCTGCTCTCTGTTTGGGTCAGTACCACACCGGGGGGGATTAACACAGACCGGGGATAGAATTGGGTCTTTCCTGCTCTCTGTGTGGGTCAGTACCACACCGGGGGGGATTAACACAGACCGGGGATAGAATTGGGTCTTTCCTGCTCTCTGTGTGGGTCAGTACCACACCGGGGGGGATTAACACAGACCGGGGATAGAATTGGGTCTTTCCTGCTCTCTGTGTGGGTCAGTACCACACCGGGTGGGATTAACACAGACCGGGGATAGAATTGGGTCTTTCCTGCTCTCTGTTTTGGTCAGTACCACACTAGGTGGGATTAACACATGCCGGGGATAGAATTGGGTCTTTCCTGCTCTCTGTTTTGGTCAGTACCACACCAGGTGGGATAAACACAGACCGGGGATAGAATTGGGTCTTTCCTGCTCTCTGTATGTTTCAGTACCACAACGGGTGGGATTAACGCAGACCGGGGATAGAATTGAATCTTTCCTGATTTTTGTGTGGGTCAGTAGCACACCGGGTGGGATTAAAACAGACCGGGGATAGAATTGGGTCTTTCCTGCTCTCTGTATGTTTCAGTACGTCACCGGGTGGGACTAACACAGGCCTGGGATGGAACTTGGTCTTTCCTGCTCTCTGTGTGGGTCAGTAGCACACCGGGTGGGATTAACACAGGCCGGTGATAGAATTGGGTCTTTGCTGCTCTCTGTTTGGGTCAGTACCACACCGGGGGGGATTAACACAGACCGGGGATAGAATTGGGTCTTTCCTGCTCTCTGTGTGGGTCAGTACCACACCGGGTGGGATTAACACAGACGGGGGATAGAATTGGGTCTTTCCTGCTCTCTGTTTTGGTCAGTACCACACTGGGTGGGATTAACACAGGCCAAGGATAGAATTGGGTCTTTCCTGCTCTCTGTGTGTATCAGTGCCACACCGGGTAGGATTAACACAGGCTGGGGACAGAATTGGGTCTTTCCTGCTCTCTGTGTGGGCCAGTACCACACCGGGTGGGATTAACTCATTCCGGGGATAGAAGCGAGTCTTTTCTGCTCTATTTGGAGCTCAGTGCCACACTGCGTAAAAGCCGCTTACTCAGCACAGTCTGAGGATGGAGCCTGGTCTGTCCCAATGAGGACAGAGGGTGACTGGTGAAATGGACAGTCACCTGGCAGATTGAACTTTACACATTGAACTGTGAAGTGATACATATCGGTAGGAAATATGAGGAAAGGCAAAATAATGTGGATGGTGGAATGGACAGACCTCGGGCTGTACTAATTTCTGAGGCAGCAGGACACTGAGAAGGCTGCTACAAAATAACAACATATCGTGTCCTTGGCTTTATAAACACAGCACAGAGTAATAAAACTCAGGAGGAAATGCTGATTTTTAGACATCATTGGTTAGGTGCCAGCTGGAGAATTGTGTCCAATTCTGATCACCACACTTTGGTAAGGATGTCAAGGACTTAGTGAAGAAACAGAAGTGATTTACGAGAATGGTACCAGGTATCTGGGAATTCTGTTTCCTGGAGAGATTGGAAAAACTGGGATTTTTCTCTTTCGAGCAGTGAAGGGTAAGAGGGAATTTAATATAGAATTCAAAATCATGAAGGGCTTTGATAGGGTAATTAATGTGAAAATGTTTCCAGTGTCTGAAAGTTCAGTATTAAGAAGACACAGATTGAAGGTAATTGAACAAAGATCCAGAGGTGAAATGAGGATAATTTTCTTGCACAGCGAGTTGTTGGGATCTGGAATTCACTGCCTGAAAACATGATGGAAGCAGATTCAATAGTAATATGGTGGAGAAGGCAGATGGAATCCTTTCCTTTATTAGCTCAGGTATAGAATAAAAGAGCAGGGAAATTATGCTGGAACTGCATAACTCATTGGCTAGGCCACAACTTGAGTACTGAGTGCAATTCTGGTCACCTCATATCTGAAAGGATCGAATTGCACTGGAGAGAGTACAGAGGAGATTTATGAGGATGTTGCCAGGGCTGGAGAAATGCAGCTGTGAGGAAAGATTGGATAGGCTGGGGTTGTTCTTTTTGGAATATAGAAGGCTGAGGGTAGATCGGACTGAAATGTACAAAATTTTGAGGGGCCTGGACAGAGTGGAGGTGAAGGGTCTATTCACCTTGGCAGAAAAGTCAGTGGCATGGGGGTGGGGGGTTGGGGGTGGGGAGGGGGTGTATTTAAAGTGATTGGTCGAAAGATCAGAGGGGAGATGAGGAAAACGTTTTCATACTGAGTGTGTTGGGGTCTGGAACTCACTGCCTGAAAGTGTAGTTGAGGCAGAGACCCTCAACTCATTCAACAGGAGTCTGGATATACACCTCAAATACCGTAATATACAGAACTATGGATCAAATCCTGAAAATGGGATTAGAATAGGTGGATCGTTTTTCAGTCAGCACAGATACGATGGGACAAGTGGCCTCTTTCAGTACCTTAAACGATGCATACTTCTATAATTCTATCTTTCAAAAGTGAATTTAACAATTAGTTGTAAAGGAAAAAAAAAAGCAGTATTCCGGGGAAAGAGGATGGGAGTCGACCTAATTAGATTGCTCTTTCAAAAAGACAGCACAGATACAGAGAGAGAGAGGTAATTGGAGGAAAATAAAAACATATATGTGCTGCTTTTCAGGCATAGGGTTTCTGATTGTGATCGGCCTGTACCCGTTCCTGTTGAGGCAGGTGACACACAAACGTCCTGCTGCCTCCTCATTTCCATCAATTCCAATGCCCCCCAGGGTGACCCGCCCGGCTGTCGGTCTGCACGCTCAATAGGCACCTAACTGTGTGTGAGGCCGGCACGTGTTTCAACCAGGATTCAGCTCTTAAAGGCAGTCTGTCCCTCTTAAGGGAAGTTGCACTGAATCACATGAGGCTGCTGCTGGTGACTGTGAATACTACAATTGGAGACAAGGTAAATGGAACACTAGGACAGAGAGAGGGCTCTGCGGTTCACGGATGTGGTGCTAGAGGCCTTAGACATGGAGGGTGACAGGAGGAGAGAGGCCATGTTTCTGTGGGGTGGTGTGGAGACCCTCAAGGAACGCCCTCCTCAGGGAATGGGAGCAAGTGGCCACGGAGGTCAATGCAAGAAGTCTGGCCCCAAGGACCTGGCAGCAGAGCCAGAAGAAGTTTAATGAGTTCACACGGGTGGTCAATGTCAGAGAATTCATCTCTACATGGCATATCCTACCCCCAACATCACCACCCTCTCACACTGCTCAATGTACCACACCCCCATCACTCACCCATCAGCAGTCCGTAACACTCAGGACTCACACCTAACATTCACATACTCCACATCACCCTGACACACCTTCCACTGATATCAGCCTCATACCCACCTCTCACTGCCTTCACATACCTCCAGCTATTCAGCTATGGCAGGCACATCACCCATACACAGTGCAACACAATCACTGACATTCTGCTCTCTCTCGTACAGGACAAGGTGGCCCATAATCACAGGGAGCAGCAGTGAACTGGCGTGGGTCAGGCACACCTTCATCCCCTGAGCCTGAGGGAGGAGATGGTTCTCCACATCATGGGAACGGCTGTGACAGAGCCTGTAGCATCCGGCATCCCCGAGAGCATTCAGGATGATGCTATGTTCCTGCCGTATGTCCCTTCTTAACTCCCACCTCCCCCTCATCCTGCTGTCTGGGATGGTGTACAAGCTGCAGATGGTGGGACCATGCATGTCACTGTGGTGTGTACGTGAGGTTGAGTGATTTGTGGAGAGCATGTTTATGGAAGTGGTCACCTCACAGTTTAAGGGTATGCAGTGAGAGAGGTAATGGGTGATCACCAGACAGTCAAGAAGAATCAGGCAGGTAGCACAGGAGACGCCAGAGTGCATCTCACTCTTCAACCAGTATTCAATACTGAGGAAAGTGATGGTTCATCTGGGGACTGCAGCCAGAGACAAGGCCATGGTCCCAGGGCTGTCTCAGCTGTACTGAGCAGTACAGGCAGGACGAGAATGTTGGTAGTGATAGGAGATTCCATAGTCACGGGAACAGACGAGCGTTTCTGAGGCCCCAAACATGTATCCAGGATAGTGTGTTTCCTCCCTTGTGTCAGGTTCAACGATATCACTGGGCAGCTGCAGAGCATCCTGAAGGTCGGGGGGGAGGGGCGGTGGTGGTGGGGGGGGGGGGGGCGGGTGGGATGAACAGCCAGCAGTCGTGGGCCACATCGGTACAAATGAGCTGGGCAGACAGAGGGAGGTGGTCCTGCAGTCAGAATTCCGGGCGCTGGGAAAGAAGTTAGCCATATCAACGTAGTAATCTCCGGATTACTGCCAGTACCCCGTGCGAGTGAGTATAGAAATAGGAGGATAGTACCGATGGATGTGTGGCTGGGAGGATGCTGCAGAAGCGGTGAGGTTTGCATTGCTGGGACACTGGGACCAGTTCTGGAGAATGTGGGATCTGTACAGGCCGGACTGCTGCACCTGAACAGAGCTGGAACTAATTTCCTTGCAGGGTGATATGTTAATAATATTGGAGCAGGTTTACACTAAATTGGCAGGTGTGTGGGAACCAGGAGTAAACATCAGAGAGGAATTCTAAAGTGCACAGAATACTGGGAGAGATGGATAACTCTATAGTAGGGTTTAGAAAGTTACTAGTTGGGGTTTGAGTAAGGGATGAAGTAATAAAGTGTACATCAGGGTTGATGTGCATGTATGTGAATACGGAGTGTGGTTAATAAGACTGGTGAGGTACAGGTGCAGATTGCCATATGGAAATATGATGTTGTGGCTATAACAGAGATCTGGCTCAAAGAAGGGCAGAACTGGGTGTTAAATATTCCTGGATGCAAGGTGTTCAGAAAAAATAGGAAAGGGAGAAAAGGATTAAGGGTGGTGGTATTGATAAAGGAGAACATTATAGTGCTGGACAGAATAAAAGTCCCGGGGGCGTGAGTGGGGAGATGAGAGGTGGGAGTGGGGGTGCGGGGGGTGGGGGGGGGTGCGTGGGTGGGTGAAGGACAGAATCTATTTGGATAGAGCTAAAGAACAAAAAAAGATGCATTTACATTGCTCGTTGTTGTCTATAGGCCATCAGCTAATGGGAAGGATGTGGAGGAACACATCTGCAAGAAAATTACTGAAAGATGCAAGAATTATAGAGTAGTTACAATGGGGGAACATTCATTATCGTAATAAGAACTGGGATAGTAGTAACGTAAAGGGCAGAGGGAGGCAAGTATTACTACAGTGTGTGCAGGATTTTCCAAGGGTCAGTGCTAGGACCAACTGCTTTTTTTTTGCTATATATATACATATAAGATGGATCTTGGAATTCAAGATTAGAAATTGAAAATTTTCCGATGATACCATACTTGAGGGTATAGTAAACAGTGAGGATGATGCAAACTGCCTACAACAGGATATAGATAGGCTAGCAGAATGGCCAGAGAAGTGGCAGGTGGAGCTTAATACAGAGGAGTGTGAGGTGATGCATTTTGTCAGATGGATTAGGAAAGCAATATAGACTTAATGGGACAGTTCTAAAGATTGTGCAGGAACGGAGGGACCTGGGGCTCTACATGCATTGATCTTTAAAGGTGGAAGAACATATATGGAGAGTGTTAAGGAAAGCTTATCAGATCTTGGGCTTCATGATTAGAGGCAAAGATACAAAAGCAGGGAAGTTGTGCTGAAATTTTATAAAGCATTGGTTAGGCCCCAACGAGAGAACTGTGTCCAGTTCTGGTCAGCACACTTTAGGAAGGATGTGAAGGTCCGTGAGAGGGTGCAGCGGAGATTTACCAGAATGGTTCCAGGGATTGGGGGTTGGGTGGGGGGGGGGGGTGTGGGGAGCGGGATGGTTAATTACAAGGTTAATTTGGAGAAGACGGAGTTGTTCTCCCTGGAGTAAAGGAGGATGAGAGAGGTATGATAAAGGTGTACACGATTATGATAGGCTTAGATAAGATTCGATAACCCAACTGTGGGACTGCCCCAACAACCAATTTTATCTGCAGCACCTGTGGAAGTGTCTGTCACTCTAGAATTGGCCTTTACAAGCCACTCCAGGCGCTGCTTCACAAACCACTGACCACCACCAGGCGCTTACCCATTGTCTCCCGAGACAAGGAGGCCAAAGAAGAAGAAGATAAGATAGACAAGGAAAAACGGTTCCCATTAACTGATGAAACACGGACTCGGGGACATAGATGCAAGGTTTGGGTAAGAGATGCAGGGGGAATATGAGGAAGAACTTTTTTACACAGTGGATGTTAATGACCTGGAACTCACTGCCCGTGAGGGTGGTGGAAGCCGAGAAAATAAATGATTTCAAAAGGAAACTGGATGGGCACCTGAAGGAAATGAACTTGCAGGGACACGGGGATTGGGAGGGAGAGTGGGAGTGTCTGAATTGTTCCACACAGGGGTGGCACGAAGGGGTCGAATGGCCTTCTCCTCTGTCGTAGATGTCTCTATCACTTTCTGTGACTCTATGTTAGATATGTCTCCTGCGCCGGCCTGGAAAGATCCAAATGCATAGAAGTTCAATGAAACTGTGATCTTAACAGCCACTGACAGCTATGTCCTCACCCTGGTGTGAGGCTCCAGGTCGTCTTCCAGGAGGTGACACAGCTCTGTGACCACATCGTTATTGAATCAGAGTCACCTCACATACTCCTCCTGGGTTAGGTTTTGGTAGGAAAAGTGCTCTTGGAAAACCCGGGGTGGGTAGGGCAGATTCCCCTTCCTCCTCCCTCTTTACAGAGTTTCCCCTATCTGTAGCCTCTGCCACATTTGTTGTTCGTTTTACAGACCCAGAGACACTCTAACTACAGTCCACATACCTCGTCCAGAGTTGAGTCACCAGATCCTTTGTCCTCCCTGAATGTCTGCAGCAGCTCACAACACAACCTCCAGAAAACCATCCACAGCACCTCCACTAACTTTACAATAGCAGAAGTAAGTCAAAAGCCCCTCACCTCCAAGTTGGATGTCTGGTCCTTTTAAATAACACGAGAGGGGGTTCCTCGTGCTGCTGAATGTATGTTCAGCTGAGAGTGACTAACACAAGCTGTCAGTGGACATGCACAGACCAAGTTTCAAAGATGTACATCAAAGCTGTCAGAATCGCTCACGGACGTCACAGTCAAACTCTCCTCATATGAGCATCACATGCATGTTACAACAGGACTGGACCCTTGCCCAGCATGGGGCACTGTGCTGACAACACTAGAGCCCTGTCCAGCATGGGGCATTGTGCTGACCACACTAGCGCCCTGTCCAGCATGGGGCACTGTGCTGACCGCACTAGAGCACTGTCCAGCATGGGGCACTGCGCTGACCACACTAGAGCGCTGTCCAGCATGGGGCACTGTACTGACCACACTAGCGTCCTGTCCAGCATGGGGCACTGTGCTGACCACACTAGCGCCCTGTCCAGCATGGGGCATTGTGCTGACCACACTAGCGCCCTGTCCAGCATGGGGCACTGTGCTGACCACACTAGAGCGCTGTCCAGCATGGGACACTGTGCTGACCATGATAGAAGTAGCCGGCTGTGCTGTTCACGTCATTTTCTGAAACCAGGTTGCCATAGCGTTGGCACCAACGGCGCCATAGATTGAAAATCGCAGCAGGGGAAGTTAAGGATTTAAAATAACTCACTTTATAAAGGAAATTGGATGTAAAGTTGAAGGTATAAGATTTTCAAGAATATGGACAGGGGAATGAGATTAATTGGAGGGCTGAGGCCATGGAGAGATTCAAACACCAGAATGAGAATATTAAAATTAAGTTGCTGTCAGACCTGGAGTCAATGTAGATCAGTGAGCACAGGGGTAATGGGTGATCGGGATTTGGTGTGAGTTAGGATACAGGCAGCAGAGTTCTGGATGATCTGTGGTTTATGGAGTTTTATAACTGGGGGGGGGGGTGTGTGACCAGGATAGTCTTGGAATAGTCAAGTGTGGATTTAGCAAAGGTACAGATGAGGGTTTATGCAGCAGGTGGGCTGAGGCAGAGGTGGAGACGGGTGATATTACAGAGGTGGGAGTAGGCACGGCTGATGATGGAGAAAAAATGGAGATGAACTCAGCTCAGGTTTATATAGAACACAGAGGTTGTAAACTGTCTGGTTCTGCCTCAGTCATTAGCCAGGGTGGAGAATGAGTTTGACAGATAGGGGATGGAGTTTGTATGGAAACCAATGACACTGGCTTCAGTCTTCCCAAAATTTACATTACAGAACCGTATTTCAGTGAAACAGGGTTGACAGATCTCCTAGCTGGAAATAGAAACAGCAGCAGAAGCAATGATGAGAGAGTAAATGACAAGAACTGTAATACTATTAGCAATGGTTTATAGAGCTAATAGTTGGAGATAGAGATTCACCAAGAATAATAACAGAAGTAAGCAGGGCAGAGTAAATGACTGGAGCAGTAATGCAGTTAAAAAACGGTTTATAGAATTAATAGCTAGACAGAGAGAGAGAGACTTACCAGGGATACCAACAATAGCGAGGATAGGATAGTAAATGTATTGAATAATCTCAAGTGCGCGATGGATCCGAGCATTTAATGAGAGCCGATCATAATATGTAGAAAGAATGTAAATAGCCCAGGATAAACTCCTGTCCATTGTTGTAACATTCCAATCTATTGTTCTCAGATTCTGATCCATCCTCTCCCTCTCTCTAGAGCTGCTGATCCCTGTTCGTGCCGGGGTTATGGTCCAGCTCACAGTATGGGATCACACATTGAAAGGAGTCCCGTTTTAATAGAAGATGGAAACCCTCCAGTGACACAATTAGGATCCATGGAGACTGACATTAATTACAGTCACTGAACAAACAGATTCAGTTAACCACTTTCAATCCAGGCACTTTCTGTATCACAATAAAGTAGAACATTTATCCAGTCTGGATGGGATGTATGAGGGTTGCTGAGGGAAGGAATGGTGGAAATAGCAGAGGCACTGGCCAGAATCATTCAATTCTCCTTGGATATGGGAGTGGTGACAGAGGACTGGAGGTTGCAAATGTTACAACCTGTTGAAAAAAGGACAGATAGGATAAACTCTACAATTATTGACCAATCAGACCGGTGTCACTACTGGGGAAAAATGTAGAGGTGACAACCCAGGAGAAAAATATTTGTTACTTGGAAAACCATTGGTTTGTAACTGTCTAGTAACATGGATATGCTGAAGGACAATCATGTCTGGCAAAATTCAACAACAACAACTTATGTTTATATAATGCCTTTAACATTGTAAAACATCCCAAGGTGCTTCACAGGAGCATTAAGAAGCAAAGTATAACGCTGAGACACAACAGGAGATATTAGGTCAGATAACCAACAGCTTAGTCGAAGAGGTAGGTTTTAAGGTGTGTCTGAAAGGAGGAAAGCGATGTGGAGAGGCGAAGAGGTGTAGGGAAGATATTACACAGCTTAGGGCCCCGGCAGCTGAAGGCACGGCTGCCTGTGGTGCAGTGATTAAAATCAGGGATGCACAAGAGACCAGAATTAGAGGAGCGCAGATATCTCGGGGGATTGTGGAGCTGGAGGAGATAACAGAGGTAGGGAGGGACGAGGCCATGGAGGGATATGGAAACAAGTTGGAGAATTTTAAAATCAAGACATTGCTTGACTGGGAGACAATGTCGGTCTTTGGTTGATGAACCGGACTTGGTGTGAGCTAAGACATGGGCAGCAGATTTTTGGATGACCTCACGTTTACAAGAGAGTAGATGTGGGAGATCAGCCAAGAGTGAGATGTAATAGTCACATCTAGAGGTGACAAAGGCACGAATGAGGTTTCAGCAGCAGATGGACTGAGACATGGTGAAGTCGGGTGATGTTACTGAGGTGGAAATAGGCGGTTGTAATTATATCCTGAGAATGAGGTTAAAGCTCATTTTGTGGCGAAATGTGACACCAATGTTGCAAACAGTCTGTCTGAAGCTCAGATTGTTAGCAGGGAGAGGGATGGAATCAATAGCAAGGGAACAGAGTTGGAGTGGGGAGTCAAAACAATGATTTCAGTCTTCCCAATATTTAATATTGGCTAAGGAACAGTAAACAGAGAGAAGTAGTGAAACGTTGTTGTTCAGACTCGATGGGAGTATACAGTGGTGTTCCCCAGGACTCGGTATTAGGATCGCTGCTCTTTTTGCTCTTGGAAAACACGAGGTGGGTAGGACAGAGACCCCTCCTCCTCCCGCTTTACAGAGCTTCCCCTCTCTGCAGCCTCTGCTCCATTTGTTGGTCATGTTACAGACCCAGAGATACTGCAACTACAGTCCCCCTACCTCGTCCAGAGTTGGGTCACCAAATCCTCTGCCGTCCCTGAATGTCTGCAGCAGCTCACAACACAACCTCCAGAAAACCATCCACAGCACCTCCACTAACTTTACAATATCAGAAGCAAGTCAAAAGCCCCTCAACTGTAAGTTGGATGCCTGGTCCAGCAGTGCAGCTCACACCATTTTATTGATCCAAACTTCCATAGCACAAGTGGAGCTGGAGAGATGAAATGTGTGGTCAGGGAGAGACAGAGGGAAACAAACTCACTTTAAAAAGTGAATTAGAAAAAGACTTTAATATGAACAAGTTTCAGGACTATTGGAAATGGACAGGGGATTGGGATAATCAGAGCGGTGAGGCCATGAAGGGATTTGATCATACGATTGAGAATATTAAAATTAAAGTGTTACTGGACCAAGAGTCAATGTAGTTCAGTGAGCACAGGGTTGTTGGGTGAACAGAATTTGGTATAAATTAGAAGATGCCAGCAGAGTTTTGGATGACCACAAAGTTACAGTGAGTAGAATGTGGGAGACCAGCCGGGAGTGTGTTAGAATAGTCAAATCTCGAGGTAGAAAGGCATGGATGAGGGTTTCAGCAGCAGATGAGCTGAGCTCTATCTCTCTCTCGCTCTTCCTCTTTCTCTCTTTCTGTTTCTCTCTTTGTCGCCTTCACTTGCTCTGCCCCCCTCTGGATCTTATATGTTTCTATCAAGTCGCCTATTAATTCCCTCAACTCCAGCTGATGTAAGCCGAGCCTTTCCAGCCTTTCTGCATAAGACAGCACACCCATTCCAGATATTAGTCTAGTAAACCTTCTCTAAACTGCTTCCAACGCATTTACATCCTTCCTTAAATAAGGAGACTAATACTGTACACAATACTCTAGTTCTGAAGAAGTGTCACTGACCCAAAACGTTAACTCTGCTTCTCTTTCCACAGATGCTGCCAGACCTGCTGAGTGGTTCCAGCACTTTTTGTGTTTATATTAATTAGCAATTCTTGCCTGCGCTCTGTTTCCTGTTCGCTAGCCAATCTTCTATCCATGCCAATATGTTGCCCCCTTAACCATGAGCTTTTATTTTCCGCATTGACATTTGATGTGACACATTATCAAATGCCTTCTGGTAATCTAAGTACAGTACATCCACCGGTTCCCCTTTAGCCACCGCACATGTTACTTCTTCAAAGAACTCCAATCAATTGGTTAAACATGATTTCCCTTTCACAAAACCATGTTGACTCTACCTGATCACCTTGAATTTTTCTATGTGCCCTGCTATAGCGTCTTTCATACTCGCTTCCAATAACTAGTCTGTAGCCAGAAAGCCATCACCTGTGACAGGTCATATGTCTCCTGTTTCTAATCTGATTTTGTGCTGTATTTGAACTGTCATTACTCAATTAACTGCTTGTGACTCTTCTCCCTCCTTTTGGTTAATCTGTGACCGTTGATCAGATCTTACAGTTGTGTAGGAGAGCGTTCACAGAGATCTGGATCATCGGCTTGGCTCACTTGGTTTGTGAGAAATGACAAACTCAGTTGAGCGATCTTTGCTGGGAATGGGTAGGAGATTTGGAGACAGAGAGAGATTACAATCGGCCAGATGCCTGTGGTTATTGCAAAGTCTACGTAGGAATTTTGTGACAGAGAGCTGGAGAGACAGAATGTACACTCTAAAGCATGTGATTAGCGTTGGGACTGGCTCAGAAATCTCGAAGCTGGTGGCATTGGCAAATTTGGAGATTCTACTCTGTATTCCAAGAACTAAGTCATTTATATACCGCAAAATCACAATGGCCCCAACACTGAACTTTGGGGAACTCCCACTGTCTACCATCCTCCAAACTTCAAAACAACCATTTATTACCACTCGCTGTTTTCTATCCTTAATCCAATTTGACAATGATCCTCTTATTCCATGAGCCTCAATTTTGCTAACCAGCCTTTTACGTGGTACCTTATCAAACACGTTCTTAAAATACATATAAACAGTATCCACGGCATTCCCTTCATCAACCGTCTCTGTTACATGATCGAAAGCATCAAGTAAATGAGTGAAGTATGATCTACCTTTACTGGAGTGTGTAGAGATGGGTTTCTGGAGCAGAACATTGAAGGACTAAGAATCGGGCTATTTTATGTAACGAGAAAGGATTAGTTTATAACACTGCTATAAAGGAGCATTTGGGAAATAATGACCATATTATGATAGAATTTCACATTCCATTTGAATGTGATAAATCTGAAACCAGGGTGTTCAATCTGAACAAGGAAAACCATGAAGGTACGGGGGCAAATTGTCAATTTAGTGTTAGCAAAGAGGTAGTACTTGAAAATGTAACTGGATTGAAGGCTGATAAATCCCTGGACCAGATGAGCTACATCCCAGAGTGTTAAAGGAGGTGGCATTATAGATGGTGGATGTATTTATGGGAATCGTTCAAATTTCTCGATTCAGGAAGAGTTCCTGAGGACTGGTAAGTAACAAATGTAACCCCACTATTTAAGAAGGGTGGGAGAGGGAGAATGAGAACTGCAGGCCTGTTAGTTTAACATCAGTAATAGGGAAAATGTTAGAATCTATTGTCAAGGATGTGATAACTGGACACTTCGAAAATAATAGTAAAATTGGCAGAGTCAACGTGGATTTATGAAAGGGGTATTATGTTAGAATTAGAATTAGAATTAGAACATTACAGCGCAGTACAGGCCCTTCGGCCATCGATGTTGCGCCGACCTGTGTAACAAACCTGTTGAAGTTTTTTGAGGATGTTACTTGCTGCATTACTAAAGGAGAACCAGCAGGTGTGGTGCATTTGGACCTATTTTGGTAAGGTCCCACACAGGTGATTAGTAAATAAAATTACAGCACATGGAATTGGGGGCAATATGCTGGTATGGATCGAGAACTGGTTAACAGACAGAAAACAGAGAGCAGGAATAAACGGGTCATTCTCCGGATGGCAGGATGTTACTAGTGGGTAACACAAGGATCAGTACTAGGGCCACTGCTGTTCACAATCTATACAAATAATTTGAATTTGGGGACCAAATGTAATACTTACAAATTTGCTGATGACACAAAACTAGGTGGGAAAGTAGGTTGTGAAGAGGATGCAAGGAGGCTTCAAGTGGATTTGGACAGGCTAAGTGAGTGGGCAAGAAAATGGCAGCTGGAATATAATATGAATAAGTATCAAGTGCTCCACTCCGGTAAAACAAAAACAGAAAGACAGAATATTTCTGGACTGGAGAGAGGTTGCGACGTGTTGATTTTCAAAGAGACCTGTGTTTCCTTGTGCATGAGTCACTGAAAGCAAATGTGCAGGTGCACCAATCAATTTGGAAGGCAAATGGTATGTTGGCCTCCATCTCAAATGGGTTTTGAATCCAGGAGTAAAGATGTCTGGCTGCAATTGTATCCCGCCTTGCTGAGACTGCACCTGGAGTATTGCGTACAGTCTTGGTCTCCTTGTCTAAAACAACAAAGAACAAAGAACAGTGCAGCACAGGAACAGGCCATTCGGTCCTCCAGGCCTGTGCCGATGTTGATGCCTGCCCAAACTAAAACCTTCTGCACTTCCGTGGTCCGTATCCCTCTATTCCTATCCTATTCATGTATTTGTCAAGATGCCTCTTAAACGTCGCTATGGTACCTGCTTCCACCATCTCCCTCGGCAACAAGTTCCAGGCACTCACCACCCTCTGTGTAAAGAACTTGCCTCGCACATCCCCTCTAAACTTTGCCCCTCTCACCTTAAAACTATGTCCCCTTTTAACTGACTCTTCCACCCTGGGAAAAAGCTTCTGAATATCCACTCTGTCCTTGCCGCTTATAAATTTGTAAACCTCTATCATGTCGCCCCTCCACCTCCGTCGTTCCAGTGAAAACAATCCGAGTTTATCCAACCTCTCCTCATAGCTAATGCCCTCCAGACCAGGCAACATCCTGGTAAACCTCTTCTGTACCCTCTCCAAAGCCTCAACTTCCTTCTGGTAGTGTGGCGACCAGAATTGCACACAATATTCGAAGTGTGGCCTAACTAAAGTTCTGTATAGCTGCAGCATGACTTGCCTATTTTTATACTCTGTGCTTCGACCGATGAAGGCAAGCATGCCGTATGCCTTCTTGACTACCTTATCCACCTGCGTTGCCACTTTCAGTGACCTGTGGATCTGCACGCTCAGATCTTTTTGCCTGTCAATACTCCTAAGGGTTCTGCCATTTACTGTATACCTCCCACCTGTGTTAGACCTTCCAAAATGCGTTACCTCACATTTGTCCGGATTAAACTCCATCTGCCATTTCTCCGCCCAAGTCTCCAACCGATCTATATCCTGCTGTATCCTCTGACAATCCTCATCACTGTCCGCAACTGCACCAACCTTTGTGTCATCCACAAATTAATTATCAGACCAGCTACTTTTTCCTCCAAATCATTTATATATACTACAAACAGCAAAGGTCCCAGCACTGATCCCTGCGGAACACCACTAGTCACATTCCTCCATTCAGAAAAGCACCCTCTGTCTTCTATGACTGAGCCAGTTATGTATCCATCTTGCCAGCTCCCCTCTGATCCCATGTGACTTCACCTTTTGTACCAGTCTGCCATGAGGGACCTTGTCAAAGGCTCACTGAAGTCCATCTAGATAACATCCACTGCCCTTCCTTCATCAATCATCTTCGTCACTTCCTCAAAAAACACGATCAAATTAGAGAGACGCGACCTCCCCTTCACAAAACCATGCTGCCTCTCGCTAATAAGTCCATTTGTTTCCAAATGGGAGTAAATCCTGTCCCGAAGAATCCTCTCTAATAATTTCCCTACCACTGACGTAAGGCGAACCGGCCTATAATTTCCTGGATAATCCTTGCTACCCTTCTTAAACAAAGGAACAACATTGGCTATTCGCCAGTCCTCTGGGACCTCAACTGTAGCCAATGAGGATGCAAAGATTTCTGTCAAGGCCCCAGCAATTTCTTCCCTTGCCTCTCTCAGTATTCTGGGGTAGATCCCACCAGGCCCTGGGGACTTATCTACCTTAATGCTTTGCAAGACACCCAACACATCCTCCTTTTTGATAATGAGATGAATGAGACTATCTGCACTCCCTTCCCTCGGCTCATCATCCACCAAGTTCTTCTCCCTGGTGAATGCTGATGCAAAGTACTCATTTAGTACCTCGCCCATTTCCTCTGGCTCCACACATAGATTCCCTTCTCTGACCTTGAGTGGGCCAACCCTTTCCCTGGTTACCCTCTTGCTCTTTATATATGTATATAAGGCCTTTGGTTTTTCCTTAATCCTGTTTGCCAATGTCTTCTCATAACCCCTTTGAGCCCTCCTGACTCCTTGCTTAAGTTCCTTCCTACTGTCTTTATATTCCTCAATGGATTCGTCTGTTCCTAGTCTTCCAGCTCTTATGAATGCTTCCTTTTTCTTTTTGACAAGGCTCACAATATCCCGCGTTATCCAAGCTTCCCGAAACTTGCCAAACCTATCCTTCTTCCTCACAGGAACATGTTGGTCCTGGATTCTAATCAGCGGACGATTGAAAGACTCCCACATGTCAGATGTTGATTTACCCTCAAATAGTCGTCCCCAATCTAAATTCTTCAGTTCCTGCCTAATATTGTTATAATTAGCCTTCCCCCAATTTAGCACTTGCAGCCGAGGACTACTCTTATCCTTATCCACAAGTACCTTAGAACTTATGGAATTATGGTCACTGTTCCCGAAATGCTCCCCGATGAAACTTCGACCACCTGGCCGGGCTCATTCCCCAATACCAGGTCCAGTACGGCCCCATTCCTAGTTGGACTATCGACGTATTGTTTCAAGAAGCCCTCCTGGATGTTCCTTACAAATTCTACCCCATCCAAGCCCCTAGCACGAAGTGAGTCCCAGTCAATATCGGGGAAGTTAAAATCACCCACCACTACAACCCTGTTACCTTTACATCTTTCCGAAATCTGTCTACATATCTGCTCCTCTACCTCCCGCTGGCTGTTGGGAGACCTGTAGTCAACCCCCAACATCGTGACTGCACCTGTCCTATTCCTGAACTCCACCCATATTGCCTCGCTTCATGACCCCTCCGTGGTGTCCTCCCGCAGTACAGCTGTGATATTCTCCTTAACCAGTAATGCAACTCCCCCACCCCTTTTACATCCCCCTCGTTCCCGCCTGAAGCTTCTAAATCCTGGAACATTTAGCTGCCAATCCTGTCCCTCCCTCAACCAAGTCTCTGTAATAGCAACAACATCATAGTTCCAAGTACTAATCCATGCTCTAAGATCATCTGCCTTACCTGTTATACTTCTCACATTGAAAGAATTGCACTTCAGACCACCAGTCCCGCTGTGCTCTGCAACATCTCCCTGCCTGCTCTTCCTCTTAGTCTTACTGTCCTTACTGTCCTAGTTCCCCCTCATTTATTTCACTTGCTGTCCTACTGCTCTGGTTCCCACCCCCCTGCCACACTAGTTTAAACCCTCCCGAGTGACGCTAGCAAACCTCGCAGCCAGGTTATTTGTGCCCCTCCAGTTCAAATGCAACCCGTCCTTCTTGTGAAGGTCTCATCTGTCCCTGAAGAGATCTCAATGGTCCAGATATCTGAAACCCTCCCTTCTACACCAGCTGTTCAGCTCCGTGTTTAGCTGCACGAGCTTCCTATTTCTAGCCTCACTGGCACGTGGCACAGAAGGATATATTTGCCATGCAGGGATTGCAACTGAGGTTCAGCAGGATATCCATGGGATGGCAGGATTGTCTTATGAGGAGACATTGAGAAAAATGGGCCTGTATTCTCTCGCATTTCACAAAATGAGCAGTGATCTCATACAAAATTATTACAGGGGGTGATGGGGTGGCTGCAGATCGGATTTTCCCCCTGTCTGGTGAGTCTACAACCAGGGGACATAAACTCAGAATAAGGGGCAGGCAAATTAAGACTGAGATGAAGAAGAATACCTTCACTCAGAGGGTGGTAAATCTTTGGAATTCACTACCACAGAGGGTGTGGAAGCTCAATATTGAGTATGTTCAAGACAGAAATCAATGGATTTCGGGAGACAAATGACATCAAGGGATACAGGGATAGCACGGGAATGTGGCGTTTAGGTAGATGATTAGCCATGATCTAATTGAATGACAGAGCAGTGTCGATGGGCTGAATGGCCTACTCCTGCTCCTATGTTCCTGCAAACACGTGCTTGCTATCCTTCATTCCCTCAAACCTCTCCAAGTTTCTGTTGATTTCTTCTCTAATTATTGTTTGCAGAACATTACCCTCTACTGATGTTAAACTAATTGGTCTGTAATTGCTAGGACTGTGCTCACAACATCATTAAAAATATGCAGATTTAAGGTAATTGGCAAAGAACCAGAGACAAATTGAAGAGAATTTTCTGACACAGTAAGTTGCCAAATTTAGAGCCCCCGGTTGTCTAGAAACATACAGAAACATAAATCAGAAAAATAAAGCTTATGACAGTCACAAACAAATAATAATTTAGAAAGCTGAGAGGAGTAAAGAAAGTGCAGGGGTGAAGTAAAGAAAGGAAATTAGAAAAGCAAAGAGAGGGCATGAAAAAATATTGGCAGATAAAATCAAGGAAAACCCAAAGATGGTTGATCAGTACATTAAGAATAAAGGGATAACTAAGGAAAGGGGAGGACATATCAGAGATGTACAAGGTAGTTTGTGCATGGTTGCAAAAGATGTTGGCAGGGTCCTTAATGGATTTTATGTCTCCGTCTTCACAAAGTAAAGGGATGATGTAGACATTGTAATTAAAGAGGAGGAGTGTGAAATATTAGATACAATCAGCATAATGAGAGAGGAAGTACTCGAGGGTCTGAAATCCTTGAAAGTGGATAAATCGCCAGGGCAGGATGGATGGTATCCCAGGCTGTTAAAGGAAGCTAGGGAGGAAATAGCAGATACTCTGAGGATCATCTTCACATTCTCACTAGATACAGGCGAGGCATTAGACGATTGGAGGTCTGTGAACATAGTGCCAGTGTTTAAACATAGTGCAAAGGTTAGGCCAAATAATTATAGGCTGGTCAGTCTGACCGAAAGGCCCGCTACTTGACACAAACCCGATGAGACCCGACGTCATATGTCGGGTTCGGGTCGGATCGCTCTTCCGGATCCGGTTTTCGGGCTCGGGTTGGGTCGGACACACACAGTACTACTTTTTGCTCGGCTGGGAAGGAAAGAGAAGTTGAGTAAGTAAGCATCAACATTTGAAAAGCCTGCCAGAGCTGGGAGTCTGTGACGTCAAGGAGGGAAACGTGCATCTGGACTCAACAGACTGTGAGTCTGCGCAGTGAGAAAGTGAGTGTTTCTATGATGTCACCGCGCTCATGATGCAGCTTCCTTCCATTCAATCCAAAAGTGCTAAGTACAGTGAGTGCAATATGGTCGGGTCAGGCTCGGGCCGGCTCGGACTCGGGTCCAATGTGGTTCTGTGAGGTTTGGTCGGTTTTATTTCCAGACCCGAGCAGGCCTTTAGATTAGATGAGAGATACAGCACTGAAACAGGCCCTTCGGCCCACCAGGTCTGTGCCGAACATCAACCACCCATTTATACTAATCCTACACTAATCCCATATTCCTACCAAACATCCCCAAATGTCCCTATATTTCCCTACCACCTACCTACACTAGTGACAATTTATAATGGCCAATTTACCTATCAACCTGCAAGTCTTTTGGCTTGTGGGAGGAAACCGGAGCACCCGGTGAAAACACACGCAGACACAGGGAGAACTTGCAAACGCCACACAGGCAGTACCTGGAATCGAACCCGGGTCCCTGGAGCTGTGAGGCTGCGGTGCTAACCACTGCGCCATTGTGCCAGACATCGGTGGGCAAATTATTAGAATAAATTCTCAGAGCTACGATAAACTGCCACTTAGAAAGGCAAAGATTAATCAGGGATAGTCAGCATGGATTTGTTAAGGGAGGGTCTTGTCTTACTAACATAACTAAGTTTTTTGAGGAAGGAGCAAAAAGGATTGATAAAGGTAGTGCAGTGGATGTGGTCTACATGGATTTTAGTAAGGCGTTTGACAAGGTCCCACATGGCAGACTGATCAGAACAGTGAAAGCTCATGAGATACAGGGGAATGTGGCAAGTTGGATCCAAAATTGGCCCAATGTCAGAAAACAAAGGGTAATGGTCGACAGATGTTTCTTGAGAATGGAAAGCGGTGTCTAGTGGCGTTCCCAGGTCTCAGTGTTGGGTCCCTTGCAATTTGTGATAGATATTAATGCTTTGGACTTAAATGTGGGAGGCATGATTGGAAAATTTGCTGATGACACAAAAATTGGTCATGTAGTTGATAGTGAAGAGGATAGCTGTGGACTCCAGAATGATATCAATGGTTTAAATGGTTTGGTTGAGTGGGCGAAAAAGTGGCAAATGGAAGTCAATCTGGGGAACTGTGAGGTAATGCAGTTGGGAAGGGCAAATAAAGCGAAGGAATACACAACAGACAGGAGGATAGTGAAAGGGGTAGAAGATGTTAGAGACCTTGGAGTGTTTGTCCACAGTTCCTGGAAGGTGGCAAGACAGGTAGACAGAGTGGTGAAGAAGGCATATGGAATGCTTTCCATTACTGGCCGATATATAGAATACAAAAGGAGGGATGTAATTCTGGAATTGTATAAAACACTGGTTAGGCCACAGCTGGAGTATTGTGTACAGTTCTGGTCACCATATTACAGGAAGGACATAATTGCTTTGCAGAGAGTACAGAGAAGATTTTCAAGAATGTTGCCAGTGATGGAAAATTGCATCCATGATGAAAGATTGGATAGGCTAAGATTGTTTTCTTTAGAACAGAGGAGACTGAGGGGTGACTTGATTGAGGTGTACAAAATTATGAGGGGCCCAGGTAGAGTAGTCAGGAAGGACATGTTTCCCCCATTGGAGTGGTCAATTACCAGGGGGCACAGATTTAATTGATTGGTAGACGGATCAAAGGGGACGTGAGGACAAACATTTTCACCCAGAGGGTGGTGGGTGTCTGGAATTCACTGCCAGGAACGGTGGTGGAGGCAAAAACCATCAAAGATTTTAAAAGGTACCTGGACCTACACCTGAAGTGCTGCAACTGGCAAGGCCATGGACCAGCGGCTGGAAGATGGGATTAGATTCGGCGGCTAGTCTTTTCAGCCAGCAGAGACACATTGGGCTGAATAGCCTCCTTTTGTGCCATAACCCTTCCATGGATATTTGGTCCTATCGGTCTGTGGGTGGGATCTGGAATTCACTGCCTGAAATCATGGTGGAAGCAGATTCAATAATATCTTTCAGAAGGGAATATAACAAAAACTTGACAAGGAAAAAAAAATCAACAGGAGTCTGGGGAAAGAGGAGGGAGTGGGACTAATTAGTTAGCTCTTTAAAGGAGACAGCACTGATACAATGGACATTCTGTGCTGCATCAATCTATGATTATATGAACAAGGGACAAAGAGAGAGAGGGAGAAAGGGTGAAAGAGAAAAGGAAAATAGATACAGAGTTAAAGAGAAGTTTCTACCAGTTTTCAGGGGTTGGGATTGTGATTCGTGATCTGCCCGTGCCCATTCCTGTTGAGGCAGGTGACACACAAACTTCCTGCTGCCTCCTCATTTTCATGAATTCTACGTACCGCCTAGGGTGACCCGCGCTGCTGTCTGTCTGCAAGCTGAACAGGGACGTAACTGTGTTTGAGGCTGGCACGTGCTTCAGCCAGGATTCAGCTCTTAAAGGTAGTCTGTCCCTCTTAAAGGGAAGCTGTACTGAATCACAGGAGGCTGCTGCTGACTCTGAATGCTGCAAATGGAGACAAGGTAAATGGAATACTAGGGCAGAGAGAGGGCTGTGCTGTTCACGGATGTCGTGCTGGAGGCCTTAGTCATGGAGGTTGACCGGAGGAGAGAGGCCATGTTTCTGTGGGGTGGGGCGGAGACCCTCAAGGAACGTCTTCCGAAGGGAATGGGAGCAGGTGGCCAGGGAGGTCAATGCAAGAAGTATGGCCCCAAGGACCTGGCAGCAAAGCCAGAAGACGTTTGATGAGCTCACACGGGTGGTGAATGTCAGTGAATTCATTGCTACATGGCATCTCCTACCCCCTACATCACCAACCTCTCACACTGCTCAATGTACCACACCCCCATCACTTAGTTTCAAAGACGTGTATCAAAGCTGCTGGAATGGCTGATTGGTGTCAGATCAAATCCCTCTGCACACTACCAGCACATACTTGGTGAACAGGGACGAGAGCCCTGCTTAGCATGGAGCACTGGAAGTGACCGGCAGCTCAGCTGATACCATTTTATGGATCCAAACGTCCATGGCATTGGGCCCAGTGACACTGCAGAGCTGAGAATACCTGCCATAGACCGAAACAGAGGGAAAGAAGCCTTCTTTTAAATCGGAATTGAAGAAAAGACTTGAAGGCAGGAATATGGGAATGGACAGGGCAATGGGACTAATTGAGGATGAGATTCAAACACATGAATGAAAATATTAAATTTAAGGTGCTGCTGGTCCCGGAGCTAATGTAGATCAGTGAGCACAGGGGTGATGGGTGATCAGGATTTGGGGTGACGGGTGATGAGGATTTGGTACATATTAGTGTACAGGCAGCAGAGTTCTGGATGGGCAGTGCTTTATCGAGGTTTATAACTGGGAGGGTGACCAGGATAGAACTGGAATAGTCAAGTGTGGATTTAACAGATTTAAAGATTGATGAAGACAAATGTAGGTCCCTTACCGTCAGAAACAGTGGAATTAATTATGGGGAACAAAGAAATGGCTGACCAACTAAATGCATACTTTGGTTCTGTCTTCACAAAGGAGAACACAAATATCATACCAGAAATGTTGGGGAACACGGGGTTTAGTGAGAGAGAGGAACTTAAGGAAATCTGTATTAGTAGAGAAATGGTGTTGGGGAAATTGATGGTATTGAAGGCCGATAAATTCCCAGGGCCTGATAATCTACATCTCAGAGTGCTGAAGGAAGCCGTCCCAGAAATAATGGATGTATTGGTGGTCATCTTCCAAAATTCTATAGATTCTGGATCATTTCCTAACGATTGGAATGTAGCTAATGTAACCCCAGGGAGGTTGAGAGAAAGCAGGGAATTATCGACAAGTCAGCCTGACGTCGGTGGTGGGGAAAGTTCTAGAGTCCATTATCAACGATTTTATAGAGGAGCACTTGGAGAAAAGTGGTTGAATCGGACAGAGTCAGCATGGATTTACGAAAGGGAAATCACGCTTGACAAATCTACAAGGATTCTTCGAGGATGTAACTAGTAGAGGGGGAGCCAGTGGGTGTGGTTTATTTGGACTTTCAGAAGGCTTTCGACAAAGTCCCACGTAACACATTAGCCTGTAAAATTAAAGCGCATGAGATTGGTGCTAGTGTATTGTGATAGATAGAAAATTGGTTGGCAGACAGGAAACCCAAGAGTAGGAATAAATGGGTCTTTTATTCCGAATGGCAGGCTATTCACCTGCTAATGTCACTAGTGGGGTACCATAGGGATTGGTGATAGGACCCCAGCTATTCACAATATATCTTACTGATTTCGGTGAGGGATCTAAATGTAATATCTCCAAATTTGCAGATGACACGAAACAGGGTGGGAGGGTGAGTTGTGAGGAGGATGCAGAGAGGCTTCAGGGTGATTTGGACAAATTGAGTGAGTGGGCTAATGCATGGCAGATGCAGTACAATGTGGATAAATGTGAGGTTAATCACTTTGGTAGCAAAAGCAGGAAGGCAGATTATTATCTGAATGGCTATAAACTGAAAGAGGGGAATATGCAAGGAGAGCTGGGTGTTCTCGTACACCAGTCACTGAAGGTAAGAATGCAGGTGCAAGGCAAATAGTATGTTGGCCTTCACAGCGAGATGATTCGAGTACAGGAGCAGGGATGTCTTGTTGCAATTATTCAGGGCCTTGGTGAGGCCACACCTGGAATATTGTGTACAGTTTTGGTCTCCTTATTTAAGGAAGGATGTTATTGCTATAGGTTTACCAGACTGATTCCCTGGATGGCGGGACTGACGTATGAGGAGAGATTGAGTCGGTTAGAATTATGTTCGCTGGAGTTCAGAAGATTGATGGGGATCTCATAGGAACCTATAAAATTCTAACAGGACTTGACAGAACAGATACAGGAAGGATGTCCCCGATGGTGGGGAAGTCCAGAACCAGTGGTCGTCGTCTAAGGATACGGGGTAAACCTTTCAGGACTGATATGCAAAATTTCTACACCCAGAGAGTGGTGAGCCTGTGGAATTCGCTGCCGCAGAAAGCAGTTGAGGCCAAAACATTGCATGTTTTCAAGAAGGAGTTAGATATAGCTCTCAGGATGAAAGGGATCAAAGGAAATGGGGGGAAAGCGCAAACAGGTCGCTGAGTTGGACGATCAGCCATGATCATAATGAATGGCGGGGCAGGCTCGAAGGGCCGAATGGCCTACTCCTGCACCTATTTTCTATGTTTCTATGTTAACAACGGCACAGATGAGGGTTTATGTAGCAAATGAGCTGAGGCAGACGGGTGATATTACAGAGCTGGTAGTAGGCAGGGTAGGTGATGGAGAGAATAAGGGTTCAGAACTCAGCTCAGGGTTAAATAGAACACAGAGGATGCAAACTGTCTGGTTCAACCTCAGATATTAGCCGGTTAGGGGTACGTCGTTCATGGAGATGGACAAAATTTCCGAAGGAGACCGATTGCACAAGCTCCACTCTTCCCAAAATTAAAATTGTAAGAACATTATTTCAGTGAAACGCGGTTTGCAGATCACATAGCGGGAAGTAGGGACTTAGCAGGGGCAGCAACAGCAGAAAACATGGTCGAGTAAATTCCATGAACTCTAATACAAGTAGCAATGGTTTATAGAGCTCATAGCTGGAGATAGAGTTTTGCCAGGGATAACAAAAGTAACAAGGAGGGCAGAGTAAATGACAAGAACAGTAATGTTGCGAAACTTGGTTTATAACATTCATAGCTGGATAGAGAGACTTACCAGGGACACTGATAATAGCAAGGATGGGATAGTAAATGTGTTGCATAATCTTCAATACAAGATAGATCCGATAGTCTAATGGGAACCGATCATAATTGGCAGAAAGATAGTCAAACTCCCAAATGAAACTCCTGCCCATTGTTGTAACATTCCAGTCTGTTGTTCTGAGATTCTGACCCATTGTTGTAACATTCCAATCTATTGTTCTCAGATTCTGAACCATTGTTGTAACATTCCAATCTATTGTTGTCAGAGTCTGACCCATTGTTGTAACATTCCAGTCAATTGTTCTCAGATTTTGATCCATTGTTGTAACATTCCAATCTATTGTCCTCATATTCTGACCCATTGTTGTAACATTCCAGTCAATTGTTCTCAGATTCTGATCCATTGATGGAACATTTCAATCTATTGCTCTCAGATTCTGATCTATCCTCTCCCTTTCTCTGGAGCTGCTGATCCCTTTTAGTGCCAGGTCTGATGCTCCCGCTAACACTATGTGATAACACATTGAAAGCAGTCCCTTATTAATAGCAGAGGGAAACCCTCCAGTGACACGATTAGAGTCCATGGAGACTGACATTAATTACAGTCACTGAACAAACAGGTTCAGTTAACCCCTTTCAATCAAACACTTTTTGTACCACAATAAAATAGAACATTTACCCTGTCTGAATGGGATGTATAAGGATTACGGAGGGAAGGAATGGTGGGAATAGTCGAGGCACATGACAAAATCTTTCACTTCTCCTTGGATATGGGAGTGGTGACAGAGGACTGGAGGTTTGTAAATGTTACACCCTGGTTACAAATGGAGAGATGGAGTAAACCCTGTTCTGTTCAGTCAATCTGACGTCAGTGGTGGGGAAATTTCACAACCCAGGGCAGAAATATTCGTTGGTTGGAAAAGCACAGCATAATACATTTCAAGCAGCACAGATATACCAATGAAAAATCATGTCTGGCAAACTTCAACAAGAACTTATCCTAAGGTAAGCAGCATTATGAAACAAAGTGTAACACTGAACCACAAATGCAGATATTCGGTTATGAGACCAAAAGCTTGGTCAAAGAGGTAGGATTTAAAGGAGTGTCTTAAAGGATACAAGCGAGGTGGAGAGGTAGAGCTGTGTAGGGAGGATATTCCCGAGCTCGGGACCGAGGCAACTGAAGGTGCAGACAGCTATGGGGGAGTAATTAATATCAGGAATGCACAACAGGCCAGAATTAGTGGAGCAGAGATATCTCAGAGGGTTGTCGGGCAGGAGGAGATTACAGTTATCGTGAGGGGTGAGACCATGGACGGATTTGAAAACATGATTGAGAATTTTAAAATAAAGGCATTGTTTGACTGTGAGGTGATGTAGGTTAGTGATCGGGGAATGGGACTTGTTGTGAGTTAAGACACAGGCAGCACAGCTTTAGATTACCTCAAATTTACATGTAGTAGCATGTGGGAGAATGAGTTGGAATAGTCTAGTCTACAGGTAATGAAAGCATGAATGAGAGCTTCATCAGCAGATGAGTTGAAACAGGGGTGACGTTGGGCGATCTTATTGAGGTGGGAATAGGTGGGCATAGTGATGGCACGAATATAAGGTTGGAAGCTCATTTTGTGTTCAAATTCCACAGAATCACAGAATTGTTACAGCACAGAAGGTGGCCATTCAGTCCATCGAGTCTGCTCTACCTCTCCAAAAGAGCAATTCATCTAATGCCACTCTCCTGCCTTCTCCCTGTAGGTCTGCACAATCTTCCTTTTCAGATAGCTATCCAATTTCCTCCTGAATGCCTCGATTGAATCTGCCTCCACCAGACTCTCAGGTAGCGCATTCCAGACCTTAACACTCGCTGTGTGAAAAAGTTTTCCTCATGTCACTTCTGCTTCTTTTACCAATTACTTTAATTCTTTGTCCTCTCGTTTTCGATCCTTTCAGGAATGGGAACAGTTTTTCCCTTTCCACTCTGTCCAGACACCTCATAATTTTGCAGACCTTTTTCAAATTTCCTCTCAGCCTTCTCTTCTCTCAGGAAAATGTTCCAACTTCTCCAGTCTATCTTTAGAACTGATATTCGTCATCCCTGGAACCATTCTTGTGAATGTTTTTTCACACTCTCCAATGTTTCCATGTTATCTAATGTGCCCAGAACTAAACGTAACGCTGCAGCTGAGGCCGAACTAGTGTCTTATACAAGTTCAAAACAACCTCCTTGCTCTTGTATTCCATGCTACAGGATACTGTAGGCTTTATTAACTGCTCTCTGATCCTGTCATGCCACATTCAATGACCGATGCACATATACATCCAGGTCCCTCTGCTCCAGAACCCCCTTTAGAATTGTAACCTTTATTCTATATTTTCTCTCCATGTCCTTCCTACGAAATGAATCACTTCACATTTCCCCACATTGAACTTCATCTGTCTGCCCATTCCACCAACTTGTCTGTGTCCTTTTGAAGTTTTACACTATCCTCCTAATAGTTCATAATGCTTCCAAGTTTTGTATCATCTACAAACTTTAAAATTGTGCCCTGTACACCAAGGTCTAGGTCATTAATATATGTCAGGAAGAGAAAGGGTCCTAACACTGATCCCTGTGGTCCTCCACTACAAATCTTAAATAAAAAACGAAACGAGCTGGAAATACTCAGCAGGTCTGGCAGCACCTGTGGAGAGAGAAGCAGAGTTAATGTTCCAGGTCAGTGACCCTTCATCAGAACTGGAAAAGGTTAGAAATGTAATAAGTTTTAAGCAAATAAAGCAGGGATGGGGCAAAATGGAGCAGAAGGGGTGTTGATAAGACAGAGGGCCAGAGAGATTAACTGACCAGGAGGTCATGGGGCAAAGGCAAAGAGAGTGTGCTCATGGTGTGGTGAAAGACAAAGCATTAGTGCAGAGCAGTTGTTAAATGACAGAACAATGAACAGCCCGAGCTAAAAGCACCAATATAAAAATCCCAGTTTAAGTCTGGCACATGGTAAAAAAAACTGATAAAACAAATAATAAAAATGGACCTGCTCTGAATGCTCTGAAATTATTGAACTCAGTGTTCAGTCCAGAAGTCTGTCGAGTGCCTAATCAGGCAATGAGGTGCTGTTCCTCGAGCCGGCGTTGATGTTCACTGGAACACCGCAGCAGGTGAAACGCAGATTGGGTGAGCGCTTTGTGGAACACCTCCGCTCAGTCCAAAAGCATGATCCCGAGCTTCCACTCGCTTGTCATTTCAACACCTTTGATCCCCCACCCCTGCTCAAATGTCCACATTTCTGTCCTTGTGTTTACACCCTCTACTCCCGCTTTACTTGCTTAAAACCTATTACATTTCTAACCTTGGCCAGTTCTGATGAAAGGACACAAACCTGGAACATTAACTCTGTTTCTCTCTCCACAGACACTGCTGAGCATTTCCAGCACTTTCTGTTTTTATTTCAGATTTCCAGCACCTGCAGCATTTTGTTTTGATTCCACTACAAACTTTTCTCCAACCCGAAAAGCATCCATTAATCACTACTCTCTGTTTCCTGTCACTCAACCAGTTTAGTTTCATGTTGCTACTGTCCTTTTATTTGATGAGCTGTAACTTTGCTCACAGGTCTGTTGTGTGACACTTTATCAAATGCTTTTTGGAATTCCATTTAAACCACATCAACAGCATGTGGGTGCCTGGAACGCGTTGCCAGCCGAGGTGGTAGATGCGGGCACGATGGCGTCTTTTAAGATGTATCTAGACAGATACATGAATGGGCAGGAAGAAAAGAGATACAGACCCTTAGAAAATAGGCGACATGTTTAGATAGAGGATCTGGATCTGCGCAGGCTTGGAGGGCCGAAGGGCCTGGTCCTGTGCTGTAATTTTCTTTGTTCTTTGTTCATTGTCCTCATCAAGCTTCTTTTTTACCACTTCAAAAAACTCCAGCAAGTTTGTTAAACACCATTTTCCCTTAACAAATCCGGCTGGTTTTCCTTAATTAACCCACATTTGTCCATGTGCCTATTAATGTTGTCCTGAATATGACACCAATGTTAAAAACAGACTGTCTGAATCTCATACTGTTGCCAGGGAGAGGGATGGAATCAATAACAAGGGAACAGAGTTGGAGTGGGGCGTGAAAACTATGGCTTCAATCTTCCCAATATTTAATTGGAGGAAATTTCTGCTCATCCAGTACTGGATGTCGGATGAGCTGTTGGATAATGTAACAACAGTGGAGGAGTGGAGAGAGGTGGTGGTGAGGTAAACATGATGGAGTTCTTTGATAAAACAATTGAGATGGTTGATGAGGGTGGTGTGATTTAAGTTATATTTATAGACTTTCAAAAGGTGTTTGATCAAGTGTCATTCAATAGACTGATTAGGAAAACTGAACCCAATGCAGTTCTTTGATAAAACAATGGAGACGGTTGCTGAGGGAAGGAATGATGGAAATAGCAGAGGCACTGTCGGAATCTTCCAATCCTCCTTGGATATGGGAGTCATGACAGAGGACTGTAGGGCTGTAAATGTTACTCCCTGTTACAAAAGGAGTGATTAGATAAATCCTGTAATTACTGACCAGTCAGCCGAATGTCAGTGGTTGGAAATTACTAGAGGCCAGAACCCAGCTCAAAAATATATCTTTCTTGGAAAAACATGGGATAATAAATAACAAACAGCACGGATAGGTTAATGGAAAATCATGTCTGATAATCCTGATCAAGTTCGTTGATGACAAAACTGTGAGTGTTTTGTGTTATGTGTACAGACATTCAAAAGGCAGGTGATCAAATGTCAGTTTATAGACTTGTTATGAAAAATGGAACATATGGATTAATGTGACAGTGATAGTGTGGGTATGACACTGACTCAGGGACAGAAAGCAGAGAGAAGTGGTGAACAGTCATTGTTCAGACTGGGGGAGGGGGAGTATACAGTGCTGTTTCTCAGGACTCGGTATGAGAACCAGTGCTGTTCCTGGAATATAGATAGATATATAAATGACACCAACGTCTCCGTAAAAAAAAAAACATAATTTCAACTCTTGCAGAAGACATGAAACTCATAGCTAACGGTGGAACAATGCAGACCAGAGAATTATCCAACCACACAGACGTTTTTTTTTAAATTTATTTATTCTGGACTCTAATCCATCACGAGTTTATTTCAAAGAACAAAGAACAAAGAACAAAGATAATTACAGCACAGGAACAGGCCCTTCGGCCCTCCAAGCCTGCGCCGATCCAGATCCTCTCTCTACACATGTCGCCTATTTTCTAAGGTTCTGTATCTCTTTTCTTCCTGCCCATTCATGTATCTGTCTAGATACATCTTAAAAGACTCCATCGTGCCCGCGTCTACCACCTCCGCTGGCAATGCGTTCCAGGTGCCCACCACCCTCTGCGTAAAGAACTTTCCACGCATATCCCCCCTAAACATTTCCCCTTTCACTTTGAACTCGTGTCCTCTCGTAATTGAAACCCCCACTCTGGGAAAAAGCCTCTTGCTGTCCACCCTGTCTATACCTCTCATGATTTTGTACACCTCAATCAGGTCCCCCCTCAACCTCCGTCTTTCTAATGAAAATAATCCTAATCTGCTCAACCTCTCTTCATAGCTAGCGCCCTCCATACCAGGCAACATCCTGGTGAACCTCCTCTGCACCCTCTCCAAAGCATCCACATCCTTTTGATAATGTGGCGACCAGAACTGTACGCAGTATTCCAAATGTGGCCGAACCAAAGTCCTATACAACTGTAACATGACCTGCCAACTCTTGTACTCAATGCCCCGTCCGATGAAGGAAAGCATGCCGTATGCCTTCTTGACCACTCTATTTACCTGCGTTGCCACCTTCAGGGAACAGTGGACCTGAACACCCAAATCTCTCTGGACATCAATTTTCCCCAGGACTTTTCCATTTACTGTATAGTTCACTCTTGAATTGGATCTTCCAAAATGCATCACCTCGCATTTGCCCTGATTGAACTCCATCTGCCATTTCTCTGCCCAACTCTCTAATCTATCTATATTCTGCTGTATTCTCTGACAGTCCCCTTCACTATCTGCTACTCCACCAATCTTAGTGTCGTCTGCAAACTTGCTAATCAGACCACCTATACTTTCCTCCAAATCATTAATGTATATCACAATCAACAGTGGTCCCAGCACGGATCCCTGTGGAACACCACTGGTCACACGTCTCCATTTTGAGAAACTCCCCTCTACTGCTACTCTCTGTCTCCTGTTGCCCAGCCAGTTCTTTATCCATCTAGCTAGTACACCTTGGACCCCAAGCGCCTTCACTTTCTCCATCAGCCTGCCATGGGGAACCTTATCAAACGCCTTACTGAAGTCCATGTATATGACATCGACAGCCCTTCCCTCATCAATCAACTTTGTCACTTCCTCAAAGAATTCTATTAAGTTGGTAAGACATGACCTTCCCTGCACAAAACCATGTTGCATATCACTGATGAGCCCATTTTCTTCCAAATGGGAATAGATCCTATCCCTCAGTATCTTCTCCAGCAGCTTCCCTACCACTGACGTCAGGCTCACCGGTCTATAATTACCTGGATTATCCCTGCTACCCTTCTTAAACAAGGGGACAACATTAGCAATTCTCCAGTCCTCCGGGACCTCACCCGTGTTTAAGGATGCTGCAAAGATATCTGTTAAGGCCCCAGCTATTTCCTCTCTCGCTTCCCTCAGTAACCTGGGATAGATCCCATCCGGACCTGGGGACTTGTCCACCTTAATGCCCTTTAGAATACCCAACACTTCCTCCCTCCTTATGCCGACTTGACCTAGAGTAATCAAACATCTGTTCCTAACCTCAACATCCGCACTCTAATTTATTTGTGTGTGATTTTCATGAGAGTGTGTGCGAGAATGTGTAGAGTATATTTTTATTATTTTATTTAGATTCAGCTTCTTTTGTGAAGTATAATAAACTCACCTCTTGTTTAAACTCAAGAAAACCTGTCCTATTGGTTCTTTTATGATCACAACAAAGATAAAAGGTAGAATACTCACTAAGGTGGTCAGCACGTCCACTGTTAAAAAGGATACCCTCTTGCGGTAAAATAAGATATAAGACAAGAGGGGGACTGGGACCCTTACTCACCTGGCTGGAACAGAAATCTGGAGGTTCGAATGATGATAACGCAACAACACATGAGAAATTGGAAGTGGGAAAAGCAATTGATACTGAGAAAAATGTTAAAAATATCAATGCAGGTTTTATTGTGGTTTTCACTGCTGGAACACTGAAATGTCCACGGTCGAAGACAGAGCATACAAACATATGAACATATGAATTAGGAGCAGGTGTAGGCCACTCGGCCCCTCAAGCCTGCTCTGCCACTCAATAAGATCATGACTAATCTGATTGAAACCTCAACTCCACATTACCACCTACCCTCGATAATCTTTCACCCCCTTGCTTATCAACAATCTATCTATCTCTGTCTTACAAGTACTTAAAGACTCTCTTCCACTGCCTTTTGAGGAAGAGAATTCCCAAGGCTCACAACCCTCAGAGAAATAAAAATCTCCTCATCTCTGTTTTAAATGGGCGACCTCTCATTTTTAAATGGTGACCCCTAATCCTAGATACACCCAGATACACACATCTTTCCACATGCACCTGTCAAGACTGCTCAAGATCTTAGATGTTCAAATCAAGTCGCCACTTACCCTTCTAAATTCCAGTGGATATAAGCTTAGCCTGTCCAATATTTCCTCATAAGACAGCCCACCCATTCCAGGTATTAGTCTGGTAAACCTTTTCTGAATTGCTTCCAATGCATTTACATCATTCCTTAAATAAGGAGACCAGTGCTGTATACAGTACTCCAGATGTGGTCTGACCAATGCCCTCTATAACTGAAGCATAACATGCCTACTTTTGTATTCAATTACCGTCGCAATAAATGATAACATTCTATCAGCTTTCCTAGTTACTTTCTGAACATGCATACTAAGCTTTGGAGATGCATGCAAAAGGACACCCAGATCCCTTTGCATCTCAGAGCTCTGCAATCTCTCATCATTAGATAATATGCTTCGATTTTATTATTCCTGCCAAAATGGGCAATTTCCCATTTTCCCACATTATACTCAATTTGCCAGGTCTTTACCCAATCACTTAACCTATCTATATTCATTTACAGCCTCCTTATGTCTCCTTCACAAGTTACTTTCTTACGCATCTTTGTGTCATCAGCAAATTTGGTAACCAGGCCTTCGGCTCCTTCATCCAAGTCATTTATATAAATTGCAAAAAGTTGAGGTCCCAGCCCTGATCCCTGTGGCACACCAGTCCTTACATCTTGCCAACCAGAAAATGGCCCATTTATGCCTACTCTCTGTTTTCTGTTAGCTAACCAATCTTCTATCCATGCCAACATGTTACCCCGTTCACCATGAGCTTTTATTTTCACAAAACCTTTGATGTGGCACCTTATCTATTGCATCCTGGAAATGTATGTACAGTACATCCACCGGTTCCCCTTTCTCCGCAGCACATGGTACCTCTTCAAAGAACTCCAACAAATTGATTAAACATGATTTCCCTTTCATAAAACCATTTTGATTCTGCCTGATTAGGTTGAATTTTTCTAAGTGCCGGCTACACTGTCTTTAATAATAGCTTCTAACATGTTTCCTATGACAGATGTGATGCTAACTTGCCTGTAGTTTTCTGTTATCTGTTTCCCTCGCTTTTTGACTAAAGGAGTTACATTCCCAATCAAGGAGTTATCCAGAGTGAAGTAACTTGGTACAGGTTAAAATCCTTCTCTGTTGAAAAGTTGAGCAATGTAGCTGGACAGTTAGGGATTACTCTCCATCTAAAAACCTGGAAACCCGAATTCCTAAGACTTTTGGCCAACCATTTTCCACTTAAAGCTGAAGATTCAAACAGGGTTAGAATCACTAACAGATAGAGTAATGTTAGCTAAGGTAAAACTGGAAAAGAAGAGACTAGAATTAGAATTCCAGAGAGAGCGAGAAAGCGCAGAGCGAGTGCCAAGAAAGGGAAAAAGTAAGAGTGTTCCAGAAGGAGAAGGAGGAAAGGGAGTTAAGGCGGCTCAAACAACTAGAAGAAGACCCAGTACACCCAGTGAAGGCACAGCTCTTGAGGGAGCTACCCCTAGCTCAGGACCATGTGCTGATCTCTTAAAGTTCTCCCAGTTCATGACAAAGTTCAATGAGGAGGATGTGGCAGAATTTTCCGTCACTTGTGAAAAGCTTGTAAAACAACCAAAATGGCCGGCAGAGAGCTGGACACTGTTTTTACAAAGCAAATAACAGGAAAATCCCATCAGTTCTATTCAATGTTGCCACCTCCCTATTCCTTTTGAAACATCTAAACCCCGGAACATCCAACATTCATTTCTGCCCCTGTGATATCCAAGTCTCCGTAATGGCCAGAACATTGTCGCTCCAAGTACTGATCCATACTCTAAGTTCATCACCCTTATTCCTGACACTTCTTGCGTTAATATAGACACACTTCTCCCATCATACTGGCTGCAACTGTGCCCTGTCAACTGTCTAACCTTGCTCACAGACTCTCTGCACTATGTATCTGCCTGTTCAACATATGGAGTAAATGGCAAGAACAGTAATGCAGTTAAACATGGTTTATAGAATAAATAAGTGGATCGAGACACTTCCCAGGGAAACCAATGATAGCCAGGATGGGATAAAAAAAATATTGAATAATCATGATTGTGTAATAGATCCGCCTGTTTATTGGCAGCCAGTCAAAATTTGCAGAAAGAAAGTCAAACTGCCAGATGAAACTCCTGCCTACTGTTCTGACATTCCAATCTATTGTACTCATATTCTGACCCATTGTTGTAACATTCCAATCTTTTGTACTCATATTCTGACCCATTGTTGTAATATTCCAATCTATTGTTCTCAGATTCTGACCCATTGTTGTAACATTCCAATCTATTGTACTCATATTCTGACCCATTGTTGTAACATTCCAATCTATTGTTCTCAGATTCTGACCCATTGTTGTAACATTCCAATCTATTGTTCTCAGATTCTGATCTATCCTCTCCCTTTCTCTGGGGCCACTGATCCCTGTTAGTCCCGGGGATGATGCTCCCACTGACACCAGGGGTAACACATTGAAATGAGTCTCTTATTAATAGAAGAGGGAAACCCTCCAGTGACACAATTACGGTCCATGGAGACTGGTATTAATTAAAGTCACTGAACAAACAGGTTCAATTAACACCTTTCAATCCAACACTCTTAGCACTACAATAAACTGGAGCATTTAACCGGTCTGGATGGGAATTATGAGGGTTGATGAGAGAAGGAAATGTGCAAATGGCAGAGGCACTGGACAGAATCTGTCAATTCTCTTTGGATATGGGAATGATGACAGAGGACTGGAGGGCTGCAATTGTTACACCTTGTTTAAAAAAGGTGATATGGGTTAAACAATGTACTGTCCAGTCAATATGACGTTATGTGGGGCATTTCACAACCCAGGTCATAAATATTCATTGCTTGGAAAAGTACAGCATAATAAATTTCAAGCAGCACGGATATGCTAACGACAAATCATTTCTGGAAAACTTCAACAAGAACTTATCCCGAGGTACTTCACAGCAGCATTATGAAACAAAGTATAACACTGAACCACAAAATGGGATATTAGGATGGGTATCCAAATGCTCGGTCAAAGAGGCAGGTTTTAAAGGAGTGTGTTAAAGGATAAAAGCGAGGTGGAGAGGTGGAGCTGTGAAGGGAGGATATTCCAGAGCTTGGGACCGAGGCAACTGAAGGTGTGGCCACAAAAGGGAGAGTAATTAAAATCAGGGATGCACAAGAATCCAGAATTAGAGGAGCAGAGGTACCTCGAAGGACTGTGGGGCTGGAGGAGATTACAGAGATAGTGAGGGGTGAGACCATGGAGGGATTTGAAAACGTGTTGAGAATTTTAAAATAAAGACATTGCTTGACTGTGAGCTGATGTAGGTCAGTGATCGGGGAATGGGACTTGCCGTGAGTTAAGACACAGGAAGCAGAGTTTTAAATGACTTCAAGTTTACAGATAGTAGAATGTGGGAGAATGAGTTGGAACAGTCTAGTCTACAGGTGATGAAAGCATGAATGAGAGCTTCAGCAGCAGATGAGTTGAGACAGGGGTGAAGTCGGGCAATGTTATTGAGGTGGAAATACGTCGTCATAGTGATGGCACGAATATGAGGTTGGAAGCTCATTTTGTGGTCGAATGTCACAGAATAATTGAATTGTTACAGCACAGAAGGTGGCCATTCAGTCCATCGTATCTGCACTGGCTCTGCAAAAGAGCAATTCATCTAGTGCCACTCCCCTGCATTCTCCCTGTAACTCTGTCCAATTTTCCTTTTCAGATAGCTGTCCAATTTCCTCCTGAATGCCTCGATTGAATCTGCCTCCACCACACTCTCAGGTAGTGCATTCCAGACCTTAACCACTCGCTGTGTGAAAAAGTGTTCCTCATGTCACTTATGCTTCTTTTACCAATTACTTTAATTCTTTGCCCTCTCGTTTTCGATCCTTTCAGGAATGGCAACAGTTTTTCCCTATCCACTCTCTCCAGACACCTCATAATTTTGCAGACTTTTTGAAATCTCCTCTCTGCCTTTTCTTCTCTAAGGAAAATGTTCCAACTTCTCCAGTCTATCTTCCTAACTGATATTCTTCATCCCTGGAACCATTCTTGTGAATGTTTTTTCACACTCTCCAATGTCTTCACTTTAGATAAGGTGTGGTGCCCAGACCTAGACGTAATACTGCTACTGAGGCCGAACTAGTGTCTTACACAAGTTCAAAATAACCTCCTTGCTCTTGTATCCCATGCCTCTGTTAATAAAGCCCAGGATACTATATGCTTTATTAACTGCTCTCTCATCCTGTCATGCCACCTTCAATGACCAATGCACATATACGTCCAGGTCCCTCTGCTCCTGCACCCCCTTTAGAATTGCACCCTTTATTCTCTATTGTCTCTCTATGTTCTTCCTACCAAAATGAATCACTTCACATTTCTCCACATTGATCTTCATCTGCCACCTGTCTGTCCATTCCACCAACTTGTCTATGTCCTTTTGATGTTCTACACTATCCTCTTCACAGTTCACAATGCTTCCAAGTTTTGCATCCTCTGCAAACTTTGAAATTGTGCCCTGTACACCAAGGTCTAGGTAATTAATATTTGTCAGGAAGAGAAAGGGTCCCAACACTGATCCCTGGGGAACTCCACTGCAAACCGTAAATATGAACAAAAAGTGCTGGAAATACTCAGCAGGCCTGGCAGCATCTGTGGAGAGATAAACAAAGTTAACGTTTCAGGTGTGTGACCATTCATCAGAATTGGCAAAGGTCAGAAATGTAATAGATTTTAAGCAAATAAAGCAGGGGTGGGGCAAAAGAGAACAAAAGGGGTGCAGATAGAACAGAGGGTCAGAGAGATTAAGTGACGAGGAGGTCTTGGGGCAAAGGCAAAGAAAATGTGCTTGTTGTGTGGCGAAAGATAAAGCATTAGTGCAGAGAGGGTGTTAAATGATAGAATAATGAACAGCTCTAGCCAAAAGCACCAACAGAACAAATCCAGTTTCAGGCCGACACATGGCAAAAAATGTTAAAACAAAATAATTGTTGAACTCAATATTCAGTCCAGAAGGCTGTAAATGCCTAATCGGACAATGAGGTGCTGTTCCTTGAGCTGGCGTTGTTATTCACTGGAACACCGCAGCAGGCTAAATGCAGATTGGGTGATTGCTTTGTGGAACACCTCCACTCAGTCCAAAGGCATGACACTGAACTTCCGCTCGCTTATCATTTCAACACCCTCCGTCCCCCACCCCGGCTCTAATGCTCACCTTTCTGTACTTGTGTTTCCCCCAAAACCCCCACTTTATTTGCTTAAAACCTATTACATTTCTAACCTTTGCCAGTTCTGATGAAAGGTCAGCGACTTGAAACATTAACTCTGCCTCTCTCTCCACAGATGCTGCCAGACCTGCTGAGTATTTCCTGCACTTTCTGTTTGTATTTCTGATTTCCAGCATCCACTGTATTTTGTTTTGATTCCACTGCAAACTGTTCTCCAGCCCGAAAAGCATCCATTAATCACTACTCTCTGTCTCCTGTCACTCAACCAGCTTAGTTTCATGTGGCTACTGGCCTTTTTATTTGATGAGCTATAACTTTGCTCACAGGTCTGTTGTGTAACACTTTATCAAATGCCTTTTGGAATTCAATTTACACCACAGCAACAGCATTGCCCTCACGAAGCTTCCTTTTTACCTCTTCAAAATATTCCAACCATTTAGTTAAACACAATTTTCCCCAAACAAATACATGCTGGTTTTCCTTATTTGTCCATGTGCCCATTAATTTTATCCCAAATATGACACCAAGGTTGCAAATAAACTGTCTGAATCTCAGAGTGTTACTCGGGAGAGGGATGGGATCAATAGCAAGGGAACAGAGTTGGAGTGGGGGCTGAAAACAATGGCTTCAGTCTTCCCAATACTTAATTGGAGAAAATTTCTGCTCATCCAGTACTGGATGTCGGATAAGCAATCTGATAATTTAACAGCAGTGGAGGAGTGGAGAGAGGTAGTGCTGAGGGAAACTTGATGGAGTTCTTTGATAAAACAATGGAGAGGGTTGATGAGGGTGGTGTGATTGAAGTTATATGTATGGACTTTCAAAACGTGTTTGATCAAGTGCCATTCAATGGACAGGTTAGGAAAACTGAACCCTATGGATTAAAGGGATAGAGACTGTGTGGATATAAAATTGGCTAAGGAACAGTAAACAGAGAGAAGTGGTGAAAGGTTGTTGTTCAGACTCGATGGGAGTATACAGTGTTTTTCCCCAGGGTTTGGTATGAGAACCACTGCTCTTTTTGCTCTTGGAAAACCCGGGGTGGGTCGGGCAGAGACCCCTCCTCCTCCCTCTTTACAAAGCTTCCCCTCTCTGCAGCCTCAAACTCAGCTCATTCACTCCTATGTGAATCCAGTTGTCTGAGAGACACCCACCCTACTCTCCCGGATTTCCTGCGGCAGGGCTGTCTTCATCACCCTGGATATCTCTAATGGTTATTGGAGTATCCCAGTAAAACTAGAGAAACAATTTCAATTCACATTCACTTCTGACGACCAGAGATACCTCTGGACATGTCGGTCACAAGGAGTTCCACAATAACCCCACTATTTTCCACAAACGTATAACCGGGGGCCTTCTGAGCTTTTCACAGTCTTCCTGCTTGCTGCAATATGTCAATGATCTCCTCCTCATCACCACAGACCGTGTCCACACATTTAACCCTTTCACAGGAACTACTGCAGTACTTTGGGAGCTGGACGAAAAGACCATCCACGTAAGGCCCAGCTGGTGCAAGGTTGTGTCACCATTCTAGGTGTCCAGATTGGATCATCCAGCATCAGCCCAGACCAACATCAGGTCGAGACCATCCAGCATCTACAACTGTCCACCTCAAAGACTGCCCAGTGCCCTATATTCAGGCTGGTGGGGTATTAGTGGACCTTCATCCCTCGATTTGCAGAGACTGTGACTCCACTTTATGAACTACCTAATGGTGATATTGACCAGTTATAACCCGGTTGGACTGAAAAGAGCACGGAAGAAGCAGTACAACTGAAGAAAGCTGTCGCCCAGGTAACGCGCCTTATCCCACCTAAAACTGGCAAGATTTTCCACATGGAGGTGGAGGACACAGTGAAAAGCGTGGTTGCTGTCCTATGTAGAGAAAACCAGGAGAAACTACTCCCCATTGTGAATGACTCCAGAATTGTGAGCGGGTCTGAACTGATTTACTCTGTTTGTGAAGGACATTTATTAACCACGTTCTGGCCACTTACATCACGGGTGATACTGCCCAGTCCATGATAAACTTTCCCAGTATAGGAAAGCAGTAGTAATAGTAATCCCCTGTCAGAGAGTCATAGTCATTTGAGCACAGAATGAGGCCACTCAAACCATCGAGTCCATGCCAGCTCTTCCTAGATAAATCCAGTCAGTCTCATTCCCCAGCTCTGTCTCCATATTCCTGCAAGTTTATTTCCCTCACGTGTCCATCCAATATCCTTTTGAAATCATTCACCATCACTCCTTCCACCACCCTCGTAGGCAGTGACTTTAGAGGCCATTCCCACTCGCTGTGTAAAAAAGTTGTTCATCACATCCCCCTGTATCTCTGTTCCACCACCTGAACTCTAGTCCTTGTACCATTAACTAATGGGAACATCTTTTCCCTTCTACCTTTTCCAAACAAGTCATCATCATGTATACCTCTATCAAATCTCCCCTCAATCTCCTTTACTCCAAGGAAAATAATATAGGCTTTTCAAGAGTAACCTTGTAGCTAAAATCCTCCATCCCTGGAACGATTCTGGTAAATCTCCTCTGCACCCTGTCAAGGACACTCACATCCTTCCTAATGTGTGGTGAACAGAACTGGATGCAGCACTCCAGTTGGGGCCTAACCAGAGCTTTATAAAGGTTCACAATAACTTGCCTTCTTCTGTACTCACCACCTCTATTTATTTTAGGATAGTCAGTATGGATTTGTTAAGGGAAGATTTTGTTTGACCAACTTGGTCGAATTTTTTGAAGAAGTAACAAGGAAGATAAATGAGGGTAGTGCAGTAGATGTGGTCTACTTGGATGGTAGCAAGCCTTTTGACAATGTCCTACATGGCAGACTGGTTCAGAAAATCAGATTGGGGTGGCACAGTGGCGCAGTGGTTAGCACCGCAACCTCACAGCTCCAGCGACCCGGGTTCAATTCTAGGTACTGCCTGTGTGGTGTTTGCAAATTCTCCCTGTGTCTGCATGGGTTTCCTCCGAGTGCTCCGGTTTCCTCCCACAAGCCAAAAGACTTGCAGATTGGTAGGTAAATTGGCCATTATAAATTGCCCCTAGTATAGGTAGGTGGTAGGGAAATATAGGGACAGGTGGGGATGTGGTAGGAATATGTGATTAATGTAGGATTAGTATAAATGGGTGATTGATTGTCGGCACAGACTCGGTGGGCCGAAGGGCCTGTTTCAGTGCTGTATCTCTAAAAACAAAATAAAATCCCACGGGATCCAGGGAAATGCATCAAGGTGGATACAAGATTGACTCAGTGGCAGGAAAGAAAGGGTATTTGTTGACGGTTGTTTTAGAGACTGGAAGGCTGTTTCCAGTGGCGTTCCGCAGGGCTCAGTACTGGATCCCTCGCTTTTTGTGGTCTATATTAATGATTTGGACTTAAATGTAGGGGGCATTATCAAGACGTTTGCAGATGACACAAAGATTGACCATGTGGTAGCCGGTGAGGAGGGTAGCTGCAGACGACAGAAAGATAGTGATGGCCTGGTCAGATGGGCAGAAACGTGGCAAAAGGAATTCAACTTGCAGAAGTATGATCTGAAGAATCTATTCACCATAACATCGAAGAGGGGGAATAGAGTTAAAGTGATTGGTAGAAAGATCAGAAAGGAGATGAGGGTGGTGCTGGGTCTGCAATTCACTACCTGAAAGGGTAGTTGAGTCAGAAACCCTCAACTCATTCAAACATAGTCTGGATATCCACCTTAAGTGCTGTTATCTGCAGCTCTACGCACCAAATGCTGAAAGATGGGATGAGAATAGATGGATCATTTTCTGGCTGGCGCAGACAAGGTGGGCCAAGTGGCTGCTTTCTGTGCCTTAACTTTCTATGATTCTACTAGAATGCTTCCAGGGATTGGGGTATTTTAGTTACAAGGTTAGTTTGGAGAAGATGGAGTTGCTCTCCCTGGAGTAAAGGAGATTGAGAGAGATTTGATAGAAGTCTACAAGATTATGATCGGTTTAGAGAAGATAGACAAGGAAACATTGTTCCCATTAACTGATGAAACACGGACTAGGGGACACAGATGGAAGGTTTTGGGTAAGAGATGCAGGGGGAATATGAGGAAGAACTTTTTTACACAGTGGATGTTAATCAGCTGGAATTCACAGCCCGTGAGTGTGGTGGAAGCTGAGACAATCAATGATTTCAAAAGGAAACCGGATGGACATCTGAAGGAAATGAACTTGCAGGGATACGGGGATTGAGCGGGGGAGTGGGACTGACTCGATTGTTCCACAGAGAGCTGGTACAGAGGGGCCGAATGGCCTCCTCCTATTTCGTAAACGACTCTGACGCTCTGTGAATCTGTTGGATATGCCGCCCACTGCTGCCTGGAGAATGATCCGGATGCAGTGAAGATCAATGGAACTGTGACTTTAACGGCCACTGACAGCTCCGTCCCCACCCTGGTGTGAGGCTCCAGGTCGTGTTACGGGAGTTGACACAGCTCTATGACCACCTCCTTATTGAATCAGAGTCACCGCACACACTGCTCCTGGGTTAGGTGTAGGTAGAAAAAGTGCCCTTGGAACACCCCAGGTGGGTAGGGCAGAGCCCCCTCCTCTTTTCTCTTTACAGAGACTCCCCACTCTGCAGCCTCTACTCCATTTGTTGGTCATGAGTCAGACCCAGAGACACTTTAACTACAATCCCAATACCTCGTCCAGTGTTGGGTCACCATATCCTCTGTTCTCCCTGAATGTCTGCAGCAGCTCACAACACAACCTCCAGAAAACCATCCGCAGCACCTCCACTAACTTTACAATAACAGAACTAAGTCTAAAGCCCCTCACCTGTAAGTTGGATGCCTGATCCTATAAAATAACTTTGGGGGGTGGTGGTGGGATGGGGTGGGGGAGGTGGGTGGGGGGGTGGGGGGGTGGAGGTGCGGTGGTTCCTCATGCTGCTGAATGAATGCTCAGCTGAGAGTGACTTACACAGGTGGTCAGTGGACATGCACAGAGCAAGTTTCAAAATCGTACATCAATCCTGCCAAAAGGGCTGACTGACATCAGTACTAACGCCTCCTCACACTAACAACACATACATGGCACCCAGGCTAGATCCCTGCCCAACATGGGACACTGTGCGGACCACAATAAAAGTGGCCATCTGTGCAGTTCACATCATTTTATGGATTTATAATTGGAAGGTGACCAGGATAGAATTGGAAGAGTCAAGTGTGGATTTAACAATGTCACGATGAGGGTTTACGCAGCTGGTAGGCTGAGGCACATATTAAAGAGGTGTTATTGGTGTCAAGGAAACACGATACGCCAATGAGGAATTTTAATTCATCAGTTGGAAACTTACATTAAAGTTTTAATGGAAAAAATCCTGCAAGAAACTGGCAGCCAAGATGGCCACTGCAATTTGTATCTGAAGCACCTTTTCACATTCCAACGTCTCCAACAGGAGACACATGTCTGATGAGCCTGGACCCAAAATAATGGCTTGCTCTTGAGACTGAATTTGCTAAGATTGCGTTCATTAGCATGGAATTCAAGGACATCCTGACACACTGACCTTGAAAGCGTAAACTACTCCAAGTGTCAACAATGGCATCCTGAGCCCTAGGGAGATGGCAACTCCTCACCTTGAATCTCATTAGAAGGCTCCAGAAAATATATTGAGGCAGCCATGAGACCGTCTGACCATCTCTGTGAAAGCTGGCAGTTTCCCCTGGACAAAGACAGACAAACCAGTGATTGAAACTGGCAGAAGCAGAAGGGTGGTCTCCTTCCCCCCTCCCCTAGCCACCCCCCAACCCCAAGCCCCGTTCTCTTTCTGTCTCTCACCAGATGACATCACAAGTTTGAAAACCATCAGCGACTGTGGACCCTCCAATCCTACAGATTGCTACAGACTGAGGCACGAGGGTAAAAAGGCCACCCACCAGTCTGCCTTCAAGAAAATCCTGAACCATGTGGATCAGTCACAACGGGCACTTCGACCAGCCAAAGACTTCAAGAGTACAACTTCAGCCGGAAGATCAGGGATTTATCAAACCTCACAGACTGCATATTATGTTTTCGAACATAGAACATAGAACAGTACAGCACAGTACAGGCCCTTCGACCCACGATGTTGTGCCGAACCTTTAACCTACTCTAAGATCCATCTAACTACCTACCCTTCATTCTACTATCATCCATGTACCTATCCAAGAGTCGCTTAAATGCCCCTAATGTATTTGCTTCTACTACCACCGCTGGCAGCGCATTCATCACACCCACCACTCTCTGTGTAAAGAACCTACCTCTGACATCTCCCCGAAACCTTCCTCCAATCACCTTAAAATTATGCCCTCTGGTGATAGCCCTTTCCACCCTGGGAAAAAGTCTCTGACTATCCACTCTATCTATGCCTCTCATCATCTTGTACCCCTCTATCAAGTCACATCTCATCCTTCTTCGCTCCAATTAGAAAAGCCCTAGCTCCCTCAATCTTTCTTCGTAGGACATGCCCTCCAGTCCAGGCAGCAGCCTGGTAAATCTCCTCTGCACTCTCTCTCAAGCTTCCACATCCTTCCAATAATGAGGCGACCAGAACTGAACACAATATTCCAAGTGTGGTCTAACCAGGGCCTTATAGAGCTGCAGCATAACCTTGTGGCTCTTAAACTCAATCCCCCTGTTAATGAAAGCCAACACACCATACGCCTTCTTTACAACCCTATCAACTTGGGTGGCAACTTTGAGCGATCTATGGACATGGACCCCAAGATCCCTCTGTTCCTCCACACTAACAAGAATCCTGTCTTTGAGCCTGCATTCCGCATTCAAATTCGACCGTTGATTTATTCTGGACTCTAATCCAGCCACGATTTTATTTCTTATTCTGTAATCTATTTGTGTACGTGAGATTCTTGGGTCAGTGACAGCATAAATGCATAACGTATGTTTTTATTATTTTATTTTGATTGGGTTTAGATATTAAGTGTATTAAACTCACCTCTTTCATGGTTAAACTCAAGAAAACCTTTCCGATTGGTTCCTTCACTATTACACAAAAGGTAAAAAGTAAAACATCACAAAAATGGTAAATACATCCACGGTTAAAAAAGAACAAACACGATTGCGGTCAAATAAGAGGAAGGACAAGAGGACCGACTGTGAACCCTCATCACCTGGCTGTATCAATATGTAGGGTTGGAGGTGGAGTTAATATGGGGATCAACTGAGCTCAGCATTAAAGATACCAGAGGCTGTAAACTTCCTGGTTCAGCCTCAGTGAGGGGATTACAGATCGTGGAGAGGGAACAGAGTTTGTGACAGAAAGTGAAGACAATGGATTCAGTCTTCTCACGATTTAAATGACAAGAACCCTAATTCACTGAAATATGGTTTATGAATCTAATAGTTGGATACAGAGACTTACCGGGGACACCAATAATAGCGAGGAAAGGATAGTAAATTGTTTGAATCATCTTCAGTGCATAATAGATCCGCCATTCTAATGTTAGCCAAGTATAATCTGCAGTAACTAAACCAAACCAAGAGGAGAAACTCCTGCTGTCCATTGTTATAACATTCCAATCTATTGTTCTCAGATTCTGACCCATTGTTGTAACATTCCAATCTACTGCTCACAGATTCTGATCTATCCTCTCCCTCTCTCTGGAGCTGCTGATCCCTGTTAGTGCCGGGTTTGATGCACCAGCTGACATTATGGGTAAGACATTAAATGAAGACCCTTATTAATAGAAGAGGGAAACCCTCCAGTGACACAATTAGTGTCCAAAGAGACTGACATTAATTACAGTCACTGAACAAACAGGTTGAGTTAACCCCTTTCAATCCAGTACTTTTGTACCACAATAACGTAGAACATTTAGCTGGTCTGGATGGGATGAGTGACGGTTGCTGAGGGAAGGAATGGTGGAAATACCAAGGGCACTGGCCAGAATCTTCCAATCCTCCTTGGATATGGGAGTGGTGACAGAGGACTGAAGGGTTGTAAATGTTACATCCTGTGTTAAAAAGGAGAGATAAGATAAACCCTGCAACTACTGACCAGTCAGTTTAATGTCGGTGGTTGGAAATTTCTAGAGGCCATAACCCAGTACAAAAATATATAATCCTTGGAAAAACATGGGATAATAATTGACAAACAGGCTGGATAGGTTAATGGAAAATCATGTCTGATAATCCTGATCAAGTTCGTTGATGACAGAACTGTGAGAGCTGATGAGGATAGTGTGTTTAGTGTTATGTATATAGACTTTCAAAAGACCTGTAATCAAATGACATTTCATAGACTTGTTATGAAAAATGTAACACATGGATTATTGTGAGAGTGATAGTGTGGATATGATACTGACTCAGGGAGAGAAAGCAGCGAAAAGTGGTGAACAGACATTGTTCAGACTGGGGGAGGGGGAGAATACAGTGCTGTATCTCAGGGGTCGATATTAGAAACAGTGCTCGTCCTGACATATAGATAAATATATAAATGACATAGACTTAGAGTAAAACAAAAACATAATTTCAACTCTTGCAGATGACATGTAAATCATAAATGCTGTCAGTAGTGTGGCAGACAGAAGCAGGATTAATGAGGACATGGACAGTCTGATGGAGAAATGAGAATACACATGGTGAATGAAATTTAACACATAGTACTGGGGAAGTGATTATTTTGTGAGGGATAATAAGGGGAGTGAATAGAAACTGAACTGCACCATTTAAAAGATGGTACAGGAGCACAGAGTCTGGGCGTGTATGTACAGACATCTTCAATGGTGGCTGGACAAGTGGTGAAGGATTTAAAAAGGCATAGGGGATCGTTAGAATTATAACTAGAAGCAAAGAATTAAAAAAAACAACACAAGAACATTCTGCTAAGACTAGATAAATGACTGTTTAAGCCTCAGCTGGAATATTGTGTCCCATTCTGGACACCACACTTTATGAAGGATTCCAAGGCCTTGGATATGGTGCCTAGGTAATATACTAGAATGGTAACAGGGATGAGGGACTTCAGTTATGCGGAGAGAAGATGAGATTGTTCTCCTTAGAGCAGAGAAGATAAAAGGGAGATTTAATCGAGGGGCTGAAAATGATGATGTGTTTTTCTAGAATAAATAAGGAGAATCTGGTTTCACTGGATGAAGGTTCAGTAACCAGAGAACACAGTTTAATGTTGATTAACAAACAAACAGAGGAGAGATGAGGAGATTTTCTTTTCTTTACATAGCGAGTGTTTATGATTTGGAATTCACTTCCTGAAAGGGTTGTGGAAGCAGATTTAACAGAAGCTTTCAGTCGGGAATTGGATCAATACTAACAGGGTGATTTACTGGACTGGGAGAAAAGAACAGGGGAGAGGAATAATTGGGAAATCTCCTTCAAAGAGCTGGAACTGGTACGATTTGTTAAATAGTCTCCTCCTGTGCTGTGTGATTCTCTGACTGTCTGATAACAGAAACCATTGAGTACGTATCTCATGTGTACAATTGACATTCAGCAGTTTTTAATCCCGAGATTAATCGTTACTTGTTTTCTGATGAAGACAACAGGAGAAAGACAAGCACAAGGGGTTGGTGAGGTAAATTGTGTTGACAATTTGTTTATCGGATTATAACATCTCTCTCTGATCACAGACCTCGCCTGGTTTCAATCCGTCAATTACAAACTCATTGATTTTATTCCTATTTTATTTCCTGTCTATCCGTTCTCAGGATATGGGTGATACTGACAAGGAAGGCCAGCATTACTTCCCCATCCCTGGTTGCCATGAGAAAATGGTGGGCCTTCATCCTGAACCACAGCAGTCCGTGATGTGAAGGTGTTCCCTCAAACAAACCAACATTTAGTATTTTGAGGAGGCAGTTTCATTTCTGAGTAGTTCGGAATGAGTTGGGTCAGAAAGCTAGGATGAGAATTTTAAAATCGAGGCATTACTGGACCAGGAACCAACGTAAGCCAGTGAGCATAGTAGTGATGGATCAACGGGACTTGGTGGGAAGGCCTGTTACCCGACCCGAACCCGATGGGACCCGATGACATGTGTCGGGCCATTCTTCCGAACTCGACCTTTGGGCTTGGGTCGGGTCGGGTCGGTCTCGGGGGAAAATGGAGGGACCTGGGCCGGGTCGGGCTCGGGTCCCATATGGCTCCGTCGGATTCAGGTCGGGTTTCTGTTTGTGACTTGAGCAGACCTTTAACTTGGTGCGAGTTTGGATAGGAATTTTATTTGTGCTGAAGTTTATGGCAGGGGCAGCACGGCTTCGATACAGATTCAAGCTGCCTCGAAACTGTTCAGTTCAACACAAGTTTAAAAAACGGGGGAAAGGAAAGAAAAAAGAGGAAAAAAATGGGGTTAGATACAGAGTAAATCGTTCTCTACACTGTCCCCATCAAACACTCCCAGAAGAGGTACAGCATGGGGTTAGATACAGAGTAAAGCTCCCTCTGCACTGTCCCCATCAAACACTCCCAGGACAGGTACAACACTGGGATTGGCTGGGCAATTTGAAGCACTTCCTGCCAGCAATCAGGGGGAGCAGCTGCACCTGTGCTGCAGCAACTGCAGAGTGGAGACTGGAGAAAGTGGAGAGAGGTAGAACATAGAACATGACAGCGCAGTACAGAACGGTCGGCCCTCGATGTTGCGCCGACCTGTGAAACCATCTGACCTACACTATTCCATTTTCATCCATATGTCTTTCCAATGACCACTTAAATGCCCTTAATGTTGGCGAGTCCACTACTGTTGCAGGCAGGGCGTTCCACGCCCCTACTACTCTCTGAGTAAACAAACTACCTCTAACATTTGTCCTATATCTATCACCCCTCAACTTAAAGCTATGTCCCCTCGTGATTGTCATCACCATCCGGGGCAAAAGACTCTCACTATCCAACCTATCTAACCCTCTGATTATCTTATTTGTCTCTATTAGTCACCTCTCCTCCTCCTTCTCTCTAACGAAAACAACCTCAAGTCCCCCAGCCTTTCCTCGTAAGACCTTCCCTCCATACCAGGCAACATTCTAGAAAACCTCCTCTGCACCCTTTCCAAAGCTTCCACATCCTTCCTATAATTTGGTGACCAGAACTGCACGCAATACTCCAGGTGCGGCCGCACCAGAGTTTTGTGCAGGTGCAGCATGACCTCGTGGCTCCGAAACTCCATCCCCCTAATAATAAAAGCTAACACACCATATGCCTTCTTAACAGCCCTATTAACCTGGGTGGCAACCTTCAGGGATTTATGTACCTGGACACCAAGATCTCTCTGCTCATCTACACTACCAAGAATCTTCCCATTAGCCCAGTACTCTGCATTCCTGTTACTCCTTCCAAAGTGAATCACCTCACACTTTTCAGCATTAAACTCCATTTGCCATCTTTCAGCCCAGCTCTGCAGCCTATCTATGTCCATCTGTAACCTACAACATCCTTCGGCACTATCCACAACTCCACCGACCTACGTGTCATCCGCAAATTTACTAACCCACCCTTCTACACCCTCATCCAGGTCATTTATAAAAATGACAAACAGTAGTGGCCCCAAAACAGATCCTTGCGGTACACCATTAGTAACTAAACTCCAGGATGAACATTTGCCATCAACCACCACCCTCTGTCTTCTTTCAGCTAGCCAACTTCTGATCCAAGGCTCTAAATCACCTTCAATCCCATACTTCCGTATTTTCTGCAATAGCCTACCGTGGGGAACCTTATCAAACGCCTTACTGAAATCCATATACACCACATCCACTGCTTTACCCTCATCCACCTGTTTGGTCACCTTCTCGAAAAACTCAATAAGGTTTGTGAGGCACGACCTACACTTCACAAAACCGTGCTGACTATCTCTAATGAACTTATTCTTTTCAAGATGATTATAAATGCTATCCTTTATAACCTTTTCCAACATTTTACCCACAACCGAAGTAAGGCTCACAGGTCTAAAATTACCAGCGCTGTCTCTACTCCCCTTCTTGAACAAGGGCACGTTTGCAATCCTCCAGTCTTCCGGCACTATTCCTGTCGACAATGACGACATAGAAATCAAGGACAAAGGCTCTGCAATCTCCTCCCTGGCTTCCCAGAGAATCCTCGGATAAATCCCATCTGGCCCAGGGGACTTATCTATTTTCACACTTCCCAAAATTGCTAACACCTCCTCCTTGTGAACCTCAATCCCATCGAGCCTAGTAGTCTGTATCTCAGTATTCTCCTCGACAACATTTTCATTCTCTATTGTAAATACTGACGAAAAATATTCATTTAACGCTTCCCCTATCTCCTCTGATTCCACACACAACTTCCCACTACTATCCTTGATTGGCCCTAATCCAACTCTAGTCATTCTTTTATTCCTGATATACCTATAGAAAGCCTGAGGGTTTTCCTTGATCCTATCCGCCAATGGCTTCTCGTGTCCTCTCCTCGCTCTTCATAGCTCTCCCTTTAGATCTTTCCTGGCTAGCTTGTAACGCTCAAGCGCCGTAACTGAGCCTTCACGTCTCATCCTAACACAAGCCTTCTTCTTCCTCTTGACAAGCGCTTCAACTTCTTTAGTAAACCACGGCTCCCTCGCTCGACAACTTCCTCCCTGCCTCACAGGTACATACTTATCAAGGACACGCAGTCGCTGCTCCTTGAATAAGCTCCACATTTCGATTGTGCCCATCCCCTGCAGTTTCCTTCCCCATCCTACGCATCCTAAATTTTGCCTAATCGCATCATAATTTCCTTTCCCCCAGCTATAAGTCTTGCCCTGCGGTATATACCTGTCCCTGCCCATCGCTAAGGTAAACCTAACCGAATTGTGATCACTATCACCAAAGTGCTCACCTACATCTAAATCTAACACCTGGCCGGGTCCATTACCCAGTACCAAATCCAATGTGGCATCCCCCCTGGTTGGCCTGTCTGCATACTGTGTCAGAAAACCCTCCTGCACACACTGGACAAAAACTGACCTATCTAATGTACTCGAACTACAGTATTTCCAGTCAATATTTGGAAAGTTAAAGTCCCCCAAAACAACTACCCTGTTACTCTCGCTCCTGTCGAGAATCATCTTCGCTATCCTTTCCTCTACATCTCTGGAACTTAAGTTTGGACTGTTTGGGGGGAGAGAGAAGAGGCCAGAAGACTTGGGCGGGGCTGCCAAATCCAGTAGGGGCCCCTGTATTTGTATTGGTGCTTGCACACAGGGAGCTCCGTTCCCACCCCAATTACCTGCTCGGGACAGCTGGAGTTGCCTGGGGAAGACTTTTTTTGTTAAAAGCAGAAGAGGAGAGTACCGGGCGGCTTCAGCCATCCCGGGCGAAGAAGCCTCCCCCAACTAGAAGACAACAAACAGTTTTGGACTAATTGTTACAAAGGTGCTCCAACTGGCAGTTGGATCAAACATCCCTGTCAGCCTTTCTCTCCCTTCCTCCACTCAGTCGCCTCAGTTATCTATCCTCCTATTTTCTTTTACCTTCTTACCCCTATCCTCCTCAACTCCCACTCCACTTTGTTTTCAGTTTGTTTGTTTATTGTTTCAATTGTAAATTTGCTTTGTTTCTTGGGGGTGGACGTGGCTCTTAGACCCCATGGCAAGCCCTCCTTCGCCGGTGGCGCGGCCTTCCCGTACATATGCTGCTGCGGCTGCTGCAGCTGCACCTGTTGCCCCGTCGCCGTTTGCTTTATTAACATCGAAATATGGGGTCAATAGATACATCCAACCGAACATGACTATAGAGGCATGTGTGAAAGCAATGGCCGAGGTTGTCGGCCCTTCGGCCATTGTTGCAGCCTCTAAAATGTACGGGAAAGCAGTGTTATTCCTGAAGACCGAGCGGGCGGTGTCCCTGGCTCTGAGCAAGGGGCTCACCGTGGGCGGACCTTCCTGCCAGTGGACCAACTGGAGGCCACTGTGTAAAGGCTCACTCTATCCAATGTCCCGCCCTTCATTCCTGGTGAGCTCCTCCTTCCCCACCTGCACCGTCTGGGGCAGGTAAAGACGGGGCTCATCCCAGTCCTGCTCGGTCTTCGGGAGAACAGCCTCTGACATGTGTGCTCCTTCCGCCGCCAGTTATTCATGCAGCTGGCGTGGGAGGAGGTTACAGAGGGCCACTTTAATGTAGAGTTCCAGGGGATGGCCTACTGCGTCTTCTGGACCTTGGACGGGGTGCGGTGCCATGTCTGTAAGGGGGTGGGCCATGTTCGTAAGAACTGCCCCAACCTCCCTCCTGCCAACTCCAAATCGGCGGCCCAGGGTGGCACCGCTGCACCTCCTCCCACCCCCCTACTCCTCTACCAGATACCATACAGTCGGTACCGGAGGCTGTGGTTTTCACGGCCTCCGGCAGGGAGGGGGTGACCGTCCAAGTGGAAGGAAGGCGCGGAGGAGAAATCAACATCGAGAGGCGCGTCCCCTGGACACAGAGACACTACCCGAGTCTGAGCTCAGCACAAAGCCCGATCTCGGGGAGTCAACTTGCCCCAGGGCTGGGCTCAGGCACAGGGTGAATAAAAAAAAGGTGAGTGCTGAGGTGGAGGCCTCTGATAATATGGAGGTCTCTGAGCCTCCGCACCCAACTGGGAAAAAGAGGAGAAGGCAGCCTTCCACAGAGGTGACAAGGGGCCCTGAGGCGCAGGGCCCATCTGTTGAAGGTGAGCTGTCTCCGGTTTCGGGTCCCCAGGTTTCCCGTAACGCCACCACCAAGGCCACAAAGTCTGGGCAGGAGATCCCTATTCCTCAGGATGGAGTGGAGGGGGAGACACCTGTACATGTGACCCCTCCAGGGGAAGCCAGTGGAGCCGTGCTTGTGATGGAGGAGCCTGGGGACGCCACCCATTCTGCCACTGCCACTGGGTCGGGTGCCCTGAGTAAAGGGGAGGGCGGGGCCTCAAAGTGTCGGCCCTCCCAGCTGGAGTCCGCCACCAACCAGGATACACCCGACCCGGTTGTAACCGAGAACGCTGCCCCATCTGCTGGGCCTGTGGGTGCTGGCGGAGGGGGAGATGGCCTCCTCCCTCCGCCTCCTCAGGTCTCGGCTCCGGCTGGATTTCTGGAGTCGGGAACGCCTGTCTCCCCTGGACCACTCATTGGCCTGGGGATGGAGGTGAGGGGTTTCCTGAACTGCTGGCGCCCACAGGCTCCAGTTTCACAATAGAACAAAGAGAGGACTCCTCCGCCATCGATCCTGGGGGTGGGATCCTGATGGAAGCGGGATCAGCTGGCGCTGCCGGGACGTCCGCCCCACAGTGTGTGGTGGGTGTGTCGGCCAGTGGCGGTGATGACCCTGAGGAGGATGGGGATTCGGTGCGGGGCACGGAGGATGATCTTGATTCCATCGCCAGTGAGGTGGTGGAGTCTCTCGTGCCTCCCACTGAATCTCCTCTAATCCCCACGGCGGAACTCCGGGATTTCCACGCGGTTTGCAGGGGTTGCCGCAATCAAGTTCAGTTGGCCCTCGACCGTTGGTCGAATCTGGCGCTGATCATCCAGTCCGTCCGTGCCACCCTTAAGATAGCGGGCAAGCGCGCGGACGTGAAACTGGTTGAGAGGCGCCGTTTTAATGTGTTCCCCCTGCTGCCTCAACATCAATGGCAGCAGGGGGTCTCACCGCAGATTTGCCAATCGCTCAGTCCTCAGGGAAGGGAGATACGCGGTGAGCTTTCCGCAGGAATCCCACACCGTTCCGGGAGATGAAGCCACCTGGCTCCTGGAGTGGCAGGGTGGGTTCTACATGAGTCACCTCACCCCTATTTCTAATGTGGTGGCTATCTTGTTGGCCCCGACCTTTCAGCCGGAGATCTTGGGGGTCAAGGAGCTAGTGCCGGGCTGCTTGCTCCACCACGCCGTTCGCCTGGGGACCGTGCTGCTCCACTTTGTGAACGTGTACGCGCCCAGGCCCGGCGCGTTGCAAGCGCGCTTCTTTGAAGAAGTGTCTGCTCTCTTGAGCTCCATCGATAGCAGCGAGTGCATCATCCTCGGGGGGGGGTGGGATTTTAATTGCACCCTCGAGGTGGGGGATCGCTTCAGTCCCCAGCACGGCCAAGCGTCGGTGGAGAAGTTGAGGGGACTGATCAGCTCCCTTAACTTGGTGGACGTCTGGCAGAATCTGCATCCCGACTCCAGCGCCTTCACATGGCGGTCTGGAGGAGGAGGGTCGCGAAACGACCGCCTCTACTTTTCGCAGGCGTACGTCTCACGTGGCTCGGCGGCCTTCAGGTGGCTGGTGCCATGCTCCACCACTTGGTGTGGGCAGAGTTCTTTCCGCTCCGCACGCTGGTGGGATCTGCGTACTGGCACATTAACAACTGGCTGCTGAGGACGAGCGGTTCCGGGACTCGTTCTGTCGATTCTGGGCCGACTGGAGAAGGAAGCAGGGGGGCTTCCCCTCCTTGAGGCTGTGGTGGGATGTGGGTAAGACTCACATCCGCCTCTTCTGTCAGGAGTACGTGAAGGGGTCGACCAAGAGACTTGGTGTCCCGCCTCGGTCATGCCATCATGGACCTGGCCCTGTGGCAGGTGTACAAAGAGAAGTAGGGCGCGCTGAGGGACCTGCAGCTCATAGGGTCCCGAGGCGCGTACGTGAGGTCGCGGATCCAGATTCTGGAAGATTTGAACCGCGCCTCACCCTTCTTCTACTCGATGGAAAAATGGCGGGGGTGCGTAAGCAGCTCGTCGAGCTGCTGGCCGACGGCGGATCCTCCATCACGGATCCGGAGAGAATGGGCCTCCTGGACCGTACTTATTGCAGTGCGTTGTTCTCTCCGGATCCGTCCAGCGAGGATGCACGCAGAGTTTTGTGGGAGGACCAGCCGCAAGTCAGCCCGGAGGGCGCCGAAGTATTGGAGGCTCCGCTCACGTTAGCAGAGCTGACCGGCGCCCACCACCAGCTCTCGAGGGGCAAATCCCCAACGTTGGATGTGTTGACCGTGGAGTTCCTCAGGGCGTTCTGGGACATCCTGGGGGACGATTATGCGCGGGTCCTGGGGGAAAGCCTGGCGACCGGGGAGATGCCCCGGCGGTCGTCGTCCTGCTGCCGAAGAGGGACGATCTCCACCTGCTTAAAAACTGGCGTCAGGTCTCCCTCCTCAGCACGGATTATAATATCTTTGCCCAGGCTATGTCTACCCGCCTGGGCTTCATGGTGGCCCACATGATCCACCCCGACCTGTCCTACACGGTCCCGGGCCGGTCCATCCAGGACAACATCCACCTGTTCTGGGACCTGATCCATCTTTCCCAGAGGACTGGTCAGTTGGTCGCCTTTCTCTCCCTCGATCAGGAGAAGGAGTTCGACAGGGTGGATCACAAAAACCTTTTCGGGACACTGCGCACTTTTGGACTCAGGCCGCATTTGCAGGAGGTTGACGGGATTGACTCTGCGTGAGCCGGCCAGCGGGTCGTCCTCTCGGCTTCCGCAGACGACGTGCTCCTCGTGGTCACAGATCCCGTTGGCTTGCGAAGGATGCGTGACTGCCAGCAAATCTTTTCTGCTGTGTCCTCCGCGAGGATCAATTGGGAGAAATGTTCCGGACTCCTGGTTGGTCAGTGGCGGGTGGACTCCCTGCCAGAGGAGATGACACCTTTTGCGTGGAGCACCACGCACCTCCTCTATCTGGGAGTCCACCTTAGCCCCGCTGAGGAAGCCTGGCCGGCAAACTGGCAGGAGTTGGAGGCGAAAGTCACCGCTCGGCTGGGGCGCTGGACAGGACTGCTCCGAGTGCTTTCCTACAGGGGCCGAGCGTTGGTCATAAACCAACTGGTGGCCTCCATGTTGTAGTACCGGATGGTCACTCTGGCCCCGCCCCCTGTATTTGCCACCAAGATCCAGAAGAAACTCGTCGATTTCTTCTGGGGCAGGAGGAAACACTGGGTCTCTGCCGCGGTCCTGAGTCTCTCGATTGAGGAGGGCGGTCAGTTGCTGGTGTGCGTCCACACCCAGGCTGTGACTCTCCGCCTTCGGGCCCTGCAGATATACCTGTACGTCGAGCATCCTCCCAGATGGTGTGCGCTGGCGACGTATTTTTTCCGCCAGTGTCACTGCCTTCAAGACGACACGCAGCTCCCGATCGAGTCCGTTAGCCACGCCTCTCTGAGGGAGTTGCCTGTCTTTTACTGGGATGTATTCTGCGTCTGGAACATGGTCGCCTCCAGTCAGGGCGCTCCCCCGCCGGCGGAGGAGAGCGCCTCGGCTGTCCGGGCGGCCGACTCTGGGGACTGTCCGGCGGGCGGAGGAGTAGTCGAAACCCCCGGGACGCCCCTCACTGCGGGTGGCGAGGGGGCTCGGGAGTGCGGAGCGATCCCGGCGGAGCTTACCCCCGCTCGGCCGGAACTGCTCATCGGACCCAGGCCCCGAAACCCTCCTCGGGAGCCAGTCCCGCACAACCCGAGCCGCCTCTCGGAAATGCCCTCCGTGCCATTCCAATCGGCGCGGAGGGGTTTCCTGTACGGGCTGCTCCTGCACACTCTCCACTTCCTCGCCCTCGTCAGCCGGCCGGACACGCCCTGGAGGTCCGCGTTGCCATCAGGCGGCGAGGGGAAACCCCGATGGAGGTCTCTCTACGCGGGAGTCTTCCCCCTTTACATCGGGGACCTGGGGTGGAGGGTGCTGCACAGAGCAGTCCCGTGCAATAGGCTTTTAAGTAGGTTCACGGACTCCCAGGCCACCTGTACTTTCTGCGGCCTGGACGAGTCCGTGTTCCACATTTATACGGAGTGTGCGAGGTTGCAGCCCCTATTTAAGTATCTGAAGGGGCTGCTCCTCAAATTCTGGCTGCACTTCAGTCCCACGCTCCTGATCTTTGGGCACCCGGTGCGGAGGGGCTTGGGCCGGGAGGAGGATCTCCTCGTCGGTCTGCTCCTGGGCCTGGCCAAGGTGGCAATTCACAGGTCCAGGTTGCGGGCCGTCGGGGGGTCCGTCCTCCCCGATTGCCTACCCCTCTTCCGCGGTTACGTTCGCGCCCGGGTGTCCCTGGAAAAGGAGCATGCGGTGTCTGCCGGTACGCTTGAGGCCTTCCGCAACCGGTTGGCACCGCAGGGACTGGAGTGCATTGTTGACGCCGAGAGTGGCATTTTAATTTGAGTTTTTTGTTTATTTATCTGGTTTTAATAAAGTTATTTAAAAAAAATATATAAGTGTGTATATAAAGGGGGCCTGATGAATAAAGGCCCCCTCGACATAAAAAATATATAAAGGGGGCCTGAGGAATAAAGGCCCCCTCGAGAGAAAAAAAAAAACGGGGTGACTCCTGGCTAATTGGAGGTGCTGAGTGCATCAACGAGATGCAGCTGTGTGCAGATGCTGAGGGCTGGAGGCTGGAAGACTGCTGCAAGAGGGAGAGACTGAGATTGAAACAAAGGGTTTACATCTGTCTTTTTGAAAGAAGAAAGCAGGAGGTCAGAAGAACTGACAACTCATGTGAGTTTGGGTTTTGTAATCCTTTCATTGATTGTTGTGGGGAGGGGGAAAGGAAGAGATCATAAAACCTTGGGTGGGGTTGCTTGTTTGAACAGGGAGCTCCTGTGTTTAAAAGCATTGAAGAGGAGCTCTTTCCCCACTCCAAAGAGCTAGCCTGGGATAGCTGGATCTGCCCAGGTGAAGAGACTTTCTCTTAACTGTGTAAACCACATCAGAAGCAGAGTGTGACGGGGCAACTACAGCCGTCCCAGTTGAAGACATCGCACCCCTCCCACCACCAACTGGAAGACCAGCACAAGGACTTCCTGAATTAACACCAGCAAATAGATTGGTTCCTCCAGACCTTCCTCTCATTCAGCCTCTCTCCCTAGCCATACCCTCCAGTCGATGCTTTTTGGGATAACTCATTATTTGTTATTCCTTTCTCTCGATTTCTATTTTTATTTTTTCTCTCAACGCTGGGTCTACCCCATGGCTTTACAGTCCTGTCCAGAGGCGGGGCCTTCCTATGCTGCAGCAGCTGCTCCTGTGGCCCTGTCACCATTTAAAATATTGACATCGAAGCATGGAGTGAAGAGTTACACCCATCCCAATATGTCTATAGAGGCCTGTGTGAAGGCAATGGCCAAGGTTGTCGGCCCCTCGACCATTGCGGCAACCTCAAAAATGTAGGGGAATGCTGTGTTCTTCCTGAAGACGGAGCAGGCCATATCCTTGACCCTGAATAAAGGGCTCACTGTGGGTGGGAATTTCCTGCCGGTGGTCCCTCTTGGGGCCACTGCACAGCGGATAATACTATCAAATGTCCCGCCCTTCCTTCCCAGTGAGCTCCTCCTCCCCCACCTGCACCATCTGGGGGAGGTAAGGTCGGGGCTCCCGCCAGTCCCGCTAGATCTTTGGGAGCACAGCCTCCGGCATGTCTACTCCTTCCGCCGCCGGCTATTTATTCAGCTGCCGTGGGAGGAGGTCTTGGAGGGCGATTTCGATGTAGAGTTCCAGGCGACGGCCTACCGCATCTTCTGGACCTCGGACGGGGCGCGGTGCCTCATCTGCAAGGGGGTGGGGCATGTTCGTCCACCATTTCCACCTCGGCGGCCCAGTGTGGCGCCACTGCACCACCTCCAATTCCAACACACATCCTCCAGACACTGCTCAGTCGGTTCCGGAGGCTATGGTTTTCAGAGCCTCCAGCGGGGAGGGAAATGCCCGTCCGGGTGGAAGAAAGGCGTGGAGGAAAAGTAAACACCGAGAGGCTCGTCCCCTAGACACCATGACACAACCCGAGCCTGAGCTCAGCCCAAGGTCCGCTCCCAGGGAATTCAACTGTCCCAGGGCTGGGCTCAGGCCCAGAATAACTAAAAAAAGGAGGGTGCGGCGGCTGAGGCCTCTGATGACATGGAGGTCCCTGAGCCTATGCGCCTGAGCGGGAAAAAGAAGAGAAGGCACAAGGTAACACAGGGCTCTGAGGTGCAGGGCCCTCCTGCCACCACCACCAACGTGAAGGCTGCAAAGTCTGGGCAGGAGCTCCCTATTCCTCAGGATGGAGGGGAGGGGGAGGCCCCTCTCCATGCAGCCCCTCCTGTGGGAACAAGTGGAGCTCTACCTTTGGTGGGGTAGCCTGGGGACGCCTCCCATTTTGCCATTGGGTCGGGTGCCCTGAGTGGAGAGGTGGGCCAGGCCCCAATGGGTTGACCCTCCCAGCCAGAATCCACTCACTACCAGAAGACACCAGACCCGATTATAACCGCAAATGCTGCCCCATCTGCTGGACCTGTGGGTGCTGGCAGAGCGGGAGATGGCCTCCTCTCTCCGCCTATGTTCTCGGCTCTGGCTGGATTTCCAGAGTCGGGAACTCCAATATCCCCTGGACCACACATTGGCCTGGGGACGGAGGTGAAGAGGGTTCTTGAACCTCTGGTGCCCACAGGCTCCAGTTTCACAGTAGAAACCAGAGAAGACTTCTCTGCCATCGATCCTGGAGGTGGGATCGTGACAGAGATGGGAGCAGCTGGCGAGGCCGGGGCGTCCGCCCCACAGTCTGTGGTGGGTGATGACCAGGAGGAGGATGGAGACTCGGTGTGGGGCACGGAGGATGACCTTGATTCCATCACCAGTGAGGTGGTGGAGTCCCTCGTGCCTCCCACCGAGTCTCCTGTCATCCCCACGGTGGAACTCAGGGAATTCCTCAAGGCTAGCAGTGGTTGCTGCAATAAGGCTCAGCTGGCCCTCGGCCATTGGTCAAGTCTGGCACTGATCATCCAGTCCATCCGTGCCGCCCTCAAGAAAGCGGGAAAGCGGGAAACTGGTTATGAGGCGGCGTTTTAATGCATTCCTCAATGGGTTGTGCACTTCCACTCCCTCCTCACAGTGAGGTGTTGGAGACAGATTTTGAGTACCTTTGACATGAAGATAACCATAGAGAACATCAACATCAAGGGCAGCAGGGGGTCTCACCGCAGATTTCACAATCACTCAGTCCTTAGCGAAGGGAGATACGGGTGATCTTTCTGCAGAAAGCCCACACCGTTCCGGAAGACGAAGCCACCTGGCTCCTGGAGTGGCAGGGTGGGGTCTACATGAGTCACCACACCTTTACTTCTAGTGGGGTATCTTGTTGGCCCCGACTTTTCAGCCAGAGATCTTGGGTGTCAACGACCTATTGCCGGGCCGCTTACTCCACGTCACCGTTCGCCTGGGTAGCGTGCCGCTCCACTTTGTGAACGTGTACACGCCCAGGCCCGGCGCGTTGCAAGCTCGCTTCTTTGAAGAAGTGTCCGCTCTCTTGAGCTCCATCGATAGCGGCGAGTGCATCATCCTCGGGGGGGATTTTAACTGCACCCTCGAGTTGGTGGATCGCTCCGGTCCCCAGTGCGGACAAGCATCGATGGAGAAGTTGAGGGAACTGATCAGCTCCCTCAACTTGGTAGACGTCAGGCGGAATCTCCATCCCGACTCCAGCACCTTCACGTGGAGGTCTGGAGGAGGAGGGTCGCGAATCGACCACCTCTACTTTTTGCAGGCATACGTCTCCCGCTTCTCGGCGGCCTCCATGCGGCTGGTGCCGTGCTCGCACCACCACCTGGTGTGGGTGGAGTTCACTCCGTTTGAAAGCGGGCAGGGTCCGGGTCCTGGTACTTTAACAACTGGCTGCTGGGGGACGAATGATTCTGGGACTCGTTCCGTAGATTCTGGGCCGTCTGGAGAAGGAAGAAGGGGGGGCTTCCCCTCCTTGAGGCGATGGCAGGATGTGGGAAGACAACATCCGCGTCTTCTGTCAGGAGCACGCGAAGGGGTCGACCATGAGGCGGGAAGCCGAGATCGGGCACCTAGAGAGGGGGGTATTCGACTTGGAGTCATACCTCGGTCATGCTGTGGTGGACCCGGCCCTGTGGCAGGCATATAAGGACAAGAAGGGTGCGCTGAGGGACCTGCAGCTCAACAGGTCCCGAGGTGTGGATGTGAAGTCACGTATCTAGATCCTGGAAGATTTAGACCGCGCCTCATCCTTCTTCTACTCTCTGCAAAAATGGCAGGGGGTCCGTAAGCAGCTCATCGAGCTGCTGGCCGACGGCGGCTCCTCCGTCACACATTTGGAGGAAATGGGCCTCCTGGTCCATACTTATTACTTATTTCAGTCCATTGTTCTCTCCGGATCCGTCCAGCGAGGACACGCGCAGAGTTTTGTTGGAAGACTTGCTGCAGGGCAGACCAGAGGGCGTCGAAGGATTGGAGGCTCCACTCATGTTGACCAGCGCCCTCCAGGTGCGCTCGACAGGCAAATCCCAGAGGCTGAACGGGCTGACCATTGAGTTACTCAGGGCATTCTGGGACGTCCTGGGGGACGATTACACGCAGGTACTGGGGGAAAGCCTGGCGACTGAGTCATCGTCCGGCTGCCGAAGTGGGGCGATCTCTGCCTGCTTAAAAACTGGCGTACAGTCTCCCTCCTCAGCATGGATTATAAGATTTTTGCCCGGGTTATGTCAACCTGCCTGGGCTCCGTGCTTGCACGACCCGTCCTACACGATCCCAGGCTGGTCCATCCAGGCCAACATCCACCTGCTCCAGGATTTGATCCATCTTTCCCAGAGGACTGGTCAGTCGGCCGCCTTTCTCTCCCTCAATCAGAAGAAGGTGTTCGACAGGGTGGATCACGAATACCTTTTCGGGACTCTGCGGCTTTCAGACTCGGGCCGCATTTTGTGGCCCGGGTCCGACTTTTATACGTCACCGCAGAGTGTCTAGTCAAAGTTAACGGGTCCTTGATGGCGCCCCTTCGCTTTGGGAGAGGAGTGCGTCAGGGATGCCCCATGTCCGACGAATTGCAAACAATCTGCGTGGAGCCCTTCCTGTGCCTGCTTCGCAGGAGGTTGGCGGGATTGGCTCTGCGCGAGCGGGCCACGCGGGTTGTCCTCTCGGCTTCCCCCGCCGACGTGCTCCTCATGGTCACAGATCCCATTGACCTGTGGAGGATGCACGACTGCCAGCAGACCTTTTCTGATGCGTCCTCCGCGAGGATCAATTGGGAGAAATGTTCCAGACCCCTGGTGGGTCAGTGACGGGTGGACTCCCTGCCGAAAGAGTTGACACCTTTTGTGTGGAGCACCATATACCTCCTCTATCTGGGAGTCCACCTTAGCCCTCCTGAGGAAGCCTGGCCGGCAAACTGGCAGGAGTTGGAGGCAAAATTCACCACTCGGCTGGGGCGCTGGGCATGACTGCTCCGAGTGCTTTCCTACAGGGGCCGGGCACTGGTCATAAACCAACTGGTGGTCTCCATGCTGTGGTACCGGTTTGTCACTTTGGGCCCGCCCCCTGCGTTAGCCACCAATAACCAGAAGAAATTCGTCGATTTCTTCTGGGGCAAGAGGAAACACAGGGTCTCTGCCGTGGTCCTATGTCTCCTGATGGAGGAGGGCGGCCAGTCGCTGGTGTGCGTCCGCACCCAGGCTGCGACTCTCCACGTTCGGACCCTGCAGAGATACCTGTACATCGATCGTCCTCCCAGATGGTGTGCGCTGGCGACGTATTTTTTCCACCAGTGTCACTGCCTTCAAGACGACACGCAGCTCCCAGTGTAGTCCGTTAGCTGCGCCTCTCTGAGGGAGTTGTCTGTCTTTTATCGGGATCTATTTCAAGTCTGGAACATGGCCACCTCCAGTCAGGGTGCTCCCTCGCCAGCTGAGGAGAGTGCCTCGGCTGTCCGGGCAGCGTACTCCAGGGTCGGACCAGTGGGCAGAGGAGTAGCCGAAGCACCTGGGATGCCCCTCACTGTGGGTGGTGATTGGGCTCGGGAGAGCGGACCCAGGCCCCCAAACCCTCCTCAGGAGCCAGTCCCACACAGCCCGAGCCGCCTCTCGGAAAATGCCCTCCGTGCCATTCCAGTCAGCGTAGAGGGGTTTCCTGCACGGGCTGCTCATGCACACTCTCCACTTCCTCGCCTTCGTCAGCCGGCCGGATACACCCTGGCGGTCTGCCTTGCAATCTGGCGGCGAGGGGAAACCCCGATGGAGGTCTCTTTACGCGGGTGTCTTCCCCCTTTACCTCGGGGACCTGGGGTGCAGGGTGTTGCACAGGGCGGTCCCGTAAAGCAGACTTTTACGTAGGTTCACGGACTCCCAGGCCGCATATACTTTCTGCGTCCTGGGCGAGTCTGTGTTTCACATATATACGGAGTGTGCGAGGTTGCAGCCCCTCTTTGAGTATTTGAAGGGGCTGCACCACATGTTCTGGCTGCACTTCAATCCCACGCTCCTGATCTTTGGGCACCCGGTGCGGAGGGGCTTAAACCGGGAGGAGGATCTCCTCGTCGGTCTGCTCCTGGGCCTGGCAAAGGTGGCAATTCACAGGTCCAGGCTGCGGGCCGTCGGGGGGTCCGTCCTCCCCGATTGCCAGCCCCTCTTCTGCGGTTACACTCGCGCCCGGGTGTCCCTGGAGAAGGAGCATGCAGTTTCCGTCGGTACGCTTGAGGCCTTCTGTGACCGGTGGGCACCACAGGTACTGGAGTGCATCATCGATGCCGCGAATGGCATTTTAATTTGAGATTTTGGTTTATTTATCTGTTTTAAATAAAGTTATTTAAAAAATTTAAATATGTATATAAAGCGGGCCTGAGGAATAAAGCCCCCCTCAATATGGGATATATAAAAGGGGAAGAAAAATAAACAGGGTTAGATATAGAGTAAATCTCCCTCTACACTGTCCCCATCAAACACATACAGTGCAGGAATGGCACGGGTTTGCAAACAGAGCAAATGTCCATCTATGTGTGCTATCGATGTTACAAGGTAAGTTTGGATAAGCTGGAGTTGTTCTCCCTGGAGTAAAGGAGATTGAGAGAGATTTGATAGAGGTGTACAAGATTATGACAGAAGTAGATAAGATAGACAAGGAAAAACTATTCCCATTTACTGATGAAACACGGACAAGGGGACACAGATGGAAGGTTTTGGGTAAGAGATACAGGGGGAATATGAGGAAGAACTTTTTTTACACAGTGGATGGTCATGAGATGGAACTCACTGCCCGTGAGAGTGGTGGAAGATAAGACAATCAATGATTTCAAAAGGAAACTGGATGGGCACCTGAAGGAAATGAACTTGCAGGGATAGGGGGATTGAGAGGGGGAGTGGGAATGACTGGATTGTTCCAGATTGAGCTGGCATGGAGGGGTAAAATGGCCTCCTTTTATGTCGGAAATTATTTTATGACTACATCGATTTCTACATCCCTACGTTAGATTTGTCTCATGCTCCTGCCTGTAAAAATCCTGATACATAGACCTTCAATGAAACTGTGACCTTAACAGCCACTGACAGCTCCGTCCTCACCCTGGTGTGAGGCTCCAGCTCGTGTTGCAGGAGGTTACACAGCTCTGCGACCACCTCTTTATTGAATCATAGTCACCTCACACACTGCTCCTGGGTTAGGTGTAGGTAGGACAAGTGCTCTTGCAAAACCGGGGTGGGTAAGGCAGAGCCCCCTCCTCCTCCCTCTTTACAGAGACTCCCCTCTCTGCAGCCTCTGCTCCATTTGTTGGTCATTTTACAGACCCAGAGACACTGTAACTACAGTCCCCATACCTCGTCCAGAGTTGGTTCACCAAATCCTCTCTCCTCCCTGAATGTCTGCAGCAGCTTACAACACAACCTCCAGAAAACCATCCACAGCACCTCCACTAAATTTACAACAGCAAAAGTAAGTCACAAGCCCCTCACCTGTACGTTGGATTCCTGGTCCTTTTAAATAACACCAGTGGGGGTCCTTCGTGCTGCCGAATGTATGTTCAGCTGAGAGAGACTAACACAGGCGGTCAGTCGACATGCACAGATCAAGATTCAAAGACGTACATCAAAGCTGTCGGAATGGCAGATTGACGTCAATTCAAACCCTTCCTCACACTAACAGCACATGCACAGTATACCCAGGCTAGTTCCCTGCCCAGCACTGGGCACGGTGCTGGCCACACTAGAAGTGGCCGGCTGTGTGGTTCACATCATTTAATAGTTCCAGGTTTCCATAGCGTTGGCGCCAGTGCTGTCATAGAGTGAAAATCACAGCAGTAGAAGAAATAGAGTGAAAACAGCTCACTTCTAAAAGGGAATTGGAAAAAGACTTGAAAGCATAAGATTGACAATAATATGTGAAATGCAAGGGAAATGGGACTAATTGGAGGGGTGAGGCCATGGAGGGATTCAAACACAAGAATGAGAATATTAAAATTTAGGTACTGCCAGGCCCGGAGCCAATGTCGATCAGTGAGCACAGAAGTAATGGGCGATCGGGATTTGTTCTGAGTTAGGATTTAGGCAGCAGAGTTCTGGATGGGCTGTTGTTTATGCAGGTTGATATCTGGGAGGGTGACCAGGATAGAATTGGAATAGTTAAGTGTGGATTTAACAACGGCACAGATGAGGGTTTATTAGCAGATGGGTAGAGGTGATGACGGGTGATATTACAGAGGTAGTAACAGGTAGGGTTGGTGATAGGCAGAATATGGCAATGAACTCAGCTCAGGTATAAATATCACAAAGAGATTACAAACAGTCTGTTTCAGCCTCAGACATTGGGTAGTGAGGGGAATGCAGATAATGGATGCAGAGTGGAATGTGAGATGGAGACTGAAGACTGTGGCTTAAGTCTTCCCAAGATTTACATGACAAGAACACTAAATCAGTGAAATATGATTTATAGATCTAATAGTTGGATACAGAGACTTACCAGGGACACCAATAATATCGAGTATGGGATAGTAAATCGTTTGTTATCATCTTCAGAGCATAATAGATCCGCAAATCTAATGTTATCCAAAAATAATCTGCTGTAACGAGGCTAAACCAATAGGAGAAACTCCTGCTGTCCATTGTTCCCAGATTCTGACCCATTGTTGTAACATTCCAATCTATTGTCGTCAGATTCTGACCCATTGTTTTAACATTCCAATCTATTGTTCTCAGATTCTGAACCATTGTTGTAAAATTCCAATCTATTGTTCTCAGATTCTGATCTCTCCTCTCTCACTCTCTGGAGCCGCTGATCTCTGTTAGTGCCAGGGGTGATGCTCCCACTGACACTATGAGCCAGCACATTGGAAGGAGTCTGTTATTAATAGAAGAGGGAAACCCTCCAGTGACACAATTCGGGTCCTTGGAGACTGACGTTAATTACAGTCAATGAACAAACAGGTTCAGTTAACACCTTTCAATCCAACACTTTTTAGACCACAATAGTTTCGAAGATTTACCCAGTCTAGATGGGATATATGAGGTTTGTTGAGGGAAGGAATGTGGAAATAGCAGAGGCAATGGCCAGAAGCTTTCAATCCTCTTTGGATCTGGGAGTGATGTCAAAGGACTGGAGGGTTGTAAATGTTACAAGCTGTTTAAATAAGGAGACATTAGATAAATCCAATAACTACTGACCGGTCAGTCTAATGTCGGTGGTTGGAAATTTCTGGAGGCCATGACCCAATACAAAAATATATCATTCTTGGAAAAACATGTGATATTAAATGATAAACAGTACGGATAGGTTAATGGAAAATCATGTCTGATAATCTTGATCAAGTTAGTTGATGACATAACTGTGAGTGTTGATGAGGATATTGTGTTTCCTGTTATGTATCTGGACTATCAAAAGGCCTGTGATCAAATGACATTTCATACACTTGTTATGAAAAATGGAACATATAGATTAATGAGAGAGTGATAGAGTGGATATGACACTGACTCGGGGACAGAAAGCAGAGAGAAGTGGTGAACAGACATTGTTCAGACTGGGGAAGGGGGAGAATACAGTGCTGTTTCTCAGGGGTCAGTATTAAAACCAGTGCTCTTCCTGACATATAGATAAATATACAAGTGACATAAACTTATATGTAAAACAACATAATTTAAACCCTTGCAGATGACATGACACTTATAAATAAGGGAGGCAAAGGCGCAGACCACAGAATTACCCAATCTCACAGATTTTGTTTATTTTTAATTTATTCTGGACTCTAATCCGAATAGAAATTTAGTTCTCACTCTATAATTTATTTCTGTGTGATTTGCAGGTCTGTGTTTGTGTGCATCAATGTGTGTATGTTTATTATTTTATTTAGATTCAGTTTAGATTGTTAAGTATAATAAACTCACCTCTTGTTTAAACTCAAGAAAACCTGTCTGATTTGTTCTTTCACGATCACAACAACGGTAAATGGTAAAATGCTCACTGAGGTGGTCAGCATGTCCACTGCTAAAAAGGAATACACCCCGCTGCAGTGAAATAAAAGTTAGGACAAGAGGAGAGCCTGGGACCCCTCCTCACCTGGCTGTAACAGAAATCTGGCGGTTCTCGTGATCATAACGCAACAACAAATGAGAAATTGGATGTGTCACAGTTGCACAGAGTTTTACAGCGCAGAAACAATCCCTTCGCCCCACTCTGTCTGTGCTGGCCATCAAGCCTGTCCATTCTAATCCCCTTTTCCAGCACTTGGCCTGTAACCTTGTATGCTATGGCATTTCAAGTGCTCATCTAAATACTTCTTAAATGTTGTGAGCGTTCTTGCCTCTACCATCTTTACAGGTAGTGTGTTCCAGATTCCAGCCACCATCCGAGTGAAATATTTTTTCCCTCAAATCTCCTCGAAACCATTTGCCCCTTACATTAAATCAATGCCCCTCGGTTATTGACACCTCTGCTAAGGGAAAAGTTTCTTCTTCTCTACCCTATCTATGGGCCTCATAATTTTCCTGCTTTCTGTCTCCCTCCCTTTTTGAATAAATGAGTTACATTGGCATAAAAGGAGTTACATACAGAGAGAAGTAACTCGGTACAGCTTAGAATCCCTCTTTGTTGAAAAGTTGAGTAATGTCGCTGGACAGTTAGGGATTACTCTCCGCCCAAAAGCTAGGAAACCCAAAATTCTAAGACCTGTGGCCAATCATTTTTCACTTGAAGCTGAAGACTCAAGCAGAGTTAGAATCACTAACAGACAGAGTAATGTTAGCTAAGGTAAAACTAGAACAGAAGAGACAAGAATTCGAATTCCAGAGAGATCGAAAAAGAACAGAGTGAGTGTCAAGAAAGGGAAAAAGTAAGAGTGTTCCAGAAGGAGAAGGAGGAAAGGGAGTTAAGGCGGCTCAAACAACTAGAGGAAGACCCAGTACACCTAGTGAAGGCACAGCCAGTGAGGGAGCTGCCCATAGCTCAGGACCATGTGCTGAGTTCTTAAAGTTACCCCAGTTCATTCTGAAGTTCAATGAGGAGGATGTGGCAGAGTTTATTGTCACTTTTGAAAAACTTTCAAAGCAGCTGAAATGGCAGCAGATAACTGGACACTGTTTTTATAAAGCAAAGTAACAGGAAAAGCCCATGAGGTTTATTCACTGTTCCCAGATGAAAGTTCATCAGATTCTGAGATGACTAAAAATGCTATCCAGGGTGCATATGGGATAGTATCAGAAGCGTACTACCAAAAATTCGGAACACTACGAAAGTAGCCTGAGCGAACTTACCTCCAGTTTGAAAGAGTTAAGTACCTTCGGAACAAAGGAGCAGGAGTAGGCCATTCAGCCCATCTAGTCTGCCCCGCCATTCAATACGATTATGGGTTATCTTCTATTTCAATTCCTTTTTACCACACTATCCCCATATCCCTTTATGTCATTTGCATTTAGAAATCTGTCAATCTCTACTTCAAACATACTGAATGACTGAGCTTCCACAGCCCTCTGGGGTAGAGAATTCCAAAGATTCACAACCCCCTATGTAAAGAAATTTCTCCTCATCTCTGTCCTAAGTGACTTCCTCCTTATTTTAAAATTGTCTCTGCTGGTTCTAGACTCCCCAACCAGGGGAAACATCTTAGCTGCATCAACCCGTCTATCCATTTAATTATGTTGTCGGTTTCAATGAGATCACATCTCATTCTTCGAAATTGTAGAGAATCCAGGCCCAGTTTTCCTAATCTCTTCATAGGCCAGTCCTGCCATCCCAGGAACAAGTCTAGTGAATCTTCGTTGCACTCCCCCTATGGCAATAATATACTTCCTAAAGTAAGGGGTGCAAAGCTGCACACAGTACTCCAGTTGTGGTCTCACAAGGTTCCATACAATTGAAGCAAGACTTCACTACTCCTGTACTCAAATTCTCTTGTGATAAAGGCTAACATACCATGAGCCTTCTTAAGTGCTTGCTGTCCCTGCATGTCAGCTTTCAGTGACTTATTGACAAGGACACCCAGATCCCTTTGTACATCTACACTTTCTAATTTCTTACCATTCAAGAAATACCCTGCACATCCATTCCACCTTCCAAAGTGGATAACCTCATATTTTCCACATTATATTCCATCTGCCACGTTCTTGCCCTCCCACGAAGTCTGTCCAAATTCCCTTGAAGCCACTTGGCATCTTCCTCACAACACATACATTCCCACATCTTTTTGTATCATCTGCAAACTTGGAAATATTACTCTGGTCCCCACATCTAAATAAATGATACATATTGTGAACAGATGGGGCCCAAGTACTTAACCAAATGTTTCCTTTTTACTTACCCCACTAGTCACAGCCTGCCAAAGCGAGAATGACCCATTTATTCCTACTCTCTGTTTTATGCTTGTTAACCAATCCTTAATCCATGCCAGTATATTACGTCCTATCCCATGTGCTTTAATTTTACTAACCAACCTCCTGTGGGGGACCTTATCAAAAATCCATCTGAAAATCCAAATATACTACATCCACCGACTCCACTTTATCAATTCTGTTACTACTATCCTCAAAAAACTACAACAGGTTCATCAAACATGATTTCCCATTCATAAATCCATGTTGACTATGCCCAATCAGATCATCTTTATCCAATTATCCATTTATCACATCCTTTATGATAGATTCTACCATTTTCTCTCTCCCTCCCTACTTAAATCGTGGGTTGACATTTGCGACCTTCCAATATGCTGGAACCGTTCCAGAAGGTGATCACCCATGCACTCACTGTCTCCATAGCTACCTCTGCCAACACTCTGGAATTTAGAATATCAGGTCCTGGGGACTTATCAACCTTCAACCCCATTAATTTCTCCAACACAAACTTCTTACTAATATTAATTTCCTACACTTCCTCATTCCCCCTAATCCCTTGGATCTCTAATTCTGGGAGATTTCTTGTATCTTTCTCAGTGAAGATGGACACAAAGTGATCATTCAGCTTCTCTGCGATTTCTCGATTCCCCATTATAAATTGCCCTGACTCTGCCTGTAACGGACACATACATGCCTTACCCAAATGTTTCCTTTTAACGTAACTATAGAAGATTTTACAGTCCGCTTTTATGTTTGCCTCTGACCAGTAGATACGGAAAATCGGTATACAGCCCACATATGTAAACCTCAGAGTGGTGATCCTTCTGGAGGAGTTCAAAAACTCGCTCCCGCTCCCATTAAAACCCACACAGGGGCAAAAAAGTTTCGAAGAGCCAGGAAGGTTGCAATTCTGGATGATGATTTTTTTCCATGTACACAAGGCCTTAACCCCAAAGGGAATGCATTCCCTAGTCACCCCAAAGACCCGGGAATAAAAGGTGGGAGGGTGACAAGAGCCTGAGCAGCCACGGGCAAGGAGGAAAATCTGGACACACAGGGGCCCACGCTCAGGCCAAATAGGACGGTACTGAGAGCAGGAGTAATGACCAATGATCTGTGTGTTTCCACTGCAGTAAGGCAGATCACCATCGTGTTGAATGCTGTAAGTGATGGGGAAAACCTGTAGGATTACTCAGGGTCCACCAGATCAGTGCAGGAAAACGGGCGCTGATGGAAAGCACAGCAGGTCAGGCTGTGCCTTTAACTGTAACAGTCAGACACAGTAACCCCACCACAGAGACTGCGGGAAAACTTAACAAAATCCTTGAGCGTTACTAGAATTTTGAATCCCAGGGGAAAGTGACCCTATACCCCTTCATTGAGGTTAGCAAGCCCTGGTCATACTCAATGATAAAGGTGCCACCCAATCCCTTCTGCTGGGAATAGGCATGACCTTTCTCCGAGAGTGCAGTGAATGCTAGAGTGTTAGCGAATGGTATTGGAAGGCAGTATATGTCCATACCTTTATATTGGGTGCACGTGCAGTGCGGCCTATTTTCAGGACCAGCAGCCATGGGGACCTGCTCCTGGGTATTGATCTGGCAGGGAAAAGGTGGCAGCTTCTGCAAAGGTTCTGGAGAGGCAACAAGAGATCAGGGACACAGAGCAGTTACAGGGGATGGACCCCGGCATTCTCCCTGATTCTGTGGTGACTCGGTCCATGGCTAAACAATCCCCATCAGAGGTGGCTGAACTGACACTGGAGATGGATGCCCCTACTGTCTGGTTGTCTGAAACCTTCTTTGGGAAGGTAGAGAGCACAAAGGATGTGTTAAACAGATCTTACTTAGTTGAGGCTCAACAACTCGACCCAGTGTTAAAATATAGCCCAGACTGTCCAAACCAAAACTCAAGCAGAGGGAGTTGCAGAGTGCCACTATTTAAAGATTGAGGTGCTGTTGAGGAAGTGGAGACCTCCTTACAAACCTGAGGATGAAGATTGGACAGTGCTTCACCAGATAGTGGTGCCGCTGAGGTCCCTGAAAGAAATATTAATGGCCCACGAACTTCCAATGACAGTACATGTTGATGTATGAAAATTTAAAGCCCACATAAGGCAACATTTTGACATGGCCACAACTCCACAAAGATGTGGTGGAATTCTGTAAAAGTGGTCACACCTGCCATGTTGTGGGGAGGCTCCAACCTGCAATAATACCTTCACCCTAATACCCATACCAGATTTTGTGGAACCCTTCAGCAGAATGCTGGTGGATTATGTGGGACACCTGCTGAAAACAAAACGGGACAACCAGTATCTTCTCACCATTATGGATGTGGTGACCCGATCCCCAGAGGCCATTCTCCTAAAGAACTATCTCTGCCATGGTAGTGGTGGAGGGGCTAACCCGCTATGGGCTGCCTGCTGAGATTCAGATGGATCAGGGCACACATTTTACATCCAGTATTTCTGAAAAGGTCATGGGTATTCTCGACATAACCCAGCCAAAGTCTACCACCCACAGTCACAAGGGGCTTTGGAGCAGTACCACCAGACCCTAAAGACAATGATCAGGCCATACTGCTATGAGGAACCCCATGACTGGGACACAGGGATGGCATTTCACCTGTTGGTTACCAGGAACTTATCCAGTGAGTCCACTGGCTTTAGTCTCTTTGAATTAGTTTATGGACACGAGGTGAGAGGTTCCTCTTAAACTAACCAAGGAGAAGTTTTTGGGACACAGGGATGAGTCTTCCATGTCAGACTACATTTCCATGCTCTGGGAGTGGCTCATGACAGCCTGTGCAATTGCTCAAGAACACCTAAAGATCTCCTACTCAGTTATGAAAAAGTAAGCAGGCAAAAATGCCAAGGCCAAAACATTTCAGGACAGAGACCATGTATTGTTACTATTCCCAATGCAGGGTGAATCCCTGAAATCCCGGTTCAGTGGTCCATATCGAGTGGCAAAAGGAATAGTGAGGTAAATTATTTAATTGGCACCCAGACCAATGGAAAAAAGCAAATGCTGTGGAGGGAACAGATAAGTACAGATCTGGCAGACTGTCAGGAGGGAAGGATTGAAAAGGACAGTGAAAACAGCTTAGAGAAGGGCCAGGAGGATTCCCAACTGGAATCCCCTACTCTCCGATTTGCCAACCCTGAATTGTTAGTTAAATTAGACCCCCCACTCTCCTTCTTAAATGCAGGTCAATGAGGCAACCTAAAAAGTCAGCTAACAGCATTTACAGAAATATGCAACGACAAAGGAAAATTCCCAAAAAGGCAAGCCAATAGTGAGGGAGATGCTTCACCGAGTCGAGGTGCCGGAGGAGAGTGCAGTGAAAGATGGACAGCCACCTCCGAGCCATAAAATCCCAGAGCACATGGGGCTGGTTAGAAAAATGATGCTCCCATAGTAGAGGGAAAAGGGAAGGGAAAATACCCTAAAGTAAACAGCACTTGTGTACCTCACCAGAAAACTAAAAGGAAGGTCAGTGTTGATCTACCCACTGAAGAACACAATGATCAGGTCCCAAACACAAAGCTAATCAAACTCAACAATTGCAAAGCCAAACTCAGCAAGAACAAAGGCCCAGAGGAAATCACAGACACCTTACAGGGTCTAAAAAGACACACTGTCGGTTTAGGGAGAAAGATTATCAAGGTGAAGGAACCTGAATGGTTAAAGATTCATTGCAGGTGAGAAGAAAAAACAATGTAATCGCTGATGCAATGTCCAGGGTCGATTCCGACACATAACCATCCCAGACAAAACATCAAAACACTAAATCAGTCCAACTGTAACAGACAATGGCAGCTGCAGTAATTCTAAGATTAATATGTCAGTTTGGGAAGTGATTATTGAGAATGAATGTGTGCTTCCTTCTTTTTATTCCCACAATTCTGCAATGAAATGTTCTTGTTATCACATTTGTTCCCCGTGTGCTGTGGCGGTGTCAAGATAACACAATATGCCAAATTATGAAATTTAATTCATCGTTTGGAAACTTACAGTAAACGTTTAATAGAAAAAAAATCTTACAGCTATCCTTGAAAAAACTGGCAGCCAAGATGGCCACCGCAATTGGCATCTGAAACACCTTTTCACATTCTAAATCCTACAACAGGAGATACATGTCTGATGAGCCTGGACCCAAATCATTGGCTTGCTCCAGTGATTGAATTACCTAAGAATGCATTCATTAACACAGCATACAAGGCCATCCTGACACATTGACTTTGAAAGGGAGGCACAGTGGCGCAGTGGTTAGCACCGCAGCCTCACAGCTCCAGGGACCCGGGTTCGATTCCGGGTACTGCCTGTGTAGAGTTTTCAAGTTCTCCCTGTGTCTGCGTGGGTTTTCTCCGGGTGCTCCGGTTTCCTCCCACAAGCCAAAAGACTTGCAGGTTGATAGGTAAGTTGGCCATTATAAATTGTCACTAATCTAGGTAGGTGGCAGGGAAATATAGGGACAGGTGGGGATGTTTGGTAGGAATATGGGATTAGTGTAGGATTAGTATAAATGGGTGGATGATGTTCGGCACAGACTCGGTGGGCCGAAGGGCCTGTTTCAGCGCTGTATCTCAAATCTAATCTAAGAACAAAGTCCTCCGAGAGTGACTACTGGTATCCTGAGCCCTGAACAGATAGAAGTTCCAAACCTTGAATCTCATTGTTAAGGGTCCAGCGAATGCACTGAGGCAGTCAGGAGACTGTCTATCTCTGTGAAAACTGAGAGTTTCCCTGGACAAAAACAGACAAGCCAGTGATTCAAAATGTGCTGAAGCAGAAGGGCTGTGTTCCCCCCACACCCCTCCCTCTCTCTCAGATCACAAATTTGAAAACCACATGCGACTGTGGGCCCTCCAAGCCTACAGATTGCTACAGACAGAGTAACCAGGGGAAGAGAGCCTGCTACAAGTCTGCCTCAAAGAAATCCCTGAGCCATGTGGACCATGTGACAAACTGCACTTTGACCAGAAAAAGACTTCAAGGTTACAACTTCAGCAGGAAGACCACGGAATGGTCAAACCTCACAGAATGAGTTTTTTTTTCAATATTACTTCTGGACTCCAATCCAACCACAAATTTACTTCTCAGTCTGTAATCTATTTCTGTGTGATTCTCGTGTGAGTGAGTGCATAAATGTGTTCTATTTATTTTAATGATTTTATTTAGATCGGGTTTATATTGTTAAGTATAATAAACTCACCTCTTTCATGTTTAAACTCAAGAGAACCGGTCTAATCGGTCCCTCCACCATCACACCAAAGGTAAAATGTAAAACACTCACTCAGACGTTCAGCATATTCACTGTTTAGAAAGGACAAACACTGTTGTGGTCAAATAAAGCCGAGCGACTTTGACCCTTCCTCACCTGGCCACAACAATAGGCACTGTTGGGGATGGAGGGAATATGGGGATGAACTCAGCTCAGCATTAAACAGATACCAGAGGTTGTAAACTTCCTGGTTCAGCCTCAGACAACGGCCAGTGAGGGGATGCAGATCATGGACCGGGAATGGAGTTTGTGACAGAAACTGAAGATAATGGTTTCAGTCTTCTCACGATTTAAATGACAAGAACACTAAATCAGTGAAATATGGTTTATGAATCTAATAGTTGGATACAGAGACTTACCAGGGACACCAACAGTAGCGAGGATGGGATAGTAAATAAATTGAATCATCTTCAGAGCATAATAGAGCCGGTATTCTAATGGTATCCAATAATAATCGGCAGTAACCAGGCCAAACCAATCGGATAAACTCCTGTCCACTGTAGTAACATTCCAATCCATTGTTCTCAGATTCTGACACATTGTTGTAACATTCCAATCTATTGTTCAGATTCTGATCTATCCTCTCCCTCTCTCTGCAGCCGCTGATCTCTGTTAGTGCCTGGGTTGATGCTCCCGCTGACACTATAGGATAACACATTGAAAGGAGTCCTTCTTAATAGAAGAGGGAAACCCTCCAGTGACACCATTAAGGTCCATGGAGACTGACATTAATTACAGTTACTGAACAAACAGGTTCAGTTAACACCTTTCAATCCAACACATTTTGTGCCGCAGTAAAGTAGAACATTTATCCAGTCTGGATGGAATGTATGATAGTTACTGAGGGAAGGAATGGTGGAAATAACAGAGGCATTGGACAGAATCTTTCAATCCTCCTTGGATATGGGAGTGATGCCAGAGGACTGCAGGGTTGTAAACGTTACACTGTTTAAAAAAGTAGAGGTTGGATAAACCCTGTAACTATCAGTCTAACGTTGGTGGTTGGAAAATTCTAGAGGCCATAACCCAGCACAAAAATATATCTTGCTTGTAAAAACATGGGTTAATCAATGACAAGTAGCATGGATAGGTTAATGGAAATTCATTTCTGATAATATTGATAGAGTTCGTTCAGGACGTAACTGTGAGTGTTAATGTGGATAGCGTGTTTCATGTAATATACTCATAGAAATTTTAAGACAGAGAAAGAGGCCACTTGGCCCATTGTGTCTGTGCCGGCCGATACATGATCCACCTATTCTAATCCTACCTTCCAGCATTTGATCCATAGCCCTGAAGATTATGGCACTTGAGTTGAACATCCAGACTTCTTTTGAATGAGTGCAGGTATTCTGCCTCAACTATCCTTACGGGCAGTAAGTTCTAGACCTTCACTAAAAACAGGGGACCCAGGACTGAACCCTGTGGAATGCCAATGGAAGCAGTCCTCCGGTCAGTAAAATGCCCGTCAACAATTACAGTTTCATAAAAACAAGAAATGCTGCAAATACTCAGCAGGTCTGGCAGCATCTGTGGAGAGAGAAGCAGAGTTAGCGTTACAGGTCAGTGACCCTCCTTCACTGACCTGAAACATTATCTCTGCTTCTCCCTCCACATATGCTGCCAGACCTGCTGAGTATTTCCAGCATTTCTTGTTTTTACTTCAGATTTCCAGCATCCGCAGTATTTTGCTTTTATTATAACAATTACCCTTTGTTTCCTGTCACTGAGCCAATTTTGTATTTTTGGGTGAACAAGTTTCTCCTCAATTCCCCGCTGGTCCTTCTACCAAGCACTTTAGGTCACTGCCCCCTATTCACTGATCTCTCTGCTAAGGTGAATAGACGCTTCACCTCCACTCTATCCAGGCCCCACGAAATTATGTCCATTTCAATCAGGTCTCCCTTCAGCCTACTCTGTTCCAAGTAGAACAACCCCAGCCGATTTAATCTTTCTTCATAGCTGCATTTTTCCAGTCCTGGCAACATCCTTGGAAATCTCCTCTGTACCCTCTCTAGTGAAATTACATCCTTTGTGTAATGATGTGACCAGAACTGCACTCAGTACTCAGGTTGTGACCGAACCAATGATTTATATAGTTCCAGCATAACCTTCCTGCTCTTGTATTCTATACCTCAGCTAATAAAGGAAAGGATTCCATATGCCTTCTCAACCACCTTTTCGACCTGTCCTGCTACCTTCAGGGATCAGTGGACATTGACTCCAAGGTCCCTCACTTCCTCTACACTTCTCAGTATTTTCCTATTAATCGTCTATCCCTTTGCCTTGTTTGACCTCCTCAATTGCATCACCTTAGACTTCTCCAGGTTGAATTCCATTTGTCACTTTTCTGCCATCAATATCTTCCTGCAGCCTACAGCTATCCTCCTCGCTATCTACTGCAAGACCAATCTGTGTACCATCTGCAAACATCTTGATCATGCCCCCTACATTTACGTTCAAATCGTTAATATATACTACAAAAAAGCAGGAAGTCCAGTACTGAGCCCTGTGGAACGTCACTGGAAACAGGCCTCAAGTCAGTAAATCACCCGTCAACAATCACCCTTTGTTTCCTATCACTGAGCCTATTTTGCATCCAGCTTGTTGAATTTCCCTGGATTCCATGGGATTTTATTTTTTTTAACTAGTACGCCACATGTGACCTTGACAAAAGCCTTGTCAAAATCCATGTAGACCATATCAACTGCACTACCCTCATCTATCATCCTTGCTACTTCTTCGAAAAATTCAGTCAACTTGGTCAAACAATATCTTCCCTTAACAAATCCATGCTCAATATCCGTGATTAACCTGTGCCTTTCCAAGTGACACTTTCTCCTGTCTTTCAGAATAGATTCCAATAATGTGCCCACTACTGAGGTTAGACTGACTGGCCTGCAATTATTCGGTCTATCCCTTGCTCACTTTTTAAAGAGGTACAATTTTAACAGTTCACCAATCCTCTGGCACTACTCTGTATCCAGTGCGGACTGGAAAATGATGGTCAGACCCTCTGCCATTTCCTCTCTCACCTCTTTTGACAGCCTGGAATACATTTCATCTGGCCCTGGTGATTTATCAACTTTCAAGGATGCTAATCCCATTAATACTTCCTCTCTCCCTATGTATATCACATCCAATAATTCACTCTCCTCCTCCTTAACCACAATATCTGCATCGTCCCCCCCTTTTGTTAAGACAGATACAAAGTATTCATGAAGAACCATACCAACATCTTCCTCCCCTATTCGTGTATATCCATTTATGTATATAGACTTTCAAAAGGCCTGTAAACAAATAACATTTCATAGACTTGTTATGAAAAATGGAAGACATGGATTAATGTGACAGTGATGGTGTGGATATGACAGTGACTCAGGGACATAAAGAAGAGAGAAGTGGTGAAAAGTCATTGTTCAGACTGGAGGTGGAGGGGAGTATACAGTACTGTTTCTCAGGGCTTAATTCACTCCACGTGATATGAAGATATGACAGAAGGCACTGGATACTGCAATGGCTATGAGCCCTGACAATATTCCGGCAATAGTACTGAAGACCTGTGCTCCAGAACTTGCCGCACCCCTAGCCAAGCAGTTCCAGTAGAGCTACAACACTGGCATCAACCCTGCAATGTGGAAGGTTGCCCAGGTATGTCCTGTAGACAAAAAGCAGGACAAGTCCAACCCGGCCAATTACCGCCCCATCAGCCTACTCTCAATCATCAGTAAAGTGATGGAAGGTGTCACCGACAGTGCTATCAAACAGCACTTGCTCAGCAATACCCTGCTCAGTGACGCTCAGTTTAGGTTCTGCTACAGCCACTCAGCTCCTGATCTCATTACCTCATTATCTCAAACCCTCCGCTGGCTGGAGTCATACCTAGTGCAAAAGGAAGATGGTTGTGGTTGTTGGAGGTCAATCATCTGAGCTCCAGGACATCACTGCAGGTGTTCCTCAGGGTAGTGTCCTGGACCCAACTATCTTCAGCTGCTTCATCAATGACCTACCTTCAATAATAAGGTCAGAAGTGGGGATGTTCACTGATGATTGCACAATGTTCAGCACCATTCGCGACTCCTCAGATACTGAAGCAGTCTGTGTAGAAATGCAGCAAGACCTGAACAATATCCAGCCTTTGGCTGATAAGTGGCAAGTAACATTCGCGCCACACAAGTGCCAGGCAATGACCATCTCCAACAAGAGAGAATCTAACCATCTCCCCTTGACATTCAATGGCATACCATCGCTGAATCCCCCACTATCAACATTCTGGGGGCTACCATTGACCAGAAACTGAACTGGAGTAGCCATATAAATACCATGGCTACAAGAGCAGGTCAGAGGCGAGGAATCTTGAGACGAGTAACTCACCTCCTGACTCCCCAAAGCCTGTCCACCATCTATAAGGCACAAGTCAGGAGTGTGATGTCAGGAGTACTCTCCACTTGCCTGGATAGGTGCAGCTCCAACAACACTCAAGAAGCTCGATACCATTCAGGAAAAAGCAGCCCACTTGATTCGCACCCCATCTACAAACATTCACTCCCTCCACCACCGACGCACAGTGACAGCAGTATGTACCATCTATAAGATGCACTGCAGCAATGCACCAAGGCCCCTTCGACAGCGCCTTCCAAACGCACGACCTCTCCCAACTAGAAGGACAAGGGCAGAAAATGCATAAGAAAATCACCACCTTCAAGTTCCCGTTCAAGCAACACACCATCCTGACTTGTAACTATGTTGCCGTTCCTTCACTGTCGCTGGGTCAAAATCCCTTCCAAACAGCACTGTGGGTCTACCTACTCCAAATGGACTGCAGCGGTTGAAGAAGGCAGCTCACCATCACCTTCTCAAGGGCAACAAGGGCAATAAATGCTGGCCAAGCCAGTGACACCCAAATCCCATGAATGAATATAAAAAAGAGCCAGGATGTGGAACTAACTGGTAGATCTTCGAAAGGGCCAGCACTGACATGTTGGACCAAATGGCCTTCTTCAGTGCAATGCTATTCTATGTTTCCATGATTGTTCTTGCCTCTACTTTCCTAATATTCCTATCCTTTAAACAGGCGTTTGATAAAGTACCACATAACAGCCATGTTACCAAGTTAGAAACACATGGGATTAAAGGACCAATGACAGCAGTGGCTCAGTTTGTAGCTCTCTCCCCTTTCAGTCACAAGCTTCTAGGATCAAGTGTCATTTGATCGCAAGAAACAAGTAACAGGACTTAATCACAAGATTCAAGGCTGACACTGCAGTGACATTACTGTGGGAGTATTGCACTGTCAGATGTGCCGTCTATCGAATGAAACATTAAACCAACATCTGCCCTCCCAGGTGGATGTTAAAGATCTGATCATTATCACATTGCTGCTTGTGGGATCTTGCTGTGTGGAAATCTTCTGCCATCTTTCCTACATTACAATAGTGACTAGGGTTTAATAAGTACTCAGTGATCATGAAGGCGCTACATAAATGGAAGTTCTTTTTTTAAATTTACAATGACAGCATGCAGGAAATTAGCTAAGTGACAGAAAGCAGAGAGTAGTGGAGAATGGTTATTGTTCAGTCTGGAGGGAAGTACATTGGGGTTTCCCCAGTGTCACTGTTGGGATCACAGTTGCTGTATGTTAATGCAATGGGCTTGTGTACAGAGGGGATAATGTCAAAGTTTTCAGATGGCAGGAAACTCAGAAATGTTAACAAACAGTGATAAGGATAGTAACAGACTTCAGGAAGACAGGGACTGACTGGTGAAATGGGCAGGAACATGGCAGATGTAATTTAACTCAGTGAAGTGTGAAGTGAGGCATTTGGGTAGGAAATATGTGGAGAAGCAATATAAACTAAATGGTACAATTATAAAGTGGGTGCAGGATTGGAGAGACCTGGGCTGTACACACCCAGATCTTTGAAGGTAACATGTAGTGTCCTTGGTGTGTGAGAGAGAGGCACAGAGTAAAAAAAACTCAGGAGGAAATGCTGATCTTTATACATCATTGGTTAGATCCCAGCTGGAGAACTGTGTCCAATTCTGATCACCACACTTTGGTAAGGATGTCAAGGACTTAGTGAAGATACTGAGGTGATTTTCTGGAATGGTACAAGGGATCTGAGTACCAGTTACGTGGAGAGATTGGAAAAGCTGGGGTTGCAATGAAGGGTAAGAGGAGATTTAATATAGAATTCAAAATCATGAAGGGTTTTGATGGGATAATTAATGTGAAACGGTTTCCAGTGTCAGAAAGTTCAGTATTAAGAAGACACAGATTGAAGAAGAACCAGAGGTGAAATGAAAAGAATTTTCTTACACAGCGAGTTGTTGGGATCTGGCATTCACTGCCTGAAAATATGGTGGAAGCTGATTCAATAATATATTTCAAAAGGAAATTTAACAAATACTTGAAAAGGAGAAAAAACGCAGGAGTCTGGGGAAAGAGGAGGGGAGAGTAACTAATTAGATAGTTTTAGTTTAGTTTAGAGATACAGCACTGAAACAGGCCCTTTGGCCCACCGTGTCTGTGCCGACCATCAACCACCCATTTATACTAATCCTACACTAATTCCATATCCCTACCACATCCCCACCTATCCCTATATTTCCCTACCACCTACGTATACTAGTGGCAATTTATAATGGTCAATTAACCTATCAACCTGCTAGTCTTTGGCATGTGGGTGGAAATCAGAGCACCCGGAGGAAACCCACGCAGACACAGGGAGAATTTGCAAACTCCACGCAGGCAGTAACCCGGGTGGCTGGAGCTGTGAGGCTGCGGTGCGAACCACTGCACCACTGTCCTGCCGCTGCGCCACTGTGCCGATTAATACCAGCTGGAGTGGTACTGAGTCTCACACACACACCAGGGAAGAGCCAATTCAAACCAGACCTCTATTAATAGCAGCTGGAGTGGAACTGAGTTCCACTCAAGCACCAGGAAAGAGACAGTTCATTACAGGCCACCATTAATACCAGCTGGAGTGGTACTGAGTCACACTTACACAGCAGGAAAGAGAGAATTCAATCTAGGCCTCTATTAATACTAATTAGATAGCTCTTTCAAAGAGACAGTACTGACACAATGGGCCGACAGACCTCCTTCTGTGCTGCATCAATCTCTGATTCTATGAGCAATAAAGAGAGAGTGAAGAGAGAGAGAGAGAGAGAGAGAGAGGGAAAGTGTGAATGACGGAAAGGGAAATAGCAAGAACGAGAAAATCGAGTTTGCATCGCTTTGTCGGCAGAGGGTTCATGATCCGCACGTGTCTGCTCCTGTTGTGGCAGGTGACACAGAAAGCTCCTGCTATGTCCTCATTTCCATGAAAAATTCGTGTCGCCCATGGTGACCCGCGCTGCTGTTTGCCTGCACATTTAACAGGAGCCTAACTGTGTGTGAGACTGGCTCGTCTTTCAGCCAGCATTAAGCTCTTAAAGACAGTCTGTCCCTCTTGAAGGGAAGCTGCACTGAATTACAGGAGGCTGCTGCTGCTGACTGTGAATGCTGCAATTGGAGACAAGGTAAATGGAATACTAGGACAGAGAGAGGGCTCTGCGGCTAACGAATGAGGTGCTGGAGGCCTTAGTCATGGAGAGTAACAGGAGAAGAGAGCCCATGTTTCTGTAGGGTGGTGTGGAGACCCTCAAGAAACACCCTCCGAAGGGAATGGGAGCAAGTGGCCACGGAGGTGAATGCAAGAATTATGGCCCCGACGACCTGGCAGCAGAGCCAGAAGAAGTTTAATGAGCTCACACGGCTGGTAAATGTCAGTGACTTCATCACCACATGGCATCTCCTATCCTCAACACCACCAACCTCTCACACTGCTCAATATAACACACCCCTATCACTCACCCATCAGCAGTCCCTAACACTCAGGACTCACACCTCACATGCACATACTCCACCTTACCCTCACTCACCTTCCACTGATAACCAGCCTCACACCCATCTCTCACTGCCTCCACATATCTCCAGCTATTCAGCTATGGAAGGCACAGCACCCAAACACAGTGCAACACAGTCACTGACATTATGCCCTCTCTCTTACAGGACAAGGTGGCCCATAATCACAGGGAGCAGCAGTGAACCGACGGGGACCAGGCATACCTTAATCCCCTGAGCCTGAGGGAGGAGGTGGTTCTCCACATAATGGGACTGGCTGTGACAGAGCCCGTAGCATCCAGCATCACCGAGAGCATTCAGGATGATGCTATGTTCCTGCCTTATGTCCCTTCTTAACTCCCACCTCCCCCTTATCCTGCTGTCTGGGATGATGTACAAGCTGCAGATGGCGGGACCATGGACCTCCTGCTTTCCATCCCATTCCCAATCCCTGACCGAACCCTCCTTTTCTGATTTTATACTTTCTGATAATAACCCAAAACTGCCAGTTTCCCAGTCACAGCAGATCCAGGAGACAGAGAGAGAGCAGCAGCACAGCACTGATGGTGAAGCCCCATCACTTGGTCTGATACTCACAGCCAACAGCTCAAATACTTGCATTGTGTCAACCTTAGAGGCTGGTTTGGAGACACAATCTGCACGGGTTGAGTCACCGAGCACAAGTGAGCTGCAGCCAGGCCAGGGGGAAAGGATAGTTCATGTGTCAGCTCACCAGAGGGCGAGGTCACAAACGAGTTATAATACACAGGACTCAGATGTGAACATTGCTGGAACAGCATACAGGAGAATGCTGATGGACATGTACAGTGAGATACTTTGTCCATTGACAGGCCTGTCAGACAGTCTGTTGTCACTGTCAAGGAACACGGAGGAGTCCATCTCCAACATGGCACAGGGCATTTCACAGAGCTTGAAGCCCATTCTTTCCCCTGTGGAAGTGGTCACTAACTCCATGACAGCACTAGTGGACCCAGCCGTGATACAGTGTCTGATACCATTGTCTCAGCTTCCACTGCAGCACAGACGGCAGACACCCAAAGTCTTGGTGCTGCAGTGGAAGCACAGATTGAGGACATGAGATCCATGTTTGCTGCCAGGCAGGATCAGACAGCTGTTATCATGGCTGTGGATCTCAGTGTTCAAAGGGGTTTGCAGGCTCTCACAGCAGTCCAGCAAACTGTGATCCAGTAGATTACCAGGATTGCTGAGGTGTCGCCCCTTGGCAGTGACAGTGTCTCTGTGGAGCATGAGCTTGCTGTCCTCTCTCAGGATGACAGCATTTGTCCTCCATTCACTGCCACTCCACTAGTGTCCTTGCTGTTCCCCATCAGCCAGCCCAGGCTGCTGCTGCCCATGTCGAGGAGGTGCAATCCGACTACGAACCCGCAAAGCCCTTTGCTGCTCGAGGACGTCCTGCAAGGCCATCTGCAGTCTCCCCAGTGAAAGTCAGCAGCCTTCCACCAGCCATGCTGCAGTCACTGGGGAAACGCTGTGTAGGAGCACTAGACAAGTCGAGGGAAGCCACAAGACAGGCACTAAGGGAATACACAAGGGTGAATAGTTCAGTTTTGTTTGTATAATTGGATGTGTTGTTGGATAAAGATGTTAATGTAAAGGTTTTTGTTGGTGTTTTACATTGCAGGATGCTGACCAAGGGGACACTGTGATGGGGCGTCTCAGATGGGTGTAATGGGGGAGAATGGGGGATCCATGGTGGGAAAGGGAAGTTGTCCTATGGAACCAGAATCTTAGCAGGGACTCTCCGACAGCCTGTCCGGGTCGATGGCATCCAGGAAATATCCTCCTGGTCTCCTCCTCCTCCTCCTCCTGAGGTGTCCTCCGGATTCCTGTTGCCAATGCCTGTGTCCTCATGATGGTGATGATATGAAGGGTGCAGCAGAACACCACCAACTTGGACACCTGCTCCACTGTGTAGTGGAGGGCTCCCCCCAAGCGGTTCAGACATCGGAAGCATTGCTTCCTCACACCGATGATCTGTTCCACCATGTTCCTGGTGACTCCATTGCTCACGTTATACACATGTTAATTGTGTGAGGTTGGTTGGCGGTGGGAGGTGGTTTGCGGATGTAGAAACATGAGCTGTGTCTAGAGAATGGAATCTTTCATCTCCGAGGAGCCACATTCTGGTTCTGCATGGCGGCCAAAATGTTGGAACCGGCTGACTGCATCAGAATGAAGGTATGGTAGCTGCTGCCAGGATAGTGGACATTCGCCAACATGATGTACTGGCCATGCTCACACACCAACTGTACATTCATGGAGTGAGAGTTTTTCCAGTTCCTGTACCTCTCCCTCTTGACAACGGGGGCCCCGCAGAGACACCCACACCATCAGGATTCCCTCTATCCTGACAAAGCCACGGTATCTCTCATCCTGCCTCCCCCTGCTGAGGGAGAAAATGATAACATCGATGGTCACCGTCACCTCCCAGAATTATCAATGGACAACACACAAGACGAGTAACTACTGGTCAGTTAGTTTAACATCAGTGGTGAGTAAGGCTTTAGAAACAATAATCAGTGAAAAAGGACAACACACACTTGGAGAGATTTGAGTTAATTACGGATTGTCAGCACGGATTTCTAAAAGGCAGATTATGCTTGATGAACTAATTGAATTGATTTCGATGATCAGAGAAGGTTGATGAAGGGAATGTGGTGGATGTTGTCTCCCTGGATTTTAGTAAAGTATTGGATGAAGAACCACACAGAGCTTGGTTAACAAAATTGAAGCTCATGGAATCGCATCCAATTGGATCAAAAATTGTCCAAAGGACAGCAAAAAGAGTCTTGTGTTAAATGGCTGTTTTTCAGACAGGAGGATGGTAGACAGTGATGTTCCCCAAGGGTCAGTGCTAGGAACGCTGATTTTGTTTCCTTGCTATATATAAATGACATGCACCTTGGAATGCAAAGTAGAATTTCAAAATTTTCCGATGATCCCAATCTTGTAGGTGTGATAAACAGGGAGGATGATACAAACCATCGGCAACAGAACTTAGATAGGCTGGCAGAATGGACAGAGAAGTGGCAGGTAGAATTTATTACAGAGCAGTGTGCGGTGATGTATTTTGTCAGAAGGAATAGGAAGGCAATGTAGACTTAATGACACATTACTAAAGATTGTGCAGGAACAGAGGGACCTGGGCCTCCGTATGCATTGATCTTTGAAGGTGGCAGGACATATTAGGAGGGTGTTTAGCAAATCATATCAGATCTTGGGCTTCATAATTACAGACAAAGATACAAAGGCAGGGAAGTTATGCTGAAACGTTATAAAGCTGTGGTTGGGCCTCAACTAGAGAACTGTGTCCAGTTCTGGTCACCACAATTTAGAAAGGATGTGAAGGTCCTTGAGAGGATGCAGAGCAGATTTACCAAAATGGTTTCAGGGATGGGGGTTGCGCGACAAGGTTAGTTTGGAGAAGATGGAGTTGTTCTCCCTGGAGTAAAGGAGATTTAGAGAGCTTTGGTACAGGTGTACAAGATTATGATAAGTTTAGATAAGACAGACAAGGAAAAACTGTTCCCATTAACTGATGAAACACGGACTTGGGGACACAGATGGAAGGTTTTGGGTAAGAGATGCAGGGGGAATATGAGGAGGAACATTTTATGACAGTGGATGGTAATAAGCTGGAACTCACTGCCCATGAGGGTGGTGGACGCTGAGGCAATTAATGATTTCAAAAGGAAACTGGATGGACACCAGAAGGAAATGAACTTGCAGGGATACGGGGACTGAGCGGGGGATTGGGACTGACTGGATTGCTCCAGGGAGAGCTGGCATGGAGGGGCCGAATGACCACCTTCAGTGCCGCAAATGACTAATTCACTCTCTGTGACTCTATGTTGGATACGTCTCCTGCTCCTGTCTGGAAAGATCTAGATACACAGAAGTTGAATGAAACTGTGACTTTAACGGCCACTGACAGCTCCTTCCTCACCCTGCTGTGAGGCTCCAGGTCGTGTTACAGGAGGTGACACTGCTATGTGACCACATCCTTATTGAATCAGAGCCACCTCACGCACTGCTCCTGGGTTAGGTGTAGGTAGGAAAAGCGCTCTTGAAAAACCCGGGGTGGGTAGGGCAAAGCCCCCTCCTCCTCCCTCTTTACAGAGCTTCCCCTCTCTGCAGCCTCTGCTCCATTTGTTGGTCATGTCATAGACCCAAAGACACTGTAAATATAGTCCCCATTCCTTGTCCAGATTTGGGTCACCAAATCTTCTGTCCTCCCTGAATGTCTGCTGCAGCTCACAACACAACCTCCAGAAAACCATCGACAGCACCTCCACTAAGATTACAATAGCAGAAGTAAGTCAAAAGCCCGTCACCGGTAAGCTGGATGCCTGGCCCTTTTAAATAACATTAGAGGGGATTCATTGTGATGCTAAATGTATGTTCAGCTGACATTGACTAACACAGGCGTTCGGTGGACATGCACAGACCAACTTTCAAAGAAGGACATCAAAGCTGCCGGAATGGCAGATTGACATCACTTTCAAATCCACCCTCAAAAGAACAACACATACAAGGTACAATTGAGCTAGAGCCCTGCCCAGCATGTGATATTGTGCAGGCCACAGTAGAAGTGGCCGGCTGTGAAGACCATGCTGACAGCACATAGATGATACGACTGGGCTGGAGCCCCGCTCAGCATGGGATATTGTGCAGACCGCACCGTAAGTGGCCGGCTGTGCGATTCACATCTCTTTATGGATCCCAATTCTGTACCGTCAGCAGCAGTCTTGCTGCAGAGTCTAAAATCGTGGCTCGGGACAGATGCAGAGGGAAATAAATTCACTTTACAAGGAGAAATGAAAAAAGATTGAAGTCGAAAGATTTGCAGGAATATGTGAAATGGACTGGGGAAAGTGAATAAATGGAGGGGTGAGGCCATGGAGAGATTCAAACACAAGAATGAGAATATTAAAAATAAGGTGCTGCCAGACCCGGAGCCAATGTAGATCAGTGAGCACAGGGGTGATGGGTGATCGGGATTTGGTGTGAGTTAGGATACAGGCAGCAGAGTTCTGGATGGGCTGTGGTTTATGGAGGTTTATAACTGGGAGGGTGACCAAGATGGAATTGGAATAGTCAGCTGTGTATCTAACAGTGATGCAGATAAGGGTTTACGCAGTAGATGGGCTGAGGCAGTGGTGGCGAGGGGTGATATCACAGAGGTGGTATTAGGCAGGGTTGGTGATGAAAAGAATATGAAGATGAACTTAGCTTAGGTTGAAATATAACACAGAAGTTGTAAAATGTCTGGTTGAGCCTCGGATATTGGGCAGGGTGGAGTATGTGCTTCCCAGATAGGGGATGGAGTTTGTGATGGAGACCAATGACACTGGCTTCAGTCTTTCCAAAATTTACATAACAGAACAGTATTTCAGTGAAACAGGGTTTACAGATCTCCTGGCCTGAAATAGAGACAGCAACAGCAGCAACGATGAGCGAGTATATGACAAGAACTGTAATACAGCTGACAATGGTTTATAGAGCTCATGGCTGAAGATATTCACCAGGAATACAACGGCAGCAAGAAGGGCAGAGTAAATTACAGGAGCAGTAATGCAGTTAAACATGGTTTAAAGAATTAATAGCTAGATAGAGAGACTTACCAGGGACACCAATAATAGCCAGGATGGGGTAGTAAATGTATTGAATAATCTTCAGTGCGAGATAGATACGAGAGTTTAATGACATCCGATCATAATATGTAGAAAGAGAGTAAAGATCCGAGGATAAACTCCTGTCCATTGTTGTAACATTCCAATCTATTGTTCTCAGATTCTGACCCATTGTTGTAACATTCCAGTCTTTTGTTCTCAGATTCTAACCCATTGTTGTAACATTCCAGACTTTTGTTCTCAGATTCTAACCTATCCTCTCTCTATCTCTCTGGAGCAGCTGATCTCTGTAAGTGCCGGGGCTGATGTTCCCACTGACACTATGGAAGAACACATTGAAAGAATCCCCTTATTAATAGGAGATGGAAAACGTCCAGTGACACAATGAGGGTCCATGGAGACTGACATTAATTACAGTCACGGAACAAACAGATTCAGTTAACCCTTTTCAATCCAACACTTTTGTACCACAATAAAGTTGAACATTTATCCAGTCTGGATGGGATGTATGAGGGTTGCTGAGGGAAGGAATGGGGGAAATAGCAGAGGCGCTGGCCAGAACCTTCCAATCCCCTTGGATATGGGCGTGATGACAGGTTTCCACAGGCTCACCACTCTCTGGGTGAAGAAACGTCTCCTCATCTCAGTCCTGAAAGTTTTACCCCATATCCTGTGGTTCAGGAGTGGTTCACCATCGGGAACATCCTTCCTGCATCTACCCTGTCAAGTCATGTTAGAATTTTATAGGTTTCGATGAGATCGCTCCTCACTCTTCTGAATTCCAGTGAATACAGTCCTAACCGACTCAATCTCTCCTCATACGGCAGTCCCGCCATCCCAGGAATCAGACTGGTAAAACTCTACTGCACTCCCTCTTGCAAGACCATCCTTCCTCAGATAAGGAGACCAAAACTGCACACAACATTCCAAATGCAGCCTCACCAAGGCCCTGTATATTGCAGCAAAACATCCCTGCTCCTGTGCTCGAATCCTGTCTCTATAAAGGTCATCATAACATTCGCCTTTTTCTACCGCCTGTTGCACCTGCATGCTTACCTTCAGTGACTGGTGTACCAGAACACCCAGGTCTCGCTGCATATTCCCCTCTCTCAGTTTATAGCCGTTCAGATAATAATCTGCCTTCCTGTTTTTGCTAGTAAAGTGGATAACTTCACATTTATCCACATTATACTGCATCTGCCATGCATTTGCCCACTCACTCAACTTGTCCAATTCACCCTGAAGCCTCTCTGCATCCTCCTCACAACTTACCCTCACACTCAATTTTGTATCATCTGCAAATTTGGAGATATTACATTTAGTTTCCTCATCTAAATCATTAACATATATATTGTGAACAGCTGGGGTCCTAGCACCGATCCCTGCGGTACCCCACTAGTCATTGCCTGCCATTCACAAAAAGCTCTGTATGTTCCAATGCTTTGTTTCCTGTCTGCCAACCAATTTTCTATCTATTGCAATACACTACCCCCAGTCTCGTGCACTTTAATTTTACATGCTAAACCCTTACGTGGAACTTTGTCGAGAGCCTTCTAAAAATGCAAATAAACCACACCCACTGGCTCCCTCTCATCAACTCTACTAGTTACATCCTGGAAGAATGCTAGTAGATTTATCAAGCATGATTTCCCTTTCATAAATCCATGCTGACTCTGTCCGATTCTACCACTATTCTCCAAGTGCTCTGCTGCAAAATATTTGATAATGGACTCCAGGATTTTCCCCACGACCGATGTCAGGCTGACTGGTCTACAATTTCCTGCTTTCTCTCTACCTCCCTTTTTTAATAGTTGGATAACATTAGCTACCTTCCAATCTGCAGGAACTGTTCCAGAGTCCATAGAATCTTGGAAGATGACCACCAATCCATCCATTATTTCTAGGGCCACTTCCTTAAGTACTCTGGGATGTAGATTACCAGGCCCTGGGGATTTATCGGCCTTCAATGCCATCAACTTCCCCAACACCATGTCTCTACTAATACTGATTTCTTTCAGTTCCTCTCTCTCACTAAACCCTGTATTCACCAACATTTCTGGTATGATATTTGTGTCCTCCTTTGTGAAGACAGAACTAAAGGATGCATTTAGTTGGTCAGCCGTTTCTTTGTTTCCCATAATAAATTTCCCTGTTTCTGACTGTAACGGACCTGTATTTGTCTTCGCCAATCTTTTCCGCTTCACATACCTATAGATTCGTTTGCAGTCAGTTTTTATGTTCCCCGCAAGCTTACTCTCGTACTCCATTTTCCCCTTCTTAATCAATCCCTTGGTGCTCCTTTGCTGAATTTTAAACTGCTCCCAATCCTCAGGTCTGTTGTTTTTTCCTGGCGAATTTATATGCCTCATCCTTGGATCTAATGCTATCTCGAACTTTCCTTGTAAGCCATGATTTGGCTACCTTTTCCGTTTTACTTTTGCGCCAGACAGGAGTAAACAATTGTTGCAGTTCATCAATGCGCTCTTTGAATGTTTGCCATTGCCTATCCAGGGTCATCTCTTTAAGTAACGTTTCCCAATGTATCATCGACAGCTCATGCCTCATACCTTCGTAGCTTACTTTATTAAGATTCACGACTCTAGTCTCAGAATCAACTAGGTCACTCTCCATCGTGATGAAGAATTCTATCATATTATGGTCGCTCATCCCCAAGGGATCTCGCACAACTAGATTGTCAATTATTCCTCTCTCATTACACAATAACCAGTCTAGGATGGCCTGTTCTTCAGTTGGTTCCTGAAAGAATTGGTCCTGAAAACCATCCCGCATATTCCCCAGGAATTCCTCCACAATGTATTGTGACCAATTTAATTTGCCCAATCTATATGCAGATTCAAGAAACCCATAATTACAGATGTTCCTTTATCGCATGCGTCTCTAATTTCCTGTTCAATGCCATTCGCAAATTCAGCACTACAGTCTGGGGGTCGATATACAACCCCCACTAACGTTTTCTACACCTTAGTGTTTCTCAGCTCGACCCATACATATTCGAGAACATCAGAGCTAATATCCTGCCTCACTATTGCGTTAATTTCCTCTTTAACCAGCAATGCAACTCCACCGGGGGGTGGAAATAGGCCGTTTTACTGATGTTGAGAAAATTCGGTAGGAAGCTCATCTCAAGGGATCTCAAGGTTAGCTATGTAAACAAGTTTGTGAACCGTTTTACTTAGTCTCAAACATTTACAAAGGAGAGGGATGGAGTGTGTAACTAGGAAATGTTTGGAGCAGAGACAGAAAACAATGGCTTCAATCTTCTCAATATTTAATTGACATTGCAGATGTGTGAGGTAATACATTCTGAAAGGATGAATGAAGAGGGACAATACAAGTTAAATGGCACAACTATAAAGGTGGTGAAATAACAGAGACACCTGGGGTGTTTGTACACAAATCTTTGAAGGTGGCAGGAAAGGTTAACTGGACAGTTAATAAATATATGGGATCCTTGGGTTTATAAATAGAGGCAAAAAGAACAAAAGCAAGGACATTATGTGAAACATATATAAAATACTAGTTCAGCTGCACCTGAAGTCTTGTGTCGAATACTGGGAACCACACTTTAGGAAGGACATGAAGCCTTCAGAGAGGGCTCAGAACTGTTTTACTAGATAATGTCCAGGCATGAGGGATTACAGTTATGTAGCTGGGGTTGTTCTGCTTAGAGCAGAGACCTTTCAGAGGAGATTTGATTGAGGTGTTTAACATTCGAAGGATTTAGATAAATTAAATAAAGAGAAACTATTTCCAATGTCCAAGAGACACAGATTTCAGGCATTTGGTAAAAGAAGCAGACATGAGGATTTTTGTTTCTGAGTGGTTTGGATTTGGAATGCACTGTCTGATAGGCTGATGGATACAGATTCAATAGTAGATCTCAAAAGGGAATTGGATAGATATCTGAAGGAGAAAAAAATGCAAGGATATAGTGAAAAAGCCTGGGAGTGGGACTAACTGGATTTCTCTTTGAAAGGAGCAGCACAGACATGATGGGCCGAATGACCTCATTCAGTTTGTGCCATTCTATTATTTCTCCTGCCTGTACTTTCACAATATCCCTATCCTTTCCACAGGCGTTTGAGAAAGTACCACATAACAACCGTGTTACCGAATTAGAAACACATGGGATTAAAGGGTTAATGTCAGCCGTGGCTCAGTTTGTAGCTCTCTCCCCTTTCAGTCACCAGCTTCCAGGATCAAGTGTCACTGCAGGACTTGATCACAAGAATCAATGCTGACATTGCAGTGCAGTACTGAGGGAGTGTTGCACTGTCAGAGGTGCAGTCTATCGAATGAAACTTTAAACCAAGTTGCAGTCTGCCCTCTCAGGTGGATGTTAAAGATCCCATCGCACTATGCAGAAGCAGTGCAGGGGAATTATTCCCGGTGTCCTTGTCAATATTTATCCTTCAATCAACATCACCAAAACAGATCTGATCATCATCACATTGCTGCTTGTGGGAGCTTGCTGTGCAGAAATTGTCTGCCTGTTTCCTACATTACAGGAATGGCTTCGCTTTAAGAAGTATTCATTGGTTGTAAATCACTTTGGAACATGCACTGGTCATGAAAGGCGTTTCAGAAATGGAAGTCTGTTCTTTTATTTTCAATGTCAGCATGCGGGAAATTAGCGCAGTGACAGAAAGTAGGGAGTAGTGAAGAATGGTTATTCTTCAGTCTGGAGGGAAGTAGTCAATGGGGTCCCCAGGGTCACTGTTGGGATCACTGTTGTTGTATGTTAATGCAATGGGCTTGTGTACAGTGGGGATAATGTCAAAGTTTTCGGATGGCAGGAAAGTCAGAAATGTTAATAAACAGTGAGAAGGATAGTAGCAGACTTCAGGATGATGGAGACTGACTGGTGAAATGGGCAGGAACATGGCAGATGTAATTTAACACAGTGAAGTATGAAGCGAGACATTTGGGTAAGAAGTGTAAGGGAAGGCAACAGAAACAAATGGGTATTGTTTAAATGAGGAGACAGGAACAGAGAGACTTGGTGTGTATTCAGACAGATCTTTGAAGGCCGCACGAAAGGTTGACAAGTTTATGTCTGATATAACGGACATCAGGTAGAAAATACTATTGAGAAGCAGGCTGAATACAGAAGGTCCAGAGGGGAAGAGAAAAAGCAAATAAGAGAATCAAAGAGAGAGCAGGAAAAGAGACGAGCATTAAAGGAAATCCCAAAGTTTTCTATCGGCATCTAAACAGTAAAAGGGTAGTAAAAGGAACAATGGGGCCGACTCCGGACCATAAAGGGGATTTGCACATGGAGGCAGAGGATATCGCTGAGGTACTAAATGAATAATTTCCACCTGTCTTTACCAAGGAAGAAGATATGGAATCCTTTCCTTTATTAGCCGAGGTATAGAATATACGGCCAGGGAGGTTATGCTAGAATTCTATAACTCATTGGTTAGCACACAACTTGAGTACTGTGTGCAGTTCTGCTCACCGCTTTACAGAAAAGATGTAATTGCACCCGAGAGGGTGCAGAGGAGATTTATGAGGATGTGGCGAGGACTGGAAAAATGCAGCTATGAGGAAAGATTGGACAGGCTGGGACTGTTCTCCTTGAAATAGAGAAGGCTGAGGGTAAATCTGATTGAAATGTACAAAACTGAGAGGGGCCTGGGTGGAGTGGAGCTGAAGGGTCCATTCACCTTAGCAAAGAGGTCAGTGACGAGGGGGCATGGACTTAAAGTGATTGGTAGAAAGATTAAAAGGGAGCTGCGGATTTTATTTTTCACCCAGCGGGTGGTGGGAGTCTGGAACTCACTGTCCGAAATGGTCGTTGAGGCAGAAACCAACAACTCATTCAAAAGGTGTCTGGATATGCACCTCAAGTGCTGTAATCTATCAAATGCTGGAATATAGGATCAGAATGGATGGATCGTTTTTTGGACAGCATAGACACGATGGGCCAAGTGGCCTCTCTCTGTGCCATAAACTGTCTATGATTCCAAGATGCAACCCAGGCAATGTTGAAAGAGGAGGTAAGTCAGACACTAGTGGGGTTTAAAATTGATAAAGAGGAAGTATTAGATAGGCTGTCTGGACTTAAATTGAATAAAGCACCAGGAAAAGATGAGATGCATCCAAGGATACTGAGGGAAGTGAGGGTGGAAATCGCAGAGGCACTGGCCATAATTTTTCCGTCTTCCTTAGACTTGAGGGTGATGCAGGAGGACTGGAGAATTGTAAACGTTACACCCTTGTTCAAAAAGGGTGTAAAGTTAAGGCCAGCAACAACAGGCCTGTCAGTTTAACTTCGGTGGTGGGAAAACTTCTAGAAATAAATAATCTTGGACAAAGCAAATAGTCACATGGACAAATGCGAGTTAATTAAACAAGCCAGCATGGATTTCTTGAGAGAACATCATGTTTAACTAATTTGCTGGAGATGTTTGAGGTGGTATCAGAGAAAGTTGATGAGAGCAATTCTGTTGATGTGGTGTACATTGACTTTCATATAACGGTCTATTCAGTTTCAAATGAACCTGCCTCCACCATTCTCAAGCAGTGCATTCCAGACATTGAACTATTCCCTGCATGCAAAAACCTTTTGATACAAAGCCGCACAACAGACCTGTGAGCAAACTTGTAGCTCATGGAATAAAAGGGACGGTAGCAACATGGATACGAAATTAGCTAAGTGACAGGAAACAAACATTAATGATTAATGCAACAAAAACAAGAAATGCTGGAGTCACTCAGCAGGTCTGGCAGCATCTGTGGAAAGAGAAGCAGAGTTAACGTTTCGGGTCAGTGACCCTTCTTCGGAACTAATTAATGGATGTTTTACAGGCTGGAGGAAGGTTTGTTGTGGAGTTCCCCAGACATCCTTGCTTTTCCTGATATATATTAAGGACCTAAACCTGGGTATGCAGGCACAATTTCAAAGTTTGCAGCTGATACGGAAGTTGGAAGAATTGTGAACTGTGGGGAGGATAGTGTAGAACTTCAAAAGTACACACACAAGTTGGTGGAATGGGCAGGCAGGTGGCAGATGAATTTCAATACAGAGAAATGTGAAGTGATTCATGTTGATAGGAAGAACATGGGGAGACAATATACAATAAAAGGTACAATTCTATAGGGTGTGCAGGAGCACACCTGTGTGTATATGTGCAGAAGTCATCGAAGGCGGCAGGACAGGTTGAGAAAGTGTTTAATAAAGCATGCAGTATCCTGGGCTTTATTAATAGGGGCATAGAGTACAAGAGCAAGCAAGTTATGTTGAACTTATATAAGACACTATTTCAGCCTCAGCTGTGGCATTGCGTCCAGTTCTGGGTGCCACACTTGAGGAAAGACGTGAGGGCATTGGAGAGTGTGCAGAAAATATTCACGTGAATGATTCCCGGGATGAGGATTTTCAGTTATGAAGATAGGCTGGAGAAGTTAGGACTGTTTTCCTCGGAGAAGGCTGAGAGGTGCTTTATTAGAGGTTTCAAAATTCATGAGGTGTCTGGACAGAGTAGATAGAGAGAAACAGTTCCCACTCGTGAAAGGATCGAGAACGAAAGGGCACAGATTTAAAGTCATGGGTAAAAGAAGCAAAGACGACCTGAGGAAAATATTTTTTCGCACAGTGAGTGGTTAGAGTCTGGAATGCACTGCCTGAGAGTATGGTGGAGGCAGGTTCAATTGAAGCTGAATAGACTGTTATGTGAGAAGGAAGAATGTGCAGGGTTGCAGGGAGAATGCAGGGAACGGCATTCCGTGAATTGGTCATTCGGAAAGCCAGGGCAGACACGAAAGGCTGAATTGGTCCTTCTGTGCTGTAATAATTCTCTGATGTTTTTATTACAGGATGATGACCAAGGTGACACTGTGATGGGGCGTCTCAGATGGGTGCAATGGTGGAGAATGGGGGATCCATGGTGGGAAAGGGAAGTTGGCTTATGGGAACTGGAATCGTAGCAGGGTCTATCCGACAGCCTGTCCGGGTCGAAGGCATCGAGGAAATATCTTCCCTCCCACCACCTCCTGAGGTGGCCTCCGGATTCCTGCTGCCAATGCCTGTGTCCACATGCTGCTGATGAAATGAAGCGTGCAGCAGAACACCATGAGCTCAGACACCTTCTCCAATGTGTACTGGAGGGCTCTCCCCGAGCGGTTCAGACATCGGAAGCATTGCTTCATCACACCGATGGTCTGTTCCACCATGTTCCTGGTGACTCCATTGCTCACATAACACACGTTAATTGCGTAACTAAAAGTTGACGGTGGGAGGTGGTTTGGGGGTGTCGAAACATGAGCTGTGTCTAGAGGGGGTTCATTTGTCTCCAAGGAGCCACATTCTGGTTCTGCATGGAGACCCGCAGTGTTGGGACCGGCTGACTGCTTCAGAATGAATGTATGGTGTCTGCTGCCAGGATAGTGGACATTCACCAGCATGGTGTACTGGGCATGCTCACACACCAACTGTACATTAATGGAGTGAGAGTTCTTCCAGTTCCTGTACCTCAACCCATTGACATGGGGGCCCCGCAGATCAACCGAAACCATCAGGAATCCCGCTATCCTGACAAAGCCACGGGATCTCTCATCCTGCTTTTCCCTGCAGAGGGAGAAATTGATGACATAGATGGTCACACTCACTTCCCAGAATTATCAATGGACAACACACAGGCCTCGCAACTACTGGCCAGTTAGTTTAACATCAGTGGTGAGTAAGGTTTTAGAAACAATAATCAGGGCAAAAGGACAACACACACTTGGAGAGATTGAGTTAATTAAGGATTGTCAGCACGGATTTCTAAAAGGCAGATCATGCATGATGAACTAATTGAATTTATTCGGAAAATGAGAGAAGGTTGATGAAGGGAATGTGGTGGATGTTGTCTACGTGGATTTTATGAAATTATTTGATGATGAACAACACAGAAGCTTGGTTGATAAAATTGAAGCTCATGGAATAGCATCCAATTGGAAAAAAAATTGTCCAGAGGACAAGAAAAAGAGAAATGTGTTAAATGGTTGTTTTTCAGACCGGGGGATGGTCGACAGTGATGTTCCCCAAGGGTCAGTGCTTAGGACCACTGTTTTTCTTTTGCTATATATAAATGGCATGGCTCTTGGAATACAGAGTAGAATTTCAAAAATTTCCGATGATACCAATCTTGGAGGTGTGGTAAACAGTGAGGATGTTACAAACCACATGTAGAAGGATATAGATAGGCGAGCAGAATGGACAGAGAAGTGGCAGGTGGAATTTCATGCAGAGGAGTGTGAGGTGATGTATTTTGTCAGAAGGAATAGGAAGGTAATATAGACTTAATGACACAGTTCTCAAGATTGTGCAGGGACAGAGGGACCTGGGGCAGCATATGCATTGATCTTTGAAGTTGGCAGGACATATTAGGAGCGTGTTTAGAGAAGCATATCAGATCTTGGGCTTCATCATTCGAGACAATGACTTCAAAAGGATACTGGATGGACACCCGAAGGAAATGAACTTGCAGGGATACGGGGACTGACTGGGAGAATGGGACTGACTGGATTGCTCCACAGGGAGCGGGCACCGAGAAGCCCCTGCACCTCCGTCGTTCCAGTGAAAACAATCCGAGTTTTTCCAACCTCTCCTCATAGCTAATGCCCTCCAGACCAGGCAACATCCTGGTAAACCTCCTCTGCACCCTCTCCAAAGCCTCCACATCCTTCTGGTAGTGTGGCGACCAGAATTGCATGCAATATTCCAAGTGTGGCCTAACTAAGGTTCTGTACAGCTGCAACATGACTTGCCAATTTTTATACTCTACGCCCCGGCCCACGAAGATAAGCATGCCGTATGCCTTCTTGACTACCTTATCCACCTGTGTTGCCACTTTCAGTGACCTGTGGACCTGTACGCCCAGATCTCTCTGCCTGTCAATACTCCTAAGGGTTCTGCCATTAACTGTATACCTCCCACCTGCAATCGACCTTCCAAAATGCATTACCTCACATTTTTCTGGATTAAACTCCATCTGCCATTTTTCCACCCAAGTCTCCACCTGACCTATATCCTGCTGTATCCTCTGACAATCCTCATCATTATCCGCAACTCCACCAACCTTTGTTTCGTTCGCAAACTTACTAATCAGAGCAGCTACATTTTCCTCCAAATCATTTATATATACTACAAACAGCAAAGGTCCCATGAGTGATCCCTGCGGAACACCACTAATCACATCCCGCCATTCAGAAAAACGCCCATCCACTGTTACCCTCTGTCTTCTATGACGGAGCCAGTTCTGTATCCAACTTGCCAGCTCACCTCTGATCCTGTTTGACTTCACCTTTTGTACCAGTCTGCCATGCGGGACCTTGTCAAAGGCTTTAGTAAAGTCCATATAAACAACATCCACTGCCCTTTCTTCATCAATCATCTTCGTCAATTCCTCAAAAAACTCAATCAAATTAGTAAGACACGAGCTCCCCTTCACAAAACCATGCTGCTTCTCGCTAATGAGTTCGTTTGTTTCCAAATGGGAGTAAATCCTGTACGGAAGAATCCTCTCTAATAGTTTCCCTACCACTGGCATAAGGTTCACCAGCCTATAATTTCCTGGATTATCATTGCCACCCTTCTTAAACAAAGGAACAACATTGGCTATTCTCCAGTCCTCTGGGACCTCACCTGTAGCCAATGAGGATGCAAAGATTTCTGTCAAGGCGCCAGCAATTTCTTCCCTTGCCTCCCTCAGTATTCTAGGGTAGATCCCATCAGGCCCTGGAGACTTATCTACCTTAATGCTTTGCAAGACACCCAACACCTCCTCCTTATTGATAATGAAATGACTGAGACTATCTGTACTCCCTTCTCTAGGCTTACCATCCACCAAGTCCTTCTCTTTGGTGAATACTGATGCAAAGTACGCATTGAGCACCTCGCCCACTTCCTCTGGCTCCACACATGGATTCCCATCTCTGTCCTTGAGTGGGCCAACCCTTTCCCTGGTTACACTCTTGCTCTTGATATATGTATAAAAATCCTTGGGATTTTCCTTAATCCTGTTTGCCAATGACTTTTCATGACCCCTTTCAGCCCTCCTAACTCCTTGCTTAAGTGTCTTTATATTCCTCAAGTGCTTCGTCTGTTCCTAGCCTTTCAGCCCTTACAAATGCTTCCTTTTTCTTTTTGACTAGGCTCACAATATCCCGTGTTATCCAAGCTTCCCGAAACTTGCCAAACTTATCTTTCTTCCAGAACATGCCGGTCCTCGATTCTAATCAGCTGACGTTTGAAAGACTCCCACATGTCAGATGTTGATTTACCCTCAAACATCCGCCCCCAATCTAAATTCTTCAGTTCCTGCCTAATATTGTTGTAATTAGCCTTCCCCTAATTTAGCACCTTCACCCGAGGACTACTCTTATCCTTATCCACAAGTACGTTAAAACTTATGGAATTATGGTTACTGTTCCCGAAATGCTCCCCCACGGCAACTTCGACCACCTTGCCGGGCTCATTCCACAATACCAGGTCCAGAATGGCCCCATCCCTAGTTGGACTATCTACATACTGTTTCAAGAAGCCCGCCTGGATGCTCCTCAGAAATTCTGCCCCATCCAAGCCGCACAAAGCGAATCCCAGTAAATATAGGGGAAGTTATAATCACCCACCACTACAACCCTGTTACCTTTCCATCTTTCCAAAATCTGTCTACATATCTGCTCCTCTCCCTCCCGCTGGCTGTTGGGAGGCCTGTAGTAAACCCCCAAGTTCCTATTCCTGAGCACCACCCATATTGCCTCGCTGCATGACCCATCTGAGGTGTCCTCCCGCAGTACAACTGTGATATTCTCCTTAAACAGTAATGCAGCTCCCCCACCCCTTTTACATTCCCCTCTATCCCGCCTGAAGCTTCTAAAGCCTGCAACATTTAGCTGCCAATCCTGCCCTTCCCTCAACCAAGTCTCTGTAATAGCAACAACATCATATTTCCAAGTACTAATCCAAGTTCTAAGTTCATCTGCCTTACCTGTTATACTTCTCACATTGAAACAAATGCACTTCAGACCACCAGTCCCGCTGTACTCAGCAACATCTCAGTTCCTGCTCTTCCTCTTCGTCCTACTGGCCTTATTTACTATGTCCTCCTCATTTATTTCACTAGCTGTCCTCCTGCTCTGGTTCCCACCCCCCTGCCACAGTAGTTTAAACCCTTCCGAGTGACGCTAGCAAACCTTGCAGCCAGGATATCAGTGCAATTCCAGTTTATATGCAAACCGTCCTTCTTGTACAGGTCCCATCTGTCCCTGAAGAGAGCCCAATGGTCCAGATATCTGAAACCGTGCCTCCTAAACCAGCTGCTCAGCCACGTGTTTCGCTGCACTATCTTCCTATTTCTAGCCTCACTGGCACGTGGCACAGGGAGGAATCCAGCGATTACAAACCTCGATGTCTTGTTTTGTAACTTACTCCCTAACTTCCTAAACTACCCCTGCAGGACCTCATCACTCTTCCTACCTATGTCATTGCTACAGATGTGTACCACAACCTCTGGCTGTTCACCCTCCCCCTTCAAAATGCCTCCTATCCGTTCAGAGACATCCTTGACCCTGGCACCAGGGAGGTAACATACCATCCTGGAGTCTCGTTCACGCCCACAGAAGGGCATATCTGTGCCCCTGACTATAAAGTTCCCTATAACTATTGCTCTTCTGCGCTTTGTCCCTCCCTGCTGAGCAACAGTGCCAGCCGTGGTGCAACTGCTCTGGCTGCTGCTGTTTTCCCCTGATAGGCCATACCTCGTGCAGAGTTGGGTCACCAAATCCTCTGTCCTCCATGAATGTCTGCAGCAGCTCACAACACAACCTCCAACAAACCATCCACAGCACCTCCACTAACTTTACAATAATAGAAGTAAGTCAAAAGCCCCTCACCTGTAAGTTGGATGCCTGGTCCTTTTAAATAATACTAGATATTATGTTATGCATAATCCTCATGCTGCTGAATATATGTTCAGCTGAGAGTGACTAACACAAGCAGTCAGTGGACATGCACAGACCAAGTTTCAAAGACGTACATCAATACTGCCGGTATGGTACATTGACATCACATTTAAAACCATCCTCAGCTCAACAACACATACATGTTACGATTGAACTAGAGCCCTGCCCAGCTTGGGGCACTGTGCAGGCCGCAGTGGAAGTGCCTGGCTGAGCAGCTCACATCTCTCTATGGATCCCAGCTTCTGTACCGTCAGCACCAGTAGTGCTATAGAGTCTAAATAGTGGCTCGGGACAGATACAGAGGGAAAGGAATTCACTTTAAAAGGAGAAATGGGAAAAGATTGAAGTCAAAACATTTTCAGGAATATGAGAATGGGCAGGAGAATGGGACTAATTGGAGGGGTGAGGCCATGGAGGGATTCAAACACAAGGATGAGAATGTTAAAATTAAGGTGCTGCCAGACCAGGAGCCAATGTCGATCAGTGAGCACAGGGGTGATGGGTGATCGGGATTTGGTGTGAGTTAGAATACAGGCAGCAGAGATCTGGATGGGCTGTGGTTTATGGAGGTTTATAACTGGGAGGGTGACCAGGATAGAATTGGAATAGTCAAGTGTGGATTCAACAAAGGTATAGGTGAGGGTTTATGCAGCAGATTGGCTGAGACAGAGGTGGAGATGGGGGATATGACAGAGGTGGTCATAGACAGGGTTGGTAATGGAGAGAATATGGAGATGGACTCAGCTCAGGTTTAAATAGAACACACCGATTGCAAACAGTCTGGTTCAGCCTCAGTATTGGGCAGGGTGGTGTATTTGTCTCACAGATAGGGGATGGAGTTTGTGATGGAGACCAATGACACTGGCTTCAGTCTTCCCAAAATTTACATAACAGAACAGTATTTCAGTAAAACAGGGTTTACAGATCTCCTAGACGGAAATAGAGACAGCAAGGGCAGCAAAGATGAGAGATTAAATGACAAGAACTGTAATACAGTTGGCAATGGTTTATAGAGCTAATAGCTGGACATATTCACCAGGAATACAACGGCAACAAAAAGGGCAGAGCAAATTACAGGAGCAGTAATGCTGTTAAACTTGGTTTATAGAATTAATAGCTAGATAGAGAGACTTACCAGGGACACCAATAATAGCCAGGTTGGGATAGTAAATGTATTGAATAATCTTCAGTGCGAGATAGATACGGAAGTTTAATGAGTACCGATCATAATATGTAGAAAGGTAGTAAAGTTCCGAGGATAAACTCCTGTCCATTGTTGTAACATTCCAATCTATTGTTCTCAGATTCTGACCAAGTGTTGTTACATTCCAGTCATTTGTTCTCAGATTCTGATCTATCCTTTCTCTCTCTCTGGAGCCGCTGATCTCTGTTGTGCCGGGGCTGATGTTCCGGCTGAAACGATGGGATAACACATGGAAGCCCCTTATTAATAGAAGATGGAAAACTTCCAATGACACAATTAGGGTCCATGGAGACTGACATTAATTACAGTCACTGAACAAACAGATTCAGTTAACCCTTTTCAATCCAATACTTTTTGTCCCACAATAAAGTAGATAATTTACCCAGTCTGGATGGGATGTATGAGGGTTGCTGAGGGATGGAATGGTGGAAGTAGCAGAGGCACTGGCCAGCATATTCCAATCCCTCTTGGATATGGGAGTGATGACGTAATTTCACTAGCTCACCACTCTCTGGGTGAAGAAATTTCTCCTCATTTCAGTCCTGAAAAGTTTACCCCGTATCCTTAGACTATGACCCCTGGTTCTGGACTCCCCCACCATCGGGAACATCCTTCCTGCAACTACCCTGTCAAATCCTGTTAGAATATTATCGGTTTCTATGAGATCCCTCTTCACTCTTCTGAACTCCAGCGAATATAATCCTAACTCTCCTCATACGTGAGTCCCGCCATCCCAGGAATCACTCTGATAAACCTTTGTTGCACTCTCTCTATAGCAAGAACATCCTTTCTCAGAGAAGGAAAACAAAACTGCACACAATATTCCAAGTGCGGCCTCACCAAGGCCCAGTATAAGTGCAGCAAAACATCCCTGCTCCTGTACTCGAATCCTGTCTCTATGAAGGCCAACAGAACATTCACCTTTTTCTACCACCTGTTGCACCTGCATGCTTACCTTCAGTGACTGGTGTACGAGAACACCCATGTATCGCTGCATATTTCCCTCTCTCAGTGTGTAGCTGTTCAGATAATAAGCTGCCTTCCTGTTTTTGCTACCAAAGTGGATAACCTCACATTTATTCACATTATACTGCATCTGCCATGCAATAGCCCACTCACTCAACTTGTCCGAATCACCCTGAAGCCTCTCTGCATTCTCCTCACAACTCACCCTCCCACCCAGTTTTGTGTCTTCTGAAAATTTGGAGATATTACATTTAGATCCCTCATCTAAATCATTAATATGGAGTGTGAATAGTTGGGGTCCTAGCACCGATCCCTCTGGTACCCCACTAATCACTGCCTGCCATTTGGAAAAAGATCCGTTTATCCCGACACTTTTTTTCCATCTGCCAACCAATTTTCTATCTATCGCAATACACTACCACTAATCCCATGCGCTTTAATTTTACTCACTAATCTCTTATGTGGGACTTTGTCGAAAGCCTTCTGAAAGTCCAAATAAACCACATTCTCTGGCTCCCCATCATCAACTCTATTAGTTACATCCTCGAAGAATTCTAATAGATTTATCAAGCATGATTTCCCTTTCGTAAATCCATGCTGACTCTATCCGATTCTAACACTGTTCTCCAAGTGCTCTGCCATAAAAACTTTGATAATGGACTCCAGAATTTTCCCCACTACCGACGTCAGGCTGACTTGTCTATAATGCCCTGCTTTATTTCTACCTCCCTTTTTAAATGGTGGAATTACATTAGCTGCCCTCCAATCAGCTGGAACTGTTCCAAAGTCTATAGAATCTTGAAAGATGACCACCAATGCATCCAGTATTTCTAGGGTCACTTTTTTAAGTAATCTGGGATGTAGATTATCAGGCCCTGAGGATTTATCAGCCTTCAATCCCATCAACTTCCCCAACACAATTTCTCTACTAATACTGATTTCCTTCGGTTCCTTCCTCTCACTAAACCCTGTGTTCCCCAACATTTCTGGTAAGATATTTGTGCCATCCTTTGTGAAGACAGAATCAAAGTATGCATTTAGTTGGTTAGCCATTTCTTTGTTTCCCATAATAAATTCCCATGTTTCTAACTGTAAGGACCTACATTTGTCTGACCCAATCCTTTCCTCTTCACATACCTACAGAAACCTTTACAGTCAGGTTGTATGTTCCCCGCAAGCTTACTCATGTACTTTATTTTCCCCTGATTAATCAACCCCTTGGTCCTCCTTTGCTGAATTCTAAACTGCTCCCAATCCTCAAGTCTGTTGCTTCTTTCTGTCGAATGGATATGCCTCTTCCGTGAATCTAATACTATCTCTAATTTTCCTTGTAAGCCATGGTTTGGCTACCTTTCCCATTTTACTTTTGCGCCAGACAGGAGTAAACAATTGTTGCAGTTCATCAATGCACTGTTTGAATATTGCCATTGCCTTTCCACCATCATCCCTTTAAGTAACGTTTCCCAATCCATCATAGCCAACTCGTGCTTCAGACCTTCATACTTTCCTTTATTAAGATTCACGACCCTAGTCTCAGAATCAACTACTTCACTCTCCATCTTGGAGTCATAGATTCGTACAGCATGGAAACAGGCCCTTCGGCCCACTGCGTCCATGCCGACCACAATGCCGATCTATACTAGTTCCACGTGCCTGCATTAATTCCATATCCGTCTATGCTTTGCTCATTCAAATACCTGTCCAGATGACTCTTAAATGTGGCTACTGTTCCTGCCTCCACCACCTCCTCTGGCAGCTCATTCCAGATACGCAATATTCTTTGTGTGAAAAAAAAATACCCTTTTAATCCCCTTTAAACCTCCACCCTTTCATCTGAAATCTATGCCCTCTAGTTTTAGTCACCCCTACCATGGGAAACTGACTCTGGCTAACTGCTCTGTCTATGCCTCTCCTAATTTTATATACCTCCATCATGTCCCCTCTCAGCCGTCTTTGCTCCAGGGGAAACAGACCCAGCCTACCCAATCTCTCTTTATAGCTCAAGCCCTCCAAACCAGGCAACATCCTTATGAATCTTTTCTGCACCCTCTCTAGCTTAATCACATCTTTCCTGTCGTGCTGCGACCAGAACTGCACACTGTACTCCAAATGCGGAATAACCAATGTTATGTACAACTGTAACATGACGTCCCAACTCTTGTACTCCATGTCGCATTTGATGAAGACAAGCATGCCATACACCTTCTTCTCCACCCAGTCTACCTGTGTTGCCACATTCAGGGAACTATGCACTTGCACCCCAAGGTCTCTCTGCTCAACAACACTCCCCAGGCCCTGTCGTTCACTGTATATGTACTGCACTGGTTTAACTTCCCAAAATGCATCACTTCGCACTTGGCTGCAGTAAATTCCATTTGCCAATCCCTTGCCCACTTTCCAAGTTTATCTATATCCTGTTGTAACCTTAGACAACCTTCTTCACTTTCTACTATCCCATCAATTTTTGTATCATCTGCAAATTTACCAATCATGACCCCTACATTCATATCCAAGTCATTAATATATATGACAAACAAGAGAGGACCCAGAACCGATCCCTGTGGCACACCACTGGTCACCAGCCTCCAATCTGAAAAACAACCCCCCACTACCATCCGATCACCAAGCCAATTTTGTATCCAATTGGCTAGCACATCCTGGATCCCATGTGTTTGAACCTTCTGGACCAGCCGACCATGCGGGACCTTGTCAAAGGCCTTGCTAAAGTCCATGTAGACAACGTCCTTCGCCCTGCCCCCGTCAATCCTCTTGGTCACCTCCTCAAAAAACTCAATCAAATTCCTGAGACATGATTCCCATGCACAAAGCCATGCTGACTATCCCTAATCAGACGTTGCCTTTCCAGATGCATATAAATCCTGTCTGTCAGAATCCCTTCCAGTAACTTTCCCACCACTGATGTAAGGCTCACCGGCCTGTTGTTCCCTGGCTTATCACTGCTGCCCTTATTAAATAAAGGCACAACATTAGCTATCCTCCAGTCTTCCGGTACCTCACCCATGGCTAACGATAATGCAAAAATCTCTGCTCGGGCTCCAGGAATATCCTCCCTTTCTTCCCATAGCATCCTAGGATACACCTGGTCAGGCCCTGGGGATTTATCTACCTTAATGCGCTTCAAAACCTCCAACACCGCCTCCTTTGTAATGTTGATATGCTCCAGGATATCACTGTTCCCTCCATTGAACTCACTAGCTTCCATATTGTCTCCATGGTAAATAAAGACGAGAAGTATTCATTTAAGACCTCGCCCATTTCCCGTGGCTGCACACGTAGATTACCACACTGATCCTTAAGGGGACCGACTCTCTCCCTAGCTACCCTTTTACTCTTAATATACTTAAAGAATATTTTAGGATTCTCCATTATCTTATCTGCCAGGGAAATCTCATGGCCCCTTTTCTCCCTCCTAATTTCTTTCTTGAGTGCACTCCTACATCCACTCTATTCCTGGAGGGACTCATTTGATCCCCGCTGCCTATACCTGACATATGCCTCCTTCTTTGTCCTGACCACACCCTCAACATCCCTCATCAACCAAGGTTCCCTAAACTTGCCATCCTTGCCCTTCCATCTAACAGGAATATGCCAGCCCATAACTCTTCCTATCTCTCTTTTAAAAGCCACCCACTTGCCAGACGTCCCTTTACCTGTACACAGCCCCTTTCATTCAACTTTTGAGAGTTCCTGTCTGATGCCATCAAAATTAACCTTCCTCCAATTTAGGACTTCAACCTGAGGACCAGTCCTATCCTCATCCATAACTATCTTGAAGCTAATAGAGTTATGGTCACTGGTCCCAAAGTGCTCCCTCACTAACACATCATCCGCCTGCCCATCCTCATTTCCAAAGAGGAGGTCGAGTGTAGCCTTTTCTCTCGTAGGGCCATCCACATACTGTTTCATAAAACTATCCTGGACACACTTAACAAATTCTTGCCCATCTGATCCCTTGGCACCAAGGCAGTCCCAGTCAATATTAGGAATGTTAAAATCACTTACTATTACAACCTTATAATTCCTACACCTATCTGTGATTTCCCTACATGTATGCTCCTCCAATTCCCTCTGACTATTGGGGGGCCTACAGTATAATCCCATCAAAGAGATCACCTCTTGCTTATTTCTGAGCTCCACTCATATGGCCTCACTGGACGTTCCCCGCAGGATATCCTCTCTAACTACTGCCGTGATGTACTCCCTAATCAATTGTGCAACTCCCCATCCTCTCTTCCCTCCAACTGAAGCATCGGTACCCCATAACATTGAGCCGCCAGTCTTGCCTATCCCTCAACCACGTTTCTGTAATAGCTATAATATCACAATCCCATGTACTGATCCATGCTCTGAGTTCATCTGCCTTACCTGTAAGGCGTCTTGCATTAAAGTAGTTTAGTTTAGAGATACAGCACTGAAACAGGCCCTTCGACCCACCGAGTCTGTGCCGACCATCAACCACCCATTCATACTAATCCTACACTAATCCCATATTCCTATCACATCCCCACCTGTCCCAATATATTTCCCTACCACCTACCTATACTAGGGGCAATTTATAATGGCCAATTAACCTATCAACCTGCAAGTCTTTGGCATGTGGGAGGAAACCGGAGCACCCGGAGGAAACCCACGCAGACACAACTCCGCACAGGCAGTACCCAGAATCGAACCCGGGTCCCTGGAGCTGTGAGGCTGCGGTGCTAACCACTTGCAGTTTAGTCGACCAGACCTTCCACGCTCCCTGTCAGGCCACTGCCAGGCCCGCCTACTGGACTTGCTTGCATTAACCTCTACATTTACCTTAACTATGTCATCGGAGAGACTACTACTTTGAGTCCCACCTCTCTGCAAGACTAGTTTAAACCCTCCCGAGTAGTACTAACAAACCTCCCCGCAAGGATATTGGTCCCCTTCCAGTTTAGATGCAAGCCGACCCTCTTCAACAGGTCACCACTGCAGCAGAAGAGATCCCAATGATCCAAGTAGCTGAAGCCCTCCCGCCTACACCAGCTCTTCAGTCACACTTTCATTTCCTTAATCCTCCTATTCCTATCCTCACTCGCACGTGGCACAGGGAGTAATCCTGAGATTCTTCTTCTTCTTTGTCTTTGGCCTCCTTACCTCGAGAGACAATGGGTAAGCGCCTGGAGGTGGTCAGTGGTTTGTGCAGCAGAGCCTGGAGTGGCTAAAAAGGCCAATGCTCGAGTGACAGGCTCTCGCACAGGTGCTGCAGAAACATTTGTCTGTCGAGGCTGTCACATAGTTGGCTCTTCCCTTGCGCTTCTGCCTTTTTTCCTGCCAACTGTGAAGTCTCTTCGAATTGCCACACTTTAGCCCCTCCTTTATGGCTGCCCGCCAGCTCTGGCGATCGCTGGCAACTGACTCCCACGACTTGTGATCAATGTCACAGGACTTCATGTCGCATTTGCAGACGTCTTTAAAGCGGAGACATGGACGGCCGGTTGGTCTGATACCAGTGGCGAGCTCGCTGCACAAAGTGTCTTTGGGGATCCTGCCATCTTCCATGCGGCTCACATGGCCAAACCATCTCAACCGCCGCTGACTCAGTATTGTGTATAAGCTTCGGATGTTGGCCGCCTCGAGGACTTCTGTGTTGCAGATAAGGTCCTGCCACCTGATGCCAAGTATTCTCCGGAGATAGTGAAGATGGACTGAATTGAGACGTCGCTCTTGGCTAACATACGTTGTCCAGGCCTCGCTGCCATAGAGCAAGGTACTGAGGACACAGGCTTGATACACTCGGACTTTTGTGTTCCGTGTCAGTGCGCCATTTTGCCACACTCTCTTGGCCAGTTTGGACATAGCAGTGGAAGCCTTTCCCGTGCGCTTGTTGATTTCTGCATCTAGGGACAGGTAACTGGTGACAGTTGAGCCTAGGTAGGTGAACTCTTGAACCACTTCCAGAGCGTGGCCGCCGATATTCATGGATGGAGCATTTCTGACATCCTGTCCCATGATGTTCATTTTCTTGAGGCTGATGGTTAGGCCAAATCCTGAGATTAACCCTAGAGGTTCTACTTTTTAACCTTCTGCTTAACTCCCTATATTCACTGTGCAGGACCTCAGCTCTCTTCCTGTCTATGTCGTTGGCACCAATATGGACCACGACCTCTGGCTGCTCACTCTCTCCTTTCAGAATTTCCTGCAGCCACTCCGAGACATCCTTGACCCTCGCAGCAGGGAGGCAACATACAATCCTGGTGCCTCTTTTGCGGCCACAGAAACGCCTACCTGCACCCCTTACGATAGAATTTCCTATCACGATAGCTCTTACACACCTTTTCCTGCCCTGCTGTGCGGCAGAGCCCTCTGTGGTCCCATGGGCCTGGCTGTTGCTGCTTTCCCCTGGGAGGTCATCCCCCCAACAGTATCCAAAGTGGTCTATCTGTTTGAGGGGTGGTGGCCACAGGGGACTCCTGCACTACCTGCCTGTGCCTACTACTCTGTCTGGTGGTCACACATCCCTTTTCTGCCTGTGCAGCTATTATCTGCGGTGTGACCACCTCGCTAAACATGTTATCCACGACTTCCTCAGCATTATGGATGCTCCACAGTGAATTCTCCTGCAGCTCCATCTCCATAATGCGGGTCGCCAGTAGTTGCAGATGGATCCACTTCCTGCACACATGCTCACTAGGGACACTGGAAGCATCCCTGATTTTCCACAAAGGGCAGGAGGAGCAGATCACGGGGCTGAACTCTCCTGTCATGACCTACCCTTAGACTAATTAGTTACACCATTAATTTAAAAAAAATACTAATTACATGAGGGGCCTTTTTCTACCCACTTCAATCTAAGATTCTTAATAAGCTACACTGAATTAAAAAAAGAAACACTTCAGTAGTACTCACCTTATGACCAGAGTTCTTTTCCCACAAAAATAAACTTTTCACTTTTTTAAAGATATCTACATGCACTAATAGCTGCTACTCACCCAACCAATCAGTTTGCAGCTCTCCTCTGACGTCACTGTTGGCTTTCTTCATGAAGAATTCTATCATATTATGGTCGCTCAACCTCAAGGGATTTCACACAACTAGATTGCCAATTATTCCTCTCTCTTTACACAATACCCAGTCTGGGATGGCCTGTTCTCTGGTTGGTTCCTCAACATATTGGTCCAGAAAACCATCCCGTATACACTCCAGTAATTCCTCCTCTACGTTATTGTGACAAATTTGATTTGACCAATCTATATGCAGATTTAATTCACCCATAATTACAGATGTTGCTTTATCGCATGCATCTCTAATTTCCTGTTTAAGACCATTCCCACATCACCACCACAGTTTGGGGGTCTATATATAGCCCCCACTCACGTTTTTTGCCCCTTAGTGTTTCCCAGCTCTACCATACAGACTCCACATCATCAGATCTCATATCCTTCCTCTCTATTGTATTACTTTCCTTTTTAACCAGACATGCAACTCCACCGCGGGTGGAAATAAGCCATTTTACTGATGGTGTGAATATTTGGTCAGAAGCTCATCGCAAGGCATCTCAAGGTTAACTATGTAACCAAGTGTGTGAACAGTTTGGCTTTTCGTCTCAAACATTTACAAAGGAGAGGGATGGAGTGTGTAGCTAGGAAATATTTGAAGCAGAGACAGAAAGCAATGGCTTCAATCTTCTCAATATTTAATTGGCATTGCAGATGTATGAGGTAATACATTTTGAAAGGAGGAATGAGGAGAGACAATACAAGTTAAATGGTATAACTATAAAGGTGGTGAAATAACAGAGACACCTGGAGTATTTGTACACAAATCGTTGTAGCCAAACCGTTAATAAATATATGGGATCCTCGGTTTTATAAATAGAGGCAAAAAAAGCAAAAGCAAGGACATTATGTGAAACATATATAAAATACTAGTTCAGCTGCACCTGGAGTCTTGTGTCGAATACTGGGAACCACACTTCAGGAAGGACATGAAGCCTTCGGAGAGGGTACAGAACTGTTTTACGAGAATTTGTGCAGGCATGAGGGATGACAGTTATGTAGCTGGGGTTGTTCTGCTTCGAGCAGAGAACTTTCAGAGGAGATTCGATTGAGCTGTTTAACATTAGCAAGGGTTTAGATAAATTAAATAAAGAGAAACTGTTTCCAATGTCCAAGGGACCGGTAATCAGAGACGCAGATTTAAGGCGATTGGTAAAAGAAGCAGACATGAGGATTTTTGTTTCTGAGTGGTTTGGATTTGGGATGCACTGTCTGATAGGCTGATGGATACAGATTCAAATGTATATCCCAAAAGGGAATTGGATAAATATCTGAAGAAGAAAAAATGTTCGGATATAGTGAAAGAGTCAGCGAGTGGGACTAACTGGATTGTTCTTTGAAAGGGTTCAGCACTGACTTGATGGGCCGAATGACATCATTCAGGGCTGTGCTATTCTATGATTCTATGATTGTTCCAGCCTGTACTTTCCCAATATTCTTATCCTTTCAGCAGCTGTTTGATAAATTACCACATAACAGCCGTGTTACCAAATTAGAAACACATGGGATTAAAGGACCAATGTCAGCAGTGGCTCAGTTTGTCGCTCTCTCCCCTTTCAATCACAAGCTTCTAGGATCAAGTGTCACTGCAGGACTTGATGACAAGAATCAAGGCTGACACTGCAGTGCAGTACTGAGGGAGTGTTGCGCTGTCAGAGGTGCCGCCTTATCAAAGAAAAGGTAAAGCCAGGCCCCGTCTGCCCACTCAGGTGGATGTAAAGATCCCATGGAATTATTTCCAGTGTCCTGGTCAACATTTACCCCTCAATTCAACATCACAAAAACAGATCTGGTCATGATCAGACTGCTACTTGTGGGATCTTGCTGTGCGGAAATTGACTCTGTTTTTCCTGCATTCCAAGACTGACTAAACGTTAAAAACTACTCGTTGGTTGTAAATCGCTTTGGGACATGCAGTGATCATGAAGGCGTTACATAAATGGAAGTCCTTTTTTTTATTTTCAATGCCAGCATGCAGGAAATTAGCTCTGTGACAGAAAGCAGAGAGGAGTGGAGAATGGTTATTGTTCAGTCTGGAGGGAAGTACAAAGTGGGGTTTCCCCAGGGTCACTGTTGGAATCACTGTTGCTGTATGTTAATGCAATGGGCTTGTGTACAGAGAGGATAATGTCAAAGTTTTCAGAGGGCTGGAAACTCAGAAAAGTTAATAAACAGTGTGAAGGATAGTAACAGACTTCAGGAGGACAGAGGCTGACTGGTGAAATGGACAGGAACATGGCAGATGTAATTTAACACAGTGAAGTGTGAAGTGAGACATTTGGGTCGGAAATATGAGGAGAAACAATATAAACTCAATGGTACCATTATAAATCGGGTGAAGGATTAGAGAGAAGTGGCGTGTACACACACAGATCTTAGAAGGTAACATGTAGTGTCTTTGGTGTTAGAGAGAGAGATACAGAGTAATAAAACTCTGGAGGAAATGCTGATGTTTATACATCAATGGTTAGATCCCAGCTGGAGAATTGTGTCCAATTCTGATCACCACGGTTTGGTAAGGATGTCAAGGACTTAGTGAAGATACAGAGATGATTTACTAGAATGGTACCAGGGATCTGGGAATTCAGTTATGTGGAGAGATTGGAAAAGCTGGGATTGTTCTCTTTAGAGCACTGACGGGTAAGGGGAGATTTAATATAGAATTCAAAATCATGAGGGGTTTTGATAGGGTAATTAATGTGAAACTGTTTCCAGTGTCAGAAAGTGCAGTATTAAGAAGACACAGATTGAAGGTAATTGACAAAGAACCAGAGGTGAAATGAGGAGAATTTTCTTCCACAGCAAGTTGTTTTGATCTGGAATTCATTGCCTGAAAACATGATGGAAGCAGATTCAATAATACCTTTCAACCTCTCACACTGCTCAATGTACCACACCCCCATCACTCACCCATCAGCTGTCCCTAACACTCAGGACTCACACCTAACATTCACATACTCCACCTCACCCTCACACACCTTCCACTGATACCAGCCTCACACCCACATCTCACTGTCTCCACATACCTCCAGCTATTGAGCTATGGAAGGCACATCACACAAACACTGTGAAACACAATTACTGATATTCCACCCCCTCTCTTACAGGACAAGGTGGCCCATAATCACAGGGGGCAGAAGTGAACTGGTGGGGGCCAGGCATATCTTCATCCCCTGAGCCTGAGGGAGGAGATGGTTCTATACATCATGGGACTGGCTGTCACAGAGCCCGTGGCATCCGGCCTCGCCGACAGCATTCAGGCTGTTGCTATGTTCCTGCCTTATGTCCCTTTTTAACTCCTACCTCCCCCTCATCCTGCTGTCTGAGATGATGTCCAAGCTGCAGATGGGACCATGGACCTCCTGCTTTTCATCCCACCCCCAATCCCTCACCCCAACATTCCAATTCTGATTTATACTTTCCAACGATAACTGAAAACTGCCAGCTTCCCAGTCACAGCAGCTCCAGGAGACAGAGAGAGAGCAGCAGCACAGCACTGATGCTGAAGCCCCATCACTTGGTCTGATACTCACAGACAACAGATCAAACACTTACACTGTGTGTGCTTTAGAGGCTGGTAAAGAGTCAGAATCTACACGTGGTGAGTCACCGAGCACGAGTGAGCTGCAGCCAGGCCAGGGGGAAAGGATAGTTCATGTGTCAGATGACCGGAGGGCAATGTCACAAACGAGTTATAATACACAGGACTCAGATATGAACTTTGCTGGAGCAGCATACAGGAGAATGCTGATGGATATGGACACAGAGATACTTTGTCCATTGACAGGCCTGTCAGACAGTCTGTTGCCACTATCAAAGAACATGGAGGAGTCCAGCTCAAACATGGCACAGGACATTGCACAGAGCTTGAAGCCCATTTTTCCCCCTGTGGAAGTGGTCACTAACTCCATGACAGCACTAGCGGACCCAGCTGTGATACAATTGTTGGTGACCATTGTCTCAGCTTCCACTGCAGCACAGACGGCATGCTGCCCATGTCGTGGTGGTGCAGTCTGAATCCGTGCCCTCAAGGCCCTGTGCTGCTCGAGGACGTCCTGCAAGGCCATCTGCAGTCTCCCCCAGTGAAAGTCAGCAGCCTTCCACCATCCATGCTGCAGTCACTGGGGAAACACTGTGTCGGAGCACTAGGCAAGTCGAGGGATCCACAAGACAGGCACTAAGGGAATATTCAAGGGTGAATAGTTCAGCTTTGCTTGTATAATTGGATGTGTTATCGGATAAAGATGTCAATGAAAAGGTTTTTGTTGGTGTTTTTTTATTGCTGGACACTGTGATGGGGCGTCTCAGTTGGGTGTAATGGGGGAGAATGGAGGATCCATGGTGGGAAAGGGAAGTTGTCCTGTGGGAACCGAAATTCTAGCAGGGTCTCTCCGACAGCCTGCCCGGTTCAAAGGCATCCAGGAAATATCCTCCCTCACTCCTCCTCCTGAGGTAGCCTCCGGATTCCTGGTGCCAATGCCTGTGTCCTCATGATGGTGATGATATGAAGGATGCAGCAGAACACCATGAACTTGGACACCTGCTCCAGTGAGTACTGGAGGGCTCCCCCCGAGCGGTTCAGACATTGGAAGCATTGCTTCATCACACCGATGGTCTGTTCCACCATGTTCCTGGTGACTCCATTGCTCACGTTATACACGGGTTATTTTCATGCGGTTGGTTGGCATTGATGCTGGGGGTTGAATTAGGAGTGATGTACAGAGTGAGGTAGGCATTCTCTCCGAGGAGCCACATTCTGGTTCTGCATAGCTTCATAGCTATCGCCCTCCATACCAGGCAACATCCTGGTGAACCTCCTCTGCACCCTCTCCAAAGCATCCACATCCTTTTGGTAATGTGGCGACCAGAACTGCACGCAGTATTCCAAATGTGGCCGAACCAAAGTCTTATACAACTGTAACATGACCTGCCAACTCTTGTACTCAATACCCCGTCCGATGAAGGAAAGCATGCCATATGCCTTCTTGACCACTCTATTGACCTGCGTTGCCACCTTCAGGGAACAATGGACCTGAACAGCCAAATCTCTCTGTACATCAATTTTCCCCAGGACTTTTCCATTTACTGTATAGTTCACTCTTGAATTGGATCTTCCAAAATGCATCACCTCGCATTTGCCCTGATTGAACTCCATCTGCCATTTCTCTGCCCAACTCTCCAATCTATCTATATTCTGCTGTATTCTCTGACAGTCCCCTTCACTATCTGCTACTCCACCAATCTTAGTGTCGTCTGCAAACTTGCTAATCAGACCACCTATACTTTCCTCCAAATCATTTATGTATATCACAAACAACAGTGGTCCCAGCACGGATCCCTGTGGAACACCACTGGCCACACGTCTCCATTTTGAGAAACTCCCTTCCACTGCTACTCTCTGTCTCCTGTTGCCCAACCAGTTCTTTATCCATCTAGCTCGCACACCTTGGACCCCATGTGACTTCACTTTCTCCATCAGCCTACCATGGGGAACCTTTTCAAACGACTTGCTGAAGTCCATGTATATGACATCTACAGCCCTTTCCTCATCAATCAACTTTGTCACTTCCTCAAAGAATTCTATTAAGTTGGTAAGACATGATCTTCCCTGCACAAAACCATGTTGCCTATCACTGATAAGCCCATTTTCTTCCAGATGGGAATAGATCCTATCCCTCAGTATCTTCTCCAGCTGCTTCCCTACCACTGACGTCAGGCTCACCGGTCTATAATTACCTGGATTTTCCCTGCTGCCCTTCTTAAGCAAGGGGACAACATTAGCAATTCTCCAGTCCTCCGGGACCTCACCCGTGTTTAAGCATGTCGCAAAAATATCTGTTAAGTCCCCAACTATTTCCTCTCTCGCTTCCCACAGAAACCTGGGATAGATCCCATCCGGACCTGGGGACTTGTCCACCTTAATGCCTTTTAGAATACCCAAAACTTCCTCCCTCCTTATGCCGACTTGACCTAGAGTAATCAAACATCTGTCCCTAACCTCAACATCCGTCATGTCCTTCTCCTCGGTGAATACCGATGCAAAGTACTCGTTTAGAATCTCACCCATTTTCTCTGACTCCACGCATAACTTTCCTCCTTTGTCCTTGAGTGGGCCAATCCTTTCTCTAGTTACCCTCTTTCTCCTTATATATGAATAAAAGGCTTTGGGATTTTCCTTAACCCTGTTTACTAAAGATATTTCATGACCCCTTGTAGCCCTCTTAATTCCTCGTTTCAGAATGCGCCGACAATCCCGATATTCTTTCAAAGCTTCGTCTTTCTTCAGCCGCCTAGACCTTATGTGTGCTTCCTTTTTCCTCTTAGTTAGTCTCACAATTTCACCTGTCATCCATGGTTCCCTAATCTTGCCATTTCTACCCCTCATTTTCACAGGAACATGTCTCTCCTGCACGCTAATCCACATCTCTTCAAAAGCCTCCCACATATCAAAAGTGGATTTACCTTCAAACAGCTGCTCCCAATTGACATTCCCCAGCTCCTGCCGAATTTTGGTATAGTTGGCCTTCCCCCAATTTAGCACTCTTCCTTTAGGACCACTCTCGTCTTTGTCCATGAGTATTCTAAAACTTACGGAATTGTGATCACTATTCCCAAAGTAGTCCCCTACTGAAACGTCAACCACCTGGCCTGTCTCATTTCCCAACACCAGGTCCAGTATGGCCCCTTCCCGAGTTGGACTATTTACATCCTGCTCTAAAAAACCCTCCTGGATGCTCCTTACAAATTCTGCTCCATCTAGACCTCTAACATTAAGTGAATCCCAGTCAATGTTGCGGTCATTTCAGAGACATGGGTTGAGCAGGGACAGGAATGGATGTTGTGGTTTCCGGGATTTAGATGTTTCAACTAAGAACAGAGAAGATGGGAAAAGAGGGGGGGGGGGTGTGGCATTGTTAATCAAGGAAAGTATTACAGCGGCAGAAAGGACGTTTGAGGACTCGTCTACTGAGGTAGTATGGGCCGAGGTTAGAAACAGGAGAGGAGAGGTCACCCTGTTGGGAGTTTTCGACAGACCTCCAAATAGTTCCAGAGATGTAGAGGAAAGGATACCAAAGATGATTCTTGACAGGAGCGACAGTAACAGGGTAGTGGTTATGGGGGACTTTATCTTTTCATATATTGACTGGAAATACTATAGTTCGAGTACTTTAGATGGGTCTGTTTTTGTCCCGTGTGTGCAGGAGGGTTTTCTGACACAGTATGTAGACGGGCCAACCAGGGGCGATGCCACATTGGATTTGGTACTGGGTAATGAACCCGGCCAGGTGTTAGATTTAGAAGTTGGTGAGCACTTTGGTGATAGTGATCACAATTCGGTTAGTTTTACCTTAGCGATGGGCAGGGACAGGGATATACAGCAGGGCAAGAATTATAGCTGGGGGAAAGGAAATTATGATGCGATTAGGCAAGATTTAGGATGCGTAGGATGGGGAAGGAAACTGCAGGGGATGGGCACAATCGAAATGTGGAGCTTATTCAAGGAGCAGCTACTGCGTGTCCTTGATAAGTATGTACCTGTCAGGCAGGGAGGAAGTTGTCGAGCGAGGGAGCCGTGGTTTACTAAAGAAGTTGAAGAGATTGTCAAGAGGAAGAAGGCGGCTTATGTTAGGATGAGAGGTGAAGGCTCAGTTCGGGCGCTTGAGAGTTACAAGCTAGCCAGGAAGGATCTAAAGGGAGAGATAAGAAGAGCAAGGAGAGGACACGAGAAGTCATTGGCGGATAGAATCAAAGAAAACCCTAAGGCTTTCAATAGGTATATCAGGAATAAAAGAATGACTAGAGATAGGTTAGGGCCAATCAAGGATAGTAGTGGGAAGTTGTGTGTGGAATCGGAGGAGATAGGGGAAGTGTTAAATGAATATTTTTCGTCAGCATTTACAGTGGAGAAAGAAAATGTTGTCGAGGAGAATACTGAGATACAGACTACCAGGCTAGATGGGATTGAGGTTCACAAGGAGGAGGTGTTGGCAATTTTGGAAAGTGTGAAAATAGATAAGTCCCCTGGGCCAGATGGGATTTATCCTGGGATTCTCTGGGAAGCCAGGGAGGAGATTGCAGAGCCTTTGTCCTTGATTTTTATGTCGTCATTGTCGACAGGAATCGTGCCGGAAGACTGGAGGATAGCAAATGTTGTCCCCTTGTTCAAGAAGGGGAGTAGAGACAGCCCTGGTAATTATAGACCTGTGAGCCTTACTTCGGTTGTGGGTAAAATGTTGGAAAAGGTTATAAGAGACAGGATTTATAATCATCTTGAAAAGAATAAGTTCATTAGAGATAGTCAGCACGGTTTTGTGAAGGGTAGGTCGTGCCTCACAAACCTTATTGAGTTTTTTGACAAGGTGACTAAACAGGTGGATGAGGGTAAAGCCGTGGATGTGGTGTATATGGATTTCAGTAAGGCGTTTGATAAAGTTCCCCACGGTAGGCTATGGCAGAAAATACAGAAGTATGGGATTGAAGGTGAATTAGTGCTTTGGATCAGAACTTGGCTAGCTGAAAGAAGACAGAGGGTGGTGTTTGATGGTAAATGTTCATCCTGGAGTGTAGTTTCTAGTGGTGTACCGCAAGGATCTGTTTTGGGGCCACTGCTGTTTGTCATTTTTATAAATGACATGCATGAGGGTGTAGAAGGGTGGGTTGGTAAATTTGCGGATGACACGAAGGTCGGTGGAGTTGTGGATAGTGCCGAAGGATGTTGTCGGGTACAGAGGGACATAGATAGGCTGCAGAGCTGGGCTGAGAGATGGCAAATGGAGTTTAATGCGGAAAAGTGTGAGGTGATTCACTTCGGAAGGAGTAACAGGATTGCAGAATACTGGGCTAATGGGAAGATTCTTGGTAGTGCAGATGAGCAGAGAGATCTTGGTGTCGAGGTACATAAATCCCTGAAAGTTGCCACCCAGGTTAATAGAGCTGTTAAGAAGGCATATGGTGTGTTTGCTTTTATTAGTAGGGGGATCAAGTTTAGGAGCCACGAGGTCATGCTGCAGCTGTACAAAACTCTGGTGCGGCCGCACCTGGAGTATTGCGTGCAGTTCTGCTCACCGCATTATAGGAAGGACGTGGAAGCTTTGGAAAAGGTGCAGAGGAGATTTACTAGGATGTTGCCTGGTATGGAGGGAAGGTCTTCCGAGGAAAGGCTGAGGGACTTGAGGTTGTTTTCGTTAGAGAGAAGGGGGAGAAGAGGTGACTTAATAGAGACATATAAGATAATCAGAGGGTTAGATAGGGTGGATAGTGAGAGTCTTTTTCCTCGGATGGTGATGGCAAATACGAGGGGACATAGCTTTAAGTTGAGGGGTGATAGATATAGGACAGATGTCAGAGGTAGTTTCTTTACTCAGAGAGTAGTAGGGGCGTGGAACGCCCTGCCTGCAACAGTAGTAGACTCGCCAACTTTAAGGGCATTTAAGTGGTCATTGGATAGACATATGGATGAAAATGGAATAGTGTAGGTCAGATGGTTTCACAGGTCGGCGCAACATCGAGGGCTGAAGGGCCTGTACTGCGCTGTTATGTTCTATGTTCTAAAATTAAAATCTCCTATCACCACCACCCTGTTGCTCCTACAGCTTTCCATAATCTGTTTACATATTTGTACCTCTATCTCACGCTCGCTGTTGGGAGGCCTGTCGTACAGCCCCAACATTGTTACCACACCCTTCCTGTTTCTGAGTTCTGCCCATATTGCCTCACAGCTCGAGTCCTCCATAGTGCCTTCCTTCAGCACAGCTGTGATATCCTCTTTGACCAGTAATGCATCTCCTCCACCCCTTTTACCTCCCTCTCTATCACGCCTGAAGCATCGGTATCCTGGGATATTTAGTTGCCAATCATGCCCTTCCCTTAACCAAGTCTCAGTAATAGCAATAACATCATACTCCCAGGTACTAATCCAGGCCCTAAGTTCATCTTCCTTACCTACTACACTTCTTGCATTAAAACAAATACACCTCAGACCACCAGTCCCTTTGCTTACATCATCTGCTCCCTGCCTACTCTTTCCCTTAGTCACGCTGACTTCATTATCTCGTTCCTTACAGGCTTTCGTTAATACATCCTAACTCTCCACTGACCTCATTTGGTTCCCATCCAGAGCTTTCCCTCTCTGCAGCCTCTGCTCCATTTGTTGATCATGTTGCAGACCCAGAGACACTGTAACTACAGTCCCGATACCTCGTCTAGAGTTGGAACACTAAATCCTCTGTCCTCCCTGAATGTCTGCAGCAGCTCACAACACAAACTCCAGAACACCATCCACAGCACCTCCACTAACTTTACAATAGCAGAAGTAAGTCAAAAGCCCCTCACCTGCAAGTTGGATGCTCGGTCCTTTTAAATAACCCCAGAGGGGATTCCTTGTGCCAGCTGAATGGATGCTTAACTGAGAGTGACTAACACAGGCGGTCAGTGAACATGCATAGGCCAAGTTTCCAAGCTGCTGGAACAGGTTGTTCATATGCCATCCAGACCCCTGTTCAGTCTACCGGTCCATGCAGGGTACTCTTGGACTCGTGCCCTGTCCAGCATGAGAACTGTGTCGGCCACACCAGAACTGCCCATCAGTGTGGATTCCACTGCACCAGCACCAGTGATAGTACTGAGACCAAATCAGAGTCAGAGACAGATCCATAGCTAATGAAATTCACTTCAAAACGAGAAATGACAAACACTTCAAATAGAACAAATGGAAGGAATATGGGAAACGGACAGGGGAATGGGGATAATTGGAAGGTTGAGGCCATTTAGAGCTTTTAATCCAAGTATGATTATATTAAAATTGTGGCATTGCCAGACTGGGAGGTAGGTTATGTGAGTGAGTACAGGGGTGATGGGTGATCTGGACTGGGTGTGAGTTGTGATGCAGCCAGTAGATTTCTGAATAAGCTGCAGTTTATCGAGCTTTGTTATTGTGAGCATGACCAGGAAGACATTGGAATCATCAAGTGTGGATCTAAGAAAGGCACGGCTGAGGGTTTGTAAGTAGATGAACTGAAGGAGATGTGGAGATGAACAAAATGATAGAGGTGGCTGTAGGCAGGGTTAGTGATCGACAGGATATTAAATTGGAACTTAGCTTAGGATGAAAGGAATCGCTGACGTTGTGAAGAGGCTGGTTTGTTCTCAGACATTGGGCAGGGAGTGTGATAGAGTCGGTGGACAGGGATAGAATTTGTGACAGAAACCGATGGCAGTGGATTTAGTATTCCCAATATTTAAATAAAAGGAACAGCAATGCAGTGAAACATGATCTATAGTTCTAATAGCTGGATAGAGAGGTTTACCAGGAACAATAATATTCGCAAGAAGGGCAGAGTAATTGACAAGAACAGTACTGAAGTTAATCATTGGTTATAACATTAATAGCTAGGTAGAGAGAGACTTACCAGGGACACCAACAATACTGAGGACCGGATAGCAAATCGTTTGAATAGTCAAAAGCGCGAAATAGATCCGATATTGTAAAGAAAGCCGATGATAATTTGTAGAAAGATAGTCAGAAGCCCACGAGAAACTCCTGTCCATTGTTGTCACATTCCAATCTATAGTTCTCGGATTCTGACCCATTGTTGTAACATTCCAATCGATTGTTCTCAGATTCTGATCTATCCTCTCCATCTCTCTGGAGCCACTTATCCCTGTCAGTGCCGGTGAGAGGGATGGAGGTGGGGGTGGGCGCGGTGGAGGCTCCTGCTGATACTATGGGATAACACATTGGAAGGAGTCCTGTATTAATAGAAGTGGGAAACCCTCCAATGACACAATTAGGGTCCATGGAGACTTACATTAATTACAGTCACTGAACAAACAAGTTCAGTCAACACCTTTCAATCCAACACTTTCTGTACCGCAATAAACAATTATCCAGTCTAGATGGGATGTATGAGGGTTGCTGAGGGAAGGAATGTTGGAAATAGCGGAGCCACTGGCCCGAATCGTCCAATCCTCCTTGGATATGGCAGTGATGTCAGAGGACTGAAGTGTTGCAAATTCTACACCCTGTTCAAAACAGTAGAGATAGGCTACACCCTAGAACTACTGACCCATCAGTCTAACCTCACGGAAATGTTGGAGAAGCTTGTAGCGTCTGTAATCTGGGACAAGATATTTGTGGTTTAAATAGCATGAGTTTATAAATGACAAGAAGGTCCAGAAGATATATTAGTGGCAAATCATGTCTGACTATCTTGATCATATTCTTTGATGAAGTAATGGAGAGTGTTGCTGCGGAAAGCACGGTTGCTACTTTGTATATGAACAATCAAAAGTCGTGGAATCAAATGCCATTTAATAGATTTGTTAGGAAGTCTGAACCACATGGATTCAAGAGGCAGTGACAGTGTGGATATGACATTGGCTAAGGGATAGAATACAGAGGGAAGTGGTGATCTATTTTTGCTCAGACAGTGGAGGGGATTATACAGTGATGCTCCCCAATGGTCGGTATTCGGGCCATTGCTTCTTTATGGAAACATACATAAATATATATCCGTGTATTGTGTTTGTGTGTGACATTTACTTATATATAAAAGGCATAATTTCAGTGTACTCAGGTGACAGAAACTCGGAAATGCAAAAAAAATGAGGATGATATCAGAAGGATTCAGGGAGACTGATGAAATGAGGAAATGAAGCAGATGAAATTTAGTGCAGACATGGGGTAAGGGAGGAAGAATAAGGTGAGGCAATGTAAATGAAATGGGGCAATTTTAAATTGGGTGCATGAACAGATGTCTTTGAATATAGCAGAACAAGTCGATAAAATTACTAAAAACACATCCAGGATATCGAGCTTTATAAATAGAGGCATAGCGTGCAAAAGGAAGGAAGTCAACTGAAACTTTGTAAATCACTGGTTAGGTCTCAGCTGAGGAATTGTGTCCAATTCTGAGCATTACTTATTAGAAAGGATGTCAGAATGTTGGAGAAGGTGCAGAGGAGATTTACTGGAATGGTCCAGGAATGTGGGAGTTCAGGAACATGGGGAGACTACAGAAACAGGAATCAGAGTAGATCAGGTAAAGGGGGGAATTTAATGGAACAGATCACAATTATGTGCTGTTTTGACAGAGTAAGGGTAAACTGTTTCCTTTGGGAAAAGGACCGATAGCAAGACTCAAAATACTTGGCAAAAGATGCAGAGGTGCCATAAGGAAAACATTTTTTTATACAGTGAGTTGCTTTAATCTGGAATACACGGCCTGAAGATGTGCTGGAAGTAGATTCAAGAGCAAGTTTCAAAAGGGAACTGGATAAATGCTGCAGAGGGGGATTTGCAGGGCTTTTGGGAAAAGAGGAGGAAAGAGGGGTAAAATAAAAAGCTCTTTCAAAGATGGCACAGGTACGATGGGACAATGGACTGCTTCCATGCTTTGTGATTCTCCGATTCTATGGTAACAAAATCCATTGAGTCCTTATTTCGTGTGTACAATTGATGTCCAGCAGTTCTTGAGCCAGCGGCTCATTGTTACTTGTATCCTCACACAGATAACAGAAGAAAGGCAAACACAAGGGCCAGGTGAGATGAATTGTGCTGACAATTTACTATATTGGGTTATGACGTCTCTCTCTTTGATCACTTCAATCAGTCAGTTACAAACACATTGATTTTATTAACATTTTATTTCCTGTCTATTTGTTCTCAAGATATGAGTGATACTGACAAGGCTGGCATTACTTCCCCATCCCTGGTTACCATGAGAAAATGATGGGCCTTCATCCTGAACCACTGCAGTCCGTGTGGTGAATGTGTTCCCACAATGCTGTTACAGAAAGGATTTCAGGCTTTTAACCCAGTGATGATGAAGGAATGGTGATTTCTGTCCAAGTCTAGATGGTGTTTGGCTCGGAGGAGGGGAATGTGGAGGTGATGGTGTTTTGTGTTCGAGTCCGAGCTGAATTCAACGCCCTCCCCTCTATCTCGTGTCCCTTGACTGTAAACTGGAATTGTTCTCTTTAGAGCAGTAATGTTAAATGGAGATTGAATAGAGATATGCAAAATCTTGAACAATATTTGATGGAGCAAAGACAGAGAATTTGGTTTCACTGGAAGTACTGTCAGTAACCAGAGGACACATTTTTAAGGTGATGGGCCAACAAAAATGCATTGATCTATTATAAACCGGAATTCACAACCTGAAAGAGTGGTGAAGCAGATTCAATAATAAATTTAAAAAAGAGAATTGATTCAATAGTATCAGAGGAGATTTTCAGCGAAGTGGTAATTGTGTAGAGGAGAGGGACAAATGGGATTGCTCCTTCAAACAGCATGCACAGACACGATGGGCCAAATAGCCTCCTCCGTGCTGTATGATTCTTTGAGTCTGTGGAAACAGAAACCATTGAAACCTTACCTGATATGCACAACAGACGGTCAACAATTTTAAGCAGAGGCTGATCATTACTTGTACTTTGATATGGTTCAGGAAAACATCATGTTGGATTAACACAGATGAGGGAGAGAATTAGTCCTTTCCTGCTCTGTTTGTTTGGTCAAAACCACACTGTGTGGAAGTAACACAGATCAGGGATAGACGGACAGCAATTTTAAGCAGAGGCTGATCGTTACTTGTACTTGGAACATACCTTGTTGGATTAACACAGGCGAGGGAGAGAGATGGAAATCTCCTGCTCTGTGTGTGGGGGTCATTAACACAACATGTTGGATTGGCACAGGCCAGGGAGAGAAATAGAAATTTCTTGCTGCGTCTGTGTATATGGGGGTCGGTACCACACGATGTGGGAATGACATAGATCAGGGAGAGAATGGTCCTTTCCTGCTCTCTGTGTGTACGTGGGGGTCATTACCACATCGGGTGGAAGTGACACAGATCAGGGATAGAATTGGTCCTTTCCTGCTCTCTGTGTGGGTCAGTACCACACTGTGTGGGATTAAGAGGCCGGGGATAGAATTGGGTCTTTCCTGCTCTCTGTGTGGGTCAATACAACACCGGGACTATTTAACACAAGCCGGGGACAGAATTGGGTCTTTCCTGCTCTCTGTGTGGGTCAGTACCTCACCGGGTGAGATTAACACCGTCCAGGGATAGAATTGAATCTTTCCTGCTCTCTGTGCCTGGGTCAGTACCACCGGGAAAGATTAACACAGGCCAGGGATTGAATTGGGTCTTTCCTGCTCTCTGTGTGGGTCAGGACCACACCGGGTGGGATTAAGACACACCGGGGATTGAATTGGGTCTTTCCTGCTATCTGTGTGTGTCAGTGCCACACCGGGTGGGATTAACACAAGCCGGGGATAGAAGTGAGTCTTTTCTGCTCTATTTGGAGCTCAGTACCACATTGGGTGAAAGCCGCTTACTCAGCACAGCCTGAGGATGGAGCCTGGTCTGTCCCAATGAGGACAGAGAGTGACTGGTGAAATGGCCAGTCACCCGGCAGATTGAACTTTACACATTGAACTGTGAAGTGATACATATCGGTAGGAAATATGAGGAAAGGCAAAATAATGTGGATGGTTGAATGGACAGACCTCAGGCTATACTAATTTATGAGGCAGCAGGACACTGAGAAGGCTGCTAAAAAAAACAACATATCGTGTCCTTGGCTTTATAAACACAGCACAGAGTAATAAAACTCAGGAGGAAATGCTGATTTTTATACATCATTGGTTAGGTCCCAGCTGGAGAATTGTGTCCAATTCTGATCACCACACGTTGGTAAGGATGTCAAGGACTTAGTGAAGATACTGAGGTGATTTACTAGATTGGTACCAGGGATCTCATGGAGAGATGGGAAAAGCTGGGATTTTTCTCTTTAGAGCAGTGAAGGGTAAGAGGGGATTTAATATAGAATTCAAATTCATGAAGGGTTTTGATCGGGTAATTAGTGTGAAAATGTTTCCAGTGTCAGAAAGTTCAGTATTAAGAAGACACAGATTGTAGGTAATTGACAAAGAACCAGAGGTGAAATGAGGAGAATGTTCTTACACAGCGAGTTGTTGGGATCTGGAATTCACTGCCTGAAAACAAGGTGGAAGCAGATTCAATAATAATATGGTGGAGAAGGCAGATGGAATCCTTTCCTTTATTAGCTGAGGTATAGAATATAAGAGCAGGGAAATTATGCTGGAACTGTATAACTCATTGGCTGGGCCACAACTTGAGTACTGAGTGCAATTCTGGTCACCTCATTACAGAAAGGATCTAATTGCACTAGAGAGGGTACAGAGGAGATTTATGAGGATGTTGCTAGGACTAGACAAAATGCAGCTGTGAGGAACGATTGGATAGGCTGGGGTTGTTCAATTTGGAATAGAGAAGGCTGAGAGGAGATCGGACTGAAATGTCCATAATTTTGAGGGATCTGGACAGAGAGGAGGTGAAGGGTCTGTTCACCTTAGTAGAAAGGTCAGTGACTAGCGGGGACTAGATTTAAAGTGATTAGTCGAAAGATAAGAGGGGAGATAAGGAAAACCTTTTCATACAGAGTGTGGTGGGGTCTGGAACTCACTGCCTGAAAGTGTAGTTGAGGCAGAAACCCTCAACTCATTCAACAGGATTCTGGATATCCACCTCAAGTACCGTAATCTGCAGAGCGATGGATCAAATGCTGAAAGTGGGATTAGAATGGGTGGATCGTTTTTCGGTCAGCACAGATACAATGGGCCAAGTGACCTCTTTCAGTCAGGAGGCTGCTGCTGCTGACTGTGAATGCTGCAATTGGACAGAAGGTAAATGGAATACTAGGACAGAAAGAGGGCTCCGCAGTTCACGGATGTGGTGACCCTAGATCAGATCTTACAGTGGTGTAGGAGAGGGAACAGAGTTCATGTCAAAGTCCTGTCTTCCTTTTTTATGATCCTGTATAATGGACAGGGACTACTGGGCAGTAATGTGCTCAAAGGTTATCAGCAGTAATTGATTATCCCTATATTTGTATATTGTAGAACATTAAAACATACCCCTGCTCTGGTGTCCATTGCACCCTCAATATTCCTGATTAAAATATCAGAGGAGTGTGAACCAGACACCTCTGATCACCCTGAGGTACAGGCGATTCTCGAGTCGGTGCTGAGTGTATTCACAACCCATAAAGATGACTGTGGAAACATGAGCAGACCTGAAGAAATTAACTGACCATTGCATGATCCATGAAGCAGTATTCTTACCGAGCTGAGATTATATCATATATTCCAGACACTATCAGGTTATTGTTATACCAGGGTGCAGTTCACAAAGACACAATCACTACTAACTGCCCGATTTTGCCGGTTACAAAACCAGATGGCAGCTGGGGACTGACTATTGACCATACAAACTCAACTCAGTCACCCCTGTGTGAACTCGGTTGTCTGAGAGACACCAACCCTACTCTCCCGGATTCCCAGCGGCAGGGCTGACTTCACCACGCTGGATATCTCTAATGTTTATTGGAGTATCCCAGTAAAACTAGAGAAACAATTTAAATTCACATTAACTTCTGAGGACCAGAGATACCCCTGGACATGTCTGTCACAAGGGGTTCCACAATAACCCCACTATTTTCCACAAACGTATGGCCGGGGCCGTTAGGAACCTTTCACAGTCTTCCTGCTTGCTGAAATAAATTGATGGTCTCCTCCTCATCACCACAGACCGTGTCCACACATTTAACCCTTTTACAGGAACTACTGCAGTTACTTTGGGAGCTGGACTAAAAGACCATCCACGTAAGGCCCAGCGGGTGTAACATCGTGTCATCGTTCTATATGTCTAAATTGGCTCATCCAACATCAGCCCAGACCAACATCAGGTCGAAACCATCCAGTGTATAACCCTGTCCACCTCAAAGACAGCCTTGTGTCCTATCCTCAGGCTGGTGGGGTATCAGTGGACCCTCATCCAGTGTCTACCCTTGTCCACCTCAAAGACTGCCCAGTGTCCTACCCTCAGGCTGGTGGAGTATCAGTGGACCCTCATCCAGTGTCTACCCCTGTCCACCTCAATGTCCTGCCCTGTGTCCTATCCTCAGGCTGGTGGGTATCAGTGGACCCTCATCCAGTGTCTACCCCTGTCCACCTCAAAGACTGCCCAGTGTCCTACCCTCAGGCTGGTGGAGTATCAGTGGACACAATTCCAGTGTCTACCCCTGTCCACCTCAAGGACTGCCCAGTGTCCTATCCTCAGGCTGGTGGGTATCAGTGGATCCTCATCCAGTGTCTACCCCTGTCCACCTCAAGGACTGCACTGTGTCCTATCCTCAGGCTGGTGGGTATCAGTGGACCCTCATCCAGTGTCTACCCCTGTCCACCTCAAAGACTGCCCAGTGTCCTACCCTCAGGCTGGTGGAGTATCAGTGGACACAATTCCAGTGTCTACCCCTGTCCACCTCAAGGACTGCCCAGTGTCCTATCCTCAGGCTGGTGGGTATCAGTGGATCCTCATCCAGTGTCTACCCCTGTCCACCTCAAGGACTGCACTGTGTCCTATTCTCAGGCTGGTGGGTATCAGTGGACCCTCATCCAGTGTCTACCCCTGTCCACCTCAAAGACTGCCCAGTGTCCTACCCTCAGGCTGGTGGAGTATCAGTGGACACAATTCCAGTGTCTACCCCTGTCCACCTCAAGGACTGCCCAGTGTCCTATCCTCAGGCTGGTGGGTATCAGTGGATCCTCATCCAGTGTCTACCCCTGTCCACCTCAAGGACTGCCCAGTGTCCTATCCTCAGGCTGGTGGGTATCAGTGGATCCTCATCCATTGTCCACCCCTGTCCACCTCAAAGGCTGCCCTGTGTCCTATCTTCAGGCTAGTGGGGTATCAGTGGACACAATTCCAGTGTCTACCCCTGTCCACGTCAAGGACTGCACTGTGTCCTATCCTCATGCTGGTGGGTATCAGTGAACCCTCATCCAGTGTCTACCCCTGTCCACCTCAAAGACTGCTCTGTGTCCTATCCTCAGGCTGGTGGGGTATCAGTAAACCCTCATCCAGTGTGTACCCCTGTCCGCCTCAAAGACTGCCCTGTGTCCTATCCTCAGGCTGGTGGATTATCAATTGCCCCTCATCCAGTGTCCACCCCTGTCCACCTCAAAGACTGCCCTGTGTCCTATCCTCAGGCTGGTGGATTATCAATTGCCCCTCATCCAGTGTCTACCCCTGTCCACCTCAAAGCCTGCTCTGTGTCCTCTGCTCAGGCTGGTGGGGTATCAGTGGAGCCTCATCCAGTGTCTACCCCTGTCCACCTCAAAGACTGCCCTCTGACCTATCCTCAGGCTGGTGGAGTATCAATTGCCCCTCATCCAGTGTCTACCCCTGTCCACCTCAAAGACTGCCCTTTGTCCTACCCTCAGGCTGGTGGAGTATCAGTGGACACAATTCCAGTGTCTACCCCTGTCCACCTCAAGGACTGCCCAGTGTCCTATCCTCAGGCTGGTGGGGTATCAGCAGACCCTCATCCAGTGTCTACCCCTGTCCACCACAAAGACTGCCCTTTGTCCTACCCTCAGGCTGGTGGAGTATCAGTGGACACAATTCCAGTGTCTACCCCTGTCCACCTCAAGGACTGCCCAGTGTCCTATCCTCAGGCTGGTGGGGTATCAGCAGACCCTCATCCAGTGTCTACCCCTGTCCACCACAAAGACTGCCCTGTGTCCTATCCTCAGGCTGTTGTGGTATCAGCGGACCCTCATCCCTCGATTTGCTGAGACTGTGACTCCTCTTTATGAACCACCGAATGGTGATGATGACCAGGTTTATCTCATTTGGACTGAAGAGAGCACAGAAACAGTAACACAACTAAAGAAATCTGTCGCCCAGGCAACGTGTCTTACCTCACCTAACCCCGACAAGACTTTCCACATGGATGTGGGGACACAGTGACAACCTGGCTGCTGTCCAATGCCGAGAAAACCAGGAGAAAATACTCCCCATTGTGAATTACTCCAGAATTGTGAGTGGGCCTGAACTGATTTACTCTGTTTGTGAAGGACATTTGTTAACCATGTTCTGGGGAATCAAACATTTTACTTACATCACGGGGTTCAACAGGGTGATACTGTCCAGTCCATTATACACCTTCCCAGTATAGGAAAGCTGTTGTAATAGAATACCCATGTCATAGAGCCTTAGTCAATTCTGGTGCAGAATGGGACATTTCAACTCATCGAGTCCGTTCCAGCGCTTTGTAGATAAATCAAGTCAGTCTCATTCCCCAGCTCCATGGATGACAAGGAGCCTACAGGGTAAGATACAGCAGGAAGGGCAAGTTTATGTCCCACACCGAGAACTCAATACAACAGAAAACCAAGAGGAGTAGAGAAAGTGGAGGCTGATATCAAAAAGGAATTTACGAAAGCAAGGAGAAATCATAAAAAAATATTGGCAAGCAAAATCAAGATGAACCCATGTATGTTTTTTCTTTCAATACATTAAGGCTAAGAGGACAACTAAGGAGAGAGTAGAGCCCATTAATGACCGATAAGGTAACCTATGTGTAGGGACAGTAGTTACTGACATGGTTCTTAATGAATACTTTGTGACTGTCTTCACAAAAGAGGGGAACGGTGCAGATATTGTAGTTAAGGAGGAGGTGTGTGAATTATTGGATGTGATAAACATAGGCAGAGAGGAATTACTAATGGAATTAGCCTCATTGAAAGTTGATACATCACCATGGCGTGATGAAATGTACCCCAGGTTGTTAAAAGAAGCAACAGAAGGAATAACCAAAGGTATGTCCATGATTTTCCAGTTCTCACTGGATACAGGTGTGGTGATGGAGGATTGGAGAACTGCTAACATTGAACCACTGTTTAAAAAGGGAGCGAAGGATAGACCGAATAACTACAGGCCAGTCAATCTAACCTCAGAGTGGGAAAATTATTGTAATCTATTCTGAGAGACATGATAAACTGTCACTTAGAAAGGCACAGGTTCATCAGGGATAATCACCATAGATGTGTTAAGGCAAGATTGTGTCTGACTAACTTGCATGATTATTTGATGAAGTAACAAGGACGATAGATGAGGTTAATGTCGTTGATGCGGTCTACTTGGATTTTAGCAAAGCTTTTGGCAAGGGCGCACATAGCAGACTTGTTAAAAATAAAATCCCAGGGGATCCAGGGAAATGCAGCAAGGCGGATGCAAAATTAGCTCAGTGACAGGAAAGAAAGAGTCATTGTTGACAAGCGTGTTTGCGACTGGAGGGATGTTTCCAGAAGGATTTAGTGGAGGCAGTGGTGTAGTGGCAATGTCACTGCACTTGTAAATCCAGCAAACCCAGGTTAACACTCTGGGGACGTGGATTCGAATCCCACCATGACACATAATGAAATTTGAAATCAATTAATAGTTCTGGAATTAAACAGCGACTCTAATGGTGACCATGAAACCATTGTCGATTGTTTGAAAAGCCCATCTGATTCACTAATGTCCTTTAGGGAAGGAGATCTGCTGTCCTTACCTGGTCTGGCCACATGTGACTCCAGACCCACAACAATGTGATGGACTCTTAAATGGCCTCACAAGCCACTCAGTTCAAGGGCAATGAGGGATGGGCAATAAATACAGACCCAGGCAGTGACGCCCAAATCCCACGAATGAATAAAAAAAAGCAAATTCCACAGGGCTCAGTACTGGGACCCCTGTTTTATGTCGCATACATTAACGATTTGGAAGTAAAGGTAGGGCATAATCAAGAAGTTTGCAGACGATACAAAGATTGACCGTGTGGTAGATTGCAAGGAGGATAGCTGTACACTGCAGGAAGTTATTGATGGACTGGTCAGATGGGCAGAGAAGTGGTAAATTGAATTCAGGCTGGATGAGTGCGATATGATGCATTTGGGGAGGTCAAATAAGGCAAAGGAATGCACGATTAATGGGAGAATACTGAGAAGTGTAGAGGAAGTGACAGACCTTAGAGTGAATGCCCACAGATAGCTGAATGTAGCAGGACAGCTCGATAAGGTGGTTAAGAGGTCATATGGAATCCTTTCCCTTATTAGCCGAGGTATTGAATATAAGAGCAGGGAGGTTATGCTGGAACTGCATAAATCATTGGTTAGGCCACAACTTGAGTAATGTGTGCAGTTCTGGTCACCTCATTACAGAAAGGATGTAATTGCACTGGAGAGGGGACAGAGGAGATTTATCAAACATGTTGCCAGGACTGGGAAAATGCAACTTTGAGGAATGATTGGATAGGCTGGGGTTGTTTGCCTTGGAGCAGAGAAGGCTGAGGGGAAATCTGATTGAAACGTACAAAACGTTGAAGGCCCTGGATAGAGTGGTGGTGAAGGGTCTATTCACCTTAGCAGAGAGATCAGTGACAAGAGGGCATGGATTTAAATGATTGGTAGAAAAATTAGAGGGGAGATGAGGAAAAAAATCACCCAGAGTGTGGTGGGGTGGGGGTCTGGAACTCAGTTTCTGAAAGGGTAGAAGAGGCTGAAAACCTCATCTGATTTTAAACGTGCCTTGCGACACCTCAAGTGATTTAATCTGCAGAGCTCGGGACCAAATGCTGGAAGGTGGGATTCGGCTGGGAAGGTCGTTTTTTGGATAGCAGAGACACGATGGGCCAAGTGGCCTCTTTCTGTGTTGTAAACATTCTATGATTTTTCTATGATTTTCTAGGTGCAGATAGGCGGTTTTAGTGAAGGTGTGTAGATGTGGTCAGAAGTTCATCTCGGGGTCAAATATGACACCAAGGTGTGAACAGTCTGGTTTAGTCTCACACAATTGCCAGGGAGAGGTATGGAGTCGGTAGCTAGGGAATTAAGTTTGGAGCAGGGACTGAAAACAATGTCTTCAATCTTCTGAAATTTGAATTGTCACAGCAGAGATGTGAGGTAATACCTTTTAGAAGGATGTATGTGGAGAGACAACACAAGCTACATGTTACAACTGTAAAGGGAGTGCAAGAACAGAGAGACCTGGGAGTTTATGTGTAAATCGTTGAAGGTCACAGGACAGGTTAGCACAACAGTTAATAAAGCATATGAGATCCTGGGCTTTATAAATAGAGGCATAGAAAACAAAACTGGGAAGTTATGCCAAATCTATATAAAACACTACAGCATATCCCAGTACATGACACATGGAATAGCAGAATTTGAAACATATTGTACCAGGGATCTGGGAATTCAGTTACATGGAGAGATTGGAAAAGCTGGGTTTGTTCTCTTTAGAGCAGTGAAGGGTAAGAGGAGATTTAATATCGAATTCAAAATCATGAAGAGTTTTGATGGGGTAATTAATGTGAAACTGTTTCCAGTGTCAGAAAGTTCAGTATTAAGAAGACATAGATTGAAGGTAATTGACAAAGAACCAAAGGTGAAATGAGGAGAATTTTCCTTCTCAGCGAGTTGTTGGGATCAGAAATTCACAGCCCGAAAACATGATGGAAGCAGATTCAATAATATCTTTCAAAAGGGAATTATAATTAAAAAAACTGGAAAAGGCGAAAAAAATAGTCTGGGGATAAAGGAGGAGAGTGGTAATAATTAGACAGCTGTTTCCAAGAAACAGCACTAACACAAAGGGCCGAATAGCCTCCTTCAGTGCTGCACCTGTCTCTAATTCTATGAGCAAGAGACATAGAGTGAAGGGAGAGAGAGTGAGAAAGCAGGAAAGAGGGAAAGGAAAATAGAAAGAGAGAGCAAACCGGGTTTGCATCGCTTTTTGAGCAGTGGGGTCATGATCTGCCAGTTGAGGCAGGTGATACAAAATTTCTGGGGCCTCCTCATTACATTTCCGTAAATTTTAGGGGCCGCCCAGGGTGACCCGCGCTGCTGTCTGTCTGCACGCTTAACAGGAGACTTAACTGTGTCTGAGTCTAGCACGTGTTTCAGCCAGGATTCAGCCCTTAAAGGCAATCTGTCCCTCTTAAAGGGAAGCTGCACTGAATCACAGGAGGCTGCTGCTGCTGACTGTGAATGCTGCAATTGGAGAAAAGGTAGGTTGAATACGAGCACAGAGAGAGGGCTCTGTGATTCACGGATGTAGAACTGGAGGCCTTAGTCATGGAGGGTGACAGGAGAAGAGAGGCCATGTATCAGTGGGGTGGGATGTAGACCCTCAAGAAACGCACTCCGAAGGGAATGGGAGCGGGTGGCCAGGGAGGTCAATGCAGGAAGCTTGGCCCCAGGACCTGGCAGCAGAGCCAGAGGAAGTAGAATGAGCTCACACGGGTGATCAATGTCAGTGAATTCATTTCCACATGGCATCTCCTACCCCCAACATCACCAACCTCTCACACTGCTCAATGTACCACACCCCCATCACTCACCCATCAGCAGTCCTTAACACTCAGGACTCACACCTAACATTTACATACTCCACATCACCTTTACATACCTTCCACTGATACCAGCCTCACATCCACCTTTCACTGCCTTCACATAGCACCAGCTATTCAGCTGTTGCAGGCATATCTCCCAAACACAGTGCAACACAATCACTGACATTCTGCTCTCTCTCTTACAGGACAGGGAGCAGCAGTGAACTGTCGGGATCCAGGCTTACCTTCATCCCCTGAGCCTGAGGGAGGAGTTCATTCTCCACCTCATGGGAACGGCTGTGACAGAGCCCGTAGCATCCGGCATCACCGACAGCATTCAGGATGACGTTATGTTCCTGCCTTATGCCCCTTCTTAACACCCACCTCCTCTTCATCCTGCTGTCTGGGATGATGTACAAGCTGCAGATGGTGGGACCATGGATGCCTCTGTGGTATTTACGTGAGGTTGAGTAATTTGTGAAGAGCACATTATAGATGTGGTCGCCCCACAGATTACGGGAAGAAGAATTACAGTCAATCAGAATCGGGCAGGTAGCACAGGAGACCCCAGAGTGCATCTCACTCTCCAACCAGTATTCAATACTGAGGAAAGTGATGTTTCATCTGGGGACTACAGCCAGAGACAAGGCCATGGTACCCGGGCTGTCTCAGCTGTACTGGGGGTGGGAGGGGATACAATGAAGACTAGAATGTTGACAGTGACAGGAGATTCGATAGTCACGGGAACAGACGAGCGTTTCTGAGGCCGCAGACATGCATCCAAGATGGTGTGTTTCCTCCCTGGTGTCATGGTCAAGTTAGCCATCTCAAAGTAGTAATATCTGGATTACTGCCAGTACCCCGTGCGAGTGAGTATGGAAATAGGAGGATAGTACAGAGGGATGTGTGGCTGGGAGGATGCTGCAGAAGCGGTGAGGTTTGCATTGCTGGGACACTGGGACCAGTTCTGGAGAATGTGGGATCTGTACCGGCCGGACGGTTGCACCTGAACAGAGCTGGAACTAATTTCCTTGCAGGGTGATATGTTAGTGCTATTGGAGAGGGTTTACACTAAATTGGCATGTGTGTGGGAACCAGGAGTAAACATCAGAGAGGAATTCTAAAGTGCACAGAATACTGGGAGAGATGGATAACACTACAGTAGGGTATAGAAAGTTATTAGTTGAGGTCTGAGTAAGGGAGGAAGTAATAAAGTTTACATCAGGGTTGATGTGCATGCATGTGAATACGGAGTGTGGTTAATAAGACTGGTGAGGTACAGGTGCAGATTGCCATGTGGAAATATGATGTTGTGGCTATAACAGAGATCTGACTCAAAGAAGGGCAGAACTGGGTGTTAAATATTCCTGGATACAAGGTGTTCAGGAAAAATAGGAAAGGGAGAAAAGGAGTAAGAGTGGTGATATTGATTAAGGAGAACATTATAGTGCTGGAGAGAGTGAAAGTCCCGCGGACGTGTATGGGGAGGTGGGAGTGGGGGCTGGGTGGGTGCGTAGGTGGGTGAAGGACAGAATCTATTTGGATAGAGCTAAAGAACAAAAAAAGGTGCATTTACATTGCTTGTTGTTGTCTATAGGCCATCAGCTAATGGGAAGGATGTGGAGGAACAAATCTGCAAGAAAATTACTGAAAGATGCAAGAATTATAGAGTAGTTACAATGGGGGAACATTCATTATCCTAATATGGACTGGGATAGTAGCAATTTAACGGGCAGAGGGAGGCAGGTGTTACTACAGTGTGTGCAGGAAACATTTCTACAACAATATGTTGCTAGTCCAACATGAAAGGAGGCACTGCTAGACCTGGTTCTCGAGAATGAGCTGGACCCAAGTGGATTAAGTATCAGTAGGAGAACATTTAGGGGACAGTGATCATTGTTTCATAAGGTTTAGGTTGACTATGGGAAAGGACAAAGAGCAAACCAGAGTAAGAATAATTAACTATGAGAAAGTCAACTTCAACAAGTCATCCGGTGTAAAAATTGAGCTGGGGCGAATAGATTAGAGTCAACGTTTGGCAGGAAAACAGGAGTTGAACAATGGGCTACCTTCAAAGAAGAGATAGTTCGGGCAGAGTTGTGGTAAACGGTTGTTTTTCACACTGGAGGATGGTAGACAGTGATGTTTTCCAAGGGTCAGTTCTAGGACCAACTGATTTTTTTTTTGCTATATATAAATGAGATGGATCTTGGAATTCAGATTAGAATTTCAATATTTTCCGATGATACCATGCTTGGAGGAATGGTAAACAGTGAGGATGATGCAAAATGCCTACAACAGGATATAGATAGGCTCGCAGAATGGCCAGAGAAGTGGCAGGTGGAATTTAATACAGAGGAGTGTGAGGTGATGTATTTTGTCAGATGCAATAGGAAAGCAATAGAGACTTAATGGGACAGTTCTAAAGATTGTGCAGGAACTGAGGGACCTGGGGCTCTATATGCATTGATCTTTGAAGGTGGAAGAACATATATGGAGAGTGTTAAGCAAAGCCAATCAGATCTTGGGCTTCATAATTAGAGGCAAAGATACAAAAGCAGGGAAGTTATACTGAAACTGTATAAACCTTTGGTTAGGCCTCAACTAGAGAACTGTGTCCAGTTCTGGTCAGCACACTTTAGGAAGAATGTAAAGTCCTTGAGGGGGTGCAGAGGAGATTTACCAGAATGGTTCCAGGGATTGGAGCGGGGGGGTGGGGAGGGGGGAGCGGGTTGGTTAGTTACAAGGTTAGATTGGAGAAGATGGAGTTGTTCTCCCTGGAGTAAAGGAGATTGAGAGAGGTATGATAAACGTGTACAAGATTATGATAGGCTTAGGTAAGGTAGACAAGGAAAAAGTCTTCTCATTATCTGATGAAACACGGACCAGGGGACACAGATGGAAGGTTTTGGATAAGAGATGCAGGTGGATATGAGGAAGAAATATTTTACACAGTGGATGGTAATGTGCTGGAACTCACTGCCCATGAGGGTGGTGGAAGCCGAGACAATCAATGATTTTAAAAGGAAACTGGATGGACACCTGAAGGAAGTGAACTTGCAGGGATACGGGGATTGAGCGGGGGATTGGGACTGCCTGAATTCTTCCACACAGAGCTGGCACAGAGGGGCAAAATGGCCTCCTTCTGTGTCGTACATGACTCCATGACTCCATCAATTTCTACCACTCTATGTTGGATATGTCTCCTGCTCCTGCCTGGGAAGATCCACATACATAGAACTTCAATGAAACTGTGACCTTAACGGCCACCAACAGCTACGTCCTCACCCTGGTGTGAGGCTCCAGGTCGTGTTACAGGAGGTGACACAGCTCTGTGACCAGATCCTTATTGAATCAGAGTCACCTCACACATTGCTTCTGGGTTAGGTTTAGGTAGGAATAGTGCTCTTGGAAAACCCTGGGTGGGTAGGGCAGATCCCTTTCCTCCTCCCTCTTTATAGAGCATCCCCTCACTGCAGCCTCTGCTCCATTTGTTGTTCATGTTACAGACCCAGAGACACTGTAACTACAGGCCCCAAACCTCGTCCAGAGTTGAAATGACAAACTCAGTTGAGTGATCATTGCTCGAATGGGAAGGAGATTTGGAGACAGAGAAAGATTAGAATAGGTCAAAAACGTGGGGTTATTGCAGAGACTGGGCAGGGAGTTGTCACAGAGAGAGAGAATGTACAGTGAAACACGTGTGCTCGTCATTGGGACTGGTTTGGGCATCTCGAGATAGATAGAAAGCTTACACCAGAACACGGTGTGCTCATCACTAAGAGCGGGGGGTGGGGGGGGGGGAGGGTGGTGGTGGCGGGGGGGGGGGGGGGTGGGGGTGGAGGTGCGGGCGGTGGGGGAGCTTTAAGAGAGTTTGAATAAGTAAAACCAGAAATACAATGTCATTAGCATATCACAGGAAATAGTCAATTGATAACCTGGCAGAGAAAAAAAAACAGGCACACCTGGGGAGACGGACATCCTAAGGATTATCGAGCAGCATGATGGGGATTACGATTTAATTCTCAATAGAATATCTGAGGATGTCCAGAAATACAAATTTAAGATAAAAAAGGTTTGAGATAAGTTGGTTAATGGGGCACATCTCTGCACCTGACGGTTAAATAAAAGACACAAAGAATTGAAGGATGAGATGGACAATTTACAGAAGGAAAATGAAGGTTGGTAGGAGAACATTGGCATCCTGTACAATCAGTTACTGTTGGATCAGGAGCCACATGATGGAGTATATTATCCAGAGAGAAAATTAGAACAAATACTGGACCAAAACACTGAGTTACAGGCAGAAACTCCCAGACTAGGGGAGGAGTTAGAAGATGTGAGGAGGGGCTATGAGGGAATTAGACCCGTGTTAAAGCTCTGCCTCCCCTGAAGCTGACCATACCCTGTGTTGAGATAAAATCCGACAGTTTCAGACACAATCCGTCAACAGTGGGCAGTAGTGGCTGCTGTCTCCAAGCACAAAGCCAGATATCCCGGTTCTTCTTCAGACAACATATTTGTGAGCCTCACAGTCTCTGCTCAATCTCCTCCATACAAAGACGACAAGATAACTGGAAATTACCAGGGTATGTGCTAACCTGGGCCTAAACTGCAGACCAGTCTAAGAACAAGACTAACCACAGTCACTGACAGTGAGAGAGATGTCACCACCACAGCCACACAGAGGTACCTTACAGCCGTTGAGTCTATGGCTCTAAAGCAGGAACTGGGAATGGTGGATATGAGCAGAAGCTCCCTCGATCTGAGTGTTCTTTGTTCCAATATCCAAATTATTTATATATATCAGAAAAATATCAGTGGTCCAAGCACTGCCCCTTGGGGAAACACCACTGTCGGCCTTCCTCCAGTCTGAAAAAAGCAACTGTTTTCCACAACTCACCGTTTTCTCTCATTAAGCCAGTTTATTTTTTTATCCAAGCTGACACTGACCCTCTTATTCCATGAGAATCAATGAACTGTCTAGCTGTCGCAAAGAAACTAGAAGTTCAGAATAAAATTAAGTGAAATGCTAAATGCAACAGTTAACTAACTTTATTGTATTTAGTACTCTGTACAAGTAGTACTCCCTAAAACTGGACTCTGTGCAACTTACTGGATTTAAGGTTTAGGAAGAGAATTCCAGAGCTCAGGGAAGAGAACAGAAAGTGCTGGAAATACTCAGTGGGTCTGGCAGCATCGGCGCAGAGAGAAACAGAGTTAATGTTTCAGATCTGTGACCCTTCATCAGAACTGGTAAACGTCAGAAATGATGATGTACAAGCTGCAGATGGTGGGATCATGGACCTCCTGCTTTCCACCACCCCCAATCCCTCACCCCAACCCTCCCCTTCTGATGTTATACTTTCCAATGATAACCCAATAATACCAGCTTCCCAGTCACAGCAGCTCCATGAGATAGAAAGAGAGCAGCAGCACAGCACTGATGGTGAAGACCCATCACTTGGTCTGACCCTCACAGTCACCAGATCAAATACTTACAGTGCGTGTAACTTGGAGGCTGATATAGAGTCGGAATCTGCATGTGGTGAGTCACCGAGCACGAGTGAGCTGCAGCCAGTCCAGGGGGAAAGGATAGTTCATGTGTCAGCTCACCGGAGGACGAGGTCACAGACGAGTTATAATACACAGGACTCAGATGTGAACATTGCTGGAGCTGCTGCCCATGTCGAGGTGTTGAAATCCGAATCCGAGCTTTCACGTCACAGAGCTGCACGAGGACGTCCTGCAAGGCCATCTGCGGTCACCCCCAGTGAAACTCAGCCATGCTGCAGCCACTGGGGAAACACTATGTAGGAGAACTAGGCAAGTTGAGGAAATCCACAAGACAGGCACTAAGGGAATACACAAGGGTGAATAGTTCAGTTTTGTTGGTACAATTGGATGTGTTGTTGGATAAAGATGTTAATGAAAAGGTTTTTGTTGGTGGTGTTTGTTGCAGGATGGTGATAAAGGAGACACTGTGATGGGGCGTCTCAGATGGGTGTAATGGTGGAGAATGGGGGATCCAATATGGGAAAGGGAGGTTGTCCGATGCGAACTGGAATCTTAGCAGGGACTCTCCAACAGCCTGTCCGGGTCGAAGGCATCCACGAAATATACTCCCTGCCTCCTCCTCCTCCTGAGTTGGCCTCCGGATTCCTGGTGCCAATGCCTGTGTCCTCATGATGGTGAGGATTATGAAGGGTGCAGCAGAACACCATGAACTTGAACACCTGATCCAGTGTGTACTGGAGGAATCCCCCCGAGCGGTTCAGACATCGGAAGCATTGCTTCACCTGGTGGTTTTGTGTGGGGGAAGAGGTGTCGAGAGTTTAGAGGTCATGAGCCACATTCTGGTTCTGTATGGAGGCCTGACGTGTTGGGAATGGCTGACTGCTTCAGAATGAAGGTATGGTGGCTGCTGCCAGAATAGTGGACATTAACCAACATGATGTACTGGGCATTCTCACACACCAACTGTACATTAATGGAGTGAGAGTTGTTTCAGTTCCTGTGCCTCTCCCCATTGAGATGGGGGCCCCGCAGAGATACCTACACCATCAGGAATTCTGCTATCCTGACAAAGCCACGGGATCTCTCATCCTGCTTCTCCCTGCTGAGGTAGCAGACGGTATAATTCACCTCACCCAACATCGGTGGTCTCCGTCACACAGCAGATACATCAATAGACAACATAGAGAGAGATAATGGATCCTTCAGCCGCTCTTGCCTGGATAAATCCAGATAAGAACATAAGAACTAGGAGCAGGAGTAGGCAGTTCAGCCCCGCGAACCTGTTCTGCCATTCAATATGATCATTGCTGATCTCATCTCGGCCTCTACTCCACTTTTCTGCCCGTTCTCCATAACGCTTCAACCCATTTCTAATAAAAATCTGTCTATCTCCTCCTTAAATTTACTCAATGTCCCGGCATCCACCGCACTATGGCGTAGTGAATTCCACAGACTCACGACTCTTTGAGGGAAGAAATTTCTCTTCATCTCTGTTTTATATCTGCACCCTCTTTATCCTAATACTATGACCTCTCGTTCTAGATTGCCCCACGAGAGGAAACATCTTCTCTACGTCTACTTTATCAATCCTTTAATGATCTTATATACCCCATTAGATCTCGTCTCATTCTTCTAAACTCTAGAGAGTAAAGGCATAAACTGCTTAATCTCTCTTCATAAGACAAACCCCTCATCCCTGGATTCAATCTAGAGACCCTCCTCTGAACTGTCTCCGATGCAACTACATCCATCCTCAAGTGAGCAGACCAAAACTGTACGCAATACTCCAGGTGCAGTCTCATTAATACCTTGTACAGTTGCAGCAACACTTCCCTACTTTTATATTCCATTCCTTTAGCAATAAATGCCAAAATTCAATTTGCTTTCCTGATCACCTGCTGTATCTGCAAACTAGTTTTCTGTGATTCATGCACGAGGCCACCCAGATCTCTCTGCACCGAAGTACTCTGAAGTTTCTCTCTATTTAGATAATAATTTACCTTTCTATTTTTCTGACCAAAATGGATAACCACGTTAAACTCTATCTGCCAAATGTTGTCCCATTCACCAAGCCTATCCATATCAATTTGTAAATTTCTTATGTATTTATTGCAACTTACTAATCAATCTATTTAAGTGTCATCTGCAAATTTGGCAATAGTACCTTCTATCCCTGCATCCGTCATTGAGATAGATTGTAAATAGTTGGGGCCCAAGGGCCAAACCCTGAGGCACCCCACGAATTACATCTTGCCAACCAGAAAAAGACTCATTAATCCCGACTCTCTGTTTTCTGTTGGTTAGCCAATCAGCTACCCAAGCTAATAAATTACCCCTAACACCATGTGATCTTACCTTGTGTATTAACCTTTTGTGTGGCACCTTACAAATGCCTTCTGGAAGTCTAGATATACTACATCTACAGGATCCCCATTTTCCACATTTCTTGTCACAGCTTCGAAGCACTCTCGCAAATTCGTCAAACACGATTTACCCTTCAGAAAATCTGACTCTGATGGGTTGCTTTTGACTTTCTTAATGTCCTGTTATTACTTACTTAATAATGGATTGTGACACTTTCCCAACGATAGATGTTAAACTAATTGGTCTACTGTTTCCTACATTAAGCCTCCCTCACTTTTTGGATAAGGGCGTTATACAGGCATTTTTCCAATCCACTGGAACCTTTCCCGCATGCAGGGAATCTTGGAATATTATAACCAATGGATCCACTGTCTCCGCTGCTATTTCCTTTCAGACCCTAAGATGTAGGCCATCAGGCCCTGGGGATTTGTCTGCCTTCAATCACAATAGTTTGTTCAGTACCTTTTCCCTCGTGACTTTTTTTTATTCATTCATGGGATGCGGGCGTCGCTGGCTAGGCCAGCATTTATTGCCCATCCCGAATTGCCCTTGAGAAGGTGGTGGTGAGCTGCCTTCTTGAAACGCTGCAGTCCACTTGGGTTAGGTATACCCACAGTGCTGTTAGGAAGGGAGTTCCAGGATTTTTACCCAGCGATAGTAAAGGAACAGCGATATAGTTCCAACTCAGGATGGTGTGTGACTTGGAGGGGAACTTTCAGGTGGTGGTGTTCCCAATCATTTTATACCCTTATCCTTCTAGTTGGTAGAGGTCGTGGGTTTGGAAGGTGCTGTCTAAGGAGCCTTGGTGCATTGCTGCAGTGCATCTTGTAGATGGTACACACTGCTGCTACTGTGCATCGGTTGTGGAGGGAGTGAATGGTGGTGGATGGGGGGGGGGTGGGGCAATCAAGTAGGCTGCTTTGCTCTGGATGGTGTTGAGCTTCTTGAGTGTTGTTGGAGCTGCACCCATCCAGGCAAGTGGAGAGTATTCCATCACACTCCTGACTTGTGCCTTGTAGATAGTGGACAGGCTTTGGGGAGTCAGGAGGTGAGTTACTCGCCTCAGGATTCCTAGCGTCTGACCTGCTCTTGTAGCCACGGTAATTCTATGGCTACTCCAGTTCAGTTTCTGGCCAATGGTAGCCCTCAGGATGTTGATAGTGGGGGATTCAGCGATGGTAATGCCAGTGAATGTCAAAGGGAGATGGTTCGATTCTCTCTTGTTGGAATCGCTCATTATCTGGCACTTGTATGGCACGAATGTTATTTGACACTTAGCTCACGCCTGGATATTGTCCATGTCTTGGTGCATTTCTACACAGACTGCTTTTCAGTATCTGAGAAGTCACGAAGGGTGCTGAACATTGTTCAATGATCAGCGAACATCCCCACTTCTGACCTTATGATTGATGGAAGGTCATTGATGAATCAGCTGAAGATGGTTGGGCCGAGGACACTACCCTGAGGAACTCCTACAGTGATGTCCTGGAGATCAGATGATTGACCTCCATCAATCACAACCATCTTCCATTGCTCTAGTTTTGAATCCAGCCAGCGGAGGGCTTTCCCCTGATTCCCATTGACCTCAGTTTTGCTGGGGCTCCTTGATGCTATACTCGGTCAAATGCTGCCTTGATGTCAAGGGCAGTCACTCTCACCTCACCTCTTGAGTTCAGCTCTTTTGTTCATGTTTGAACAAAGGCTTTAATGAGGTCAGGAGCTGAATGGCCCTGGTGGAACCTAAACTGAGCATCACTGAACAGGTTCTTGCTGAGCAAGTGTCGTTTGTTGGCACTGTTGAAGTCACCTTCCATCACTGTACTGATGATTGAGAGGAGGCTGATGGGGCGGTAATTGGCCGAGTTGGATTTGTCCTGCTTTTTGTGTCCAGGACATACCTGGGCAATTTTCCACATTGCAGGGTAGATGCCAGTGTTTTAGCTGTACTGGAACAGCTTGGCTAGGGGTGCGGCAAGTTCTGGGCACAGGTCTTCAGTACTACTGCCAGAATATTGTCAGGGCACCATAGCTTTTTCAGTATCCAATGCCTTCAGTCTTTTCTTGATATCACGTGGAATGAATCAAATTCGCTGAAGTCTGTCATCTGTGATGCTGGGGACTTCAGGAAGAGGCCGAAATCAGCCTCAACTCGGCCCTTCTGGCTGAAGATTGTTGCAAATGCTTCAGCCTTAGCTTTCACAGTGATGTGCTGGGCTCCCTCATCATTGAGGATGGCGATATTTGTGGAGCCACTTCCTCCAGGTAGTTGAATAATTACCCACCACCATTCAGGGCTGGATGTGGCAGGACTGCAGAGCTTAGGCCTGCTCCATTGCTTCTGGATTCGCTTAGCTCTGTTCACTTAGCTTACGCAGTTTTACACGCAGATAGTCCTGGGTTGTAGCTTCATCAGGTTGACAACTCATTTTGAGGTATGCCTAGTGCTGCTCCTAGCATGCCCTCCTGCACGCTTCATTGAACCAGGGTTGGTCTCCTAGTTTGATGGTAATGGTAGAATGGGGAATATGCCGGGCCATGAGGTTACAGATTGTGGTTGAGTACAATTCTGCTGCTGCTGATGGCCCACGACGCCTCATGGATGTCCAGTTTTGCATTGCTAGATCTGTTCGAAATCTGTCCCATTTAGCACGGTGGTAGTGCCACACAACACGATGGAGGGAATCCCAAATGGGAAGTTGGGACTTTATCTCCACAAGGTCTGTGCAGTGGTCACACCTACCAACACTGTCATGGACAGATGCATCTGCGGCAGGCGGATTGGTGAGGACGAGGTCACTAGTGGTGCTACTGAGCCACTCTTGGTGATGGACATTGAAGTCCCCCACCCAGAATACATTTTGTGCCCTCGCCACCCTCAGTGCTTCCTCCAAGTGCTGTTCAACATTGAGGAATACTGACTCATCAGCTGAGCGAGGGCGGTAGGTGGTAATCAGCAGGAGGTTTCCTTGTCCATGTTTGATCTGATGCCATGAGACTTCGTGGGGTCCAGGGTCGTTGTTGAGTGCAAATCCGTCCCTTCTGTATGCCACTGTACCTCTGCTGGGTCTGTCCTGCCGGTGGGACAGGACATACCCAGGGATGATGATGGCAGTGTCTGAGACATTGCCCGTGAGTATGGCTTTTTCAGGCTGTTGCTTGAATAGTCTGTGGGAGAGCTCTCCCAACTTCGGCTGGGCTCCCAACAAGCCCCCAGATGTTAGTCAGGAGGACTTCGCAGGGTGGACAGGGCTGGGTTTGCCGTGGTCGTTCCCGGTCAATGCTGGGTGGTCCGTGCAGTTTCATTCCTTTTTATTGACTCCGTAGTAGTTAGTTACAACTGAGTGGCTTGCTAGGCCACGTCAGAGGGCATGTAAGAGTCAATCATATTGCTGTGGGTATGGAGTCAGGGTAAGGACAGCAGATTTCCTTCCGTTAAGGACATTAGTGAACCAGATGGGTTTTTACAACAATCGACAATGGTTTCATGGCCATCACCAGACTAGCTTTTAATTCCAGATTTATTAATTGAATTCAAAGTCCACCTTCTGCTGTGGTGGGATTCGAACCCATGTCCCCAGAACAATACCCTGGGTCCCTGGTTTATTAGTCCAGTGACAATACCACTACACCAACGCCTCCCCATATTATGATTGTTCTAAATTCCTCTCTTTCTGTAACTTCTACATTACCTGTTACTATAGCGATGGTACTGGTGTCCTCCACCGTGAAAACTGAGGCAAAATGCTGATTTAGTGTCTCCGCCATTTCTGTGCCCCCCCCCCTCTATCAACATCCCAGTCTCATCCTCCAAGGGACCAATATTCACTTTAGCTACTCTCTTACCTTTCATATACTTAAAGAAGCTTTTGCTATCCGCGTTTATATTTTGTGCTAATTTTCTTTCATAATGTACTTTTTCACTTTTTATTTATTTTTTAGTAACCCTTTGTTGATCTTTAATTATTTCCCAATCCTCCAGCCTGACAGTGGCCTTTGCAATATGGTAAGCCTTAGTCTTTATGTTATCCTTAACTTCCTTGCTTAGCCATGGATGTCTTTCCCCCTCTTCGAATCTTTCTTCCTCTTTGGAATACATTTTAGTTGGGAGGAATTGAATTTCTCCTGAAATATCTTCCACTGCTCATCAACTTTCCTCCCTTTTAGTCTTCCTGCCCAGTCCACGAGGGCCAAATCAGTCCTCATGTCTATGTAATTACCTTTGTTTGACTCCAGAACGCTGGAGCGGGACTCCAGATTCTCGCCCTCAAAATGGATTTGAAATTCCAGCAAGCTATGATCACTGTTCCGTAGAGGATCCTTAACTATGAGATCATTAGTTAATCCCACCTCATTTCACAATGCCAAATCTAGAATAGCCTGCTCCCTAGTTGGTTCCACAACATACTGCTCCAAAAAACAATCTGTAATGCATTCAATGAACTCTCCCTCGGGGCTACCTTTGCCAATTTGACTAATCCAGTCCATATACATATTAAAATCACCCTTGCCGTACCTTTCTCACAGGTTCTCACAGTATTTCTTGGTTTATACTGTTCCCCACTGCGGGACTACTGTTTGGGGAACTATAGATTACTCCCACCAGGTACTTCTTCCCCTTTCTATTACTTATTTCTACGCACACTGAATCTACGTCTTGATCTCCAGTGCCTATATCATTTCTCACCATAGCACTGATATTTTTCTCTACTAACAATGCTACACCTCTTCCTTTTCCTTCCTGTCTATCCTTCCAAAATACTAAGTACCCTTGGATATTCAATTCCCAAACCTGAATTCCCTGCAACCACGTATCAGTCATCGCCAATAAATCATACCCATTCGTCTTCATTTGTGATGTTAACTCATTTATTTTATTCCGAATGATTCCTGCATTCAGATACAAAGCTTTTAAGTTTGTTTGATTATCAATTTTCAAAGATACATAGAAGTTCAATGAAAGTCAGACCATATCAACCATTGACAGCTCCGTCCTCATCCTTGTGTGAGGCTTCAGTTCATGTTACAGGAGTTGACACAGCTCTGTGACCACCTCCTTATTGAATCTGATTCACCTCACACACTGCTCCTGGGTTAGGTGTAGGTGGGAAAAGTGCTCTTGGAACACCCAGGCTGGGTAGGGAAGAACCCCTTTGTCTTCCCGCTTTACACAGCTTCCCCTCTCTGCAGCCTCTGCTCCATTTGTTGGTCATGTTACAGACCCAGAGGCACTGTAACTACAGTCCCCATACCTCGTCCAGAGTTGGGTCACAAATCCTCTTTTTTCACTGAATCTTTGCAGCAGCTCCCAACACGACCTCCAGAAAACCATCCACAGCACCGCCACTAACTTTACAATAGCAGAAGTAAGTCAAAAGCCCCTCACCTGTAAGTTGGATGTCTGGTCCTTTTAAATAACACTAGAGGGGGTTCTTCATGCTGCTGAATGTACTTTCAGCTGAGAGTACTAACACAGGCAGTCAGTAGACATGCACAGACAAAGTGTCAAAGATATACATCAAAGCTGTCGGATTAGCTGATTGACGTCAATTCAAACCCTTCCTCACACTAACAGCACATGCATGGTATACCCAGGCTCGATCCCTTCCCAGCATGGGGCACTATGCTGGAGACACGAGAAGTGGCTGGCTGTGCAGTGCACATCATTTTCTCTATCCAGGTTTCATCGCATTGGCACCAGTGCTGCCACAGAGTGAAAATCACAGCAGAGGAAGATATAGAGTGAAAGCAACTCACTTCAAAAAGGGAAATGGGAAAAGACTTGACGGCATAATGTTTTCAATAATATGTGAAATGGAAGGGAAATGGGATTAATTGGAAGGGTGAGACCATGAGAATATTAAAATTAAGGTGCTGCCAGACCGGGAGCCAATGTAGATCAGTGAGTACAGGGGTGATGGGTGATCAGGATTTGGTGTGAGTTAGGATACAGTCAGCAAAGGTTTATAACTGGGAGGGTGACCGGGATAGAATTGGAATAGTCAAGTGTGGATTTAACAAAGGCGCAGATGATGGCTTATTCAGCAGATGGGCTGAGGCAGAGGTGATGATGGATGATGTTACAGAGGTGGTAGTAGGTCGGGTTGGTGTGGGGGGGAATATGGCGATGAACTCATCTCAGGTATAAATATAAAACAGAGGTTCCAAACAGTCTCTTTCAGCCTCAGACATTGGATAGGTAGGGGAATACAGATAGTGGATATAGTGTGGACTTTGTCACAGAGACTGAACACAGTGGCTTACGTCTTCCAAAGATTTACATGACAAGAAAAGTAAATCAGTGAAATGTGGTTTATAGATCTAATGGTTGGATACAGAGACTTACCAGGGACACCAATAATCGCGAGGATGGGATAGTAAATCGTTTCAATCATTTTCAGAGCATAATAGATCCGAAATTCTAATATCATCCAAACATAATCAGCAGTAACCAAGCCAAACCAAAAGGAGAAAGTCCTGCTGTCCATTGTTGCAATATTCTTATCAATTGTTCCGAGATTCTGATCGATCCAATCTCTGTCTCTCTCTGCAGCCATGGATCTCTGTTAGTGCCGGGGGTAATGCTCCCACTGACACTATGAGTTAACACATTGAAAGGACTCCCTTATTAATAGAACAGGGAAAACCTCCAGTGACACAATTGGGGTCCATAGTGACTGACATTAATTACAGTCAATGAACAAACAGGTTCAGTTAACCCCTTTTTCTCCAACAATTTTTGTACCACAATAGTGTGGAAGTGTTCCTATGTCTAGTTGGGATATATGAGGTTTGTTGAAAAAAGGAATGGTGGAAATAGCAGAGGCACTGGCCAGAAGCTTTCAATCCTCCTTGGATCTGGGAGTGCTGACAGGGGACTGGAGGGTTGCAAATGTTACAACCTGCTTAAAAAAGGAGACATGAACTGAACCCTGCAACTACTGACCAGTCAGTCTAATGTCAGTGGTTGGAAATTTCTAGAGGCCATAACCCTGTACAAACATATGTCATTCTTGGAAAAACATGGTATAATAAATAACAAACAGCACGGATAGGTTAATGACCAATCACGTCTGATAATCATGATCAAGTTCGTTGATAACATAACTGAGTGTTGAAGAGGATAGTGTGTTTTATGTTATGTATACGGACTTTCAAAAGCCCTGTGATCAAATGACATGTCATAGACTTGTTATGAAAATCTTGGAATAGCAATTTTTTAAAGTGTGAAAATAGATAAGTCCCCTGGGCCAGATGGGATTTATCCTAGGATTCTTTGGGAAGCCAGGGAGGAGATTGCAGAGCTTTTGTCCTTGATCTCTACGTCGTCATTGTCGACAGGAATAGTGCCGGAAGACTGGAGGATAGCAAATGTTGTCCCCTTGTTCAAGAAGGGGAGTAGAGACAGCCCTGGTAATTATAGACCTGTGAGCCTTACTTGGGTTGTGGGTAAAATGTTGGAAAAGGTTATAAGAGATAGGATTTATAATCATCTTGAAAAGAATAAGTTCATTAGCGATAGTCAGGACGGTTTTGTGACGGGTAGGTCGTGCCTCACAAACCTTATTGAGTTTTTTGAGAAGGTGACCAAACAGGTGGATGAGGGTAAAGCAGTGGATGTGGTGTATATGGATTTCAGGAAGGCGTTTGATAAGGTCCCCCACGGTAGGCTATTGCAGAAAATACGGAAGTATGGGATTGAAGGTGATTTAGAGCTTTGGATCAGACATTGGCTAGCTGAAAGAAGACAGAGGGTGGTGGTTGATGGCAAATGTTCATCCTGGAGTTTAGTTAATAGTGGTGGACCGCAAGTATCTGTTTTGGGGCCACTGCTGTTTGTCATTTTTATAAATGACCTGGATGAGAGTGTAGACGGGTGGGTTAGTAAATTTGCGGATGACACGAAGGTCGGTGGAGTTGTGGATAGTGCCGAAGGAGGTTGTCGGTTACAAAGGGACATAGATAGGCTGCGGAGCTGGGCTGAGAGATGGCAAATGGAGTTTTATGCGGAAAAGTGTGAGGTGATTCACTTTGGAAGGAGTAACAGGAATGCAGAGTACTGGGCTAATGGGAAGATTCTTGGTAGTGTAGATGAACAGAGAGGTCTTGGTGTCCAGGTACATAAATCCCTGAAAGTTGCCACCCAGGTTAATAGGGCTGTTAAGAAGGCATATGGTGTGTTAGCTTTTATTAGTAGGGGGATCGAGTTTCGGAGCCACGAGGTCATGCTGCAGCTGTACAAAACTCTGGTGCGGCTGCACCTGGGGTATTGCGTACAGTTCCGGTCACCGCATTATAGGAAGGATGTGGAAGCTTTGGAAAGGGTGCAGAGGAGATTTACTAGGATGTTGCCTGGTATGGAGTGAAGATGTTACGAGGAAAGGCTGTGGGACTTGAGGTTGTTTTCGTTGGAGAGAAGGAGGAGGAGAGGTGACTTAATAGAGACATATAAGATAATCAGAGGGTTAGATAGGGTGGATAGTGAGAGTCTATTTCCCCGGATGGTGATGACAAACACGAGGGGACATAGCTTTAAGTTGAGGGGTGATAGATATAGGACAGATGTCAGAGGTAGTTTCTTTACTCAGAGAGTAGTAGGGGCGTGGAACGCCCTGCCTGCAACAGTAGTGGACTCGCCAACTTTCAGGGGATTTAAGTGGTCATTGGATAGACATATGGATGAAAATGGAATAGTGTAGGTCAGATGGTTTCACAGGTCGGCTCAACATCGAGGGTCGAAGGGCCTGTACTGCGCTGTAATGTTCTATGTTCTATGAAAAATGGAGCACATGGATTAATGTGACAGTCATAGCGTGGATATGACACTGACTCAGGGACAGAAAGTAGAGTGAAGTGATGAACGGTCATTGTTCAGACTGGTGGAGGGGGAGTATTCAGTGTTGTTTCTCAGGGGTTAGTATTAGAATGAGTGCTTTTCCTGACTTGTAGATAGATGTACAAGTGATAGAGACTTGTCCGTAAAAAAACATAATTTCAATGCTTGCAGATGACATGAAACTCATAAATAAGGATGGCAAAGGCGCAGACCACAGAATTATCCAATCTCACTGACTTAAATTTATTATAGACTCTAATAGAAATTAAAAATTATTTATCACTCTCTCTTACTTATTTGTGTGATTTGCCTATGAGTGTGCGCTTCAATATGCACCGTATATTTTTATTATTTTATTCTGATCCAGTTTAGATTGTTAAGTATAATAAACTCACCTCTTGTTTAAACTCAAGAAAACCTGTCCGATTGGTTCTTTCACGATCACAATAAAGGTAAAAGGTAAAATACTCACTGAGGTAGTCAGCACGTCCACTGCTAAAAAGGAACAAATCCAGTTGCGAACAAATGAAAGATAGGACAAGAGGGGAGACTGAGACCTCTCCTCACCTGCTGTAACAGAAATGTGGAGGTTCTCGAGATTGTAACCCAACGACAAACGAGAAATTGGAAGTGTCACAGAGTCACAGAGTTATACAGGACAGAAACAGTCCATTCGCACCACTGTGTCCTTGTCGACCATCAAGCCTGTCCATTTTAATCCATTTTCCAGCACCAGTCCAGTAACCTTGTATGCTATGGCACTTCAAGTGCTAATCTAAATACTTCTTGAATCCTGTAAGGGTCCTGCCCCTTCCACCCCTTCAGGCAGTGTGTTCCGGATTCCAACCACCCTCTCGGTGAATTTTTCTCCCTCAAATCACCTCTCAACCGCCTACCCCTTAACTTCAATCAATGCCCCATGGTTACTGACACCTCCATGAAGGGAAAATATTTCTTCCTATCTACCCTATCTGTGCCCTCATAATTTGTCGTGCTTTCCGTCTCTCACTCTTTTCGAATAAAGGAAGTAGATTCGCAATAAGGGAGTTACATATAGAGTGAAGTAACTTGGTGCAGGCGAAAACCCCTCTCTGTTGAAAAGTTGAGTAATGTAGCAGGACAGTTAGGGATTACTCTCCATCCAAAGCTAGGAAACCCGAAATCCTAAGACTTGTGGCCAACCATTTTTCACTTGAAGCTGAAGACTCAAACAGAGTTAGAATCACTAACAGATAGAGTAATGTTAGCTAAGGTAAAACTAGAACAGAAGAGACTAGAATTAGAATTCCAGAGAGCGTGAGAAAGAGCAGAGTGAGTGTCAATAAAGGGAATAAGTAAGAGTGTTCCAGAAGGAGAAGGAGGAAAGGGAGTTAAGGTGGCTCAAACAACTCGATGAAGACCCAGTGCACCTGGTGAAGGCACAGCTAGTGAGGGAGCTGCCCCCAGCTCAGGACCATGTGCTGAACTCTTAAACTTCTCCCAGTTCATTCCAAAGTTCAATGAGGAGGATGTGGGAGAATGTTTCATCACTTTTGATAAGCTTGCAAAGCAGCTGAAATGGCCGGAAGACAGCTGGATGCTGTTTTTACAAAACATAATAACAGGGAAAGCCCATGGGGTTTATTCACTGCTGCCAGATAAAAGTTCATTAGATTATGAGTTGACTAAAAATGCTATCCTGGGTGTACATGAGATAGTATCGGAAGTGAACCGCCAATGATTCTGAACCCTCGGAAAGCAGCCTGACTAAACTGACCTCGAGTTTGAAGGAGTTACGCAGCTAAGGAATATAGGAACATAGGAGCTGAATTCAACCATTCAGCCCATCGATCCTGCTCGACTATTCAATATGATCCTGGCTGATCATCCTCTTCAATGCCTTTTCCCCACACTATCCTCATATCCCCTTATGTCAGTGGTATATAGAAATCTGTCAATCTCTGTTTTAAACATACTCAATGACTGCGCTTCCATAGCCCTCTGGGGTAGAGAATTCCAAAGGTTCACAACCCTCTGAGTAAAGAAATTACTCCTCATCTCTGTCCTAAGTGGCTTTCAAATTGTGTCCCTTGGTTCTAGACTTCCCAACCAGGGGAAACATCTTAGCTGCCTTGTCTATCCCTTTAAGTATTTTCTAGGTTTCAATGAGATCACCGTTCATTCTTCCAAACTCGAGAGAATACATGTTCAGTTTCTTCAATCTCTTTTCGGAGAACAGTCCCGCCATCCCAGGAACAAGTCTGGTGAATCTTTGTTACAGTCCCTCTATGGTCATAATATCCTTCCTCAGATAAGGGGACCAAAACTGCACACAGTACTCCAGGTGCGATCTAACCAAGGTTCTATACAATTGAATCAAGACTTCACTACTCCTGTATTCAAATCCTCTAACGATAAAAGTAACACACATTAGCGTTCCTAAATGCTTGCTGCACCTGCATGTTAGCTTTAAGTGACCTATTGACAAGGACACCCAGGTCCCTTTGTACATCTACACTTTCTCATCTCTTACCATTTAAGAAATACTCTGCACATCTATTCATTCTACCCAAGTGGCTCACCTCACAGTTTTCCACATTATATTCCATCAACCATGTTCTTGCCCACTCACTAAGTCTGTCCAAATCCCCTTGAAGCCGTTTTGCATCTTCCTCATAACTCACATTCCCACCAAGTTTTGTGTCATCTGCAAACTTGAACATATTACTTTGGTCCCCATATCCAAATCATCGATATATATTGTGAACAGCTGGGGCCCAAGTACTGTGCCCTGCGGTACCCCACTAGTCACATCCTGCCAACACAAGAATGGCCCGTTTATTCCTACTTTCTGTTTCCTGCCTGTTAACCAATCCTTACTGCATGTCAGTATATTACCTCCTTTCCCATGTGTTTTAATTTTGCTTACCAAGCTCCTGTGGTGCACTTTATCAAATGCATTCTGAAAATCCACCAGCTCCCCTTTTCTATTCTGTGAGTAACATCCTAAAAAAACTCCAACATGTTCAGCATGAATGATTTCCTATTCATAAATCCATGTTGACTCTGCCCAAACAGATCCATTTATCACATACTTTAGAATAGATTCTAGCACTTTCCCTCGTACTGATGGAAGCCTAACAGGTCTGTAATTCCCAATTTTCTCTTTCCCTCCCTTCTTAAATAGTGGGGTGACATTTGCGACCTTCCAATCTGCAGGAAGCGTTCCAGAATTGATGGAATTTTGAAAGTGGATCACCAATGTATCTACAATCCCCATAACTACTTCCTTCAACACTCTGGGATGTAGAATATCAGATCTTGATGAATTATCAACCTTCAGCACGATTAAATTCGCCAATACAACTTCTTACTAATACTAATTTCCCTCAATTCCTCATTCTCCCAAATCCCTTGGATCTCTAATTCTGGGAGATTTCTTGTATCTTCCACAGTGAAGAAAGACACAAGATAATCATTTAGCTTCTCTGCCATTTCTCTATTCTCCATTATAAATTCTCCTGACTCTGCCTGTAATGGACCCACATTTGTCTTTGCTAAATACTTCCTTTATCCGTACCTATAGAAGATTTTGCAATGCATTTTTGAGTTTACTTTTGACCAGTAGATATGGAGACTCAAGATAGAGCCCACATATGAAAACCTCAGAATGGTGATCCTTCTCCAGGAGTTTCCACTGTATTAAGGCAGGCCACCTCCCATTAAAACCCACATAGAGGAACAAAAGGTTGAAAGAGCCAGACAGGTTGCAATTCTGGCCGATGACTTTTCCTTGGTACACAAGGCCTTACCCCAAATGTAAACACTTCCCCAGTCACTCCAAAGACCCGAGAATAAAAGGTGGGAGGGTGATAGGAGCCCGAACAGCCATGGGCAAGAAGGAAAGGCTGGACACACAGGGGACCCTCCTCAGGCCAAATTGGATATTACTGAGAGCAGGAGGAATGGCCGAGACCTGTGTGTTTCCACTGTAATAAGGCAGGTCACCATCGAGCTGAATGCTGGAAGTTATGGGAAAACCTGTAGCGTTAATCAGGGTCCACCAGATCAGTGCAGGAAAAGGGGCCCTGATGGAAAGCACGGCAGATCAGGATGTGTCTTTGCATCAATCAGACCCAGAAAACCTACCACTGAAATTGCGGGAAAACTTAACAAAATCCCTGAGAGTTACCAGAATGTTTTCCCAAGGAAAGGTGACCCCATACACCTCGACTGAGGCAAGCAAGTCCATAGTCATTTTCAGGGATACAGGGGCCACCCAATCCCTTCTGCTGGGAAAATACATGACCTTTCCTCCAGAGAGTGCAGTGAATGCTAGAGTGTTAGCGAATGGTATCGGAAGACAGTATATGCACCTTAATATGAGCTGCACTTGGAGTGTGACCCAGTTTCAGGACTGGTAACCATCGGGATTGACCCTAGTTTATCAGTGTATGGGTCGACCTGCTCCTGGGTAATGCTCTGAGAGGGGAAAAGGTGGTAGCTTCCCCAGTAGTTCTTTAGAGACCAAAAGAGGTCCGGGAGATAGAGCAGTTACAGAAGAAGGTCCCCGGCATTCTCCCTGATTGTGTGGTGACTCGGTCCATGGCCAAACAATCCCCTGGCCTAACACTGCAGACGGATGACCCTACTGTCTGGTTGTCTGAAACCTTCTTTGGGATGTTAGAGGACCCAAAGGATGTGTTAAACAGATTTTCCTTAGTTGAGCCTCAACAACCTGACCCAGTGTTAAAAAGTAGCACAGAATGTCCAAACTAAAACTGAAGCAGAGGGAGTTGCAGAGTGTTACTATTTAAAGAATGAGGTGCTGATGAGGAAGTGTAGACCTCCTGACAGACCTGTGGATGAAGAGTGGACAGTGGTTCACCAGATAGTGGTGCCACTGAGGTACCTTACTATTTCTTCAAGAATGGCCCACGATATTCCAATGACTGGACATGTCATTGCATGAAAAATCAAAGCCCGCATAAGACAGTATTTTGACTGGTCACAACTCCACAAAGATGTGGTGGAGTTCTGTAAAACTGTTCACACATGTCAGGTTCTGGGGAAGTCCCAACCTGCAATAAAACCTGCACCCCTAATTCCCATACCAACTTTTGGGGAACCCTTAAACATAATGCTGGTGAATTGTGTGGGACAACTACTGAAAACAAAACGGGATTACCAGTGTCTTCTCACCATTATGGATGTGGTGTCCCGATTCCCAGAGGCCATTCGCCCGAAGAACCATCTCTGCCAAGGTAGTGGTGGAGGGGCTAACCCAATTCTTTACTCGATATGGGCTGTCTGCTGAGATCCGGGTGGACCAGGGCACACATTCTACGTGCAGTATTTTTGAAAAGGTCATGGGTTTTCTGGACATAACCTAGCTAAAGTCCGTAGCCTATCACCCACTGTCACAAGGGGCTTTGGAGCAGTACCACCCGATCCTAAAGACAATGATCAGGCCATACTGCTATGAGTTACCCCATGACTGGGACAAAGGGTTGGGATTTCTCCTGTTGGATACCAGGGACTTATCCAATGATTCCACTGGCTTTAGTCTGTTTGAATTAGTTTATGGAGACAAGGTGAGAGGTCCTCTTAAATGAATCAAGGAGAGGTTTTTGGGACACAGGGATGAGTCTTCCATTTTAGACGACATTTCCATGCTCTGAGAGCGGCTCACGAGAGCCTGTGCAATGGCTCAGGAACACCTAATGACCTCTCAGACAGCTATGAAAAGATAAGGAGACAGAAATGTCAAGGCTGGAACGTTTCAGCCCAGAGACCATGTATTGTTACTACTCCCAATTCAGGGTGAACCCCTGAAATCCCAGTTCAGTGGTCCATATCGAGTGACAAAAGGAAAATTCAGGTAAATTATTTAATTGACACCCAGACGAAAGGAAAACAAGTAAAGGCTGTGGAGGGGACAGACACGTACAGATCTGTCAGACAGTCAGGAGCGAAGGATTGGAAAGGACAGTGAGGACAGGTTAGAGGAGGGCCAGGAGTACTCCCAACTGGAACCCCCTGCTCTCCGATTAGTCAACCCTGAAATGCTAGATAGATTAGACCCCACGCTCTCCTCCTTAAATGCAGGTCAAAGAGGCACCCTAAAAAGGCTCAGAACAGCATTTACAGAAAAGCGCAAGGGCAAGGAAAGTTCCCAAAAACGGTGGCAATGGTATGGGAGATGCCTTACCTAGTCAAAGTGCCGCAAGAGAGTGCAATGAAAGTTGGACAGACACTTGCGAGCGGTAATGTCCCCAAGGACATAGGGCAGATCAGAAAAAAGATGCTCCCCATTGTAAAGGGAAAAGGGAACGGCAAACATCCTAAAGTAAACAGCACTTGTGTACCTCACCAGAAAGCTAAAAGTAAGGTCAGTGTGGATCTACCCACTGAAGAACCCAATGATCAGGTCCCAAACCCAAAGCTCATCAAACCCAACCATCCTCGTCAAAGCTCCAACACAATTAGATCAGTACACCTGTAACAGACAATGTCAGCTGCAGTAAATCCAAGATTAATGTGTGAATTTGTGAAGTTATTATTGAGAATGAATGTGGGTTTCCTTCTATTTCCTCCCACAATTGTGTCATGAAATGTTTCTATTCTCACTTTTCTTTCCATGTGCTGCGGCGGTGTCAAGATAACACGATGTGCCAAATGAGGAATTTTAATTCATCAGTTGGAAACTTACACTAAACATTTAATGGAGAAAATCCTGCAGTTAACCTTGAAAAAACAGGCAGCCAAGATGGCCACCACAATTGTTATCTGAAACACCTTTTCACATTCCAAGGCCTCCAACAGGAGACACATATATTATGAGCCAGGACCCAAATCACTGGCTTGCTCTAGTGCTTCATTTACCTAAGCTTACAATCATTAACACAGCATACAAGGCCATCCTGACACATTGACTTTGAAAGAGCAAACTTCTCCAACAGTAAATAGTAGTATTCTGAGCCCTGGGGAGATATAATTTCTAATCTTGAATCTCATTATAAGGGTACAAAGATTACACTGCGGCAGTCATGAGACCTTCTGTCCATCTCTGTGAAAGCTGGGAGTTTCCCCTGGACAAAGACAGACAAGCCAGTGATTCAAACTGTGCAGAAGCAGAAGGGTTGTGCCCCCGCTCCACCCCCCCTCCACCCCCGCACCTCTCAGTCCGTCTCTCTCTCCAGATAACATCACAAGTTTGAGAAAAACATGCGACTGTGGGCCCTCCAAGCCTTCCGATTGCTGCAGACAGAGTAACCAGTTGAAGAAAGCCACCTACAAATCTGCCTCCAAGAAAACACTGAGCCATGTGTGCCTGCCACAAATGCACTTCAACCAGCCAAAAACTTCAGGAAAACAATTTCAGCCAGAAGACCACCGAATCGTCCAACCTCACAGAATAACACAGAAGAAATGACAAAGAACAGTGCAGCACAGGAACAGGCCATTCGGCCCTCCAAGCCTGCACCGATCTTGATGCCTGCCTAAACTAAATCCTTCTGCACTTCCGGGGCCCATATCCCTCTATTCGCATCCTGTTCATGTATTTGTCAAGATGTCTCTTAAACGTCGCTATCGTACCTGCTTCCACCACCTCCCCTGACAGCAAGTTCCAGGCACTCACCACCCTCTATGTAAAAAACTTGCCTCGCACATCCCCTCTAAACTTTGCACCTCGTACCTTAAACCTATGTCCAATAGTAACTGACTCTTCCACACTGGGAAAAATCTTCTGACTATCCACTCTGTCCATGCCGCTCATAACTTTGTAAACCTCGATCATGTCAGCTACCAGGAAGGTTATATAGTCTGGGGCTGTTCTCCTTGGAACAGAGAAGGCAGAGGGGAAATGTGATTCAAATGTACAAAATTGCGTGGGGCCTGGATAGAGTGGAGGTGAAGGGTCGATTCACCTTAGCAGAGAGATCAGTGACGAAGTGGCATAGATTTAAAGTGCTTGGTAGAAAGACTATAGGGGAGATGAGGACTTTACTTTCTCCCAGAGGGTGGTGGGAGTCTGGAATTCATTGCCCGGAAGGGTAGTTAAGGCAGGAACCCACAACTCATTCCAAACGGAATATGCACCTCATGTGATGTAATCTATCAAATGCTGGAAGGTGGGATTAGAATGGGTGGATCGTTTTCAGCTGGAATTGACACGATGCGCCAAGTGGTCTCTTTATGTGCTATAAACTTTCTATGATTCTAAGATGCAACTCAGGCAATGTTGAAAGACGAGGTAGGTCAGATACTAGACTGGTTTAAAATTGAGAAAGAGGAAGTATTAGATTAGCTATCTGTACTTAAATTGGATAAAAACCAGGACAAGATAACATGCATCCAAGTATACTGAGGGAAGTGAGGGTGGAAATCGCAGAGGTACTGACCATAATTTTTCAATCTTCCTTAGACTCGGGGGTGATGACAGAGGGCTGGAGAATTGCAAACGTTACACCCTTGTTCAAAAGAGGGTGTAAAGTTAAGCCCAGCCACTACAGTTAAACCAGTCAGTTGAACTACAGTGGTGGGAAAACTTCTTGAAAAAATAATTTGGGACAAAATCAATAGTCACATGGACAAATGCGAGTTAATAACGGAAAGCCAGCATGGATTTCTTAAGGGAAAATCATGTTTAACTAACTTGCTGGAGTTTTTGAGGTGGTAACAGAGAGAGTTGATGAAGGCAATGGTGTTGATGGGGTTTACATGGACTTTCATATAACAGTCTATTCAGATTCAATTGAACCATTACTTCGATCTTGGAATTCAGAGTAGAATCTCAAAATTTGCCGATGACACCAAACTTGGAGGAGTGGTAAACAGTGAGGATGATCTAAACTGCCTACAACAGGATAGAGATAGGCTATCAGAATGGGCAGAGAAGTGGCAGGTGGAATTTAATACAGAGGAGTGTGAGGTGATGCATTTTGGCAGGAGCAATAGTGTGCGGCTATGCAGACAGAATGGTACAGTTCTAAAGAGTATGCAGGAACAGATGGACCTGTGTGTGGATGTGCAGAGATCTCTGAAGGTGGCAGGACATATTGAGAGAATGACTACAAAGCATATGAGATCTTGAGCTTCTTAAATAGAGGCATAGAGTACAAAGCAGGAAGTTATGCTGAAAATGTATACAACTCTGGTTAGGCCCCAAGTGGAGTATTGTGTCCAGCTCTGGTCATCATACTTTAGGAAGGATGTGACTGTTCTTGAGAGGGTGCAGAGGAGATTTACCAGAATTGTTCCAGGGATGGGGTTTTTGTTACAATACTAAGTTGGAAAAGCTGGGGTTGTTCTCCCTGGAGTAATTGCGATTGAGGGAACATTTCCTAGAAGTGTATAAGATTATAAGAGAATCACAGAGAATGACAGAGCTGTTACAGCACAGATGGAGCTCATTCAGCCCATTGCATCTGCACCTGTTCTCCGAGTGAGTAATTCACTTAGCGCCATTTACCTGCCTTTCCCCCATAATCCTACACATTCTTCCTTTTCAGGTGTCTAAATAATTCCCTTTCGAATGTGTCAAGTGAACCTCTTTCAATCACACTCTCTGACAGTGCATTCCAGATCCTAACCACTAACTGTGTGAAAATATTTTCCTCATGTTGGCATTGCTATTTTTAAAACCAAATACATTAAATCTAAACCCATCCGTTCTTGATCGTTTGACGAGTGGGAACAGTTTTTCCCTACCTACTCTGTCCAGACCCCTCATGATTTTGAAAGCTTTAGATAAGATATAGACAAGGAAAAACTGTTCCCATTAACTGATGAAACACGGACCAGGGAACACAGATGGAAGGTTTTGGGTAAGAGATGCAGGGGGAATATGAGGAAGAGTTTTTTTACACAGTGGATGGTAATGAGCTGGAACTCATTGCCCATGAGGGTGGTGGAAGCCGAGACAATCAATGATTTAGGAACATAGGACCATAAGAGCAGGAGTAGGCCATTCAGTCCATCCAGCCTGACCTGCCATTCAATATGATCGTGGCTCATCATCCACTTCAATACCTTTTCCCCACACTATCCTCATATCCTTTTATCTCATTGATATTTAGAAATGTGTCAATCTCTGCTTTGAACATAAACAATGACTGAGTTTCCACAGCCCTCTAGGTTAGAGAATTCCAAAGATTCACAACCCTCTGAGTAGTGAAATGTTTCCTCATCTCTGTCCTAAGTGGCTTCCCACTTATTTTGAAATTGTGTCTGCTAATTCTAGATTCCCCAACCAGGGGTAACATCTTAGCTGCATCTACCCTGTCTATCTCCTAAAGTATTTTGTAGGTTTCAATGAGATCACCTCTCATTCTTCGAAACCATAGAGAATAGTTTCCCCAATCTCTCTTCATAGGACAGTCCCGCCATCCCAGGAACAAGTCTGATGAACCGTCGTTGCACTCCCTCGATGGCAATAATATCCTTCCTACGGGCGACACAGTGGCGCAGTGGTTAGCACCGTTGCCTCACAGCTCCAGGGACCTGGGTTCGATTCTGGGTACTGCCTGTGTGGAGTTTGCAAGTTCTCCCTGTGTTTGCGTGGGTTTTAGCCGGGTGCTCCGGTTTCCTCCCACATCCAAAGACTTGCAGGTGATAGGTAAATTGGCCATTGTAAATTGCCCCTAGTGTAGGGAGGTGATAGGGAATATGGGATTGCTGTAGGGTTAGTATAAATGGGTGGTTGTTGGTTGGCACAGACCCGGTGGGCCGAAGGACCAGTTTCAGTGCTGTATCTCTAAAGTAAGGGGACTAAAACTGCGCACAATACTCCAAGTGCGGTCTAACTAAAGTTCTGTACAATTGTAGCAAGCCTTCACTACTCCTGTACTCAAATCCTCTTACGATAAAGGCTAACATGCCATTAACCTTTGTAATTGTTTGCTGCACCTGCATGTTAGCTTTCAGTGACTTATTGGCAAGGACACCCAGGACGCTTTGTACATCTACACTTCCTAATTTATCATTTAGGAAATACTCTGCACATCTATTCCTCCTACCAAAGTGAATTACCTTCTATTTTTCAATATTATATTCCACCTAACATGTTCTTGCCCACTCACTAAGTCTGAACAATTCCCCTTGAAGCGGCTTTGCATCTTCCTCACTGTACACATTCCCACCTAGTTTTGTGTCAGACGCAAACTTGGAAATATTACATTTGGTCCCCACATCCAAATCATTGAAATATATTGTGAACAGCTGAGGCCCAATCTCTGATCCCTGCAGTACCCCACTAGTCATAGCATGCCAACGCGAAAATGATCCGTTTATTCCTACTCACTGTTTCCAATCTGTTAACCAATCCTTAATCCATGCCAGTATATTACCTCCGACACCATATATTTTAATTTTGCGAAGCAAGCTCCTTTGGGGGTTCTACAAACCTTCTGAAAATACAAGTATACTATGTCTGCCAACTCCTCTTAATCAATTCTGTTGTTATCATTCTCAAAATCTCCAACAGGTTCGTCAAACATGATTCCCCATTCATAAATCCATGTTAACTGTGCCCAATCAGATCATTATTATCCAAATGTCCATTTATAACATCATTTAGAATTGATTATAGCAGGTTCCCAACGATTAATGGAAGGCTAACAGCTTTGTAATTCCCTGTTTTCGCTCTCCCTCCCTTCTTAAATAGTGGGGTGACATTTGCATCCTTCCAATCTGCAGGATCCGCTCCGGAATCTCCAACATTTTTGAAGATGATCAGCAATGCATCCACTATCTCCATAGCTATCTCGTCAACACTCTGGGACGTAGAATATCAGGTGCTGGGGACATAGCAACCTTCAGCCCCATTAATTTCTCCAATACAACCTTCTTAGTAATACTAACTTCCTTTAATTCATTGCAGTTCTGAAGAACGGTCACTGACCTGAAACGTTAACTCTGCTTCTCTCTACACAGATGCTGCCAGAACTGCTGAGTGTTTCCAGCATTTCTTGTTTTTATTCACGATTTCCAGTATCCACATTATTTTACTTTTAATTTCCTTCAATTCATCATTCCCCCAATCCCTTGGATCTCTAATTCTGGGAGATTTCTTATATGTGTCTCGGTGAAGACAGACACAAAATAATCATTTAGCTTCTCTGCAATTTCGCTGTTCCCATTATAAATTCTACTGACACTGCCTGTGATGGACTCACATTTGTCTTAGCCAAATGTTTCCTTTTTACGTACCTGTAGAAGCTTTTTACAGTCCGTTTTTATATTTTTCCAGCTAACATTCATATTTTATTCACCCTTTCTTTATCAGTTTCTTCATTCTCCTTTGGTGTATTCTAAAATCCTCCCAATTCTCAGGTTTACTACAATTTATGGCAACTTTATTGTCCTTTAATAGAGTCATAGCGTCAGAGAGAGATACAGATACGGCCCTTCGGCCCACCGAGTCTGTGCCTGCCAACAAACACCCATTTATACTGATCTTACATTAATCCCATATACCTTACCACATTCCCACCATTCTCCTACCACCTACCTATACTAGGGGCAATTTGCAATGGCCAATTTACCAAGCAACCTGCAAGTCTTTGGTTGGAGGAGGAAACTGAAGCACTCGGCTGAAACCTACGTGGTTACAGTAGAACTTGCAAACTCCACTTAGGCAGTACCAAGAACTGAACCCGGTTGCTGGAGCTGTGAAGCTGCAGTGCTAACCACAGTTTTAATCTTATACAATCCTTAACTTCCTTTGTTGTCCACAGTTGACTGCCTTTACTTTTGGGGTTTATGTGCCTGCAAGCAATGTATAGGTGCTGTAAACTATATTATATTTATTTAAAGACTATCGATTGCCTATGTACTATCATACCTTTCAATGTAGTTTCCCAATCTACCTCGGGCAATTTGCCCCTCATACCTTCATAACTTCTTTTGTTCAAATTTAACACCCTGGCATAAGAGTGAACCACCTTACTTTCAAGCATAATGTAAAATTCTATCACATTATGGTAATTCATCCCTAAAGGTAACTTTACAATAAAAATATTAATTATCCCTGATTCATTACATAATACTAGATCTACAATAGCCTGTTTTCCAGTCGGTGCCTCAACATACTGCTCTAGAAAACCATCCCTAACACACTCTAGAAACTCGTCATTCATAGCATTTGTTCTCATTAGGTTACCCAGTCTATATGAGGATTGAAGTCACCCATGATGACTGTATTGCCCATGTTATATGATTCTCTCATCTCCATTAATGCCATTCCCCACAAAAACACTACTGTTTGATGGCCTACAAACAGCTTCTACCAGTGTTTACTTCCCCTTGTTGTTTCTTAGCTCCACCCAAATAGATTCCATATTTTGTTCTTCAGAACTGAGATCCTCCCTTACTAATGTACTGATACCATCCCTTATTATCAGAGCAACATTATGTCCTTTCCCTTTTTGCCTGTCCTTCCTAAAGGTCGCATCTGCTTGCGTATTCAGTTCTCAGTCTTGGTCACCCTGTAGCACATTTCCGTTATGACAATTGGATCATACTCATTTACCTCTATTTGGGCCTTTAAATCATCTACCCTGTTCTGAATACTGAGTGCATTCAGGTACAGTGCCCATAACCGTGTCTTATTGACATTCTGCATTCTAGTTGATGCTCACCTTTGTTTCATCTACCTTCGAATGTCACCTTCTACTTTTCTACCTCCTGTTACCAGCTTTACTTCCTTTCAATTTGATCCTTCCTCCCAATTTCAAAAGAAAACTGGATGGGTGCTTGAAGGAAGTGACCTTGCAGGGCTACGGGATTGAGTGGGGGAGTAAAACTGACTGAATTGCTCCACAGAGAACCAGCACGGTCTCGATGGGCCTAATGAAATCCTTCTGTGTGGTAAGTGACTCTGACTCTATCACTGTCTATGACTGAATGTTGGATATGTCTCCCATTCCTGCCGGAAAGGTCCGGATACATAAAATGTCAATGAAACTGTGACGTTAACAACCACTGACAGCTCCGTCCTCACCCTGGTCTGAGGCTCCAGGTTGTGTTTCAGGAGGTGACATAGCTCTGTGACCACCTCTTTATTGAAACAGAGTCATCTAACATACTGCTCCAGGCTAAGATGTTGGTAGGAAATGTGCTCTTGGAAAACCCGGAGTGGGTAGGGCAGAGCCCCCTCCTCCTCCCCCGTTACAGAACTTCCTCTCTCTGCAGCTTCTGCTCCATTTGTTGGTGATGTTACAGAGCCAGAGACACTGTAACTACAGTCCCCATACCTCGTCCAGCGTTGGGGCACAAAATCCTCTGTCCTCCCTGAATTTTTGCAGCAGCTCACAACACAACCTCCAGGAAACCATCCACAGCACCTTCCACTAACTTTACAAGAGCAGAAGTAAGTCAAAAGCCTATAAGTTGCATGCCTGGTCCGTTTAAATAACACTAGAGGGGGTTCCTGCTGCTGCTGCTGAATGTATGTTCAGCCGAGAGTGACTAACACAGGGGTCAGTGAACATGTACAGACCAAGTTTCAAAGACGTACATCAAAGCTGTTGGAATGGTACATTGACATCAAATTCAAAACCATCCTCAAATGAGCAACACATACATGGAACGATTGACCGAGAGCCCTGCCCAGCGTGGGGCATTGTGCAGGCCACAGTAGAAGTGCCCATCTGTGCAAATCACACTAACAGCACATACATGGTGCTATTGACCTAGAGCCCTGCATCAAAGCTGCTGGAATAGCAGTTTGACATGACATTCCACAACTCCTCGTGCTACTGGTGCACACAATGTACACCCGGGCGAGAGTACTGCACAGCATGGGACAGTGTGCAGGCCACACCGGAAATGGCTGGGAGCTCAGCTCATACCCTTTTATAGATCCAGGTTTCCACAATGTGGGCAACAGTGCTGCTGTAAGAGCTGAAAATCACCATCAAGAAGAGGTAGAGAGGGAAGGAAATTCACTTTAAAAGGGGACATGGAAATAGACTTGATGGAAGATTTTCAAGAATATGGGAATGGACAGGGGAATGGGACTAATTGGAGGGGTGAGGCCATGGAGGGATTCAAACACAAGAATGAGAATATTAAAATTAAGGGTGTTGCCAGACCGGGAGCCAATGTAGATCAGTGAGCACAGTTGTGATGGGTGATCGGGATTTGGTGTGAGTTAGAACACAGGCAGCAGAGTTCTGGATGGGCTGTGGTTTATAGAAGTTTATAACTGGGAGGGTGACCTGGATACAATTTGGAAAAATCAAGTGAATAAAGGCACAGATGAGGGTTTATGCAGCAGATGGGCTGAGGCAGAGGTTGTGATCGGTGATAGTACAGAGGTGGTAATAGGCAGGGTTGGTGATGTAGGGAATATGGAGATGAATTCAGCTCAGGTATAAATAGAACACAGATGTTGTAAACAGCCTCGGATATTGGGCAGGGTGGGGTAGGTGATTCACAGATAGGAGATGGAGTTTGTGATGAAGACCAATGGCACTGGCTTCAGTCTTCCCAATATTTACATTACAGAAGAGTATTTCAGTGAAACAGGGTTGACAGATCACCTAGCGGGAAATAGAGACGTATCAGGAGCAAAGACAAGACCGAAGATGAAAGATGAATTTACAAGAACTGCAATACAATTAGCAATGGGTTGACAGCTAATAGCTGGAGGTAGAGATTCACCAGCAACAGTAGCAGCAGCAAGAAGGGCAGAGTAAATTACAGGAGCAGTAATGCAATTAAACATGGTTTATAGAATTAATAGCTGTATTGAGAGACTTACCAGGGACGCCAACAATAGCCAGGATGGGATAGTAAATATATTGAATTATCTCAAGTGCATACAAGATCCGATCGTTTAATGAGTACCAATCCCAATATGTAGAAAGATAGTAAAGATCCGAGGATAAACTCCTGTCCATTGTTGTAACATTCTGATCTATTGTTCTCAGATTCTGACCCATTGTTGTAACGTTCCAATCTATTGTTCTCAGATTCTGACCCATTATTGCAACATTCCAATCTACTGTTCTCAGATTCTGATCTATCCCTTCCCTCTCTCTGGAGCCACTGATCCCTGTCAGTGCCGAGCGTGATGTTCCCTTTGACGCTATGTGATAACACATTGAAAGAATCCCTTATTAATAGAAAAGGAAAACCCTCCAGTGACACAATTAGGGCCCATGGAGACTGACATTAATTACAGTTACTGAACAAATAGGTTTAGTTAACCCTTTTCATTTCAACACCTTTTGTACCACAATCAACGATAACATTTGCCCAGTCTGAATGGGATGTATGAGGATTGCTGAGGGAGGGAAAAATGAGAATAGCGGATGCACAGGCCAGAATCTTGGATATGTGTGTCGTGGCAGAGGACTGGAGGGTTGTCAATGTTGCACCCTGACTAAAAAAGGAGAGGTGGAGTAAACTCTATATTTACTGTCACTGATGGGGAAATTTCTAGAGTTCACATCCCAGGACAAACGTATTTGATGCTGGAGAAAAGAAAAAAAAGCATGGACAACAAATGGCCAGCAGGAAGTATATGGTAAGACAAGTCATGTCTAGTAAATGTCAACAACAACAACTTATATTTATATAGTGCCTTTAATGTAATAAAACATCTCAAGATGCTTCACAGGAGCATTATGAAGCAACGTATGACACGGAGACACAACAGGAGATATGAGGTCAGATGACCAACAGCTTGGTCAAAGAGGAAGTTTTTATGTAGTATCTTAAGGGAGGAATGTGATGTAGCGTGTCAGTGAAAGTGGGATACTGGCAATCTCACCGAACTAGTAATCCAGAGGCGCAGGCTCATTCCCGGGGGACATGGGTTCAAATCCCACCATAGCAGATGGTGGAATTTAAAATTCAATTATGTAATGCATTCAATTGATGAATAAAAATCTGGAATTGAAATCTGGACTGAATAATGTTGCCATGAAGCCATCATCGATTTTTATAACAATCTATCTGGTTCACAAATGTCCTTGAGGGAAGGAGATCTACCATCCTTATCTGTTCTGGTCTCCATTTAACTCAATGTGGTTCACTTTTAACTGTCCTCTGAAATAGTCTAGCAAGCCACTCAGTGTCAAGAATAATTATGGATGGACAATAAAGATGTAGGAATGGTATTCCAGAGATTTTCATAAGGGTCGTTAACTAGTCTAGGACATAACTCTGGACACAGGTCTTTGTGTCTACATTCCTGGCAATGATAATGTGAAGCCTCATGTCCACATATATAAACAAATGTTGTTTATAAACTGTCTCGGACATAACTCTGGACACAGGTCTTTGTGTCTACATTCCTGGCAATGATAATGTGAAGCCTCATGTCCACATATATAAACAAATGTTGTTTATAAACTGTCCAGGACATAACTCTGGACACAGGTCTTTGTGTCTACATTCCTGACAATGATAATGTGAAGCCTCATGTCCACATATATAAACAAATGTTGTTTATAAACTGTCTCGGACATAACTCTGGACACAGGTCTTTGTGTCTACATTCCTGGCAATGATAATGTGAAGCCTCATGTCCACATATATAAACAAATGTTGTTTATAAACTGTCTCGGACATAACTCTGGACACAGGTATTTGTGTCTACATTCCTGGCAATGATAATGTGAAGCCTCATGTCCACATATATAAACAAATGTTGTTTATAAACTGTCTCGGACATAACTCTGGACACAGGTATTTGTGTCTACATTCCTGGCAATGATAATGTGAAGCCTCATGTCCACATATATAAACAAATGTTGTTTATAAACTGTCTCGGACATAACTCTGGACACTGGTCTTTGTGTCTACATTCCTGGCAATGATAATGTGAAGCCTCATGTCCACATATATAAACAAATGTTGTTTATAAACTGTCCAGGACATAACTCTGGACACAGGTCTTTGTGTCTACATTCCTGACAATGATAATGTGAAGCCTCATGTCCACATATATAAACAAATGTTGTTTATAAGCTGTCCAGGACATAACTCTGGACACAGGTCTTTGTGTCTACATTCCTGACAATGATAATGTGAAGCCTCATGTCCACATATATAAACAAATGTTGTTTATAAACTATCTCGGACATAACTCTGGAGACAGGTCTTTGTGTCTACATTCCAGGCAATGATAATGTGAAGCCTCATGTCCACATATATAAACAAATGTTGTTTATAAACGGTTTCGGACATAACTCTGGACAGAGGTCTTTGTGTCTACATTCCTGACAATGATAATGTGAAGCCTCATGTCCACATATATAAACAAATGTTGTTTATAAACTGTCTCGGACAATACTCTGGACACAGGTCTTTGTGCCTACATTCCTGGCAATGATAATGTGAAGCCTCATGTCCACATATATAAACAAATGTTGTTTATAAACTGTCTAGGACATAACTCTGGACACAGGTATTTGTGTCTACATTCCTGACAATGATAATGTGAAGCCTCATGTCCACATATATAAACAAATGTTGTTTATAAACTGTCTCGGACATAACTCTGGACACAGGTCTTTGTGTCTACATTCCTGACAATGATAATGTGAAGCCTCATGTCCACATATATAAACAAATGTTGTTTATAAACTGTCTCGGACATAACTCTGGACACAGGTCTTTGTGTCTACATTCCTGGCAATGATAATGTGAAGCCTCATGTCCACATATATAAACAAATGTTGTTTATCAACTGTCTAGGACATAACTCTGGACACAGGTCTTTGTGTCTACATTCCTGGCAATGATAATGTGAAGCCTCATGTCCACATATATAAACAAATGTTGTTTATAAACTGTCTAGGACATAACTCTGGACACAGGTCTTTGTGTCTACATTCCTGACAATGATAATGTGAAGCCTCATGTCCACATATATAAACAAATGTTGTTTATAAACTGTCTAGGACATAACTCTGGACACAGGTATTTGTGTCTACATTCCTGGCAATGATAATGTGATGCCTCATGTCCACATATATAAACAAATGTTGTTTATAAACTGTCTCGGACATAACTCTGGACACAGGTATTTGTGCCTACATTCCTGACAATGATAATGTGAAGCCTCATGTCCACATATATAAACAAATGTTGTTTATAAACTGTCTAGGACATAACTCTGGACACAGGTCTTTGTGTCTACATTCCTGGCAATGATAATGTGAAGCCTCATGTCCACATATATAAACAAATGTTGTTTATAAACTGTCTCGGACATAACTCTGGACACAGGTCTTTGTGTCTACATTCCTGACAATGATAATGTGAAGCCTCATGTCCACATATATAAACAAATGTTGTTTATAAACTGTCTAGGACATAACTCTGGACACAGGTCTTTGTGTCTACATTCCTGGCAATGATAATGTGAAGCCTCATGTCCACATATATAAACAAATGTTGTTTATAAACTGTCTCGGACATAACTCTGGACACAGGTCTTTGTGTCCACATTCCTGACAATGATAATGTGAAGCCTCATGTCCACATATATAAACAAATGTTGTTTATAAACTGTCTCGGACATATCTCTGGAGACAGGTCTTTGTGTCTACATTCCTGGCAATGATAATGTGAAGCCTCATGTCCACATATATAAACAAATGTTGTTTATAAATTGTCTCGGACATAACTCTGGACAGAGGTCTTTGTGTCTACATTCCTGACAATGATAATGTGAAGCCTCATGTCCACATATATAAACAAATGTTGTTTATAAACTGTCTCGGACATAACTCTGGACACAGGTCTTTGTGTCTACATTCCTGACAATGATAATGTGAAGCCTCATGTCCACATATATAAACAAATGTTGTTTATAAACTGTCCAGGACATAACTCTGGACACAGGTCTTTGTGTCTACATTCCTGACAATGATAATGTGAAGCCTCATGTCCACATATATAAACAAATGTTGTTTATAAACTGTCTCGGACATAACTCTGGACACAGGTCTTTGTGTCTACATTCCTGGCAATGATAATGTGAAGCCTCATGTCCACATATATAAACAAATGTTGTTTATAAACTGTCTCGGACATAACTCTGGACACAGGTCTTTGTGTCTACATTCCTGACAATGATAATGTGAAGCCTCATGTCCACATATATAAACAAATGTTGTTTATAAACTGTCTAGGACATAACTCTGGACACAGGTCTTTGTGTCTACATTCCTGGCAATGATAATGTGAAGCCTCATGTCCACATATATAAACAAATGTTGTTTATAAACTGTCTAGGACATAACTCTGGACACAGGTCTTTGTGTCTACATTCCTGACAATGATAATGTGAAGCCTCATGTCCACATATATAAACAAATGTTGTTTATAAACTGTCTAGGACATAACTCTGGACACAGGTCTTTGTGTCTACATTCCTGACAATGATAATGTGAAGCCTCATGTCCACATATATAAACAAATGTTGTTTATAAACTGTCTAGGACATAACTCTGGACACAGGTCTTTGTGTCTACATTCCTGACAATGATAATGTGAAGCCTCATGTCCACATATATAAACAAATGTTGTTTATAAACTGTCTCGGACATAACTCTGGACACAGGTCTTTGTGTCTACATTCCTGACAATGATAATGTGAAGCCTCATGTCCACATATATAAACAAATGTTGTTTATAAACTGTCTCGGACATAACTCTGGACACAGGTCTTTGTGTCTACATTCCTGACAATGATAATGTGAAGCCTCATGTCCACATATATAAACAAATGTTGTTTATAAACTGTCTCGGACATAACTCTGGACACAGGTCTTTGTGTCTACATTCCTGACAATGATAATGTGAAGCCTCATGCCCACATATATAAACAAATGTTGTTTATAAACTGTCTCGGACATAACTCTGGACACATGTCTTTGTGTCTACATTCCTGACAATGATATTGTGAAGCGTCATGTCCACATATATAAACAAATGTTGTTTATAAACTGTCTAGGACATAACTCTGGACACAGGTCTTTGTGTCTACATTCCTGACAATGATAATGTGAAGCCTCATGTCCACATATATAAACAAATGTTGTTTATAAACTGTCTAGGACATAACTCTGGACACAGGTATTTGTGTCTACATTCCTGGCAATGATAATGTGAAGCCTCATGTCCACATATATAAACAAATGTTGTTTATAAACTGTCTAGGACATAACTCTGGACACAGGTCTTTGTGTCTACATTCCTGACAATGATAATGTGAAGCCTCATGTCCACATATATAAACAAATGTTGTTTATAAACTGTCTAGGACATAACTCTGGACACAGGTCTTTGTGTCTACATTCCTGGCAATGATAATGTGAAGCCTCATGTCCAAATATATAAACAAATGTTGTTTATAAACTGTCCAGGACATAACTCTGGACACATGTCTTTGTGTCTACATTCCTGGCAATGATAATGTGAAGCCTCATGTCCACATATATAAACACATGTTGTTTATAAACTGTCTAGGCCATAACTCTGGACACAGGTCTTTGTGTCTACATTCCTGGCAATGATAATGTGAAGCCTCATGTCCACATATATAAACAAATGTTGTTTATAAACTGTCCAGGACATAACTCTGGACACAGGTCTTTGTGTCTACATTCCTGGCAATGATAATGTGAAGCCTCATGTCCACATATATAAAAAAATGTTGTTTATAAACTGTCTCGGACATAACTCTGGACACAGGTCTTTGTGTCTACATTCCTGGCAATGATAATGTGAAGCCTCATGTCCACATATATAAACAAATGTTGTTTATAAACTGTCCAGGACATAACTCTGGACACAGGTCTTTGTGTCTACATTCCTGACAATGATAATGTGAAGCCTCATGTCCACATATATAAACAAATGTTGTTTATAAACTGTCTCGGACATAACTCTGGACACAGGTATTTGTGTCTACATTCCTGGCAATGATAATGTGAAGCCTCATGTCCACATATATAAACAAATGTTGTTTATAAACTGTCCAGGACATAACTCTGGACACAGGTCTTTGTGTCTCCATTCCTGACAATGATAATGTGAAGCCTCATGTCCACATATATAAACAAATGTTGTTTATAAACTGTCTCGGACATAACTCTGGACACAGGTATTTGTGTCTACATTCCTGGCAATGATAATGTGAAGCCTCATGTCCACATGTATAAACAAATGTTGTTTATAAACTGTCTCGGACATAACCCTGGACACAGGTCTTTGTGTCTACATTCCTGACAATGATAATGTGAAGCCTCATGTCCACATATATAAACAAATGTTGTTTATAAACTGTCTATGACATAACTCTGGACACAGGTCTTTGTGTCTACATTCCTGGCAATGATATTGTGAAGCCTCATGTCCACATATATAAACAAATGTTTTTTATAAACTGTCTCGGACATAACTCTGGACAGAGGTCTTTGTGTCTACATTCCTGACAATGATAATGTGAAGCCTCATGTCCACATATATAAACAAAGGTTGTTTATAAACTGTCTAGGACATAACTCTGGACACAGGTATTTGTGTCTACATTCCTGGAAATGATAATGTGAAGCCTCATGTCCACATATATAAACAAATGTTGTTTATAAACTGTCTCGGACATAACTCTGGACACAGGTCTTTGTGTCTACATTCCTGACAATGATAATGTGAAGCCTCATGTCCACATATATAAACAAATGTTGTTTATAAACTGTCTCGGACATAACTCTGGACACAGGTATTTGTGTCTACATTCCTGGCAATGATAATGTGAAGCCTCATGTCCACATATATAAACAAATGTTGTTTATAAACTGTCTCGGACATAACTCTGGACACAGGTATTTGTGTCTACATTCCTGGCAATGATAATGTGAAGCCTCATGTCCACATATATAAACAAATGTTGTTTATAAACTGTCTCGGACATAACTCTGGACACTGGTCTTTGTGTCTACATTCCTGGCAATGATAATGTGAAGCCTCATGTCCACATATATAAACAAATGTTGTTTATAAACTGTCCAGGACATAACTCTGGACACAGGTCTTTGTGTCTACATTCCTGACAATGATAATGTGAAGCCTCATGTCCACATATATAAACAAATGTTGTTTATAAGCTGTCCAGGACATAACTCTGGACACAGGTCTTTGTGTCTACATTCCTGACAATGATAATGTGAAGCCTCATGTCCACATATATAAACAAATGTTGTTTATAAACTGTCTCGGACATAACTCTGGAGACAGGTCTTTGTGTCTACATTCCAGGCAATGATAATGTGAAGCCTCATGTCCACATATATAAACAAATGTTGTTTATAAACGGTTTCGGACATAACTCTGGACAGAGGTCTTTGTGTCTACATTCCTGACAATGATAATGTGAAGCCTCATGTCCACATATATAAACAAATGTTGTTTATAAACTGTCTCGGACAATACTCTGGACACAGGTCTTTGTGCCTACATTCCTGGCAATGATAATGTGAAGCCTCATGTCCACATATATAAACAAATGTTGTTTATAAACTGTCTAGGACATAACTCTGGACACAGGTATTTGTGTCTACATTCCTGACGATGATAATGTGAAGCCTCATGTCCACATATATAAACAAATGTTGTTTATAAACTGTCTCGGACATAACTCTGGACACAGGTCTTTGTGTCTACATTCCTGACAATGATAATGTGAAGCCTCATGTCCACATATATAAACAAATGTTGTTTATAAACTGTCTCGGACATAACTCTGGACACAGGTCTTTGTGTCTACATTCCTGGCAATGATAATGTGAAGCCTCATGTCCACATATATAAACAAATGTTGTTTATCAACTGTCTAGGACATAACTCTGGACACAGGTCTTTGTGTCTACATTCCTGGCAATGATAATGTGAAGCCTCATGTCCACATATATAAACAAATGTTGTTTATAAACTGTCTAGGACATAACTCTGGACACAGGTCTTTGTGTCTACATTCCTGACAATGATAATGTGAAGCCTCATGTCCACATATATAAACAAATGTTGTTTATAAACTGTCTAGGACATAACTCTGGACACAGGTATTTGTGTCTACATTCCTGGCAATGATAATGTGATGCCTCATGTCCACATATATAAACAAATGTTGTTTATAAACTGTCTCGGACATAACTCTGGACACAGGTATTTGTGCCTACATTCCTGACAATGATAATGTGAAGCCTCATGTCCACATATATAAACAAATGTTGTTTATAAACTGTCTAGGACATAACTCTGGACACAGGTCTTTGTGTCTACATTCCTGGCAATGATAATGTGAAGCCTCATGTCCACATATATAAACAAATGTTGTTTATAAACTGTCTCGGACATAACTCTGGACACAGGTCTTTGTGTCTACATTTCTGACAATGATAATGTGAAGCCTCATGTCCACATATATAAACAAATGTTGTTTATAAACTGTCTAGGACATAACTCTGGACACAGGTCTTTGTGTCTACATTCCTGGCAATGATAATGTGAAGCCTCATGTCCACATATATAAACAAATGTTGTTTATAAACTGTCTCGGACATAACTCTGGACACAGGTCTTTGTGTCCACATTCCTGACAATGATAATGTGAAGCCTCATGTCCACATATATAAACAAATGTTGTTTATAAACTGTCTCGGACATATCTCTGGAGACAGGTCTTTGTGTCTACATTCCTGGCAATGATAATGTGAAGCCTCATGTCCACATATAGAAACAAATGTTGTTTATAAATTGTCTCGGACATAACTCTGGACAGAGGTCTTTGTGTCTACATTCCTGACAATGATAATGTGAAGCCTCATGTCCACATATATAAACAAATGTTGTTTATAAACTGTCTCGGACATAACTCTGGACACAGGTCTTTGTGTCTACATTCCTGACAATGATAATGTGAAGCCTCATGTCCACATATATAAACAAATGTTGTTTATAAACTGTCCAGGACATAACTCTGGACACAGGTCTTTGTGTCTACATTCCTGACAATGATAATGTGAAGCCTCATGTCACCATATATAAACAAATGTTGTTTATAAACTGTCTCGGACATAACTCTGGACACAGGTCTTTGTGTCTACATTCCTGACAATGATAATGTGAAGCCTCATGTCCACATATATAAACAAATGTTGTTTATAAACTGTCTCGGACATAACTCTGGACACAGGTCTTTGTGTCTACATTCCTGGCAATGATAATGTGAAGCCTCATGTCCACATATATAAACAAATGCTGTTTATAAACTGTCTAGGACATAACTCTGGACACAGGTCTTTGTGTCTACATTCCTGACAATGATAATGTCAAGCCTCATGTCCACATATATAAACAAATGTTGTTTATAAACTGTCTCGGACATAACTCTGGACACAGGTATTTGTGTCTACATTCCTGACAATGATAATGTGAAGCCTCATGTCCACATATATAAACAAATGTTGTTTATAAACTGTCTCGGACATAACTCTGGACACAGGTCTTTGTGTCTACATTCCTGGCAATGATAATGTGAAGCCTCATGTCCACATATATAAACAAATGTTGTTTATAAACTGTCTCGGACATAACTCTGGACACAGGTCTTTGTGTCTACATTCCTGACAATGATAATGTGAAGCCTCATGTCCACATATATAAACAAATGTTGTTTATAAACTGTCTCGGACATAACTCTGGACACAGGTCTTTGTGTCTACATTTCTGACAATGATAATGTGAAGCCTCATGTCCACATATATAAACAAATGTTGTTTATAAACTGTCTAGGACATAACTCTGGACACAGGTCTTTGTGTCTACATTCCTGGCAATGATAATGTGAAGCCTCATGTCCACATATATAAACAAATGTTGTTTATAAACTGTCTCGGACATAACTCTGGACACAGGTCTTTGTGTCTACATTTCTGACAATGATAATGTGAAGCCTCATGTCCACATATATAAACAAATGTTGTTTATAAACTGTCTAGGACATAACTCTGGACACAGGTCTTTGTGTCTACATTCCTGGCAATGATAATGTGAAGCCTCATGTCCACATATATAAACAAATGTTGTTTATAAACTGTCCAGGACATAACTCTGGACACAGGTCTTTGTGTCTACATTCCTGACAATGATAATGTGAAGCCTCATGTCACCATATATAAACAAATGTTGTTTATAAACTGTCTCGGACATAACTCTGGACACAGGTCTTTGTGTCTACATTCCTGACAATGATAATGTGAAGCCTCATGTCCACATATATAAACAAATGTTGTTTATAAACTGTCTCGGACATAACTCTGGACACAGGTCTTTGTGTCTACATTCCTGGCAATGATAATGTGAAGCCTCATGTCCACATATATAAACAAATGCTGTTTATAAACTGTCTAGGACATAACTCTGGACACAGGTCTTTGTGTCTACATTCCTGACAATGATAATGTCAAGCCTCATGTCCACATATATAAACAAATGTTGTTTATAAACTGTCTCGGACATAACTCTGGACACAGGTATTTGTGTCTACATTCCTGACAATGATAATGTGAAGCCTCATGTCCACATATATAAACAAATGTTGTTTATAAACTGTCTCGGACATAACTCTGGACACAGGTCTTTGTGTCTACATTCCTGGCAATGATAATGTGAAGCCTCATGTCCACATATATAAACAAATGTTGTTTATAAACTGTCTCGGACATAACTCTGGACACAGGTCTTTGTGTCTACATTCCTGACAATGATAATGTGAAGCCTCATGTCCACATATATAAACAAATGTTGTTTATAAACTGTCTAGGACATAACTCTGGACACAGGTCTTTGTGTCTACATTCCTGGCAATGATAATGTGAAGCCTCATGTCCACATATATAAACAAATGTTGTTTATAAACTGTCTAGGACATAACTCTGGACACAGGTCTTTGTGTCTACATTCCTGACAATGATAATGTGAAGCCTCATGTCCACATATATAAACAAATGTTGTTTATAAACTGTCTAGGACATAACTCTGGACACAGGTCTTTGTGTCTACATTCCTGACAATGATAATGTGAAGCCTCATGTCCACATATATAAACAAATGTTGTTTATAAACTGTCTAGGACATAACTCTGGACACAGGTCTTTGAGTCTACATTCCTGACAATGATAATGTGAAGCCTCATGTCCACATATATAAACAAATGTTGTTTATAAACTGTCTCGGACATAACTCTGGACACAGGTCTTTGTGTCTACATTCCTGACAATGATAATGTGAAGCCTCATGTCCACATATATAAACAAATGTTGTTTATAAACTGTCTCGGACATAACTCTGGACACAGGTCTTTGTGTCTACATTCCTGACAATGATAATGTGAAGCCTCATGTCCACATATATAAACAAATGTTGTTTATAAACTGTCTCGGACATAACTCTGGACACAGGTCTTTGTGTCTACATTCCTGACAATGATAATGTGAAGCCTCATGCCCACATATATAAACAAATGTTGTTTATAAACTGTCTCGGACATAACTCTGGACACATGTCTTTGTGTCTACATTCCTGACAATGATATTGTGAAGCGTCATGTCCACATATATAAACAAATGTTGTTTATAAACTGTCTAGGACATAACTCTGGACACAGGTCTTTGTGTCTACATTCCTGACAATGATAATGTGAAGCCTCATGTCCACATATATAAACAAATGTTGTTTATAAACTGTCTAGGACATAACTCTGGACACAGGTATTTGTGTCTACATTCCTGGCAATGATAATGTGAAGCCTCATGTCCACATATATAAACAAATGTTGTTTATAAACTGTCTAGGACATAACTCTGGACACAGGTCTTTGTGTCTACATTCCTGACAATGATAATGTGAAGCCTCATGTCCACATATATAAACAAATGTTGTTTATAAACTGTCTAGGACATAACTCTGGACACAGGTCTTTGTGTCTACATTCCTGGCAATGATAATGTGAAGCCTCATGTCCAAATATATAAACAAATGTTGTTTATAAACTGTCCAGGACATAACTCTGGACACATGTCTTTGTGTCTACATTCCTGGCAATGATAATGTGAAGCCTCATGTCCACATATATAAACACATGTTGTTTATAAACTGTCTAGGCCATAACTCTGGACACAGGTCTTTGTGTCTACATTCCTGGCAATGATAATGTGAAGCCTCATGTCCACATATATAAACAAATGTTGTTTATAAACTGTCCAGGACATAACTCTGGACACAGGTCTTTGTGTCTACATTCCTGGCAATGATAATGTGAAGCCTCATGTCCACATATATAAAAAAATGTTGTTTATAAACTGTCTCGGACATAACTCTGGACACAGGTCTTTGTGTCTACATTCCTGGCAATGATAATGTGAAGCCTCATGTCCACATATATAAACAAATGTTGTTTATAAACTGTCCAGGACATAACTCTGGACACAGGTCTTTGTGTCTACATTCCTGACAATGATAATGTGAAGCCTCATGTCCACATATATAAACAAATGTTGTTTATAAACTGTCTCGGACATAACTCTGGACACAGGTATTTGTGTCTACATTCCTGGCAATGATAATGTGAAGCCTCATGTCCACATATATAAACAAATGTTGTTTATAAACTGTCCAGGACATAACTCTGGACACAGGTCTTTGTGTCTCCATTCCTGACAATGATAATGTGAAGCCTCATGTCCACATATATAAACAAATGTTGTTTATAAACTGTCTCGGACATAACTCTGGACACAGGTATTTGTGTCTACATTCCTGGCAATGATAATGTGAAGCCTCATGTCCACATGTATAAACAAATGTTGTTTATAAACTGTCTCGGACATAACCCTGGACACAGGTCTTTGTGTCTACATTCCTGACAATGATAATGTGAAGCCTCATGTCCACATATATAAACAAATGTTGTTTATAAACTGTCCAGGACATAACTCTGGACACAGGTCTTTGTGTCTACATTCCTGGCAATGATAATGTGAAGCCTCATGTCCACATATATAAACAAATGTTGTTTATAAACTGTCCAGGACATAACTCAGGACACAGGTCTTTGTGTCTACATTCCTGGCAATGATAATGTGAAGCCTCATGTCCACATATATAAACAAATGTTGTTTATAAACTGTCCAGGACATAACTCTGGACACAGGTCTTTGTGTCTACATTCCTGGCAATGATAATGTGAAGCCTCATGTCCACATATATAAACAAATGTTGTTTATAAACTGTCTCGGACATAACTCTGGACACAGGTCTTTGTGTCTACATTCCTGGCAATGATAATGTGAAGCCTCATGTCCACATATATAAACAAATGTTGTTTATAAACTGTCTCGGACATAACTCTGGACACAGGTATTTGTGTCTACATTCCTGACAATGATAATGTGAAGCCTCATGTCCACATATATAAACAAATGTTGTTTATAAACTGTCTAGGACATAACTCTGGACACAGGTCTTTGTGTCTACATTCCTGGCAATGATAATGTGAAGCCTCATGTCCACATATATAAAAAAATGTTGTTTATAAACTGTCTCGGACATAACTCTGGACACAGGTCTTTGTGTCTACATTCCTGGCAATGATAATGTGAAGCCTCATGTCCACATTTTTAAACAAATGTTGTTTATAAACTGTCTAGGACATAACTCTGGACAGAGGTCTTTGTGTCTACATTCCTGACAATGATAATGTGAAGCCTCATGTCCACATATATAAACAAATGTTGTTTATAAACTGTCATCTTTTTGATTGGTTACTCTATGGTTCAAACATGAGAATTACAAGAAAGAATGAGACAGCACTCAAAGTTCAAATTAAACACCAATGACTCTATTAGATTCAATAGGAATACTACTAGTTTACAATTATACAAAATACCCATTCACAATGTACCGGTGAACAATACACCTATTAGTCACAAACATGTTGCAAAGAGTCATGCATACATGATAACCCAGCGAGCATTTCCCTCCCTGCTAATCGTTCTGTCGCTGACCAATCTCCTCGACCTTATCACAGAATCACTATTTCCAATGATTTTTACACCTTTCATATCAAGGTGGGCTGAATGTTCCACTGACAAGATCACACTGTCCTATCAAAATCCACCGTAGGCTACAATTGTCCAATGAGATGTCTAATTCTTTGTTCAGACTATGATATGAGAGACTGCCTTGCTGGTGAGCATGTGTTTACATTTCCTTCAGTATTTTCATGACCCCTTGTGGATGTTACAGATGCATCAGGATTGTTATCAGAACAAAAAATAGCAGATTTCATTCCTGGTCACAGACACATTTTAAATCACAGGACAATTAAACAACCCAATCCCTTACATTCCTGTCGTCTTACAAACTGTTACTTCGAGAATTTCTAGTTTATTTGCATTTCAAAACAAGACATTGTAAAGGAATTCATAGAGTTAAGGCAGCTGGAATCTGGAGGCCCCTCCCCTCCCCCCCCCCATTCCCCACTGAACGACAATGACAATGACTTAAACCAGGCTCAAAGTACCATCATGGAAGGGTAGTTAGTTAATGACTGACCAATCAAATGAACAGAAATGGCCTTTTACCTAATATGGAACAGAACCAAGCTGGGAAATGTGTATAAATTAAGAGCTTGTAAGACCCCAAAAGGGCACATCATCATCAAGAAGAAGACAGAAGATAGACTCCAACGAAGAGACAAGGTTCCACAGATAACCGGAGGTTGAGGACCGGGTGTTCCATTGTGAACACAACTGCTGACCACTTCCCTTTGCTCAGTATCACCATGTTCTGCTTATTGTGCAGAATTTCATTCAGTCTGTGAAGCTTGTGAAAACAGCCTTGTATCCATGTAGTTTGATAACTAGTCTGAGCTGCAAGTCCCTTTTAGATCTGATCTCCCAACATAGACAGTCATTGTAATTGACCTAAGTCTGACAATTACACTAAATCAAACCCCAGATCTTACAAGTGGAGCTGAAACCCGGGACTTTGACTACAATGCAAACCGAGGATGTTGTAGCAAAGTTTTGCAAACATAGGAACATTCGTTTGACCAGTGAAAACTCTTGCAGGGATAAACTCTTTTGAGGGGCAGACGATTATACTGACCCAGTGATGTCTCTTTAAATGCACATTATGTCACAAAAAGACAATGGGAAGAAGGGTCTCTGGGAAACATATGAGGAAGAGTTAAGCACTAAGTGTAATATGGACAGTATCCAGTCCTTGTTCGGAGACTGTGTATGGAAGCATGAACACGTTCCTTTTAAAATATAGTGAAGTTTATCCAGGCACACGTCTTGGCTAAACATCAGAATGGTGAAAAGGCTTTAAATCTGACTCCATATCCAGCATTACACCGTGCACAGTGCGATGAGGAAGTGATAGAGTCACAGGTGAGAGAAATGGTAGCTCAAAGTGAACAGACCCAGCAGCAGCAGCAGACACAGCTACATGAGTTACACAATAAGCTGGTGTACTTTAATGTCACTATACAACAACAGCCACTTAATGCAGGACATGCTTGTGCAGTTCAGCAGCAGTTAGAGTTAGCAGAGAAACATATTGTCACTGTCACACAGGATAATGTCCAGTTGACCCAGCAGTTAGAGGATTCTAGAGGTGTCCTTTGGGAGTTACAGGAGTGACCCCACCGTAAGACAGAGCATGCACAGTGCAGGTCCAACTTTCAGTGATTGCAAACCCAGAGGGAAAGCAGCTCCCAGGCGGGTGTAGCAGCCATCACAAAAAGCAGAGTATCACACAGGTGGTACTAAAACGGAGCAGGAGGCCTCAGAGGTGGACAATGTTGGAGCGGGAGAACGTTTACCAATCTGTCCCGTTAAGGTAACCTCCTTGACAGGCTGTGCCATTAATGTGGTGACAACACCGAATGGAACAGTCTGTTACTCTCAATCCCACCAAGACACCTGTGAGGTTGAGATATAAAAGGAAAGGAAATCTTTCGGAGCAACAGTAAGGCTGAAACAATGTCTGAAGAGAACAGGAGGAAAAGCTTGTGTTTGAGTAAGTGGGTCTGTTTTTGTATTTGAAGTTTCCTGTTTGATTTCTTTGTCTGTCTCAGCCAGTGTCTATTACGGTCAGTTACGTCTGGTCCTGCATGCTGTCTGAAAGTAGTTGGTTGTTTAACATGTGTGTATAGTTATATTTTAAATTGGTGTGAGTGAGGAGGACAAAAGTTTTGATAACATGGATATTGGAGTGTTAAATAGCAATTGCTTTCTGCTGGGAAGGAGACAAAGAGAAAGAGAGACAGAGAGAGAGAGAGAGAGAGTGAGAGAGGGAGTGAGTGAGTGAGTGTGAGAGAGAGAGAGAGGTGCTCCTCCATGGGGGATAATGAGTAAAGACATTCAGGGACAGAGGAAATGTGAGCTCTGGTACTTTGATTGTTCCTGTAGGTAAAAATCTTGAAAACCCTCTTTCCACCTCCTGCCGCTATGGGTGTGGATGACACGGACTGATGTTCCTGTGTTTAACCGGGATCTATTCAGAATCTGGCACACTTGAGGCCTTCCACTATCGGTGGGTACCGCAGGGGCTGGGATACAAAGAAAAAAGATGCATCAGTAATGCCGAGAATGGCATTTTAATTTGAGCATTTGGTTTATTTATCTATTTTAATAAAATTATTTTAAAATGTATATAAAGAGGACCTGGGGAATAAAGTCCCCATCGACAAAAATACAAAAGGGGCCTGAGGTATAAAGGCCAGCTTTAAAACAAACGGGGTTAGATCCAGAGTAAATCTCCCTCTACACAGTGGAGGGTTTGGAGGTAGAAACAGAGATGTCTAATGAGACCGAGGTCTCTGAACCTCCTCACCTCTCCATGGATAAGAGAAGGAGGCGTCCCTTCACTGCAGATTGCGAGAGGAACAGGGTCTGTCTCCTGGTTGGTCCTCGGACTCCCCGCGCTACCAGTACCATTGGAGCTCGAGGCCTAAGTTCCAGCTTTTTATCCCACAAAATGGAGTGGGTACAGAAGCCTCTGTACCTTTCACAACACGCGAGGTTGGGGGGGGGGGAGTGGTGAAGCTCCCCTCCCCTGATGGGGGAGCCTGTGGATCCACCAGGAGAAAGCATTCCATCTCCCACTGGGTCCGGTGTCCTGGGTGGGGCTGAGACCTGTGAGGGTCAACGCTCTCGGCCACCTGTTCCTGCCATCCAGGATGGATCCGCCCTGGAGGTTGATTTGAATAATGTTAACAGTGCCCTGTCTGCTGGTATTGTGGCGCTGGCAGGGTGGGAGATGGCCTCCTCTCTCTACCTCGGGTCCCGCTCCGGCTGGATTTCCTGTGTCGAGACACAACTGCCTCCCCCTAGGCTGATCACAAGCCCGGGGACGGAGGGGAAGAGGGTGTCCTGAACCACAGGCACTCATATTCCTAGTTTCCCCAGAGGAATCTAGGAATGACTCCTCCACCATCGATCCTGCGGGTTCGATCATGAGGGAGGTGAGACTAGCTGTCGTGGCCTGGATTTCCACTCCACAGAGTGTGGTGGATGTGTAGGCCACGGGCGGTGACGGCACGGAGGAGGATGGGGACTCGGTGTGGGGCACGGAGGACGACCTTGAATCCATTGCCAGTGAGGCGGTGCACACCCTCATGCCTCCTACCGAGTCTCCTCTCATGCCCATTGCAGAACTCCGGAACTTCATTGCTGCTTGCAGGGATTGTCACAATAAAGTTCAGCTGGCCCTTGACCAGTGTGTGGAGCTGGCGCTGATCATCAGGTCTGTCCGTCTTGCCCTCAAGGTGGGTGGTAAATGTGAAAAAGATCGTGCGATGTCTGTTCAGTGTGTCCTCTCTGGATTGCTGGGGGAGTGGAAGGCGATGAGCAGTTCCACTCTCTCCTCACAGTAAGGTATTGGTGACAGGATGGTGGTACTGTTGACATGAAGATATCCATAGCCAGACTCAACATCAACAGGAGCAGGGGGCGTCTCTCAGCCGTTTTCACAATCTCACAGTCCTCAGGGAAGGGAGATATGTGATGAGTTTTCTGCAGGAAACCCACATTGGGAGACGATGCTACCTGGCTCCAGGAGTGGCAGGGTGACTTGATGGATCAACTCCCTCGACTTGGTGGTCGCCTGGTGGAATCTCCATCCCAACTCCAGTGCCCTCATCAGGAGGCCTCAGGAGGAGAGTTCCGAATTGACCGACTCTACATTTCACAGGCATATGCCTCCTGCATCTTGGTGGCCTTCATGTGGCTGGTGCCGTGCTCAGACTACCACCTGGTGTGGGCGGAGTTAACTCCACTCTGCACATGGGAGGGTACCGTGTACTGGCACTTTTTACAACTGGCTGCTGGAGGACGAGCGATTCCATGACTCATTCCGTCGATCTGGGCCGGCTGGAGAAGGAAGCAGGGGGGCGTCCTCTCCCTGAGTCTATGGCGGGATGTGGCAAGCCTCACATCCATGTCTTCTGTCAGAAGTAAGCAAAGGGGTCGACCAAGAGGCGGGAAACCGAGAATGGCGCCTAGAGAGGGAGGTGCTCGACTTGGAGTCCCATCTCAATCAGGCCATCACAGACCCCGCGCTGTGACAGGTGTGCAAAGAGAAGAAGGGCGCGCTGAGGGACCTGCAATTCATATCGTCCCGAGGCGCATATTTAAGGTCGCAGATCCAGATCCTGGAAGATTTGGACCACACCTCACCTTTCTTCTACTCACTGGAAAAATGGCCGGGGGTCCATAAGCAGCTCATTGAGCTGCTGGCAGATGACGGATCCTCCATCACGGATCCGGAGGGAATGGGCTTCCTGGACCGTACCTATTACAGTGTGTTGTTTTCTCTGAACCCCTCCAGCGAGGACACGTGCAGAGTTTTGTAGGAGGACCTGCCGAAGGTCAGCCCGGAGGCCGCCAAAGGATTGGAGTCTCTGCTCACATTGGCGGAGCTGTACGGTGCCCTCCACCAGTTCTCAACGGGGAGTGGGAGCAGGGTCGGTTTCCTGTGTGACGGGGAGTGGGAGCTGGGTCTGTTACCAGTGTGATGGGGAGTGGGTGCGGGGTCTGTTTCCAGTGAGACGGGGAGTGGGAGCGGGGTCTGTTTCCAGGGTGACGGGGAGTGGGAGCGGGGTCTGTTTCCAGTGAGACGACAGTGGGAGCAGGGTCTGTTTCCAGGGTGATGGGGAGTGGGAGTGGGGTCTGTTTCCAGGGTGACGGGGAGAGGGGGCGGGGTCTGTTTCCAGTGAGCCGGGGAGTGGGAGCGGGGTCTGTTTCCAGTGAGACGGGGAGTGGGAGTGGAGTCTGTTTCCAGTGTGACGGGGAGTGCGAGCGGGGTCTGTTTCAAGGGTGAAGGGGAGTGGAGGCGGGGTCTGTTTCAAGAGTGACTGGGAGTGGGGGCGGGGTCTGTTTCCATTGAGACGGGGAGTGGGAGCGGGGTCTGTTTCCAGTGAGACGGGGAGTGTGGGCGGTGTCTGTTTCCAGTGAGACGGGGAGTGGGAGCGGAGTCTGTTTCCAGTGTGACGGGGAGTGGGAGCGGGGTCTGTTTCCAGAGTGACGGGGAGTGGGAGCGGGGTCTGTCTCCAGTGTGACGGGGAGTGGGAGCGGAGTCTGTTTCCAGGGTAACGGGGAGTGGGAGCGGGGTCTGTTAACAGGGTGACGGGGAGTGGGAGTGGGGTCTGTTTCCAGGGTGACGGGGAGTGGGAGCGGGGTCTGTTTCCAGAGTGACGGGGAGTGGGAGCGGGGTCTGTCTCCAGTGTGACGGGGAGTGGGAGCGGAGTCTGTTTCCAGGGTAACGGGGAGTGGGAGCGGGGTCTGTTAACAGGGTGACGGGGAGTGGGAGTGGGGTCTGTTTACAGGGTGACGGGGAGTGGGAGCGGGGTCTGTTTCCAGGGTGACGGGGAGTGGGAGTGGGGTCTGTTTCCAGGGTGATGGGGAGTGGGAGCGGCGTCTGTTTCCAGGGTGACGGGGAGAGGGGGCGGGGTCTGTTTCCAGTGAGACGGGGAGTGGGAGCGGGGTCTGTTTCCAGTGAGACGGGGAGTGGGAGCGGAGTCTGTTTCCAGTGTGACAGGGAGAGGGGCGGGGTCTGTTTCCAGTGAGACGGGGAGTGGGAGCAGGGTCTGTTTCCAGTGAGACGGGTAGTGGGAGCGGAGTCTGTTTCCAGGGTGACGGGGAGTGGGGGCGGGGTCTGTTTCCAGGGTGACGGGGAGTGTGAGCGGGGTCTGTTTCCAGTGAGACGGGGAGTGGGAGCGGGGTCTGTTTCCAGGGTGACGGGGAGTGGGAGCGGAGTCTGTTTCCAGGGTGACGGGGAGAGGGTGCGGGGTCTGTTTCCAGGGTGACGAGAGTGGGAGCGGAGTCTGTTTCCAGGGTGACGGGCAGTGGGAGCGAGGTCTGTTTCCAGGGTGACGTGGAGTGGGAGCGGGGGCTGTTTCCAGGGTGACGGGAAGTGGAGGCGGGGTCTGTTTCCAGGGTGACGGGGAGTGGGAGCAGGGTCGGTTTCCTGTGTGACGGGGAGTGGGAGCTGGGTCTGTTACCAGTGTGATGGGGAGTGGGTGCGGGGTCTGTTTCCAGTGAGACGGGGAGTGGGAGCGGGGTCTGTTTCCAGGGTGACGGGGAGTGGGAGCGGGGTCTGTTTCCAGTGAGACGACAGTGGGAGCAGGGTCTGTTTCCAGGGTGATGGGGAGTGGGAGTGGGGTCTGTTTCCAGGGTGACGGGGAGAGGGGGCGGGGTCTGTTTCCAGTGAGCCGGGGAGTGGGAGCGGGGTCTGTTTCCAGTGAGACGGGGAGTGGGAGTGGAGTCTGTTTCCAGTGTGACGGGGAGTGCGAGCGGGGTCTGTTTCAAGGGTGAAGGGGAGTGGAGGCGGGGTCTGTTTCAAGAGTGACTGGGAGTGGGGGCGGGGTCTGTTTCCATTGAGACGGGGAGTGGGAGCGGGGTCTGTTTCCAGTGAGACGGGGAGTGTGGGCGGTGTCTGTTTCCAGTGAGACGGGGAGTGGGAGCGGAGTCTGTTTCCAGTGTGACGGGGAGTGGGAGCGGGGTCTGTTTCCAGGGTGAAGGGGAGTGGAGGCGGGGTCTGTTTCCAGAGTGACTGGGAGCGGGGGCGGGGTCTGTTTCCAGGGTGACGGGGAGTGGAGGCGTGGTCTATTTCCAAGGTGACGGGGAGTGGAGGCGGGGTCTGTTTCCAGTGTGACGGGGAGTGGGAGCGGGGTCTGTTTCCAGGGTGACGGGGAGTGGGGGCGGGGTCTGTTTCCAGTGAGACGAGAGTGGGAGCGGGGTCTGTTTCCAGGGTGACGGGGAGTGGGGGCGGGGTCTGTTTCCAGGGTGACGGGGAGTGGGAGCGGGGTCTGTTTCCAGGGTGACGGGGAGTGGGAGCGGGGTCTGTTTCCAGTGAGACGAGAGTGGGAGTGGGGTCTGTTTCCAGGGTGACGGGGAGTGGGACGGGATCTGTTTCCAGAGTGACGGGGAGTGGGAGCGGGGTCTGTACCCAGGGTGACGGGGAGTGGGAGCGGGGTCTGTTTCCAGAGTGACGGGGAGTGGGAGCGGGGTCTGTCTCCAGTGTGACGGGGAGTGGGAGCGGGGTCTGTTTCCAGGGTAACGGGGAGTGGGAGCGGGGTCTGTTAACAGGGTGACGGGGAGTGGGAGTGGGGTCTGTTTACAGGGTGACGGGGAGTGGGAGCGGGGTCTGTTTCCAGGGTGACGGGGAGTGGGAGTGGGGTCTGTTTCCAGGGTGATGGGGAGTGGGAGCGGGGTCTGTTTCCAGTGAGACGAGAGTGGGACCGGGGTCTGTTTCCAGGGTGACGGGGAGTGGGAGCGGGGTCTGTTTCCAGGGTGACGGGGAGTGGGAGCGGGGTCTATTTCCAGGGTGACGGGGTAGTGGGAGAGGGGTCTGTTTCCAGGGTGACGGGGAGTGGGAGTGGGGTCTGTTTCCAGTGAGACGAGAGTGGGAGCGGGGTCTGTTTCCAGGGTGACGGGGAGTGGGGTCGGGGTCTTTTTCCAGTGAGACGAGAGTGGGAGCGGGGTCTGTTTCCAGGGTGATGGGGAGTGGGGGCGGAGTCTGTTTCCAGTGAGACGAGAGTGGGAGCGGGGTCTGTTTCCAGGGTGACGGAGAGTGGGAGCCGGGTCTGTTTCCAGGGTGACGGGGAGTGGGAGTGGGGTCTGTTTCCAGAGTGACGGGGAGTGGGGGCGGGGTCTGTTTCCAGGGTGACGGGGAGTGGGAGCGGGGTCTGTTTCCAGGGTGACGGGGAGTGGAGGCGGGGTCTGTTTCCAGGGTGACGGGGAGTGGAGGCGGGGTCTGTTTCCAGGGTGACGGGGAGTGGGAGCGGGGTCTGTTTCCAGTGTGACTGGGAGTGGGAGCAGAGTCTGTTTCCAGGGTGATGGGGAGTGGGGGCGGGGTCTGTTTCCAGTGAGACGAGAGTGGGAGCGGGGTCTGTTTCCAGGGTGACGGGAAGTGGGAGTGGGGTCTGTTTCCAGGGTGACAGGGAGTGGGGGCGTGGTCTGTTTCCAGTGAGAAGAGAGTGGGAGCGGGGTCTGTTTCCAGGGTGACGGGGAGTGGGGGCGGGATCTGTTTCCAGTGAGACGAGAGTGGCAGCGGGGTCTGTTTCCAGGGTGACGGGGAGTGGGAGTGGGGTCTGTTTCCAGGGTGACGGGGAGTGGGAGCGGGGTCTGTTACCAGGGTGACGGGGAGTGGGAGCGGGGTATGTTTCCAGGGTGACGGGGAGTGGGAGCGGGGTCTGTTTCCAGGGTGAAGGGGAGTGGGAGCGGGGTCTGTTTCCAGGGTGACGGAGAGTGGGAGCGGGGTCTGTTTCCAGGGTGACGGAGAGTGGGAGCGGGGTCTGTTTCCAGGGTGACGGGGAGTGGGACGGGATCTGTTTCCAGAGTGACGGGGAGTGGGAGCGGGGTCTGTTTCCAGGGTGACGGGGAGTGGGAGCGGGGTCTGTTTCCAGAGTGACGGGGAGTGGAAGCGGGGTCTGTCTCCAGTGTGACGGGGAGTGGGAGCGGAGTCTGTTTCCAGGGTAACGGGGAGTGGGAGCGGGGTCTGTTAACAGGGTGACGTGGAGTGGGAGTGGGGTCTGTTTACAGGGTGACGGGGAGTGGGAGCGGGGTCTGTTTCCAGGGTGACGGGGAGTGGGAGTGGGGTCTGTTTCCAGGGTGATGGGGAGTGGGAGCGGGGTCTGTTTCCAGTGAGACGAGAGTGGGACCGGGGTCTGTTTCCAGGGTGACGGGGAGTGGGAGCGGGGTCTGTTTCCAGGGTGACGGGGAGTGGGAGCGGGGTCTATTTCCAGCGTGACGGGGTAGTGGGAGCGGGGTCTGTTTCCAGGGTGACGGGGAGTGGGAGTGGGGTCTGTTTCCAGTGAGACGAGAGTGGGAGCGGGGTCTGTTTCCAGGGTGACGGGGAGTGGGGTCGGGGTCTGTTTCCAGTGAGACGAGAGTGGGAGCGGGGTCTGTTTCCAGGGTGATGGGGAGTGGGGGCGGAGTCCGTTTCCAGTGAGACGAGAGTGGGAGCGGGGTCTGTTTCCAGGGTGACGGAGAGTGGGAGCCGGGTCTGTTTCCAGGGTGACGGGGAGTGGGAGTGGGGTCTGTTTCCAGAGTGACGGGGAGTGGGGGCGGGGTCTGTTTCCAGGGTGACGGGGAGTGGGAGCGGGGTCTGTTTCCAGGGTGACGGGGTGTGGAGGCGGGGTCTGTTTCCAGGGTGACGGGGAGTGGAGGCGGGGTCTGTTTCCAGGGTGACGGGGAGTGGGAGCGGGGTCTGTTTCCAGTGTGACTGGGAGTGGGAGCAGAGTCTGTTTCCAGGGTGATGGGGAGTGGGGGCGGGGTCTGTTTCCAGTGAGACGAGAGTGGGAGCGGGGTCTGTTTCCAGGGTGACTGGGAGTAGGAGTGGGGTCTGTTTCCAGGGTGACAGGGAGTGGGGGCGTGGTCTGTTTCCAGTGAGAAGAGAGTGGGAGCTGGGCCTGTTACCAGGGTGACGGGGAGTGGGGGCGGGATCTGTTTCCAGTGAGACGAGAGTGGCAGCGGGGTCTGTTTCCAGGGTGATGGGGAGTGGGAGTGGGGTCTGTTTCCAGGGTGACGGGGAGTGGGAGCGGGGTCTGTTACCAGGGTGACGGGGAGTGGGAGCGGGGTATGTTTCCAGGGTGACGGGGAGTGGGAGCGGGGTCTGTTTCCAGGGTGACGGAGAGTGGGAGCGGGGTCTGTTTCCAGGGTGACGGAGAGTGGGAGCGGGGTCTGTTTCCAGGGTGACGGGGAATGGAGGCGGGGTCTGTTTCCAGGGTGACGCGGAGTGGGAGCGGAGTCTGTTTCCAGTGAGACGGGGAGTGGGAGCGGAGTCTGTTTCCAGGGTGACGGGGTGTGGGAGCGGGGTCTGTCTCCAGGGTGACGTCGAGTGGGAGCGGGGTCTGTTTCCAGGGTGACGGGGAGTGGGAGCGGGGTCTCTTTCCAGGGTGACGGGGAGTGGGAGTGGGGTCTTTTTCCAGTGAGACGAGAGTGAGAGCTGGGTCTGTTTCCAGGGTGACGGGGAGTGGGGGCGGGGTCTGTTTCCAGTGAGACGAGAGTGGGAGCGGGTTCTGTTTCCAGGGTGACGGGGAGTGGGAGTGGGGTCTGTTTCCAGGGTGAGCGGAGTGGGGGCGGTGTCTGTTTCCAGTGAGACGAGAGTGGGAGCGGGGTCTGTTTCCAGATTGACGGAGAGTGGGAGCGGGGTCTGTTTACAGGGTGACGGGGAGTGGGAGTGGGGTCTGTTTCCACAGTGACGGGGAGTGGGGGCGGGGTCTGTTTCCAGGTTGACGGGGAGTGGGAGCGGCGTCTGTTTCCAGGGTGACGGGGAGTGGAGGCGGGGTCTGTTTCCAGGGTGACGGGGAGTGGGAGCGGGGTCTGTTTCCAGTGTGACGGGGAGTGGGAGTGGAGTCTGTTCCAGGGTGATGGGGAGTGGGGGCGGGGTCTGTTTCCAGTGAGACGAGAGTGGGAGCGGGGTCTGTTTCCAGGGTGACGGGGAGTGGGAGTGGGGTCTGTTTCCAGGGTGATGGGGAGTGGGGGCGGGGTCTGTTTCCATTGAGACGAGAGTGGGAGCGGGGTCTGTTTCCAGGGTGACGGGGAGTGGGGGCGGGGTCTTTTTCCAGTGAGACGAGAGTGGGAGCGGGGTCTTTTCCAGGGTGACGGGGAGTGGGAGTGGGGTCTGTTTCCACGGTGACGGGGAGTGGGAGCGTGGTCTGTTACCAGGGTGACGGGGAGTGGGAGCGGGGTCTGTTTACAGGGTGACGGGGAGTGGGAGCGGGGTCTGTTTTCAGGGTGATGGGGAGTGGGAGCGGGGGCTGTTTCCAGGGTGACGGGAAGTGGAGGCGGGGTCTGTTTCCAGGGTGACGGGGAGTGGGAGCAGGGTCTGTTTCCAGTGTGACGAGGAGTGGGAGCTGGGTCTGTTTCCAGGGTGACGGGGAGTGGGAGCGGGGTCTGTTACCAGGGTGACGGGGAGTGGGAGTGGGGTCTGTTTCCAGGGTGACGGGGAGTGGGGGTGGGGTCTGTTTCCAGTGAGAAGAGAGTGGGAGCGGGGTCTGTTTCCAGGGTGACGGGGAGTGGGGGCGGGGTCTGTTTCCAGTGAGGAGAGAGTGGGAGCGGGGTCTGTTTCCAGGGTGACGGGGAGTGGGAGCGGAGTCTGTTTCCAGGGTGACGGGGAGAGGGTGCGGGGTCTGTTTCCAGGGTGACGAGAGTGGGAGAGGAGTCTGTTTCCAGGGTGACGGGCAGTGGGAGCGAGGTCTGTTTCCAGGGTGACGGGGAGTGGGAGCGGGGGCTGTTTCCAGGGTGACGGGAAGTGGAGGCGGGGTCTGTTTCCAGGGTGATGGGGAGTGGGGGCGGGGTCTGTTTCCAGGGTGACGGGGAGTGGGAGCGGGGTCTGTTTCCAGGGTGACGGGGAGTGGGAGTGGGGTCTGTTTCCAGGGTGATGGGGAGTGGGAGCGGGGTCTGTTTCCAGAGTGACGGGGAGTGGGGGCGGGGTCTGTTTCCAGGGTGACGGGGAGTGGGAGCGGGGTCTGTTTCCAGGGTGACGGGGAGTGGGAGTGGGGTCTGTTTCCAGGGTGATGGGGAGTGGGAGCGGGGTCTGTTTCCAGTGAGACGAGAGTGGGACCGGGGTCTGTTTCCAGGGTGACGGGGAGTGGGAGCGGGGTCTGTTTCCAGGGTGACGGGGAGTGGGAGCGGGGTCTATTTCCAGGGTGACGGGGTAGTGGGAGCGGGGTCTGTTTCCAGGGTGACGGGGAGTGGGAGTGGGGTCTGTTTCCAGTGAGACGAGAGTGGGAGCGGGGTCTGTTTCCAGGGTGACGGGGAGTGGGGTCGGGGTCTGTTTCCAGTGAGACGAGAGTGGGAGCGGGGTCTGTTTCCAGGGTGATGGGGAGTGGGGGCGGAGTCCGTTTCCAGTGAGACGAGAGTGGGAGCGGGGTCTGTTTCCAGGGTGACGGAGAGTGGGAGCCGGGTCTGTTTCCAGGGTGACGGGGAGTGGGAGTGGGGTCTGTTTCCAGAGTGACGGGGAGTGGGGGCGGGGTCTGTTTCCAGGGTGACGGGGAGTGGGAGCGGGGTCTGTTTCCAGGGTGACGGGGAGTGGAGGCGGGGTCTGTTTCCAGGGTGACGGGGAGTGGAGGCGGGGTCTGTTTCCAGGGTGACGGGGAGTGGGAGCGGGGTCTGTTTCCAGTGTGACTGGGAGTGGGAGCAGAGTCTGTTTCCAGGGTGATGGGGAGTGGGGGCGGGGTCTGTTTCCAGTGAGACGAGAGTGGGAGCGGGGTCTGTTTCCAGGGTGACGGGGAGTAGGAGTGGGGTCTGTTTCCAGGGTGACAGGGAGTGGGGGCGTGGTCTGTTTCCAGTGAGAAGAGAGTGGGAGCTGGGCCTGTTACCAGGGTGACGGGGAGTGGGGGCGGGATCTGTTTCCAGTGAGACGAGAGTGGCAGCGGGGTCTGTTTCCAGGGTGATGGGGAGTGGGAGTGGGGTCTGTTTCCAGGGTGACGGGGAGTGGGAGCGGGGTCTGTTACCAGGGTGACGGGGAGTGGGAGCGGGGTATGTTTCCAGGGTGACGGGGAGTGGGAGCGGGGTCTGTTTCCAGGGTGACGGGGAGTGGGAGCGGGGTCTGTTTCCAGGGTGACGGAGAGTGGGAGCGGGGTCTGTTTCCAGGGTGACGGAGAGTGGGAGCGGGGTCTGTTTCCAGGGTGACGGGGAATGGAGGCGGGGTCTGTTTCCAGGGTGACGCGGAGTGGGAGCGGAGTCTGTTTCCAGTGAGACGGGGAGTGGGAGCGGAGTCTGTTTCCAGGGTGACGGGGAGTGGGAGCGGGGTCTGTCTCCAGGGTGACGTCGAGTGGGAGCGGGGTCTGTTTCCAGGGTGACGGGGAGTGGGAGCGGGGTCTCTTTCCAGGGTGACGGGGAGTGGGAGTGGGGTCTTTTTCCAGTGAGACGAGAGTGAGAGCTGGGTCTGTTTCCAGGGTGATGGGGAGTGGGGGCGGGGTCTGTTTCCAGTGAGACGAGAGTGGGAGCGGGTTCTGTTTCCAGGGTGACGGGGAGTGGGAGTGGGGTCTGTTTCCAGGGTGAGCGGAGTGGGGGCGGTGTCTGTTTCCAGTGAGACGAGAGTGGGAGCGGGGTCTGTTTCCAGATTGACGGAGAGTGGGAGCGGGGTCTGTTTACAGGGTGACGGGGAGTGGGAGTGGGGTCTGTTTCCACAGTGACGGGGAGTGGGGGCGGGGTCTGTTTCCAGGTTGACGGGGAGTGGGAGCGGCGTCTGTTTCCAGGGTGACGGGGAGTGGAGGCGGGGTCTGTTTCCAGGGTGACGGGGAGTGGGAGCGGGGTCTGTTTCCAGTGTGACGGGGAGTGGGAGTGGAGTCTGTTCCAGGGTGATGGGGAGTGGGGGCGGGGTCTGTTTCCAGTGAGACGAGAGTGGGAGCGGGGTCTGTTTCCAGGGTGACGGGGAGTGGGAGTGGGGTCTGTTTCCAGGGTGATGGGGAGTGGGGGCGGGGTCTGTTTCCATTGAGACGAGAGTGGGAGCGGGGTCTGTTTCCAGGGTGACGGGGAGTGGGGGCGGGGTCTTTTTCCAGTGAGACGAGAGTGGGAGCGGGGTCTTTTCCAGGGTGACGGGGAGTGGGAGTGGGGTCTGTTTCCACGGTGACGGGGAGTGGGAGCGTGGTCTGTTACCAGGGTGACGGGGAGTGGGAGCGGGGTCTGTTTACAGGGTGACGGGGAGTGGGAGCGGGGTCTGTTTTCAGGGTGATGGGGAGTGGGAGCGGGGGCTGTTTCCAGGGTGACGGGAAGTGGAGGCGGGGTCTGTTTCCAGGGTGACGGGGAGTGGGAGCAGGGTCTGTTTCCAGTGTGACGAGGAGTGGGAGCTGGGTCTGTTTCCAGGGTGACGGGGAGTGGGAGCGGGGTCTGTTACCAGGGTGACGGGGAGTGGGAGTGGGGTCTGATTCCAGGGTGACGGGGAGTGGGGGTGGGGTCTGTTTCCAGTGAGAAGAGAGTGGGAGCGGGGTCTGTTTCCAGGGTGACGGGGAGTGGGGGCGGGGTCTGTTTCCAGTGAGGAGAGAGTGGGAGCGGGGTCTGTTTCCAGGGTGACGGGGAGTGGGAGCGGAGTCTGTTTCCAGGGTGACGGGGAGAGGGTGCGGGGTCTGTTTCCAGGGTGACGAGAGTGGGAGAGGAGTCTGTTTCCAGGGTGACGGGCAGTGGGAGCGAGGTCTGTTTCCAGGGTGACGGGGAGTGGGAGCGGGGGCTGTTTCCAGGGTGACGGGAAGTGGAGGCGGGGTCTGTTTCCAGGGTGATGGGGAGTGGGAGCAGGGTCGGTTTCCAGTGTGACGGGGAGTGGGAGCTGGGTCTGTTACCAGTGTGATGGGGAGTGGGTGCGGGGTCTGTTTCCAGTGAGACGGGGAGTGGGAGCGGGGTCTGTTTCCAGGGTGACGGGGAGTGGGAGCGGGGTATGTTTCCAGTGAGACGACAGTGGGAGCGGGGTCTGTTTCCAGGGTGATGGGGAGTGGGAGTGGGGTCTGTTTCCAGGGTGACGGGGAGAGGGGGCGGGGTCTGTTTCCAGTGAGCCGGGGAGTGGGAGCGGGGTCTGTTTCCAGTGAGACGGGGAGTGGGAGTGGAGTCTGTTTCCAGTGTGACGGGGTGTACGAGCGGGGTCTGTTTCAAGGGTGAAGGGGAGTGGAGGCGGGGTCTGTTTCAAGAGTGACTGGGAGTGGGGGCGGGGTCTGTTTCCATTGAGACGGGGAGTGGGAGCGGGGTCTGTTTCCAGTGAGACGGGGAGTGTGGGCGGTGTCTGTTTCCAGTGAGACGGGGAGTGGGAGCGGAGTCTGTTTCCAGTGTGACGGGGAGTGGGAGCGGGGTCTGTTTCCAGGGTGAAGGGGAGTGGAGGCGGGGTCTGTTTCCAGAGTGACTGGGAGCGGGGGCGGGGTCTGTTTCCAGGGTGACGGGGAGTGGAGGCGTGGTCTATTTCCAAGGTGACGGGGAGTGGAGGCGGGGTCTGTCTCCAGTGTGACGGGGAGTGGGAGCGGGGTCTGTTTCCAGGGTGACGGGGAGTGGGGGCGGGGTCTGTTTCCAGTGAGACGAGAGTGGGAGCGGGGTCTGTTTCCAGGGTGACGGGGAGTGGGGGCGGGGTCTGTTTCCAGGGTGACGGGGAGTGGGAGCGGGGTCTGTTTCCAGGGTGACGGGGAGTGGGAGCGGGGTCTGTTTCCAGTGAGACGAGAGTGGGAGTGGGGTCTGTTTCCAGGGTGACGGGGAGTGGGACGGGATCTGTTTCCAGAGTGACGGGGAGTGGGAGCGGGGTCTGTTTCCAGGGTGACGGGGAGTGGGAGCGGGGTCTGTTTCCAGAGTGACGGGGAGTGGGAGCGGGGTCTGTCTCCAGTGTGACGGGGAGTGGGAGCGGAGTCTGTTTCCAGGGTAACGGGGAGTGGGAGCGGGGTCTGTTAACAGGGTGACGGGGAGTGGGAGTGGGGTCTGTTTACAGGGTGACGGGGAGTGGGAGCGGGGTCTGTTTCCAGGGTGACGGGGAGTGGGAGTGGGGTCTGTTTCCAGGGTGATGGGGAGTGGGAGCGGAGTCTGTTTCCAGGGTGACGGGCAGTGGAAGCGAGGTCTGTTTCCAGGGTGACGGGGAGTGGGAGCGGGGGCTGTTTCCAGGGTGACGGGAAGTGGAGGCGGGGTCTGTTTCCAGGGTGATGGGGAGTGGGAGCAGGGTCGGTTTCCAGTGTGACGGGGAGTGGGAGCTGGGTCTGTTACCAGTGTGATGGGGAGTGGGTGCGGGGTCTGTTTCCAGTGAGACGGGGAGTGGGAGCGGGGTCTGTTTCCAGGGTGACGGGGAGTGGGAGCGGGGTCTGTTTCCAGTGAGACGACAGTGGGAGCGGGGTCTGTTTCCAGGGTGATGGGGAGTGGGAGTGGGGTCTGTTTCCAGGGTGACGGGGAGAGGGGGCGGGGTCTGTTTCCAGTGAGCCGGGGAGTGGGAGCGGGGTCTGTTTCCAGTGAGACGGGGAGTGGGAGTGGAGTCTGTTTCCAGTGTGACGGGGAGTGCGAGCGGGGACTGTTTCAAGGGTGAAGGGGAGTGGAGGCGGGGTCTGTTTCAAGAGTGACTGGGAGTGGGGGCGGGGTCTGTTTCCATTGAGACGGGGAGTGGGAGCGGGGTCTGTTTCCAGTGAGACGGGGAGTGTGGGCGGTGTCTGTTTCCAGTGAGACGGGGAGTGGGAGCGGAGTCTGTTTCCAGTGTGACGGGGAGTGGGAGCGGGGTCTGTTTCCAGGGTGAAGGGGAGTGGAGGCGGTGTCTGTTTCCAGAGTGACTGGGAGCGGGGGCGGGGTCTGTTTCCAGGGTGACGGGGAGTGGAGGCGTGGTCTATTTCCAAGGTGACGGGGAGTGGAGGCGGGGTCTGTTTCCAGTGTGACGGGGAGTGGGAGGGGGGTCTGTTTCCAGGGTGACGGGGAGTGGGGGCGGGGTCTGTTTCCAGTGAGACGAGAGTGGGAGCGGGGTCTGTTTCCAGGGTGACGGGGAGTGGGGGCGGGGTCTGTTTCCAGGGTGACGGGGAGTGGGAGCGGGGTCTGTTTCCAGGGTGACGGGGAGTGGGAGCGGGGTCTGTTTCCAGTGAGACGAGAGTGGGAGTGGGGTCTGTTTCCAGGGTGACGGGGAGTGGGACGGGATCTGTTTCCAGAGTGACGGGGAGCGGGAGCGGGGTCTGTTTCCAGGGTGACGGGGAGTGGGAGCGGGGTCTGTTTCCAGAGTGACGGGGAGTGGGAGCGGGGTCTGTCTCCAGTGTGACGGGGAGTGGGAGCGGAGTCTGTTTCCAGGGTAACGGGGAGTGGGAGCGGGGTCTGTTAACAGGGTGACGGGGAGTGGGAGTGGGGTCTGTTTACAGGGTGACGGGGAGTGGGAGCGGGGTCTGTTTCCAGGGTGACGGGGAGTGGGAGTGGGGTCTGTTTCCAGGGTGATGGGGAGTGGGAGCGGGGTCTGTTTCCAGTGAGACGAGAGTGGGACCGGGGTCTGTTTCCAGGGTGACGGGGAGTGGGAGCGGGGTCTGTTTCCAGGGTGACGGGGAGTGGGAGCGGGGTCTATTTCCAGGGTGACGGGGTAGTGGGAGAGGGGTCTGTTTCCAGGGTGACGGGGAGTGGGAGTGGGGTCTGTTTCCAGTGAGACGAGAGTGGGAGCGGGGTCTGTTTCCAGGGTGACGGGGAGTGGGGTCGGGGTCTGTTTCCAGTGAGACGAGAGTGGGAGCGGGGTCTGTTTCCAGGGTGATGGGGAGTGGGGGCGGAGTCTGTTTCCAGTGAGACGAGAGTGGGAGCGGGGTCTGTTTCCAGGGTGACGGAGAGTGGGAGCCGGGTCTGTTTCCAGGGTGACGGGGAGTGGGAGTGGGGTCTGTTTCCAGAGTGACGGGGAGTGGGGGCGGGGTCTGTTTCCAGGGTGACGGGGAGTGGGAGCGGGGTCTGTTTCCAGGGTGACGGGGAGTGGAGGCGGGGTCTGTTTCCAGGGTGACGGGGAGTGGAGGCGGGGTCTGTTTCCAGGGTGACGGGGAGTGGGAGCGGGGTCTGTTTCCAGTGTGACTGGGAGTGGGAGCAGAGTCTGTTTCCAGGGTGATGGGGAGTGGGGGCGGGGTCTGTTTCCAGTGAGACGAGAGTGGGAGCGGGGTCTGTTTCCAGGGTGACGGGGAGTGGGAGTGGGGTCTGTTTCCAGGGTGACAGGGAGTGGGGGCGTGGTCTGTTTCCAGTGAGAAGAGAGTGGGAGCGGGGTCTGTTTCCAGGGTGACGGGGAGTGGGGGCGGGATCTGTTTCCAGTGAGACGAGAGTGGCAGCGGGGTCTGTTTCCAGGGTGACGGGGAGTGGGAGTGGGGTCTGTTTCCAGGGTGACGGGGAGTGGGAGCGGGGTCTGTTACCAGGGTGACGGGGAGTGGGAGCGGGGTATGTTTCCAGGGTGACGGGGAGTGGGAGCGGGGTCTGTTTCCAGGGTGACGGGGAGTGGGAGCGGGGTCTGTTTCCAGGGTGACGGAGAGTGGGAGCGGGGTCTGTTTCCAGGGTGACGGAGAGTGGGAGCGGGGTCTGTTTCCAGGGTGACGGGGAGTGGGACGGGATCTGTTTCCAGAGTGACGGGGAGTGGGAGCGGGGTCTGTTTCCAGGGTGACGGGGAGTGGGAGCGGGGTCTGTTTCCAGAGTGACGGGGAGTGGGAGCGGGGTCTGTCTCCAGTGTGACGGGGAGTGGGAGCGGAGTCTGTTTCCAGGGTAACGGGGAGTGGGAGCGGGGTCTGTTAACAGGGTGACGTGGAGTGGGAGTGGGGTCTGTTTACAGGGTGACGGGGAGTGGGAGCGGGGTCTGTTTCCAGGGTGACGGGGAGTGGGAGTGGGGTCTGTTTCCAGGGTGATGGGGAGTGGGAGCGGGGTCTGTTTCCAGTGAGACGAGAGTGGGACCGGGGTCTGTTTCCAGGGTGACGGGGAGTGGGAGCGGGGTCTGTTTCCAGGGTGACGGGGAGTGGGAGCGGGGTCTATTTCCAGGGTGACGGGGTAGTGGGAGCGGTGTCAGTTTCCAGGGTGACGGGGAGTGGGAGTGGGGTCTGTTTCCAGTGAGACGAGAGTGGGAGCGGGGTCTGTTTCCAGGGTGACGGGGAGTGGGGTCGGGGTCTGTTTCCAGTGAGACGAGAGTGGGAGCGGGGTCTGTTTCCAGGGTGATGGGGAGTGGGGGCGGAGTCTGTTTCCAGTGAGACGAGAGTGGGAGCGGGGTCTGTTTCCAGGGTGACGGAGAGTGGGAGCCGGGTCTGTTTCCAGGGTGACGGGGAGTGGGAGTGGGGTCTGTTTCCAGAGTGACGGGGAGTGGGGGCGGGGTCTGTTTCCAGGGTGACGGGGAGTGGGAGCGGGGTCTGTTTCCAGGGTGACGGGGAGTGGAGGCGGGGTCTGTTTCCAGGGTGACGGGGAGTGGAGGCGGGGTCTGTTTCCAGGGTGACGGGGAGTGGGAGCGGGGTCTGTTTCCAGTGTGACTGGGAGTGGGAGCAGAGTCTGTTTCCAGGGTGATGGGGAGTGGGGGCGGGGTCTGTTTCCAGTGAGACGAGAGTGGGAGCGGGGTCTGTTTCCAGGGTGACGGGGAGTAGGAGTGGGGTCTGTTTCCAGGGTGACAGGGAGTGGGGGCGTGGTCTGTTTCCAGTGAGAAGAGAGTGGGAGCTGGGTCTGTTTCCAGGGTGACGGGGAGTGGGGGCGGGATCTGTTTCCAGTGAGACGAGAGTGGCAGCGGGGTCTGTTTCCAGGGTGATGGGGAGTGGGAGTGGGGTCTGTTTCCAGGGTGACGGGGAGTGGGAGCGGGGTCTGTTACCAGGGTGACGGGGAGTGGGAGCGGGGTATGTTTCCAGGGTGACGGGGAGTGGGAGCGGGGTCTGTTTCCAGGGTGACGGGGAGTGGGAGCGGGGTCTGTTTCCAGGGTGACGGAGAGTGGGAGCGGGGTCTGTTTCCAGGGTGACGGAGAGTGGGAGCGGGGTCTGTTTCCAGGGTGACAGGGAATGGAGGCGGGATCTGTTTCCAGGGTGACGCGGAGTGGGAGCGGAGTCTGTTTCCAGTGAGACGGGGAGTGGGGGCGGGGTCTTTTTCCAGTGAGACGAGAGTGGGAGCGGGGTCTGTTTCCAGGGTGACGGGGAGTGGGAGTGGGGTCTGTTTCCACGGTGACGGGGAGTGGGAGCGTGGTCTGTTACCAGGGTGACGGGGAGTGGGAGCGGGGTCTGTTTACAGGGTGACGGGGAGTGGGAGCGGGGTCTGTTTCCAGGGTGATGGGGAGTGGGAGCGGGGGCTGTTTCCAGGGTGACGGGAAGTGGAGGCGGGGTCTGTTTCCAGGGTGACGGGGAGTGGGAGCAGGGTCTGTTTCCAGGGTGACGAGGAGTGGGAGCTGGGTCTGTTTCCAGGGTGACGGGGAGTGGGAGCGGGGTCTGTTACCAGGGTGACGGGGAGTGGGAGTGGGGTCTGTTTCCAGGGTGACGGGGAGTGGGGGTGGGGTCTGTTTCCAGTGAGAAGAGAGTGGGAGCGGGGTCTGTTTCCAGGGTGACGGGGAGTGGGGGCGGGGTCTGTTTCCAGTGAGACGAGAGTGGGAGCGGGGTGTGTTTCCAGGGTGACGGGGAGTGGGAGTGGGGTCTGTTTCCAGGGTGACGGGGAGTGGGACCGGGGTCTGTTTCCAGGGTGACGGGGAGTGGGAGCGGGGTCTGTTACCAGGGTGACGGGGAGTGGGAGCGGGGTCTGTTTCCAGGGTGACGGGGAGTGGGAGCGGAGACTGTTTCCAGGGTGACAGGGAGTGGGAGTGGGGTCTGTTTCCAGGGTGACGGGGAGTGGGTGCGGGGTCTGTTTCCAGGGTGACGTCGAGTGGGAGCGGGGTCTGTTTTGCAGGGTGACGGGGTGTGGGAGCGGGGTCTCTTTCCAGGGTGACGGGGAGTGGGAGAGGGGTCTGTTTCCAGTGAGACGAGAGTGGGCGCGTGGTCTGTTTCCAGGGTGACGGGGAGTGGGGGCGGGGTCTGTTTCCAGTGAGACGAGAGTTGGAGCGGGGTCTGTTTCCAGGGTGACGGGGAGTGGGAGCGGGGTCTGTTTCCAGGGTGACGGGGAGTGGAGGCGGGGTCTGTTTCCAGGGTGACGGGGAGTGGGAGCGGGGTCTGTTTCCAGTGTGACTTGGAGTGGGAGCGGAGTCTGTTTCCAGGGTGATGGGGAGTGGGGGCGGGGTCTGCTTCCAGTGAGACGAGAGTGGGAGCGGGGTCTGTTTCCAGGGTGACGGGGAGTGGGGTCTGTTTCCAGGGTGACGGGGAGTGGGGGCGGGGTCTGTTTCCATTGAGATGAGAGTGGGAGCGGGGTCTGTTTCCAGGGTGACGGGGAGTGGGGGCGGGGTCTTTTTCCAGTGAGACGAGAGTGGGAGCGGGGTCTGTTTCCAGGGTGACAGGGAGTGGGGGCGTGGTCTGTTTCCAGTGAGAAGAGAGTGGGAGCGGGGTCTGTTTCCAGGGTGACGGGGAGTGGGGTCTGTTTCCAGGGTGACGGGGAGTGGGAGCGGGGTCTGTTACCAGGGTGACGGGGAGTGGGAGTGGGGTCTGTTTCCAGGGTGACGGGGAGTGGGAGCTGGGTCTGTTTCCAGGGTGACGGGGAGTGGGAGCGGGGTCTGTTACCAGGGTGACGGGGAGTGGGAGTGGGGTCTGTTTCCAGGGTGATGGGGAGTGGGGGCGGGGTCTGTTTCCAGTGTGACGGGGAGTGGGAGTTGGGTCTGTTTCCAGGGTGACGGGGAGTGGGAGCGGGGTCTGTTACCAGGGTGACGGGGAGTGGGAGTGGGGTCTGTTTCCAGGGTGACGGGGAGTGGGGGCGGGGTCTGTTTCCAGTGAGACGAGAGTGGGAGCGGGGTCTGTTTCCAGGGTGACGGGGAGTGGGGGCGGGGTCTGTTTCCAGTGAGACGAGAGTGGAAGCGGGGTGTGTTTCCAGGGTGACGGGGAGTGGGAGTGGGGTCTGTTTCCAGGGTGACGGGGAGTGGGAGCGTGGTCTGTTTCCAGGGTGACGGGGAGTGGGAGCGGGGTCTGTTACCAGGGTGACGGGGAGTGGGAGCGGGGTCTGTTTCCAGGGTGACGAGGAGTGGGAGTGGTGACTGTTTCCAGGGTGACGGGGAGTGGAAGCGGGGTCTGTTTCCAGGGTGACGGGGAGTGGGAGCGGTGTCTGTTTCCAGGGTGACGGGGAGTGGGAGCGGGGTCTGTTTCCAGGGTGACGGGGAGTGGGAGCGGGGTCTGTTTCCAGGGTGACGGGGAGTGGGAGCGGGGTCTGTTTCCAGGGTGATGGGGAGTGGGGGCGGGGTCTGTTTCCAGGGTGACGGGGAGTGGGAGCGGGGTCTGTTTCCAGGGTGATGGGGAGTGGGAGCGGGGTCTGTTTCCAGGGTGACGGGGAGTGGGAGCGGGGTCTGTTTCCAGGGTGACGGGGAGTGGAGGCGGGGTCTGTTTCCATGGTGACGGGGAGTGCTGGCGGGGTCTGTTTCCAGTGTGACGAGAGTGGGAGCGGAGTCTGTTTCCAGGGTGACGGGGAGTGGGAGCGAGGTCTGTTTCCAGGGTGACGGGGAGTGGGAGCGGAGTCTGTTTCCAGGGTGACGGGGAGTGGGAGCGGTGTCTGTTTCCAGGGTGACGGGGAGTGGGAGTGGGGTCTGTTTCCAGGGTGACGGCGAGTGGGAGCGGGGTCTGTTTCCAGGGTGACGGCGAGTGGAGGCAGGGTCTGTTTCCAGAGTGATGGGGAGTGGGGGCGGGGTCTGTTTCCAGTGAGACGAGAGTGGGAGCGGGGTCTGTTTCCAGGGTGACGGGGAGTGGGAGTGGGGTCTGTTTCCAGGGTGACGGGGAGTGGGGGCGGGGTCTGTTTCCAGTGAGACGAGAGTGGGAGCGGGGTCTGTTTCCAGGGTGACGGGGAGTGGGGGCGGGGTCTGTTTCCAGTGAGACGAGAGTGGGAGCGGGGTCTGTTTCCAGGGTGATGGGGAGTGGGAGTGGGGTCTGTTTCCAGGGTGACGGGGAGTGGGAGCGGGGTCTGTTTCCAGGTTGACGGGGAGTGGGAGCGGGGTCTGTTACCAGGGTGACGGGGAGTGGGAGCGGGGTCTGTTACCACGGTGATGGGGAGTGGGAGCGGGGTCTGTTTCCAGGGAGACGGGGAGTGGGAGCGTGGTCGGTTTCCAGGGTGACGGGGAGTTGGAGCGGGGTCTGTTTCCAGGGTGACGGGGAGTGGGAACGGGGTCTGTTTCCAGGGTGACGGGGAGTGGGAGCGGGGTCTGTTTCCAGGGTGACGGGGAGTGGGAGCGGGGACTGTTTCCAGGGTGATGGGGAGTGGGGGCGGGGTCTATTTCCAGGGTGACGGGGAGTGGGAGCGGGGTCTATTTCCAGGGTGACGGGGAGTGGGGGCGGGGTCTGTTCCCAGGGTGACGGGGAGTGGGGGCGGGTTCTGTTTCCAGAGAGACGGGGAGTGGGAGCGGGGTCTGTTTCCAGTGAGACGGGGAGTGGGAGCGGAGTCTGTTTCCAGTGAGACGGGGAGTGGGAGCGGCGTCTGTTTCCATGGTGACGGGGAGTGGGAGCGGGGTCTGTTTCCAGTGAGGCGGGGAGTGGGAGCGGAGTCTGTTTCCAGGGTGACTGGGAGCGGGGGCGGGGTCTGTTTCCAGGGTGACGGGGAGTGGAGGCGTGGTCTGTTTCCAGAGTGACTGGGAGCGGGGGCGGGGTCTGTTTCCAGGGTGACGGGGAGTGGAGGTGGCGTCTGTTTCCAGGGTGACGGGGAGTGGGAGCGGGGTCTGTTTGCAGGGTGCCGGGGAGTGGGAGCGGAGTCTGTTTCCAGGGTGACGGGGAGTGGGAGCGGTGTCTGTTTCCAGGGTGACGGGGAGTGGGAGCGGGGTCTGTTTCCAGGGTGACGGGGAGTGGGAGCGGTGTCTGTTTCCAGGGTGACGGGGAGTGGAGGCAGGGTCTGTTTCCAGAGTGATGGGGAGTGGGGGCGGTGTCTGTTTCCAGGGTGACGGTGAGTGGAGGTGGCGTCTGTTTCCAGGGTGACGGGGAGTGGGAGCGGGGTCTGTTTGCAGGGTGCCGGGGAGTGGGAGCGGAGTCTGTTTCCAGGGTGACGGGGAGTGGGAGCGGTGTCTGTTTCCAGGGTGACGGGGAGTGGGAGCGGGGTCTGTTTCCAGGGTGACGGGGAGTGGGAGCGGTGTCTGTTTCCAGGGTGACGGGGAGTGGAGGCAGGGTCTGTTTCCAGAGTGATGGGGAGTGGGAGCGGGGTCTGTTTCCAGGGTGACGGGGAGTGGGAGCGGGGTCTCTTTCCAGGGTGACGGGGAGTGGGAGTGGGGTCTGTTTCCAGTGAGACGAGAGTGAGAGCTGGGTCTGTTTCCAGGGTGACGGGGAGTGGGGGCGGGGTCTGTTTCCAGTGAGACGAGAGTGGGAGCGGGTTCTGTTTCCAGGGTGACGGGGAGTGGGAGTGGGGTCTGTTTCCAGGGTGAGGGGAGTGGGGGCGGTGTCTGTTTCCAGTGAGACGAGAGTGGGAGCGGGGTCTGTTTCCAGATTGACGGAGAGTGGGAGCGGGGTCTGTTTCCAGGGTGACGGGGAGTGGGAGTGGGGTCTGTTTCCACAGTGACGGGGAGTGGGGGCGGGGTCTGTTTCCAGGTTGACGGGGAGTGGGAGCGGCGTCTGTTTCCAGGGTGACGGGGAGTGGAGGCGGGGTCTGTTTCCAGGGTGACGGGGAGTGGGAGCGGGGTCTGTTTCCAGGGTGACGGGGAGTGGGAGTGGGGTCTGTTTCCAGTGTGACGGGGAGTGGGAGCGGAGTCTGTTCCAGGGTGATGGGGAGTGGGGGCGGGGTCTGTTTCCAGTGAGACGAGAGTGGGAACGGGGTCTGTTTCCAGGGTGACGGGGAGTGGGAGTGGGGTCTGTTTCCAGGGTGACGGGGAGTGGGGGCGGGGTCTGTTTCCATTGAGACGAGAGTGGGAACGGGGTCTGTTTCCAGGGTGACGGGGAGTGGGAGTGGGGTCTGTTTCCACGGTGACGGGGAGTGGGAGCGTGGTCTGTTACCAGGGTGACGGGGAGTGGGAGCGGGGTCTGTTTACAGGGTGACGGGGAGTGGGAGCGGGGTCTGCTTCCAGGGTGATGGGGAGTGGGAGCGGGGGCTGTTTCCAGGGTGACGGGAAGTGGAGGCGGGGTCTGTTTCCAGGGTGACGGGGAGTGGGAGCAGGGTCTGTTTCCAGTGTGACAGGGAGTGGGAGCTCGGTCTGTTACCAGTGTGACGGGGAGTGGGAGCGGGGTCTGTTTCCAGGGTGACGGGGAGTGGGAGCGGGGTCTGTTACCAGGGTGACGGGGAGTGGGAGTGGGGTCTGTTTCCAGGGTGACGGGGAGTGGGGGCGGGGTCTGTTTCCAGTGAGAAGAGAGTGGGAGCGGGGTCTGTTTCCAGAGTGACGGGGAGTGGGGGCGGGGTCTGTTTCCATTGAGACGAGAGTGGGAGCGGGGTGTGTTTCCAGGGTGACGGGGAGTGGGAGTGGGGTCTGTTTCCAGTGTGACGGGGAGTGGGAGCGGGGTCTGTTTCCAGGGTGACGGGGGGTTGGAGCGGGGTCTGTTACCAGGGTGACGGGGAGTGGGAGCGGGGTCTGTTTCCAGGGTGACGGGGAGTGGGAGCGGGGTCTGTTTCCAGGGTGACGGGGAGTGGGAGCGGAGTCTGTTTCCACGGTGACGGGGAGTGGGAGTGGGGTCTGTTTCCAGGGTGACGGGGAGTGGGAGCGGGGTCTGTTTCCAGGGTGACGTCGAGTGGGAGCGGGGTCTGTTTTGCAGGGTGACGGGGTGTGGGAGCGGGGTCTCTTTCCAGGGTGACGGGGAGTGGGAGAGGGGTCTGTTTCCAGTGAGACGAGAGTGGGCGCGTGGTCTGTTTCCAGGGTGACGGGGAGTGGGGGCGGGGTCTGTTTCCAGTGAGACGAGAGTTGGAGCGGGGTCTGTTTCCAGGGTGACGGGGAGTGGGAGCGGGGTCTGTTTCCAGGGTGATGGGGAGTGGAGGCGGGGTCTGTTTCCAGGGTGACGGGGAGTGGGAGCGGGGTCTGTTTCCAGTGTGACTTGGAGTGGGAGCGGAGTCTGTTTCCAGGGTGATGGGGAGTGGGGGCGGGGTCTGCTTCCAGTGAGACGAGAGTGGGAGCGGGGTCTGTTTCCAGGGTGACGGGGAGTGGGAGTGGGGTCTGTTTCCAGGGTGACGAGGAGTGGGGGCGGGGTCTGTTTCCATTGAGATGAGAGTGGGAGCGGGGTCTGTTTCCAGGGTGACCGGGATTGGGGGCGGGGTCTTTTTCCAGTGAGACGAGAGTGGGAGCGGGGTCTGTTTCCAGGGTGACAGGGAGTGGGGGTGTGGTCTGTTTCCAGTGAGAAGAGAGTGGGAGCGGGGTCTGTTTCCAGGGTGACGGGAAGTGGAGGCGGGGTCTGTTTCCAGGGTGACGGGGAGTGGGAGCAGGGTCTGTTTCCAGTGTGACGGGGAGTGGGAGCTGGGTCTGTTACCAGGGTGACGGGGAGTGGGAGCGGGGTCTGTTACCAGGGTGACGGGGAGTGGGAGTGGGGTCCGTTTCAAGGGTGACGGGGAGTGGGAGCGGGGTCTGTTACCAGGGTGACGGGGAGTGGGAGTGGGGTCTGTTTCCAGGGTGACGGGGAGTGGGAGCTGGGTCTGTTTCCAGGGTGAAGGGAGTGGGAGCGGGGTCTGTTACCAGGGTGACGGGGAGTGGGAGTGGGGTCTGTTTCCAGGGTGACGGGGAGTGGGGGCGGGGTCTGTTTCCAGTGTGACGGGGAGTGGGAGCTGTGTCTGTTTCCAGGGTGACGGGGAGTGGGAGCGGGGTCTGTTACCAGGGTGACGGGGAGTGGGAGTGGGGTCTGTTTCCAGGGTGACGGGGAGTGGGGGCGGGGTCTGTTTCCAGTGAGACGAGAGTGGGAGCGGGGTCTGTTTCCAGGGTGACGGGGAGTGGGGGCGGGGTCTGTTTCCAGTGAGACGAGAGTGGGAGCGGGGTGTGTTTCCAGGGTGACGGGGAGTGGGAGTGGGGTCTGTTTCCAGGGTGACGGGGAGTGGGAGCGGGGTCAGTTTCCAGGGTGACGGGTAGTGGGAGCGGGGTCTGTTACCAGGGTGACGGGGAGTGGGAGCGGGGTCTGTTTCCAGGGTGACGAGGAGTGGGAGTGGTGACTGTTTCCAGGGTGACGGGGAGTGGAAGCGGGGTCTGTTTCCAGGGTGACGGGGAGTGGGAGCGGTGTCTGTTTCCAGGGTGACGGGGAGTGGGAGCGGGGTCTATTTCCAGGGTGACGGGGAGTGGGAGCGGGGTCTGTTTCCAGGGTGACGGGGAGTGGGAGCGGGGTCTGTTTCCAGGGTGATGGGGAGTGGGGGCGGGGTCTGTTTCCAGGGTGACGGGGAGTGGGAGCGGGGTCTGTTTCCAGGGTGACGGGGAGTGGGAGCGGGGTCTGTTTCCAGGGTGACGGGGAGTGGGAGCGGGGTCTGTTTCCAGGGTGACGGGGAGTGGAGGCGGGGTCTGTTTCCATGGTGACGGGGAGTGCTGGCGGGGTCTGTTTCCAGTGTGACGAGAGTGGGAGTGGAGTCTTTTTCCAGGGTGACGGGGAGTGGGAGCGGGGTCTGTTTCCAGGGTGACGGGGAGTGGGAGCGGAGTCTGTTTCCAGGGTGACGGGGAGTGGGAGCGGTGTCTGTTTCCAGGGTGACGGGGAGTGGGAGCGGGGTCTGTTTCCAGGGTGACGGCGAGTGGGAGCGGGGTCTGTTTCCAGGGTGACGGGGAGCGGAGGCAGGGTCTGTTTCCAGAGTGATGGGGAGTGGGGGCGGGGTCTGTTTCCAGTGAGACGAGAGTGGAAGCGGGGTCTGTTTCCAGGGTGACGGGGAGTGGGAGCGGGGTCTGTTTCCAGGGTGACGGGGAGTGGGAGCGGGGTCTGTTTCCAGGGTGACGGGGAGTGGGGGCGGAGTCTGTTTCCAGTGAGACGAGAGTGGGAGCGGGGTCTGTTTCCAGGGTGACGGGGAGTGGGGGCGGGGTCTGTTTCCAGTGAGACGAGAGTGGGAGCGGGGTCTGTTTCCAGGGTGATGGGGAGTGGGAGTGGGGTCTGTTTCCAGGGTGACGGGGAGTGGGAGCGGGGTCTGTTTCCAGGGTGACGGGGAGTGGGAGCGGGGTCTGTTACCAGGGTGACGGGGAGTGGGAGCGGGGTCGGTTACCAGGGTGACGGGGAGTGGGAGCGGTGTCTGTTTCCAGGGAGACGGGGAGTGGGAGCGTGGTCGGTTTCCAGGGTGACGGGGAGTGGGAGCGGGGTCTGTTTCCAGGGTGACCGGGAGTGGGAACGGGGTCTGTTTCCAGGGTGACGGGGAGTGGGAGCGGGGTCTGTTTCCAGGGTGACGGGGAGTGGGAGCGGGGTCTGTTTCCAGGGTGATGGGGAGTGGGGGCGGGGTCTATGTCCAGGGTGACGGGGAGTGGGAGCGGGGTCTATTTCCAGGGTGACGGGGAGTGGGGGCGGGGTCTGTTCCCAGGGTGACGGGGAGTGGGGGCGGGTTCTGTTTCCAGAGAGACGGGGAGTGGGAGCGGGGTCTGTTTCCAGTGAGACGGGGAGTGGGAGCGGAGTCTGTTTCCAGTCAGACGGGGAGTGGGAGCGGCGTCTGTTTCCATGGTGACGGGGAGTGGGAGCGGGGTCTGTTTCCAGTGAGACGGGGAGTGGGAGCGGAGTCTGTTTCCAGGGTGACTGGGAGCGGGGGCGGGGTCTGTTTCCAGGGTGACGGGGAGTGGAGGCGTGGTCTGTTTCCAGAGTGACTGGGAGCGGGGGCGGGGTCTGTTTCCAGGGTGACGGGGAGTGGAGGTGGCGTCTGTTTCCAGGGTGACGGGGAGTGGGAGCGGGGTCTGTTACCAGGGTGACGGGGAGTGGGAGTGGGGTCTGTTTCCAGTGAGACGAGAGTGGGAGCGGGGTCTGTTTCCAGCGTGACGGGGAGTGGGGGCGGGGTCTGTTTCCAGGGTGACGGGGAGTGGGAGCGGTGTCTGTTTCCAGGGTGACGGGGAGTGGAGGCAGGGTCTGTTTCCAGAGTGATGGGGAGTGGGGGCGGGGTCTGTTTCCAGTGAGACGAGAGTGGGAGCGGGGTCTGTTTCCAGGGTGACGGGGAGTTGGAGTAGGGTCTGTTTCCAGGGTGACGGGGAGTGGGGGCGGAGTCTGTTTCCAGTGAGACGAGAGTGGGAGCGGGGTCTGTTTCCAGGGTGACGGGGAGTGGGGGCGGGGTCTGTTTCCAATGAGACGTGAGTGGGAGCGGGGTCTGTTTCCAGGGTGACGGGGAGTGGGAGTGGGGTCTGTTTCCAGGGTGACGGGGAGTGGGAGCGGGGTCTGTTTCCAGGGTGACGGGGAGTGGGAGCGGGGTCTGTTACCAGGGTGACGGGGAGTGGGAGCGGGGTCTGTTTCCAGGGTGACGGGGAGTGGGAGCGGGGTCTGTTTACAGGGTGACGGGGAGTGGGAGCGTGGTCGGTTTCCAGGGTGACGGGGAGTGGGAGCGGGGACTGTTTCCAGGGTGACCGGGAGTGGGAGCAGGGTCTGTATCCAGGGTGACGGGGAGTGGGAGCGGGGTCTGTTTCCAGGGTGACGGGGAGTGGGAGCGGGGTCTGTTTCCAGGGTGATGGGGAGTAGGGGCGGGGTCTGTTTCCAGGGTGACGGGGAGTGGGGGCGGGGTCTGTTCCCAGGGTGACGGGGAGTGGGGGCGTGGTCTGTTCCCAGGGTGACGGGGAGTGGGGGCGGGGTCTGTTTCCAGGGTGACGGGGAGTGGGAGCGGGGTCTGTTTCCAGTGAGACGGGGAGTGGGAGCGGAGTCTGTTTCCAGTGAGACGGGGAGTGGGAGCGGGGTCTGTTTCCAGGGTGACGGGGAGTGGGAGCGGGGTCTGTTTCCATGGTGATGGGGAGTGGGAGCGGGGTCTGTTTCCAGTGAGACGGGGAGTGGGAGCGGAGTCTGTTTCCAGGGTGACTGGGAGCGGGGGCGGGGTCTGTTTCCAGGGTGACGGGGAGTGGAGGCGTGGTCTGTTTCCAGAGTGACTGGGAGCGGGGGCGGGGTCTGTTTCCAGGGTGACGGTGAGTGGAGGTGGCGTCTGTTTCCAGGGTGATGTGGAGTGGAGGCGTGGTCTGTTTCCAGGGTGACAGGGAGTGGGGGTGGCGTCTGTTTCCAGGGTGACTGGGAGTGGAGGCGGGGTCTGTTTCCAGGGTGACAGGGATTGGGGGCGGGGTCTGTTTCCAGGGTGACAGGGGGTGGGGGAGGCGTCTGTTTCCAGGGTGACGGGGAGTGGAGGCGGGGTCTGTTTCCAGGGTGACAGGGAGTGGGGGTGGCGTCTGTTTCCAGGGTGATGGGGAGTGGAGCCGGGATCTGTTACCATGGTGACGGCGAGTCGGGGCGCGGTCTGTTTCCAGGGTGACGAGTGTGGGACGGGGTCTGTTACCAGGGTGACGGGGAGTGGGGGCGGGGTCTGTTACCAGCGTGGCGAGAGTGGGGGCGGGGTCTGTTACCAGGGTGATGGGGAGTGGGGGCGGGATCTGTTACCAGGGTGACGAGGGTGGGACGGGGTCTGTTACCAGGGTGACGGGGAGTGGGGGCGGGGTCTGTTACCAGCGTGGCGAGAGTGGGGGCGGGGTCTGTTACCAGGGTGACGGGGAGTGGGGGCGGGGTCTGTTACCAGGGTGACGGGGAGTGGGGGCGGGGTCTGTTAAAAGCGTGTCGAGAATGGGGGCGGGGTCTGTTTCCAGGGTGACGGGGAGTGGGAGCGGGGTCTGTTACCAGGGTGACGGGGAGTGGGAGTGGGGTCTGTTTCCAGTGAGACGAGAGTGGGAGCGGGGTCTGTTTCCAGCGTGACGGGGAGTGGGGGCGGGGTCTGTTTCCAGTGAGACGAGAGTGGGAGCGGGGTGTGTTTCCAGGGTGACGGGGAGTGGGAGTGGGGTCTGTTTCCAGGGTGACGGGGAGTGTGAGCGGGGTCTGTTTCCAGGGTTACGGGGAGTGGGAGCGGGGTCTGTTACCAGGGTGACGGGGAGTGGGAGCGGTGTCTGTTTCCAGGCTAACGGGGAGTGGGAGCGGGGTCTGTTTCCAAGGTGACGGGGAGTGGGGGCGGGGTCTGTTTCCAGTGAGACGAGAGTGGGAGCGGGGTCTGTTTCCAGGGTGACGGGGAGTGGGAGTGGGGTCTGTTTCCAGGGTGACGGGGAGTGGGAGCGGGGTCTGTTTCCAGGGTGACGGGGAGTGGGAGCGGGGTCTGTTACCAGGGTGACGGGGAGTGGGAGCGGGGTCTGTTTCCAGGGTGACGGGGAGTGGGAGCGGGGTCTGTTTACAGGGTGACGGGGAGTGGGAGCGTGGTCGGTTTCCAGGGTGATGGGGAGTGGGGGCGGGGTCTGTTTCCAGGGTGACGGGGAGTGGGAGCAGGGTCTATTTCCAGGGTGACGGGGAATGGGGGCGGGGTCTGTTCCCAGGGTGACGGGGAGTGGAGGCGGGGTCTGTTTCCAGGGTGACGGGGAGTGGGAGCGGGGTCTGTTTCCATGGTGATGGGGAGTGGGAGCGGGGACTGTTTCCAGTGAGACGGGGAGTGGGAGCGGAGTCTGTTTCCAGGGTGACTGGGAGCGGGGGCGGGGTCTGTTTCCAGGGTGATGGGGTGTGGAGGCGTGGTCTGTTTCCAGGGTGACAGGGAGTGGGGGTGGCGTCTGTTTCCAGGGTGACTGGGAGTGGAGGCGGGGTCTGTTTCCTGGGTGACAGGGAGTGGGGGCGGGGTCTGTTTCCAGGGTGACAGGGGGTGGGGGTGGCGTCTGTTTCCAGGGTGACGGGGAGTGGAGGCGGGGTCTGTTTCCAGGGTGACAGGGAGTGGGGGTGGCGTCTGTTTCCAGGGTGATGGGGAGTGGAGCCGTGATCTGTTACCAGGGTGACGGGGAGTGGGGGCGGGATCTGTTACCAGGGTGACGAGGGTGGGACGGGGTCTGTTACCAGGGTGACGGGGAGTGGGGGCGGGGTCTGTTACCAGCGTGGCGAGAGTGGGGGCGGGGTCTGTTACCAGGGTGACGGGGAGTCGGGGCGGGGTCTGTTACCAGGGTGACGGGGAGTGGGGGCGGGGTCTGTTACCAGCGTGTCGAGAATGGGGGCGGGGTCTGTTTCCAGGGTGACGGGGAGTGGGGGCGGGGTCTGTTACCAGCGTGGCGAGAGTGGGGGCGGGGTCTGTTACCAGGGTGACGGGGAGTGCGGGCGGGATCTGTTACCAGGGTGACGAGGGTGGGACGGGGTCTGTTACCAGGGTGACGGGGAGTGGGAGCGGGGTCTGTTTCCAGGGTGACGGGGAGTGGGGGTGGGATCTGTTACCAGGGTGACGGAGGAGTGGGAGCGGGGTCTGTTTCCAGGGTGACGGGGAGTGGGGGCGGGTTCTGTTACCAGGGTGACGGAGGAGTGGGAGCGGGGTCTGTTTCCAGGGTGACGGAGGAGTGGGAGCGGGGTCTGTTTCCAGGGTGACAGGGAGTGGGAGCGTGGTCCATTACCAGGGTGACGGGGAGTGGGGGCGCGGTCTGTTAACAGTGTGACGGAGGAGTGGGGGCGGGGTCTGTTTCCAGGGTGACGGGGAGTGGGGGCGGGGTCTGTTTCCATGGTGACGGAGGATTGGGGGCGCGGTCAGTTACCAGGGTGATGGGGATTTCGAGCGGAGTCTGTTAACAGGGTGACGGGGAGTGGGGCGGGGTCTGTTACCAGGGTGACGGGGAGTGGGAGCGGGGTCTGTTACCAGGGTGACGGGGAGTGGGAGCGGGGTCTGTTACCAGGGTGACGGGGAGTGGCGGCGGGATCTGTTACCAGCGTGGCGAGAGTGGGGACGGGGCCTGTTACCAGCGTGGCGAGAGTGGGGGCGGGGTCTGTTACCAGGGTGGCGGGGAGCGGGAGCGGGGTCTGTTTCCAGGGTGACGGAGGAGTGGGAGCGGTGTCTTTTTCCAGGGTGACGGTGGAGTGGGAGCGGGGTCTGTTTCCAGGGTGACGGAGGAGTGGGAGCGGGGTGTGTTTCCAGGGTGACGGGGAGTGGGAGCGGGGTCTGTTACCAGGGTGACGGAGGAGTGGGTGCGGTGTCTGTTTCCAGGGTGACGGAGGAGTGGGAGCGTGGTCTGTTACCAGGGTGACGGAGGAGTGGGGCGGGGTCTGTTTCCAGGGTGACATAGGAGTGGGGGCGCTGTCTGTTACCAGGGTGACGGAGGAGTGGGGGCGCGGTCTGTTTCCAGGGTGACGGGGAGTGGGGGCGCGGTCTGTTACCAGGGTGAAGGGCAGTGGGAGCGGGTTCTGTTTCCAGGGTGACGGAGGAGTGGGGGAGCGGTCTGTTACCAGGGTGACGGAGGAGTGAGGGCGGGGTCTGTTTCCAGGGTGTCGGGTAGTGGGGGCGGGGTCTGTTTCCAGGGTGACGGAGGAGTGGGGCGCGGTCTGATACCAGGGTGATGGAGGAGTGGGGTGGGGTCTGTATCCAGGGTGACGGAGGAGTGGGAGCGGGGTCTGTTTCCAGGGTGACGGGGAGTGGTGGCGGGGTCTGTTACCAGGGTGACGAGTGTGGGAGCGGGGTCTGTTACCAGGGTGACGGAGGAGTGGGGGCGGGGTCTGTTACCAGGGTGACGGAGGAGTGGGAGCGGGGTCTGTTACCAGGGTGACGAGGGTGGGAGCGGGGTCTGTTACCAGGGTGACGGAGGAGTGGGGGCGGGGTCTGTTACCAGGGTGACGGAGGAGTGGGAGCGGGGTCTGTTACCAGAGTGATGGGGAGTGGGGGCGGGGTCTGTTTCCAGAGTGACTGGGAGTGGGGGCTTGGTCTGTTACCAGGGTGTCGAGGAGTGGGAGCGGGGTCTGTTACCAGGGTGACGGAGGCGTGGGAGCGGGGTCTGTTACCAGGGTGATGGGGAGTGGGTTCGGGGTCTGTTACCAGGGTGACGGGGAGTGGTAGCGGGGTCTGTTACCCGGGTGACGGGGAGTGGGGGCGCGGTCTGTTACCAGGGTGACGGAGGAGTGGGGGCTGGGTCTGTTACCAGGGTGACGAGGGTGGGAGCGGGTTCTGTTGCCAGGGTGACGGAGGAGTGGGGGCGGGGTCTGTTACCAGGGTGACGGAGGAGTGGGAGCGGGGTCTGTTACCAGGGTGACGGAGGAGTGGGAGCGGGGTCTGTTACCAGGGTGACGGGGAGTGGGGGCGGGGTCTGTTTCCAGAGTGACTGGGAGTGGGGGCTTGGTCTGTTACCAGGGTGACGAGGAGTGGGAGCGGGGTCTTTTACCAGGGTGACGAGGGTGGGAGCGGGGTCTGTTACCAGGGTGACGGAGGAGTGGGGCGGGGTCTGTTACCAGGGTGACGGAGGAGTGGGAGCGGGGTCTGTTACCAGGGTGATGGGGAGTGGGGGCGGGGTCTGTTTCCAGAGTGACTGGGAGTGGGGGCTTGGTCTGTTACCAGGGTGACGAGGAGTGGGAGCGGGGTCTGTTACCAGGGTGACGGAGGCGTGGGAGCGGGGTCTGTTACCAGGGTGATGGGGAGTGGGTTCGGGGTCTGTTACCAGGGTGACGGGGAGTGGTAGCGGGGTCTGTTACCAGGGTGACGGGGAGTGGGGGCGCGGTCTGTTACCAGGGTGACGGAGGAGTGGGGGCTGGGTCTGTTACCAGGGTGACGAGGGTGGGAGCGGGTTCTGTTGCCAGGGTGACGGAGGAGTGGGGGCGGGGTCTGTTACCAGGGTGACGGAGGAGTGGGAGCGGGGTCTGTTACCAGGGTGACGGAGGAGTGGGAGCGGGGTCTGTTACCAGGGTGATGGGGTGTGGGTTCGGGTTTCTGTTACCAGGGTGACGGGGAGTGGTAGCGGGGTCTGTTACCAGGGTGACGGAGGAGTGGGGGCGGGGTCTGTTACCAGGGTGACGGAGGAGTGGGAGCGGCGTCTGTTACCAGGGTGACGGAGGAGTGGGAGCGGGGTCTGTTACCAGGGTGACGGGGAGTGGGGGCGGGTTCTGTTTCCAGAGTGACTGGGAGTGGGGGCTTGGTCTGTTACCAGGGTGACGAGGAGTGGGAGCGGGGTCTTTTACCAGGGTGACGGAGGAGTGGGAGCGGGGTCTGTTACCAGGGTGACGGGGAGTGGGGGCGCGGTCTGTTACCAGGGTGACGGAGGAGTGGGGCCGTTGTCTGTTACCAGGGCGACGGGAGTGGTGGCGGGGTCTGTTACCAGGGTGACGAGGGTGGGAGCGGGCTCTGTTACCAGGGTGATGGGGAGTGGGAGCGGGGTCTGTTTCCAGGGTGATGGAGAGTGGGGGCGCGGTCTGTTACCAGGGTGACGGAGAGTGGGGGCGCGGTCTGTTACCAGGGTGACGGAGAGTGGGGGCGCGGTCTGTTACCAGGGTGACGGGGAGTGGGGGCGGGGTCTGTTACCAGGTTGACGGGAGTGTGGGTGGGGTCTGTTACCAGGGTGACGGGGAGTGGGGGCGGGGCCTGAATCTTCCTGATTCTTTTATAATCCCTTTCAAACAAAAAGAATCCTGATAATTATTGATAATCCTTGATAATAATTTATAAACATTTACTGTCCTTTATATACTGCTTATAATTCTTCCTCTCACTTTGTAAATCTTTATAATATTTATGATTGTCTGTGATTTATTATCCTTTATGAGTCTTTATTCTCATTTATAATCTGTTACATTCACTGCCCTGGACAGAAAACATTGAAAATGATCCCCGTGGATTACTCTCAATTCAAACAGACCACAGAGCATATCATTTAAAATGGCCTCAGCACATGTCGCTTAAAATGGCTTCTGTGCAGGTGACATCAAACAGACAACAGTGCATGTCATCAGATCGAAGTGGCCTTTGTTAAAACCAGCTAGAGTGGTACTGAGTCCCACTCACACACCAGGAAACAGCCAATTGAATTCGAGCCTATATTAATACCAGATGGAGTGGTACTGAGTCCCACTCACACACGAGGAAAGAGCCAATTCAATCCAGGCCTCTATTGATACCAGCTGGAGTGGTACTGAGTCCCACTCACACACCAGGAAACAGCCAATTGAATTCGAGCCTATATTAATACCAGATGGAGTGGTACTGAGTCCCACTCACACACGAGGAAAGAGCCAATTCAATCCAGGCCTCTATTGATACCAGCTGGAGTGGTACTGAGCCCCATTCACACACCAAGAAAGAGCCAATTGCATCAGAGCCTATATTAATACCAGATGGAGTGGTACTGAGTCCCACTCACACACGAGGAAAGAGCCAATTCAATCCAGGCCTCTACTAATACCAGCTGGAGTGGTACTGAATCCCACACACACACCAGGAAAGAGCCAATTGAATCCAGACATCTATTAATACCAGCTGGAGTGGTACTGAGCCCCTCTCACACACCAGGGAAGAACTAAATCAATACAGGTCTCCACTAATACCAGCTGGAGTGGGCCTCAGTCTCACTCACAATCCAGGAAAGAGCCAATTCAATCCAGGCCTCCATTAATACCAGCTGGAGTGGTACTGAGACCCACTCACTCTCCAGGAAAAAGCCAATTCAAACCAGGTTTCTATTAATATCAGCTGGAGTGGAATTGGGTCACAAGTCACACACTAGCAGAAAGCCAACTCAAGCAAGGCTTTTATTAATACCAGCTGGCGTGGCACTGAGGCCCATTCACACACCAGGAAAGAGCCAATTCAATCCAGGCCTCTATTAATACCAGCTGGAGTGGTACTGAGTCCCACTTACACACCAGGAAAGAGCCAGTTCAATCCAGGCCTCTATTAATACCAGCTGGAGTGGTACTGAGCCCCACTCACAGACAAGGAAAGAGCCAATTCAATCCAGGCTTCCATTAATACCAGCTGGAATGGTACTGAGTCTCACTCACACACCAGGAACGAGCCAATTCAATTCTGGCCTCTATTAATGCCAGCTGGAGTGGAATTATCCTCCACTCACACACCAGGAAAGTGCCAATTCTATCCAGACCTCCATTAATACCAGCTGGAATTGTTTTGAGTCCCACTCACACACCAGGAAAGAGCCAGTTCAATCCACGCCTCTATTAAATACATTTGAAGTGGACTGAGTCCCACTCATACACCAGGAAAGAGCCAGTTCATTCCAGGACTCCATTAATACCAGCTGGAGTGACATTGAGTGCCACTCACACACCAGGAAGAGGCAGATCAATCCAGGCGTCTGTTAATACCAGCTGGAGTGGGACTGAGTCTCACTCACACACCAGGAAAGGGAGAATTCAATACAGACCTCCATTAATAGCATCTGGAGTTGCACTGAGTCTCTCTCACACACCAGGAAAAAGAGAATGCAATCCAGAACTCTATAAATACCAGCTGGAGTGGTACTGAGCCCCACTCAAACACCAGTAAAGAGCCAATTCAATTCAGGCCTCTATCAATACCAGCTGGAGTGGTACTGAGTCTCACTGACACACCAGGAAAGAGCCAATTCAATCCAGGGTTCTATTAAAACCAGCTGGCGTGGTACTGAGCCCGAGGCAGATAACAGGAAAGAGCCAATTCAATTCTGGCCTCTATTATTACCAGCTGGAGTGGTACTAATCCCACTCACTCACCAAGTAAGAGCCAATTCCATCCAGGGTTCTATTAATACCAGCTGTTGTGGCACTGAGACTCACTCACACCGCAGGAGAGAGCCAACTCAATCCAAACCTCTATTAATACCAGCAGGATTGTGACTGATCCAACTCACACACAATGATAGAGGCAATTCAATCCAGGCCTCTATTATTACCAGCTGGAGTGGTACTGATCCCCACTCACACACCAGGAAAGACCCAATTCAATCCAGGCCTCTATTAATACCAGCTGTACAGGAATCAACTCACACTCAAACACCAGGGAAGAGCCAGTTCATTCCAGGCCTCCATTAGAACCAGCTGGAGTGCTACCGAGTCCCACGCACACATCAGGAAAGAACCCGTTCAATCCAGGCCTCTATTAATACGAGCTGGAGTGGTGCTGAGTCCCACCCATTCAGCAGGAAAGAGCCAATTCAATCCAGGCCTCTATTAATACCAGCTGGAGATGTACAGAGTCCCACTCACACCCCAGGGAAGAGCCAGTTCATTCCAGGCCTCGAATAATACCAGCTGGAGAGCTAATGAGTCCCACTCACACACCCAGAAACAGCCAATTCAATTCTGGTCTCCATTAATTCCAGCTGGAGTAGAATTAACCTCCAGTCACACACCAGGAAAGAGCCAATTCAATCCAGACCTCCATAAATATCAGTTGGAATGGTTTTGAGTCCGACTCACACACCAGAAAAGAGCCAGTTCATTCCAGGACTCTATTAATACCAGCTGGAGTGACATTGAGTGCCACTCACACACCAGAAACAGGCAGTTCAATCCAGGCGTCTGTTAATACAAGCTGGAGCGGGACTTAGTCTCACTCACACACCAGGAAAAAGAGAATGCAATCCAGAACTCTATAAATACCAGATGGAGTGGTACTGAGCCCCACTCACGCACCAGCAAAGAGCCAATTCAATCCAGGTCTCTATTAATACCAGCTGGAGTGGCACTGAGCCCCACTCACACACCAGGAAAGAGCCAATTCAATCCAGGCCTCTGTTAATACAAGCTGCAGTGGTGCTGAGTCCCACTCACACACCAGAAAAGAGCCCATTCAATCCAGGTCTCTACTAATACCAGCTGGAGTGGTACTGAGTCCCACTCACACACCAGGGAAGAGCCAATTCAATCCAGACATCTTTTTATACCAGCTGGAGTGGTATTGAGTCCCACTCACAGACCTGGAAAGAGCCAATTAAATCCAGACCTCTATTAATACCAGCTGGAGTGGTACCGAGTCCCACTCACTCACCAGGAAAGAGGCCATTCAATGCAGACCTCTATTAATACCAGATAGAGTGGTACTGAGTCCCACTCACACACCAGGACAGAGCCAATTCAAACCAGGTTTCTATTAATACCAGATAGAGTGGTACTGAGTCCCACTCTCACACCAGAAAAGAGCCAATTCAAACCAGGTTTCTATTAATACCAGCTGGAGTGGTACTGAGTCGCACTCATAGACAAGGAAAGAGCCAATTCAATCCAGGCCTCTATTAATACCAGCTGCAGTGGTACTGATCCCCATTCACACAAGAGGAAAGTGCCAATTGAATCCAGGCCTCTATTTAGAGCGACTGGAGTGGGACTGAGTCCCACTCACACATCATGAAAGAGCCAATTCAATCAAGGCCTCTGAAAATACCAGCTGGAGTGCGACTGAGTCCCACTCACACAGCAGGAAAGAGACAATTGAAACCAGGCCTCGAGTAATACCAGCTGGAGTGGTACTGAGTCCCACTCACACATCATGAAAGAGCCAATTCAATCAAGGCCTCTAACAATACCAGCTGGAGTGCGACTGAGTCCCACTCACACAGCAGGAAAAAGACAATTGAAACCAGGCCTCTATTAATACCATCTGGAGTGGTACTGAGACCCACTCACACACAAGGAATGTGTAAATTCAATCTAGGCCTCTCTTAATACCTGCAGAAGTGGTACATATCCCCTTTGACACAGGAGGAAAGAGACAATTTATTCCTGAACACTTTCAATACCAGTTGGATTTGCACTGAGTCCCACTCACACATCAGGAAGGAGCCAATTCAATCCAGGCCTCTATTAATAACAGCTGCAGTGGTACTGATCCCCACTCACACACCAGGAAAGAGCCAATTCAATCCAGGCCTCTTTTAATACAAGCTGGAGTGGTGCTGAGTCCCACTTACACCTCAGGAAAGAGCCAATTCAATTAAGACCTCTATAAATACCAGCTGGAGTGGTACTGAGCCCCACGCACACACCAGGAAAGAGCCAATTCAATCCAAGCCTCTATTAATACCAGCTGCAGTGCTACGGATCCCCACTGACACACAAGGAAAGTGCCAATTCAATCCAGGCCACTATTTAGAGCGACTGGAGTGGGACTGAGTCCCACTCACACAGCAGGAAAGAGACAATTGAAACCAGGCCTCTTAATACCAGCTGGAGTGGTACTGAGTCCCACTCACCCACCGGGAGAGAGGCAATTCAATCCAGGCCTAAATTAATACCATCTGAAGTGGTACTGAGTCCCACTCACACACCAGGAATGTGTAAATTCAATCTCAGCCTCTCTTAATATCTGCAGAAGTGGTACATAGCCCCTTTGACACAGGAGGAAAGAGACAATTTATTCCTAAACACTATCAATACCAGTTGGAGTTGCACTGAGTCCCACTCACACATCAGGAAAGAGCCAATTCAATGCAGGCCTCTATTAATACCAGCTGGAGTGGTACAGACTGCCACTCACACACCAGAAAAGTGCCAGTTCAATCCAGGCCTCTATTAATACCAGCTGGAGTGGTATTGAGCCCCACTGACACACCAGGAAAGAGCCAATTCAATCCAGGCCTCTATTAATACCATCTGGAGTTGCACTGAGTCCCACTCACACACCAGGAAAGTACCAATTCAATCCAGGCCTCTATTAATACCAGCTGGAGTGGTACTGAGTCCCACTCGCACAACAGGAAAGAGCAAAATCAATCCAGGCTAATTTAATACCAGCTGGAGTGGGACTGAGCCCCACTCACTCACCAGGAAAGAGACAATTCAATACAGACCTCTATGAATACAAGCTGGTGTGGCACTGAGCCCCACTCACACACCAGGAAAGAGCAAAATCAATCCAGGCTAATTTAATACCAGCTGGAGTTGCACTGAGTCCCACTCACACCTCAGGAAGGAGCCAATTAAATCCAGACTTCTATTAATACCAGCGGGAGTGGTACTGAGTCTCACGCACCCACCAGGAAAGCGCCAATTCAATTCAGAACTCTATTGATATCAGCTGGAGAGGTGGCGAGCCCCACTCACACACCAGGAAAGAGGCAATTCAATGCAGAACTCTATTAATACCAGCTGGAGTGGTACCGAGTCCCACTCTCACACGTCAGGAAAGAGGCCATTCAATGCAGACCTCTATTAATACCAGATGGAGAGGTACTGAGTCTCACTCTCAAACCTGGACAGAGCCAATTCAAACCAGGCCTCTATTAATATCAGATGGAGTGGTACTGAGCCCCACTCACCCACCAGGAAAGAGCCAATTCAATGCAGACCTCTATTAATACCAGCTGGAGTGGTACCGAGTCCCACTCACACCAGGAAAGAGGCAATTCAATGCAGACCTCCATTAATCCAAGATGGAGTGGTACTGAGTCCCACTCTGACACCAGGACATAGCCAGTTCAAACCAGGTTTCTATTAATACCAGCTGGAGTGGGACTGAGTCCCACTCACACCAGGAAAGAGGCAATTCAATGCAGACCTCTATTAATACCAGCTGGAGTGGGACTGAGTCCCACACACACCAGGAAAGAGGCAATTCAATGCAGACCTCTATTAATTCCAGCTGGAGTGGGACTGAGTCCCACTCACAGACCAGGAAATAGCCAATTCAATGCAGATCTCTTTTAATACTAGCTGGAGTGGTTCTGAGTCCCCCTCACACACCAGAAAAGAGCCAATTCAATCCAGACCTCTATTAATACCAGCTGGAGTGGTACTGAGTCTCACGCACCCACCAGGAAAGCGCCAATTCAATTCAGAACTCTATTGATATCAGCTGGAGAGGTGGCGAGCCCCACTCACACACCAGGAAAGAGGCAATTCAATGCAGACCTCTATTAATTCCAGCTGGAGTGGGACTGAGTCCCACTCACAGACCAGGAAATAGCCAATTCAATGCAGATCTCTTTTAATACTAGCTGGAGTGGTTCTGAGTCCCCCTCACACACCAGAAAAGAGCCAATTCAATCCAGACCTCTATTAATACCAGCTGGAGTGGTACTGAGTCCCCCTCACACACCAGAAAAGAGCCAATTCAATCCAGACCTCTTTTAATACCAGCTGGAGTGGTACTGAGTCCCACTCACACACCAGGAAAGAGCCAAGTAAATCCAGACCTCTTTCAATACCAGATGGAGTGGTACCGAGTCCCACTCACACACCAGGAAAGAGGCAATTCAATGCAGACCTCTATTAATACAAGATATAGTGGTGCTGAGTCCCACTCTGACACCAGGACAGAGCCAGTTCAAACCAGGTTTCTATTAATACCAGCCGCAGTGGTACTGATCCCCACTCACCCACCAGGAAAGAGCCAATTCAATCCAGGCCTCCATTAATACCAGCTGCAGTTGTACTGATCCCCACTCACACACCAGGAAAGAGGCAATTCAATGCAGAACTCTATTAATACCAGATGGAGTGGTACTGAGTCCCAGTCTCACACCAGGACAGAGCCAATTCAAACCAGATCTCTATTAATACCAGATGGAGTGGTACTGAGTCCCACTCTGACACCAGACAGAGCCAATTCAAACCAGGTTCCCATTAATATCAGCTGGAGTGGTACCGAGTCTCACTCAGACACCAGGAAAGAGCCAATTCAATCCAGGCCTCTATTAATACCAGCTGGAGTGGTACTGAGTCCCACTCACACACCAGGAAAGAGACAATTCAATCCAGGTCTCTATTAATACCATCTGGAGTGGTACTGAGTCCCACTCACACACCAGGAAAGAGCCAATTCAATCCAGATCTCTACTAATACCAGCTGGAGTGGCACATAGACCCACTCACACACCAGGAAAGAGCAAAATCAATCCAAGCTAATTTAATACCTGCTGGAGTGGTACTGAGTCTCACTCACCCACCAGGAAAGCACTAATACAATCCAGACCTCTATTAACACCAGCTGGAGTGGTACTGAGCCCCACTCACACAACAGAAAAGAGGCAATTCAATCCAGACCTCTATAATACCAGCTGGAGTGGTACTGAGTCCCACACACACACCAGAAAGAGCCAATTCAATCAGTCTATTATTAATTCCAGCTGGAGTGGTACTGACTCCCAATCACACACCAGGAGAGAGCCAATTCAATGCAGGCCTCTATTAATAACATTTGGAGTGGGACTGAATCCCACTCACATAGCAGAGAAGAGACAGTTCATTCCAGGACTTTATTAACACCGGGTGTTCTGGCACTGTGTCCCACTCACACACCAGAAAGAGCCAATTCATTCTAGGCCTCTATTCATACCAGCTGGAGTGATACTGATTCTCACGGAAACACCAGAAAAGAGACAATTCCATCCAGACGTCTATTAATACCAGCTGGAGTGGTACTGATTCTCACGGACACACCAGTAAAGAGACCATTCCATCCAGACGTCTATTAATACCAGCTGGTGTGGTTCTGATTCCCACTCACACACCAGGAAAGAGCAAATTCAATCCAGAACTCTTATTAACAGCAACTGGAGTAGTACTGAGCCCCACTCACACACCAGGACAGAGCCAATTCAATCCAGGCCTCTATTAATACCAGCTGCAGTGGTTCTGATCCCCACTCACGCACCAGGAAAGAGCCAAATCCATCCAGGCCTCTATTAATACCAGCTGTAATGGTTCTGAGTCTCACTCACACACCAGGAAAGAGACAATTCAATTCAGGCCTCTTTTAATACCAGCAGGAGTGGCACTAATCCCCACTCACTCACCAAAAAAGAGCCAATTCAATCCAGGCCTCTATTAATACCAGCTGGAGTGGTACTGAGTCTCACTCACACACCAGGAAAGAGACAATTCAATTCAGGCCTCTTTTAATACCAACAGGAGTGGCACTAATCCCCACTCACTCACCAAAAAAGAGCCAATTCAATCCATGTCTCCATTCATAGCAGAAGGAGTGGAACTGAGCCCCGCTCACACACCGGGAAGAGGCTAACTCAATCCAGGCCTCTATTAATACCAGCTGGAGTGGTACTGAGTCCCACACACACCAGGAAAGAGCCACTTCAATCCCAAACGTATTAATACCAGATGGAGTGGTACTGAGTCCCACTCACACATCAGCTTAGAGCCAATTCAATCCAGGCCTCTATGAATACCAGCTGGAGTGGTTCTGAGTCCCAATTACACACCAGGAAAGTGCCAATTCAATCCAGGCCTCTATTAAGAACATTTGGAGTGGGACTGAATCCCACTTACACAACAGATAAGAGACAGCTCATTTCAAACATCTATAAATATCAGCTGGAGTGGTACTGAGCCCCAGTCACACACCAGGAAACAGCCAATTCAATCCAGACCTCTATAATACCAGCTGGAGTGGTACTGAGTCCCAGTCAAACATCAGTTCAGAGCCAATTCAATCCAGACCTCTATAATACCAGCTGGAGTGCGACTGAGCGCCAAGCACACAGCAGGGAAGGGACAGTTCATTCCAGGCCTCTATTAATACCATATGGAGTGGAATTGACTCCCACTCACACACCAGGAAAGAGCCAATCCAGTCCAGACCTCTATAATACCAGCTGAAGTGCGACTGAGTCCCACACACACAGCAGGAAAGGGACAGTTCATTCCAGGCCACTATTCAGACCATCTGGAGTGGAATTAACTCCCACTCACACACCAGGAAACAGCCAATTCAATACAGACCTCTATAATACCAGCGGAAGTGCGACTGAGTCCCACACACACAGCAGGAAAGGAACAGTTCATTCCGGACCTCTACAATCCCAGCTGGAGTGCGACTGAGTACCACACACACAGCAGGAAATGGACAGTTCATTCCAGGCCTCCATTTAACCAGATGGAGTGGTACTGAGCCCCACACACACATCAGAAGAGCCAATTCAATCCAGGCCTCTATTAATACCAGCTGGAGTGGTACTGAGTCCCACTCACAAACCAGGAAAGAGCCAATTAAATCCAGACCTCTATTAATACCAGTTGGAGTGGCACTGAGCCCCACTCACACACCAGGAAAGGGCAAAATCAATCCAGGCTAATTTAATACCAGCTGGAGTTGTACTGAGCCCCACACACACCAGGAAAGAGACAATTCAATACAGGCCTCTATTAATACCAGCTGGAGTGGCACTGAGCCCCACTCACACACCAGGAAAGAGACAATTCAATACAGGCCTCTATTAATACAGGCTGGAGTGGTACTGAGTCTCAGTCACACATCAGGAAACAGCCAATTCAATCCAGACATCTATTAATACCAGCTGGAGTGGTACTGAGCCCCACTCACACATCAGGAAAGAGACAATTCAATGCAGGCCTCTATTAATAACATTTGGAGTGGCACTGAGCACCACTCACACTCCAGGAAAGAGGCAATTCAATCCAGGCCTCTATTCATACCAGCTGGAGTGGTACTGAGTCCCACTCACACGACAGAAAAGAGCCAATTCAATCCAGACCTCTAATAATACCAGCTGGAGTGGTACTGAGTCCCACACACACACCAGAAAGAGCCAATTCAATCAGGCTATTATTAATTCCAGCTGGAGTGGTACTGAGCCCCACTCATACACCAGGAAAGGGCAAAATCAATCCAGGCTAATTTAATACCAGCTGGAGTTGTACTGAGCCCCACTCACATGCCAGGAAAGAGACAATTCAATACAGGCCTCCATTCATACCAGCTGGAGTGGTACTGAGTCCCACTCACACGACAGAAAAGAGCCAATTCAATCCATGTCTCTATTAATAGCAGAAGGAGTGGAACTGAGCCCCGCTCACACACCAGGAAGTGGCTAACTCAATCCAGGCCTCTATTAATACCAGCTGGAGTGGTACTGAGTCCAAATCACACACCAGGAAAGAGCCACTTCAATCCAGGCCTCTATCAATACCAGCTGGAGTGGTACTGAGTCCCACTCACACACCAGTTACGAGCCAATTCAATCCAGAAATCTATTAATACCAGCTGGAGTGGTACTGAGTCCCACTCACTCACCAGTTAAGAGCCAATTCAATCCAGACCTCTATAATACCAGCTGGAGTGCGACTGAGCGCCAAGAACACAGCAGGAAAGGGACAGTTCATTCCAGGCCTCTATTAATACCATCTGGAGTGGGACTGAGCCCCATTCACCCACCCAGAAAGAGCCAATCCAGTCCAGACCTCTATAATCCCAGCTGGAGTGCGAATCAGTCCCACACACACAGCAGGAAAGGGACAGTTCATTCCAGGCGTCTATTTAACCAGTTGGAGTGTTACTGAGCCCCACACACACTAGAAAGAGCCAATTCAATCCAGGCCTCTATTAATACCAGCTGGAATGGTACTGAGTCCCACTCACAAACCAGGAAAGAGCAACTTCCAACCAGACCTCCAATAAAAGCAGCTGGACTGGTACTGAACCACATTCACCCACCCGGAAAGAGCGAATTCAGTCCAGACCTCTTTTAATCCCAGCTGGAGTGGTTCTGAGCCCCACTCACACACCAGGAAAGTGCCAATTCAATCCAGACCTCTATAATACCAGCTGGAATGGTACTGAGCCCCCTCACACACCAGTAAGGAGCAACTTCCAACCAGACCTCCAAGAAAAGCAGCTGGACTGGTACTGAACCCCATTCACCCACCCGGAAAGAGCGAATTCAGTCCAAACATCTTTTAATCTCAGCTGGAGTGCGACTGATTCCCACTCACACAGCAGGAAAGGGACAGTTCATTCCAGGCCTCTATTAATACTTCTGGAGTGGTACTGAGTCCCACTCACTCTCCAGAAAGAGGCCATTCAATCCAGGCCTCTATTAATACCAGCTGGAGTGGTACTGAGTCCCACTCACAAACCAGGAAAGAGCCAGTTCAATTCAGGCCTCTATTAATACCAGCTGGAGTGGAATTAACTCCATTACACACACCAGAAACAGCCAATTCAATCCTGACCTCGAGAATACCAGCTGGTGTGCGTCTGAGTCCCACTAACACGCCATGAAGGGGTCAGTTCATTCCAGGTCTATATTAATACCAGCTGGAAAGGTACTGAGTCCCACTCACAAACCAGGAAAGAGCCAATTCAATTCTGGCCTCTATTAATACTAGCTGGAGAGGTACTGAGTCCCACTCACACACCAGGAAAGAGCCAATTCAATTCAGGCCTCTATTAATACCAGCTGGAGTGGTACTGAGTCCCACTCACAAACCAGGAAAGAACCAATTCAATTCAGGCCTCTAATAATACGAGCTGGAGTGGTACTGAGTCCCACTCACACACCAGGAAAGATCCAATTCAATTCAGGCCTCTATTAGTACCAGCTGGAGTGGTACTGAGTCCCACTCACACACCAGGAAAGAGCCAATTCAATCCAGGCCTCTATTAATACGAGCTGGAGTGGTACTGAGACTCACTCACACACCAGGAAAGTGCCAATTCAATTCAGGCCTCCATTAATACTAGCTGGAGTGGTACTGAGTCCCACTCACACACCAGGAAAGAGCCAATTCAATTCAGGCCTCTATTAATACCAGCTGGAGTGGGACTGAGTCCCACTCACAAACCAGGAAAGGGACAGTTCATTCCAGGCCTCTATTAATACTTCTGCAGTGGTACTGAGTCCCACTCACACTCCAGAAAGAGGCACTTCAATCCAAGCCTCTATTAATAGCAGCTGGAGTGGTACTGAGTCCCACTCACAAACCACGAAAGAGCCAATTCATTCCAGACCACTATTAATACCAGCTGGAGTGGAATTAACTCCATCTCACACACCAGAAACAGCCAATTCAATCCTCACCTCGAGAATACCAGCTGGTGTGCGTCTGAGTCCCACTCACACGCCATGAAGGGGTCAGTTCATTCCAGGTCGATATTAATACCAGCTGGAAAGGTACTGAGTCCCACTCACAAACCGGGAAAGAGCCATTTCAATCCAGGCCTCTATTAATACCAGCTGGAGTGGTACTGAGTCCTACTCACAAACCAGGAAAGAGCCAATTCAATTCTGGCCTCTATTAATACCAGCTGGAATGGTACTGAGTCCCACTCACAAACCAGGAAAGAGCCAATTCAATTCTGGCCTCTATTAATACCAGCTGGAATGGTACTGAGTCCCACTCAAAAACCAGGAAAGAGCCAATTCAATTCAGGCCTCTATTAATACCAGCTGGAGTTGAATTATCTCCATCTCACACTCCAGAAAGAGTCAATTCAATCCTGACCTCGATAATACCAGCTGGTGTGCGTCTGAGTCCCTCTCACACGCCATGAAGGGGTCAGTTCATTCCAGGCCTCTATTAATACCATCTGGAGTGATACTGAGACCCACTCACACCCCAGGAAAGAGCCAATTCAACCCAGGCCGCTATTCATACCAACTGGAGTGGGACTGAGGATCACTCGGACTCCAGGAAAGAGGCACATTCAATCCAGTCCTCTTATTAATACCAGCTGGAGAGGTACTGAGCCCCACTCACACACCCGGGAAGAGCCACTTCAATCCAGACCTCTATGAATACCAGCTGGAGTGGTTCTGAGTCCCAATCACACACCAGGAAAGTGTCAATTCAATCCGGGCCTCTATTAATAACATTTGGAGTGGGACTGAATCCCACTTACACAACAGATAAGAGACAGCTCATTCCAAACATCTATTAATATCAGCTGGACTGGTACTGAACCCCACTCACCCACCAGGAAAGAGCGAATTCAATCCAGACCTCTTTTAATCCCAGCTGGAGTGCGACTGATTCCAACTCGCACAGCAGGAAAGGGACAGTTCATTCCAGGCCTCTACTAATCCCAACTGGAGTGGTTCTGAGCCCCAGTCACACACCAGGAAACAGCCAACTCAATCCAGACCTCCATTAATACCAGCTGGAGTGGAATTAACTCCCACTCACACACCAGGAAAGAGCCAATTCAATCCAGTCCTCTATTAATACCAGCTGGAGGGGTACTGAGTCCCACTCACAAACCAGGAAAGGGACAGTTCATTCCAGGCCTCTATTAATACTTCTGCAGTGGTACTGAGTCCCACTCACACTCCAGAAAGAGGCACTTCAATCCAAGCCTCTATTAATAGCAGCTGGAGTGGTACTGAGTCCCACTCACAAACCACGAAAGAGCCAATTCATTCCAAACCACTATTAATACCAGCTGGAGTGGAATTAACTCCATCACACACACCAGAAACAGCCAATTCAATCCTGACCTCGAGAATACCAGCTGGTGTGCGTCTGAGTCCCACTCACACGCCATGAAGGGGTCAGTTCATTCCAGGTCTATATTAATACCAGCTGGAAAGGTACTGAGTCCCACTCACAAACCGGGAAAGAGCCATTTCAATCCAGGCCTCTATTAATACCAGCTGGAGAGGTACTGAGTCCTACTCACAAACCAGGAAAGAGCCAATTCAATTCTGGCCTCTATTAATACCAGCTGGAATGGTACTGAGTCCCACTCACAAACCAGGAAAGAGCCAATTCAATTCTGGCCTCTATTAATACCAGCTGGAATGGTACTGAGTCCCACTCAAAAACCAGGAAAGAGCCAATTCAATTCAGGCCTCTATTAATACCAGACGGAGTTGAATTATCTCCATCTCACACTCCAGAAAGAGCCAATTCAATCCTGACCTCTATAATACCAGCTGGTGTGCGTCTGAATCCCTCTCACACGCCATGAAGGGGTCAGTTCATTCCAGACCTCTATTAATACCAGCTGCAGTGATACTGAGACCCACTCACACCCCAGGAAAGAGCCAATTCAATCCAGGCCGCTATTCATACCAACTGGAGTGGGACTGAGGATCACTCGGACTCCAGGAAAGAGGCACATTCAATCCAGACCTCTTATTAATACCAGCTGGAGAGGTACTGAGCCCCACTCACACACCAGGGAAGAGCCACTTCAATCCAGACCTCTATGAATACCAGCTGGAGTGGTTCTGAGTCCCAATCACACACCAGGAAAGTGTCAATTCAATCCGGGCCTCTATTAATAACATTTGGAGTGGGACTGAATCCCACTTACACAACAGATAAGAGACAGCTCATTCCAAACATCTATTAATATCAGCTGGACTGGTACTGAACCCCACTCACCCACCAGGAAAGAGCGAATTCAATCCAGACCTCTTTTAATCCCAGCTGGAGTGCGACTGATTCCAACTCGCACAGCAGGAAAGGGACAGTTCATTCCAGGCCTCTACTAATCCCAGCTGGAGTGGTTCTGAGCCCCAGTCACACACCAGGAAACAGCCAACTCAATCCAGACCTCCATTAATACCAGCTGGAGTGGAATTAACTCCCACTCACACACCAGGAAAGAGCCAATTCAATCCAGTCCTCTATTAATACCAGCTGGAGGGGTACTGAGTCCCACTCACAAACCAGGAAAGGGACAGTTCATTCCAGGCCTCTATTAATACTTCTGCAGTGGTACTGAGTCCCACTCACACTCCAGAAAGAGGCACTTCAATCCAAGCCTCTATTAATAGCAGCTGGAGTGGTACTGAGTCCCACTCACAAACCACGAAAGAGCCAATTCATTCCAGACCACTATTAATACCAGCTGGAGTGGAATTAACTCCATCTCACACACCAGAAACAGCTAATTCAATCCTGACCTCGAGAATACCAGCTGGTGTGCGTCTGAGTCCCACTCACACGCCATGAAGGGGTCAGTTCATTCCAGGTCTATATTAATACCAGCTGGAAAGGTACTGAGTCCCACTCACAAACCGGGAAAGAGCCATTTCAATCCAGGCCTCTATTAATACCAGCTGGAGTGGTACTGAGTCCTACTCACAAACCAGGAAAGAGCCAATTCAATTCTGGCCTCTATTAATACCAGCTGGAATGGTACTGAGTCCCACTCACAAACCAGGAAAGAGCCAATTCAATTCTGGCCTCTATTAATACCAGCTGGAATGGTACTGAGTCCCACTCAAAAACCAGGAAAGAGCCAATTCAATTCAGGCCTCTATTAATACCAGCTGGAGTTGAATTATCTCCATCTCACACTCCAGAAAGAGCCAATTCAATCCTGACCTCTATAATACCAGCTGGTGTGCGTCTGAGTGCCTCTCACACGCCATGAAGGGGTCAGTTCATTCCAGACCTCTATTAATACCAGCTGCAGTGATACTGAGACCCACTCACACCCCAGGAAAGAGCCAATTCAATCCAGGCCGCTATTCATACCAGCTGGAGTGATACTGAGTTCCACTCACACACCAGGACTGAGCCAAATCAATCCAAACTTCTATTAATACCAGCTGGAGTGGGACTGAGGATCACTCGGACACCAGGGAAGAGAGAATTCAATCCAGACCTCTATTAATACCAGCCAGAGTGGTACTGAGCCCCACTCACACACAAGGGAAGAGAGAATTCAATCCAGACCTCTATTAATACCAGCTGGAGTGGTACTGAGCCCCACTCACACACCAGGGAAGAGAAAATTCAATCCAGACCTCTATTAATACCAGCTGGAGTTGGACTGAACACCACTCACACACCAAGAAAGAGCCAATTCAATCCAGGTCTCTATTAATACCAGCTGGAGTGGTACTGAGTCCCACTCTCAAACCAGGAAATAGCCAATTCAATTCAGGCCTCTATTAATGCCAGCTGGAGTGGTACTGAGACCCACTCACAAACCAGGAAAGAGCAAATTCAATCCAGGCCTCTATTAATACCAGCTGCAGTGGTACTGATTCCGGCTCACACACCAGAAAGAGCCAATTCAATCCAGGGTTCTATTAATACGAGCTGGAGTGGAACTGAGTCCCACTCACACATCAGTTAAGAGCCAATTCAATCCAGGCCTCTATTAATACCAGCTGGAGTTGTACAGACTCCCACTCAAACACCAGAAAGAGCCAATTCAATCCAGGGTTCTATTAATACCAGCTGGAGTGGTACTGAGACCCACTTACAAACCAGGAAAGGGCAAATTCAATCCAGGCCTCTATTAATACCAGCTGCAGTGGTACTGATCCCAAATCACACACCAGGGAAGGGCAAATTCAATCCAGATCTCTATTAATACCAGCTGGAGTGGAAATAACTCCCACTCACACACCATGAAAGAGCCAGTTCAATCCAGACCTCTATGAATACCAGCTGGAGTGGTTCTGAGTCCCAATCACACACCAGGAGAGAGCCAATTCAATCCAGGCCTACATTAATAACATTTGGAGTGGGACTGAATCCCACTTACACAACAGATAAGAGACAGCTCATTTCAAACATCTATAAATATCAGCTGGAATGGTATTGAGCCCCAGTCACACACCAGGAAACAGCCAATTCAATCCCAACCCTATGAATACCAGCTGGAGTGGTTCTGAGTCCCAGTCACACACCAGGAAACAGCCAATTCAATCCCGACCTCTATAATACCAGATGGAGTGGTACTGAGTCTCACTCACACATCAGTTAAGAGCCAATTCAATCCAGACCTCTATAATACCAGCTGGAGTGCGACTGAGCGCCAAACACACAGCAGGAAAGGGACAGTTCATTCCAGGCCTCTATTAATACCATCTGGAGTGGGACTGAGCCCCATTCACCCACCCAGATGGAGCCAATCCAGTCCTGACCTCTGTAATACCAGCTGAAGTGCGACTGAGTCCCACACACACAGCAGGAAAGGGACTGTTCATTCCAGGCCACTATTCATACCTTCTGGAGTGGAATTGACTCCCACACACACACCAGGAAACAGTCAATTCAATCCAAAGCTCTATAATACCAGCTGAAGAGCGACTGAGTCCCACACACACAGCAGGAAAGGGACACTTTATTCCAGGCCTCTATTTAACCAGTTGGAGTGGTACTGAGCCCCACACACACACACCAGAAAGAGCCAATTCAATCCAGGCCTCTATTAATACCAGCTGGAATGGTACTGAGCCCCCTCACACACCAGGAAAGAGCAACTTCCAACCAGACCTCCAATAAAAGCAGCTGGACTGGTACTGAACCCCATTCACCCACCCGGAAAGAGCGAATTCAGTCCAGACCACTTTTAATCCAGCCCTCTATTAATACCAGCTGGAGGGGTACTGAGTCCCACTCACAAACCAGGAAAGGGACAGTTCATTCCAGGCCTCTATTAATACCATCTGGAGTGGGACTGAGCCCCATTCACCCACCCAGAAAGAGCCAATCCAGTCCAGACCTCTATAATCCCAGCTGAAGTGCGACTGAGTCCCACATACACAGCAGGAAAGTGACAGTTCATTCCAGGCCACTATTCATACCATCTGGAGTGGAATTGACTCCCACTCACACCAGGAAACAGCCAATTCAATCCAGACCTCTATAATACTAGCTGAAGTGCGACTGAGTCCCACACACACAGCAGGAAAGGAACAGTTCATTCCAGACCTCTATTAATACCAGCTGGAGTGGTACTGAGCCCCACACACACACCAGAAAGAGCCAATTCAATCCAGACCTCTCTAATACCAGCTGGAATGGTACTGAGCCCCCTCACACACCAGGAAAGAGCAACTTCCAACCAGACCTCCAAGAAATGCAGCTGGACTGGTACTGAACCCCATTCACCCACCCGGAAAGAGCGAATTCAGTCCACACCTCTATTAATCCCAGCTGGAGTGGTTCTGAGCCCCACTCTCACAGCAGGTAAGGGACAGTTCATTCCAGGCCTCTACTAATCCCAGCTGGAGTGGTTCCGAGCCCCACTCACACACCAGGAAACAGCCAATTCAATTCAGACCTCCACAATAACAGCTGGAGTGCGACGGGGTCCCACTCACACAGCAGGAAAGGGACAGTTCATTCCAGGCCTCTAATATTCACAGCTGGAGTGGTTCTGAGCCCCAGTCACACACCAGGAAACAGCCAATTCAATCCAGACCTCCATTAATACCAGCTGGAGTGGAATTAACTCCCACTCATACACCAGTAAAGAGCCAATTCAATCCAGACCTCTATTAATACCAGCAGGAATGGTACTTAGCCCCACTCAGACACCAAAAAGAGCCAATTCAATCCAGACCTCTATTAATACCAGCTGGAGGAGTACTGAGTCCCACTCACAAACCAGGAAAGGGACAGTTCATTCCAGGCCTCTATTAATTCTTCTGGAGTGGTACTGAGTCCCACTCACTCTCCAGAAAGAGTCAATTCAATCCAGGCCTCTATTAATACCAGCTGGAGTGGTACTGAGTCCCACTCACAAACCAGGAAAGAGCCAATTCATTCCAGACCTCTATTAATAGCAGCTGGAGTGGGACTGAGTCCCACTCACGAACCAGGAAAGAGCCAATTCAATCCAGGCCTCTCTTAATACCAGCTGGAGTGGTACTGAGTCCCAGTCACAAACCAGAAAGAGGCAATTCAATCCAGGCCTCTATTAATACCAGCTGGAGTGGTACTGAGTCCCACTCACAAACCAGGAAACAGCCAATTCAATTCAGGCCTCTATTAATACCAGCTGGAGTGGTACTGAGTCCCACTCACAAACCAGGAAAGAGCCAATTCAATCCAGGCCTCTATTAATACCAGCTGGAGTGGTACTGAGTCCCACTCACAAACCAGGAAAGAGCCAATTCAATCCAGGCCTCTATTAATACCAGCTGGAGTGGTACTGAGTCCCAGTCACAAACCAGAAAGAGGCAATTCAATCCAGGCCTCTATTAATACCAGCTGGAGTGGTACTGAGTCCCACTCACAAACCAGGAAACAGCCAATTCAATTCAGGCCTCTATTAATACCAGCTGGAGTGGTACTGAGTCCCACTCACAAACCAGGAAAGAGCCAATTCAATCCAGGCCTCTAGTAATACCAGCTGGAGTGGTACTGAGTCCCACTCACAAACCAAAAAGAGGCAATTCAATCCAGGCCTCTATTAATACCAGCTGGAGTGGTACTGAGTCCCACTCACAAACCAGGAAAGAGCCAATTCAATCCAGGCCTCTATTAGTACCAGCTGGAGTGGTACTGAGTCCCAGTCACAAACCAGAAAGAGGCAATTCAATCCAGGCCTCTATTAATACCAGCTGGAGTGGTACTGAGTCCCACTCACAAACCAGGAAAGAGCCAATTCAATTCAGGCCTCTATTAATACCAGCTGGAGTGGTACTGAGTCCCACTCACAAACCAGAAAGAGGCAATTCAATCCAGGCCTCTATTGATACCAGCTGGAGTGGTACTGAGTCCCACTCACAAACCAGGAAATAGCCAATTCAATTCAGGCCTCTATTTATACGAGCTGGAGTGGTACTGAGTCCCACTCACACACCAGGAAAGAGCCAATTCAATCCAGGCCTCTATTAATTCCAGCTGAGTGGTACTGAGTCCCACTCACACACCAGGAAAGAGCCAATTCAATCCAGGCCTCTATTAATACGAACTGGAGTGGTACTGAGTCCCACTCACACACCAGGAAAGAGCCAATTCAATCCAGGCCTCTATTAATACGAGCTGGAGTGGTACTGAGTCCCACTCACACACCAGGAAAGAGCCAATTCAATACAGACCTCTATTATTACCATCTGGAGTGGTACTGAGCCCCACTCACAAACCAGGAAACAGCCAATGCAATTCAGGCCTCTATTAATACCAGCTGGAGTGGTACTGAGTCCCACTCACAAAGCAGGAAAGAGCCAATTCAATCCAGGCCTCTATTAATACCAGCTGGAGTGGTACTGAGTCCCACTCACACACCAGGAAAGAGCCAATTCAATCCAGGCCTCTATTAATTCCAGCTGGAGTGGTACTGAGTCCCACTCACACACCAGGAAAGAGCCAATTCAATCCAGGCCTCTATTAATACGAGCTGGAGTGGTACTGAGTCCCACTCACACACCAGGAAAGAGCCAATTCAATCCAGGCCTCTATTAATACGAGCTGGAGTGGTACTGAGTCCCACTCACACACCAGGAAAGAGCCAATTCAATCCAGACCTCTATTAATACCATCTGGAGTGGTACTGAGCCCCACTCACACACCAGGAAAGAGCCAATTCAATTCAGGCCTTATTAATACGAGCTGGAATGGTACTGAGTCCCACTCACAAACCAGGAAAGAGGCAATTCAATCCAGGCCGCTATTCATACCAGCTGGAGTGGGACTGAGGATCACTCGGACACCAGGAAAGAGCCAATTCAATTCAGGCCTCTATTAATACCAGCTGGAGTGGCATTAACTCCCACTCGCACACCTGGAAACAGCCAATTCAATCCAGACCTCTATAATACCAGCTGGAGTGCGACTGAGTCCCACTCACACAGCAGGAAAGGGACAGTTCATTCCCGGCCTCTATTAATCCCAGCTGGAGTGGTTCTGAGACCCAGTCAAACACCAGGAAACAGCCAATTCAATCAAGGCCTCGAATAATACCAGCTGGAGTGGAGATAACACCCACTCACACACCAGGAAAGAGCTAATTCAATCCAGACCTCTATTAATACCAGCAGGAATGGCACTGAGCCCCACTTACACACCAGAAAGAGCCAATTCAACCCAGGCCTCCATTAATACCAGCTGGAGGGGTCCTGAGTCCCACTCACAAACCAGGAAAGGGACAGTTCATTCCAGGCCTCTATTAATACCATCTGGAGTGGTACTGAGTCCCACGCACAAACCGGGAAAGAGCCAATTCAATTCAGGCCCCTAATAATTCCAGCTGGGGTGGTACTGATCCCGACTCAGACACCAGGAAAGAGCCAATTCAATCCAGGGTTCTATTAGTACCAGCTGAAGTGCGACTGAGTCCCACTCACACACCAGGAAAGAGACAATTCAATCCAGGCCTCTATTAATACCAGCTGGAGTGGTTCTGATTCCCACTCACACACCAGGAAAGAGCCAATTGAAACCAGACCGCTATTGATACCAGCTGGAGTGGTACAGATCCCCACTCACTCCCCAGCAAAGAGCCAATTCAATCCAGGCCTCTATTAATACCAGCTGGAGTGGTACTGAGTCCCACTCACACACCAGGAAAGAGCCAATTCAACACAGATCTCTATAAATACCAGCTGGAGTGGTTCTGAGTCCCAATCACACACCAGGAAAGAGCCAATTCAATCCCAACCCTATTAATACCAGCTGGAGTGGTACTGAGTCCCACTCACACACCAGTTAAGAGCCAATTCAATCCCGACCTCTATTAATACCAGCTGGAGTGGGACTGAGTCCCACTCACACATCAGTTAAGAGTCAATTCAATCCAGGCCTCTATTAATACCATCTGGAGTGGTACTGAGCCCCTTTCACCCACCCAGAAAGAGACAATCCAGTCCAGACCTCTATAATACCAGCTGAAGTGCGACTGAGTCCCACACACTGAGCAGGAAAGGGACAGTTCATTCCAGGCCTCTATTTAACCAGTTGTAATGGTACTGAGCCCCACACACAGAGCAGAAAGAGCCAATTCAATCCAGACCTCTATTAATACCAGCTGGAATGGTACTGAGCCCCCTCACACTCCAGTAAAGAGCAGCTTCCAACCAGACCTCCATGAAAAGCAGCTGGACTGGTACTGAACCACATTCACTCACCCGGAAAGAGCGAATTCAGTCCAGACCTCTTTCAATCCCAGCTGGAGTGGTTCTGAGCCCCACTCACACACCAGGAAAGTGCCAATTCAATACAGACCTCTATAATACCAGCTGCAGTGCGACTGAGTCCCACTCACACAGAAGGAAAGGGACAGTTCATTCCAGGCTTCTATTAATCCCAGCTGGAGTGGTTCTGAGCCCCAGTCACTCACCAGGAAACGGTCAATTCAATCTAGGCCTCTATTAATACCAGCTGGAGTGGAATTAACTCCCACTCACACACCAGGAAATAGCCAATTCAATCCAGACCTCTATTAATACAAGCAGGAATGGTACTGAGCCCCACGCAGACACCAGAAAGATCCAATTCAATCCAGGCCTCTATTAATACCAGCTGGAGGGGTACTGAGTCCCACTCACAAACCAGGAAAGGGCAGTTCATTCCAGGCCTCTATTAATACCAGCTGGAGTGGACTTAACTCCATCACACACACCAGAAACAGCCAATTCAATCCTGACCTCTATAATACCAGCTGGTGTGCGTCTACGTCCCACTCACACGCCATGAAGGGGTCAGTTCATTGCAGGCCTCTATTAATACCAGCTGGAGTGGTACTGAGTCCCACTCACAAACCAGGAAAGAGCCAATTCAATTCAGGCCTCTATTAATACCAGCTGGAGTGGAATTAACTCCATCACACACACCAGAAACAGTCAATTCAATCCTGACCTCTATAATACCAGCTGGTGTGCGTCTAAGTCCCACTCACACGCAATGAAGGGGTAAGTTCATTGCAGGCCTCTATTAATACCAGCTGGAGTGGTACTGAGTCCCACTCACACACCAGGAAATAGCCAATTCAATCCAGACCTCTATTAATACCAGCAGGAATGGTACTGAGCCCCACGCAGACACCAGAAAGATCCAATTCAATCCAGGCCTCTATTAATACCAGCTGGAGTGGGACTGAGTCCCACTCACAAACCGGAAAAGAGCCAATTCAATCCAGGCCTCTATTAATACGAGCTGGAGTGGTACTGAGTCCCACTCACAAACCAGGAAATAGCCAATTCAATTCAGGCCTCTATTAATACGAGCTGGAGTGGTACTGAGTCCTACTCAAAAACCAGGAAAGAGCCAATTCAATTCAGGCCTCTATTAATACCAGCTGGAGTGGAATTGACTCCCACTCACACACCAGGAAGGAGCCAATTCAATCCTGACCTCGAAAATACCAGCTGGTGTGCGTCTGAGTCCCTCTCACACGCCATGAATGGGTCAGTTCATTCCATGCCTCTATTAATACCAGCTGGAGTGGTTCTGAGCCCCACTCACACACCAGGACAGAGCCAAATCAATCCAAACTTCTATTAATACCAGCTGGAGTGGGACTGAGGATCACTCGGACACCAGGAAACAGCCAATTCAATCCAGACCACTAATTAATACCAGCTGGAGTGGTACTGAGTCCCACTCACACACCAGGAAAGAGCCAATTCAATCCAGACCTCTATTGATACCAGCTGGAGTGGTACTGAGTCCCACTCACACAGCAGGAAAGTGACAGTTCATTCCAGACCTCTGTAATACCAGCTGGAGATGTACTGATCCCCACTCACATCAGGAAACAGCCAATTCAATCCAGACCTCTGCAATACCAGCTGGAGTGCGACTGAGTCCCACTCACACAGCAGGAAAGTGCCAATTCGATCCAGACCTCCATTAATAGAAGCTGGAGTTGTACTCAAAGAACAAAGAACAAAGAACAAAGACAATTGCAGCACAGGAACAGGCCCATCGGCCCTCCAAGCCTGCGCCGATCCAGATCCTCTATCTAAACATGTCGCCTATTTTCTAAGGGTCTGTATCTCTTTTCTTCCTGCCCATTCATGTATCTGTCTCGATACATCTTAAAAGACGCCATCGTGCCCGCATCTACCACCTCCGCTGGCAACGCGTTCCAGGCACCCACCACCCTCTGCGTAAAGAACTTTCCACGCATATCCCCCCTAAACTTTTCCCCTCTCACTTTGAACTCGTGACCCCTATGTATTTGAATACCCCACTCTGGGAAAAAGCATCTTGCTATCCACCCTGTCTACACCTCTCATGATTTTGTACACCTCAATCAGGTCCCCCCTCAACCTCCGTCTTTCTAATGAAAATAATCCTAATCTACTCAAACTATCTTCATAGCTAGCGCCCTCCATACCAGGCAACATCCTGGTGAACCTCCTCTGCACCCTCTCCAAAGCATCCACATCCTTTTGGTAATGTGGCGACCAGAACTGCATGCAGTATTCCAAATGTGGCCGAACCAAAGTCCTATACAACTGTAACATGACCTGCCAACTCTTGTACTCAATGCCCCGTCCGATGAAGGAAAGCATGCCGTATGCCTTCTTGACCACTCTATTGACCTGCGTTGCCACCTTCAGGGAACAATGGACCTGAACACCCAAATCTCTCTGGACATCAATTTTCCCCAGGATTTTTCCATTTACTGTATAGTTCAATCTTGAATTGGATCTTCCAAAATGCATCACCTCGCATTTGCCCTGATTGAACTCCATCTGCCATTTCTCTGCCCAACTCTCCAATCTATCTATATTCTGCTGTATTCTCTGACAGTCCCCTTCACTATCTGCTACTCCACCAATCTCAGCAAACTTGCCAATCAGTCCACCTATACTTTCCTCCAAATCATTTATGTATATCACAAACAACAGTGGTCCCAGCACGGATCCCTGTGGAACACCGCTGGTCACACGTCTCCATTTTGAGAAACTCCCTTCCACTGCTACTCTCTGTCACCTGTTGCCCAGCCAGTTCTTTATCCATATAGCTAGTACACCTTGGACCCCATGCGCCTTCACTTTCTTCATCAGCCTGCCATGGGGAACCTTATCAAACGCCTTACTGAAGTCCTTGTATATGACATCGACAGCCCTTCCCTCATCAATCAACTTTGCCACTTCCTCAAAGAATTCTATTAAGTTGGTAAGACATGACCTTCCCTGCACAAAACCATGTTGCCTCTCACTGATAAGCCCATTTTCTTCCAAATGGGAATAGATCCTATCCCTCAGTATCTTCTCCAGCAGCTTCCCTACCACTGACGTCAGGCTCACTGGTCTATAATTACCTGGATTTTCCCTGCGACCCTTCTTAAACAAGGGGACAACATTAGCAATTCTCCAGTCCTCCGGGACCTCACCCATGTTTAAGGATGCTGCAAAGATATCTGTTAAGGCCCCAGCTATTTCCTCTCTCGCTTCCCTCAGTAACCTGGGATAGATCCCATCCGGACCTGGGGACTTGTCCACCTTAATGCCTTTTAGAATACCCAACACTTACTCCCTCCTTATGCCGACTTGACCTAGAGTAATCAAACATCTGTTCCTAACCTCAACATCCGTCAAGTCCCTCTCCTCGGTGAATACCGATGCAAAGTACTCGTTTAGAATCTCACCCATTTTCTCTGAGTCCAAGCATAACATTCCTTCTTTGTCCTTTAGTGGGCCAATCCTTTCTCTAGTTACCCTCTTTCTCCTTATGTATGAATAAAATGCTTTGGGATTTTCCTTAACCCTGTTTGCTAAAGATATTGCATGACCCCTTTTCGCCCTCTTAATTCCTCATTTCAGATTGGTCCTACATTCCCGATATTCTTTCAAAGCTTCGTCTTTCATCAGCCGCCTAGACCTTATGTATGCTTCCTTTTTCCTCTTAGCTAGTCTCACAATTTCACCTGTCATCCATGGTTCCCTAATCTTGCCATTTCTATCCCTCATTTTCACAGGAACATGACTCTCCTGCACACTAATCAACCTCTCTTTAAAAGCCTCCCACATATCACATGTGGATTTACCTTCAAACAGCTGCTCCCAATCTACATTCCCCAGCTCCTGCCGAATTTTGGTATAGTTGGCCTTCCCCCAATTTAGCACTCTTCCTTTAGGACCACTCTCGTCTTTGTCCATGAGTATTTTAAAGCTTACGGAATTGTGATCACTATTCCCAAAGTAGTCCCCGACTGAAACTTCAACCACCTGGCCGGGCTCATTCCCCAACACCAGGTCCAGTATGGCCCCTTCCCGAGTTGGACTATTTACATACTGCTTTAGAAAACCCTCCTGGATGCTCCTTCCAAATTCTGCTCCATCTAGACACTAAGCGAATCCCAGTCAATGTTGGGATAATTAAAATCTCCTCTCACCACCACCCTGTTGCTCCTACATCTTTCCATAATCTGTTTACATATTTGGACCTCTATCTCACGCTCGCTGTTGGGAGGCCTGTAGTAAAGCCCCAACATTGTTACCGCACCCTTCCTATTTCTGAGTTCTGCCTCACTGCTCGAGTCCTCCATAGTGCCATCCTTCAGCACAGCTATGATATCCTCTTTGACCAGTAATGCAACTCCTCAATCCCTTTTTCCTCCCTCTCTATCCCGCCTGAAGCATCGATATCCTGGGATATTTAGTTGCAAGTCATGCCCTTCCCTCAACCAAGTCTCAGTAATAGCAATAACATCATACTCCCGGGTACTAATCAAAGCCCTAAGTTTATCTGCCTTACCTACTACACTTCTTGCATTAAAACAAATGCACCTCAGACCACCAGTCCCTTTACATTCATCACCTGCTCCCTGCCTGCTCTTCCCCTTAGTCACACTCACACACCAGGAAACAGCCAATTCAATCCAGACCTCTATTCATACCAGCTGGAGTGCGACTGAGTCCCACACACACAGCAGGAAAGGGACTGTTCATTCCAGGCCTCTATTTAACCAGTTGGAGTGGTCCTGAGCCCCACACAATCACACCAGAAAGAGCCAATTCAATCCAGGCCTCTGTTAATACCAGCTGGAATGGTACTGAGCCCCCTCACACACCAGGAAAGAGCAAATTCAATCCAGAACTCCAAGAAAAGCAGCTGGACTGGTACTGAACCCCATTCACACACCCGGAAAGTGCCAATTCAATCCAGACCTCAATAATACAAGCTGCAGTGCGACTGAGTCCCATTCACACAGCAGGAAAGGGACAGTTCATTCCAGGCTTCTATTAATCCCAGCTGGAGTGGTTATGAGCCCCAGTCACACACCAGGAAACGGCCAATTCAATCTAGGCCTCTATAAATACCAGCTGGAATGGAATTAACCCCCACTCACACACCAGGAAAGCGCCAATTCAATCCAGACCTCAATTAATACCAACAGGAATGGTTCTGAGCCCCACGCAGATACCAGAAAGAGCCAATACAAACCAGGCCTCTATTAATACTAGCTGGAGGGGTACTGAGTCCCACTCACAAACCAGGAAAGAGCCAATTCAATTCAGGCCTCTATTAATACTAGCTGGAGTGGTGCTAAGTCCCACTCTCAAACCAGGAAAGAGCCAATTCAATTCAGGCCTCTATTAATACTAGCTGGAGTGGTACTGAGTCCCACTCTCAAACCAGGAAAGAGCCAATTCAATCTGGGCCTCTATTAATACGAGCTGGAGTGGCACTGAGTCCCACTCTCAAACCAGGAAACAGCCAATTCAATCCAGACCTCTATTCATACCAGCTGGAGTGCGACTGAGTCCCACTCATGCACAAGGAAAGAGGCAATTCAATCCAGACATCTATAATACTAGCTGAAGTGCGACTGAGTCCCACTCACCGAGCAGGAAAAGAACAGTTCATTCCAGGCCTCTATTAATAACAGCTGGAGTGGTACTGAGCCACACACACACACCAGAAAGAGCCAATTCAATCCAGGCCTCTATTAATACCAGCTGGAGTGGTACAGATCCCCACTCACACACCAGGAAAGAGCCAATTCAATCCAGACCTCTATTAATACCAGCTGGAGTGGTTCTGAGTCCCACTCACACACCAGGAAAGAGCCAATTAAATCCAGACCTCTATTAATACCAGCTGGAGTGGTACAGATCCCCACTCACTCCCCAGGAAAGAACCAATTCAATCCCGACCTCTATTAATACCAGCTGGAGTGGTACAGATCCCCACTCACTCCACAGGAAAGAACCAATTCAATCCAGACCTCTATTAATACCAGCTGGAGTGGTACAGAGTCTCACGCACACACTAGGAAAGAGTCAATTCCATCCAGACCTCTATTAATACCAGCAGGATTTGTACTGAGCCCCACTCAGACACCAGAAATAGCCAATACAATCCAGGCCGCTATCAATACCAGCTGGAGTTGGACCGAGCCCCACTCACACACCAGTCAAGAAACAATTCAATGCAGGCCTCTATTAATAACATTTGGAGTGGTGCTGAGTCCCACTTAAACAGCAGAGAAGAGACAGTTCATTCCATGACTCTTTTAACACCGGGTGTACTGGCACTGTGTCCCACTCACACACCAGGAAAGAGGCAATTCAATCCAAACCTCTGTTAATACTAGCTGGAGAGGTACTGAGTCTCACTCAAACACCATGAAAGAGGCAATTCAATCCAAAGCTCTTTTAATACCAGCTGGAGTGGTACTGAGCACCACTCACACTCCAGGAAAGAGCCAATTCAATCCAGGCATCTATTCATACCAGCTGGAGTGGGACTGAGTCCCACTCACACAGCTGAGAAGAGACAGATCATTCGAGGACTCTATTAACCCCGGGTGATCTGGCACTGTGTCCCACTCACACACCAGGAAAGGGACAGTTCATTCCAAACATCTATAAATACCAGCTGGAGTGGTACTGAGTCCCACTCACACAACAGAAGGAGCCAATTCATTCCAGGCCTCTATTAATACCAGCTGGAATGGTACTGATTCTCACGGACACACCAGGAAAGAGACAATTCCATCCAGACCTCTATTAATACCAGCAGGATGGTACTGAGCCCCCCTCAGGAACCAGCAGCAACCAATTCAATCCAGGCCGCTATTAATACCAGCTGGAGTGGTACTGAGTCTCACTCACACACCAAAAAGAGCCAATTCAATCCAAACCTCTGTTAATACCAGCTGGAGAGGTACTGAGTCTCACTCAAACACCATGAAAGAGGCAATTCAATCCAAACCTCTTTTAATACCACCTGGAGTGGTACTGAGCACCACTCACACTCCAGGGATGAGCCAATTCAATCCAAACCTCTTTTAATACCAGCTGGAGTGGTACTGAGCACCACTCACACTCCAGGAAAGAGCCAATTCAATCTAGGCATCTATTCATACCAGCTGGAGTGGTACTGAGCACCACTCACACTCCAGGAAAGAGCCAATTCAATCCAGGCATCTATTCATACCAGCTGGAGTGGGACTGAGTCCCACTCACACAGCAGAGAAGAGACAGATCATTCCAGGACTCTATTAACTCCGGGTGATCTGGCACTGTGTCCCACTCACACACCAGGAAAGGGACAGTTCATTCCAAACATCTATAAATATCAGCTGGAGTGGGACTGAATCCCACTCACACAGCAGAGAAGAGACAGTTCATTCCAGGACTCTATTAACTCCGGGTGATCTGGCACTGTGTCCCACTCACACACCAGGAAAGGGACAGTTCATTCCAAACATCAATCAATACCAGCTGGAGTGGTACTGAGCCGCCCCACTCACCCACCAGGAAAGAGCCAATTCAATCCAGACCTCTATTAATACCAGCTGGAGTGGTACTGAACCCCACTCACCCACCAGGAATGAGCCAATTCTACCCAGACCACTAATCGAATTTAGAATTAGAACATTACAGCGCAGTACAGGCCCTTCGGCCCTCGATGTTGCGCCGACCTGTGAAACCATCTGACCTACACTATTCCATTTTCATCCATATGTCTATCCAATGACCACTTAAATGCCCTAAACGTTGGCGTATCTACTACTGCTGCAGGCAGGGCTTTCCACGCCCTTACTACTCTCTGAGTAAAGAAATTACCTCTCACATCTGTCCTCTATCTATCACCCCTCAACTTAAAGCTGTGTCCCCTCGTGTTTTCCATCACCATCCGAGGAAAAAGACTCTCACTATCCACCCTATCTAACCTTCTGATTATCGTATATGTCTCTATTAAGTCACCTCTCCTCCTCCTTCTCTCCAACGAAAACAACCTCAAGTCCCTCAGCCTTTCCTCGTAAGACCTTCCCTCCATACCAGGCAACATCCTAGTAAATCTCCTCTGCACCCTTTCCAAAGCTTCCACATCCTTCCTATAATGCGGTGACCAGAACTGCACGCAATACTCCAGGTGCGGCCTCATCAGAGTTTTGTACAGCTGCAGCATGACCTCGTGGCTCCGAAACGCGATCCCCCTGCTAATAAAAGCTAACACACCATATGCCTTCTTAACAGCCCTATTAACCTGGGGAGCAACCTTCAGGAATTTATGCACATGGACACCAAGATCTCTCTGTTCATCTACACTCCCAAGAATCTTCCCATTAGCCCAGTACTCTGCATTCCTGTTACTCCTTCCAAAGTGAATCACCTCACACTTTTCCACATTAAACTCCATTTGCCATCTCTCAGCCCAGCACTGCAGCCTATCTATGTCCCTCTGTAACCTACAACATCCTTCGGCACTATCCACAACTCCACAGACCTTAGTGTCATCTGCAAATTTACTAACCCACCCTTCTACACCCTCTTCCAGGTCATTTATAAAAATGACAAACAGCAGTGGCCCCAAAACAGATCCTTGCGGTACACCACTAGTAACTAAACTCCAGGATGAACATTTGCCATCAACCACCACCCTCTGTCTTCTTTCAGCTAGCCAATTTCTGATCCAAATCTCTAAATCACCTTCAACCCCATACCTCCGTATTTTCTGCAATCGCCTACCGTGGGGAATCTCATCAAACGCCTTACTGAAATCCATATACACCACATCCACGGCTCTATCCTCATCCACCTGTTTGGTCACCTTCTCGAAAAACTCAATAAGGTTTGTGAGGCACGACCTACCCTTCACAAAACCGTGCTGACTATCGCTAATGAGCTTATTCTTCTCCAGATGATTATAAAAACAGTCTCTTATAACCTTTTCCAACATTTTACCCACAACCGAAGTAAGGCTCACAGGTCTATAATTACCAGGGCTGTCTCTACTCCCCTTCTTGAACCAGGGGACAACATTTGCTATCCTCCAGTCTTCCGGCACTACTCCTGTCGACAATGACGACATAAAGATCAAGGACAAAGGCTCTGCAATCTCCTCCCTAGCTTCCCTGAGAATCCTAGGATAAATCCCATCTGGCCCAGGGGACTTATCTATTTTCACACTTTCCAAAATTGATAACACCTCCTCCTTGTGAACCTCAATCCCATCTAGCCTAGTAGCCTGAATCTCAGTATTCTCCTCAACAAAATTTTCATTCTCTACTGTAAATACTGACGCAAAATATTCATTTAACGCTTCCCCTATCTCCTCTGATTCCACACACAACTTCCCACTACTATCCTTGATTGACCCTAATCTAACTCTCGTCATTCTTTTATTCCTGATATACCTATAGAAAGCCTTAAGGTTTTCCCGGATCCTATCCGCCAATGACTTCTCGTGTCCTCTCCTTGCTCTTCTTAGCTCTCCCTTTAGATCCTTCCTGGCTAGCTTGTAACTCTCAAGCGCCCTAACTGAGCCTTCACGTCTCATCCTAACATAAGCCTTCTTCTTCCTCTTGACAAGCGCTTCAACTTCTTCAGTAAACCACGGCTCCCCCGCTCGACAACTTCCTCCCTGCCTCACAGGTACATACTTATCAAGGACACACAGTAGCTGCTCCTTGAATAAGCTCCACATTTCGATTGTTCCCATCCCCTGCAGTTTCCTTCCCCATCCTACGCATCCTAAATCCTGCCTAATCGCATCATAATTTCCTTTCCCCCAGCTATAATTCTTGCCCTGCGGTATATACCTGTCCCTGCCCATCGCTAACGTAAACCTAACCGAATTGTGATCACTATCGCCAAAGTGCTCACCTACATCTAAATCTCACACCTGGCCGGGTTCATTACCCAGTACCAAATCCAATGTGGCATCGCCCCTGGTTGGCCTGTCTACATACTTTGTCAGAAAATCCTCCTGCACACACTGGACAAAAACTGACCCATCTAAAGTACTTAATAACAGCTGGAGTGGGACTGAGTCCCACTCACACACCAGGAAAGAGCCAATTCAATCCAGACTTGTGGCGAAGGGGAGTTGGAGTGAGGAATGGAGAGTGGGGGAGGGCAGTGGGGGAGGCGAGTGGGGGATGGGAGAGGAGGGGAGTGGGGAGGGGAGTGGGGGAGCGAAGTGGTAAGAGGAGTGGAGAGGGGAGTGGAGGTGAGAGGGGAGGTGAGTGTGTGAGGGGTGAGGAATAGGGGAAATGGAAGTGGAGTGGGGGTGGGGAGGGGAGTGGAGGGGAGAGGTCGAGGTGAGTGGAGGAGGGGTGAGGGATAGGGGAGTGAAAAGTGGAGTGATGAAAGGAGTGGGGGAGGGGTGTACGGGAGTGGAGATTGGGGGACGAGAGTGGAGAGTGGGAAGTGGTGGAATTGAGTCGGGAGTGGGGAGTGGGGGAGGGGAGTGGAGAGGAGGCGTAGTGGGGGAGGAGAGAGGAGGCAAGTGTGGGAGGGGAGGGGAGAGGAGGCGAGTGGGAGAGGGGCGGGGAGAGGAGGCGTAGTGGGGGAGGGGAGGGGAGAGGAGGCAAGTTTGGGAGGGGAGGGGAGAGGAGGCGAGTGGGAGAGGGGAGGGGAGAGGAGGCGTGTGGGGGAGGGGAGGGGAGAGGAGGCAAGTGGGGAGGGGCGGGGAGAGTTGTGGAGTGGGGGAGGGGAGGGGAGAGTTGTGGAGTGGGAGGAGAGAAGGGGAGTGGGAGGGCTTTGGGGGAGGGGTGTGGGACATGTGGGAGGTCAGTTGGGAGTGGAAGAGTGAGGAGGGGAGTAGAGCAGGGGAGTGGGGAGTGGGGAGTGAGAGGGGTGGGGGAATTGGGAGTTGCGGAGGGGAGTTGGAGTGTGTTGTATGTGAGTGGGGAGTGAGGAGTGGGGATTGGAGGAGGTGAGTGGGGAGTTGGTGAGGGGAGTGGGGGAGTGGAGTGGGGGAAGGGAGTCGGAGAAGGGAGTGGGGAGTGAGGAGGGGGAGTGGGGAGTGAGGAAGGGGAGTGGGGAGGGGCGTGGAGAGTGCGGGAGGGGAGTGAGGAGGAGGAGTGGGGGTGGGAGAGTGGGAATGTGACTTGGGAAGGGAGGGAGGATGGGGAGTGGGGGTGGGGAGTGGGGAGGTGAGTTGGGAGCGCAGGAGTGAGAGTGGGGAAAGGATTGTGTGTGGGTGTGGTTGTGGGGAGAGGTAAGGAGGGCAATGAGGAGTGGGGGTGGGAAGTGGGGGAGGGAGGTGGGGGAGAGGAGTGGAGAGTGGGAGAGGGGAGTGGTGGACGGGAGTTTAGAGTGGGATAGGGGAGTGGAGAGTGGGGGAAATTGAGTCTGGAGTGGAGAGTGGGGGAGGGAAATGGGTAGTGGAGAATTGGGGAGTGGAGTGAGGACTGGGGGAGGGGAGTGGGGAGTGGGGGAGTGGAGTGGGGAGTGAGGAGTGGGGTGTGGAGGAGCGTTGCGGGGTGTGGGGGTGGGGGTGGGTGATGGGAGTGGGGAGTGGGGTAGGGGAGTGGGGTTGTGAGATGGGAGTGTGGAGTGGGGGAGGGGAGTGAGGAGTCGGGGAGGGAATGTGGAGTGGGGAGTGGGTGTGGGGGGTGGGGTGTGGGGGAGGGGAGTGGTGAGTGGGTGACATGAATGAGGAGTAGGGAGGGGAGTGTGGAGTTGGAAGTGGAGTTGGGAGTGAGGTGTGGGCAGTGGGGTAGTGGGGCGTGATGTGGGGAGAGAGGAGTGGGGAGTGATGGAGTGGGGAGTGGAGTGAGGAGTGGGGAGTTGGGTTGGGGAAGGGATGGTTGAGAGGGGAGTGTGTGAGGGGAGTGGAAAGTGAGGAGTAGAGTGGGGAGTGAGTAGTGGGCAGTGGGGGAGTGGGGAATGGTGTGGGGAGTGAGGAGTAGTGAGTGGATTGGGGAGTGAGGAGTGGGGAGTGAGGAGTGGGGAGTGGGGAGTTGGGAGTGGGGAGTGAGAAGTAGTGAGTGAGAAGTGGGGAGTGAGAAGTGTGGAGTGGGGGAGTGGAGTGAGAAGTGGGTAGTAGGGAGTGGGGGAGTGGAGAGGGGAGTGAGGAGTGGGGTGTGGGGGAGGGGAGTTGGGAGCGGGGGAGGGGAGTGGGGAGTGGGTGAGGGGAGTGGGGTTTGAGGGAGGGGAGTGAGCAGTGCGGGAGGGGATTGGGGATTGGGTAGTTGTGGAGGGGAGTGGTAAGTCTGTGAGGGGAGTGGGGGAGGGGAGTGAGGAGTGGGGAGTGGAGTGGAGAGTGAGGAGTGGAGAGTGGGGGAGAGGTGAGTGGGGGAGTGGGAAGTGAGGAGTCGGGGAGTGGGGAGTGAGGAGTCGGGGAGTGGGGAGTGGAGTGGGGAGTGAGGAGTGGGTGAGTGGGGGAGTGGGGAGGTGGTGGGGTGTGTAGGAGTGGAGTGATAGAGGGGCAGGGCCTTGTCGGGGAGGGGGAGTGCGGGGGTAGTGGGGGAGAGGAGTAAGGGAGGGGAGTGTGGAGGATAGTGGGGGAGGGTAGAGGGGAGTGGGGGAGTGGAGGGGGAGGTGAGGGGAATGGAGAGTGAGGACAGGGGAGTGAGGAGTGGGGAGTGGGGGAGGGGAGTGTGGAGTGCGGGAAGGGAGTGGGGAGGGAGAGGGGGTGAGGAGTTAGGGAGGGTAGTGAGGGAGGAGAGTGAGGGGTGCGGTGTTGAGGAGGGTAGTGCGGAGTGAGGAGTGGGGTAGGGATGAGCGGATTGTGGGAGAGGAGTGGGGGAGGGTGGTGGGGAGGGGAGTGGGGGAGGGGAGTGAGGGATGGGGAGTTGTGGAGGGGAGTGGGGGAGATGGAGTGGGCGAGGCAGATAGGCAAGTGGGGGAGGGGAGTGGAGAGTGAGGAGTGGGGGAGGGGTGAGCGGAGTAGGTGAGGGGTGTGGATGAGGGGAGTGGGGAGGGGAGTGAAGGATGGAAGTCAGGGACGAGAGTTGAGAAGTGGAGTGGGGGAGGGGAGTGCGGTAGTGGAGCGGGGAGTGAGGGAGGGGAGGGTGATGTGAGTGGGGGAGGGGCAGTGGGATTCGGGGATGGGAGTGGGGAAGGAGAAGGAGTGTGAGGGGGAGAAGGAGGTGAGTGGGAAGTGTACGGGAGGGGAGAGTGGAGTTGGGAGTGGAGTGGAGGATGGGAGTGAGGGAGGAGAGTGGGGGATTGGTGAAGCGGAATGAAGGAGGGGGAGGGGGAGCGGTGTGGGTGAGGGTAATAGGGGACAGAAGTGTGGGAGGGGAGTGGGGGAGGGGAAGGGGAGTGGGAGACGGGAGGGGAGGAGGGAGGGGTGCAGGGAGCGGAATGGGGGTGGGCAGTGGGGGAGGGGAGTGGGGAGGGGAGTGGGGGAGGGTAGTGGAGGTTGGGTGTAGGGGAAGGGAGGCAGAAGAGGAGTGGGGAGGTGCTGGGGAGTGTAGGAGGGGTGTTGCGTGAGGGGGAAGGGGAGGGAAGATGATGGGACTGGGGGAAAGGTGTGGGGCAAGGGATTGGGGATGGGGCGTGAGGGAGGGGGAGGGCAGAGCAGAAGGGGCACGGGGTAGGGAGAGTGGGGGAGGGTGAGTGGGATTGGGGGAGGGTAGTGGGGAGTGAGAGGGAGTGTGAGGGGAGACGGTGGTGAGTGGGCGGTAAAGGGGACGGGAGAGAGGAGTAGGAACTAGAGTGGAGGATGCGAGTGAGGGAGGAGAGTGGGGAGTGTGGTAGGGGAGTGCAGGGGGTTGGGGCGGGGAGTAGGGGAGGGGACTGGGCAGGGGAGGGTGAGGGGAGCAGGGAGAGGAATGTGCAAGGTGGCAGTGAGAGTGGAGTGGGAAATGGGAGTGAGTTTGCAGTGTTGGTTAGGGGACGGAAGAGGGGTGTGGGGAAGGGAGGGGTGTTGGTAGGGCAGTGGAGAAGGGATGTGGGGAAGGGGACTCGTGGAGGGTAACGGGGTAGGTGGATGGTAGTGGGGGAGGTGAGTGGCGGAGGGAAATGGGGTTAGCCAATGAGGAGTAGGGTAGGTGAGTGGTGGAGGGGATTGGGGAGGGGGAGAAGGGGAGAGGGAAGGGAGTGGGGGAATAGAGTGGGGAAGGGGAGGGTGAAGGGCAGGGAGGGGGATGGGAGTGGTAGAGGGGGAGCAGGAAGGGAATAAGGGAGGGAAGTGGGGAGGGGTGCAGGGAACAGGGAGGGGAGTTGGGGATTGGGGGTGCAAAGTTAGGGGAGTGGGGGAGGGTGAGTGGGGCAGGGGGAGGGTTGTGGGGAGGGAGAGGGGATGTGAGGGGGAGAGGGTGGTGAGTGAAAGGGTGTACGGGAGGGGAGAGAGGAGTGAGGAGTGGAGTGGCGGATGGGAGTGAGGCAGGAGAGTAGTGGAGTGCGGAATGGGGTCTTGGAGTGGGGGAGTGGAGTGAGGATGTGAGTGGAGGAGGGGGATGTGAGAAGTTAAGGGGAGTGATGCAGGGGAAGGGGAGTAGGGGAGAGGGGGAGTGGGGAGGGGTAGGGAATGGGAGACGGGAGTGAGTGTGCAGAGTGTGGTGGGGAGGGGGAGGGAGGGGAGTGGAGTGAGGAAAGGAGGGGAGTGGACAGGGCAGTGGAGAAGGGGACTCGCGGAGGGTAGTGGGGGAGGTGTGGGGTAGTGGGGGAGGGTAGTGGGTAAGGGTACTGGGGGAGGGTAGTGAAAGATGGGAATGGCGGAGAGGAGTGGGGGAGGCCGATGAGAAGTAGGGGGTGGGTGTTCTGGAAGGGATTGGGGAGTGGGTAAGGCGGAAGGGGGAAGGGGAGATGGAAGGGAGTGGGGGAATAGAGTGGGGAGGGAGGGGGAAGGGCGGGGAGGGGGATGGGAGTGATAGAGGGGGAGCAGGAAGGGAATAAAGGAGGGCAGTGGGATGGAGTGCAGGGAACAGGGTGGGGAGTTAGGGGAGTGGGGGAGAGTGAGTGGGGCAGAGGGAGGGTTGTGGGGAGGGAGAGGGGATGTGAGGGGGAGAGAGAGGGTATGTGAGGGGGAGAGTGTGGTAAGTGAAGGGGAGGTTAGAGAGGAGTGGGGAGTGTAGTGGTGGATGGGAGCGAGCGAGGAAAGTGGTGGAGTGGGGGATGGGTGGGGAATGGGGGCTTGGAGTGGGGGAGGTGGAGGGGGAAGGGGAGTTTGGGAATGGAGTGGGGAGGGGGATGTGGGACGGGAAGGGCAGGGGAGGGGTGAGTGGCAGGGGAGGGGGAGTAGGGGAGTGGGGACGGGGAGGGAAGTGGGAGATGCAGGTGAGTGTGCAGCGTGTGGTGCGGGAGGGGAGAGGGGAGTGGAGTGGGGAAAGGAGGCGAGTGGACAGGGCAGTGGGGAAGGGGACTCGAGGAGGGTAGTGGGGGAGGGCAGTGAAAGATGGGAGTGGCGGAGGGGAGTGGCGGAAGCCGATGAGAAGTAGGGGGTGGGTGTTGTGTAGGGGATTGGGGAGGGGGAAGGGGGAAGGGGAGAGGGAAGGGAGTGGGGGAATAGAGTGGGCATGTTGAGGGGGAAGGGCGTGGTGGTGGGGGGTGGGGGAGGGGGAGGGGATTGGGGGAGGGGAGGTGAGGGGGAGGGGGTGTTGGGGAGGAGAGTGGAGGGGTAAGTGGGAAGTTGTTGGGGAGGAGAGGGGAGGGGGTAGGTGATGGGGTATTGGGGAGGAGAGGGGAAAGGGACTGGGGGTGGGGGAAGGGAATGGGGGAGGGGAGTGGGGGAGGGGAGTGGAGAGGGCAATGGGAGAGGGGAGGTGGAGGTGAGTGAGGAGGATGAGGGGAGTGAATGTGTGAATTGGGGAAGTGGAAAGGGGGAGGGGAATCATGAGGGGCGTGGGGAAGGGAGGGAAGTGGTGAGATAGGTGTTGAAGGGGGTGAGGGAGGGAAGTGGGGGATTGGAGTGGGGGAGTGGAGTGGGAGAGGGTGAGTGGTCTTGGGGGAGTGCGAGTGGTATTGGGGAGGGTGCGTGGGATTGGGGGAAGGTGAGTGGGATTGGGGGGAGGGGAGTGGGATTGGGGGAGGGTGAGTGGAATTGGGAGAGGGTGGTGGGGAGTGGCGTGGAGGATGTGAGTGAGGGAGTAGGGGATGTGGCAGGGGGGTGGGGGATGGAGATGTGGCAAGGATATTAGGAGGGGAGTGAGAGAGCAAAGATGGGAGAGATAGAGAGGAGTGGGGGAGCGCAGAGTTGGGGGTTAGGGGAGGGGATTGGGGAGGGGAGCGGGGGAGGGAAGTGGGGGAGGGGTTGGGGTGTTGGGCAGGAGAGGAGGGTGAGGAGGGGAGTGTGGGAGGGGTTGGGGTAGGGAGTTTGGCAAGTCGGGGAGGAGTGGTGGGATTGGCTGAAGAGTGGGGGAGGGGGGTGGGGGAGGGGAGTGGGAGAGGTGTGTTGGGGAGGGGAGTTGGGGAGGGGTGTGAGGGAGGTGTTGGGGGGGTAAGGGTTGGGGAGGGAGGGCAGTGAGGGAGGGGAGTGGGGAGAGGAGTGAGGGAGGGGTCGGAGAGGGAAGGGAGTGGGGGAATGGAGTGGGGAAGAGGAGGGGAGTTCGGGGGGTGGGGGAGGGGAGTGGGAGTGGATTGCGCTGGGGAGGGTTCTGCTGGAGGGCTGTGCGGGAGAGGAGTGGGTGAGGAGAGGGAGTGGGGGAGGGGAATGGGAGACGGGACTGGGTGAGAGAAGTGGGAGTTAGGGAGGGACTAGGAAAGGGGAATGGGGGAAGGCGAGTGGGAAAATTGGAGTGAGTGTGTGAGGTGGGATAGGGGAAAGGAGGGGAGTTGGGAAGGGGTGGGGGAGGGAAGGGCGGTGGGAGATGTGGGAGAGGAAGCGGAGTGGAGTAGGGGCTGTGAGGGGAGGGAGATGTGAGAGGTGAAGGGAGTCGCGGAGGGGAGGGCAATGGGGGCAGCGGGTGTGGAGGAGGAAAGTGGGGGAGGGGATTGAGGGATGGGAGATGAGTGGGAAGATGAGTGGGGAGGGAAATGGGGGAGGTGAGTGGGCGAGTGAAGGGGTGGGGAGAGGATGGGGAGAGGAGTGGGGGAGAGGAGTGGGGGAGAGGAGTGGGGGAGAGAAGTGGGGAGAGGAGGAGTGGGGAGTGGAAGGGGAGAGGAATGGGGAGGGGACGGGTAAGGGAGTGAGTGAATGGAGTGGGTGGGATAGTAAATTGGGTTAAGGAGGGGGAAGAGAGTGGGGGAGAGGTGTTGGAGAGGGTGAGTGCGCAGGGCAGTGGACTGAGGAGGGGAATGTACGAGGGCAGTGGAGGAGGGGCGTGGGGGAAGTGAGAGTGGGGAGGGAAATGGGAGGGGAGTGGGGAGTGGGGTAGGTGAGTGGGGGAGGGGAGCTCTTGGGGGAGGGGAGAGGCTGGGGGAGCGGTTTGAGGAAGGGGAGTGGGGGAGGGGAGTAGGGAGGAGTGGGGGAGGGGAGTGGGGGCGGAGTGGGGGAGGGGAGTGGGGGGAGGGGACTGGGGACAGGAGTGAGGGGAGGGGTTGGGGAGGGAGGGAAGAGGGGGAATAGAGTGGGCAGAGAGACGTTAGGGGAGTGCAGCGCGGAGTTAGCAGAGTGGGTGAGGGGATTTGGAGTTGGGAGTGGGAGGAGTGGGGGAGGAGTGCGGGGTTAGTGGGGGAGGGTTGGAGGAGGGAAGTGTGGGAGGAGTGGGGGAGAAGTGGGGGAGGGGTGTGTGAAGGGAGTGGGGGGAGGGGTTTGGGGACAGGAGTGAGAGGAGGGGTTGGGGAGTGAGGGGAGTGGAGTGGGGAGAGGGTAGGTAGGGGAATGGAGGAGGGGATTTGCAGTTGGGAGTGTGAGGGGAGTGGAGGGGAGGGCAGAGTGGGAGGGAAGGGGGAGGGGAGTGGGGGGCGGTAGTGGAGGATGGGAGTGGGGAGTGGAGTGGGGTGGAGGAGGAAGGGAGTAGGGGAGGGGTGTTTGGAAGTGGAGCGGGGTAATGGTAGGGGAGGGAGAGAAGTGGGAGATGGGAGGGAGTGGAGTGGGGAGGAGAGGGAGGGTATTGGGGACAGGAGAGCGGGGAGTGGGTAGGGCTTAGGGGCACGGGAGTGGGGGTGAGGTGAGGTTGGGAGGGTAGTGAGGGAGGGGATTTGGTGCAGGGTGTTGGGGGGAGGTAGAGGGGCAGGGGTATGGGCGATGGGAGCGGGGGAGGGGCGGGGGTGAAGGTAAGTCGGCAGAGGAGTTGGGAGGGGTGTTTGGCCGGGGAGGTGGAGGTGTGGGGAGAGGGGAAGGGGAGTGGGGGACGAGGGACGGGAGAGAAGGGAGTGGGGGAGGGGAGTTGACCGAGTGGGGTGGGTAGTGGCGGAGGGTAGTGGAGCAAGGTAGTAGGGGAGAGGGTTTTGAGGGTAGGGCAGATGGAGGGGAGTGGCGGATGGGTGTGTGCGAGAGGGAGTGTGGGAGTGGAAGTGGGGGATGTGAGAGGGAGGGCAGTGTGGAGGGAGACCAGGTCTGATGGGGAGAGGATGCGAACAAGGGGTGCAGGGGAGCGAAGTGAGGAGTGGGGGACTGGAGTGGACGATAGGAGTGAGAGAGGGGAGTGGGATGTGGGAGGGGAATGGGGAGTGGGGACAGGGGACGAGTGGGGGAGGGGTGCGTTGAGGGGAATGGCAGAATGAGAGGGGAGGTGAGTGGGGAATGCGGAAGTAGAGTGGAGGATGGGGAGTGGGGAAATAGGAGAGGGGAAGCAGAGGGTGTGTAATGGTGAGGGGGAGGGGAGTGTTAGGGGGAGGGGAGTGTGAGGGGAGGGAGAATGTAGTGTGGAAGGAAGTTGGGGAGGGGAGTGGGGGATGGGGAGGGGGAGTGTGGCAGAGTGGGGAGGGGAGTTTGAGAGGAGAGTGGGGGAGGGCAATGGTCAGAAAGGAGGGGGAAAGTGGGAGGAGGAGTGTGGAAGAAGGAGAGAGAGAGAGATTGGCGGAGGGGAGAGTGGAAGGGAGTGGGGGAAGGGAGTGGGGGAGAGGGTAGGGGAATGAAGAGGGGGTGGTAGGGGGAGGGGAATGAAGAGGGGGAGGGAGGAAAATGTGGGGGGAATGAAGAGGGGGTGGGAGGGGAAGGTGGAGGGGAAATAAGAGGGGGAGGGAGGGGGTGGTGGAGGGGAATGAAGAGGGGGGAGGGGAGGTGGAGGGGAATGAAGGGGGCGGGAGGGGGTGGTGGAAGGGAATGCAGAGGGGCAGGGAGGTAGAGGTGGAGGGGAATGAAGAGGGGGGAGGGGGGTGGAGGGCAATGAAGAGGGGGAGGGAGGGGGAGGTGGAGGAGAATGAAGAGGGGGAGGGTGGGGAGGGAGGGGGAGGTGGAGGAAAATGAAGAGGGGGAGGGAGTGGGAGGTGGAGGGGGATGAAGAGGGGGAGGGAGGGTGTGGTTGAGGGGAATGAAGAGAGGGAGGGAGGGGTGGTGGAGGGGAATGAAGAGGGGGAGGGAGGGGTTGGTGGAGGAGAAAGAAGAGGGGGAGGGAGGGGGTGGTGGAGGAGAATGAAGAGGGGGAGGGAGGGGCAGGTGGAGGGGAATGAAGAGGGGGAGGGAGGGGGAGGTGGAGGGGAATGAAGAGGGGAGGGAGGGGGTGGTGGAGGGGAATGAAGAGGGGGAGGGAGGGGAGGTGGAGAGGAATAGAGGGAGGGGGAGTTGGAATGGAATGAATAGGGGGAGTGAGGGTGTGGTGGAGGGGAATGAAGAGGGGGAGGGAGGGTGTGGTGGAGGGAAATGAAGAGAGGGAGGGAGGGGTGGTGGGGGGAATGAAGAGGGGGAGGGAGGGGTTGGTGGAGGAGAAAGAAGAGGGGGAGGTGGGGGTGGTGGAGGAGAATGAAGAGGGGGAGGGAGGGGCAGGTGGAGGGGAATGAAGAGAGGGAGGGAGGGGTGCTGGAGGGGAATGAAGAGGGGGAGGGAGGGAGTGGTGGAAGGTAATGAAGAGGGGGAGGGAGGGGAGGTGGAGGGGAATGAAGAGGGGAGGAAGGGGATGGTGGTGGGGAATGAAGAGGAGAAGGGTGGGGGAGGTGGATGGGAATGAAGAGGGGGAGGGAGGTGGAGGTGGAGGGGAATGAAGAGAGGGAGGGTGGGGTTGGTGGAGGAGAATGAAGAGGGGAGGGAGGGGGTACGGAGGAGAAAGAAGAGGGTGTGGGAGGGGGTGATGGATGATAATGAAGAGGTGGAGGGAGGGGGTGGTGGAGGGGAATGAAGAGGGGGAGGGAGGGGGAGGTGGAGGAGAATGAAGAGGGGGAGGGAGGGGAGGGAGGGGGAGGAGGAGGAAAATGAAGAGGGGGAGGGAGGGGGAGGTGGAGGGGGATGAAGAGGGGGAGGGAGGGTGTGGTGGAGGGGAATGAAGAGAGGGAGGGAGGGGTGGTGGAGGGGAATGAAGAGGGGGAGGGAGGGGTTGGTGGAGGAGAAAGAAGAGGGGGAGGGATGGGGTGGTGGAGGAGAATGAAGAGGGGGAGGGAGGGACAGGTGGAGGGGAATGAAGAGGGGGAGGGAGGGGGAGGTGGAGGGGAATGAAGAGGGGAGGGAGGGGGTGGTGGAGGGGAATGAAGAGGGGGAGGGAGGGGAGGTGGAGAGGAATAGAGGGAGGGGGAGATGAATGGAATGAATAGGGGGAGTGAGGGGGTGGTGGAGGGGAATGAAGAGGGGGAGGGAGTGTGTGGTGGAGGGGAATGAAGAGAGGGAGGGAGGGGTGGTGGGGGGGAATGAAGAGGGGGAGGGAGGGGTTGGTGGAGGAGAAAGAAGAGGGGGAGGTGGGGGTGGTGGAGGAGAATGAAGAGGGGGAGGGAGGGGCAGGTGGAGGGGAATGAAGAGAGGGAGGGAGGGGTGGTGGAGGGGAATGAAGTGGGGGAGGGAGGGAGTGGTGGAAGGTAATGAAGAGGGGGAGGGAGGTTGAGGTGGAGGGGAATGATGAGGGGGAGGGAGGGGATGGTGGTGGGGAATGAAGAGGAGAAGGGTGGGGGAGGTGGATGGGAATGAAGAGGGGGAGGGAGGTGGAGGTGGAGGGGAATGAAGAGAGGGAGGGAGGGGTTGGTGGAGGAGAATGAAGAGGGGAGGGAGGGGGTACGGAGGAGAAAGAAGAGGGTGTGGGAGGGGGTGATGGATGATAATGAAGAGGTGGAGGGAGGGGGTGGTGGAGGGGAATGAAGAGGGGGAGGGAGGGGGTGTTGGAGGGGAATGAAGTGGGGGAGGGAGGGGGAGGTGGAGGGGAATGAAGAGGTGGAGGGAGGGGGTGGTGGAGGGTAATGAAGAGGGGGAGGGAGGGGGAGGTGGAGGGGAATGAAGAGGGGGAGGGAGGGGATGGTGGTGGGTAATGAAGAGGAGGAGGGTGGGGGAGGTAGATGGGAATGATGAGGGGGAGGGAGGGGGAGGTGGAGGGGAATGAAGAGGGGGAGGGAGGGGGTGGTGGAGGGGAATGAAGAGGGGGAGGTGGTGGTAGATGGGAATGACGAGTGGGAGGGAGTGGTGGTGGAGAGGAATGAAGAGGGGGAGGGAGGGGGAGGTGGAGAGAATGAAGAGGGGCAGGGAGCGGGAGGTGGGGAATGAAGAGGGGGAGGGAGGGTGTGGTGGGGAATGAATAAGTGGTGGGAGGGGGTTGTGGAGGGGAATGAGGAGGGGGAGGGAGGGGGAGGTGGGGAATGAATAAGTGGAGGGAGGGGGTGGTGGAGGGGAATGAAGAGGGGGAGGGAGGGGGAGGTGGGGAATGGAGAGCGGGAGGGAGGGGGTGGTGGGGAATGAAGAGGGGGAGGGAGGGGGTGGTGGGGAATGAATAAGTGGAGGGAGGGGGTGGTGGAGGGGAATGAAGAGGGGGAGGGGGAGGTGGGGAATGAAGAGCGGGAGGGAGGGGGTGGAGGGGAATGAAGAAGGGGAGGGAGGGGTTGGTGGATGGGATAGAAGATGGGGAGGGAGGGGGTGATGGAGGTGAATGAACATGGGGTTGGAGGGGTAGGTGGATGCGAACGAAGTGGGGGAGGGAGGGGGTGCTGGATGGGAATGAAGATGCGGAGGGAGGGGGTGGTGGAGGGGAATGAAGAGTGGGAGGGAGGGGGAGGTGGAGGGGAATGAAGAGGGGGAGGGAGGGGGCGGTGGAGGGTCATGAAAATGGGGAGGGAGAGGGTGGTGGAGGGCAATGGAGAGGGGGAGGGATGCGGTGGTGGAGTGGAATGGAGAGGGTGAGGGAGGGGGTGGTGGAGTGTGGTAGCGGAGTGGGTGATGGGTTTGGGGTAGGGGAGTGGGGTAGGGGTGTTGTGGAGCGGAGTGCGGTCTGGGAAGTGGGGGAGGGTAGTGGGGGATGGCAGTGTGGGGTGGGAGTGTGGTAGAGACGGGCAGTGAGGACGTGAATGTAAGCGGAGTGGGGTAGGGGTGTGGGAGAGGGGAGTGGGGGAGTGGGGTAGGTTAGTGTGAGAGGGCAGTTGGGGAGTGGGGGTGCAGAGTTGGGGAGGGGAGTTAGGGAGGGGAGTTGGGGAGGGGAGTGGGGCAGGGGAGTGAGGTAGGGGAGTGGGCTAGGGGAGTGGGGTAGGGGAGTGTGGTAGGGGAGTGCGGTAGGGGAGTGAGGTAGGGGAATGTAGCAGGGCAGTTGGGGAGGGGAGTGGGGGAGGGGAGTGGGGTAGGGGAGTTGGTTAAGTGTGTGGGGTGGGGGAGTGGGGGAGGGGATTGAGGTAGTTGATTGGGGGAGGGGAGTGGGGGAGGGGAGTGGGGTGGGGTAGTGGGGTAGGGGAGTGGTGGGGTGGGGTGGGGTAGTGTGGTAGGGGAGTGGTGGAGTGGAGTGGGGTGGGGTAGTGGGGTGGGGTAGTGGGTTAGGAGAGTGCAGATGGGGAGTGGGGGTGCAGAGTGGTGTCAGGGAGAGTGGTAGAGGTGGGCTCTAAGGAGGTGGAGGAAAGGGGAGTGGGGAGGGGAGTTGGGGAGGGGAGTTGGAGAGGGACGTGGGGTAGGGGAGTGGGGTGGGGAGTGATGTAGGGGAGTGGGGGAGGGGAGTGGGGGTGGGAGGTGGGGTGTTGGAGTGGCTGAGGGGAGTGGCGGATGGGAGTGGATGAGGGGAGTCGGGGAGGGGAGGGCAGTGAGGAGGTGGAGGAAAGGGGAGTGAGGCAGGGCAGTGGGGTGGGGAGAGCAGTGAGGATTTGGCGGGAAGGGGAGTGGGGAGGGTAATGGGGAGGGGAGTGGGGGAAGGGTGTGTGATAGGTCAGTGGAGTAGGGGAGTGGGGTAGGGGTGTGGGGTAGGGGAGTGGGGGTGGGGAATGGGGGAGGGGAGTGGGGGAGGGGAGTGAGGTAGATGTATGGGAGAGGGGATAGAGGGAGTGGAATGGGGGAAGGGATTGGGGGAAGGGAGTGGGGTAGGGTCGTGGGGGCGGTAACTGGTGGAGTGGAGTGAGGTAGGGCAGTTTGAGACGGGAGTGGAGTGTGGGTGTGGGGTAGGGGAGGGCAGTGAGCAGGTGGAGGGAAGGGGAGTGACGTGGGGAGTGAGAGAGGCTGTGGCGTAGGGGAGCTGGGTAGGGGAGGGCAGTGAGGAAGAGAATGAAGGGGAGTGGGGGAGGGAGGTGAGTTAGGGGAGTGGGGTAGGGGAGTGGGAAAGTGCAGTGGGAAAGGGGAGTGGGTAGGGGAGCGCAGTGAGGAGGTGGAGAGAAGGGGAGTGGGGGAGGGTATTGGGGTCGGAGTGTTGGGAAGCGGAGTTGGGTAGGGGTGTGGGTCACGGGTGTGGTGTCAGGGAGTGGGGTAGGGGAGTGTAGTAGCAGAGTGGGGTAGGGTCGTAGGGGAGCGAGTGGGGTAGGGGTGTGGGGGAGTCATGTGGGGTCGTGGATTGGGGTAGGGGAGTTGTGGAGGGGAGTGCGGAAGGGGAGTGGGGGAGTGGAGCAGGGTAGGGAAGTGGGGTAGGGGTGTGGGGAAGGGTAGTGGGGGATGGGAGTGTGGTAGGGGAGGGCAGTGAAGAGGTGCTGGGAAGCGGAGAGGTGGACGGGAGTGGGGGGAGGGAAGTGGGGGAGGGGGTGGGGTATGGAAGTGGGGCAGGGGAATGGGGAAGGAGAGTCGGGTAGTGGAGTTGGGTAGGGGAGTGATTTAGGGGATTGGGGCAGGGGAGCGCAGTGAGGAGGTGGAGGGAAGGGGAGTGGGGGAGTAGAGTGGGGGAGGTGTCTGGGGTAGGGGAGTTGGGTAGTGGAGGGCAGAGAGGAGGTATGGGAAGGGGAGTGGGGGAGGGGAGTGGGGTAGGAGAGTTGGGGTGCGGAGTGGGGTCGGGGAGTGGAGTCGGGGATTGGGATGGGGGAGTGGGGGAGCAGAGTGGAGGAGGGGAGTGTGGTATGGGTGTGGTAACGGGGGTTGGATAAGGGAGTCGGGTAGGGGAGTTGTGAAGGGGAGTGCGGTAGGTGAGTGAGGGAGCGTTGTGGGGGCTAGGTGTGTGGTAGGGGAGGGAAGTGAGGAGGTGCAGGGAATCGGAGTGGTGGACGGGAGGGGAGTGGGGGAGGGGGTGGGGTAGGGGAGTGGGGGAGGAGAGTGGGGGAGGCGAGTGGGGGAGGCGAGTGGGGGAGGCGAGGGTGGGGAGGGGAGTGGGGGAGGGGAGTGCGGCAGGGGTTTTGGCGTAGGGGATTTTGGGAAGGGAGTGCGGGAGGGGAGTGGGGGAGGGGAGTGGGGAGGGGTGTGGGGGAGGTTAGTGTGATGGGGAGTGGGGGAGGGGAGTTGGGGAGGGGAGTATGGGAGGAGAGTTGGGGAGGGTAGAGGGTTAGGGGAGTGAGGGAGTGGAGTGGGGGAGGGGAGAGAGGGAGGGGAGTGGGGGAGGGGAGTGAGGAAGGGGAGTTGAGGAGGGGAGTGGGGGAGAGGGGTGGAGTAGGGCAGCGGGGTATGGGATTAGGTGAGGGGATCGGGCGAGGAGAGCTGGGGAGGGGGGTGTGGTAGGGGTGTGGGTAGAGGAGTGGGGGAGGGGAGTTGAGGCAGGGAGTGAGGTGAGGAGTGGGGGAGGGGTGTTGTGGTGGAGGGGAGTGGTGGAGGGGTGGGGGAGGGGAGTGGGGGAGGGGATTGGGGGAGGGGATTGGGAACCTGGGAGTGGGGGAGGGGAGTGGGGGAGGGTTGTGGGGGGGGATGGGGAATGGGAGTTGGGAGGGGAGTGGGGGAGGGGAGTGGGGGAGGGGAGTGGGGGAGGGGTGTGGGGGAGGGGAGTGGGGAGGGGAGTGGGGAGGGGAGTGGGGAGGGGATGGGGAGAGGCGTGATGCAGGGGAGTTGAGGGAAGTTGAGGCAGAGGAGTTGATGCGGGGAGAGGAGTGTGGGAGAGGAGTGGGGAGAGGAGTGGGGGAGAGGAGTGGGGTAGAGGAGTGGGGAGGGGATTAGTGGATGGCGAGGGGGACGGGCGTGGGGGAGTGGGGTCGGGTTGTGGGGTCGGGGAGTGGGGTCGGGGCGTGGGGTCGGGGAGTGGGGTCGGGGAGTGGGGTCGGGGAGTGGGGTAGGGGAGTGGGGTAGGGGAGTGGGGTAGGGGAGCTGGGTAGTGGAGGGCAGTGAGGAGGTGGAGGGAAGGGGAGTGGGGGAGTGGAGTGGGAGAGGTGTCTGGGGTAGGGGAGTTGGGTAGTGGAGGGCAGTGAGGAGGTGGAGGGAAGGGGAGCGGGGAGGAGTGTAGGGTAGGCGAGTTGGGGAGCGGAGTGGGGTAGGGGAGTGAGGTAGGGGAGTGGGGTAGGGGAGTGGGGTATGGGAGTGGGGTAGGGGGTGGTGCCGGGGAGTTTGGTAGGGGAGTGGGAGAGCGGAGTGGGGGAGCAGAGTTGGGGAGGGGAGTGTGGTAGGGGAGTGTGGTAGGGGAGTGTGGTAGGCGAGGGTGGTAGGGGTGTGGTGACGTGGGTTTGGGTAGGGGAGTCGGGTAGGGGAGTTGTGGAGGGTTGTTGTGCAGGGGAGAGGAGTAGGCAAGTGGGGGAGGGGATTTGGGGGAGGGGATTTGGGGTCGGTGATTTGGGGTGGGGGATTTGGGGTTGGGGATTTGGGGGAGGGGAGTGGGGAGAGGAGTGGGGGAGGGGAGTGGGGGAGGTGAGTGTGGGAGAGGAGTGGGGGAGTGGAGTGGGATAGGGAAGTTGGCTAGCTGAGTGAGGGAGCGTAGTGGGGGATAGGTGTATGGTAGGGGAGGGCAGTGAGGTGGTGCAGGGAATCGGAGTGGTGGACGGGAGGGCAGTGGGGGAGGGGGTGGAGTAGGGGAGTGGGGGAAGCGAGTGGGGGAGGCGAGTGGGGGAGGGGAGGGGGGAGGGGTGTGCGGTAGTGGTTTTGGGGTAGGGGATTTGGGGAGGGGAGTGGGGGAGGGGAATGATGAGGGGAGTGGGGGAGGGGAGTGGCGGAGGGGAGAGTGGAGGGGTGTGGGGGAGGTTAGTGTGGTAGGGGAGTGTGGTAGGGGAGTGTGGAGGGGAGTGGGGGAGGGGAGTGTGGGAGTGGAGTTGAGGAGGAGAGTTGGGGAGGGTAGAGGTTTGGGGGTGAGGGAGGGGAGTGGGGGAGGGGAGTGAGGGAGGGGAGTTGGGGAGGGGAGTGAGGAAGGGGAGTTGAGGAGAAGGAGTGGGGTAGGGGGGTGGAGTAGGCGAGTGGGGTATGGGAATATGTGATGGGAGTGGGGGAGGAGAGTTGGGGAGGGGAGTGGGTAGGGGTGTGGAGTAGGGGAGTGGAGGAGGGGAATTGAGGCAGGGAGTGAGGTGAGGAGTGGGGGAGGGGTGCTGTGGTGGAGGTGAGTTGGGGAGGGGAGTGGGGGAAGGGAGTGGGATCCTGGGAGTGGGGGAGGGGAGTGGGGGAGAGGAGTGGGGTTGGGTTGTGCGGTAGGGGAATGGGGAATGGACGTTCGGAGGGGAGTGGGGGAGGGGAGTGGGGGAGGGGAGTGGGGGAGGGGTGTGGGGGAGGGGTGTGGAGAGGGGAGTGGGGGAGGGAGTGGGGAGGGGCGTGATGCAGGGGAGTTCAGGAGGGGAGTTGAGGCAGGGGGGTTGAGGCAGGGGGGTTGAGGAGGGGAGTTGAGGCGGGCAGGCGAGTATGGGAGAGGAGTGGGGGAGAGGAGTGGGGCAGAGGAGTGGGGGAGAGGTGTGCGGAGAGGAGAGGGGAGGAGAGTGGGGTAGAGGAGTGGGGGAGGGGATTAGGGGAGGGCGTGGGGGACGGGCGTGGGGGAGTGGGGTCGGGTTGTGGGGATCGGGATGTGGGGTCGGGGAGTGAGGTTCGGGGAGTGGGGTCGGGGAGTGGGGTCGGGGAGTGAGGGAGGGTAGCGCACTGAGGAGGTGGAGGGAAGGGGAGTGGGGGTGTGGAGTGGGAGAGGTGTCTGGGATAGGGGAGTTGGGTAGTGGAGGGCAGTGAGGAGGTGGAGGGAAGGGGAGCGGGGAGGAGTGTAGTGTAGGAGAGTTGGGGAGCGGAGTGGGGTAGGAGAGTGGGGTAGGGGAGTGGTGCCGGGGAGTTTGGTAGGGGAGTGGGAGAGCGGAGTTGGGGAGCCGAGTGGGGGAGGGGAGTGTGGTTGGGGAGTGTGGTAAGGGAGTGTGGTAAGGGAGTAGTGACGGGGGTTTGGGTAAGGGAGTCGGGTAGGGGAGTCGGGTCGGGGAGTTATGGAGGGGATTTGTGGAGGGGAGAGCAGTAGGCGAGTGGGGGAGGGGATATGGGGGAGGGGATTTGGAGTGGGGATTTGGGGTAGGGGATTTGGGGTAGGGGATTTGGGGGAGGGGATTTGGGGGAGGGGAGTGGGGGAGGGGAGTGGGGGAGGGGAGTGGGGGAGAGGAGTGGGGGAGAGGAGTGGAGGAAAAGGAGTGGGGGAGTGGATTGGGGGAGGGGTGTTGCGGAGAGGAGAGGGGAGGGGAGTGGGGTAGAGGAGTGGGGGACGGGCGTGGGGGAGTGGGGTCGGGTTGTGGGGATCGGTTTGTGGGGTCGGGGAGTGAGGTTCGGGGAGTGGGGTCGGGGAGTGGGGTCGGGGAGTGAGGGAGGGGAGCGCACTGAGCAGGTGGAGGGAAGGGGAGTGGGGGTGTGGAGTGGGGGAGGTGTCTGGGATAGAGGAGTTGGGTAGTGGAGGGCAGTGAGGAGGTGGAGGGAAGGGGAGCGGGGAGGAGTGTAGTGTAGGAGAGTTAGGGAGCGGAGTGGGGTAGGGGAGTGGGGTAGGGGAGTGGGGGAAAAGGAGTGGGGGAGTGGATTGGGGGAGGGGTGTTGCGGAGAGGAGATGGGAGAAGAGTGGGTTAGAGGAGTGGGGGAGGGGATTAGGGGAGGGGCGTGGGGGGAGGAGATTAGGGGAGGGGCGTGGGGGAGGGGGTACGGGGAGTGGGGTCGGGGAGAGGGGTCGGGGAGTGGGGTGGGGGAGTGGGGTCGGGGAGTGGGGGAGGTGTCTGGGGTAGGGGAGTTGTGTAATGGAGGGCAGTGAGGTGGTGGAGGGAAGGGGAGCGGGGGAGGAGTGTGGGTTAGGAAAGTTGGGGAGCGGAGTGGGTTAGGGGAGTGGGGTAGGGGTGTGATGCAGGGGAGTGGGGTCGGGGAGTGAGGGAGGGGAGCGCAGTGAGGAGGTGGAGGGAAGGGAAGTGGGGGAGTGGAGTGGGAGAGGTGTCTGGGGCAGGGTAGTTGGGTAGTGGAGGGCAGTGAGGAGGTGGAGGGAAGGGGAGCGGGGAGGAGTGTGGGGTAGGAGAGTTAGGGAGCGGAGTGGGGTAGGGGTGTAGAGTAGGGGAGTGGGGTAGGGGAGTGGGGAAGGTGTGTGGTGCCGGGAAGTTGGGTAGGGGAGTGGGAGAGCGGAGTGGGGGAGCGGTGTGGGGGAGGGGAGTGTGGTAGGGGAGTGTGGTCGGGGAGTGCGGTAGGGGATTTGGGGTAGGGGATTTGCAGAGGGGAGTGGGGGAGGGGAGTGGGGGAGGGGAGTGATGAGGGGAGTGGGGGAGGGGAGTGGGGGAGGGGAGTGGGGAGGGGTGTGAGGAGGGGTGTGGGGGAGGTTAGTGTGATAGGGGAGTGGGGGAGGGGAGTGGGGGCGGGGAGTGAGGGAGGGGAGTGGGGGAGGGGAGAGAGGAAGGGGAGTTGAGGAGGGGAGTGGGGGAGGGGTGGTGGAGTAGGGGAGTGGGGTATGGAATTAGGTGAGGGGAGTGGGGAGGAGAGTTGGGCAGGGGAGTGGGGTAGGAGTGTGGAGTAGGGGGGTGGGGGAGGGGAGTTGAGGCAGGGAGTGAGGTGAGGAGTTTGGGAGGGGTGTTGTGGTGGAGTGGAGTGGGGGAGGGGAGTGGGGGAGGGGAGTGGAGGAGGGGAGTGGGGGAGGGGAGTGGGGGAGGGTTGTGGGGGAGAGGAACGGGGAATGAGAGTGGGGAGGGGAGTGGGGGAGGGGAGTGGGGGAGGGGAGTGGGGAGGGGAGTGGGGAGGGGAGTGGGGAGGGGCGTGATGCAGGGGAGTTGAGGAGGGGAGTTGAGGCAGGGGAGTTGAAGCAGGGGAGCTGAGGCGGGGAGGGGAGTGTGGGAGAGGAGTGGGGGAGAGGAGTGGGGCAGAGGAGTGGGGGAGGGGTGTTGCGGAGAGGAGAAGGGAGGAGAGTGGGGTAGAGGCGTGGGGGAGGGGATTCGGGGAGGGCGTGGGGGACGGGCGTGGGGGAGTGGGGTCAGGGAGTGGGGTCGGGGAGTGGGGACGGGGAGTGAGGGAGGGGAGCGCAGTGAGGAGGTGGAGGGAAGGGGAGTGGGGGAGTGGAGTGGGAGATGTGTCTGGAGTAGGGGAGTTGGGTAGTGGAGGGCAGTGAGGAGGTGAAGGGAAGGGGAGCGGGGAGGAGTGTGGGGTAGGAGAGTTGGGGAGCGGAGTGGGGAAGGGGAGTGGGGTAGGGGAGTGGGGTAGGGGAGTGGTGCGGGGGAGTTCGGTAGGGGAGTGGGAGAGCGGAGTGGGGGAGGGGACTTGAGGCAGGGAGTGAGGTGAGGAGTGGGGGAGGGGATTGGGGGAGGGGAGTGGGAACCTGGGAGTGGGGGAGGGGAGTGGGGGAGGGGTGTGGGGGAGGGGAGTGGAGAGGGGAGTGGGGGAGGGGAGTGGGGAGGGGCGTGATGCAGGGGAGTTGAGGAGGGGAGTTGAGGCAGGGGGTTGAGGAGGGGAGTTGAGGCAGGGGAGTTGAGGCGGGCAGGGGAGTATGGGAGAGGAGTGGGGGAGAGGAATGGGGCAGAGGAGTGGGGGAGAGATGTGCGGAGAGGAGAGGGGAGGAGAGTGGGGTAGAGGAGTGGGGGAGGGGATTAGGGGAGGGCGTGGGGGACGGGCGTGAGGGAGTGGGGTCGGGTTGTGGGGATCGGGTTGTAGGGTCGGGGAGTGAGGTTCGGGGAGTGGGGTCGGGCAGTGAGGTCGGGCAGTGAGGGAGGGGAGCGCACTGAGGAGGTGGAGGGAAGTGGAGTGGGGGTGTGGAGTGGGAGATGTGTCTGGGATAGGGTAGTTGGGTAGTGGAGGGCAGTGAGCAGGTGGAGGGAAGGGGAGCGGGGAGGAGAGTAGTGTAGGAGAGTTGGGGAGCGGGGTGGGGTAGGGAAGTGGGGTAGGGGAGTGGGGTAGTGGAGTGGGGTCGGGGTGTGTTGCCGGGGAGTTTGGTAGGGGAGTGGGAGAGCGCAGTTGGGGAGCGGAGTGGGGGAGGGGAGTGTGGTAGGGGAGTGTGGTAAGGGAGTGTGGTGGGGGAGTGGTGACGGGGGTTTGGGTAAGGGAGTCGGGTAGGGGAGTCGGGTCGGGGAGTTGTGGAGGGGGTTTGTGGAGGGGAGAGCAGTAGGCGAGTGGGGGAGGGGATTTGGGGTAGGGGATTTGGGGTGGGGATTTGGGGTAGGGGATTTGGGGTAGGGGATTTGGGGGAGGGGATTTGGGGGAGGGGATTTGGGGTAGTGGATTTGGGGGAGGGGAGTGGGGGAGGGGACTGTGAGAGAGGAGTGGGGGAGAGGAGTGGGGGAGAGGAGTGGGGGAGGGGAGTGGGGTCGGCGAGTGGGGTCGGGGAGTGGGGTCGGGGAGTGGGGTCGGGGAGTGGGGTCGGGGAGTGAGGGAGGGGAGCGCAGTGAGAAGGTGGAGGGAAGGGGAGTGGGGGAGTGGAGTGGGAGAGGTGTCTGGTGTAGGGGAGTTGGGTAGTAGAGGGCAGTGAGGAGGTGGAGGGAAGGGGAGCGGGGAGGAGGGTGAGGTAGGAGAGTTGGGGAGCGGAGTGGGGTAGGTGAGTGAGGTAGAGGAGTGGGGTAGGGGAGTGGGGTAGGGGAGTGGGGTTTGGGAGTGGGGTAGGGCTGTGTTGCCGGGGAGTTTGGTAGGGGAGTGGGAGAGCGGAGTAGGGGAGCAGAGTTGGGGAGGGGAGTGTGGCAGGGGAATGTGGTAGGGGAGTGTGGTAGGGGAGTGTGTTAGGGGTGTGGTGACGTGGGTTTGGGTAGGGGAGTCGGGTAGGGGAGTTGTGGAGGGTTGTTGTGCAGGGGAGAGCAGTAGGCGAGTGAAGGAGGGGATTTGGGGGAGGGGATTTGGGGTCAGGGATTTGGGGTCGGCTATTTGGGGTTGGGGATTTGGGGGAGGGGAGTGGGGAGGGGAGTGGGGGAGGGGAGTGGGGGAGGTGAGTGTGGGAGAGGAGTGGGGGAGTGGAGTGGGATAGGGAAGTTGGATAGCTGAGTGAGGGAGCGTAGTGGGGGATAGGTGTGTGGTAGGGGAGGGCAGTGAGGTGGTGCAGGGAATTGGAGTGGTGGACGGGAGGGGAGTCGGGGAGGGGGTGGAGTAGGGGAGTGGGGGAAGCGAGTGGGGGAGGCGAGTGGGGGAAAGGGAGGGGGGAGGGGTGTGCGGTAGTGGTTTTGGGGTAGGGGATTTGGGGAGGGGAGTGGGGAGGGGAATGATGAGGGGAGTGGGGGAGGGGAGTGGGGGAGGGGAGAGTGGAGGGGTGTGGGGGAGGTTAGTGTGGTAGGGGAGTGTGGTAGGGGAGTGATGAGGGGAGTGGGGCAAGGGAGTGGGGGAGGGGAGTTGAGGAGGAGAGTTGGGGAGGGTAGAGGTTTAGGGGGTGAGGGAGTGGAGTGGGGGAGGGGAGTGACGGAGGGGAGTTGGGGAGGGGAGTGAGGAAGGGGAGTTGAGGAGAAGGAGTGGGGTAGGGGGTGGAGTAGGGGACTGGGGTATGGGAATATGTGATGGAGTGGGGGAGGTGAGTTGGGGAAGGGAGTGAGTAGGGGTGTGGAGTAGGGGAGTGGGGGAGGGGAATTGAGGCAGGGAGTGAGGTGAGGAGTGGGGGAGGGGTGCTGTGGTGGAGGGGAGTGGGGGAGGGGAGTGGGGAGGGGAGTGGGGGAAGGGAGTGGGAACCTGGGAGTGGGGGACGGGAGTGGGGGAGGGGAGTGGGGGAGGGTTGTGCGGTAGGGGAATGGGGAATGGGAGTGGGGAGGGGAGTGGGGGAGAGGAGTGGGGGAGGGGAGTGGGGGAGGGGTGTGGGGGAGGGGAGTGGAGAGGGGAGTGGGGGAGGGGAGTGGGGAGGGGCGTGATGCAGGGGACTTGAGGAGGGGAGTTGAGGCAGGGGGTTGAGGAGGGGAGTTGAGGCAGGGGAGTTGAGGCGGGCAGGGGAGTATGGGAGAGGAGTGTGGGAGAGGAGTGGGGCAGAGGAGTGGGGGAGAGGTGTGCGGAGAGGAGAGGGGAGGGGAGTGGGGTCGAGGAGTGGGGTTGGGGATTAGGGGAGGGCCTGGGGGAGTGGTGTTGGGTTGTGGGGATCGGGTTGTGGGGTCGGGGAGTGAGGTTTGGGGAGTGGGGTCGGGCAGTGGGGTCGGGGAGTGAGGGAAGGGAGCGCACTGAGGAGGTGGAGGGAAGGGGAGTGGGGGTGTGGAGTGGGAGATGTGTCTGGGATAGGGGAGTTGGGTAGTGGAGGGCAGTGAGGAGGTGGAGGGAAGGGGAGCGGGGAGGAGAGTAGTGTAGGAGAGTTGGGGAGCTGAGTGGGGTAGGGGAGTGGGGTAGGGGAGTGGGGTAGGGGAGTGGGGTAGGGGTGTGATGCCGGGGAGTTTGGTAGGGGAGTGGGAGAGCGGAGTTGGGGAGCGGAGTGGGGGAGGGGAGTGTGGTAGGGCAGTGTGGTAAGGGAGTGTGGTGGGGGAGTGGTGACGGGGGTTTGGGTAAGGGAGTCGGGTAGGGGAGTCGGGTCGGGGAGTTGTGGAGGGGGTTTGTGGAGAGGAGAGCAATAGGCGAGTGGGGGAGGGGATTTGGGGGAGGGGATTTGGGGTGGGGATTTGGGGTAGGGAATTTGGGGTAGGGGATTTGGGGGAGGGGATTTGGGGGAGGGGAGTGGGGGAGGGGAGTGGGGGAGGGGAGTGGGGGAGAGGAGTGGGGGAAAGGAGTGGGGGAGTGGATTGGTGGAGGGGTGTTGCGGAGAGGAGAGGGGAGAAGAGTGGGGTAGAGGAGTGGGGGAGGGGATTAGGGGAGGGGCGTGGGGGGAGGAGATTAGGGGAGGGGCGTGTGGGAGGGGGTATGGGTAGTGGGGTCGGGGAGAAGGGTCGGGGAGAGGGGTGGGGGAGTGGGGTCGGGGAGTGGGGGTGGGGAGAACAGTGAGGAGGGGGAGGGAAGGGGAGTGGGGGTGTGGAGTGGGGGAGGTGTCTGGGGTAGCGGAGTTGTGTAGTGGAGGGCAGTGAGGTGATGGAGGGAAGGGGAGCGGGGGAGGAGTGTGGGTTAGGAAGGTTGGGGAGCGGAGTGGGTTAGGGGAGTGTGGTAGGGGAGTGTGGTAGGGGAGTGTGGTAGGGGAGTGTGGTAGGTGTGTGGTGACGTGGGTTTGGGTAGGGGAGTCGGGTAGGGGAGTTGTGTAGGGGGATTTGTGGAGGGGAGAGCAGTAGGCGAGTGGGGGAGGGGATTTGGAGTAGGGGATTTGGGGTAGGGGATTTGGGGGAGGGGATTTGGGGTAGGGGATTTGGGGTAGGGGAGTGGGGGAGGGGAGAGGGGGAGGGGACTGGGGAGAGGAGTGGGGGAGTGGAGAGGGGTAGGGAAGTGGGGTAGGTGAGTGAGGGAGCGTAGTGGGGGATAGGTGTGTGGTAGGGGAGGGCAGTGAGGTGGTGCAGGGAATCGGAGTGGTGGACGGGAGGGGAATGGGGGAGGGGGTGGGGCAGGGGAGTGGGGGAGGCGAGTGGGGGAGGCGAGTTGGGGAGCCGAGTGGAGGAGGGGAGTGGGGGAGGGGAGTGCGGTAGGGGTTTTGGGGTAGGGGATTTGCAGAGGGGAGTGGGGGAGGGGAGTGGGGGAGGGGAGTGATGAGGGGAGTGGGGGAGGGGAGTGGGGGAGGGGAGTGGGGAGGGGTGTGAGGAGGGGTGTGGGGGAGGTTAGTGTGGTAGGGGATTGGGGAGGGGAGTGGGGGCGGGGAGTATGGGAGGAGGGTTGGGGAGGGTAGAGGGTTAGGGCAGTGAGGGAGGGGAGTGGGGGTGGGGAGAGAGGGAGGGGAGTGTGGGAGGGGTGGTGGAGTAGGGGAGTGGGGTATGGGATTAGATGAGGGGAGTGGGGAGGAGAGTTGGGGAGGGGAGTGGGGTAGGGGTGTGGAGTAGGGGGGTGGGGGAGGGGAGTTGAGGCAGGGAGTGAGGTGAGCAGTTTGGGAGGGGTGTTGTGGTGGAGTGGAGTGGGGGAGGGGAGTGGGGGAGGTGAGTGGGAACTTGGGAGTGGGGGAGGGGAGTGGGGGAGGGTTGTGGGGGAGAGGAACGGGGAATGAGGTGGGGAGGGGAGTGGGGGAGGGGAGAGGGGGAGGGGAGTGGGGGAGGGGTGTGGGGAGGGGAGTGGGGAGGGGAGTGGGGAGGGGAGTGGGGAGGGGCGTGATGCAGGGGAGTTGAGGAGGGGAGTTGAGGCAGGGGAGTTGAGGCAGGGGAGTTGAGGCGGTGAGGGGAGTGTGGGAGAGGAGTGGGGGAGAGGAATGGGGGAGAGGAGTGGGGGAGGGGAGTGGGGTCGGCGAGTGGGGTCGGGGAGTGGGGTCGGGGTGTGGGGACGGGGAGTGATGTTGGGGAGTGGTGTCGGGGAGTGTGGGAGGGGAGCGCAGTGAGGAGATGGAGGGAAGGGGAGCGGGGGAGGGGAGTGAGGAAGGGGAGTTGAGGAGGGGAGTGTGGGAGGGGTGGTGGAGTAGGGGAGTGGGGTATGGGATTCGGTGAGGGGAGTGGGGAGGAGAGTTGGGGAGGAGAGTTGGGGAGGGGAGTGGGGTAGGGGTGTGGAGTAGGGGGGTGGGGGAGGGGAGTTGAGGCAGGGAGTGAGGTGAGGAGTTTGGGAGGGGTGTTGTGGTGGAGTGGAGTGGGGGAGGGGAGGGGAGTGGGAACCTGGGAGTGGGGGAGGGGAGTGGGGGAGGGGAGTGGGGGAGGGTTGTGGGGGAGAGGAACGGGGAATGAGAGTGGGGAGGGGAGTGGGGGTGGGGAGTGGGGGAGGGGAGTGGGGGAGGGGTGTGGAGAGGGGAGTGGGGAGGGGAGTGGGGAGAGGAGTGGGGAGGGGCGTGATGCAGGGGAGTTGAGGAGGGGAGTTGAGGCAGGGGAGTTGAGGCAGGGGAGTTGAGGCGGTGAGGGGAGGAAAGGAGAGGAGTGGGGGAGAGGAATGGGGGAGAGGAGTGGGGGAGGGGAGTGGAGTCGGCGAGTGGGGTCGGGGAGTGGAGTCGGGGAGTGGGGTCGGGGAGTGGTGTTGGGGAGTGGTATCGGGGAGTGAGGGAGGGGAGTGCAGTGAGGAGGTGGAGGGAAGGGGAGTGGGGGAGTGTAGTGGGAGAGATGTCTGGGGTAGGGGAGTTGGTTAGTGGAGGGCAGTGAGGAGGTGGAGGGAAGGGGAGCGGGGAGGAGTGTGGGGTAGGAGAGTCGGGGAGCGGAGTGGGGTAGGGGAGTGAGGTAGGGGAGTGGGGTAGGGGAGTGGGGTAGGGGAGTGGTGTATGGGAGTGGGGTAGGGGTGTAGTGCCGGGGAGTTTGGTAGGGGAGTGGGAGAGCGGAGTGGGGGAGCAGAGTTGGGGAGGGGAGTGTGGTAGGGGTGTGTGGTAGGGGAGTGTGGTAGGGGAGTGTGGTAGGGGTGTGGTGACGTGGGTATGGGTAGGGGAGTCGGGTAGGGGAGTTGTGGAGGGTTGTTGTTCAGGGGAGAGCAGTAGGCGAGTGGGGGAGGAGATTTGGGGGAGGGGATTTGGGATCGGAGATTTGGGGTCGGGTATTTGGGGTTGGGGATTTGGGGGAGGGGAGTGAGGAGGGGAGTGGGGGAGGGGAGTGGGGGAGGTGAGTGTGGGAGAGGAGTGGGGGAGTGGAGTGGGATAGGGAAGTTGGCTAGCTGAGTGAGGGAGTGTAGTGGGGGATAGGTGTATGGTAGGGGAGGGCAGTGAGGTGGTGCAGGGAATCGGTGTGGTGGACGGGAGGGGAGTGGGGGAGGGGTGGGGTAGGGGAGTGGGGGAAGCGAGTGGGGGAGGCGAGTGTGGGAGGGGAGTGGGGGAGGGGAATGATGAGGGGAGTGGGGGAGGGGAGAGTGGAGGGGTGTGGGGGAGGTTAGTGTGGTAGGGGAGTGTGGTAGGGGAGTGGTAAGGGGAGTGGGGGAGGGGAGTGGGGGAGGGGAGTTGAGGAGGAGAGTTGGGGAGGGTAGAGGTTTAGGGGGTGAGGGAGGGGAGTGGGGGAGGGGAGTGAGGGAGGGGAGTTGGGGAGGGGAGTGAGGAAGGGGTGTTGAGGAGAAGGAGTGGGGTAGGGGGTGGAGTAGGGGAGTGGGGCATGGGAATATGTGAAGGGAGTGGGGGAGGAGAGTTCGGGAAGGGAGTGGGTCGGGGTGTGGAGTAGGGGAGTGGGGGAGGGGAATTGAGGCAGGGAGTGAGGTGAGGAGTGGGGGAGGGGTGCTGTGGTGGAGGGGAGTGGGGGAGGGGAGTGGGGGAGGGGAGTGGGGGAAGGGAGTGGGAACCTGGGAGTGGGGGAGGGGAGTGGGGGAGGGTTGTGCGGTTGGGGAATGGGGAATGGGAGTGCGGAGGGGAGTGGGGGAGGGGAGTGGGGGAGGGGTGTGGGGGAGGGGAGTGCAGAGGGGAGTGGGGGAGGGGTGTGGGGAGGGGCGTGATGCAGGGGAGTTGAGGAGGGGAGTTGAGGCAGGGGGTTGAGGAGGGGAGTTGAGGCAGGGGAGTTGAGGCGGGCAGGGGAGTATGGGAGAGCAGTGGGGGAGAGGAGTGGGGCAGAGGAGTGGGGGAGAGGTGTGCGGAGAGGAGAGGGGAGGAGAGTGGGGTAGAGGAGTGGGGGAGGGGATTAGGGGAGGGCGTGGGGGACGGGCGTGGGGGAGTGGGGTCGGGTTGTGGGGATCGGGTTGTGGGGTCCGGGAGTGAGGTTCGGGGAGTGGGGTCGGGCAGTGGGGTCGGGGAGTGAGGGAGTGGAGCGCACTGAGGAGGTGGAGGGAAGGGGAGTGGGGGTGTGGAGTGGGAGAGGTGTCTGGGATAGGGGAGTTGGGTAGTGGAGGGCAGTGAGGAGGTGGAGGGAAGGGGAGCGGGGAGGAGTGTAGTGTAGGATAGTTGGGGAGCGGAGTGGGGTAGGGGAGTGGGGTAGGGGAGTGGTGCCGGGGAGTTTTGCAGGGGAGTGTGAGAGCGGAGTTGGGGAGCCGAGTGGGGGAGGGGAGTGTGGTAGGGGAGTGTGGTAAGGGAGTGTGGTGGGGGAGTGGTGACGGGGGTTTGGGTCAGGGAGTCGGGTAGGGGAGTCGGGTCGGGGAGTTGTGGAGGGGGTTTGTGGAGGGGAGAGCAGTAGGCGAGTGGGGGAGGGGATTTGGGGGAGGGGATTTGGGGTGGGGATTTGGGGTAGGGGATTTGGGGGAGGGGATTTGGGGGAGGGGAGTGGGGGAGGGGAGTGGGGGAGAGGAACATAGAACATAGAACATAGAAAAATACAGCACAGAACAGGCCCTTCGGCCCACGATGTTGTGCCGATCCTTTGTCCTCTGTCAAGGACAATTTAATCTATACCCCATCATTCTCCTTTATCCATATACCTATCCAAAAGCCTTTTGAAAGTCCCTAAAGTTTCTGACTCAACAACTTCCCCGGGCAAGGCATTCCATGCCTCGACCACTCTCTGGGTAAAGAACCTTCCCCTGACATCCCCCTTATATCTCCCACCCTTCACCTTAAATTTATGACCCCTTGTAACGCTTTGCTCCACCCGGGGAAAAAGTTTCTGACTGTCTACCCTATCTATTCCCCTGATCATCTTATAAACCTCTATCATGTCACCCCTCATCCTTCTCCTTTCTAATGAGAAGAGGCCTAGAATGTTCAGCCTTTCCTCGTAAGACTTATTCTCCATTCCAGGCAACATCCTGGTAAATCTCCTCTGCACCCTCTCCAAGGCTTCCACATCCTTCCTAAAATGAGGCGACCAGAACTGCACACAGTACTCCAAATGAGGCCTTACCAAGGTCCTGTACAGCTGCATCATCACCTCACGGCTCTTAAATTCAATCCCTCTGCTAATGAACGCTAACACCCCATATGCCTTCTTCACAGCCCTATCCACTTGAGTTGCAACTTTCAATGATCTATGCACATAGACCCCAAGGTCTCTCTGCTCCTCCACATGCCCAAGAACCCTACCGTTAACCCAGTATTTTGCATTCATGTTTGTCCTTCCAAAATGGACGACCTCACACTTTTCAGGGTTAAACTCCATCTGCCACTTTTCAGCCCAGCACTGCAACCTATCCAAGTCCCTTTGCAGACGACAATAGCCCTCCTCGGTATCCACAACTCCACCAACCTTTGTATCATCTGCAAATTTACTGACCCACCCTTCGACTTCCTCATCCAAGTCGTTAATAAAAATCACAAACAGGAGAGGACCCAGAACTGATCCCTGCGGCACGCCACTGGTAACTGGGCTCCAGGCTGAGTATTTACCATCTAAGACCACTCTCTGCCTTCTATCAGTTAGCCAATTCTTAATCCAATTGGCCACATTCCCCACTATCCCATGCCTCCTGACTTTCTCCATAAGTCTACCATGGGGGACCTTATCAAATGCCTTACTAAAATCCATGTACACCACATCCACTGGTTTACCCTCATCCACTTGCTTGGTCACCTGCTCAAAGAATTCAATCAGGCTTGTGAGGCAAGACCTACCCCTCACAAAACCGTGCTGACTGTCCCGAATCAAGCAGTGTCTTTCCAGATGCTCAGAAATCCTATCCCTCAGCACCTTTTCCATCAACTTGCCTACCACTGAAGTAAGACTAACTGGCCTGTAATTCCCAGGGTTGTTCCTATTCCCTTTCTTGAACAGGGGCACAACATTTGCCACCCTCCAATCACCTGGTACCACCCCCGTCAGCAGAGAAGATGAAAAGATCATTGCCAGCGGCTCTGCAATTTCATCCCTTGCTTCCCATAACATCCTTGGATATACCCCGTCAGGCCCGGGAGACTTGTCTATCTTCAAGTTATTCAAAAACCCCAACACATCTTCCCTCCTAACGAGCACTTCCTCGAGCTTACCAGTCTGCTTCCCACCGTCCTCTTCAGTAATACACCCCTTCTCATTCGTAAATACCGAAGAGAAGTACTCATTCAAAACCTCACTTATCTCTTCCGGCTCAACACACAGTCTCCCGGAGTGGGGGAGAGGAGTGGGGGAAAGGAGTGGGGGAGTGGATTGGGGGAGGGGTGTTGCGGAGAGGAGAGGGGAGAAGAGTGGGGTAGAGGAGTGGGGGAGGGGATTAGGGGAGGGGCGTGGGGGAGGAGATTAGAGGAGGGGAGTGGGGGAGGGTGTATGGGGAGTGGGGTCGGGGAGAGGGGTCGGGGAGAGGGGTGGGGGTGTGGGGTCGGGGAGTGGGGGCGGGGAGAGCAGTGAGGAGGTGGAGGGAAGGGGAGTGGGGGTGTGGAGTGGGGGAGGTGTCTGGGGTAGGGGAGTTGTGTAGTGGAGGGCAGTGAGGTGGTGGAGGGAAGGGGAGCGGGGGAGGAGTGTGCGTTAGGAAAGTTGGGGAGCGGAGTGGGTTAGGGGAGTGGGGTAGGGGTGTGATGCAGGGGAGTGGGGTCGGGGAGTGAGGGAGGGGTGCGCAGTGAGGAGGTGGAGGGAAGGGGAGTGTGGGAGTGGATTGGGAGAGATGTCTGGGGTAGGGGAGTTGGGTATTGGAGGGCAGTGAGGAGGTGGAGGGAAGGGGAGCGGGGAGGAGTGTGGGGTAGGAGAGTTGGGTAGCGGAGTTGGGTAGGGGTGTAGAGTAGGCGAGTGGGGTCGGGGAGTGGGGAAGGGGTGTAGTGCCGGGGAGTTTGGTAGGGGAGTGGGAGAGCATAGTGGGGGAGCGGAGTGGGGGAGGGGTGTGTGGTAGGGGAGTGTGGTAGGGGAGTGTGGTAGGGGTGTGGTGACGTGGGTTTGGGTAGGGGAGTCGGGTAGGGGAGTTGTGGAGGGGGATTTGTGGAGGGGAGAGCAGTAGGCGAGTGAGGGAGGGGATTTGGGGTAGGGAATGTGGGGTAGGGGATTTGGGGGAGGGGATTTGGGTAGGGGAGTGGGGGAGGGGAGTGGGGGAGGGGACTGTGGGAGAGGAGTGGGGGAGTGGAGCGTGGTAGGGAAGTGGGGTAGGTGAGTGAGGGAGCGTAGTGGGGGATAGGTGTGTGGTAGGGGAGGGCAGTGAGGTGGTGCAGGGAATCGGAGTGGTGGACGGGAGGAGAGTGGGGGAGGGGGTGGGGTAGGGGAGTGGGGGAGGCGAGTGGGGGAGGCGAGTTGGGGAGCCGAGTGGGGGAGGGGAGTGGGGGAGGGGAGTGCGGTAGGGGTTTTGGGGTAGGGGATTTGCAGAGGGGAGTGGGGGAGGGGAGTGGGGGAGGGGAGTGGGGAGGGGTGTGAGGTGGGGTGTGGGGGAGGTTAGTATGGTAGGGGAGTGGGGGAGGGGAGTGGGGGCGGGGAGTATGGGAGGAGGGTTGGGGAGGGTAGAGGGTTAGGGCAGTGAGGGAGGGGAGTGGGGGTGGGGAGTGAGGGAGGGGAGTGGGGGAGAGGAGTGAGGAAGGGGAGTTGAGGAGGGAGTGGGGGAGGGGTGGTGGAGTAGGGGAGTGGGGTATGGGATTAGGTGAGGGGAGTGGGGAGGAGAGTTGGGGAGGGGAGTGGGGTCGGGGTGTGGAGTAGGTGGGTGGGGGAGGGGAGTTGAGGCAGGGAGTGATGTGAGGAGTTTGGGAGGTGTGTTGTGGTGCAGTGGAGTGGGGGAGGGGAGTGGGGGAGGGGAGTGGGAACTGGTGAGTGGGGGAGGGGAGTGGGGGAGGGGAGTGGGGGAGGGTTGTGGGGGAGAGGAACGTGGAATGAGAGTGGGGAGTGGAGTGGGGGAGGGGAGTGGGGGAGGGGTGTGGGGAGGGGAGTGGGGAGGGGAATGGGGAGGGGAGTGGGGAGGGGCGTGATGCAGGGGAGTTGAGGAGGGGAGTTGAGGCAGGCGAGTTGAGGCAGGGGAGTTGATGCGATGAGGGGAGTGTGGGAGAGGAGTGGGGGAGAGGAGTGGGGCAGAGGAGTGGGGGAGGGGTGTTGCGGAGAGGAGAGGGGAGGAGAGTGGGGTAGAGGAGTGGGGCAGGGGATTAGGGGAGGGCGTGGGGGACGGGTATGGGGGAGTGGGGTCGGGTTGTGGGGTCGGGGAGTGGGGTCGGGGAGTGGGGTCGGGGAGTGGGGACGGGGTGTGTGGGAGGGGAGCACAGTGAGGAGGTGGAGGGAAGGGAAGTGGGGGAGTGGAGTGGGAGAGGTGTCTGGTGTAGGGGAGTTGGGTAGTGGAGGGCAGTGAGGAGGTGAAGGGAAGGGGAGCGGGGAGGAGTGTTGGGTAGGAGAGTTGGGGAGCAGAGTGGGGTAGGGGATTGGGGTAGGGGAGTGGGGAAGGGGGGTGGTGCCGGGGAGTTCGGTAGGGATGTGGGAGAGCGGAGTGGGGGAGCGGAGTGGGTGAGGAGAGTGTGGTAGGGGAGCGTGGTAGGGGAGTGTGGTGGGGGAGTGGTAACGGGGGCTTGGGTAGGGGAGTCGGGTAGGGGTGTCGGGTCGGGGAGTTGTGGGGGGGGGGTTGTGGAGGGGAGAGCAGTAGGCGAGTGGGGGAGGGGATTTGGGGTAGGGGATTTGGGGGAGGGGAGTGGGGGAGGGGACTGTGAGAGAGGAGTGGGGGAGAGGAGTGGGGGAGAGGAGTGGGGGAGGGGTGTTGCGGAGAGGAGAGGGTAGAAGATTGGGGGAGAGGAGTGGGGGAGGGGATTAAGGGAGGGGCGTGGGGGAGGGGATTAGGGGAGGGGCGTGGGGGAGGGGGGTCGGGGAGTGGGGTCTGGGAGTGGGGTCGGGGTTTGGGGTCGGGGAGTGGGGTCGGGGAGAGGGGTCGGGGAGAGGGGTCGGGGAGTGAGGGATGACAGTTGATGAGGGGAGTGGTGACGGGGGGTTGGGTAGGGGAGTCAGGTAATGGAGTTGTGGAGGGGGGTTGTGGAGGGGAGAGCTGTAGGCGAGTGGGGGAGGGGATTTGGGGTTGGGGATTTGGGGGAGGGGATTTGGGGGAGGGGATTTGGGGGAGGGGATTTGGAGAGGGCAGTGGTGGAGGGGAGTGGGGGAGAGGAGTGGGGCGGAGTGTGTTGGTGGTTAGTGTGGGAGGGGAGTGAGGGAGAGGAGTGGGTGAGAGGAGTGGGGGAGGGGAATGGTGAGGGGAGAGGTGGTGCGGAGTGGCGGAGTGGAGTGGGGGTGTGGAGTGGGGGAGTGGTTTGGGGAGGGGAGAGGGGAAGGGGAGTGGGGGAGGAGAATGGGGGAGGGGTGTTGCGGAGAGGAGAGGTGAGGAGAGTGAGGTAGAGGAGAGGGGAGGAGAGTGGGGTAGAGGAGTGGGGGAGTGCATTAGGGGAGGGGATTAGGGGAGGGGCATGGGGGTGGGGTAGAGGTGTGCGAGAGTGGGGTTGGGCAGTGGGATGGGGAGTGGGGAGTGGGGTAGGAAGAGTGGGGTCGGGTGAGTGGGGTCGGGTGAGTGGGTCGGTGAGTGGTTCCGTTAGTGGGGTCAGGGAGTGGGGTCGGGGAGTGGAGTCGGGATGTGGGTTAGGGGAGTGGGGTCAGGGTGTGGGATCTGGGAGTGGGGTCGGGGAGTGGAGTAGGGATGTGGGTTAGGGGAGTGGGGGAGGGGAGTGTGGTAGGGGAGTGGGGGAGGGGAGTGGGGGAGGGGAGTGGGGGAGGGGAGAGTGGTAGGGGTGTGGTGAATGGGTTGGGTAGAGGAGTCGGTTCAGGGAGTTGTGGAGGGGACAGCGGTATGCGAGTGGAGTGGGGGAGGGGATTTGGGGGAGGGGATTTGTGGTACGGAATTTGGGGTAGGGGAGTGGGGGAGGGGAGTGGGGGAGGGGAGTGGGGGAGGAGTGTGTGGAGGAGTGTGGGGGAGTTTAGTGTGGGAGGTGAGTGGGGGAGCGGAGTGGGGGAGTGGAGTGTGGTAGGGGGTGTGGTGACGGGGGGTTGGGTAGGGGAGTCGGGTGGGGGAGTTGTGGAAGGGAGTGCGGTATGCGGGTGTAGTGGGGGAGGGGATTTGGGGGAGGGGATTTGGGGGAAGAGATTTGGGGTAGGGGACCTGGGGTAGGGGAGTGGGGGAGGACTTTGGGGAGGAGTGTGCGGAGGAGTGTGGGGAGGAGTGTGGGGGAGGTTACTGTGGGAGGTTAGTATGGGAGGGGAGTGGGGGAGGGGAGTGGGGGAGGGGAGTGGAGGAGGGGAGTTGGGGAGGGTTGTGGGTTAGGGAAATGGGGGAGGGTAGTGGGTTAGGGGAGTGAGGGAGGGGTGTAGGGGAGGGGAGTTAGGGAGGGGAGTTGAGGAGGGGTGTGAGGGAGTGGAGTGGAGTAGGGGTGTGCTGTAGGGGAGTGGAGTAGAGGAGTGGGGCAGGGGAGTAGGGTAGGGTAGTGGGGTAGGGGAGTGGGGTAGGGGAGTGGATGAGGGGAGTGTGGGAGGAGAGTGGGGGAGGGGAGAGGGGGAGGGGAGTGGGGGAGGGGAGTGGGGGAGGGGAGAGGGGGAGGGGAGTGGAGGATGGTAGTGCGGTAACGGAATTGGGGCAGGGGATTTCGGAGAGGGGAGTGTGGTAGGGGATTTGGTGTAGGGGATTTGGGGGAGGGGAGTGGGGGAGGGGATTTGGGGAGGGGAGTGAGGGAGGGGAGTGAGGGAGGGGAGTGGGGGAGGGGAGTGGGGGAGAGGTGTGGGGGAGGGGTGTTGCAGAGAGGAGTGGGGGAGGAGAGTGTGGTAGAGGAGTGGGGGAGGGGATTATTGGAGGGGCATGGGGGTGGGGGTGGGGTTGGGGTGTGGGGGTGGGGAGTGGGGTCGGGTGAGTGGTGTCGGGTGAGTGTTGTCGGGTGAGTGGTGTCGGGTGAGTGGGGTCGGGTGAGTGGGGTCGGGTGTGTGGGGTCGGGTGTGTGGGGTCGGGTGTGTGGAGTCCGGTGAGTGGGGTCGGGTGAGTGGGGTCGGGTGAGTGGGGTCGGGGTGTGGGGTCGGGGAGTGGGGTCGGGGAGTGGGGTCGGGGAGTGGGATAGGGGAGTGGGGGTGGGGAGTGTGGTAGGGGTGTGGTGACGGGGAGTTGGGTAGGGGAGTTGTGGAGGGGAGTGCGGTATGCGAGTGGATTGGGGTAGGGGATTTGGGGTAGGGGATTTGGGGTAGGGGATTTGGGGTAGGGGATGTGGGGTAGGGGTGTGGGGGAGGGGTGTGGGGGAGGGGAGTGGGTGAGGGTAGTGGGGGAGGGTAGTGGTGGAGGAATGTGGGGAGGTTAGTGTGGGGGAGGTTAGTGGGGGAGGGGAGTGGTGGAGGGGAGTGGTGGAGGGGAGTGGGGGAGGGGAGTGTGGTTGGGGTGTGGTGACGGGGAGTTGGGACGGGGAGTTGGGTAGGGGAGTTGTGTAGGGGAGTGCAGTATACGAGTGGAGTGGGGGAGGGGAATTGGGGGAGGGGATTTGTGGGAGGGCATTTGGGGTTAGGGATTTGGGGTCGAGGATTTGGTGGAGGGGATTTGTGATACGGGATTTGGGGTAGGGGACAGGGGGAGGACTGTGGGGAGGAGTGTGGGGAGGAGTGTGGGGAGGAGTGTGTGGGAGGGGAGTGTGGGTGGGGAGTGGGCAGAGGAGTGGGGAGGGGTGTTGCGGAGAGGAGAGGGGAGGAGAGTGGGGTAGAGGAGTGTGGTAGGGGAGTGTGGTCGGGGAGTGTGGTAGGGGAGTGGTGACGGAGGGTTGGGTAGGGAAGTCGGGTAAGGGAGTTGTGGAGGGGGTTTGTGTAGGGGAGTGCAGTAGGCGAGTGGGGGAGGGGATTTGGGGTATGGGATTTGGGGGAGGGGATTTGGGGGCGGGGATTTGGGGAGGGGAGTGGGGGAGGGGTGTGGGGGAGGGGAGAGGGGGTGTGGAGTGGGGGAGTGGTTTCGGGAGGGGATATGGGGAGGGGAGTGTGGGAGGGGAATTGGGGAGGGGTGTTTCGGAGAGGAGAGGTGAGGAGAGTGGGTGAGAGGAGAGGTGAGGAGAGAGGGGTAGAGGAGTGGGGGAGGGGATTAGGAGAGGGGATTAGGGGAGGGGCATGGTCGTTGGGAGTGGGGTTGGGGAGTGAGGTTGGGAAGTGGGATGAGGAGTGGGGAGTGGGGTAGGGTGAGTGGGGTCGGGTGAGTGGTGTCGGGTGAGTGGGGTCGGGTGAGTGGGGTCGGGTGAGTGGCGTCGGGGAGTGGGGTCGGGGAGTGGGGTCTGGGAGTGGGGTCGGGGAGTGGGGTCAGGGAGTGGTGTCGATGAGTGGAGTCGGGGAGTGGGGTCGGGGAGTGGGGGAGGGGAGTGGGGGAGGGGAGTGGGGGAGGGGAGTGTGGTAGGGGTGTGGTGACGGGGGGTTGGGTAGGGGAGTCGGGTAGGGGAGTTGTGGAGGTGATTGGGGAAGGGGATTTGGGGTAGGGGATTTGGGGTAGGGGAATTGGGGTACGGAATGTGGGGTATGGAATTTGGGGTACGGAATTTGGGGTAGGGGAGAGTGGGAGGGGAGTGGGGGAGGGGAGTGGGGGAGGAGTGTGCGGAGGAGTGTGGGGAGGAGTGTGGGGAGGAGTGTGGAGGAGTTTAGTGTGGGAGGGGAGAGGGGGAGGGGAGTGGGGGAGGGGAGTGTGGTAGGGGGTGTGGTGACGGACGGTTGCGTTGGGGGGTCGGGTAGGGGAGTTGTGGAGGGGAATGCGGTACGCGGGTGGAATGGGGGAGGGTATTTGGGGGAGGGGATTTGGGGGAGGGGATTTGGGGGAAGGGATTTGGGGTAGGGGACCTGGGGTAGGGGAGTGGGGGAGGACTTTGGGGAGGAGAGTGGGGAGGAGTGTGGGGAGGAGTGTGGGGGAGGTTAGTGTGGGAGGTTAGTGTGGGAGGGGAGTGGGGGAGGGGAGTGGGGGAGGGGAGTTGGGGAGGGTAGTGGGTTAGGGAAATGGGGGAGGGTAGTGGGTTAGGGGAGTGAGGGAGGGGAGTTTGGGACGGGAGTTGAGGTGGGATGTGGGGGAGTGGAGTAGAGTAGGGGAGTGGGGTTCAGAGTGGAGTAGGGGAGTGGAGAAGGGGAGTGGGGTCTGGGAGTGGGGTAGGGGAGTGGGATAGGGGAGTGGGGGAGGGGAGTGGGGGAGGCGAGTGGGGGAGGGGAGTGTGGTAGGGGTGTAGTGACGGGGGGTTGGGTAGGGGAGTCGGGTAGGGGAGTTGTGGAGGGGAGTGCGGTATGCGAGTGGAGTGGGGGAGGGGATTTGGGGTAGGGGATTTGGGGTAGGGGATTTGGGGTAGAGGATTTGGGGTACGGGATTTGGGGGAGGGGAGTGGGGGAGGGGAGTGGGGGAGGAGTGTGGGGAGGAGTGTGGGGAGGAGTGTGGGGGAGGTTAGTGTGGGAGGTTAGTGTGGGAGGGGAGTGGGGGAGGGGAGTGGGGGAGGGGAGTTGGGGCGGGGAGTTGGGGAGGGTAGTGGATTAGGGAAATGGGGGAGGGTAGTGGGTTAGGGGAGGGAGGGAGGGGAGTTGGGGAGGGGTGTTAGGGAGGGGAGTTAGGGACGGGAGTTGCGGTGGGATGTGGGGGAGTGGAGTAGAGTAGGGGAGTGGGGTTCAGAGTGGAGTAGGGGAGTGGAGAAGGGGAGTGGGGTCTGGGAGTGGGGCACGGAATTTGGGGTACGGAATTTGGGGTAGGGGAGTGTGGGAGGGGAGTGGGGGAGAGAAGTGGGGGAGGAGTGTGCAGAGGAGTGTGGGGAGGAGTGTGGGGAGGAGTGTGGAGGAGTTTAGTGTGGGAGGGGAGAGGGGGAGGGGAGTTGGGGAGGGGAGTGTGGTAGGGGGTGTGGTGACGGACGGTTGCGTAGGGGAGTCGGGTAGGGGAGTTGTGGAGGGGAATGCGGTATGCGGGTGGAGTGGGGGAGGGTATTTGGGGGAGGGGATTTGGAGGAGGGGATTTGGGGGAAGGGAGTTGGGGTAGGGGACCTGGGGTAGGGGAGTGGGGGAGGACTTTGGGGAGGAGAGTGGGGAGGAGTGTGGGGAGGAGTGTGGGGGAGGTTAGTGTGGGAGGTTAGTCTGGGAGGGGAGTGGGGGAGGGGAGTGGGGGAGGGGAGTTGGGGAGGGTAGTGGGTTAGGGAAATGGGGGAGGGTAGTGGGTTAGGGGAGTGAGGGAGGGGAGTTTGGGACGGGAGTTGAGGTGGGATGTGGGGGAGTGGAGTAGAGTAGGGGAGTGGGGTTCAGAGTGCAGTAGGGGAGTGGAGAAGGGGAGTGGGGTCTGGGAGTGGGGTAGGGGAGTGGGATAGGGGAGTGGGGGAGGGGAGTGGGGGAGGCGAGTGGGGGAGGGGAGTGTGGTAGGGGTGTAGTGACGGGGGGTTGGGTAGGGGAGTCGGGTAGGGGAGTTGTGGAGGGGAGTGCGGTTTATAGTGGAGTGGGGGAGGGGATTTGGGGGAGGGGATTTGGGGTAGGGGATTTGGGGTAGGGGATTTGAGGTACGGAATTTGGGGTACGGAATTTGGGGGAGGGGAGTGGGGGAGGGGAGTGGGGGAGGGGAGTGGGGGAGGAGTGTGGGGGAGGTTAGTGTGGGAGGGGAGTGGGAGAGCGGAGTGGGGGAGGGGAGTGTGGTAGGGGGTGTGGTGACGGGGGGTTGGGTAGGGGAGTCGGGTAGGGGAGTTGTGGAGGGCAGTGCGGTATGCGGGTGGAGTGGGGGAGGTTATTTGGGGGTGGGGATTTGGGATATTGGATTTGGGGGAAGGGATTTGGGGTAGGGGACTTGGGGTAGGGGAGTGGGGGAGGACTTTGGGGAGGAGTGTGGGGAGGAGTGTGGGGGAGGTTAGTGTGGGGGAGGTTAGTGTGGGAGGTTAGTGTGGGAGCGGAGTGGGGGAGGGGAGTGGGGGAGGGGAGTGGGGGAGGGGAGCTGGGGAGGGTAGTGGGTTAGGGAAATGGTGGAGTGTAGTGGGTTAAGGGAGGGAGGGAGGGGAGTTGGGGAGTGGTGTTAGGGAGGGGTGTTAGGGAGGGTTGTTGAGGAGGGGTGTGGGGGAGTGGAGTGGAGTATGGGATTAGAGTGTAGAGTGGAGTAGGGGAGTGGAGTAGGGGAGTGGGGTAGGGGAGTGGGGGAGGGGAGTGGGGGAGGGGAGTGTGGTAGGGGGTGTGGTGACGAGGGTTGTGTAGGGGAGTCGGGTAGGGGAGTTGTGGAGGGGAGTTGTGGAGGGGAGTGCGGTATGCGGGTGGAGTGGGGGAGGGGATTTGGGGAAGGGGATTTGGTGGAGGGGATTTGGGGGAAGGGATTTGGGGTAGGGGAGTGGGGGAGGGGAGTGGGGGAGGAGTGTGGGGAGGAGTGTGGGGAGGAGTGTGGGGGAGGTTAGTGTGGGAGGTTAGTGTGAGAGGGGAGTGGGGGAGGGGAGTGGGGGAGGGGAGTTGGGGCGGGGAGTTGGGGAGGGTAGTGGATTAGGGAAATGGGGGAGGGTAGTGGGTTAGGGGAGGGAGGGAGGGGAGTTGGGGAGGGGTGTTAGGGAGGGGAGTTAGGGAGGGGAGTTGAGGAGGGGTGTGGGGGAGTGGAGTATGGGAGTGGAGGGTCGAGTGGAGTAGGGGAGTGGAGTAGGGGAGTGGGTTAGGGGAGTGGGGTAGGGGAGTGGGGTAGGGGAGTTGGGTAGGGGAGTGGGGGTGGGGAGTGTGGTAGGGGGTGTGGTGACGGAGGGTTGGGTAGGGGCGTCGGGTAGGGGAGTTGAGGAGGGGAGTGAGGTATGCGGGTGGAGTGGGGGAGGGTATTTGTGGGAGGGGATTTGGGGGAGGGGATTTGGGGGAAGGGATTTGGGGGAAGGGATTTGGGGTTGGGGACCTGGGGTAGGGGCGTGGGGGAGGACTTTGGGGAGGAGTGTGGGTAGGAGTGTGGGGAGGAGTGTGGGGGAGGTTAGTGTGGGGGAGGTTAGTGTGGGAGGTTAGTGTGGGAAGGGAGTGGGGGAGGGGAGTGGGGGAGGGGAGTTGGGGAGGGTAGTGGGTTAGGGAAATGGGGGAGGGTAGTGGGTTAGGGGAGTAAGGGAGGGGAGTTGGGGAGGGGTGTTAGGAAGGGGAGTTAGGGAGGGATGTTGAGGATGGGGGGGAGAGGAGTGGAGTAGGGGAGTGGAGTGCAGAGTGAAGTAGGGGAGTGGAGTAGGGGAGTGCCGTCTGGGAGTGGGGTAGGGGAGTTGGGTAGGGGTGTTGGGGAGGGGAGTGGGGTAGGGGAGAGTGGTAGGGGTGTATTGACGGGGGTTTGGGTAGGGGAGTCGGGTAGGGGAGTTGTGGAGGGGAGTGCGGTATGCGAGTAGAGTGGGGGAGGGGATTTGGGGGAGTGGATTTGGGGTAGGGGATTTGGGGTAGGGGATTTGGGGTACGGAATTTGGGGTACGGAATTTGGGGGAGGGGAGTGGGGGAGGGGAGTGGGGGAGCGTAGTGGGGGAGGAGTGTGCGGAGGAGTGTGGGGGAGGTTAGTGTGGGAGGGGGTGGGGGAGCGGAGTGGGGGAGGGGAGTGTGGTAGGGGGAGTGGTGACGGGGGTTGGGTAGGGGAGTCGGGTAGGGGAGTTGTGGAGGGGAGTGCGGTATACGGGTGGAGTGGGGGAGGTTATTTGGGGAAGGGGATTTGGGGGAGTGTATTTGGGGGAAGGGATTTGGGGTCGGGGATTTGGGGTTGGGGATTGGGGAGGACTTTGGGGAGGAGTGTGGGGAGGAGTGTGGGGAGGAGTGTGGGGAGGAGTGTGGGGGAGGTTAGTGTGGGAGGTTAGTGTGGGAGGGGAGTGGGGGAGGGGAGTTGGGGAGGGTCGGGGGTTAGGGAAATGGGGGAGGGTAGTGGGTTAGGGGAGGGAGGGAGGGGAGTTGAGGATGGGTGTGGGGGAGAGGAGTGGAGTAGGGGAGTGGAGTAGGGGTGTGGAGTAGGGGAGTGGAGTTGGGAAGTGGGGTCTGGGAGTGGGGTAGGGGAGTGGGGTAGGGGAGTGGGGGAGGGGAGTGGGGGAGGGGAGTGTGGTAGGGGTGTATTGACGGGGGGTTGGGTAGGGGAGTCGGGTCGGGGAGTTGTGGAGGGGAATGCGGTATGCGAATGGAGTGGGGGCGGGGATTTGGGGGAGGGAATTTGGGGAGGGGATTTGGGGTAGGGGATTTGTGGAAGGGGATTTGGGGAGGGGATTTGGGGTAGGGGATTTGTGGAAGGGGAATTGGGGGAGGGGAATGGGGGAGGGGTGTGGAGGAGGTTAGTGGGGAGTGGGAGGGGATTTGGGGAAAGGGAATTGGGGTAGGGGATTTGGGGTAGGGGATTTGGGGTACAGAATTTGGGGTACGGAATTTGGGGGAGGGGAGTGGGGGAGGGCAGTGGGGGAGGTGTGTGCGGAGGAGTGTGGGGAGGAGTGTGGGGGAGGTTAGTGTGGGAGGGGAGTGGGGGAGCGGGGTGGGGGAGCGGGGTGGGGGAGGGGAGTGTGGTACGGGGTGCGGGGACGGGGGGAGGGGAGTGGGGGAGGGGAGTGGGGGAGGGGTGTTGCAGAGAGGAGAGGTGAGGAGAGTGGGGTAGAGGTGTGGGGGAGGGGATAAGGGGAGGGGCATGGGGGTGGGGAGTGGGGTTGGGGTGTGGGGGTGGGGAGTGTGATCGGGTGAGTGGGGTCGGGTGAGTGGGGTCGGGTGAGTGCGGTCATGGAGTGGGGTCGTGGAGTGCGGTCGGGGAGTGGGGTCGGGGAGTGGGGTAGAGGTGTGGGGTATGGGAGTCGGGTAGCGGAGTGGGGGAGGGGAGTTTGGTCGGGGTGTGGTGACGGGGGGTTGGGTAGGGGAGTCGGGTAGGGGAGTTGTGGAGGGGAGTGCGGTATGCGAATGGAGTGGGGGCGGGGATTTGGGGGAGGGAATTTGGGGAGGAGATTTGTGGTAGGGGATTTGTGGAAGGGGATTTGGGGAGGGGATTTGGGGTAGGGGATTTGTGGAAGGGGATTTGGGGTAGGGGAATGGGGGAGGGGTGTGGAGGAGGTTAGTGGGGAGGACTGTGTGGAGGAGTGTGGGGAGGAGTGTGGGGAGGTAAGTGTGGGGGAGGTTAGTGGGGGAGGGGAGTGTGGTAGGGGTGTGTTGACGGGGGGCTGGTTCGGGGAGTCGGGTGGGGGAGTTGTGGAGGGAGTGCGGTATGCGAGTGGAGTGGGGGAGGGGATTTGGGGGAGGGGATTTGGGGGAGGGGATTTGGGGGAAGGGATTAGGTGTAGGGGATTTGGGGGAGGGGATTTGAGTCGGGGATTTGGGGTAGGGGATTTGGGGTAGGGGATTTGGGGTAGGGGAGTGGGGGAGGACAGTGGGGAGGAATGTGGGGGAGGTTAGTGTGGGAGGGGAGTGGGGGAGTGGGGGAGTGGGGGAGGGGAGTGGGGAAGAAGTGTTGGAGAGGGTAGTGGATTAGGGGAGTGAGGGAGGGGAGTTGAGGAGGGGTGTGGGGGAGTGGAGCGCAGTAGCGGAGTGGAGTAGGGGTGTGGCGTATTGGAGTGGGGTAGGGGATTAGGTGAGGGGAGTGGGGGTGGAGAGTTTGGGAGGAGAGTGAGGAGGAGAGTGGAGGAGGAGAGTGGGGGAGGGGAGTGGGGGAGGGGAGTGCGGGAGGGGAGTGTGGGAGGGGAGTGGGGGTGTGGAGTGGGGGTGAGGAGTGGGGGTGGGGAGTGGGGGAGGAGAGTGGGGGTGGGGAGGGGGGAGTGGAGTGGGGAAGTGGAGTGGGGCAGTGGAGTGGGGGAGTGGAGTGGGGCAGTGGAGTGGGAGAGGGTAGTGGGGGAGGGTAGTTGGGGAGGGTAGTGGGGGATGGGAGTGGGGGATGGGAGTGCGGTAGGGAAATTGGGGCAGGGGATTTGGGGGACGCTAGTGTGGGAGGGGAGTGTGGTGGGGGATTTGGTGGAGGGCAGTGGGGAGGGGAGTGGGGGAGGGGAGTGGGAGTGGGGAGTAGGGGAGGGGTGTGGGGAGGAGTGTGGGGAAGAGTGCGTGGTAGGGGAGTTGAGTGGGGGAGGGGAGTTGGGGAGGGGAGTGGTGCAGGGGAGTGGGGAAGGGGAGTTAGGGGAGTTGAGGAGGGGTGTGGGGGAGGGGAGTTTAGGAGGGGAGTGGGGGAGGGGAGTGTGGGGTGGGGGAGTTGAGGCAGGGAGTGGGGCGAGGTGTGGGGGAGGGGTGTTGCCTCGAGGAGAGGGGTGCAGAGTGGGGTCGAGGTGTGGAGGAGGGGAGTTGGGGAGGTGCGTGGGGGAGGCGAGTGGGGTTTGGGTAGTCAGGGAATGGATTGAGGGACAGGGAGTGCGTTCGGGGAGTGGTGTAGGTGAGTGGGGGTGGGGAGAGGTTATGGGAGTTTTGGAAGGGAGTGGGGTAGGGGAGTGGTGGGGCTAGTGGGGGAGCAGAATGCTGTCGGGGAGTGGAGTAGGGGAGGACTGTCAGGAGATGGAGGGAAGGGGAGTTGGGGAGGGGAGTTGTGGAGGGGCATGGGGTAGGCCATAGCGGTAGGGTAGTGGGCGAGGGGTGTGGGGGAGGGGGAGTGGGGGAGGGGAGTGGGGGAGGGGAGTGGGCGAGGGGAGTGTGGGAGTGGGGAAGGGGTGTGGGAATTGGTGTGGGGGAGGGGAGTGGGGGAGGGCGTCTGGTAGGGGAGTTTGGGAGGGAAGTGCGGTGGGGTAGTGGGGTAGGGGAGTGGAGGAGGGGGTGGGGGTGCAGGGTGGTGTCGGGGAGTGTGGTAGGGGTGGGCTGAAAGGAGATGGAGAGAAGGGGAGTGGGGAGGGGATTTGGGTAGTGGGGCAGTGAGGAGATGGAGGGAAGGGGGTTGGAGAGGGGAATGGTGGAGGGGAGTGGGGGAGGGGTATGGGGAGGCGAGTGGGGGAAGGGAGTGGGGAGGGGAGTGGGGCAAGGTAGTGGGGGCGGTAACTGGGTGAGTGGAGTGAGGTAGGGCAGTGGGGGCGGGGAGTGGGTAGGGGAGCTGTGGAGTGGGGGAGGCGAGTTGTGGCGGGGAGTGGGGGAGGGCAGTGCGGTAGTGGAGTTGGGGTGCGTAGTTTGTAGGGGAGTGAGTGATGGCTGTTGGGGAGGTGAGTGGGGTGAGGGAGGGGATTGGGGACAGGGAGTGGGTTAGTGGAGTGGTGTAGGTGAGTGGTGTGGGGAGAGGGTACGGGAGTTGTGTAGGGGAGTGGAGTAGGGGAGGGATGTAAGGAGGTGGAGGGAAGGACAGTTGGGGAGGGGAGTTGGGGAGGGGCGTGGTGTAGGGCATAGTGGTAGGGGAGTTGGGGAGGGGAGGATAGTGGGGGATGGGAGTTGGGGAGGACAGGTGGGGAGCAGAGTGGGAGAGGGGCGTGGGAGAGGGGCCTGGGGGAGGGGCGTGGGTGAGGGCGTCTGGTAGGGGAGTTTGGGAGGGAAGTGCATTGGGGTAGTGGATGGAGGAGGGGGTGGGGGTGCAGAGTGGTGTCGGGGAGTGTGGTCGGGGTGTGCTGTTCGGAGGTGGACGGAAGGGGAGTGGGGAGGGGGGTTTAGTAGGGGGGCAGTGAGGAGATGGAGGGAAGGGGAGTGGGAGAGGGGATTGAGGTATGGGTATGGGGTGGGTAGTGAGGTAGGGGAATGGGGAGGGGAGTGGGGGAGGGACGTTTGGAGTGGAGTGGGGAGGGGAGTGGGGTAAGGTAGTGGGTGCGTTAACTGGGGGAGTGGAGTGAGGTAGGGCAGTGGGGGAGGGGAGTGGGGTATGGGTATGGGGTGGGGAGTGAGGTAGGAGAAATGGGAGGGGAGTGGGGGAGGGAAGTGGGGGATGGAAGTGGGGAGGGGAGTGGGGATGGGAGTGGGGTAAGGTAGTGGGAGGGGTAACTGGTGGAGTGGAGTGAGGTAGGGCAGTGGGGGAGAGCAGTGGCGTAGGGGATCTGGGTACTGGATTGCAGTGAGGAGGTGGCGGGAAGGGGAGTGGGGTAGGGGAGTGGGGTAGGAGAGGTGGGTATGGGAGTATGGGAGGGGTGTGAGAGAGGAGATTGGCGATGGGACTGGGGTAGTGGACTGGGGTAGGGGAGTAGGGTAGGGGTGTGGGGTAGGGGTGTGGGGTCGGGTTTGGGGTAGGGGAGAGGGGTAGGGGTGTTGTGGAGGGGAGTGCGGTTGGGGAGTGGGGGAGGGTAGTGGGGGAGGGTAGTGGGGGATGGGAGTGTGGTGGAGTCGTGCAGTGAGGATGTGGAGGTAAGCGGAGTGGGGTAGCGGAGTGGACGAGGGGAGTTGGGAGGGGAGTGGGGGAGGTTAGTGTGGGAGGGCAGTGGGGGAGATTAATGAGTGAGGGGAGTGGGGGAGGGGAGTTTGGGAGTGGGGGAGGGGATTGGGGGAGGCAAGAGCGGGAGGGGAGTGGGGAGGGGAGTGGGGAGGCGAGTGGCCAAGGTTAGTGTGGGAGGTGAGTGGGGAGGGGCGTGGGGGAGCGAGTGGGGAAGGTTAGTGTGGGAGGTGAGTGAGGAGGGGAGTGGGGGAGGGGAGTGGGGGAGGGGAGTGGGGAGGGGAGTGCGGAGGGGAGTGCGGAGGGGAGTGGGGGAGGTTAGAGTTGTAGGGGAGTTGGAGGGGAGTGAGTGAGGGGAGTGTGGGAGGAGAGTGGGGGCCAGGGAGTGGGTTAGGGGAGTGGTGTAGGTGAGTGGGGGTGGGGAGAGGGTATGGGAGTGTTGGAGGGGAGTAGGGTAGGGGAGTGGTGAGGCTAGTGGGGGCAGAGTGGAGTAGGGGAGTGGAGTAGGGGAGCGCTGGAAGGAGATGGAGGGAAGGGGAGTTGGGGAGGGGAGTGGGGGAGGGGAGTGGGCTTGGGGAGTGGGGGTGCGGATTGTGGGAGGGGAGTGGGGGAGGGGAGTGGGGGAGGGGAGTGGGGGAGGGGTGTGGGGAGGGGTTTGGGGGAGGGGATTGGGGGTGGGCGTCTGGTAGGGGAGTTTGGGAGGGAGGTGCGGTGGGGTAGTGGGGTAGGGGAGTGGAGGAGGGGGTGGGGGTGCAGTGTGGTGTCGGGAAGTGTGGTAGGGGTGGGCTGTAAGGAGGTGGAGGGAAGGGGAGTGGGGAGGGGAGTTGGGTAGGGGTGCAGTGAGGAGATGGAGGGAAGGGGAGTGGGAGAGGGGAATGGGGGAGTGGCGTGGGGTAGGGTGTGTGTTAGGTGAGTGGGGTGGGGGCGTGGGGGAGGGAAGTGGGGACGGGGGTGGGGAAGGGATTGGGGAGGGGAGTGTAGAGGGGAGTGGGGTAAGGTAGTGGGGGTGGTAACTGGGGGAATGGAGCAAGGTAGGGCAGTGGGGGAGTGTCGTGGGGAGTGGGGGAGGGCAGTGGCGTCGGGGAGTTGGGTACTGGAGTGCAGTGAGGAGGTGGAGGGAAGGGGAGTGGGGTAAGAGAGTGGGGTAGGAGAGGTGGGTAGGGGAGTATGGGAGGGGTGTGAGGTAGGGGATTGGCGATGGGACTGGGGTAGTGGAATGGGGTAGGGGAGTGGGGTAGGGGAGTTATGTCAGGGAGTGGGAGAGGGAAGTGGTGTAGGTGAGTGGGGGTGGGGAGAGGGTAGGGGAGTTTTGGAGAGAAGCGTGGTCGGGGATTGGTGGGGCTAGTGGGGGATCAGAGTGTTGTCGGGGAGTGGAGTAGAGGAGGGCTGTAAGGAGGTGGAGGGAAGGGGAGTGGGGGAGGCGATTTGGTAAGGGGACTGGGGAAGGCGATTTGGTAATGGGACTGGGGGAGGCGATTTGGGGAGGGGAGAGGGGGAGGGGAGTGGGGGAGGGGAGGGGAGTGGGGGAGGGCGTCTGGTAGGGGAGTTTGGGAGGGATGTGCGGTGGGGTAGGGGAGTAGAGGAGGGGAGTGGGCGTGCAGAGTGGTGTCGTGGAGTCCGGTGGGGGTGTGCTGTCAGGAGGTGGAGGGAAGGGGAGTGGGGAGTGGAGTTGGGTCGGAGGGGATTGGGAGAGGGGAGTGGGGGAGGGGAGTGGGGGAGGGGTGTGTGTTATGTGAGTGGGGGAGTGGAGTGAGGTAGGGGTATGGGGTGGGGAGTGAGGTAGGAGAATGTGGAGGGGAGTGGGGGAGGGAAGTGACGAGGGGAGTGGGCAGGGGAGTGGGGAGGGGTGTGGGGTAGGGGAGGGCAGCGATGAGGTGGAGTGAAGGGGAGTAACGTGGGGAGTGCGGGAGGGCAGTGTGGGAGGGGAGTGTGGGAGGGGAGTGTGTGAGCGGGGTGGGGGAGCGGGGTGGGGGAGGGGAGTGTGGTACGGGGTGCGGGGACGGGGGGAGGGGAGTGGGGGAGGGGAGTGGGGGAGGGGTGTTGCAGAGAGGAGAGGTGAGGAGAGTGGGGTAGAGGTGTGGGGGAGGGGATAAGGGGAGGGGCATGGGGGTTGGGAGTGGGGTTGGGGTGTGGGGGTGGGGAGTGTGATCGGGTGAGTGGGGTCGGGTGAGTGGGGTCGGGTGAGTGCGGTCATGGAGTGGGGTCGTGGAGTGCGGTCGGGGAGTGGGGTCGGGGAGTGGGGTAGGGGTGTGGGGTATGGGAGTCGGGTAGCGGAGTGGGGGAGGGGAGTTTGGTCGGGGTGTGGTGACGGGGGGTTGGGTAGGGGAGTCGGGTAGGGGAGTTGTGGAGGGGAGTGCGGTATGCGAATGGAGTGGGGGCGGGGATTTGGGGGAGGGAATTTGGGGAGGGGATTTGGGGTAGGGGATTTGTGGAAGGGGATTTGGGGAGGGGATTTGGGGTAGGGGATTTGTGGAAGGGGATTTGGGGTAGGGGAATGGGGGAGGGGTGTGGAGGAGGTTAGTGGGGAGGACTGTGTGGAGGAGTGTGGGGAGGAGTGTGGGGAGGTAAGTGTGGGGGAGGTTAGTGGGGGAGGGGAGTGTGGTAGGGGTGTGTTGACGGGGGGCTGGTTCGGGGAGTCGGGTGGGGGAGTTGTGGAGGGGAGTGCGGTATGCGAGTGGAGTGGGGGAGGGGATTTGGGGAGGGGATTTGGGGGAGGGGATTTGGGGGTAGGGATTTGGTGTAGGGGATTTGGGGGAGGGGATTTGAGTCGGGGATTTGGGGTAGGGGATTTGGGGTAGGGGATTTGGGGTAGGGGAGTGGGGGAGGACAGTGGGGCGGAATGTGGGGGAGGTTAGTGTGGGAGGGGAGTGGGGGAATGGGGGAGTGGGGGAGGGGAGTGGGGGAGAAGTGTTGGAGAGGATAGTGGGTTAGGGGAGTGAGGGAGGGGAGTTGAGGAGGGGTGTGGGGGAGTGGAGCGCAGTAGCGGAGTGGAGTAGGGGAGTGGCGTATTGGAGTGGGGTAGGGGATTAGGTGAGGGGAGTGGGGGTGGAGAGTTTGGGAGGAGAGTGAGGAGGAGAGTGGAGGAGGAGAGTTGGGGAGGGGAGTGGGGGAGGGGAGTGCGGGAGGGGAGTGTGGGAGGGGAGTGGGTGTGTGGAGTGGGGGTGAGGAGTGGGGGTGGGGAGTGGGGGAGGAGAGTGGGTTGGGGAGGGGGGAGTGGAGTGGGGAAGTGGAGTGGGGGAGTGGAGTGGGGGAGTGGAGTGGGGCAGTGGAGTGGGAGAGGGTAGTGGGGGAGGGTAGTTGGGGAGGGTAGTGGGGGATGGGAGTGGGGGATGGGTGTGCGGTAGGGGAATTGGGGCAGGGGATTTGGGGGACGGGAGTGTGGGAGGGGAGTGTGGTGGGGGATTTGGTGGAGGGCAGTGGGGAGGAGAGTGGGGGAGGGGAGTGGGAGTGGGGAGTAGGGGAGGGGTGTGGGGAGGAGTGTGGGGAAGAGTGCGTGGTAGGGGAGTTGAGTGGGGGAGGGGAGTTGGGGAGGGGAGTGGTGGAGGGGAGTGGGGAAGGGGACTTAGGGGAGTTGAGGAGGGGTGTGGGGGAGGGGAGTTTAGGAGGGGAGTGGGGGAGGGGAGTGTGGGGTGGGGGAGTTGAGGCAGGGAGTGGGGCGAGGTGTGGGGGAGGGGTGTTGCCTCGAGGAGAGGGGTGGAGAGTGGGGTCGAGGTGTGGAGGAGGGGAGTTGGGGAGGTGCGTGGGGGAGGCGAGTGGGGTTTGGGTAGTCAGGGAATGGATTGAGGGACAGGGAGTGCGTTAGGGGAGTGGTGTAGGTGAGTGGGGGTGGGGAGAGGTTATGGGAGTTTTGGAGGGGAGTGGGGTAGGGGAGTGGTGGGGCTAGTGGGGGAGCAGAGTGCTGTCGGGGAGTGGAGTAGGGGAGGACTGTCAGGAGATGGAGGGAAGGGGAGTTGGGGAGGGGAGTTGTGGAGGGGCATGGGGTAGGCCATAGCGGTAGGGTAGTGGGCGAGGGGTGTGGGGGAGGGGGAGTGGGGGAGGGGAGTGGGGGAGGGGAGTGGGCGAGGGGAGTGTGGGAGTGGGGAAGGGGTGTGGGGATTGGTGTGGGGGAGGGGAGTGGGGGAGGGCGTCTGGTAGGGGAGTTTGGGAGGGAAGTGCGGTGGGGTAGTGGGGTAGGGGAGTGGAGGAGGGGATGGGGGTGCAGAGTGGTGTCGGGGAGTGTGGTAGGGGTGGGCTGAAAGGAGGTGGAGGGAAGGGGAGTGGGGAGGGGATTTGGGTAGTGGGGCAGTGAGGAGATGGAGGGAAGGGGGTTGGAGAGGGGAATGGTGGAGGGGAGTGGGGGAGGGGTATGGGGAGGCGAGTGGGGGAAGGGAGTGGGGAGGGGAGTGGGGCAAGGTAGTGGGGGCGGTAACTGGGTGAGTGGAGTGAGGTAGGGCAGTGGGGGCGGGGAGTGGGTAGGGGAGGTGTGGAGTGGGGGAGGCGAGTTGTGGCGGGGAGTGGGGGAGGGTAGTGCGGTAGTGGAGTTGGGGAGCGTAGTTTGTAGGGGAGTGAGTGATGGGTGTTGGGGAGGTGAGTGGGGGAGTGGGGTGAGGGAGGGGATTGGGGACAGGGAGTGGGTTAGTGGAGTGGTGTAGGTGAGTGGTTTGGGGAGAGGGTACGGGAGTGGTGTAGGGGAGTGGAGTAGGGGAGGGATGTAAGGAGGTGGAGGGAAGGACAGTTGGGGAGGGGAGTTGGGGAGGGGCGTGGTGTAGGGCATTGTGGTAGGGAAGTTGGGGAGGGGAGGATAGTGGGGGATGGGAGTTGGGGAGGACAGTTGGGGAGCAGAGTGGGAGAGGGGCGTGGGAGAGGGGCCTCGGGGAGGGGCGTGGGTGAGGGCGTCTGGTAGGGGAGTTTGGGAGGGAAGTGCATTGGGGTAGTGGGGTAGTGGATGGAGGAGGGGGTGGGGGTGCAGAGTGGTGTCGGGGAGTGTGGTCGGGGTGTGCTGTTCGGAGGTGGACGGAAGGGGAGTGGGGAGGGGGGTTTAGTAGGGGGCAGTGAGGAGATGGAGGGAAGGGGAGTGGGAGAGGGGATTGAGGTATGGGTATGGGGTGGGTAGTGAGGTAGGGGAATGGGGAGGGGAGTGGGGGAGGGACGTTTGGAGTGGAGTGGGGAGATGAGTGGGGTAAGGTAGTGGGTGCGTTAACTGGGGGAGTGGAGTGAGGTAGGGCAGTGGGGGAGGGGAGTGGGGTATGGGTATGGGGTGGGGAGTGAGGTAGGAGAAATGGGAGGGGAGTGGGGGAGGGAAGTGGGGGATGGAAGTGGGGAGGGGAGTGGGAATGGGAGTGGGGTAAGGTAGTGGGAGGGGTAACTGGTGGAGTGGAGTGAGGTAGGGCAGTGGGGGAGAGCAGTGGCGTAGGGGATCTGGGTACTGGATTGCAGTGAGGAGGTGGCGGGAAGGGGAGTGGGGTAGGGGAGTGGGGTAGGCGAGGTGGGTATGGGAGTATGGGAGGGGTGTGAGAGAGGAGATTGGCGATGGGACTGGGGTAGTGGACTGGGGTAGGGGAGTAGGGTAGGGGTGTGGGGTAGGGGTGTGGGGTCGGGTTTGGGGTAGGGGAGAGGGGTAGGGGTGTTGTGGAGGGGAGAGCGGTTGGGGAGTGGGGGAGGGTAGTGGGGGAGGGTAGTGGGGGATGGGAGTGTGGTGGAGTCGTGCAGTGAGGATGTGGAGGTAAGCGGAGTGGGGTAGCGGAGTGGACGAGGGGAGTTGGGAGGGGATTGGGGGAGGTTAGTGTGGGAGGGGAGTGGGGGAGATTAATGAGTGAGGGGAGTGGGGGAGGGGAGTTTGGGAGTGGGGGAGGGGATTGGGGGAGGCAAGAGCGGGAGGGGAGTGGGGAGGGGAGTGGGGAGGCGAGTGGCCGAGGTTAGTGTGGGAGGTGAGTGGGGAGGGGCGTGGGGGAGCGAGTGGGGAAGGTTAGTGCGGGAGGTGAGTGAGGAGGGGAGTGGGGGAGGGGAGTGGGGGAGGGGAGTGGGGAGGGGAGTGCGGAGGGGAGTGCGGAGGGGAGTGGGGGAGGTTAGAGTTGGAGGGGAGTGAGTGAGGGGAGTGTGGGAGGAGAGTGGGGGCCAGGGAGTGGGTTAGGGGAGTGGTGTAGGTGAGTGGGGGTGGGGAGAGGGTATGGGAGTTTTGGAGGGGAGTAGGGTAGGGGAGAGGTGAGGCTAGTGGGAGATCAGAGTGGAGTAGGGGAGCGCTGGAAGGAGATGGAGGGAAGGGGAGTTGGGGAGGGGAGTGGGGGAGGGGAGTGGGCTTGGGGAGTTGGGGTGCGGATTGGGGAGGGGAGTGGGGGAGGGGAGTGGGGGAGGGGAGTGGGGGAGGGGTGTGGGGAGGGGTTTGGGGGAGGGGAGTGGGAGTGGGCGTCTGGTAGGGGAGTTTGGGAGGGAGGTGCGGTGGGGTAGTGGGGTAGGGGAGTGGAGGAGGGGGTGGGGGTGCAGTGTGGTGTCTGGAAGTGTGGTAGGGGTGGGCTGTAAGGAGGTGGAGGGAAGGGGAGTGGGGAGGGGAGTTGGGTAGGGGTGCAGTGAGGAGATGGAGGGAAGGGGAGTGGGAGAGGGGAATGGGGGAGTGGCGTGGGGTAGGGTGTGTGTTAGGTGAGTGGGGTGGGGGCGTGGGGGAGGGAAGTGGGGACGGGGGTGGGGAAGGGATTGGGGAGGGGAGTGTAGAGGGGAGTGGGGTAAGGTAGTGGGGGTGGTAACTGGGGGAATGGAGCGAGGTAGGGCAGTGGGGGAGTGTCGTGGGGAGTGGGGGAGGGCAGTGGCGTCGGGGAGTTGGGTACTGGAGTGCAGTGAGGAGGTGGAGGGAAGGGGAGTGTGGTAAGAGAGTGGGGTAGGAGAGGTGGGTAGGGGAGTATGGGAGGGGTGTGAGGTAGGGGATTGGCGACGGGACTGGGGTAGTGGAATGGGGTAGGGGAGTTATGTCAGGGAGTGGGAGAGGGAAGTGGTGTAGGTGAGTGGGGGTGGGGAGAGGGTAGGGGAGTTTTGGAGAGAAGCGGGGTAGGGGATTGGTGGGGCTAGTGGGGGATCAGAGTGTTGTCGGGGAGTGGAGTAGAGGAGGGCTGTAAGGAGGTGGAGGGAAGGGGAGTGGGGGAGGCGATTTGGTAAGGGGACTGGGGAAGGCGATTTGGTAATGGGACTGGGGGAGGCGATTTGGGGAGGGGAGAGGGGGAGGGGAGTGGGGGAGGGGAGGGGAGTGGGGGAGGGCGTCTGGTAGGGGAGTTTGGGAGGGATGTGCGGTGGGGTAGGGGAGTAGAGGAGGGGAGTGGGGGTGCAGAGTGGTGTCGTGGAGTCTGGTAGGGGTGTGCTGTCAGGAGGTGGAGGGAAGGGGAGTGGGGAGTGGAGTTGGGTCGAAGGGGAGTGGGAGAGGGGAGTGGGGGAGGGGAGTGGGGGAGGGGTGTGTGTTATGTGAGTGGGGGAGTGGAGTGAGGTAGGGGTATGGGGTGGGGAGTGAGGTAGGAGAATGTGGAGGGGAGTGGGGGAGGGAAGTGACGAGGGGAGTGGGGAGGGGAGTGGGGAGAGGTGTGGGGTAGGGGAGGGCAGCGATGAGGTGGAGTGAAGGGGAGTAACGTGGGGAGTGGGGGAGGGCAGTGGCGTTGGGGAGTTGGGTAGGGGAGAGCAGTCAGGAGGAGAAGGAAGGGGAGAAGGCGTGGTGAGTGTGGGAGGGAAGTGAGTTAGGGGAGTGGGGTCGGGGAGTGGGAAAGTGGAGTGGGATAGGAGAGTGGGGTAGGAGAGTGGGGTAGGGGAGCGCAGTGAGGTGGTGGAGGTATGGGGAGTGGGGGTGTGGAGTGGGGGAGGGGTGTAGTTTAGGGGAGTGGGGTAGGGGAGTGTGATAGGGGAGTGGGATAGGGGGGTTCGGTAGGGGAGCGCAGGGAGGAGGTGGAGGGAAGGGGAATCAGGGAGGGGAGTGGTGGAGGTATGTGGGTAGGGGATTGGGTACTGGAGTGCAGTGAGGAGGTCGAGGGAAGGGGAGTGGGGTAGGGGAGGGGGTTAGGAGAGGTGGGTAGGGAAGTGTGGGAGGGGAGTGAGGTAGGAGATTGGCAACGGGACTGGGGTAGTGGAATGGGGTAGGGGAGTGGGGTAGGGGTGTGGGGTAGGGGTGTGGGGTCGGGGTGTTGTGGAGGGGTGGGCGATTGGGGAGTGGGGGAGGGTAGTGGAGGAGGGTATGTGTAGGATGGGAGTGCGGTAGAGTAGGGCAGTGAGGAGGTGGAGGTAAGCGGAGTTGGGTAGGGTGCGTGTTAGGGGAGTGGGCGAGGGGAGTTGGGAGGGTAGTGGGGGAGGTTAGTGTGTGAGGGGTGTGGGGGAGGGAAGTGGGGGAGGGGAGTGGGGGAGGGGAGTGGGGGAGGGGAGGGGAGTGGGGGAGCGGAGTGCGGTAGGGGTGTGGGGTAGGGGAGTGCTGGAGGGTAGTGGGGGAGGGGAGTGTGGTAGGGGAGGGCAGTGAATAGGTGCAGGGAAGCGCAGAGGTGGACTGGAGTGGGGGGAGGGGAGTGGGAATGTGGGGTGGGATAGGGGTATAGGGAATTGGGATAGGGGAGCGCAGTGAGGAGGTGGAGGGAAGGGGAGTGTGTAAGTGGAGTGGGGGAGGTGTGCTGGGTAGGGGAGTTTGGTTGTGGAGGGAGGAGAGTGGGGGAGGGTTGTGAGATAGGATAGTTGGGGAGCGGAGTGGGGGATGGGAGTGGGGGATGGGAGTGGGGGAGGAGAGTGGGGGAGGAGAGTGGGGGAGGGGTGAGTGGGGGAGGGGAGAGTGGGGGAGGGGAGAGGGGGAGGGGAGTGGGGGAGGGGAGAGGAGGAGGGAAGAGGGGTAGGGGAGTGGGGGAGGGGAGTGGGGGAGGGGAGTGGGGGAGGGGAGTGGGGAGGGTTGTGGGGAGGTTAGTGCGGGAGGGGAGCGGGTGTGGGGATCTGGGGAGGTGTGTGAGGGTGTGGAGTGTGGGAGGAGAGTGGGATATGGGAGTTGGGGGGAGGAGGGGAGTGGTGGAGGGGAGTGGGCGAGGGGAGTGGGGGAGGGGAGAGAGGTAGGGGTATGGGGTGGGGAGTGAGGGAGGAAAATATGGAGGGGAGTGGGGGAGGGAAGTGAGGAGGGGAGTGCGGAGCGGTGTGGGGTAGGTGAGGGCAGTGATGAGGTGGAGTGAAGGGGAGTCGCGTGGGGAGTGGGGGAGGGCAGTGGCGTTGTGGAGTTGGGTAGGGGAGGGCAGTGAGGAGGAGAAAGAAGGGGAGTAGGGGAGGTGAGTGGGGTAGGGGAGCGCAGTGAGGTGGTGGAGGTAAGGGGAGTGGGGGTGTGGAGTGGGGGTGTGGAGTGGGGGAGGGATGTAGTTTAGGGGAGTGGGGTAGGAGAGTGGGATAGGGGAGTGGGATAGGGGAGTTGGGTATGGGAGCGCTGGGAGGAGCTGGAGGGAAGGGGAATGAGGGAGTGGCATGGTGGAGGTGCGTGGTTAGGGGAGCTGGGTACTGGAGTGCAGTGAGGAGGTGGAGGGAAGGGGAGTGGGGTAGGGGAGGGGGTTAGGAGAGGTGGGTAGGGAAGTGTGGGAGGCGAGTGAGGTAGGGGATTGGCAACGGGACTGGGGTAGTGGAATGGGGTAGGGGAGTGGGGTAGGGGTGTTGGCTAGGGGTGTGGGGTCGAGGTGTTGTGGAGGGGTGTGAGGTTGGGGAGTGGGGGACGGTAGTTTGGGATGGGAGTGTGGTAGAGTAGGGCAGTGAGGAGGTGGAGGTAAGCGCAGTTGGGTAGGGGTGTGTGGTAGGGGAGTGGGCGAGGGGAGTTGGGAGGGGAGTGGGGGAGGTTAGTGCGGTAGGGGAGTGGGGTAGAGGAGTGCGGGAGGGTAGTGGGGGATGGGAGTGTGGTAGGGGAGGGCAGTGAAGAGGTGCAGGGCAGCGCAGAGGTGGACTGGAGAGGGGGGAGGGGAGTGTTGGAGGGGGTGTGCTAGTGGAAGGGGTTAGGGTAATGGGGGAGGGGAGGGTGGTAGCGGAGTTGGGGAGTGGGGTAGCGGAGTTGGGGAGGGGAGTGAGTTATGGGAGTGGTGTAGGGGAGTGGGAATGTGGAGTGGGATAGGGGAATGTGGTGTGGGATAGGGGAGTGGGATAGGGGAGCGCAATGAGGAGGTGGAGGGAAGGGGAGTGTGTAAGTGGAGCGGGTGACGTGTGCGAGGTAGGGGAGGTGGGTTGTGGAGGGAAGGGGAGTGGCGGAGGTGTGTGAAGTAGGAGAGTTGGGGAGCGGAGTGGGGGAGGGGAGTGGGGGAGGGGAGAGGGGGAGGGGAGTGGGGGAGGAGAGTGGGGGAGGAGAGGGGGGAGGAGAGTAGGGGAGGAGAGTGGGGGAGGGGAGAGTGGGGGAGAGGAGAGTGGGGGAGGGGAGAGTGGGGGAGGAGAGAGTGGGGGAGGGGAGAGTGGGGGAGGAGAGTGGGGGAGGGCAGAGTGGGGGAGGGGAGTGGGGGGGAGGGGAGAGTGGAGGAGGAGAGAGGGGGAGGAGAGAGGGGGAGGGGAGAGGGGGAGGTGAGTGGGGGAGGGGAGTGGGGGAGGGGGCGGGTGAGGCGATCTGGTAGGGGAGTGTGGGAGGGGAGTGGGGGAGGGGAGTTGACGAGGGGAGTGGGGGAGGGGAGTTGACCAGGGGTGTGGCGGAGGGGAGTTGACGAGGGGTGTGGCGGAGGGGTGGAGGGAGGGGAGTGGAGTAGGGGAGTGGGGGAGGGGAGTTGACGAGTGGTGCGGGGGAGGGGGGTGGGGGAGGGGAGCGGGGGAGGTGAGTTGGGGAGGGGAGTTGGGGAGGGGGAGGGGGAAGGGGATTTGCGGAGAGGAGAGGGGGAAGGGAGTGGGGTGGAGGAGTGGGAGAGCAGAGTGGGGTTTGTGAGTGCGGTAGGGGAGTGAGGGAGAGGAGTGGGGGACAGGGAATAGGGAGGGGAGTGCGGGACAGGCAATGGGTCGGGGAGTGGCGTCAGTGAGTGGGGGCTTGGAGAGGGGAGTGGAGTGGGGGAGGGGAGTGGTGCGAATGGGAGTTGGGGAGTGGAGTGGGGGAGGTGTGTGAGGAAGGAGAGTTGGGTAGTGGAAGGCAGTGAGGAGGTGGAGGGGAGGGGAGTGGGCTAGGAAAGTTGGGGAGCGGACAGCGGTGGGGGAGCGGAGTGGGGTAGCGCAGTGGGGTAGCGGAGTGGGGTAGCGGAGTGGGGTAGCAGAGTGGGGTAGCAGAGTGGGGTAGCGGAGTGGGGTAGAAGAGTGGGGTAGTGGAGTGGGGTAGCGGAGTGGTGCAGTGGAGTGGGGCAGGGGAGTGGGGCAGGGGAGTGGAGCAGGGGAGTGGGGCAGGGGGTTGGGGCAGCGGGTGAGGTGTCAGGGAGTGGGCGAGGGGAGTGGGGCAGGGGAGTGGGGCAGCGGGTGTGGTGTCAGGGAGTGGGGGAGGGGAGTGGGAGTGGGGGAGGGGAATGGGGTTGGGGAGTGGGGTTTGGGGTAGTGGGGTTGGGGGAGTGCGGTTGTGGGTGTGGGGTTTGGGGAGTGGGGTTTGGGGAGTTCGGTTTCGGGAGTGGGGTTTGGGGAGTGGGGTTTGGGGAGTGAGGCTGGGGCGTGGGGCTGGGGAGTGGGGCCGGGGAGTGGGATAGGGGAGATGTGGAGGGGAATGCGGTAGGGGAGTGGGGTAGGGGACTGCGGGAGGGTAGTGGGGGATGGGAGTGTGGTAGGGGAGGGCTGTGAAGAGGTGCAGGGAAGCGCAGAGGTGGACCGGAGTGGGGGGAGGCGAGTGTGGGAGGGGGTGGGCGAGGGGAGTGGGAGAGAGGAATGGGGGATGGGAGTGGGGTAGTGGAGTTGGGAAGGGTAGTGGGGGAGGGGAGTGGGGGTGGGGAGTGGGGGTGCAGAGTGGGGGTGCCGAGTGGGGGAGCGGAGTGGGGGATCGGGGTAGGGGAGCGGGGTAGGGAAGAGGGGTAGGGGAGTTGTGAAGGGGAGTGAGGTATGGGAGTGGGGGAGTGGAGTGGGGTACGAGAGTGGGGGAGTGGAGTGGGGTACGGGAGGGCAGTGAGGAGGTGCAGGGATGCGGAGTGTTGGACGGGAGTGGGGGAGGGGAGTGGAGGATGGGAATGGGTGAGGAGAGTGGAGTGGGGCAGGAGGTGGGGGAGGGAAGTGGGGGAGGGGTGTTCAGGAGGAGAGTGGCGGAGGAGAGAGGGGGAGGGGAGTGTCGGAGGGGAGGGGAGTGGGGAGGGGTGTGTGGGAGGTTAGTGTGGGAGGGGTTAGGGGAGGGGAGTTGGGGAGGTGAGTGAGGGAGTAGAGTGTGGTAGGAGAGTGGCGGAGGGACGTGAGGGAGGGGAGTGGGGGAGGGGAGTGTGGGAGAGGAGTTGACGAGGGGTGTGGGGGAGTGATGTGGGGGAGGGGTGTGGGGAGGGGAGCGGAGTAGGGGAGTGGGGTAGGGGTGTTTGTGATGGGAGTGGGGGAGGGGAGTGGGGGACGTGAGTGGGGGAGGGGATTGGGGCAGGGGAGTGGGGGAGGGCAGGGGAAGGGGAGGGGGAAGGGGAGTGGTTTAGGGGAGTGGGTAGGGGTGTGGGTAGGGGAGTTGAGGTAGGGAGTGCGGTAGGGGAGTGGGGTAGGGGAATGCGGGAGCGTAGTGGGGGATGGGAGTGTGGTTGGGGAGGGCAGTGAAGAGGTGCAGGGGAGCGCAGAGGTGGACTGGAGTGGGGGGAGGGGTGTGTGGGACGGGGTGGCTAGGGGAGGGTGGCTAGGGGAGGGGGGTAGGGGAATGGTGGAGTGGAGAGGGGTAGTGGAGTTGGGGAGGGGAGTGAGTTAGGGGCGTGGGGTAGGGAAGTTGGAAAGTGGAGTGGGATAGGGGAGCGCAGTGAGTAGGTGGAGGGAAGGGGAGTGGGTGACTGGAGTTGGGGACGTGTGTGGGGTAGGGGAGTTGGGTTGTGGAGGGCAGTGAGGAGGTGGAGGGAAGGGGAGTGGGGGAGGGGTGTGTGGTAGGAGAGTTGGGGAGCAGAGTGGGGGTTAGGAGTGTGGTGGGGGAGGGCAGTGAGGAGGTGCAGGGAAGCGGAGTGTTGGATGGTAGGGGAATTGGGGAGGGGAGTGGGGGAGGGGAGTGGGGGATGGGAGTTGGGTAGTGGAGTTGGGGAGGGGAGTGAGTTAGGGGAGTGGGAAAGTGGAGTTGGATAGGGCAGTGGGATAGTGGAGTGGGATAGGGGAGTGGGATAGGGGTTTGGGATAGGGGAATGGGATTGGGGAGCGCAGTGATGAGGTGGAGGGAAGGGGAGTGGGTGACTGGAGTTGGGGACGTGTGAGGGGGAGGGGAGTTGGGTTGAGGAGGGCAGTGAGGAGGTGGAGGGAAGGGGAGTGGGGGAGGGGTGTGAGGTAGGAGAGTTGGGGAGCGGAGTGGGGGATGGGAGTGTGGTAGGGGAGGGCAGTGAGGAGGTGCAGGGAAGCGGAGTGCTGGACGGGAGGGGAGTGGGGGACGGGAGTGGGGGAGGGGTGAGGGGGAGGGGAGGGGAGTGGGGGAGGAGTGTCGGGAGTGGAGTGGGCGAGGGGTGTGGGGGAGGGGAGTGGGGGAGGGGAGTGGGGGAGGGGAGTGGGCGAGGGGCGTGAGGGAGGGGAAGGGGGGAGGGTTGTGGGGCAGAGTGGGGGAGGGGAGTGGGGGAGAGGAGTGGGGGATCCGGTGTGGTGTCAGGGAGTGGGGGAGGGGAGCGGGGGAGGGGAGCGGGGGAGGGGAGTGGGTTAGCGGAGTGGGGGAAGTGAGTGGGGTAGGGGAGTGGGGTTTGTGTGTTGTGATGGGGAGTGGGGTAGGGGATTGGTGGAGGGGATTGCGGGAGTGGAGTGCGCTAGTGGAGTGCGAAGGGGTGTGGGGTAGGTTAGTGTGGGAGGGGAGCGGGGGAGGGGAGCGGGGGAGTGGAGCGGGGGAGGGGATCTGGGGAGGTGAGAGAGGGAGTAGAGTGTGGGAGGAGAGTGGCGGAAGGGAGTTGGGGAGGGGAGTGGGGGAGGGGTGTGGGGGAGGGGGGTTGACGAGGGGTGTGGGGGAGGGGAGTGGGTTACGGGAGCGGAGTAGGGGAGTGGGGGAGGGTAGTGGGGGAGGGGAGTGGGGGAGGGGAGTTGACGAGGGGTGTGGGGGAGGGGAGTGGGGGAGGGGAGCGGGGGAGTGGAACGGGGGAGGGGATTTGCGGAGGGGACGGGGGAGGGGAGCGAGGGAGGGGCGTTGGGGAGGGGAGTTGGGGAGGGGAGTTGGGGTGGAGTAGTGGGAGAGGGGAGTGGGGTTTGTGAGAGTGGTAGGGAAGTGAGGGTGGGGGGAGAGGGACAGGGAATGGGTAGGGGAGTGGCGTCAGTGAGTGGGGGCTTGGAGAGGGGAGTGGAGTGGGGAGGGGTGTGGAGGGAATGGGAGTTGTGGAGTGGAGTGGGGGAGGTGTGTGAGGTCGGAGAGTTGGGTAGTGGAAGGCAGTGAGGAGGTGGAGGGGAGGGGAGTGGGCTAGGAATGTTGGCGAGTGGACTGCGATAGGGGAGGTGATTGTGGGGAGCGGAGTGAGGGAGCGGAGTGGGGTAGCAGACCAGGGTAGCAGAGTGGGGTAGCGGAGTGGGGCAGGGGAGTGGAGCAGGGGAGTGGTGCAGGGGTGTGGGGCATGGGAGTGGAGCAGGGGAGTGGAGCAGGGGAGTGGAGCAGGGGACTGGGGCAGGGGAGGGGAGTGGGGGAGGGGACTGGGGAAGGGGAGTGGGGCAGCGGGTGTGGTGTCAGGGAGTGGGGGAGGGGAGTGGGGTTGGGGTGTGGGGCTGGGGCGTGGGGCTGGGGAGTGGGGCTGGGGAGTGGGGTCGGGGAGTGGGGTCGGGGAGTGGGATCGGGGAGATGTGAAGGGGAGTGCGGAAGGGGAGTGCGATAGGGGAGTGGGGGAGTGGAGAGCGGTAGTGGAGTGCGGTAGGGGAGTGGGGTAGGGGAGTGGGGGAGGGGAGTGGGGGAGGGGAGTGGGGTAGGGGAGTGGGGGAGGGGAATGGGGGAGGGGAATGGGGGATGGGAGTGGGGTAGTGGAGTTGGGTAGGGTAGTGGATGAGGGGAGTGGGGAGTGGGGATGCGGCGTGGGGGAGTGGGGGAGTGGGGTAGGGGAGCGGGGTAGGGGAGTTGTGGAGGGGGGTGAGGTATGGGAGTGGGGGAGTGGAGTGGGGTACGAGAGTGGGGGAGTGGAGTGGGGTACGAGATTGGAGTAGGGGAGTGGGGGAGGGAAGTGGGGGAGGGGCGTTCGGGAGGAAAGTGGCGGTGGAGAGAGGGCGAGGGGAGTGTCGGAGGGGAGGGGAGTGGGAAGGGGTGTGTGGGAGGTTAGTGTGGGAGGGGAGCGGGGGAGGGGAGTTGGGGAGGTGAGTGAGGGAGTAGAGTGTGGTAGGAGTGTGGCAGAGGGCGTGAGGGAGGGGAGTGGGGGAGCGGAGTGGGGGAGGAGAGTGTGGGAGAGGAGCGGAGTAGTGGAGTGGGGTAGGGTAGTTTGTGATGGGTGTGGGGGAGGGGAGTGGGGGAGGGGAGTGGGGGAGGGAAGTGGGGAGGGGAGTGGGAAGGGGAGTGGTTTAGGGGAGTGGGGAGGGGAGTTGAGGTAGGGAGTGGGGGAGAGGAGTGGTGTAGTGATTTGGAGTGCTGTAGGGGAGTTGTGGAGGGAAGTGCGGTAGGGGAGTGGGGTCGGGGAATGCGGGAGCGTAGTGGGGGATGGGAGTGTCTTAGGGGAGGGCAGTGAAGAGATGTAGGGGAGCACAGAGGTGGACTGGAGTGGGGGGAGGTGAGTGTGGGAGGGTTTGGCTATGGGAGGGGGTTAGGGGAATGGTGGAGTGGAGAGGGGTAGTGGAGTTGGGGAGGGGAGTGAGTTAGGGGAGTGGGGTAGGGAAGTGGGAAAGTGGAGTCGGATAGGGCAGTGGGATAGTGGAGTGGGATAGAGGAGTGGGATAGGGGAGCGCAGTGAGGAGGTGGAGGGAAGGGGAGTGGGTGAGTCGAGTTGGTGAGGTGTGTGGGGTAGCGGTGTTGGGTTGAGGAGGGCAGTGAGGAGATGGAGGGAAGGGCAGTGGGGAAGGGGTGTGAGGCAGGAGAGTTGGGGAGCGGAGTGGGGGATATGAGTGTGGTAGGGGAGGGCAGTGAGGAGGTGCAGGGAAGTGGAGTGTTGGACGGGAGGAGAGTGGGGGAGGGGAGTGGGGGAGGGGTGAGGGGGAGGGGAGTGGGGGAGGGGAGTGGAGTGAGGGAGGAGTGTCGGGTGTGGAGTGGGCGAGGGGTGTGGGGGAGATGAGTGGGGGAGGGGAGTGGGCGAGGGGAGTGGGCGAGGGGAGTGGGGGAGGGGAAAGGGGGAGTGTTGTGGGGTGGAGTGGGGGAGGGGAGTGGGTGAGGGGAGTGGGGGAGGTGAGTGGGTAGGGGAGTGGGGTTGGTGTGTGGTTATTGGGAGTGGGGTAGGGGAGTGGTGGAGGGGGGTGCGGTAGTGGAGTGCGCTAGTGGAGTGCGCTAGTGGAGTACGATAGGGGAGTGGGGTAGGGGAGTGGTGTAGGGGAGTGGGGTAAGGGTGTGCGTGAGGGTAGTGAGGGATGGGAGTGCGGTCGGGGAAGGCAGTGAAGAGGTGCAGGGAAGCGCAGAGGTGGACTGGAGTGGGGGAAGGGGAGTGTGGGACGGAGTGGGCTAGGGGAGGGGGTTATGGGAATGGTGGAGTGGAGAGGGGTAATGGTGTTGGGGAGGGGAGTGAGTTAGGGGAGTGGGGTAGGGAAGTGGGATATTGGAGTCGGATAGGGCAGTGGGATAGTGGAGTGGGATAGGGGAGTGGGATAGGGGAGCGCAGTGAGGAGGTGGAGGGAAGGGGAGTGGGTGAATGGAGTGGGTGAGGTGTGTGGGGTAGGGGAGTTGTGTTGAGGAGGGCAGTGAGGAGGTGGAGGGAAGGGGAGTGGGGGAGGGGTGTGAGGTAGGAGAGTTGGGGAGCGGAGTGGGGGATGGGAGTGTGGTGGGGAGGGCAGTGTGGAGGAGAAGGAAGGGGAGTAGGGGAGGGGATTGGAGGACAGTGAAGAGGTGGAGGAAAAGGGATTGGGTGAGGGGAGTGGTGGAGGGGAGGGCAGTGAGGATTTGGAGGGAAGGGATGCGGGTAAGGGGAGTGGGGGAGGGGAGTGGGGGAGGGGAGTGGGGGAGGGGAGAGGGGAGAGGGGTAGGGGAGTTGGGGAGCGGAGTGGGGTAGGGGTGTGGGGTAGGGGTGTGGGGGAGGGGAGTGGGGGAGGGAGTGGGGGAGGGGAGTGGGGTACAGGAGCACAGTGAGGAGGTGCAGGGATACGGAGTGGTGGACAGGAGCGGGGGAGGGGGCGGGGGAGGGGAGCGGGTGTGGGGTGTGGGGGAGGGGAGCGGGGGAGGGGAGTTGTGGAGGGGAGTTGGGGAGAGGAGTGGGGTAGGGAAGTGGGGGGGGAGTGAGGGAGGGGTGTGAGGGAGGGGAGTGAGGGAGGGGAGTTGACGAGGGGATTGAGGGAGGGGTGTGGGGGAGGGGAGTGGGGGAGGGGTGTGGGGGTGGGGTGTGGGGGAGGGGAGGGGGAAGGGGAGTGGTTTAGGGGTGGGGGAGGGGAGTTGAGGCAGGGAGTGTGGGAGAGGAGTGGGGAAGGGGAGATGCGGAGAGGAGAGGCAGAGGGGAGTGGGGTGGAGGAGTGGGGGAGGGCAGTGGGGGGAGGGGAGTGGGGGGAGGGGAGTAGGGGAGGGGAGTTGGGGAGGGGAGTGGGGTAGGGGGTGAGGAAGGGGTGTTGGGGAGTCGAGTGGGGGAGTTGAGTGGGGGAGTTGAGTGTGGGAAGGGAGTGTGGGAGGGGAGTGTGGAAGGGGAGTGTGGAAGGGGAGTGTGGAAGGGGAGTGTGGAAGGGGACTTGGGGAGTGGAGTAGGGGTGGGGAGTTGGGGTGTGGAGTTGGGGAGGGTAGTTGGGGATGGTAGTTGGGGAGGGTAGTTGGGGAGGGTAGTGGGGTAGGGGAGTGAGGAAGGGGAGTGTGGAAGGGGAGTGTGGAAGGTGAGTGTGGAAGGGGACTTGGGGTGGGGAGTTGGGGTGTGGAGTTGGGGAGGGGAGTTGGGGAGGGTACTTGGGGACGGTAGTGGGGTAGGGGAGTGAGGAAGGGGAGTGAGGAAGGGGAGTGTGGAAGGGGAGTGTGGAAGGGGACTTGGGGTGGGGAGTTGCGGTGTGGAGTTGGGGAGGGGAGTTGGGGAGGGTAGTTGGGGAGGGTAGTTGGGGACGGTAGTGGGGTAGGGGAGTGAGGGAGGAGTGTGAGGGAGGGGAGTGTGGGAGGGGTGTGGGGGAGGGGTGTGGGAGAGGGGAGTGGAGTAGGGGTGTGGGGGAGGGGAGATGGTTAGGGGAGTGGGGGCGGGGAATCGGGGAGGAGAGTGGGGGAGGAGAGTGGGGGAGGAAAGTGGGGGAGGAGAGTGGGGGTGGAGAGTGTGGGAGGAGAGTGGGGTAGGGGTGCTTGGTAGGGGTGTGGGGTCGGGGTGTGGGGTCGGGGTGTGGGGTAGGGGTGCTGGGTAGGGGAGTGGGGTCGGGGTGTTGGGTCGGGGTGTGGGGTCGAGGTGTGGGCTCGGGGTGTGAGGTCGGGGTGTGGGGTCGGGGCGTGGGGTAGTGGAGTTGGGGAGCGGAGTGAGTTAGGGGAGTGGGGTAGGGAAGTGGGAAAGTGGAGTTGGATAGGGGAGTGGGATAGGGGAGTGGGATAGGGGAGTGGGATAGGGGAGTGGGATAGGGGAATGGGATAGGGAAGCGCAGTGAGGAGGTGGAGGGATGTGGAGTGGGATAGGGGAGTGGGGGAGGTGTGTGGGGTAGGGCAGTTGGGTTGTGGAGGGCAGTGAGGAGGTGGAGGGAAGGGGATTGGGGGAGGGGTGTGAGGTAGGAGAGTTGGGGAGCGGAGTGGGGGATGGGAGTGTTGTAGGGGAGGGCTATGAGGAGGTACAGGGAAGCGGAGTGGTGGACGGGAGGGGAGTCGGGTAGTGGAGAGGGGCAGGGGAGAGGGGGAGGGGAGTCGGGGAGGGGATTGGGGGAGGAGAGTTGGGGAGGGGAGTCGGTCTGGGAGTGGAGTGGGGGCGTGGAGTGGGGGCGTGGAGTGGGGGCATGGAGTGGGGAGGGATGTGAGGGTGGCTAGTGGGGGAGGGGATTGGGGGAGGGGTGCGGGGGAGGGAAGAGTGGAAGGGGTGTGCGGGAGGGGAGTGCGGGAGGGGAGTGGGAGGAGGGGAGTGGGGGAAGGGGAGTTGGTGAGGCAAGATGGTGAGGGGAGATGGTGAGGGGAGATGGTGAGGGTAGATAGTGCGGGGAGTTGGGGAGGGGAGCTGGGGAGGGGACATGGGGAGGGGACATGGGGAGGGGACATGGGGAGGGGTCTTGGGGAGGGGACTTGGGGAGGGGACTTGGGGAGGGGACTTGGGGAGGGGAATTGGGGTAGAGGAGTGGGCTAGAGGAGTGGGGTAGAGGAGTGGGGTAGAGGAGTGGGGAAGGAGTTTTGCAGAGATGAGAGGGGGAGGAGAGAGGGGGAGGAGAGAGGGGGGGAGAGGGGGAGGGGAGAGGGGGAGGGGAGTGGGGGAGGGGAGTGGGGGAGGGGAGTGGAGTGGGGGAGGGGTGTGATGTAGGGGTGTGATGTAGGGGAGTGATGTAGGGGAGTGGGGTATGTGCGGTGTAGGGGAGTTGGGGACTGGAGCACAGTGAGGATGTGGAGAGAAGTGGAGTGAGGGAGGGGCCTGGGGGAGGTGTTTGGGGTAGGGGAGTTGGGGACCGGGGTGCAGTGAGGAGGTGGAGGGAAGGGGAGTGGGGGAGGGGAGTGGGGGAGGGGAGTGGGGGAGGGGGGAGGGGAGAGGGGTAGGGGAGTTGGGGAGCGGAGTGGGGTAGGGGTGTGGGGTAGGGGTGTGGGGGAGGGGAGTGGGGGAGGGAGTGGGGGAGGGGAGTGGGGTACAGGAGCACAGTGAGGAGGTGCAGGGATACGGAGTGGTGGACAGGAGCGGGGGAGGGGGCGGGGGAGGGGAGCGGGTGTGGGGTGTGGGGGAGGGGAGCGGGGGAGGGGAGTTGTGGAGGGGAGTTTGGGAGAGGAGTGGGGTAGGGAAGTGGGGGGGAGTGAGGGAGGGGTGTGAGGGAGGGGAGTGAGGGAGGGGAGTTGACGAGGGGATTGAGGGAGGGGTGTGGGGGAGGGGAGTGGGGGAGGGGTGTGGGGGTGGGGTGTGGGGGAGGGGAGGGGGAAGGGGAGTGGTTTAGGGGGTGGGGGAGGGGAGTTGAGGCAGGGAGTGTGGGAGAGGAGTGGGGAAGGGGAGATGCGGAGAGGAGAGGCAGAGGGGAGTGGGGTGGAGGAGTGGGGGAGGGCAGTGGGGGGAGGGGAGTGGGGGGAGGGGAGTAGGGGAGGGGAGTTGGGGAGGGGAGTGGGGTAGGGGGTGAGGAAGGGGTGTTGGGGAGTCGAGTGGGGGAGTTGAGTGGGGGAGTTGAGTGTGGGAAGGGAGTGTGGGAGGGGAGTGTGGAAGGGGAGTGTGGAAGGGGAGTGTGGAAGGGGAGTGTGGAAGGGGACTTGGGGAGTGGAGTTGGGGTGGGGAGTTGGGGTGTGGAGTTGGGGAGGGTAGTTGGGGATGGTAGTTGGGGAGGGTAGTTGGGGAGGGTAGTGGGGTAGGGGAGTGAGGAAGGGGAGTGTGGAAGGGGAGTGTGGAAGGTGAGTGTGGAAGGGGACTTGGGGTGGGGAGTTGGGGTGTGGAGTTGGGGAGGGGAGTTGGGGAGGGTACTTGGGGACGGTAGTGGGGTAGGGGAGTGAGGAAGGGGAGTGAGGAAGGGGAGTGTGGAAGGGGAGTGTGGAAGGGGACTTGGGGTGGGGAGTTGGGGTGTGGAGTTGGGGAGGGGAGTTGGGGAGGGTAGTTGGGGAGGGTAGTTGGGGACGGTAGTGGGGTAGGGGAGTGAGGGAGGAGTGTGAGGGAGGGGAGTGTGGGAGGGGTGTGGGGGAGGGGTGTGGGAGAGGGGAGTGGAGTAGGGGTGTGGGGGAGGGGAGATGGTTAGGGGAGTGGGGGCGGGGAATCGGGGAGGAGAGTGGGGGAGGAGAGTGGGGGAGGAAAGTGGGGGAGGAGAGTGGGGGTGGAGAGTGTGGGAGGAGAGTGGGGTAGGGGTGCTTGGTAGGGGTGTGGGGTCGGGGTGTGGGGTCGGGGTGTGGGGTAGGGGTGCTGGGTAGGGGAGTGGGGTCGGGGTGTTGGGTCGGGGTGTGGGGTCGAGGTGTGGGCTCGGGGTGTGAGGTCGGGGTGTGGGGTAGGGGCGTGGGGTAGTGGAGTTGGGGAGCGGAGTGAGTTAGGGGAGTGGGGTAGGGAAGTGGGAAAGTGGAGTTGGATAGGGGAGTGGGATAGGGGAGTGGGATAGGGGAGTGGGATAGGGGAGTGGGATAGGGGAATGGGATAGGGAAGCGCAGTGAGGAGGTGGAGGGATGGGGAGTGGGATAGGGGAGTGGGGGAGGTGTGTGGGGTAGGGCAGTTGGGTTGTGGAGGGCAGTGAGGAGGTGGAGGGAAGGGGATTGGGGGAGGGGTGTGAGGTAGGAGAGTTGGGGAGCGGAGTGGGGGATGGGAGTGTTGTAGGGGAGGGCTATGAGGAGGTACAGGGAAGCGGAGTGGTGGACGGGAGGGGAGTCGGGTAGTGGAGAGGGGCAGGGGAGAGGGGGAGGGGAGTCGGGAGGGGATTGGGGGAGGAGAGTTGGGGAGGGGAGTCGGTCTGGGAGTGGAGTGGGGGCGTGGAGTGGGGGCGTGGAGTGGGGGCATGGAGTGGGGAGGGATGTGAGGGTGGCTAGTGGGGGAGGGGATTGGGGGAGGGGTGCGGGGGAGGGAAGAGTGGAAGGGGTGTGCGGGAGGGGAGTGCGGGAGGGGAGTGGGAGGAGGGGAGTGGGGGAAGGGGAGTTGGTGAGGCAAGATGGTGAGGGGAGATGGTGAGGGGAGATGGTGAGGGTAGATAGTGCGGGGAGTTGGGGAGGGGAGCTGGGGAGGGGACATGGGGAGGGGACATGGGGAGGGGACATGGGGAGGGGTCTTGGGGAGGGGACTTGGGGAGGGGACTTGGGGAGGGGACTTGGGGAGGGGACTTGGGGAGGGGAATTGGGGTAGAGGAGTGGGCTAGAGGAGTGGGGTAGAGGAGTGGGGTAGAGGAGTGGGGAAGGAGTTTTGCAGAGATGAGAGGGGGAGGAGAGAGGGGGAGGAGAGAGGGGGGGGAGAGGGGGAGGGGAGAGGGGGAGGGGAGTGGGGGAGGGGAGTGGGGGAGGGGAGTGGAGTGGGGGAGGGGTGTGATGTAGGGGTGTGATGTAGGGGAGTGATGTAGGGGAGTGGGGTATGTGCGGTGTAGGGGAGTTGGGGACTGGAGCACAGTGAGGATGTGGAGAGAAGTGGAGTGAGGGAGGGGCCTGGGGGAGGTGTTTGGGGTAGGGGAGTTGGGGACCGGGGTGCAGTGAGGAGGTGGAGGGAAGGGGAGTGGGGGAGGGGAGTGGGGGAGGGGAGGTGACTAGGGGAGTATGGGAGGGGACTGAGGTAGGTAATTGGGGACTGGAGTGGGGTAGTGGAGTGGGGTAGTGGAGTGGGGCAGGGGTGTGGGGCAGGGGTGTGGGGGAGGGGAGTGGCGGAGGGTAGCGGGGGATGGGAGTGGGGAGGGGAGTTGGGGATTGGGGGAGGGGAGTTTTGGAGGGGAGTGTGATAGGGGAATTGGGAGGAGAGTGGGGTAGGGGAGAGGTGCAGGGGTGTGGGGGAGGGGATTTGGGGGTGGGGTGTTTGGGAGTGGGTGAGGGGAGTGGGTGAGGGGAGTGGGTGAGGGGAGTGGGGGAGGGGAATGGGGGAGGGGAGTTGGGGAGGGGAGTTGGGGAGGGATCTGGGGGTGGTGTGAGGGGGAGGGGAGTTGGGGAGAGGAGTGGGGTTGGGGACTGGTTGAAGTGGGGGAGGGCAGTGAGGAGGTGGAGTGAAGGGGAGTGGCGTGGGGAGTGGGCAGGGCAGTGGCGTAGGGGAGTTGGGTAGGGGAGTGGGATAGGGGAGCGCAGTGAGGAGGTGGAGGGAAGGGGACTGGGTGAGTGGAGTGGGTGAGGTGTGTGGGGTAGGGGAGTTGTGTTGAGGAGGGCAGTGAGGAGGTGGAGGGAAGGGGAGTGGGGGAGGGGTGTGAGGTAGGAGAGTTGGGGAGCGGAGTGGGGGATGGGAGTGTGGTGGGGAGGGCAGTGTGGAGGAGAAGGAAGGGGAGTAGGGGAGGGGATTGGAGGACAGTGAGGAGGTGGAGGAAAAGGGAGTGGGGGAGGGGCGTGGTTTAGGGGAGGGCAGTGAGGATTTGGAGGGAAGGGATGTGGGTAAGGGGAGTGGTGTCGGTGAGTGGGAAAGTGGAGTGGGGAAGGGGAGTGGGGAAGGGGAGTGGGGGAGGGGAGTGGGGGAGGGGCGTGGGGGAGGGGGAGGGGAGAGAGGTAGGGGAGTTGGGGAGCGGAGTGGGGTAGTGGTAGGGGTGTGGGGGAGGGGAGTGGGGGAGGGGAATGGGGAGGGGAGTGGGGAGGGGAGTGGGGAGGAGAGTGGGGGAGGGGTGTGGGGTACGGGAGGGCAGTGAGGAGGTGCAGGGATACGGAGTGGTGGACGGGAGCGGGGGAGGGGTGTGGGGGAGGGGAGCGGGGGAAGTGAGTGGGCGGAGAGGAGTTGGGGGAGTGGATTTGGGGAGTGGAGTGGGAGAGGGGAGTGGGGTAGGGGAGTGGGGAGGGGAGTTGGGGAGGGGAGTTGGGGAGGGGAGTTGGGGAGGGGAGTTGGGGAGGGGAGTAGGGTAGGGAAGTTGGGGAGGGGAGTGGGGTAGGGAAGTGGGGCAGGGGAGTGAGGGATGGGAGAGAGGGAGGGGAGTTGACGATGGGATTGAGGGAGGGGAGTGGGAGAGGGTGTTGGGGAGGGGAGGGGGAAGGGGAGTGGTTTCGGGGAGTGGGGGAGGGGAGTTGAGGCAGGGAGTGTGGGAGAGGAGTGGGGAAGGGGAGATGCGGTGAGGAGAGACAGAGGGGAGTGAGGTGGAGGAGTGGGGGGAGGGGAGTGGGAGAGGGGAGTGGGGGATGGGAGTGGGGGAGGGGAGTAGGGGGAGGGGAGTTAGAGGGGAGTTGGGGAGGGTAGTCGGGTAGGGGAGTTGGGGAGTTGAGTGGGGGAGTTGAGTGGGGGAGTTGAGTGTGGGAGGGAAATGTGGGAGGGGAATGTAGGAGGGGAGTGTGGAAGGGGAGTACGGTAGGGGAGTGGGGGTGTGGAGTGGTGTAGGGGCGTTGTGTAGGGGAGGGCAGTGAGGATTTGGAGGGAAGGGGAGTGGGATAGTGTATTGGGGAGGGGAGTGGGCGAGGGGTGTGTGTTATGTGAGTGAGGTAGGGGAGTCTTGTAGGGGAGTGGGGAGGGGAGTGAGGTAGGGTAATCGGGATAGGGGAGTGGATGACGTGCGTGGGGTGGGAGAGGGGAGTGGGGGAGTGGAGTGAGTTAGGGGAGTGGGGGTGGGGAGTGGGGGAGGGGAATGGTGGAGCGGAGTGGGGAAGGGGAGTGTGGTAGGGGAGTGCGGTAACGAGTGGGATAGGGGAGTGGGGTAGGGGTGTGGTGATTTGGAATTTGGTAGTGGAGTTGTTGTTGGAAGTGGGGGAGTGGAGTGCAGTAAGGGAGTGCGTGAGGGTAGTGGGTGATGGGAGTGTGGCAGGAGAGGGCTGTGAAGAGTTGCAGGGAACCGCAGAGGTGGACTGGAGTAAGGGGAGGGGAGTGTGGGGGGAGGGGTGTGTGGGAGGGGGTGGCTAGGGGAGCGGGTAGGGGAATGTGGGAGGGGAGTGGGGTAGTGGAGTTGGGGTGCGGAGTGAGTTAGGGGAGTGGGGTAGGGATGTGGGAAAGGTGAGTGGGATAGGGGAGTGGCATAGGGGAGTGGCATAGGGGAGTGGGGGAGGTGTGTGGGGTAGGGGAGTTGGGTTGTGGAGGGCAGTGAGGAGGTGGAGGGAAGGGGAGTGGGGAAGGGGTGTGAGGTAGGAGAGTTGGGGAGTGGAGTGGAGGATGGGAGTGTTGTAGGGGAGGGTAGTGAGGAGGTGCAGGGAAGCGGAGTGGTGGACGGGAGGGGAGTGGGGTAGTGGAGAGGGGCAGGGGAGAGGGGGGGAGTCGGGGAGGGGATTGGGGAGGAGAGTTGGGGAGGGGAGTGGGTGGGGGAGTGGAGTGGGGGAGTGGGGTGGGGGAGTGGAGTGGGGGAGTGGGGTGGGGGAGTGGGGTGGGGGAGTGGAGTGGAGTGGGGGAGTGGGGTGCGTGGAGGGGGTGAGGGGAGTGTGGGGAGGGGAGTTGGGGGAGGGGTGTGGGGGAATGGAGTGGGGGAGGGGAGTGGGTGAGGGGAGTGGGGAGGGGAGTGGGGAGGGGAGTGGGGAGGGATGTGAAGGTAGTTAGTGGGGAAGGGGAGTGGGGGAAGGGAGTGGGGGAGGGGAGTTGGGTGAGGGGTGTGGGGGAAGGGAATAGGGGAGGGGAGTGGGGGAGGGGAGTGGGTGAGGGGAGCGGGGGAGGGGAGCGGGGGAGGGGAGCGGGGGAGGGGAGAGCGGGAGGGGTGTGCGGGAGGGGAGTGGGATAGGGGAGTGAGGAATGGGAGTGAGGGAGGGGAGTGGGGGAAGGGGAGATGGTGAGGGGAGTTGGGGAGGTGACCTGGGAAGGGGACCTGGGGAGGGGACTTGGGGAGGGTACTTGGGGTAGAGGAGTGGGGTAGAGGAGTGCGGTAGAGGAGTGGGGAAGGAGTTTTGCAGAGATGAGAGGGGGAGGAGAAAGGGGGAGGAGAGAGGGGGAGGGGAGTGGGGGAGGTATGTGGGGTAGGGGAGTTGGGGACTGGAGCATAGTGAGGATGTGGAGAGAAGTGGAGTGAGGGAGGGGCTGGGGGAGGTGTGTGGGGTAGGGGAGTTGGGGACTGGAGTGCAGTGAGGAGGAGGAGGTAAGGGGAGTAGGGAAGGGGAGTGGGGAAGGGGAGTGGGGAAGGGGAGTGGGGAAGGGGAGGTGGGTAGGGGAGTATGGGAGGGGAGTGAGGTAGGTAATTGGGGACTGGAGTGGGGTAGCGGAGTGGGGTAGTGGAGTGGGGTAGGGGTGTGGGGCAGGGGTGTGGGGCACGGGTGTGGGGGAGGGGAGTGGGGGAGGGGAGTGGCGGAGGGTAGTGGGGGAGGGGAGGGGGAAGGGGAGTTGTTTAGGGGAGTGAGAGACGGGAGTTGAGGCAGGGAGTGTGGGAGAGGAGTGGGGAAGGGGAGATGCGGAGAGGAGAGGAGAGGGGGAGGGGAGTCGGGTGGAGGGGTGGGAAAGGGGAGTGGGAGAGGGGAGTGGGGTTTGTGAGTGCGGTAGGGAAGTGTGGGAGGGGAGTGGGGGACAGTGAATGGGGTAGGGGAGTGGCGTAAGTGAGTGGGGGCAGGGAGAGGGGAGGGGAGTTGAGGGAAGGGGAGTTGGGGAGTGGAGTGGGGGAGGTGTGTGGGTTAGGAGAGTTGGGTAGTGGAGGGCAGTGAGGAGGTGGAGGGGAGGGGAGTGGGGTATGAAGGTTGGGGAGCGGACTGCGGTAGGGATGTTGTGTCAGGGAGTGGGGTAGCGGAGTGGGGTAGCGGAGTGGGGTAAGGGTGTGGTGACGGGGTGTGGCGTAGGGGAGTGGAGTAGGGGAGTTGTGGAGGGGAGTGCGGTGGGGGAGTGGGGGTGTAGAGTGGGGTAGGGGCGTGGTGTAGGGGAGGGCAGTGAGGATTTGGATGGAAGGGGAGTGGAAAGGGGTAGGGGAGTGGGGGAGGGGTGTGTGTTATGTGAGTGGGGTTGGGGAGAGGGGAGGGGAGTGAGGTAGGGGAATCGGGGAGGGGACTGGGGGAGGAGTGTGGGGGAGGGGAGTGGGGGAGGGGAGTGGGGAAGGGGAGTGTGGAAGGGGATTTGCGGTGGGGAGTTGGGGTGGGGAGTTGGGGAGGGAAGTTGGGGAGGGTAGTTGGGGAGGGTAGTTGGGGAGGGTAGTGGGGGAGGGTAGTGAGGGAGGGGAGTGTGGAAGGGGAGTGGTGGAGGGGAGTGCGGTCGTGGAGTGCTGTAGGGGAGTGCGGTAGGGGAGAGCGGTAGGGGAGTGGGGGTGTGGAGTGGAGTAGGGGCATTGTGTAGGGGAGGGCAGTGAGGATTTGGAGGGAAGGGGAGTGGGATAGTGTATTGGGGGAGGGGAGTGGGCGAGGGGTGTGTGTTATGTCAGTGAGGTAGGGGAGTCTGGTAGGGGAGTGGGGAGGGGAGTGAGGTAGGGTAATCGGGGTAGGGGAGTGTAGGACGTGCGTGGGGTGGGGGAGGGGAGTGGGGGAGTGGAGTGAGTTAGGGGAGTGGGGGTGGGGAGTGGGGGAGGGGAATGGTAGAGCGGAGTGGGGAAGGGGAGTGCGGTAGGGGAGTGCGGTAACGAGTGGGATAGGGGAGTGGGGTAGGGGTGTGGTGATTTGGAATGGGGTAGAGGAGTTGTTGTGCGAAGTGGGGGAGTGGAGTGCGGTAGGGGAGTGCGTGAGGGTAGTGGGTGATGGGAGTGTGGCAGGAGAGGGCTGTGAAGAGTTGCAGGGAAGCGCAGAGGTGGACTGGAGTAAGGGGAGGGGAGTGTGGGGGGAGAGGTGTGTGGGAGGGGGTGGCTAGGGGAGCGGGTAGGGGAATGTGGGAGGGGAGTGGGGTAGTGGAGTTGGGGAGCGGAGTGAGTTAGGGGAGTGGGGTAGGGATGTGGGAAAGTGGAGTGGGATAGGGGAGTGGCATAGGGGAGTGGGATAGGGGAGTGGGGGAGGTGTGTGGGGTAGGGGAGTTGGGTTGTGGAGGGCAGTGAGGAGGTGGAGGGAAGGGGCGTGGGGAAGGGGTGTGAGGTAGGAGAGTTGGGGAGTGGAGTGGAGGATGGGAGTGTTGTAGGGGAGGGTAGTGAGGAGGTGCAGGGAAGCGGAGTGGTGGAAGGGAGGGGAGTGGGGTAGTGGAGAGGGGCAGTGGAGAGAGGGGGGTGTCAGGGAGGGGATTGGGGAGGAGAGTTGGGGAGGGGAGTTTGTGGAGGAGTGGAGCGGGGGAGTGGGGTGGGGGAGTGGAGTGGGGGAGTGGGGTGGGGGAGTGGGGAGGGGGAGTGGAGTGGGGGAGTGGAGTGGGGGAGTGGACTGGGGGAGTGGGGTGGGGGAGTGGGGTGGGGGAGTGAAGTGGGATGTGGGGAGGGAGGTGAGGGGAGTGTGGGGAGGGGAGTTGGGGGAGGGGTGTGGGGGAAGGGAGTGGGGGAGGGGAGTGGGGGAGGAGAGTGGGGAGGGGAGTGGGGAGGGGAGTGGGGAGGGATGTGAAGGTAGTTAGTGGGGGAGGGGAGTGGGGGAAGGGAGTGGGGGAGGGGAGTTGGGGGAGGGGTGTGGGGGAAGGGAGTGGGGGAGGGGAGTGGGGGAGGGGAGTGGGTGAGGGGAGCGGGGGAGGGGAGCGGGGGAGGGGAGCGGGGGAGGGGAGAGCGGGAGGGGACTTGGGGAGGGGAGTGGGATAGGGGAGTGAGGAATGGGAGTGAGGGAGGGGAGTGGGGGAAGGGGAGATGGTGAGGGGATTTGGGGTGGTGACCTGGGAAGGGGACCTGGGGAGGGGACTTGGGGAGGGTACTTGGGGTAGAGGAGTGGGGTAGAGGAGTGCGGTAGAGGAGTGGGGAAGGAGTTTTGCAGAGATGAGAGGGGGAGGAGAAAGGGGGAGGAGAGAGGGGGAGGGGAGTGGGGGAGGTATGTGGGGTAGGGGAGTTGGGGACTGGAGCACAGTGAGGATGTGGAGAGAAGTGGAGTGAGGGAGGGGCTGGGGGAGGTGTGTGGGGTAGGGGAGTTGGGGACTGGAGTGCAGTGAGGAGGAGGAGGTAAGGGGAGTAGGGAAGGGGAGTGGGGAAGGGGAGTGGGGAAGGGGAGTGGGGAAGGGGAGGTGGGTAGGGGAGTATGGGAGGGGAGTGAGGTAGGTAATTGGGGACTGGAGTGGGGTAGCGGAGTGGGGTAGTGGAGTGGGGTAGCGGAGTGGGGTAGTGGAGTGGGGTAGGGGTGTGGGGCAGGGGTGTGGGGCACGGGTGTGGGGGAGGGGAGTGGGGGAGGGGAGTGGCGGAGGGTAGTGGGGGAGGGGAGGGGGAAGGGGAGTTGTTTAGGGGAGTGAGAGACGGGAGTTGAGGCAGGGAGTGTGGGAGAGGAGTGGGGAAGGGGAGATGCGGAGAGGAGAGGAGAGGGGGAGGGGAGTCGGGTGGAGGAGTGGGAGAGGGGAGTGGGGTTTGTGAGTGCGGTAGGGAAGTGTGGGAGGGGAGTGGGGGACAGTGAATGGGGTAGGGGAGTGGCGTAAGTGAGTGGGGGCAGGGAGAGGTGAGGGGAGTGGAGGGAAGGGGAGTTGGGGAGTGGAGTGGGGGAGGTGTGTGGGTTAGGAGAGTTGGGTAGTGGAGGGCAGTGAGGAGGTGGAGGGGAGGGGAGTGGGGTATGAAAGTTAGGGAGCGGACTGCGGTAGGGATGTTGTGTCAGGGAGTGGGGTAGCGGAGTGGGGTAGCGGAGTGGGGTAAGGGTGTGGTGACGGGGAGTGGGGTAGGGGAGTGGAGTAGGGGAGTTGTGGAGGGGAGTGCGGTGGGGGAGTGGGGGTGTAGAGTGGGGTCGGGGCGTGGTGTAGCGGAGGGCAGTGAGGATTTGGATGGAAGGGGAGTGGAATGGGGTAGGGGAGTGGGGGAGGGGTGTGTGTTATGTGAGTGGGGTTGGGGAGAGGGGAGGGGAGTGAGGTAGGGGAATCGGGGAGGGGACTGGGGGAGGAGAGTGGGGGAGGGGAGTGGGGGAGGGGAGTGGGGGAGGGGAGTGGAGTGGGGGAGGGGAGTGTGGTGGAGGGTCGTGTGGGGGAGGGTCGTGTGGGGTAGGGGAGTGTGGGGTAGGGGAGTGTTGGGTAGGGGAGTGAGGGGTAGGGGAGTGGGTTAGGGGAGTGGGTTAGGGGAGTGGGGGAGGGGAGTGGAACACGGGAGTGGGACAGGGCAGGGCAGTGAGGAGGTGGAGGGAATGAGAGTGGGGAGGGGAGTTTGGGAGGGAAGTGTGGTAGGGGTGTGGGGTCGGGAAGAGTGGTAGGGGTGTGGGATCGGGAAGTGGGGTCGGGAGGTGAGGGAGGGGAGTGGGAAAGGGGAGTGGGAAAGGGGAGTTGGAAAGGGGAGTGGGGGTAGGGGAGTAGGGGTAGGGGAGTGGGGGTCGGGGAGTGGGGGTAGGGGAGTGGGGGTAGGGGAGTGGGGGAAGCGAGTGGGGGAAGCGAGTGGGGGAAGGGAGTGGGGGAAGGGAGTGGGAGTTGCGGCAGTGGTTGGGGAGCGGAGTGGTTGAGGGGAGTTGCGGAGAGGAGATGGGGAGGGGAGTAGGGTACAGGAGTGGGGGAGGGCAGTTGGTGGGAATGTGGGAGCGGAGTTGGGGAGGGGACTTGGGGAGGGGCGTGGGGGATAGGGTGGGGGAGGGGAGTGGGGGAGGGGATTTGGCTACTGGAGTGGGGAGGGGAGTGTGGGAGGTGATTGGGGTTGTGGAGTTGGGGAGGTGAGTGGGGGAGGGGAGTTTGGGACTGGAGTGGGGGTGGGGAGTGGGGTAGGGGAGTGAGTGAGGGTTGTTGTGGAGGTGAGCGGGGGAGGGGAGTGAGGGAGGGGAGTTGAGGTGGTGTGTGCGGGAGGGGAGAACGGTAGGGGAGTGGGGGAGGGGAGTGAGTGAGGGTAGTGGGGTAGGGGAGTGAGAGAGGGTAGTGGGGTAGGGGAGTGAGGGAAGAGAGTGAGGGAGGGGAGTGAGGCAGGGGAGTGCGGTAGGGGAGTGGGGGAGGGGAGTTACAGAGAGGAGGGGGAGGGGAGTGAGTTGGGGAGTGCGGGAGGGGCGTTGGGGAGGGGAGTTGGGGAGGGTAGTAGTGGAGGGGATTGGATGTGGGGAGTGGGGTAGGGGAGTGGGGATTTGTTGTGAAGTAGGGGAGTGGGGGATGGGAGTGGGGAGGAGAGCGATGCAGGGGAGGGGGCAGGGGAGGGGGGCAGGGGAGTTGTTAGAGGTAAGTGCGGGAGGGGAGCGGGGGAGTGGATTGGGGGAGGGGAGTTGGGGAGTGGAGTGCGGTAGGGGAGTTGGGGTGGGGAGTTGGGGAGGGGAGTAGTGTAGGGGCGTGAGGGAGGCGAGTTGGGGAGGGGAGTTGGGGAGGGGAGTTGGGGAGTGGGGTGCGGCAGTGGATTTGGGGTGGGGAGTTGGGGAGGGGAGTTGGGGTGGGGAGTGGAGGTGGGGAGTGGGGGAGGGGAGTGGGAGAGGGGAGTGGGGTAGGGGAGTGAGGGAGGGGAGTTGAGGAGGGGTGTGGGGGAGGGGAGTTAGGGACTGGAGTGGGGGAGGGGAGTGTGGGAGTGGAGTGGGGGCTGGGAGTCCGGTACGGGAGTTGGGGAGGGGAGCTGGGGAGGGGAGTGGGGGAGGGGAGTGAGGGAGGGGTGTTGGTGAGGAAAGTGGGGTAGAGGAGAGGGGGAGGGGAGTGGGGGAGGGGAGCAGGGTATGGGAGTTGGTGCGGGCAGTGGGGGAGCAGCGTTGGGGTGGGGAGTGGGGGAGGGGAGTGAGTGAGGGAGGGGAGTTGAGAAGGGGTGTGGGGGAGGGAAGTGTTGTGGTAAGTCGGGCAGGGGAGTTGGGTATGGGAGTTGGTGAGGGGAGTGGGGGAGGAGATTTGGGGGTGGGAGTTGGGAAGGGGAGTTGGGGAGGGGAGAGCCGTTGGGGAGTAGGGGAAGGTGTGGGGGAGGGGAGTGGGGAGAGGAGTGGTTGCGGGGAGTTGCGGAGAGGAGAGGGGGAGGGGAGTGTAGTGGGGTGCAGGTATGGGGCAGGGGAGTGGGGGAGGCTTGTTGGGTATGGGAGTGGGTGTGAGGAGTGTGGTATGGGTGTGCGTTGGGGAGTGGGGAAGGGGACTGGGGGAGGGGAATGAGGGAGGGGAGTGGGGGACTGGGAGTGGGGTAGGGGAGTGGCAAAGGTCCGTGGGGGTGGGGAGAGGGGAGTGGAATGGGGGAGGGGCGTGGGGAGGGGAGTGCGGTGGGGAGTGGGGTGGGATGTGGAGCATGGGAGTTGGGTATGGGAGTTGGTGAGGGGGGTGGGGATGGAGAGTTCGGGAGAGGAGTGGGTGAGCGGAGTGGGGCAGGGGAGTGAGTGAGGGGAGTGGGGGTGGTGAATTGGGGATGGGAGTGGGGGTTGGGTGTGGGGTAGGGGTGTGGGGCAGGGGTGTGGGGCACGGGTGTGGGGGAGGGGAGTGGGGGAGGGGAGTGGCGGAGGGTAGTGGGGGAGGGGAGGGGGAAGGGGAGTTGTTTAGGGGAGTGAGAGACGGGAGTTGAGGCAGGGAGTGTGGGAGAGGAGTGGGGAAGGGGAGATGCGGAGAGGAGAGGAGAGGGGGAGGGGAGTCGGGTGGAGGAGTGGGAGAGGGGAGTGGGGTTTGTGAGTGCGGTAGGGAAGTTTGGGAGGGGAGTGGGGGACAGTGAATGGGGTAGGGGAGTGGCGTAAGTGAGTGGGGGCAGGGAGAGGTGAGGGGAGTGGAGGGAAGGGGAGTTGGGGAGTGGAGTGGGGGAGGTGTGTGGGTTAGGAGAGTTGGGTAGTGGAGGGCAGTGAGGAGGTGGAGGGGAGGGGAGTGGGGTATGAAAGTTAGGGAGCGGACTGCGGTAGGGATGTTGTGTCAGGGAGTGGGGTAGCGGAGTGGGGTAGCGGAGTGGGGTAAGGGTGTGGTGACGGGGAGTGGGGTAGGGGAGTGGAGTAGGGGAGTTGTGGAGGGGAGTGCGGTGGGGGAGTGGGGGTGTAGAGTGGGGTAGGGGCGTGGTGTAGGGGAGGGCAGTGAGGATTTGGATGGAAGGGGAGTGGAATGGGGTAGGGGAGTGGGGGAGGGGTGTGTGTTATGTGAGTGGGGTTGGGGAGAGGGGAGGGGAGTGAGGTAGGGGAATCGGGGAGGGGACTGGGGGAGGAGTGTGGGGGAGGGGAGTGGGGGAGGGGAGTGGGGAAGGGGAGTGTGGAAGGGGATTTGGGGTGGGGAGTTGGGGTGGGGAGTTGGGGAGGGAAGTTGGGGAGGGTAGTTGGGGAGGGTAGTTGGGGAGGGTAGTGGGGGAGGGTAGTGAGGGAGGGGAGTGTGGAAGGGGAGTGGTGGAGGGGAGTGCGGTCGTGGAGTGCTGTAGGGGAGTGCGGTAGGGGAGAGCGGTAGGGGAGTGGGGGTGTGGAGTGGAGTAGGGGCATTGTGTAGGGGAGGGCAGTGAGGATTTGGAGGGAAGGGGAGTGGGATAGTGTATTGGGGGAGGGGAGTGGGCGAGGGGTGTGTGTTATGTCAGTGAGGTAGGGGAGTCTGGTAGGGGAGTGGGGAGGGGAGTGAGGTAGGGTAATCGGGGTAGGGGAGTGTAGGACGTGCGTGGGGTGGGGGAGGGGAGTGGGGGAGTGGAGTGAGTTAGGGGAGTGGGGGTGGGGAGTGGGGGAGGGGAATGGTAGAGCGGAGTGGGGAAGGGGAGTGCGGTAGGGGAGTGCGGTAACGAGTGGGATAGGGGAGTGGGGTAGGGGTGTGGTGATTTGGAATGGGGTAGAGGAGTTGTTGTGCGAAGTGGGGGAGTGGAGTGCGGTAGGGGAGTGCGTGAGGGTAGTGGGTGATGGGAGTGTGGCAGGAGAGGGCTGTGAAGAGTTGCAGGGAAGCGCAGAGGTGGACTGGAGTAAGGGGAGGGGAGTGTGGGGGGAGAGGTGTGTGGGAGGGGGTGGCTAGGGGAGCGGGTAGGGGAATGTGGGAGGGGAGTGGGGTAGTGGAGTTGGGGAGCGGAGTGAGTTAGGGGAGTGGGGTAGGGATGTGGGAAAGTGGAGTGGGATAGGGGAGTGGCATAGGGGAGTGGGATAGGGGAGTGGGGGAGGAGTGTGGGGTAGGGGAGTTGGGTTGTGGAGGGCAGTGAGGAGGTGGAGGGAAGGGGAGTGGGGAAGGGGTGTGAGGTAGGAGAGTTGGGGAGTGGAGTGGAGGATGGGAGTGTTGTAGGGGAGGGTAGTGAGGAGGTGCAGGGAAGCGGAGTGGTGGAAGGGAGGGGAGTGGGGTAGTGGAGAGGGGCAGTGGAGAGAGGGGGGGTGTCAGGGAGGGGATTGGGGAGGAGAGTTGGGGAGGGGAGTGGGTGGAGGAGTGGAGCGGGGGAGTGGGGTGGGGGAGTGGAGTGGGGGAGTGGGGTGGGGGAGTGGGGAGGGGGAGTGGAGTGGGGGAGTGGAGTGGGGGAGTGGACTGGGGGAGTGGGGTGGGGGAGTGGGGTGGGGGAGTGAAGTGGGATGTGGGGAGGGGGGTGAGGGGAGTGTGGGGAGGGGAGTTGGGGGAGGGGTGTGGGGGAAGGGAGTGGGGGAGGGGAGTGGGGGAGGAGAGTGGGGAGGGGAGTGGGGAGGGGAGTGGGGAGGGATGTGAAGGTAGTTAGTGGGGGAGGGGAGTGGGGGAAGGGAGTGGGGGAGGGGAGTTGGGGGAGGGGTGTGGGGGAAGGGAGTGGGGGAGGGGAGTGGGGGAGGGGAGTGGGTGAGGGGAGCGGGGGAGGGGAGCGGGGGAGGGGAGCGGGGGAGGGGAGAGCGGGAGGGGACTTGGGGAGGGGAGTGGGATAGGGGAGTGAGGAATGGGAGTGAGGGAGGGGAGTGGGGGAAGGGGAGATGGTGAGGGGATTTGGGGTGGTGACCTGGGAAGGGGACCTGGGGAGGGGACTTGGGGAGGGTACTTAGGGTAGAGGAGTGGGGTAGAGGAGTGCGGTAGAGGAGTGGGGAAGGAGTTTTGCAGAGATGAGAGGGGGAGGAGAAAGGGGGAGGAGAGAGGGGGAGGGGAGTGGGGGAGGTATGTGGGGTAGGGGAGTTGGGGACTGGAGCACAGTGAGGATGTGGAGAGAAGTGGAGTGAGGGAGGGGCTGGGGGAGGTGTGTGGGGTAGGGGAGTTGGGGACTGGAGTGCAGTGAGGAGGAGGAGGTAAGGGGAGTAGGGAAGGGGAGTGGGGAAGGGGAGTGGGGAAGGGGAGTGGGGAAGGGGAGGTGGGTAGGGGAGTATGGGAGGGGAGTGAGGTAGGTAATTGGGGACTGGAGTGGGGTAGCGGAGTGGGGTAGTGGAGTGGGGTAGCGGAGTGGGGTAGTGGAGTGGGGTAGGGGTGTGGGGCAGGGGTGTGGGGCACGGGTGTGGGGGAGGGGAGTGGGGGAGGGGAGTGGCGGAGGGTAGTGGGGGAGGGGAGGGGGAAGGGGAGTTGTTTAGGGGAGTGAGAGACGGGAGTTGAGGCAGGGAGTGTGGGAGAGGAGTGGGGAAGGGGAGATGCGGAGAGGAGAGGAGAGGGGGAGGGGAGTCGGGTGGAGGAGTGGGAGAGGGGAGTGGGGTTTGTGAGTGCGGTAGGGAAGTGTGGGAGGGGAGTGGGGGACAGTGAATGGGGTAGGGGAGTGGCGTAAGTGAGTGGGGGCAGGGAGAGGTGAGGGGAGTGGAGGGAAGGGGAGTTGGGGAGTGGAGTGGGGGAGGTGTGTGGGTTAGGAGAGTTGGGTAGTGGAGGGCAGTGAGGAGGTGGAGGGGAGGGGAGTGGGGTATGAAAGTTAGGGAGCGGACTGCGGTAGGGATGTTGTGTCAGGGAGTGGGGTAGCGGAGTGGGGTAGCGGAGTGGGGTAAGGGTGTGGTGACGGGGAGTGGGGTAGGGGAGTGGAGTAGGGGAGTTGTGGAGGGGAGTGCGGTGGGGGAGTGGGGGTGTAGAGTGGGGTCGGGGCGTGGTGTAGCGGAGGGCAGTGAGGATTTGGATGGAAGGGGAGTGGAATGGGGTAGGGGAGTGGGGGAGGGGTGTGTGTTATGTGAGTGGGGTTGGGGAGAGGGGAGGGGAGTGAGGTAGGGGAATCGGGGAGGGGACTGGGGGAGGAGAGTGGGGGAGGGGAGTGGGGGAGGGGAGTGGGGGAGGGGAGTGGAGTGGGGGAGGGGAGTGTGGTGGAGGGTCGTGTGGGGGAGGGTCGTGTGGGGTAGGGGAGTGTGGGGTAGGGGAGTGTTGGGTAGGGGAGTGAGGGGTAGGGGAGTGGGTTAGGGGAGTGGGTTAGGGGAGTGGGGGAGGGGAGTGGAACACGGGAGTGGGACAGGGCAGGGCAGTGAGGAGGTGGAGGGAATGAGAGTGGGGAGGGGAGTTTGGGAGGGAAGTGTGGTAGGGGTGTGGGGTCGGGAAGAGTGGTAGGGGTGTGGGATCGGGAAGTGGGGTCGGGAGGTGAGGGAGGGGAGTGGGAAAGGGGAGTGGGAAAGGGGAGTTGGAAAGGGGAGTGGGGGTAGGGGAGTAGGGGTAGGGGAGTGGGGGTCGGGGAGTGGGGGTAGGGGAGTGGGGGTAGGGGAGTGGGGGAAGCGAGTGGGGGAAGCGAGTGGGGGAAGGGAGTGGGGGAAGGGAGTGGGAGTTGCGGCAGTGGTTGGGGAGCGGAGTGGTTGAGGGGAGTTGCGGAGAGGAGATGGGGAGGGGAGTAGGGTACAGGAGTGGGGGAGGGCAGTTGGTGGGAATGTGGGAGCGGAGTTGGGGAGGGGACTTGGGGAGGGGCGTGGGGGATAGGGTGGGGGAGGGGAGTGGGGGAGGGGATTTGGCTACTGGAGTGGGGAGGGGAGTGTGGAAGGTGATTGGGGTTGTGGAGTTGGGGAGGTGAGTGGGGGAGGGGAGTTTGGGACTGGAGTGGGGGTGGGGAGTGGGGTAGGGGAGTGAGTGAGGGTTGTTGTGGAGGTGAGCGGGGGAGGGGAGTGAGGGAGGGGAGTTGAGGTGGTGTGTGCGGGAGGGGAGAACGGTAGGGGAGTGGGGGAGGGGAGTGAGTGAGGGTAGTGGGGTAGGGGAGTGAGAGAGGGTAGTGGGGTAGGGGAGTGAGGGAAGAGAGTGAGGGAGGGGAGTGAGGCAGGGGAGTGCGGTAGGGGAGTGGGGGAGGGGAGTTACAGAGAGGAGGGGGAGGGGAGTGAGTTGGGGAGTGCGGGAGGGGCGTTGGGGAGGGGAGTTGGGGAGGGTAGTAGTGGAGGGGATTGGATGTGGGGAGTGGGGTAGGGGAGTGGGGATTTGTTGTGAAGTAGGGGAGTGGGGGATGGGAGTGGGGAGGAGAGCGATGCAGGGGAGGGGGCAGGGGAGGGGGGCAGGGGAGTTGTTAGAGGTAAGTGCGGGAGGGGAGCGGGGGAGTGGATTGGGGGAGGGGAGTTGGGGAGTGGAGTGCGGTAGGGGAGTTGGGGTGGGGAGTTGGGGAGGGGAGTAGTGTAGGGGCGTGAGGGAGGCGAGTTGGGGAGGGGAGTTGGGGAGGGGAGTTGGGGAGTGGGGTGCGGCAGTGGATTTGGGGTGGGGAGTTGGGGAGGGGAGTTGGGGTGGGGAGTGGAGGTGGGGAGTGGGGGAGGGGAGTGGGAGAGGGGAGTGGGGTAGGGGAGTGAGGGAGGGGAGTTGAGGAGGGGTGTGGGGGAGGGGAGTTAGGGACTGGAGTGGGGGAGGGGAGTGTGGGAGTGGAGTGGGGGCTGGGAGTCCGGTACGGGAGTTGGGGAGGGGAGCTGGGGAGGGGAGTGGGGGAGGGGAGTGAGGGAGGGGTGTTGGTGAGGAAAGTGGGGTAGAGGAGAGGGGGAGGGGAGTGGGGGAGGGGAGCAGGGTATGGGAGTTGGTGCGGGCAGTGGGGGAGCAGCGTTGGGGTGGGGAGTGGGGGAGGGGAGTGAGTGAGGGAGGGGAGTTGAGAAGGGGTGTGGGGGAGGGAAGTGTTGTGGTAAGTCGGGCAGGGGAGTTGGGTATGGGAGTTGGTGAGGGGAGTGGGGGAGGAGATTTGGGGGTGGGAGTTGGGAAGGGGAGTTGGGGAGGGGAGAGCCGTTGGGGAGTAGGGGAAGGTGTGGGGGAGGGGAGTGGGGAGAGGAGTGGTTGCGGGGAGTTGCGGAGAGGAGAGGGGGAGGGGAGTGTAGTGGGGTGCAGGTATGGGGCAGGGGAGTGGGGGAGGCTTGTTGGGTATGGGAGTGGGTGTGAGGAGTGTGGTATGGGTGTGCGTTGGGGAGTGGGGAAGGGGACTGGGGGAGGGGAATGAGGGAGGGGAGTGGGGGACTGGGAGTGGGGTAGGGGAGTGGCAAAGGTCCGTGGGGGTGGGGAGAGGGGAGTGGAATGGGGGAGGGGCGTGGGGAGGGGAGTGGGGTGGGGAGTGGGGTGGGATGTGGAGCATGGGAGTTGGGTATGGGAGTTGGTGAGGGGGGTGGGGATGGAGAGTTCGGGAGAGGAGTGGGTGAGCGGAGTGGGGCAGGGGAGTGAGTGAGGGGAGTGGGGGTGGTGAATTGGGGATGGGAGTGGGGGTTGGGTGTGGGGTAGGGGTGTGGGGTAGGGGAGTGGGGTACGGGATGGGGTAGGGGAGTGGGGTAGGGGAGTGGGGGAGGGGAAAGAGGGAGGGGGTTGAGGGAGGGGAGTGAGGGAGGGGGGATGGGGAGGAAGTGAGAAGGGGAGTGAAGGAGGGGAGTGGAGTAGGGGAGTCGGGTATGGAGGTTAGTGCGGGGAGTTGAGGAGGACAGTGGGGGAGTGTAGCACGGGAGGGGAGTTGGGGAGTGGAGTTGGGGAGGGGAGTGAGGGAGGGGAGTTGAGAAGGGGTGTGGGGGAAGGGAGTGGGGTGGTAAGTGGTGCAGGGGAGTTGGGTATGGGAATTGGTGGGGGAGTGGGGGAGGAGAGTTGGGGATGGTAATTGGGAAGGGGAGTTGGGGATGGTTGGATAGGGGACTGCGGTAGGGGAGTGGGGGAAGTGAGTGGGGGAGGGGCGTGGGGAGAGGTGGTTGCGGGGAATTGCGGAGAGGAGAGGGGAGGGGAGTGTGTGAGAGGAGTGGGGGAGTGTAGTGGGGTGTGGGAGTGGGGTAGGGGAGTGGGGAGGGGAGTTGGGGATGGGAGTGGGTGTGAAGAGTGGGGTAGGGGTGTGGGGTAGGGGAGTGGGGTATGGAGTGTGGGAGGGGAGGGTGGGGAGTGGGGGAGAGGGAGTGGGGTAGGGGAGTGGCATAGGTCCGTGGGGGTGGGGAGAGGGGAGTGGAGTAGGGGAGGGGAGTGGGGTAGAATAGTGGTGGATGGGAATGGGGAGGGGAGTTGGGGCGGGAAGTGGGGTAGAGGTGTGGGGGATGGGAGTGGGGGAGGGGAGTTGGGGAGGGGAGTTGGGGAGGGGAGTGGGGTAGAATAGTGGTGGATGGGAATGGGGAGGGGAGTTGGGGCGGGGAGTGGGGGAGGGGAGTAAGGCAGGGGTGTGGGGTAGGGGACTACGTTAGGGGAGTGGGTGCGGGGAGTGGGAGAGGGGAGTGGGGGACAAGGGGTGGGGTAGGGGAGTGATGTAGGGGAGTTGGGGAGGGGAGTGGGGTAGAATAGTGGTGGATGGGAATGGGAAGAGGAGTTGGGGCGGGGAGTGGTGGAGGGGAGTATAGAGAGTGGTGTATTGGAGTTGTTGAGGGGAGTGGGGGAGGGGAGTGAGGCAGGGGAGTTGGGCAGGGGAGTGGGGTAGAATAGTGGTGGATGGGAATGGGGAGGGGAGTTGGGGCGGGGAGTGGGGGAGGGGAGTAAGGCAGGGGTATGGGGTAGGGGACTACGTTAGGGGAGTGGGAGCGGGGAGTGGGAGAGGGGAGTGGGGGACAAGGAGTGGGGTAGGGGAGTGATGTAGAGGAGTGGGTGAGGGGAGTTTGTGAGGGGAGTGGGTGAGGGGAGTTGGTGAGGGGAGTGGGGGAGGGGAGTGGGGGAGGGGAGTGATGTAGGGAGTGGGAAAGGGGCGTGGGATAGGGGAGCGCAGTGAGGAGGTGGAGGGAAGGGGAGTGGGGAGGGGAGTGAGGATGTGTGTAGGGTCGAGGAGTTGGGTAACGGAGGGCAGTGAGGAGGTGTAGGGAAGGGGAGTGGGGAAGGGTGTGGTAGGAGAGGTGGGTACGGGAGTAGGGGAGGGTAGTGAGGTATGGGAGTTTGTGAGGGGAGTGGGGGAGGGGAGTGGGGGAGGGGAGTGATGTAGGGAGTGGGAAAGGGGCGTGGGATAGGGAAGCGCAGTGATGAGGTGGAGGGAAGGGGAGTGGGGAGGGGAGTGAGGATGTGTGTAGGGTCGAGGTGGTGGGTAGTGGAGGGCAGAGAAGAGGTGGAGGGAAGGGGAGTGGGGAAGGGGTGTGGTAGGAGATGTGGGTACGGGAGTAGGGGAGGGTAGTGAGGTATGGGAGTTTTTGAGGGGAGTGGGGTAGGGGAGTGTGGTAGGGGATTGGGGTAGGGGAGTGGGGTAGGGCAGTGTGGTAGTGGAGTGGGGTAGGGGAGTTGTAGAGGGAGTGCAGTAGGGGAATGGGGAGGGGAGTGGGGTTGGGGATTGGGGGAGTGTACTGGGGATGGGAGTGTGGTTGGGCAGGGCAGTGAAGAGGTGGAGGGAACTGAGTGGTGGAGGGGAGTGGGTGAGGTGATTGGAGGAGGGGTGTGGTAAGGGTGTGAGGTCGGGGAGTGAGGTAGGAGAATTGGGTAGGGGATGTGGTCAGGGAGTTTGGGAGGGGAGTGGGGGAGGGGAGTGGGGGAGGGGAGTGATGTAGGGAGTGGGAAAGGGGCGTGGGATAGGTGAGCGCAGTGAGGAGGTGGAGGGAAGGGGAGTGGGGAGGGGAGTGAGGATGTGTGTAGGGTCGAGGTGTTGGGTAGTGGAGCGCAGTGAGGAGGTGGAGGGAAGGGGATTGGGGAAGGGATGTGGTAGGAGATGTGGGTACGGGAGTAGGGGAGGATAGTGAGGTATGGGAGTGGTGGAGGGGAGTGGGGTAGTGGAGTGTGGTAGGGGATTGGGGTAGGGGAGTTGTAGAGGGAGTGCAATAGGGGAATGGGGAGGGGAGTGGGGTTGGGGATTGGGGGAGTGTACTGGGGGATGGGAGTGTGGTTGGGCAGGGCAGTGAAGATGTGGAGGGAACTGAGTGGTGGAGGGGAGTGGGTGAGGTGATTGGAGGAGGGGGTGTGGTAAGGGTGTGAGGTAGGGGAGTGAGGTAGGAGAATTGGGTAGGGGATGTGGTCAGGGAGTTTGGGAGGGGAGTGGGGGAGGGGAGTTGGGGAAGGGAGTGATGTAGGGAGTGGGAAAGGGGCGTGGGATAGGTGAGCGCAGTGAGGAGGTGGAGGGAAGGGGAGTGGGGAGGGGAGTGAGGATGTGTGTAGGTTCGAGGTGTTGGGTAGTGGAGGGCACTGAGGAGGTGGAGGGAAGGGGAGTGGGGAAGGGGTGTGGTAGGAGATGTGGGTACGTGAGTAGGGGAGGGTAGTGAAGTATGGGAGTGGTGGAGGGGAGTGGGGTAGGGGAGTGTGGTAGGGGATTGGGGTAGGGGAGTGGGGTAGGGCAGTGTGGTAGGGGAGTGGGGTAGGGGAGTTGTAGAGGGAGTCCAGTAGGGGAGTGGGGGAGGGGAGTGGGGTTGGGGATTGGGGGAGTGCACTGGGGGATGGGAGTGTGGTTGGGCAGGGCAGTGAAGAGGTGGAGGGAAGCTGAGTGGTGGAGGGGATGTGGTAAGGGAGTGAGTTAGGGGAGTGGGGTAGGAGAATGGGGTAGGGGATGGGGTCAGGGAGTTTGGGAGGGGAGTGGGGAGGAGAGATAGGCCGGGGAGTGGGGGAGTGGGGGAGGGAAGTTGGGAGGATTTGGGGAGGGGAGTGGGGAAAGGAAGTGAGGCAGGGGAGTTGGGGAGGGGAGTGGGTGATGTGAGTGGTGGTGGGGAGTGGGGTATGGGAGTTTGTGAGGGGAGTTGCGGGGGCGCTGTGGAGGGGAGTGGGATAGGGGAGTTGGGGAGGGGACTTGGGGAGGGGATTGTGGTAGAGGAGAGTGCGATGGAAGTGGGGTGGGGAGTGGGATAGGGGAGTGGGGGATGGGAGTTGGGGAGGGGAGTGGGGGACAGGGCGTGGGGTAGGGGAGTGATGTAGGGGAGTGGGGGAGGCGAGTGGGGGATGGGAGCGTGGTAGGGGAGTGGGAATGGGATAGTGGAGTGGGGTAGGGGCGTTGGGTATTGGAGGGCAGTGAGGAGGTGGAGAGAAGGTGAGTGGGGGATGGTGTGGGGTAGGAGAGGTGGGTAGGGGTGTGGGGGAGGGGAGTGAGGTAGGGGAGTGGGGAGGGTTGTGGAGGAGGGGAATGGGGTAGGGGAGTGGGGTAGGGGAGTTGTGGAGGGGAGTGCGGTTGGGGAGTAGGGTCGGGGAGTGGCGTAGGGGAGTGTGGTAGGGGAGTGGGGTAGGGGAGTGGGGTAGGGGAGTTGTGGAGGGCACTGCGGTCGGGGTGTGTGGTCGGGGAGTGGGGCTGGGGAGTGGGGGAGGGTAGTGGAGGATGGGATTGTCTTAGGTGAGGGCAGTGAAGAGGTGGAGGGAAGCGGACTGGTGGATCGGAGTAGGGGAGGGGATTGGTTGTGGGGTGTGGTAAGGGAGTGGGTTCAGCGAATGGGGTAGGGGAGTGTGGTAGCGGAGTTGGGGGGCTAGTTGGGGAGGGGAGTGGGGATGAGAGTGGGGGAAGTTAATGTGGGAGGGGAGTGGACGAGGGGAGCTGGGGCGGGGAGAGGGGGAGGGGAGTGGGGAGAGGAGCTGGGGAGGGGAGTGGGGGAGGGGTGTGGGGGAGGGAGGTGGGGGAGGGCTGTTGGGCGGAGTTGGGGAGGGGTGTTCTGGAGGGAAGTGAGGGAGGGGAGTTGTGGAGGGGAGTGGGGGAGGTGAGTTTGGGAGGGGAGTGGAGTGGGGTGGGTGGGAAGGGAGTTGGTGAGGGGAGTGGGGTAGGGGAGTGGGGCAATGAGTTGGGTGGGGAGTGGGGGAGGGGAGGGGGAGGGGAGTTGGGGTGGGGAGTTGGGGAGGGGAGTTGGGTAGAGGAGTTGGGGTAAGGAGTGGGGAGCGGGAGTGGAGTAGGGGAGTGGGGGAGGTGAGTTGTGGAGGGGAGTGGGGGACAGGGAGAGTGGGGTAGGGGAGTGATATAGGGGAGTGGGTTAGGGGAGTGGTCGAGGGGAGTGGGGTAGGGGAGTGGGGTAGGGGAGTGGGGGAGGGGAGTGGGGGACAGGGAGTGGGGGATAGGTAGTGGGGTAGGGGAGTGATATAGGGGAGTGGGGGAGGGGAGTGGGGGAGGGGAGTGGATGAAGGGAGTGGGAGAGGGGACTGGGGGACAGGAAGTGGTGTAGGGGAGTGCGGTAGGTGAGTTGGGGTGGGGGGAGGGGAGTGGGGGAGGGGAGTGTTGTAAGGGAGTGGGGGATGGGAGTGGTGTAGGGGAGTGGGGTAGGGAAGTGATGTAGGGGTGTGTGGGAGGGGAGTGGAAAGGGGAATGGTGAGGGGAGTGGGGTAGGGGAATGGGGCAGTGAGATGGGTGGGGAGTAGGGGAGGGGAGTGGGGGAGGGGAGTGGCGGCATGAATGGGGTAGGGGAGTGCGGGAGGAATGTGAGCTGGGGAGTGAGGGAGGGTAGAGTGGGAGGGGAGCGGAGAGGGGAGTAGGGGCGCGGAGATGGGGAGGGGAGTGGGGAGGGGTCTGGGGGAAGGGATTGGTGGAGGGGATTGGTGGAGGGGAGTTGGGGAAGGGAGTGGGGGAGAGGAGATGCTGGGGGAGTTGGGGAGTGGAGCGGTTGAGGGGAGTTGGGGAGGGGAGTGGGTGGGGAGTGGGGGAGGAGTGTGGGGTAGGAGAGTGGAGAGGGGAGAGGGGGTGGGGAGTGGGGGACAGGGAGTGGGGGAACAGGGATTGGGGGACAGTGGGTGTGGTAGGGGAGTGATAAAGGGGAGTGGGGTAGGGGAGTGGGTTAGGGAGTGGGGGAGGGGAGTGGGGGACAGGAAGTGGGGGAGGGGAGTGTGCTATGGGAGTGGGGTAGGGGAGTGGGTGAAGGGAGTGGGAGTGGGGAGTGGGGGACAGGAAGTGGGGTAGGGGAGTGCGGTAGGTGAGTCAGGGCTGGGAGAGGGGAGTGGGGGAGGGGAGCGTGGTAGGGGAGTGAGGTCGGGGAGTGTAGGAGGGGAGTTCGGTAGGGGGAGTGTAAATCATGTGTATATCATGACCCACAGTCAGATACACCTTGTGAAGTGTAAAACACCCCCACTGTCCTCAGCAATATTAACACACTGACAGAGAACACAGATTAACATTAACACACTCACTGACACACTGTGTATATCATGACCCAGAGTCAGATAAACCCTGTGAAGTGTAAAAACACCCCCACTGTCCTCAGTAATATTAACACACTGACAGAGAACACAGATTAATATTAACACACTCACTGACACACTGTGTATATCATCACCCACAGTCAGATAAACCCTGTGAAGTGTAAAACATCCCCACTGTCCTCAGGAATATTAACACACTGACAGAGAACACAGATTAATATTAACACACTCACTGACACACTGTGTATATCATGACCTACAGTCAGATACACCCTGTGAAGTGCAAAACTCCCCCACTGTCCTCAGTAATATTAACACACTGACAGAGAACACAGATTAATATTAACACTCTCACTGACACACTGTGTATATCATCACCCACAGTCAGATACACCCTGTGAAGTGTAAAACATCCCCACTGTCCTCAGTAATATTAACACACTGACAGAGAACACAGATTAATAGTAACACACTCACTGACACACTGTGTATATCATGACCCACAGTCAGATACACCCTGTGAAGTGTAAAACACCCCCACTGTCCTCAGCAATATTAACACACTGACAGAGAACACAGATTAATATTAACACACTCACTGACACACTGTGTACATCATGACCCACAGTCAGATAAACCCTGTGAAGTGTAAAACATCCCCACTGTCCTCAGGAATATTAACACACTGACAGAGAACACAGATTAATATTAACACACTCACTGACACACTGTGTATATCATGACCCACAGTCAGATACACCCTGTGAAGTGTAAAACACCCCCACTGTCCTCAGCAATATTAACACACTGACAGAGAACACAGATTAATATTAACACACTCACTGACACACTGTGTATATCATGACCCACAGTCAGATACACAATGTGAGGTGCAAAACTCCCCCACTGTCCTCAGCAATATTAACACACTGACAGAGAACACAGATTAATATTAACACACTCACTGACACACTGTGTAAATCATGACCCACAGTCAGATACACCCTGTGAAGTGTAAAACAACCCCACTGTCCTCAGGAATATTAACACACTGACAGAGAACACAGATTAATATTAACACACTCACTGACACACTGTGTACATCATGACCCACAGTCAGATAAACCCTGTGAAGTGTAAAACACCCCCACTGTCCTCAGCAATATTAACACACTGACAGAGAACACAGATTAATATTAACACACTCACTGACACACTGTGTACATCATGACCCACAGTCAGATAAACCCTGTGAAGTGTAAAACATCCCCACTGTCCTCAGGAATATTAACACACTGACAGAGAACACAGATTAATATTAACACACTCACTGACACACTGTGTATATCATGACCCACAGTCAGATACACCCTGTGAAGTGTAAAACACCCCCACTGTCCTCAGCAATATTAACACACTGACAGAGAACACAGATTAATATTAACACACTCACTGACACACTGTGTATATCATGACCCACAGTCAGATACACAATGTGAGGTGCAAAACTCCCCCACTGTCCTCAGCAATATTAACACACTGACAGAGAACACAGATTAATATTAACACACTCACTGACACACTGTGTAAATCATGACCCACAGTCAGATACACCCTGTGAAGTGTAAAACAACCCCACTGTCCTCAGGAATATTAACACACTGACAGAGAACACAGATTAATATTAACACACTCACTGACACACTGTGTACATCATGACCCACAGTCAGATAAACCCTGTGAAGTGTAAAACATCCCCACTGTCCTCAGGAATATTAACACATTGACAGAGAACACAGATTAATATTAACACACTCACTGACACACTGTGTATATCATGACCCACAGTCAGATAAACCCTGTGAAGTGTAAAACACCCCCACTGTCCTCAGCAATATTAACACACTGACAGAGAACACAGATTAATATTAACACACTCACTGACACACTGTGTATATCATGACCCACAGTCAGATACATCCTGTGAAGTGTAAAACACCCCCACTGTCCTCAGGAATATTAACACACTGACAGAGAACACAGATTAATATTAACACACTCACTGACACACTGTGTACACCATGACCCACAGTCAGATGCACCCTTTGAAGTGTAAAACACCCCCACTGTCCTCAGTAATATTAACACTCTGACAGAGAACACAGATTAATATTAACACACTCACTGACACACTGTGTATATCATGACCCACAGTCAGATACACCCTGTGAAGTGTAAAACACCCCCACTGTCCTCAGGAATATTAACACACTGACAGAGAACACAGATTAATATTAACACACTCACTGACACACGGAGTACATCATGACCCACAGTCAGATAAACCCTGTGAAGTGTAAAACACTCCCACTGTCCTCAGGAATATTAACACCTGACAGAGAACACAGATTAATATTAACACACACACTGACACACTGTGTATATCATGACCCACAGTCAGATACACCCTGTGAAGTGTAAAACACCCCCACTGTCCTCAGCAATATTAACACCATGACAGAGAACACAAATTAATATTAACACACTCACTGACACACTGTGTATATCATGACCCACAGTCAGATGCACCCTGTGAAGTGTAAAACATCCCCACTGTCCTCAGGACTATTAACACACTGACAGAGAATACAGATTAATATTAACACACTCACTGACACACTGTGTACATCATGACCCACAGTCAGATAAACCCTGTGAAGTGTAAAACACCCCCACTGTCCTCAGGAATTTTAACACACTGACAGAGAACACAGATTAATATTAACACACTCACTGACACACTGTGTACATCATGACCCACAGTCATATAAACACTGTGAAGTGTAAAACACCCCCACTGTCCTCAGGAATATTAACACACTGACAGAGAACACAGATTAATATTAACACACTCACTGACACACTGTGTATATCATGACCCACAGTCAGATACACCCTGTGAAGTGTAAAACATCCCCACTGTCCTCAGGACTATTAACACACTGACAGAGAATACAGATTAATATTAACACACTCACTGACACACTGTGTACATCATGACCCACAGTCAGATAAACCCTGTGAAGTGTAAAACACCCCCACTGTCCTCAGGAATATTAACACACTGACAGAGAACACAGATTAATATTAACACACTCACTGACACACTGTGTATATCATGACCCACAGTCAGATACATCCTGTGAAGTGTAAAACACCCCCACTGTCCTCAGGAATATTAACACACTGACAGAGAACACAGATTAATATTAACACACTCACTGACACACTGTGTACATCATGACCCACAGTCAGATGCACCCTTTGAAGTGTAAAACACCCCCACTGTCCTCAGTAATATTAACACTCTGACAGAGAACACAGATTAATATTAACACACTCACTGACACACTGTGTATATCATGACCCACAGTCAGATACACCCTGTGAAGTGTAAAACACCCCCACTGTCCTCAGGAATATTAACACACTGACAGAGAACACAGATTAATATTAACACACTCACTGACACACGGTGTACATCATGACCCACAGTCAGAGAAACCCTGTGAAGTGTAAAACACTCCCACTGTCCTCAGGAATATTAACACCTGACAGAGAACACAGATTAATATTAACACACTCACTGACACACTGTGTACATCATGACCCACAGTCAGATACACCCTGTGAAGTGTAAAACACCCCCACTGTCCTCAGTAATATTAACACACTGACAAAGTACACAGATTAATATTAACACTCTCACTGACACACTGTGTACATCATGACCCACAGCCAGATACACCCTGTGAAGTGCAAAACACCCCCACTGTCCTCAGTAATATTAACACACTGACAGAGAACACAGATTAATATTAACACACTCACTGACACACTGTGTATATCATGACCCACAGTCAGATACACCCGTTGAAGTGTAAAACACCCCCACTGTCCTCAGTAATATTAACACACTGACAGAGAACACAGATTAATATTAACACACTCACTGACACACTGTGTACATCATGACCCACAGCCAGATACACCCTGTGAAGTGTAAAACACCCCACTGTCCTCAGGAATATTAACACACTGACAGAGAACACAGATTAATATTAACACACTCACTGACACACTGTGTATATCATGACCCACAGTCAGATACACCCTGTGAAGTGTAAAACACCCCCACTGTCCTCAGTAATATTAACACACTGACAGAGAACACAGATTAATATTAACACACTCACTGACACACTGTGCACATCATGACCCACAGTCAGATACACCCTGTGAAGTGTAAAACACCCCCACTGTCCTCAGTAATATTAACACACTGACAGAGAACACAGATTAATATTAACACACTCACTGACACACTGTCTACATCATGACCCACAGTCATATAAACACTGTGAAGTGTAAAACACCACCACTGTCCTCAGGAATATTAACACACTGACAGAGAACACAGATTAATATTAACACACTCACTGACACACTGTGTATATCATGACCCACAGTCAGATAAACCCTGTGAAGTGTGAAACACCCCCACTGTCCTCAGTAATATTAACACACTGACAGAGAACACAGATTAATATTAACACACTCACTGACACACTGTGTATATCATGACCCACAGTCAGATAAACCCTGTGAAGTGTGAAACACCCCCACTGTCCTCAGTAATATTAACACACTGACAGAGAACACAGATTAATATTAACACACTCACTGACACACTGTGTATATCATGACCCACAGTCAGATACACCCTGTGAAGTGTAAAACACCCCCACTGTCCTCAGCAATATTTACACCATGACAGAGAACACAAATTAATATTAACAAACTCACTGACACACTGTGTATATCATGACCCACAGTCAGATAAACCCTGTGAAGTGTAAAACACACCCACTGTCCTCAGTAATATTAACACACTGACAGAGAACACAGATTAATATTAACACACTCACTGACACACTGTGTATATCATGACCCACAGTCAGATACACCCTGTGAAGTGTAAAACACCCCCACTGTCCTCAGGAATATTAACACACTGACAGAGAACACAGATTAATATTAACACACTCACTGACACACTGTGTATATCATGACCCACAGTCAGATAAACCCTGTGAAGTGTAAAACACCCCCACTGTCCTCAGGAATATTAACACACTGACAGAGAACACAGATTAATATTAACACACTCACTGACACACTGTGTATATCATGACCCACAGTCAGATAAACCCTGTGAAGTGTGAAACACCCCCACTGTCCTCAGTAATATTAACACACTGACAGAGAACACAGATTAATATTAACACACTCACTGACACACTGTGTATATCATGACCCACAGTCAGATAAACCCTGTGAAGTGTGAAACACCCCCACTGTCCTCAGTAATATTAACACACTGACAGAGAACACAGATTAATATTAACACACTCACTGACACACTGTGTATATCATGACCCACAGTCAGATACAACCTGTGAAGTGTAAAACACCCCCACTATCCTCAGCAATATTTACACCATGACAGAGAACACAAATTAATATTAACACACTCACTGACACACTGTGTATATCATGACCCACAGTCAGATAAACCCTGTGAAGTGTAAAACACCCCCACTGTCCTCAGTAATATTAACACACTGACAGAGAACACAGATTAATATTAACACACTCACTGACACACTGTGTATATCATGACCCACAGTCAGATAAACCCTGTGAAGTGTAAAACACCCCCACTGACCTCAGGAATATTAACACACTGACAGAGAACACAGATTAATATTAACACACTCACTGACACACTGTGTGCATCATGACCCACAGTCAGATACACCCTGTGAAGTGTAAAACATCCCCACTGTCCTCAGGAATATTAACACACTGACAGAGAACACAGATTAATATTAACACACTCACTGACACACTGTGTATATCATGACCCACAGTCAGATACACCCTGTGAAGTGTAGAACACCCCCACTGTCCTCAGGAATATTAACACACTGACAGAGAACACAGATTAATATTAACACACTCACTGACACACTGTGTATATCATGACCCACAGTCAGATAAACCCTGTGAAGTGTAAAACACCCCCACTGTCCTCAGTAATATTAACACACTGACAGAGAACACAGATTAATATTAACACACTCACTGACACACTGTGTATATCATGACCCATAGTCAGACAAACCCTGCGAAGTGTAAAACACCCCCACTTACCTCAGGAATATTAACACACTGACAGAGAATACAGATTAATATTAACACACTCACTGACACACTGTGTGCATCATGACCCACAGTCAGATACACCCTGTGAAGTGTAAAACATCCCCACTGTCCTCAGGAATATTAACACCTGACAGAGAACACAGATTAATATTAACACACTCACTGACACACTGTGTACATCATGACCAACAGTCAGATACACCCTGTGAAGTGTAAAACACCCCCACTGTCCTCAGGTATATTAACACACTGACAGATAACACAGATTAATATTAACACACTCACTGACACACTGTGTACATCATGACCCACAGTCAGATACACCCTGTGAAGTGTAAAACACCCCCACTGTCCTCAGGAATATTAACACACTGACAGAGAACACAGATTAATATTAACACACTCACTGACACACTGTGTATATCATGACCCACAGTCAGATACACCCTGTGAAGTGTAAAACACCCCCACTGTCCTCAGGAATATTAACACACTGACAGAGAACACAGATTAATATTAACACACTCACTGACACACTGTGTATATCATGACCCACAGTCAGATACACCCTGTGAAGTGTAAAACACCCCCACTGACCTCAGTAATATTAACACACTGACAGAGAACACAGATTAATATTAACACACTCACTGACACACTGTGTATATCATGACCCACAGTCAGATAAACCCTGTGAAGTGTAAAACACCCCCACTGTCCTCAGTAATATTAACACACTGACAGAGAACACAGATTAATATTAACACACTCACTGACACACTGTGTATATCATGACCCACAGTCAGATAAACCCTGTGAAGTGTAAAACACCCCCACTGACCTCAGGAATATTAACACACTGACAGAGAACACAGATTAATATTAACACACTCACTGACACACTGTGTGCATCATGACCCACAGTCAGATACACCCTGTGAAGTGTAAAACATCCCCACTGTCCTCAGGAATATTAACACACTGACAGAGAACACAGATTAATATTAACACACTCACTGACACACTGTGTATATCATGACCCACAGTCAGATACACCCTGTGAAGTGTAGAACACCCCCACTGTCCTCAGGAATATTAACACACTGACAGAGAACACAGATTAATATTAACACACTCACTGACACACTGTGTATATCATGACCCACAGTCAGATAAACCCTGTGAAGTGTAAAACACCCCCACTGTCCTCAGTAATATTAACACACTGACAGAGAACACAGATTAATATTAACACACTCACTGACACACTGTGTATATCATGACCCACAGTCAGATAAACCCTGTGAAGTGTAAAACACCCCCACTTACCTCAGGAATATTAACACACTGACAGAGAACACAGATTAATATTAACACACTCACTGACACACTGTGTGCATCATGACCCACAGTCAGATACACCCTGTGAAGTGTAAAACATCCCCACTGTCCTCAGGAATATTAACACACTGACAGAGAACACAGATTAATATTAACACACTCACTGACACACTGTGTATATCATGACCCACAATCAGATACACCCTGTGAAGTGTAGAACACCCCCACTGTCCTCAGGAATATTAACACACTGACAGAGAACACAGATTAATATTAACACACTCACTGACACACTGTGTATATCATGACCCACAGTCAGATACACCCTGTGAAGTGTAAAACACCCCCACTGTCCTCAGTAATATTAACACACTGACAGAGAACACAGATTAATATTAACACACTCACTGACACACTGTGTACATCATGACCCACAGTCAGATACACCCTGTGAAGTGTAAAACACTCCCACTGTCCTCAGGAATATTAACACACTGACAGAGAACACAGATTAATATTAACACACTCACTGACACACTGTGTATGTCATGACCCACAGTCAGATAAACCCTGTGAAGTGTAAAACACCCCCACTGTCCTCAGGAATATTAACACACTGACAGAGAACACAGATTAATATTAACACACTCACTGACACACTGTGTATATCATGACCCACAGTCAGATACACCCTGTGAAGTGTAAAACACCCCCACTGTCCTCAGGAATATTAACACACTGACAGAGAACACAGATTAATATTAACACACTCACTGACACACTGTGTACAGCATGACCCACAGTCAGATACACCTGGTGAAGTGTAAAACACCCCCACTGTCCTCAGGAATATTAACACACTGACAGAGAACACAGATTAATATTAACACACTCAGTGACACACTGTGTACATCATTACCCACCGTCAGATAAACCCTGTGAAGTGTAAAACATCCCCACTGTCCTCAGTAATATTAACACACTGACAGAGAACACAGATTAATATTAACACACTCACTGACACACTGTGTATATCATGACCCACAGTCAGATAAACCCTGTGAAGTGTAAAACACCCCCACTGTCCTCAGTAATATTAACACACTGACAGAGAACACAGATTAATATTAACACACTCACTGACACACTGTGTATATCATGACCCACAGTCAGATAAACCCTGTGAAGTGTAAAACACCCCCACTGACCTCAGGAATATTAACACACTGACAGAGAACACACATTAATATTAACACACTCACTGACACACTGTGCGCATCATGACCCACAGTCAGATACACCCTGTGAAGTGTAAAACATCCCCACTGTCCTCAGGAATATTAACACACTGACAGAGAACACAGATTAATATTAACACACTCACTGACACACTGTGTATATCATGACCCACAGTCAGATACACCCTGTGAAGTGTAGAACACCCCCACTGTCCTCAGGAATATTAACACACTGACAGAGAACACAGATTAATATTAACACACTCACTGACACACTGTGTATATCATGACCCACAGTCAGATAAACCCTGTGAAGTGTAAAACACCCCCACTTACCTCAGGAATATTAACACACTGACAGAGAACACAGATTAATATTAACACACTCACTGACACACTGTGTGCATCATGACCCACAGTCAGATACACCCTGTGAAGTGTAAAACATCCCCACTGTCCTCAGGAATATTAACACACTGACAGAGAACACAGATTAATATTAACACACTCACTGACACACTGTGTATATCATGACCCACAGTCAGATACACCCTGTGAAGTGTAGAACACCCCCACTGTCCTCAGGAATATTAACACACTGACAGAGAACACAGATTAATATTAACACACTCACTGACACACTGTGTATATCATGACCCACAGTCAGATACACCCTGTGAAGTGTAAAACACCCCCAATGTCCTCAGTAATATTAACACACTGACAGAGAACACAGATTAATATTAACACACTCACTGACACACTGTGTATATCATGACCCACAGTCAGATAAACCCTGTGAAGTGTAAAACATCCCCACTGTCCTCAGGAATATTAACACACTGACAGAGAACACAGATTAATATTAACACACTCACCGACACACTGTGTATATCATGACCCACAGTCAGATAAACCCTGTGAAGTGTAAAACACCCCCACTGTCCTCAGTAATATTAACACACTGACAGAGAACACAGATTAATATTAACACACTCACTGACACACTGTGTATATCATGACCCACAGTCAGATAAACCCTGTGAAGTGTAAAACACCCCCACTGACCTCAGGAATATTAACACACTGACAGAGAACACAGATTAATATTAACACACTCACTGACACACTGTGTGCATCATGACCCACAGTCAGATACACCCTGTGAAGTGTAAAACATCCCCACTGTCCTCAGGAATATTAACACACTGACAGAGAACACAGATTAATATTAACACACTCACTGACACACTGTGTATATCATGACCCACAGTCAGATACACCCTGTGAAGTGTAAAACACCCCCAATGTCCTCAGGAATATTAACACACTGACCGAGAACACAGATTAATATTAACACACTCACTGACACACTGTGTATGTCATGACCCACAGTCAGATAAACCCTGTGAAGTGTAAAACACCCCCACTGTCCTCAGGAATATTAACACACTGACAGAGAACACAGATTAATATTAATACACTCACTGACACACTGTGTATATCATGACCCACAGTCAGATACACCCTGTGAAGTGTAAAACACCCCCACTGTCCTCAGGAATATTAACACACTGACAGAGAACACAGATTAATATTAACACACTCACTGACACACTGTGTACAGCATGACCCACAGTCAGATACACCCGGTGAAGAGTAAAACACCCCCACTGTCCTCAGGAATATTAACACACTGACAGAGAACACAGATTAATATTAACACACTCAGTGACACACTGTGTACATCATGACCCACAGTCAGATAAACCCTGTGAAGTGAAAACATCCCCACTGTCCTCAGGAATATTAACACACTGACAGAGAACACAGATTAATATTAACACACTCGCTGACACACTGTGTATATCATGACCCACAGTCAGATACACCCTGTGAAGTGTAAAACACCCCCACTGTCCTCAGGAATATTAACACACTGACAGACAACACAGATTAATATTAACACACTCACTGACACACTGTGTATATCATGACCCACAGTCAGATACACCCTGTGAAGTGTAAAACACCCACACTGTCCTCAGCAATATTAACACACTGACAGAGAACACAGATTAATATTAACACACTCACTGACACACTGTGTACATCATGACCCACAGTCAGATACACCCAGTGAAGTGTAAAACATCCCCACTGTCCTCAGTAATATTAACACCCTGACAGAGAACACAGATTAATATTAACACACTCGCTGACACACTGTGTACATCACGACCCACAGTCACATACACCCTGTGAAGTGTAAAACACCCCCACTGTCCTCAGGAATATTAACACACTGACAGAGAACACAGATTAATATTAACACACTCACTGACACACTGTGCACATCATGACTCACAGTCAGATACACCCTGTGAAATGTAAATCACCCCCACTGTCCACAGGAATATTAACACACTGACAGAGAACACAGATTAATATTAACACACTCACTGACACAATGTGTATATCATGACCCACAGTCAGATACACCCTGTGAAGTGTAAAACACCCCCACAGTCCTCAGCAATATTAACACACTGACAGAGAACACAGATTAATATTAACAGACTCACTGACACACTGTGTATATCATGACCCACAGTCAGATACACCCTGTGAAGTGTAAAACACCCCCACTGTCCTCAGTAATATTAACACACTGACAGAGAACACAGATTAATATTAACACTCTCACTGACACACTGTGTATATCATGACCCACAGTCAGATACACCCTGTGAAGTGTAAAACACCCCCACTGTCCTCAGTAATATTAACACACTGACAGAGAACACAGATTAATATTAACACACTCACTGACACACTGTGTATATCATGACCCACAGTCAGATACACCCTGTGAAGTGTAAAACACCCCCACTGTCCTCAGCAATATTAACACACTGACAGAGAACACAGATTAATATCAACACACTCACTGACACACTGTGTATATCATGACCCACAGTCAGATACACCCTGTGAAGTGTAAAACACCCCCACTGTCCTCAGGAATATTAACACACTGACAGAGAACACAGATTAATATTAACACACTCACTGACACACTGTGTATATCATGACCCACAGTCAGATACACCCTGTGAAGTGTAAAACACCCCCACTGCCCTCAGCAATATTATCACACTGACACAGAACACAGATTAATATTAACACACTCACTGACACACTGTGTATATCATGACCCATAGTCAGATACACCCTGTGAAGTGTAAAACACCCCCACTGTCCTCAGTAATATTAGCACACTGACAGAGAACACAGATTAATATTAACACACTCACTGACACACTGTGTACATCATGACACACAGTCAGATACATCCTGTGAAGTGTAAAACACCCCCACTGTCCTCAGTAATATTAACACACTGACAGAGAACACAGATTAATATTAACACACTCACTGACAAACTGTGTATATCATCACCCACAGTCAGATACACCATGTGAAGTGTAAAACACCCCCACTGTCCTCAGGAATATTAACACACTGACAGAGAACACAGATTAATATTAACACACTCACTGACACACTGTGTATATCATGACCCACAGTCAGATACACCCTGTGATGTGTAAATCACCCCCACTGTCCTCAGTAATATTAACACACTGACAGAGAACACAGATTAATATTAACACACTCACTGACACACTGTGTATATCATGACCCACAGTCAGATACACCCTGTGAAGTGTAAAACATCCCCACTGTCCTCAGGAATATTAACACACTGACAGAGAACACAGATTAATATTAACACTCTCACTGACACACTGTGTATATCATGACCCACAGTCAGATACACCCTGTGAAGTGTAAAACATCCCCACTGTCCTCAGGAATATTAACACACTGACAGAGAACACAGATTAATATTAACACACTCACTGACACACTGTGTATATCATGACCCACAGTCAGATACACCCTGTGAAGTGTAAAACACCCCCACTGTCCTCAGCAATATTAACACACTGACAGGGAACACAGATTAATATTAACACAATCACTGACACACTGTGTACATCATGACCCACAGTCAGATACACCCAGTGAAGTGTAAAACATCCCCACTGTCCTCAGTAATATTAACACCCTGACAGAGAACACAGATTAATATTAACACACTCACTGACACACTGTGCACATCATGACTCACAGTCAGAGACACCCTGTGAAGTGTAAAACACCCCCACTGTCCTCAGGAATATTAACACACTGACAGAGAACACAGATTAATATTAACACACTCACTGACACACTGTGTATATCATGACCCACAGTCAGATACACCCTGTGAAGTGTAAAACACCCCCACAGTCCTCAGCATTATTAACACACTGACAGAGAACACAGATTAATATTAACAGACTCACTGACACACTGTGTATATCATGACCCACAGTCAGATACACCCTGTGAAGTGTAAAACACCCCCACTGTCCTCAGTAATATTAACACACTGACAGAGAACACAGATTAATATTAACACTCTCACTGACACACTGTGTATATCATGACCCACAGTCAGATACACCCTATGAAGTGTAAAACACCCCCACTGTCCTCAGTAATATTAACACACTGACAGAGAACACAGATTAATATTAACACACTCACTGACACACTGTGTATATCATGACCCACAGTCAGATACACCCTGTGAAGTGTAAAACACCCCCACTGTCCTCAGCAATATTAACACACTGACAGAGAACACAGATTAATATTAACACACTCACTGACACACTGTGTATATCATGACCCACAGTCAGATACACCCTGTGAAGTGTAAAACACCCCCACTGTCCTCAGGAATATTAACACACTGACAGAGAGCACCGATTAATATTAACACACTCACTGACACACTGTGTATATCATGACCCACAGTCAGATACACCCTGTGAAGTGTAAAACACCCCCACTGTCCTCAGGAATATTAACAGACTGACAGAGAACACAGATTAATATTAACACACTCACTGACACACTGTGTATATCATGACCCACAGCCAGATACACCCTGTGAAGTGTAAAACACCCCCACTGCCCTCAGCAATATTAACACACTGACAGAGAACACAGATTAATATTAACACACTCACTGACACACTGTGTATATCATGACCCACAGTCAGATACACCCTGTGAAGTGTAAAACACCCCCACTGTCCTCAGGAATATTAACACACGGACAGAGAACACAGATTAATATTAACACACTCACTGACACACCTTGTATATCATGACCCACAGTCAGATACACCCTGTGAAGTGTAAAACACCCCCACTGTCCTCAGTAAGATTAGCACACTGACAGAGAACACAGATTAATATTAACACACTCACTGACACACTGTGTACATCATGACCCACAGTCAGATACACCCTGTGAAGTGTAAAACACCCCCACAGTCCTCAGGAATATTAACACACTGACAGGGAACACAGATTAATATTAACACACTCACTGACACACTGTGTACATCATGACACACAGTCAGATACATCCTGTGAAGTGTAAAACACCCCCACTGTCCTCAGTAATATTAACACACTGACAGAGAACACAGATTAATATTAACACACTCACTGACAAACTGTGTATATCATCACCCACAGTCAGATACACCATGTGTAGTGTAAAACACCCCCACTGTCCTCAGGAATATTAACACACTGACAGAGAACACAGATTAATATTAACACACTCACTGACACACTGTGTATATCATGACCCACAGTCAGATACACCCTGTGAAGTGTAAAACACCCCCACAGTCCTCAGCAATATTAACACACTGACAGAGAACACAGATTAATATTAACAGACTCACTGACACACTGTGTATATCATGACCCACAGTCAGATACACCCTGTGAAGTGTAAAACACCCCCACTGTCCTCAGTAATATTAACACACTGACAGAGAACACAGATTAATATTAACACACTCACTGACACACTGTGTATCTCATCACCCACAGTCAGATACACCCTGTGAAGTGTAAAACACCCCCACTGTCCTCAGCAATATTAACACACTGACAGAGAACACAGATTAATATTAACACACTCACTGACACACTGTGTATATCATGACCCACAGTCAGATACACCCTGTGAAGTGTAAAACACCCCCACTGTCCTCATGAATATTAACACACTGACAGAGAACACAGATTAATATTAACACACTCACTGACACACTGTGTATATCATGACCCACAGTCAGATACACCCTGTGAAGTGTAAAACACCCCCACTGTCCTCAGGAATATTAACACACTGACAGAGAACACAGATTAATATTAACACACTCACTGACACACTGTGTATATCATGACCCACAGTCAGATACACCCTGTGAAGTGTAAAACACCCCCACTGCCCTCAGCAATATTAACACACTGACAGAGAACACAGATTAATATTAACACACTCACTGACACACTGTGTATATCATGACCCACAGTCAGATACACCCAGTGAAGTGTAAAACACCCCCACTGTCCTCAGTAATATTAACACACTGACAGGGAACACAGATTAATATTAACACACTCACTGACACACTGTGTATATCATCACCCACAGTCAGATACACCCTGTGAAGTGTAAAACACCCCCACTGTCCTCAGGAATATTAACACACTGACAGAGAACACAGATTAATATTAACACACTCACTGACACACTGTGTACATCATGACCCAGAGTCAGATACACCCTGTGAAGTGTAAAACAGCCCCACTGTCCTCAGGAATATTAACACACGGACAGAGAACACAGATAAATATTAACACACTCACTGACAAACTGTGTATATCATGACCCACAGTCAGATACACCCTGTGAAGTGTAAAACACCCCCACTGTCCTCAGTAATATTAGCACACTGACAGAGAACACAGATTAATATTAACACACTCACTGACACACTATGTACATCATGGCCCACAGTCAGATACACCCTGTGAAGTGTAAAACACCCCCACTGTCCTCAGGAATATTAACACACTGACAGGGAACACAGATTAATATTAACACACTCACTGACACACTGTGTACATCATGACACACAGTCAGATACATCCTGTGAAGTGTAAAACACCCCCACTGTCCTCAGGAATATTAACACACTGACAGAGAACACAGATTAATATTAACACACTCACTGACACACTGTGTATATCATGACCCACAGTCAGATACACCCTGTGAAGTGTAAAACACCCCCACAGTCCTCAGCAATATTAACACACTGACAGAGAACACAGATTAATATTAACAGACTCACTGACACACTGTGTATATCATGACCCACAGTCAGATACACCCTGTGAAGTGTAAAATACCCCCACTGTCCTCAGTAATATTAACACACTGACAGAGAACACAGATTAATATTCACACTCTCACTGACACACTGTGTATATCATGACCCACAGTCAGATACACCCTATGAAGTGTAAAACACCCCCACTGTCCTCAGTAATATTAACACACTGACAGAGAACACAGATTAATATTAACACACTCACTGACACACTGTGTATATCATGACCCACAGTCAGATACACCCTGTGAAGTGTAAAACACCCCCACTGTCCTCAGCAATATTAACACACTGACAGAGAACACAGATTAATATTAACACACTCACTGACACACTGTGTATATCATGACCCACAGTCAGATACACCCTGTGAAGTGTAAAACACCCCCACTGTCCTCAGGAATATTAACACACTGACAGAGAACACAGATTAATATTAACACACTCACTGACACACTGTGTATATCATGACCCACAGTCAGATACACCCTGTGAAGTGTAAAACACCCCCACTGTCCTCAGGAATATTAACACACTGACAGAGAACACAGATTAATATTAACACACTCACTGACACACTGTGTATATCATGACCCACAGCCAGATACACCCTGTGAAGTGTAAAACACCCCCACTGCCCTCAGCAATATTAACACACCGACAGAGAACACAGATTAATATTAACACACTCACTGACACACTGTGTATATCATGACCCACAGTCAGATACACCCTGTGAAGTGTAAAACACCCCCACAGTCCTCAGGAATATTAACACACTGACAGGGAACACAGATTAATATTAACACACTCACTGACACACTGTGTACATCATGACACACAGTCAGATACATCCTGTGAAGTGTAAAACACCCCCACTGTCCTCAGTAATATTAACACACTGACAGAGAACACAGATTAATATTAACACACTCACTGACAAACTGTGTATATCATCACCCACAGTCAGATACACCATGTGTAGTGTAAAACACCCCCACTGTCCTCAGGAATATTAACACACTGACAGAGAACACAGATTAACATTAACACACTCACTGACACACTGTGTATATCATGACCCACAGTCAGATACACCCTGTGAAGTGTAAAACACCCCCACAGTCCTCAGCAATATTAACACACTGACAGAGAACACAGATTAATATTAACAGACTCACTGACACACTGTGTATATCATGACCCACAGTCAGATACACCCTGTGAAGTGTAAAACACCCCCACTGTCCTCAGGAATATTAACACACTGACAGAGAACACAGATTAATATTAACACTCTCACTGACACACTGTGTATATCATGACCCACAGTCAGATACACCCTGTGAAGTGTAAAACACCCCCACTGTCCTCAGTGATATTAACACACTGACAGAGAACACAGATTAATATTAACACACTCACTGACACACTGTGTACATCATGACCCACAGTCAGATACACCCTGTGAAGTGTAAAACACCCCCACAGTCCTCAGGAATATTAACACACTGACAGGGAACACAGATTAATATTAACACACTCACTGACACACTGTGTACATCATGACCCACAGTCAGATACACCCTGTGAAGTGTAAAACACCCCCACAGTCCTCAGGAATATTAACACACTGACAGGGAACACAGATTAATATTAACACACTCACTGACACACTGTGTACATCATGACACACAGTCAGATACATCCTGTGAAGTGTAAAACACCCCCACTGTCCTCAGTAATATTAACACACTGACAGAGAACACAGATTAATATTAACACACTCACTGACAAACTGTGTATATCATCACCCACAGTCAGATACACCATGTGTAGTGTAAAACACCCCCACTGTCCTCAGGAATATTAACACACTGACAGAGAACACAGATTAACATTAACACACTCACTGACACACTGTGTATATCATGACCCACAGTCAGATACACCCTGTGAAGTGTAAAACACCCCCACAGTCCTCAGCAATATTAACACACTGACAGAGAACACAGATTAATATTAACAGACTCACTGACACACTGTGTATATCATGACCCACAGTCAGATACACCCTGTGAAGTGTAAAACACCCCCACTGTCCTCAGGAATATTAACACACTGACAGAGAACACAGATTAATATTAACACTCTCACTGACACACTGTGTATATCATGACCCACAGTCAGATACACCCTGTGAAGTGTAAAACACCCCCACTGTCCTCAGTGATATTAACACACTGACAGAGAACACAGATTAATATTAACACACTCACTGACACACTGTGTACATCATGACCCACAGTCAGATACACCCTGTGAAGTGTAAAACACCCCCACAGTCCTCAGGAATATTAACACACTGACAGGGAACACAGATTAATATTAACACACTCACTGACACACTGTGTACATCATGACACACAGTCAGATACATCCTGTGAAGTGTAAAACACCCCCACTGTCCTCAGTAATATTAACACACTGACAGAGAACACAGATTAATATTAACACACTCACTGACAAACTGTGTATATCATCACCCACAGTCAGATACACCATGTGTAGTGTAAAACACCCCCACTGTCCTCAGGAATATTAACACACTGACAGAGAACACAGATTAATATTAACACACTCACTGACACACTGTGTATATCATGACCCACAGTCAGATACACCCTGTGAAGTGTAAAACACCCCCACAGTCCTCAGCAATATTAACACACTGACAGAGAAAACAGATTAATATTAACAGACTCACTGACACACTGTGTATATCATGACCCACAGTCAGATACACCCTGTGAAGTGTAAAACACCCCCACTGTCCTCAGGAATATTAACACACTGACAGAGAACACAGATTAATATTAACACTCTCACTGACACACTGTGTATATCATGACCCACAGTCAGATACACCCTGTGAAGTGTAAAACACCCCCACTGTCCTCAGTAATATTAACACACTGACAGAGAACACAGATTAATATTAACACACTCACTGACACACTGTGTATATCATCACCCACAGTCAGATACACCCTGTGAAGTGTAAAACACCCCCACTGTCCTCAGCAATATTAACACACTGACAGAGAACACAGATTAATATTAACACACTCACTGACACACTGTGTATATCATGACCCACAGTCAGATACACCCTGTGAAGTGTAAAACACCCCCACGGTCCTCAGGAATATTAACACACTGACAGAGAACACAGATTAATATTAACACACTCACTGACACACTGTGTATATCATGACCCACAGTCAGATACACCCTGTGAAGTGTAAAACACCCCCACTGTCCTCAGGAATATTAACACACTGACAGAGAACACAGATTAATATTAACACACTCACTGACACACTGTGTATATCATGACCCACAGTCAGATACACCCTGTGAAGTGTAAAACACCCCCACTGCCCTCAGCAATATTAACACACTGACAGAGAACACAGATTAATATTAACACACTCACTGACACACTGTGTATATCATGACCCACAGTCAGATACACCCTGTGAAGTGTAAAACACCCCCACTGTCCTCAGTAATATTAACACACTGACAGGGAACACAGATTAATATTAACACACTCACTGACACACTGTGTATATCATCACCCACAGTCAGATACACCCTGTGAAGTGTAAAACACCCCCACTGTCCTCAGGAATATTAACACACTGACAGAGAACACAGATTAATATTAACACACTCACTGACACACTGTGTATATCATGACCCAGAGTCAGATACACCCTGTGAAGTGTAAAACAGCCCCACTGTCCTCAGGAATATTAACACACGGACAGAGAACACAGATAAATATTAACACACTCACTGACACACCTTGTATATCATGACCCACAGTCAGATACACCCTGTGAAGTGTAAAACACCCCCACTGTCCTCAGTAATATTAGCACACTGACGGAGAACACAGATTAATATTAACACACTCACTGACACACTGTGTACATCATGGCCCACAGTCAGAAACACCCTGTGAAGTGTAAAACACCCCCACTGTCCTCAGTAATATTAACACACTGACAGGGAACACAGATTAATATTAACACACTCACTGACACACTGTGTACATCATGACACACAGTCAGATACATCCTGTGAAGTGTAAAACACCCCCACTGTCCTCAGTAATATTAACACACTGACAGAGAACACAGATTAATATTAACACACTCACTGACAAACTGTGTATATCATCACCCACAGTCAGATACACCATGTGTAGTGTAAAACACCCCCACTGTCCTCAGGAATATTAACACACTGACAGAGAACACAGATTAATATTAACACACTCACTGACACACTGTGTATATCATGACCCACAGTCAGATACACCCTGTGATGTGTAAAACACCCCCACTGTCCTCAGTAATATTAACACACTGACAGAGAACACAGATTAATATTAACACACTCACTGACACACTGTGTATATCATTACCCACAGTCAGATACACCCTGTGAAGTGTAAAACATCCCCACTGTCCTCAGGAATATTAACACACTGACAGAGAACACAGATTAATATTAACACTCCCACTGACACACAGTGTATATCATGACCCACAGTCAGATACACCCTGTGAAGTGTAAAACACCCCCACTGTCCTCAGCAATATTAACACACTGACAGAGAACACAGATTAATATTAACACACTCACTGACACACTGTGTACATCATGACCCACAGTCAGATACACCCAGTGAAGTGTAAAACATCCCCACTGTCCTCAGTAATATTAACACCCTGACAGAGAACACAGATTAATATTAACACACTCACTGACACACTGTGTACATCATGACCCACAGTCAGATACACCCTGTGAAGTGTAAAACACCCCCACTGTCCTCAGGAATATTAACACACTGACAGAGAACACAGATTAATATTAACACACTTGCTGACACACAGTGCACATCATGACTCACAGTCAGATACACCCTGTGAAGTGTAAAACACCCCCACTGTCCTCAGGAATATTAACACACTGACAGAGAACACAGATTAATATTAACACACTCACTGACACACTGTGTATATCATGACCCACAGTCAGATACACCCTGTGAAGTGTAAAACATCCCCACTGTCCTCAGGAATATTAACACACTGACAGAGAACACAGATTAATATTAACACTCTCACTGACACACTGTGTATATCATGACCCACAGTCAGATACACCCTGTGAAGTGTAAAACATCCCCACTGTCCTCAGTAATATTAACACACTGACAGAGAACACAGATTAATATTAACAGACTCACTGACACACTGTGTATATCATGACCCACAGTCAGATACACCCTGTGAAGTGTAAAACACCCCCACTGTCCTCAGCAATATTAGCACACTGACAGAGAACACAGATTAATATTAACACACTCACTGACACACTGTGTACATCATGACCCACAGTCAGATACACCCAGTGAAGTGTAAAACATCCCCACTGTCCTCAGTAATATTAACACCCTGAAAGAGAACACAGATTAATATTAACACACTCACTGACACACTGTGTACATCATGACCCACAGTCAGATACACCCGGTGAAGTGCAAAACACCCCCTCTGTCCTCAGGAATATTAACACACTGACAGAGAACACAGATTAATATTAACACACTCACTGACACACTGTGCACATCATGACTCACAGTCAGATACACCCTGTGAAGTGTAAAACACCCCCACTGTCCTCAGGAATATTAACACACTGACAGAGAACACAGATTAATATTAACACACTCACTGACACACTGTGCACATCATGACTCACGGTCAGATACACGCTGTGAAGTGTAAAACACCCCCACTGTCCTCAGGAATATTAACACACTGACAGAGAACACAGATTAATATTAACACACTCACTGACACACTGTGTATATCATGACCCAGAGTCAGATACACCCTGTGAAGTGCAAAACACCCCCACTGACCTCAGGAATATTAACACACTGACAGAGAACAGAGATTAATATTTACACTCTCACTGACACACTGTGTATATCATGACCCACAGTCAGATACACCCTGTGAAGTGTAAAACACCCCCACTGACCTCAGGAATATTAACACACTGACAGAGAACAGAGATTAATATTTACACTCTCACTGACACACTGTGTATATCATGACCCACAGTCAGATACACCCTGTGAAGTGTAAAACACCCCCACTGTCCTCAGCAATATTAGCACACTGACAGAGAACACAGATTAATATTAACACACTCAATGATACACTGTGTACATCATGACCCACAGTCAGATACACCCTGTGAAGTGTAAAACATCCCCACTGTCCTCAGTAATATTAACACCCTGAAAGAGAACACAGATTAATATTAACACACTCACTGACACACTGTGTACATCATGACCCACAGTCAGATACACCCTGTGAAGTGTAAAACACCCCCACTGTCCTCAGGAATATTAACACACTGACAGAGAACACAGATTAATATTAACACACTCACTGACACACTGTGTATATCATGACCCAGAGTCAGATACACCCTGTGAAGTGCAAAACACCCCCACTGACCTCAGGAATATTAACACACTGACAGAGAACAGAGATTAATATTTACACTCTCACTGACACACTGTGTATATCATGACCCACAGTCAGATACACCCTGTGAAGTGTAAAACACCCCCACAGTCCTCAGCAATATTAACACACTGACAGAGAACGCAGATTAATATTAACAGACTCACTGACACACTATGTATATCATGACCCACAGTCAGATACACCCTGTGAAGTGTAAAACACCCCCACTGTCCTCAGTAATATTAACACACTGACAGAGAACACAGATTAATATTAACACTCTCACTGACACACTGTGTATATCATGACCCACAGTCAGATACACCCTATGAAGTGTAAAACACCCCCACTGTCCTCAGGAATATTAACACACTGACAGAGAACACAGATTAATATTAACACACTCACTGACACACTGTGTATATCATGACCCACAGTCAGATACACCCTGTGAAGTGTAAAACATCCCCACTGTCCTCAGGAATATTAACACAGTGACAGAGAACACAGATTAATATTAACACTCTCACTGACACACTGTGTATATCATGACCCACAGTCAGATACACCCTATGAAGTGTAAAACATCCCCACTGTCCTCAGTAATATTAACACACTGACAGAGAACACAGATTAATATTAACACACTCACTGACACACTGTGTATATCATGACCCACAGTCAGATACACCCTGTGAAGTGTAAAACACCCCCACTGTCCTCAGCAATATTAGCACACTGACAGAGAACACAGATTAATATTAACACACTCACTGACACACTGTGTACATCATGACCCACAGTCAGATACACCCTGTGAAGTGTAAAACATCCCCACTGTCCTCAGTAATATTAACACCCTGACAGAGAACACAGATTAATATTAACACACTCACTGACACACTGTGTATATCATGACCCACAGTCAGATACACCCTGTGAAGTGCAAAACACCCCCACTGTCCTCAGGAATATTAACACACTGACAGAGAACACAGATTAATATTTACACTCTCACTGACACACTGTGTATATCATGACCCACAGTCAGATACACCCTGTGAAGTGTAAAACACCCCCACTGTCCTCAGCAATATTAACACACTGACAGAGAACACAGATTAATATTAACACACTCACTGACACACTGTGTATATCATTACCCACAGTCAGATACACCCTGTGAAGTGTAAAACATCCCCACTGTCCTCAGTAATATTAACACCCTGACAGAGAACACAGATTAATATTAACACACTCACTGACACACTGTGTACATCATAACCCACAGTCAGATACACCCTGTGAAGTGTAAAACACCCCCACTGTCCTCAGGAATATTAACACACTGACAGAGAACACAGATTAATATTAACACACTCACTGACACACAGTGCACATCATGACTCACAGTCAGATACACCCTGTGAAGTGTAAAACACCCCCACTGTCCTCAGGAATATTAACACACTGACAGAGAACACAGATTAATATTAACACACTCACTGACACACTGTGTATATCATGACCCTCAGTCAGATACACCCTGTGAAGTGTAAAACATCCCCACTGTCCTCAGGAATATTAACACACTGACAGAGAGCACAGATTAATATTAACACTCTCACTGACACACTGTGTATATCATGACCCACAGTCAGATACACCCTGTGAAGTGTAAAACATCCCCACTGTCCTCAGTAATATTAACACACTGACAGAGAACACAGATTAATATTAACAGACTCACTGACACACTGTGTATATCATGACCCACAGTCAGATACACCCTGTGAAGTGTAAAACACCCCCACTGTCCTCAGCAATATTAGCACACTGACAGAGAACACAGATTAATATTAACACACTCACTGACACACTGTGTACATCATGACCCACAGTCAGATACACCCAGTGAAGTGTAAAACATCCCCACTGTCCTCAGTAATATTAACACCCTGAAAGAGAACACAGATTAATATTAACACACTCACTGACACACTGTGTACATCATGACCCACAGTCAGACACACCCGGTGAAGTGCAAAACACCCCCACTGTCCTCAGGAATATTAACACACTGACAGAGAACACAGATTAATATTAACACACTCACTGACACACTGTGCACATCATGACTCACAGTCAGATACACCCTGTGAAGTGTAAAACATCCCCACTGTCCTCAGGAATATTAACACACTGACAGAGAACACAGATTAATATTAACACTCTCACTGACACACTGTGTATATCATGACCCACAGTCAGATACACCCTGTGAAGTGTAAAACACCCCCACTGTCCTCAGCAATATTAACACACTGACAGAGAACACAGATTAATATTAACACACTCACTGACACACTGTGTACATCATGACCCACAGTCAGATACACCCAGTGAAGTGTAAAACATCCCCACTGTCCTCAGTAATATTAACACCCTGACAGAGAACACAGATTAATATTAACACACTCACTGACACACTGTGTACATCATGACCCACAGTCAGATACACCCTGTGAAGTGTAAAACACCCCCACTGTCCTCAGGAATATTAACACACTGACAGAGAACACAGATTAATATTAACACACTCACTGACACGCAGTGCACATCATGACTCACAGTCAGATACACCCTGTGAAGTGTAAAACACCCCCACTGTCCTCAGGAATATTAACACACTGACAGAGAACACAGATTAATATTAACACACTCACTGACACACTGTGTATATCATGACCCTCAGTCAGATACACCCTGTGAAGTGTAAAACATCCCCACTGTCCTCAGGAATATTAACACACTGACAGAGAACACAGATTAATATTAACACTCTCACTGACACACTGTGTATATCATGACCCACAGTCAGATACACCCTGTGAAGTGTAAAACATCCCCACTGTCCTCAGTAATATTAGCACACTGACAGAGAACACAGATTAATATTAACACACTCACTGACACACTGTGTACATCATGACCCACAGTCAGATACACCCAGTGAAGTGTAAAACATCCCCACTGTCCTCAGTAATATTAACACCCTGAAAGAGAACACAGATTAATATTAACACACTCACTGACACACTGTGTACATCATGACACACAGTCAGATACACCCGGTGAAGTGCAAAACACCCCCACTGTCCTCAGGAATATTAACACACTGACAGAGAACACAGATTAATGTTAACACACTCACTGACACACTGTGCACATCATGACTCACAGTCAGATACACCCTGTGAAGTGTAAAACAACCCCACTGTCCTCAGGAATATTAACACACTGACAGAGAACACAGATTAATATTAACACACTCACTGACACACTGTGCACATCATGACTCACGGTCAGATACACCCTGTGAAGTGTAAAACACCCCCACTGTCCTCAGGAATATTAACACACTGACAGAGAACACAGATTAATATTAACACACTCACTGACACACTGTGTATATCATGACCCAGAGTCAGATACACCCTGTGAAGTGCAAAACACCCCCACTGACCTCAGGAATATTAACACAGTGACAGAGAACAGAGATTAATATTTACACTCTCACTGACACACTGTGTATATCATGACCCACAGTCAGATACACCCTGTGAAGTGTAAAACACCCCCACTGACCTCAGGAATATTAACACACTGACAGAGAACAGAGATTAATATTTACACTCTCACTGACACACTGTGTATATCATGACCCACAGTCAGATACACCCTGTGAAGTGTAAAACACCCCCACTGTCCTCAGCAATATTAGCACACTGACAGAGAACACAGATTAATATTAACACACTCACTGACACACTGTGTACATCATGGCCCAACAGTCAGATACACCCTGTGAAGTGTAAAACATCCCCACTGTCCTCAGTAATATTAACACCCTGAAAGAGAACACAGATTAATATTAACACACTCACTGACACACTGTGTACATCATGACCCATAGTCAGATACACCCTGTGAAGTGTAAAACACCCCCACTGTCCTCAGGAATATTAACACACTGACAGAGAACACAGATTAATATTACCACACTCACTGACACACTGTGCACATCATGACTCACAGTCAGATACACCCTGTGAAGTGTAAAACACCCCCACTGTCCTCAGGAATATTAACACACTGACAGAGAACAGAGATTAATATTAACACACTCACTGACACACTGTGTATATCATGACCCAGAGTCAGATACACCCTGTGAAGTGCAAAACACCCCCACTGACCTCAGGAATATTAACACACTGACAGAGAACAGAGATTAATATTTACACTCTCACTGACACACTGTGTATATCATGACCCACAGTCAGATACACCCTGTGAAGTGTAAAACACCCCCACAGTCCTCAGCAATATTAACACACTGACAGAGAACGCAGATTAATATTAACACACTCACTGACACACTATGTATATCATGACCCACAGTCAGATACACCCTGTGAAGTGTAAAACACCCCCACTGTCCTCAGTAATATTAACACACTGACAGAGAACACAGATTAATATTAACACTCTCACTGACACACTGTGTATATCATGACCCACAGTCAGATACACCCTATGAAGTGTAAAACACCCCCACTGTCCTCAGGAATATTAACACACTGACAGAGAACACAGATTAATATTAACACACTCACTGACACACTGTGTATATCATGACCCACAGTCAGATACACCCTGTGAAGTGTAAAACATCCCCACTGTCCTCAGGAATATTAACACACTGACAGAGAACACAGATTAATATTAACACTCTCACTGACACACTGTGTATATCATGACCCACAGTCAGATACACCCTGTGAAGTGTAAAACATCCCCACTGTCCTCAGTAATATTAACACACTGACAGAGAACACAGATTAATATTAACACACTCACTGACACACTGTGTATATCATGACCCACAGTCAGATACACCCTGTGAAGTGTAAAACACCCCCACTGTCCTCAGCAATATTAGCACACTGACAGAGAACACAGATTAATATTAACACACTCACAGACACACTGTGTACATCATGACCCACAGTCAGATACACCCTGTGAAGTGTAAAACATCCCCACTGTCCTCAGTAATATTAACACCCTGACAGAGAACACAGATTAATATTAACACACTCACTGCACACTGTGTATATCATGACCCAGAGTCAGATACACCCTGTGAAGTGCAAAACACCCCCACTGTCCTCAGGAATATTAACACACTGACAGAGAACACAGATTAATATTTACCCTCTCACTGACACACTGTGTATATCATGACCCACATTCAGATACACCCTGTGAAGTGCAAAACACCCCCACAGTCCTCAGCAATATTAACACACTGACAGAGAACACAGATTAATATTAACACACTCACTGACACACTGTGTACATCATGACTCACAGTCAGATACACCCAGTGAAGTGTAAAACATCCCCACTGTCCTCAGTAATATTAACACCCTGAAAGAGAACACAGATTAATATTAACACACTCACTGACACACTGTGTACATCATGACCCACAGTCAGATACACCCTGTGAAGTGTAAAACACCCCCACTGTCCTCTGGAATATTAACACACTGACAGAGAACACAGATTAATATTAACACACTCACTGACACACTGTGCACATCATGACTCACAGTCAGATACACCCTGTGAAGTGGAAAACACCCCCACAGTCCTCAGCAATATTAACACACTGACAGAGAACACAGATTAATATTAACAGACTCACTGACACACTGTGTATATCATGACCCACAGTCAGATACACCCTGTGAAGTGTAAAACACCCCCACTGTCCTCAGCAATATTAGCACACTGACAGAGAACACAGATTAATATTAACACACTCACTGACACACTGTGCACATCATGACTCACAGTCAGATACACCCTGTGAACTGTAAAACACCCCCACTGTCCTCAGGAATATTAACACACTGACAGAGAACACAGATTAATATTAACACACTCACTGACACACTGTGTATATCATGACCCACAGTCAGATACACCCTGTGAAGTGTAAAACATCCCCACTGTCCTCAGGAATATTAACACACTGACAGAGAACACAGATTAATATTAACACTCTCACTGACACACTGTGTATATCATGACCCACAGTCAGATACACCCTGTGAAGTGTAAAACATCCCCACTGTCCTCAGTAATATTAACACACTGACAGAGAACACAGATTAATATTAACACACTCACTGACACACTGTGTATATCATGACCCACAGTCAGATACACCCTGTGAAGTGTAAAACACCCCCACTGTCCTCAGCAATATTAGCACACTGACAGAGAACACAGATTAATATTAACACACTCACAGACACACTGTGTACATCATGACCCACAGTCAGATACACCCTGTGAAGTGTAAAACATCCCCACTGTCCTCAGTAATATTAACACCCTGACAGAGAACACAGATTAATATTAACACACTCACTGCACACTGTGTATATCATGACCCAGAGTCAGATACACCCTGTGAAGTGCAAAACACCCCCACTGTCCTCAGGAATATTAACACACTGACAGAGAACACAGATTAATATTTACCCTCTCACTGACACACTGTGTATATCATGACCCACATTCAGATACACCCTGTGAAGTGCAAAACACCCCCACAGTCCTCAGCAATATTAACACACTGACAGAGAACACAGATTAATATTAACACACTCACTGACACACTGTGTACATCATGACTCACAGTCAGATACACCCAGTGAAGTGTAAAACATCCCCACTGTCCTCAGTAATATTAACACCCTGAAAGAGAACACAGATTAATATTAACACACTCACTGACACACTGTGTACATCATGACCCACAGTCAGATACACCCTGTGAAGTGTAAAACACCCCCACTGTCCTCTGGAATATTAACACACTGACAGAGAACACAGATTAATATTAACACACTCACTGACACACTGTGCACATCCTGACTCACAGTCAGATACACCCTGTGAAGTGGAAAACACCCCCACAGTCCTCAGCAATATTAACACACTGACAGAGAACACAGATTAATATTAACAGACTCACTGACACACTGTGTATATCATGACCCACAGTCAGATACACCCTGTGAAGTGTAAAACACCCCCACTGTCCTCAGCAATATTAGCACACTGACAGAGAACACAGATTAATATTAACACACTCACTGACACACTGTGCACATCATGACTCACAGTCAGATACACCCTGTGAACTGTAAAACACCCCCACTGTCCTCAGGAATATTAACACACTGACAGAGAACACAGATTAATATTAACACACTCACTGACACACTGTGTATATCATGACCCAGAGTCAGATACACCCTGTGAAGTGCAAAACACCCCCACTGACCTCAGGAATATTAACACACTGACAGAGAACAGAGATTAATATTTACACTCTCACTGACACACTGTGTATATCATGACCCACAGTCAGATACACCCTGTGAAGTGTAAAACACCCCCACAGTCCTCAGCAATATTAACACACTGACAGAGAACGCAGATTAATATTAACAGACTCACTGACACACTGTGTATATCATGACCCACAGTCAGATACACCCTGTGAAGTGTAAAACACCCCCACTGTCCTCAGTAATATTAACACACTGACAGAGAACACAGATTAATATTAACACTCTCACTGACACACTGTGTATATCATGACCCACAGTCAGATACACCCTATGAAGTGTAAAACACCCCCACTGTCCTCAGGAATATTAACACACTGACAGAGAACACAGATTAATATTTACACTCTCACTGACACACTGTGTATATCATGACCCACAGTCAGATACACCCTGTGAAGTGCAAAACACCCCCACAGTCCTCAGCAATATTAACACACTGACAGAGAACACAGATTAATATTAACAGACTCACTGACACACTGTGTATATCATGACCCACAGTCAGATACACCCTGTGAAGTGTAAAACACCCCCACTGTCCTCAGCAATATTAGCACACTGACAGAGAACACAGATTAATATTAACACACTCACTGACACACTGTGTACATCATGGCCCACAGTCAGATACACCCAGTGAAGTGTAAAACATCCCCACTGTCCTCAGTAATATTAACACCCTGAAAGAGAACACAGATTAATATTAACACACTCACTGACACACTGTGTACATCATGACCCACAGTCAGATACACCCTGTGAAGTGTAAAACACCCCCACTGTCCTGAGGAATATTAACACACTGACAGAGAACACAGATTAATATTAACACACTCACTGACACACTGTGCACATCATGACTCACAGTCAGATACACCCTGTGAAGTGTAAAACACCCCCACTGTCCTCAGGAATATTAACACACTGACAGAGAACACAGATTAATATTAACACACTCACTGACACACTGTGCACATCATGACTCACAGTCAGATACACCCTGTGAAGTGTAAAACACCCCCACTGTCCTCAGGAATATTAACACACTGACAGAGAACACAGATTAATATTAACACACTCACTGACACACTGTGTATATCATGACCCAGAGTCAGATACACCCTGTGAAGTGCAAAACACCCCCACTGACCTCAGGAATATTAACACACTGACAGAGAACAGAGATTAATATTTACACTCTCACTGACACACTGTGTATATCATGACCCACAGTCAGATACACCCTGTGAAGTGTAAAACACCCCCACAGTCCTCAGCAATATTAACACACTGACAGAGAACGCAGATTAATATTAACAGACTCACTGACACACTGTGTATATCATGACCCACAGTCAGATACACCCTGTGAAGTGTAAAACACCCCCACTGTCCTCAGTAATATTAACACACTGGCAGAGAACACAGATTAATATTAACACTCTCACTGACACACTGTGTATATCATGACCCACAGTCAGATACACCCTATGAAGTGTAAAACACCCCCACTGTCCTCAGGAATATTAACACACTGACAGAGAACACAGATTAATATTAACACACTCACTGACACACTGTGTATATCATGACCCACAGTCAGATACACCCTGTGAAGTGTAAAACATCCCCACTGTCCTCAGGAATATTGACACACTGACAGAGAACACAGATTAATATTAACACTCTCACTGACACACTGTGTATATCATGACCCACAGTCAGATACACCCTGTGAAGTGTAAAACATCCCCACTGTCCTCAGTAATATTAACACACTGACTGAGAACACAGATTAATATTAACACACTCACTGACACACTGTGTATATCATGACCCACAGTCAGATACACCCTGTGAAGTGTAAAACACCCCCACTGTCCTCAGCAATATTAGCACACTGACAGAGAACACAGATTAATGTTAACACACTCACTGACACACTGTGTACATCATGACCCACAGTCAGATACACCCAGTGAAGTGTAAAACATCCCCACTGTCCTCAGTAATATTAACACCCTGAAAGAGAACACAGATTAATATTAACACACTCACTGACACACTGTGTACATCATGACCCACAGTCAGATTCACCCTGTGAAGTGTAAAACACCCCCACTGTCCTCAGCAATATTAACACACTGACAGAGAACACAGATTAATATTAACACACGCACTGACACACTGTGTACATCATGACCCACAGTCAGATACACCCAGTGAAGTTTAAAACATCCCCACTGTCCTCAGTAATATTAACACCCTGAAAGAGAACACAGATTAATATTAACACACTCACTGACACACTGTGTACATCATGACCCACAGTCAGATACACCCTGTGAAGTGTAAAACACCCCCACTGTCCTCAGGAATATTAACACACTGACAGAGAACACAGATTAATATTAACACACTCACTGACACACTGTGCACATCATGACTCACAGTCAGATACACCCTGTGAAGTGGAAAACACCCCCACTGTCCTCAGGAATATTAACACACTGACAGAGAACACAGATTAATATTTACACTCTCACTGACACACTGTGTATATCATGACCCACAGTCAGATACACCCTGTGAAGTGCAAAACACCACCACAGTCCTCAGCAATATTATCACACTGAAAGAGAACACAGATTAATATTAACAGACTCACTGACACACTGTGTATATCATGACCCACAGTCAGATACACCCTGTGAAGTGTAAAACACCCCCACTGTCCTCAGCAATATTAGCACACTGACAGAGAACACAGATTAATATTAACACACTCACTGACACACTGTGTACATCATGACCCTCAGTCAGATACACCCAGTGAAGTGTAAAACATCCCCTCTGTCCTCAGTAATATTAACACCCTGAAAGAGAACACAGATTAATATTAACACACTCACTGACACACTGTGTACATCATGACCCACAGTCAGATACACCCTGTGAAGTGTAAAACACCCCCACTGTCCTCAGGAATATTAACACACTGACAGAGAACACAGATTAATATTAACACACTCACTGACACACTGTGCACATCATGACTCACAGTCAGATACACCCTGTGAAGTGTAAAACACCCCCACTGTCCTCAGGAATATTAACACACTGACAGAGAACACAGATTAATATTAACACACTCACTGACACACTGTGTATATCATGACCCAGAGTCAGATACACCCTGTGAAGTGCAAAACACCCCCACTGACCTCAGGAATATTAACACACTGACAGAGAACAGAGATTAATATTTACACTCTCACTGACACACTGTGTATATCATGACCCACAGTCAGATACACCCTGTGAAGTGTAAAACACCCCCACAGTCCTCAGCAATATTAACACACTGACAGAGAACGCAGATTAATATTAACAGACTCACTGACACACTGTGTATATCATGACCCACAGTCAGATACACCCTGTGAAGTGTAAAACACCCCCACTGTCCTCAGTAATATTAACACACTGACAGAGAACACAGATTAATATTAAAACTCTCACTGACACACTGTGTATATCATGACCCACAGTCAGATACACCCTATGAAGTGTAAAACACCCCCACTGTCCTCAGGAATATTAACACACTGACAGAGAACACAGATTAATATTAACACACTCACTGACACACTGTGTATATCATGACCCACAGTCAGATACACCCTGTGAAGTGTAAAACATCCCCACTGTCCTCAGGAATATTAACACACTGACAGAGAACACAGATTAATATTAACACTCTCACTGACACACTGTGTATATCATGACCCACAGTCAGATACACCCTGTGAAGTGTAAAACATCCCCACTGTCCTCAGTAATATTAACACACTGACAGAGAAAACAGATTAATATTAACACACTCACTGACACACTGTGTCTATCATGACCCACAATCAGATACACCCTGTGAAGTGTAAAACACCCCCACTGTCCTCAGCAATATTAGCACACTGACAGAGAACACAGATTAATATTAACACACTCACTGACACACTGTGTACATCATGACCCACAGTCAGATACACCCAGTGAAGTGTAAAACATCCCCACTGTCCTCAGTAATATTAACACCCTGAAAGAGAACACAGATTAATATTAACACACTCACTGACACACTGTGTACATCATGACCCACATTCAGATACACCCTGTGAAGTGTAAAACACCCCCACTGTCCTCAGGAATATTAACACACTGACAGTGAACACAGATTAATATTAACACACTCACTGACACACTGTGTATATCATGACCCACAGTCAGATACACCCTGTGAAGTGCAAAACACCCCCACTGTCCTCAGGAATATTAACACACTGACAGAGAACACAGATTAATATTTACACTCTCACTGACACACTGTGTACATCATGACCCACAGTCAGATACACCCAGTGAAGTGTAAAACATCCCCACTGTCCTCAGTAATATTAACACCCTGAAAGAGAACACAGATTAATATTAACACACTCACTGACACACTGTGTACATCATGACCCACAGTCAGATACACCCTGTGAAGTGTAAAACACCCCCACTGTCCTCAGGAATATTAACACACTGACAGAAAACACAGATTAATATTAACACACTCACTGAAAAACTGTGCACATCATGACTCACAGTCAGATACACCCTGTGAAGTGGAAAACACCCCCACTGTCCTCAGGAATATTAACACACTGACAGAGAACACAGATTAATATTAACACACTCACTGACACACTGTGTATATCATGATCCACAGTCAGATACACCCTGTGAAGTGCAAAACACCCCCACTGTCCTCAGGAATATTAACACACTGACAGAGAACACAGATTAATATTTACACTCTCACTGACACACTGTGTATATCATGACCCACAGTCAGATACACCCTGTGAAGTGCAAAACACCCCCACAGTCCTCAGCAATATTAACACACTGACAGAGAACACAGATTAATATTAACAGACTCACTGACACACTGTGTATATCATGACCCACAGTCAGATACACCCTGTGAAGTGTAAAACACCCCCACTGTCCTCAGCAATATTAGCACACTGACAGAGAACACAGATTAATATTAACACACTCACTGACACACTGTGTATATCATGACCCACAGTCAGATACACCCTGTGAAGTGTAAAACATCCCCACTGTCCTCAGGAATATTAACACACTGACAGAGAACACAGATTAATATTAACACTCTCACTGACACACTGTGTATATCATGACCCACAGTCAGATACACCCTGTGAAGTGTAAAACATCCCGACTGTCCTCAGTAATATTAACACACTGACAGAGAACACAGATTAATATTAACACACTCACTGACACACTGTGTCTATCATGACCCACAATCAGATACACCCTGTGAAGTGTAAAACACCCCCACTGTCCTCAGCAATATTAGCACACTGACAGAGAACACAGATTAATATTAACACACTCACTGACACACTGTGTACATCATGACCCACAGTCAGATACACCCAGTGAAGTGTAAAACATCCCCACTGTCCTCAGTAATATTAACACCCTGAAAGAGAACACAGATTAATATTAACACACTCACTGACACACTGTGTACATCATGACCCACATTCAGATACACCCTGTGAAGTGTAAAACACCCCCACTGTCCTCAGGAATATTAACACACTGACAGTGAACACAGATTAATATTAACACACTCACTGACACACTGTGTATATCATGACCCACAGTCAGATACACCCTGTGAAGTGCAAAACACCCCCACTGTCCTCAGGAATATTAACACACTGACAGAGAACACAGATTAATATTTACACTCTCACTGACACACTGTGTACATCATGACCCACAGTCAGATACACCCAGTGAAGTGTAAAACATCCCCACTGTCCTCAGTAATATTAACACCCTGAAAGAGAACACAGATTAATATTAACACACTCACTGACACACTGTGTACATCATGACCCACAGTCAGATACACCCTGTGAAGTGTAAAACACCCCCACTGTCCTCAGGAATATTAACACACTGACAGAAAACACAGATTAATATTAACACACTCACTGAAAAACTGTGCACATCATGACTCACAGTCAGATACACCCTGTGAAGTGGAAAACACCCCCACTGTCCTCAGGAATATTAACACACTGACAGAGAACACAGATTAATATTAACACACTCACTGACACACTGTGTATATCATGATCCACAGTCAGATACACCCTGTGAAGTGCAAAACACCCCCACTGTCCTCAGGAATATTAACACACTGACAGAGAACACAGATTAATATTTACACTCTCACTGACACACTGTGTATATCATGACCCACAGTCAGATACACCCTGTGAAGTGCAAAACACCCCCACAGTCCTCAGCAATATTAACACACTGACAGAGAACACAGATTAATATTAACAGACTCACTGACACACTGTGTATATCATGACCCACAGTCAGATACACCCTGTGAAGTGTAAAACACCCCCACTGTCCTCAGCAATATTAGCACACTGACAGAGAACACAGATTAATATTAACACACTCACTGACACACTGTGTACATCATGACACACAGTCAGATACACCCAGTGATGTGTAAAACATCCCCACTGTCCTCAGTAATATTAACACCCTGAAAGAGAACACAGATTAATATTAACACACTCACTGACACACTGTGTACATCATGACCCACAGTCAGATACACCCTGTGAAGTGTAAAACACCCCCACTGTCCTCAGTAATATTAACACACTGACAGAGAACACAGATTAATATTAACACACTCACTGACACACTGTGCACATCATGACTCACAGTCAGATACACCCTGTGAAGTGTAAAACACCCCCACTGTCCTCAGGAATATTAACACACTGACAGAGAACACAGATTAATATTAACACACTCACTGACACACTGTGCACATCATGACTCACAGTCAGATACACCCTGTGAAGTGTAAAACACCCCCACTGTCCTCAGGAATATTAACACACTGACAGAGAAAAAAGATTACTATCAACACACTCACTGACACACTGTGTATATCATGACCCAGAGTCAGATACACCCTGTGAAGTGCAAAACACCCCCACTGACCTCAGGAATATTAACACACTGACAGAGAACAGAGATTAATATTTACACTCTCACTGACACACTGTGTATATCATGACCCACAGTCAGATACACCCTGTGAAGTGTAAAACACCCCCACAGTCCTCAGCAAATTAACACATTGACAGAGAACGCAGATTAATATTAACAGACTCACTGACACACTGTGTATATCATGACCCACAGTCAGATACACCCTGTGAAGTGTAAAACACCCCCACTGTCCTCAGTAATATTAACACACTGACAGAGAACACAGATTAATATTAACACTCTCACTGACACAATGTGTATATCATGACCCACAGTCAGATACACCCTATGAAGTGTAAAACACCCCCACTGTCCTCAGGAATATTAACACACTGACAGAGAACACAGATTAATATTAACACACTCACTGACACACTGTGTATATCATGACCCACAGTCAGATACACCCTGTGAAGTGTAAAACATCCCCACTGTCCTCAGGAATATTAACACACTGACAGAGAACACAGATTAATATTAACACTCTCACTGACACACTGTGTATATCATGACCCACAGTCAGATACACCCTGTGAAGTGTAAAACATCCCGACTGTCCTCAGTAATATTAACACACTGACAGAGAACACAGATTAATATTAACACACTCACTGACACACTGTGTATATCATGACCCACAGTCAGATACACCCTGTGAAGTGTAAAACACCCCCACTGTCCTCAGCAATATTAGCACACTGACAGAGAACACAGATTAATATTAACACACTCACTGACACACTGTGTACATCATGACCCACAGTCAGATACACCCAGTGAAGTGTAAAACATCCCCACTGTCTTCAGTAATATTAACACCCTGAAAGAGAATACAGATTAATATTAACACACTCACTGACACACTGTGTACATCATGACCCACAGTCAGATACACCCTGTGAAGTGTAAAACACCCCCACTGTCCTCAGGAATATTAACACACTGACAGAGAACACAGATTAATATTAACACACTCACTGACTGACTGTGCACATCATGACTCACAGTCAGATACACCCTGTGAAGTGTAAAACACCCCCACTGTCCTCAGTAATATTAACACACTGACAGAGAACACAGATTAATATTAACACACTCACTGACACACTGTGTATATCATGACCCACAGTCAGATACACCCTGTGAAGTGCAAAACACCCCCACTGTCCTCAGGAATATTAACACACTGACAGAGAACACAGATTCATATTTACACTCTCACTGTCACACTGTGTATATCATGACCCACAGTCAGATACACCCTGTGAAGTGCAAAACACCCCCACAGTCCTCAGCAATATTAACACACTGACAGAGAACTCAGATTAATATTAACACACTCACTGACACACTGTGTACATCATGACCCACAGTCAGATACACCCTGTGAAGTGTAAAACACCCCCACTGTCCTCAGGAATATTAACACACTGACAGAGAACACAGATTAATATTAACACACTCACTGACACACTGTGCACATCATGACTCACAGTCAGATACACCCTGTGAAGTGGAAAACACCCCCACTGTCCTCAGGAATATTAACACACTGACAGAGAACACAGATTAATATTAACACACTCACTGACACACTGTGTATATCATGACCCACAGTCAGATACACCCTGTGAAGTGCAAAACACCCCCACTGTCCTCAGGAATATTAACACACTGACAGAGAACACAGATTAATATTTACACTCTCACTGACACACTGTGTATATCATGACCCACAGTCAGATACACCCTGTGAAGTGCAAAACACCCCCACAGTCCTCAGCAATATTAACACACTGACAGAGAACACAGATTAATATTAACAGACTCACTGACACACTGTGTATATCATGACCCACAGTCAGATACACCCTGTGAAGTGTAAAACATCCCCACTGTCCTCAGGAATATTAACACACTGACAGAGAACACAGATTAATATTAACACTCTCACTGACACACTGTGTATATCATGACCCACAGTCAGATACACCCTGTGAAGTGTAAAACATCCCCACTGTCCTCAGTAATATTAACACACTGACAGAGAACACAGATTAATATTAACACACTCACTGACACACTGTGTATATCATGACCCACAGTCAGATACACACTGTGAAGTGTAAAACACCCCCACTGTCCTCAGCAATATTAACACACTGACAGAGAACACAGATTAATATTAACACACTCACTGACACACTGTGTACATCATGACCCACAGTCAGATACACCCAGTGAAGTGTAAAACATCCCCACTGTCCTCAGTAATATTTACACCCTGACAGAGAACACAGATTAATATTAACACACTCACTGACACACTGTGTACATCATGACCCACAGTCAGATACACCCTGTGAAGTGTAAAACACCCATACTGCCCTCAGGAATATTAACACGCTGACAGAGAACACAGATTAATATTAACACACTCACTGACACACTGTGCACATCATGACTCACAGTCAGATACACCCTGTGAAGTGTAAAACACCCCCACTGTCCTCAGGAATATTAACACACTGACAGAGAACACAGATTAATATTAACACACTCACTGACACACTGTGTATATCATGACCCACAGTCAGATACACACTGTGAAGTGTAAAACACCCCCACTGTCCTCAGCAATATTAACACACTGACAGAGAACACAGATTAATATTAAGACACTCACTGACACACTGTGTACATCATGACCCACAGTCAGATACACCCTGTGAAGTGCAAAACACCCCCACTGCCCTCAGGAATATTAACACACAGACAGAGAACACAGATTAATATTTACACTCTCACTGACACACTGTGTATATCATGACCCACAGTCAGATACACCCTGTGAAGTGTAAAACACCCCCACAGTCCTCAGCAATATTAACACACTGACAGAGAACACAGATTAATATTAACACACTCACTGACACACTGTGTACATCATGACCCACAGTCAGATACACCCAGTGAAGTGTAAAACATCCCCACTGTCCTCAGTAATATTAACACCCTGAAAGAGAACACAGATTAATATTAACACACTCACTGACACACTGTGTACATCATGACCCACAGTCAGATACACCCTGTGAAGTGTAAAAAACCCCCACTGTCCTCAGGAATATTAACACACTGACAGAGAACACAGATTAATATTAACACACTCACTGACTGACTGTGCACATCATGACTCACAGTCAGATACACCCTGTGAAGTGTAAAACACCCCCACTGTCCTCAGGAATATTAACACACTGACAGAGAACACAGATTAATATTAACACACTCACTGACACACTGTGTATATCATGACCCACAGTCAGATACACCCTGTGAAGTGCAAAACACCCCCACTGTCCTCAGGAATATTAACACACTGACAGAGAACACAGATTAATATTTACACTCTCACTGACACACTGTGTACATCATGACCCACAGTCAGATACACCCAGTGAAGTGTAAAACATCCCCACTGTCCTCAGTAATATTAACACCCTGAAAGAGAACACAGATTAATATTAACACACTCACTGACACACTGTGTACATCATGACCCACAGTCAGATACACCCTGTGAAGTGTAAAACACCCCCACTGTCCTCAGGAATATTAACACACTGACAGAGAACACAGATTAATATTAACACACTCACTGAAAAACAGTGCACATCATGACTCACAGTCAGATACACCCTGTGAAGTGGAAAACACCCCCACTGTCCTCAGGAATATTAACACACTGACAGAGAACACAGATTAATATTAACACACTCACTGACACACTGTGTATATCATGATCCACAGTCAGATACACCCTGTGAAGTGCAAAACACCCCCACTGTCCTCAGGAATATTAACACACTGACAGAGAACACAGATTAATATTTACACTCTCACTGACACACTGTGTATATCATGACCCACAGTCAGATACACCCTGTGAAGTGTAAAACACCCCCACTGTCCTCAGCAATATTAGCACACTGACAGAGAACACAGATTAATATTAACACACTCACTGACACACTGTGTACATCATGACACACAGTCAGATACACCCAGTGAAGTGTAAAACATCCCCACTGTCCTCAGTAATATTAACACCCTGAAAGAGAACACAGATTAATATTAACACACTCACTGACACACTGTGTACATCATGACCCACAGTCAGATACACCCTGTGAAGTGTAAAACACCCCCACTGTCCTCAGGAATATTAACACACTGACAGAGAACACAGATTAATATTAACACACTCACTGACACACTGTGCACATGATGACTCACATTCAGATACACCCTGTGAAGTGTAAAACACCCCCACTGTCCTCAGGAATATTAACACACTGACAGAGAACACAGATTAATATTAACACACTCACTGACACACTGTGCACATCATGACTCACAGTCAGATACACCCTGTGAAGTGTAAAACACCCCCACTGTCCTCAGGAATATTAACACACTGACAGAGAACACAGATTACTATCAACACACTCACTGACACACTGTGTATATCATGACCCAGAGTCAGATACACCCTGTGAAGTGCAAAACACCCCCACTGACCTCAGGAATATTAACACACTGACAGAGAACAGAGATTAATATTTACACTCTCACTGACACACTGTGTATATCATGACCCACAGTCAGATACACCCTGTGAAGTGTAAAACACCCCCACAGTCCTCAGCAAATTAACACATTGACAGAGAACGCAGATTAATATTAACAGACTCACTGACACACTGTGTATATCATGACCCACAGTCAGATACACCCTGTGAAGTGTAAAACACCCCCACTGTCCTCAGTAATATTAACACACTGACAGAGAACACAGATTAATATTAACACTCTCACTGACACAATGTGTATATCATGACCCACAGTCAGATACACCCTATGAAGTGTAAAACACCCCCACTGTCCTCAGGAATATTAACACACTGACAGAGAACACAGATTAATATTAACACACTCACTGACACACTGTGTATATCATGACCCACAGTCAGATACACCCAGTGAAGTGTAAAACATCCCCACTGTCCTCAGGAATATTAACACACTGACAGAGAACACAGATTAATATTAACACTCTCACTGACACACTGTGTATATCATGACCCACAGGCAGATACACCCTGTGAAGTGCAAAACACCCCCACAGTCCTCAGCAATATTAACACACTGACAGAGAACACAGATTAATATTAACAGACTCACTGACACACTGTGTATATCATGACCCACAGTCAGATACACCCTGTGAAGTGTAAAACACCCCCACTGTCCTCAGTAATATTAACACACTGACAGAGAACACAGATTAATATTAACACTCTCACTGACACACTGTGTATATCATGACCCACAGTCAGATACACCCTATGAAGTGTAAAACACCCCCACTGTCCTCAGTAATATTAACACACTGACAGAGAACACAGATTAATATTAACACACTCACTGACACACTGTGTATATCATGACCCACAGTCAGATACACCCTGTGAAGTGTAAAACATCCCCACTGTCCTCAGTAATATTAACACACTGACAGAGAACACAGATTAATATTAACACACTCACTGACACACTGTGTATATCATGACCCACAGTCAGATACACACTGTGAAGTGTAAAACACCCCCACTGTCCTCAGCAATATTAACACACTGACAGAGAACACAGATTAATATTAACACACTCACTGACACACTGTGTACATCATGACCCACAGTCAGATACACCCAGTGAAGTGTAAAACATCCCCACTGTCCTCAGTAATATTTACACCCTGACAGAGAACACAGATTAATATTAACACACTCACTGACACACTGTGTACATCATGACCCACAGTCAGATACACCCTGTGAAGTGTAAAACACCCCTACTGTCCTCAGGAATATTAACACGCGGACAGAGAACACAGATTAATATTAACACACTCACTGACACACTGTGCACATCATGACTCACAGTCAGATACACCCTGTGAAGTGTAAAACACCCCCACTGTCCTCAGGAATATTAACACACTGACAGAGAACACAGATTAATATTAACACACTCACTGACACACTGTGCATATCATTACCCACAGTCAGATACACCCTGTGATGTGTAAAACACCCCCACTGTCCTCAGCAATATTAATACACTGACAGAGAACGCAGATTAATATTAACACACTCACTGACACACTGTGTATATCATTACCCACAGTCAGATACACCCTGTGAAGTGTAAAACATCCCCACTGTCCTCAGGAATATTAACACACTGACAGAGAACACAGATTAATATTAACACTCTCACTGACACACTGTGTATATCATGACCCACAGTCAGATACACCCTGTGAAGTGTAAAACATCCCCACTGTCCTCAGGAATATTAACACACTGACAGAGAACACAGATTAATATTGACACTCTCACTGACACACTGTGTATATCATGACCCACAGTCAGATACACCCTGTGAAGTGCAAAACACCCCCACAGTCCTCAGCAATATTAACACACTGACAGAGAACACAGATTAATATTAACAGATTCTCTGACACACTGAGTATATCATGACCCACAGTCAGATACACCCTGTGAAGTGTAAAACACCCCCACTGTCCTCAGTAATATTAACACACTGACAGAGAACACAGATTAATATTAACACACTCACTGACACACTGTGCACATCATGACTCACAGTCAGATACACCCTGTGAAGTGTAAAACACCCCCACTGTCCTCAGGAATATTAACACACTGACAGAGAACACAGATTAATATTAACACACTCACTGACACACTGTGCACATCATGACTCACAGTCAGATACATCCTGTGAAGTGTAAAACACCCCCACTGTCCTCAGGAATATTAACACACTGACAGAGAACACAGATTAATATTAACACACTCACTGACACACTGTGTATATCATGACCCAGAGTCAGATACACCCTGTGAAGTGCAAAACACCCCCACTGACCTCAGGAATATTAACACACTGACAGAGAACAGAGATTAATATTTACACTCTCACTGACACACTGTGTATATCATGACCCACAGTCAGATACACCCTGTGAAGTGTAAAACACCCCCACAGTCCTCAGCAATATTAACACACTGACAGAGAACGCAGATTAATATTAACAGACTCACTGACACACTGTGTATATCATGACCCACAGTCAGATACACCCTGTGAAGTGTAAAACACCCCCACTGTCCTCAGTAATATTAACACACTGACAGAGAACACAGATTAATATTAACACTCTCACTGACACACTGTGTATATCATGACCCACAGTCAGATACACCCTATGAAGTGTAAAACACCCCCACTGTCCTCAGGAATATTAACACACTGACAGAGAACACAGATTAATATTAACACACTCACTGACACACTGTGTATATCATGACCCACAGTCAGATACACCCTGTGAAGTGTAAAACATCCCCACTGTCCTCAGGAATATTAACACACTGACAGAGAACACAGATTAATATTAACACTCTCACTGACACACTGTGTATATCATGACCCACAGTCAGATACACCCTGTGAAGTGTAAAACATCCCCACTGTCCTCAGGAATATTAACACACTGACAGAGAACACAGATTAATATTAACACTCTCACTGACACACTGTGTATATCATGACCCACAGTCAGATACACCCTGTGAAGTGTAAAACATCCCCACTGTCCTCAGTAATATTAACACACTGACAGAGAACACAGATTAATATTAACACACTCACTGACACACTGTGTATATCATGACCCACAGTCAGATACACCCTGTGAAGTGTAAAACACCCCCACTGTCCTCAGTAATATTAACACACTGACAGAGAACACAGATTAATATTAACACTCTCACTGACACACTGTGTATATCATGACCCACAGTCAGATACACCCTATGAAGTGTAAAACACCCCCACTGTCCTCAGGAATATTAACACACTGACAGAGAACACAGATTAATATTAACACACTCACTGACACACTGTGTATATCATGACCCACAGTCAGATACACCCTGTGAAGTGTAAAACATCCCCACTGTCCTCAGGAATATTAACACACTGACAGAGAACACAGATTAATATTAACAATCTCACTGACAAACTGTGTATATCATGACCCACAGTCAGATACACCCTGTGAAGTGTAAAACATCGCCACTGTCCTCAGTAATATTAACACACTGACAGAGAACACAGATTAATATTAACACACTCACTGACACACTGTGTATATCATGACCCACAGTCAGATACACCCTGTGAAGTGTAAAACACCCCCACTGTCCTCAGCAATATTAGCACACTGACAGAGAACACAGATTAATATTAGGACACTCACTGACACACTGTGTACATCATGACCCACAGTCAGATACACCCTGTGAAGTGCAAAACACCCCCACTGCCCTCAGGAATATTAACACACTGACAGAGAACACAGATTAATATTTACACTCTCACTGACACCCTGTGTATATCATGACCCACAGTCAGATACACCCTGTGAAGTGTAAAACACCCCCACAGTCCTCAGCAATATTAACACACTGACAGAGAACACAGATTAATATTAACAGACTCACTGACACACTGAGTATATCATGACCCACAGTCAGATACACCCTGTGAAGTGTAAAACACCCCCACTGTCCTCAGTAATATTAACACACTGACAGAGAACACAGATTAATATTAACACTCTCACTGACACACTGTGTATATCATGACCCACAGTCAGATACACCCTATGAAGTGTAAAACACCCCCACTGTCCTCAGTAATATTAACACACTGACAGAGAACACAGATTAATATTAACAGACTCACTGACACACTGTGTATATCATGACCCACAGTCAGATACACCCTGTGAAGTGTAAAACACCCCCACTGTCCTCAGTAATATTAACACACTGACAGAGAACACAGATTAATATTAACACACTCACTGACACACTGTGTATATCATGACCCACAGTCAGATACACCCTGTGAAGTGTAAAACACCCCCACTGTCCTCAGTAATATTAACACACTGACAGGGAACACAGATTAATATTAACACACTCACTGACACACTGTGTACATCATGACACACAGTCAGATACATCCTGTGAAGTGTAAAACACCCCCACTGTCCTCAGGAATATTAACACACTGACAGAGAACACAGATTAATATTAACACACTCACTGACAAACTGTGTATATCATCACCCACAGTCAGATACACCATGTGAAGTGTAAAACACCCCCACTGTCCTCAGGAATATTAATACACTGACAGAGAACACAGATTAATATTAACACACTCACTGACACACTGTGCATATCATTACCCACAGTCAGATACACCCTGTGATGTGTAAAACACCCCCACTGTCCTCAGGAATATTAATACACTGACAGAGAACACAGATTAATATTAACACACTCACTGACACACTGTGTATATCATTACCCACAGTCAGATACACCCTGTGAAGTGTAAAACATCCCCACTGTCCTCAGGAATATTAACACACTGACAGAGAACACAGATTAATATTAACACACTCACTGACACACTGTGTATATCATGACCCACAGTCAGATACACCCTGTGAAGTGTAAAACACCCCCACTGTCCTCAGGAATATTAACACACTGACAGAGAACACAGATTAATATTAACACACTCACTGACACACTGTGTACATCATGACCCACAGTCAGATACACCCTGTGAAGTGTAAAACACCCCCACTGTCCTCAGTAATATTAACACACTGACAGAGAACACAGATTGATATTAACACACTCACTGACACACTGTGTATATCATGACACACAGTCAGATAAACACTGTGAAATGTAAAACACCCCCACTGTCCTCAGAAATATTAACACACTGACAGAGAACACAGATTAATACTAACACACTCACTGACACACTGTGCACATCATGACCCACAGTCAGATACACCTTGTGAAGTGTAGAACACCCCCACTGTCCTCAGGAATATTAACACACTGACAGAGAACACAGATTAATATTAACACACTCACTGACACACTGTGTACATCATGACCCACTGTCAGATAAACCCTGTGAAGTGTAAAACACCCCCACTGTCCTCAGCAATATTAACACACTGACAGAGAACACAGATTAATATTAACACACTCACTGACACACTGTGTATATCATGACCAACAGTCAGATACACCCTGTGAAGTGTAAAACACCCCCACTGTCCTCAGGAATATTAACACCTGACAGAGAACACAGATTAATATTAACACACTCTCTGACACATTGTGTACATCAAGACCCACAGTCAGATACACCCGGTGAAGTGTAAAACACCCCCACTGTCCTCAGGAATATTAACACACTGACAGAGAACAGAGATTAATATTAACACACTCACTGACACACTGTGTATATCATGACCCACAGTCAGATACACCCTGTGAAGTGTAAAACACTCCCACTGTCCTCAGGAATATTAACACACTGACAGAGAACACAGATTAATATTAACACACTCACTGACACACTGTGTACATCATGGCCCACAGTCAGATACACCCTGTGAAGTGTAAAACACCCCCACTGTCCTCAGTAATATTAACACACTGACAGAGAACACAGATTAATATTAACACACTCACTGACACACTGTTTATATCATGACCCACAGTCAGATACACCCTGTGAAGTGTAAAACACCCCCACTGTCCTCAGGAATATTAACACACTGACAGAGAACACAGATTAATATTAACACACTCACTGACACACTGTGTATATCATGACCCACAGTCAGATACACCCTGTGAAGTGTAAAACACCCCCACTGTCCTCAGGAATATTAACACACTAACAGAGAACACAGATTAATATTAACACACTCACTGACATACTGTGTATATCATGACCCAGAGTCAGCTACACCCTGTGAAGTGTAAAACACCCCCACTGTCCTCAGTAATATTAACACACTGACAGAGAACACAGATTAATATTAACACACTCACTGACACACTGTGTACATCATGACCCACAGTCAGATACACCCTGTGAAGTGTGAAACACCCCCACTGTCCTCAGTAATATTAACACACTGACAGAGAACACAGATTAATATTAACACACTCACTGACACACTGTGTATATCATGACCCACAGTCAGATACACCCTGTGAAGTGTAAAACATCCCCACTGTCCTCAGGAATATTAACACACTGACAGAGAACACAGATTAATATTAACACTCTCACTGACACACTGTGTACATCATGACCCACAGTCAGATACACCCTGTGAAGTGCAAAACACCCCCACTGTCCTCAGGAATATTAACACACTGACAGAGAACACAGATTAATATTAACACACTCACTGACACTCTGTGTACATCATGACCCACAGTCAGATAAACCCTGTGAAGTGCAAAACACCCCCACTGTCCTCAGGAATATTAACACACTGACAGAGAACACAGATTAATATTAACACACTCACTGACACACTGTGTATATCATGACCCACAGTCAGATACACCCTGTGAAGTGTAAAACACACCCACTGTCCTCAGGAATATTAACACACTGACAGAGAACACAGATTAATATTAACACACTCACTGACACACTGTGTATATCATGACCCACAGTCAGATACACCCTGTGAAGTGTAAAACACCCCCACTGTCCTGAGGAATATTAACACACTAACAGAGAACACAGATTAATATTAACACACTCACTGACACACTGTGTACATCATGACCCAGAGTCAGATACACCCTGTGAAGTGTAAAACACCCCCACTGTCCTCAGTAATATTAACACACTGACAGAGAACACAGATTAATATTAAAACACTCACTGACACACTGTGTATATCATGACCCACAGTCAGATACACCCTGTGAAGTGTAAAACAACCCCACTGTCCTCAGGAATATTAACACACTGACAGAGAACACAGATTAATATTAACACACTCACTGACACACTGTGTATATCATGACCCACAGTCAGATACACCCTGTGAAGTGTAAAACACCCCCACTGTCCTCAGGAATATTAACACACTAACAGAGAACACAGATTAATATTAACACACTCACTGACACACTGTGTACATCATGACCCAGAGTCAGATACACCCTGTGAAGTGTAAAACACCCCCACTGTCCTCAGTAATATTAACACACTGACAGAGAACACAGATTAATATTAACACACTCACTGACACACTGTGTACATCATGACCCACAGTCAGATACACCCTGTGAAGTGTGAAACACCCCCACTGTCCTCAGGAATATTAACACACTGACAGAGAACACAGATTAATATTAACACACTCACTGACACACTGTGTATATCATGACCCAGAGTCAGATACACCCTGTGAAGTGTAAAACACCCCCACTGTCCTCAGTAATATTAACACACTGACAGAGAACACAGATTGATATTAACACACTCACTGACACACTGTGTATATCATGACCCACAGCCAGATACACCCTGTGAAGTGCAAAACACCCCCACTGTCCTCAGGAATATTAACACACTGACAGAGAACACAGATTAATATTAACACACTCACTGACACACTGTGTACATCATGACCCACAGTCAGATCAACCCTGTGAAGTGTAAAACACCCCCACTGTCCTCAGCAATATTAACACACTGACAGAGAACACAGATTAATATTAACAGACTCACTGACACACTGTGTATATCATGACCCACAGTCAGATAAACACTGTGAAATGTAAAACACCCCCACTGTCCTCAGGAATATTAACACACTGACAGAGAACACAGATTAATACTAACACACTCACTGACACACTGTGTACTTCATGACCCACAGTCAGATACACCTTGTGAAGTGTAAAACACCCCCACTGTCCTCAGGAATATTAACACACTGACAGAGAACACAGATTAATATTAACACACTCACTGACACACTGTGTACATCATGACCCACTGTCAGATAAACCCTGTGAAGTGTAAAACACCCCCACTGTCCTCAGCAGTATTAACACACTGACAGAGAACACAGATTAATATTAACACACTCACTGACACACTGTGTATATCATGACCCACAGTCAGATACACCCTCTGAAGTGTAAAACACCCCCACTGTCTTCAGGAATATTAACACCTGACAGAGAACACAGATTAATATTAACACACTCACTGACACATTGTGTATATCATGACCCACAGTCAGATACACCCGGTGAAGTGTAAAACACCCCCACTGTCCTCAGGAATATTAACACACTGACAGAGAACAGAGATTAATATTAAAACACTCACTGACACACTGTGTATATCATGACCCACAGTCAGATACACCCTGTGAAGTGTAAAACACTCCCACTGTCCTCAGGAATATTAACACACTGACAGAGAACACAGATTAATATTAACACACTCACTGACACACTGTGTACATCACATGACCCAGAGTCAGATACACCCTGTGAAGTGTAAAACACCCCCACTGTCCTCAGAAATATTAACACACTGACAGAGCACAGAAATTAATTTTAACACACTCACTGACACACTGTGTACATCATGACCCACAGTCAGATACACCCTGTGAAGTGTAAAACACCCCCACTGTCCTCAGTAATATTAACACACTGACAGAGAACACAGATTAATATTAACACACTCACTGACACACTGTGTATATCATGACCCAGAGTCAGATACACCCTGTGAAGTGTAAAACATCCCCACTGTCCTCAGTAATATTAACACACTGACAGAGAACACAGATTAATATTAACACACTCACTGACACACTGTTTATATCATGACCCACAGTCAGATACACCCTGTGAAGTGTAAAACACCCCCACTGTCCTCAGGAATATTAACACACTCACAGAGAACACAGATTAATATTAACACACTCACTGACACACTGTGTATATCATGACCCACAGTCAGATACACCCTGTGAAGTGTAAAACACCCCCACTGTCCTCAGGAATATTAACACACTAACAGAGAACACAGATTAATATTAACACACTCACTGACACACTGTGTACATCATGACCCAGCGTCAGATACACCCTGTGAAGTGTAAAACACCCCCACTGTCCTCAGGAATATTAACACACTGACAGAGAACACAGATTAATATTAACACACTCACTGACACACTGTGTACATCATGACCCACAGTCAGATACACCCTGTGAAGTGTGAAACACCCCCACTGTCCTCAGTAATATTAACACACTGACAGAGAACACAGATTAATATTAACACACTCACTGACACACTGTGTATATCATGACCCACAGTCAGATACACCCTGTGAAGTGTAAAACATCCCCACTGTCCTCAGGAATATTAACACACTGACAGAGAACACAGATTAATATTAACACTCTCACTGACACACTGTGTACATCATGACCCACAGTCAGATCAACACTGTGAAGTGTAAAACACCCCCACTGTCCTCAGGAATATTAACACACTGACAGAGAACACAGATTAATATTAACACACTCACTGACACACTGTGTATATCATGACCCACAGTCAGATACACCCTGTGAAGTGTAAAACACCCCCACTGTCCTCAGGAATATTAACACACTAACAAAGAACACAGATTAATATTAACACACTCACTGACACACTGTGTACATCATGACCCAGAGTCAGATACACCCTGTGAAGTGTAAAACACCCCCACTGTCCTCAGTAATAATAACACACTGACAGAGAACACAGATTAATATTAACACACTCACTGACACACTGTGTACATCATGACCCACAGTCAGATACACCCTGTGAAGTGTGAAACACCCCCACTGTCCTCAGGAATATTAACACACTGACAGAGAACACAGATTAATTTTCACACACTCACTGACACACTGTGTATATCATGACCCAGAGTCAGATACACCCTGTGAAGTGTAAAACACCCCCACTGTCCTCAGTAATATTAACACACTGACAGAGAACACAGATTGATATTAACACACTCACTGACACACTGTGTATATCATGACCCACAGCCAGATACACCCTGTGAAGTGTAAAACACCCCCACTTTCCTCAGTAATATTAACACACTGACAGAGAACAGAAATTAATATTAACACACTCACTGACACACTGTGTACATCATGACCCACAGTCAGATACACCCTGTGAAGTGTAAAACACCCCCACTGTCCTCAGTAATATTAACACACTGACAGAGAACACAGATTAATATTAACACACTCACTGACACACTGTGTATATCATGACCCAGAGTCAGATACACCCTGTGAAGTGTAAAACATCCCCACTGTCCTCAGTAATATTAACACACTGACAGAGAACACAGATAAATATTAACACACTCACTGACACACTGTTTATATCATGACCCACAGTCAGATACACCCTGTGAAGTGTAAAACACCCCCACTGTCCTCAGGAATATTAACACACTGACAGAGAACACAGATTAATATTAACACACTCACTGACACACTGTGTATATCATGACCCACAGTCAGATACACCCTGTGAAGTGTAAAACACCCCCACTGTCCTCAGGAATATTAACACACTAACAGAGAACACAGATTAATATTAACACACTCACTGACACACTGTGTACATCATGACCCACAGTCAGATACACCCTGTGAAGTGTAAAACACCCCCACTGTCCTCAGGAATATTAACACACTGACAGAGAACACAGATTAATATTAACACACTCACTGACACACTGTGTACATCATGACCCACAGTCAGATACACCCTGTGAAGTGTGAAACACCCCCACTGTCCTCAGTAATATTAACACACTGACAGAGAACACAGATTAATATTAACACACTCACTGACACACTGTGCATATCATGACCCACAGTCAGATACACCCTGTGAAGTGTAAAACATCCCCACTGTCCTCAGGAATATTAACACACTGACAGAGAACACAGATTAATATTAACACTCTCACTGACACACTGTGTACATCATGACCCACAGTCAGATCAACACTGTGAAGTGTAAAACACCCCCACTGTCCTCAGGAATATTAACACACTGACAGAGAACAGAGATTAATATTAAAACACTCACTGACACACTGTGTATATCATGACCCACAGTCAGATACACCCTGTGAAGTGTAAAACACTCCCACTGTCCTCAGGAATATTAACACACTGACAGAGAACACAGATTAATATTAACACACTCACTGACACACTGTGTACATCACATGACCCAGAGTCAGATACACCCTGTGAAGTGTAAAACACCCCCACTGTCCTCAGTAATATTAACACACTGACAGAGAACACAGATTAATATTAACACACTCACTGACACACTGTTTATATCATGACCCACAGTCAGATACACCCTGTGAAGTGTAAAACACCCCCACTGTCCTCAGGAATATTAACACACTCACAGAGAACACAGATTAATATTAACACACTCACTGACACACTGTGTATATCATGACCCACAGTCAGATACACCCTGTGAAGTGTAAAACACCCCCACTGTCCTCAGGAATATTAACACACTAACAGAGAACACAGATTAATATTAACACACTCACTGACACACTGTGTACATCATGACCCAGCGTCAGATACACCCTGTGAAGTGTAAAACACCCCCACTGTCCTCAGGAATATTAACACACTGACAGAGAACACAGATTAATATTAACACACTCACTGACACACTGTGTACATCATGACCCACAGTCAGATACACCCTGTGAAGTGTGAAACACCCCCACTGTCCTCAGTAATATTAACACACTGACAGAGAACACAGATTAATATTAACACACTCACTGACACACTGTGTATATCATGACCCACAGTCAGATACACCCTGTGAAGTGTAAAACATCCCCACTGTCCTCAGGAATATTAACACACTGACAGAGAACACAGATTAATATTAACACTCTCACTGACACACTGTGTACATCATGACCCACAGTCAGATCAACACTGTGAAGTGTAAAACACCCCCACTGTCCTCAGGAATATTAACACACTGACAGAGAACACAGATTAATATTAACACACTCACTGACACACTGTGTATATCATGACCCACAGTCAGATACACCCTGTGAAGTGTAAAACACCCCCACTGTCCTCAGGAATATTAACACACTAACAAAGAACACAGATTAATATTAACACACTCACTGACACACTGTGTACATCATGACCCAGAGTCAGATACACCCTGTGAAGTGTAAAACACCCCCACTGTCCTCAGTAATAATAACACACTGACAGAGAACACAGATTAATATTAACACACTCACTGACACACTGTGTACATCATGACCCACAGTCAGATACACCCTGTGAAGTGTGAAACACCCCCACTGTCCTCAGGAATATTAACACACTGACAGAGAACACAGAGTAATTTTCACACACTCACTGACACACTGTGTATATCATGACCCAGAGTCAGATACACCCTGTGAAGTGTAAAACACCCCCACTGTCCTCAGTAATATTAACACACTGACAGAGAACACAGATTGATATTAACACACTCACTGACACACTGTGTATATCATGACCCACAGCCAGATACACCCTGTGAAGTGTAAAACACCCCCACTTTCCTCAGTAATATTAACACACTGACAGAGAACAGAAATTAATATTAACACACTCACTGACACACTGTGTACATCATGACCCACAGTCAGATACACCCTGTGAAGTGTAAAACACCCCCACTGTCCTCAGTAATATTAACACACTGACAGAGAACACAGATTAATATTAACACACTCACTGACACACTGTGTATATCATGACCCAGAGTCAGATACACCCTGTGAAGTGTAAAACATCCCCACTATCCTCAGTAATATTAACACACTGACAGAGAACACAGATAAATATTAACACACTCACTGACACACTGTTTATATCATGACCCACAGTCAGATACACCCTGTGAAGTGTAAAACACCCCCACTGTCCTCAGGAATATTAACACACTAACAGAGAACACAGATTAATATTAACACACTCACTGACACACTGTGTATATCATGACCCACAGTCAGATACACCCTGTGAAGTGTAAAACACCCCCACTGTCCTCAGGAATATTAACACACTAACAGAGAACACAGATTAATATTAACACACTCACTGACACACTGTGTACATCATGACCCACAGTCAGATACACCCTGTGAAGTGTAAAACACCCCCACTGTCCTCAGGAATATTAACACACTGACAGAGAACACAGATTAATATTAACACACTCACTGACACACTGTGTACATCATGACCCACAGTCAGATACACCCTGTGAAGTGTGAAACACCCCCACTGTCCTCAGTAATATTAACACACTGACAGAGAACACAGATTAATATTAACACACTCACTGACACACTGTGCATATCATGACCCACAGTCAGATACACCCTGTGAAGTGTAAAACATCCCCACTGTCCTCAGGAATATTAACACACTGACAGAGAACACAGATTAATATTAACACTCTCACTGACACACTGTGTACATCATGACCCACAGTCAGATCAACACTGTGAAGTGTAAAACACCCCCACTGTCCTCAGGAATATTAACACACTGACAGAGAAAACAGATTAATATTAACACACTCACTGACACACTGTGTATATCATGACCCACAGTCAGATACACCCTGTGAAGTGTAAAACACCCCCACTGTCCTCAGGAATATTAACACACTAACAAAGAACACAGATTAATATTAACACACTCACTGACACACTGTGTACATCATGACCCAGAGTCAGATACACCCTGTGAAGTGTAAAACACCCCCACTGTCCTCAGTAATATTAACACACTGACAGAGAACACAGATTAATATTAACACACTCACTGACACACTGTGTACATCATGACCCACAGTCAGATACACCCTGTGAAGTGTGAAACACCCCCACTGTCCTCAGGAATATTAACACACTGACAGAGAACACAGATTAATATTAACACACTCACTGACACACTGTGTATATCATGACCCAGAGTCAGATACACCCTGTGAAGTGTAAAACACCCCCACTGTCCTCAGTAGTATTACCACACTGACAGAGAACACAGATTGATATTAAGACAATCACTGACACACTGTGTATATCATGACCCACAGCCAGATACACCCTGTGAAGTGCAAAACACCCCCACTGTCCTCAGGAATATTAACACACTGACAGAGAACACAGATTAATATTAACACACTCACTGACACACTGTGTACATCATGACCCACAGTCAGATCAGCCCTGTGAAGTGTAAAACACCCCCACTGTCCTCAGCAATATTAACACACTGACAGAGAACACAGATTAATATTAACAGACTCACTGACACACTGTGTATATCATGACCCACAGTCAGATAAACACTGTGAAATGTAAAACACCCCCACTGTCCTCAGGAATATTAACACACTGACAGAGAACACAGATTAATACTAACACACTCACTGACACACTGTGTACATCATGACCCACAGTCAGATACACCTTGTGAAGTGCAAAACACCCCCACTGTCCTCAGGAACATTAACACACTGACAGAGAACACAGATTAATATTAACACACTCATTGACACACTGTGTATATCATGACCCAGAGTCAGATACACTCTGTGAAGTGTAAAACATCCCCACTGTCCTCAGTAATATTAACACACTGACAGAGAACACAGATTAATATTAACACACTCACTGACACACTGTGTATATCATGAGCCACAGTCAGATACACCCTGTGAAGTGTAAAACACCCCCACTGTCCTCAGGAATATTAACACCTGACAGAGAACACAGATTAATATTAACACACTCACTGACACATTGTGTATATCATGACCCACAGTCAGATACACCCGGTGAAGTGTAAAACACCCCCACTGTCCTCAGGAATATTAACACACTGACAGAGAACACAGATTAATATTAATACACTCACTGACACACTGTGTATATCATGACCCACAGTCAGATACACCCTGTGAAGTGTAAAACACTCCCACTGTCCTCAGGAATATTAACACACTGACAGAGAACACAGATTAATATTAACACACTCATTGACACACTGTGTACATCATGACCCACAGTCAGATACACCCTGTGAAGTGTAAAACACCCCCACTGTCCTCAGTAATATTAACACACAGACAGAGAACACAGATTAATATTAACACACTCACTGACACACTGTGTACATCATGACCCACAGTCAGATACACCCTGTGAAGTGTAAAACACCCCCCCTGTCCTCAGTAATATTAACACACTGACAGAGAACACAGATTAATATTAACACACTCACTGACACACTGTGTATATCATGACCCAGAGTCAGATACACACTGTGAAGTGTAAAACATCCCCACTGTCCTCAGTAATATTAACACACTGACAGAGAACACAGATTAATATTAACACACTCACTGACACACTGTTTATATCATGACCCACAGTCAGATACACCCTGTGAAGTGTAAAACACCCCCACTGTCCTCAGGAATATTAACACACTGACAGAGAACACAGATTAATATTAACACACTCACTGACACACTGTGTATATCATGACCCACAGTCAGATACACCCTGTGAAGTGTAAAACACCCCCACTGTCCTCAGGAATATTAACACACTAACAGAGAACACAGATTAATATTAACACACTCACTGACACACTGTATACATCATGACCCAGAGTCAGATACACCCTGTGAAGTGTAAAACACCCCCACTGTCCTCAGTAATATTAACACACTGACAGAGAACACAGATTAATATTAACACACTCACTGACACACTGTGTACATCATGACCCACAGTCAGATACACCCTGTGAAGTGTGAAACACCCCCACTGTCCTCAGTAATATTAACACACTGACAGAGAACACAGATTAATATTAACACCCTCACTGACACACTGTGTATATCATGACGTAGAGTCAGATACAACCTGTGAAGTGTAAAACACCCCCACTGTCCTCAGTAATATTAACACACTGACAGAGAACACAGATTGATATTAACACACTCACTGACACACTGTGTATATCATGACCCACAGCCAGATACACCCTGTGCAGTGCAAAACACCCCCACTGTCCTCAGGAATATTAACACACTGACAGAGAACACAGATTAATATTAACACACTCACTGACACACTGTGTACATCATGACCCACAGTCAGATAAACCCTGTGAAGTGTAAAACACCCCCACTGTCCTCAGCAATATTAACACACTGACAGAGAACACAGATGAATATTAACAGACTCACTGACACACTGTGTATATCATGACCCACAGTCAGATAAACACTGTGAAATGTAAAACACCCCCACTGTCCTCAGGAATATTAACACACTGACAGAGAACACAGATTAATATTAACACACTCACTGACACACTGTGTATGTCATGACCCACAGTCAGATACACCCTGTGAAGTGTAAAACACCCCCACTGTCCTCAGGAATATTAACACCTGACAGAGAACACAGATTAATATTAACACATTCACTGACACACTGTGTATATCATGACCCACAGTCAGATACACCCGGTGAAGTGTAAAACACCCCCACTGTCCTCAGGAATATTAACACACTGACAGAGAACACAGATTAATATTAACACACTCACTGACACACAGTGTATATCATGACCCACAGTCAGATACACCCTGTGAAGTGTAAAACACCCCCACTGTCCTCAGGAATATTAACACACTGACAGAGAACACAGATTAATATTAACAAACTCACTGACACACTGTGTACATCATGACCCACAATCAGATACACCCTGTGAAGTGTAAAACATCCCCAATGTCCTCAGTAATATTAACACCTGACAGAGAACACAGATTAATATTAACACACTCACTGACACACTGTGTATATCATGACCCACAGTCAGATACACCCTGTGAAGTGTAAAACACCCCCACTGTCCTCAGTAATATTAACACACTGACAGAGAACACAGATTAATATTAACACACTCACTGACACTCTGTGCACATCATGACCCACAGTCAGATACGCCCTGTGAAGTGTAAAACACCCCCACTGTCCTCAGTAATATTAACACACTGACAGAGAACACAGATTAATATTAACACACTCACTGACACTCTGTGTACATCATGACCCACAGTCAGATACACCCTGTGAAGTGTAAAACACCCCCACTGTACTCAGTAATATTAACACACTGACAGAGAACACAGATTAATATTAACACACTCACTGACACACTGTGTATATCATGACCCAGAGTCAGATACACCCTGTGAAGTGTAAAACATCCCCACTGTCCTCAGTAATATTAACACACTGACAGAGAACACAGATTAATATTAACACACTCACTGACACACTGTGTATATCATGACCCACAGTCAGATACACCCTGTGAAGTGTAAAACACCCCCACTGTCCTCAGGAATATTAACACACTGACAGACAACACAGATTAATATTAACACACTCACTGACACACTGTGTACATCATGACCCACAGTCAGATACTCCCTGTGAAGTGTAAAACACCCCCACTGTCCTCAGGAATATTCACACACTGACAGAGAACACAGATTAATATTAACACACTCACTGACACATTGTGTATATCATGACCCACAGTCAGATACACCCTGTGAAGTGTAAAACACCCCCACTGTCCTCAGGAATATTAACACACTGACAGACAACACAGATTAATATTAACACACTCACTGACACACTGTGTACATCATGACCCACAGTCAGATACTCCCTGTGAAGTGTAAAACACCCCCACTGTCCTCAGGAATATTCGCACACTGACAGAGAACACAGATTAATATTAACACACTCACGGACACATTGTGTATATCATGACCCACAGTCAGATACACCCTGTGAAGTGTAAAACACCCCCACTGTCCTCAGGAATATTAACACACTGACAGACAACACAGATTAATATTAACAGACTCACTGACACACTGTGTACATCATGACCCACAGTCAGATACTCCCTGTGAAGTGTAAAACACCCCCACTGTCCTCAGGAATATTCACACACTGACAGAGAACACAGATTAATATTAACACACTCACTGACACATTGTGTATATCATGACCCACAGTCAGATACACCCTGTGAAGTGTAAAACACCCCCACTGTCCTCAGGAATATTAACACACTGACAGAGAACACAGATTAATATTAACACACTCACTGACACACTGTGTATATCATGACCCACAGTCAGATACACCCTGTGAAGTGTAAAACACCCCCACTGTCCTCAGTAATATTAACACACTGACAGAGAACACAGATTAATATTAACACACTCACTGACACACTGTGTATATCATGACCCACAGTCAGATAAACTCTGTGAAGTGTAAAACACCCCCACTGTCCTCAGTAATATTAACACACTGACAGAGAACACAGATTAATATTAACACTCTCACTGACACACTGTGTATATCATGACCCACAGTCAGATAAACTCTGTGAAGTGTAAAACACCCCCACTGTCCTCAGTAATATTAACACACTGACAGAGAACACAGATTAATATTGACACACTCACTGACACACTGTGTACATCATGACCCACAGTCCGATACACCCTGTGAATTGTAAAACATTCCCACTGTCCTCAGGAATATTAACACACTGACAGAGAACACAGATTAATATTAACACACTCACTGACACACTGTGTAAATCATGACCCACAGTCAGATACACCCTGTGAAGTGTAAAACATCCCCACTGTCCTCAGGAATATTAACACACTGACAGAGAACACAGATTAATATTAACACACTCACTGACACACTGTGTAATTCATGACCCACAGTCACATACACCCTGTGAAGTGTAAAACAGCCCCACTGTCCTCAGTAATATTAACACACTGACAGAGAACAAAGATTAATATTAAAACACTCACTGACACACTGTGTATATCATGACCCACAGTCAGATACACCCTGTGAAGTTTAAAACACCCCCACTGTCCTCAGGAATATTAACACACTGACAGAGAACACAGATTAATATTAACACGCTCACTCTGGCCGTGCCATAGACATTTATAAGTGCAAAGTAATAGAAACGTTTAACACACCATTCACTGACAATGCCCTGGACCTTTTTAGCATGCTTGACTATTGGAATGCAAAGGCCTATTGCAGTGTAATTGTACCTCGCAGTACAGGAACCTCTGACAGGGTAATAGTACCTCGCAGTGCAGGAACCTCTGACAGGGTAATTGTACCTCGCAGTACAGGAACCTCTGACAGGGTAATTGTACCTCGCAGTACAGGAACCTCTGACAGGGTAATAGTACCTCGCAGTACAGGAACCACTGACAGGGTAATTGTACCTCGCAGTACAGGAACCTCTGACAGGGTAATTGTACCTCGCAGTGCAGGAACCTCTGACAGGGTAATTGTACCTCGCAGTACAGGAACCTCTGACAGGGTAATTGTACCTCGCAGTGCAGGAACCTCTGACAGGGTAATTGTACCTCGCAGTACAGGAACCTCTGACAGGGTAATTGTACCTCGCAGTACAGGAACCTCTGACAGGGTAATAGTACCTCGCAGTGCAGGAACCTCTGACAGGGTAATTGTACCTCGCAGTCCAGGAACCTCTGAAAGGGTAATTGTACCTCGCAGTGCAGGAACCTCTGACCGGGTAATTGTACCACGCAGTGCAGGAACCTCTGACAGGGTAATTGTACCTCGCAGTACAGGAACCTCTGACCGGATAATTGTACCTCGCAGTGCAGGAACCAGTGACAGGGTAATTGTACCTCGCAGTACAGGAACCTCTGAAAGGATAATTGTACCTCGCAGTCCAGGAACCTCTGACCGGGTAATTGTACCTCGCAGTACAGGAACCTCTGACAGGGTAATTGCACCTCTCAGTGCAGGAACCTCTGACCGGGTAATTGTACCTCGCAGTGCAGGAACCTCTGACAGAATAATTGTACCTCGCAGTGCAGGAACCTCTGACAGGATAATTGTACCTCGCAGTACAGGAACCTCTGACCGGGTAATTGTACCTCGCAGTACAGGAACCTCTGACAGGGTAATTGTTCCTCGCAGTGCAGGAACCTCTGACAGGGTAATTGCTCCTCGCAGTACAGGAACCTCTGACAGGGTAATTGTACCTCGCAGTGCAGGAACCTCTGACAGGGTAATTGTACCTCGCAGTACAGGAACCTCTGACAGGGTAATTGTACCTCGCAGTGCAGGAACCTCTGACAGGGTAATTGCACCTCGCAGTACAGGAACCTCTGACAGGGTAATTGTACCTCGCAGTGCAGGAACCTCTGACAGGGTAATTGTACCTCGCAGTACAGGAACCTCTGACAGGGTAATTGCACTTCGCAGTGCAGGAACCTCTGACAGGGTAATTGTACCTCGCAGTGCAGGATCCTCTGACAGGGTAATTGTACCTCGCAGTGCAGGAACCTCTGACAGGGTAATTGTACCTCGCAGTGCAGGAACCTCTGACAGGGTAATTGTACCTCGCAGTGCAGGAACCTCTGACAGGGTAATTGTACCTCGCAGTGCAGGAACCTCTGACCGGGTAATTGTAGCTCGCAGTGCAGGAACCTCTGACAGGGTAATTGTACCTCGCAGTGCAGGAACCTCTGACAGGGTAATTGTACCTCGCAGTACAGGAACCTCTGACAGGGTAATTGTACCTCGCAGTGCAGGAACCTCTGACAGGATAATTGTACCTCGCAGTACAGGAACCTCTGACAGGGTAATTGTACCTCGCAGTACAGGAACCTCTGACAGGGTATTAGTACCTCGCAGTACAGGAACCTCTGACCGGGTAATTGTACCTCGCACTGCAGGAACCTCTGACAGGATAATTGTACCTCGCAGTGCAGGAACCTCTGACAGGGTAATTGTACCTCGCAGTACAGGAACCTCTGACAGGGTAATTATACCTCGCAGTACAGGAACCTCTGACAGGGTAATTGTACCTCGCAGTACAGGAACCTCTGACAGGGTAATTGTACCTCGCAGTACAGGAACCTCTGACCGGGTAATTGTACCTCGCAGTGCAGGAACATCTGACAGGGTAATTGTACCTCGCAGTGCAGGAACCTCTGACAGGGTAATTGCACCTCGCAATGCAGGAACCTCTGACAAGGTAATTGTACCTCGCAGTGCATGAACCTCTGACAGGATAATTGTACCTCGCAGTGCAGGAACCTCTGACAGGGTAATTGTACCTCGCAGTGCAGGAACCTCTGACAGGGTAATTGTACCTCGCAGTACAGGAACCTCTGACAGGGTAATTGTACCTCGCAGTGCAGGAACCTCTGACAGGGTAATTGTACCTCGCAGTGCAGGAACCTCTGACAGGGTAATTGTACCTCGCAGTGCAGGAACCTCTGACAAGGTAATTGTACCTCGCAGTACAGGAACCTCTGACAGGGTAATTGTACCTCGCAGTACAGGAACCTCTGACCGGGTAATTGTACCTCGCAGTGCAGGAACCTCTGACAGGATAATTGTACCTGGCAGTGCAGGAACCTCTGACAGGGTAATTGTACCTCGCAGTGCAGGAACCTCTGACAGGGTAATTGTACCTCGCAGTACAGGAACCTCTGACAGGGTAATTGTACCTCGCAGTACAGGAACCTCTGACAGGGTAATTGTACCTCGCAGTACAGGAACCTCTGACAGGGTAATTGTACCTCGCAGTACAGGAACCTCTGACAGGGTAATTGTCCCTCGCAGTACAGGAACCTCGAGCAGCACAATAGCATCTTGCAATGCAGAGGCCTTTCCTGTGCATTTGCCCTTGTAATGTAATGGGACTTGCTATGTAAAATCCAATTGTAATGCAAATTTCCCATGCAGTGCTGCAGCCCCTTGTATTGCAAAAAGCACCTTGAGATGTCATAGAATGTTGCAATGCAACAAGCATTTGAAATCCCATTGGAGTTATGGTGCATTAGACCCTTACAATGCAACACAAAAACTTGTAGTACAATAGCCTTTGCAGTACAACATCCACTAACAAAGCAATAGCCCCATGCAGTGCAATCTCCACTCACAGTGCAAAAACAACATGCAATGTAATAGTCTCTAAGAGTGACATAGCAATAACGTGAAGAAATGCTATAGCCTTTTGAACACAACAGACCATGACAATTCAATAGCCTCTTGCAGTGCAAAAGCTCTTTGGTGTGCAATAGACCCTGACAATGTATTTTCCCCTTACAGTGCAACAGTTCTATGCTTTGCATAACATGCTTATGGTACAAAAGCCAGGTGCAGTCCAAGAGCAAATTTCCTTTTGATACCCTTTTGAAATATAATATCCTCTCACAATGGAAACCATCTCGCAATACAAAATTTCCCTGCAGTGCAATAGCTATTTGTTTTGCAATTGTGTCTTTCAATACAATAGGCACTTGCCATGTAACATCCAGTTGCAATGTAATGGAACCATTAGTGTGAATGATCCTTGTATTGCAATAGCCTCTTGCAGTGCAATAGCAGCTTGCAATGCAGGGACCTTTGGTAATGCAATAACTCCTTCCAATGCAAAGGTCTTTGAGTTTGCAATGGAGCGTGGTGTGCAACATCCACTTGCAATGAAAATGCAAAGGCACCTTGCAATACAAGAACTATTTGCAGAGCAAAAACTCCAGCAATGTAACACGCATTTCATTGCAATAGAGCTTGCAGTCCAACAGTCCGTCCCTTGCAGACTATTATCCTTGCAATGTCAGAGCCCCTTTCAATGCAATGGCCCCTTTCAATACAACATCCACATGCAACGCAATAAAATCAAGAATGTTTGGCAATGCACTGAAACAACTACTTGCAATGCAATAGGGCTAAGTCATGCAATCGCCCATTGATAACATTGCACACTGGCAAAGTAATGGACTTTTACAGAGCAATAGCTCATCGGAGTGCAATTGCCCTTTGCAATGCAATAACCTGAAGCAGTACATTGGGGGCTTACAATACAGTATCCATAATTAATACAATAACACTTTGCATTACAATGGCCTCTTACACTGTAATATCTTCTTGTCGTGTGAACACTCTTGCAGTTCAATAGCTACGTGCTGGAAAGCAGAAGCCTCTTGCAAAGAAATACCCTTTGTAATTCAATCACCTCTTGCACGGTGACAGCACCTTGCAATGCAGGATACACTGACAGTTTAATAGTCCTTTGTAATTCAATCACCTCTTGCACGGTGACAGCACCTTGCAATGCAGGATACACTGACAGTTTAATATTCCTTTGTAATTCAATCACCTCTTGCACGGTGACAGCACCTTGCAATGCAGGATACACTGACAGTTTAATAGTCCTTTGTAATTCAATCACCTCTTGCACGGTGACAGCACCTTGCAATGCAGGATACAATGACAGTTTAATAGTAATTTGTAATTCAATCACCTCTTGCACGGTGACAGCACCTTGCAATGCAGGATACACTGACAGCTTAATAGTCCTTTGTAATTCAATCACCTCTTCCACGGTGACAGCACCTTGCAATGCAGGATACAATGACAGTTTAATAGTCCTTTGTAATTCAATCACCTCTTGCACGGTGACAGCACCTTGCAATGCAGGATACAATGACAGTTTAATAGTCATTTGCAATTCAATCACCTCTTGCACGGTGACAGCACCTTGCAATGCAGGAGACACTGACAGTTTAATAGTCCTTTGTAATTCAATCACCTCTTGCACGGTGACAGCACCTTGCAATGCAGGATACAATGACAGTTTAATCGTCATTTGCAATTCAATCACCTCTTGCACGGTGACAGCACCTTGCAATGCAGGATACACTGACAGTTTAATAGTCCTTTGTCATTCAATCACCTCTTGCACGGTGACAGCACCTTGCAATGCAGGATACACTGACAGTTTAATAGTCCTTTGTAATTCAATCACCTCTTGCACGGTGACAGCACCTTGCAATGCAGGATACAATGACAGTTTAATAGTCATTTGCAATTCAATCACCTCTTGCACGGTGACAGCACCTTGCAATGCAGGATACACTGACAGTTTAATAGTCCTTTGTCATTCAATCACCTCTTGCACGGTGACAGCACCTTGCAATGCAGGATACAATGACAGTTTAATAGCCCTTTGGACTGGAGAGGCCTTTGACAGTGCAATCACCCTTGCAGTTTAACATCCACATGGAGTTGTCACACAAACCACAGCTGTGATAATACAACAATCGTGAAAATAACTCGAAAGAGCTCCAGAAACCATCTTTGTCTTTAAGGAAAAAAAATCAGCCTTTAATTTACAAAATGAACAATGTATCCAAAATGGCATTGAAAGAAAACAAATCTTGGTCTTTGTGTGTTGAAACTGTCTGACAAGCACAAATGACAAATGGTCAAAGCTAACAGGTGTCAAATGAACACATCCTATACCATGCTAAAACATTCCTGAATTTAATATCTCCTACTGAAAGAAAGAAGATGTGAAGTCACCATATTCTGGGTCACAGTGCAGTCACCATGGGTCAGAGAGCAGAGTGTCTGCTTCCAGGAGGTACAAGATAACAGAGCTTTACATTAAAGTGTCTTTCAGCAAAACATTAACATATTGTTTGTCTTTGCTCCATGACCTTCTGGTCTGTTAGTCTGTGACCTTGTCCTATCAACACCTTCTCTTGTGTTATCTCTTACCCCACCCCCGCTTTACTTGCTTTAAATCGTTTACATTTCTTATATCTGTTAGTTCTGATGAAGGGTCACAGACCTGAAGCGTTAACTCCGTTTCTCTCTCCACAAATGTTGCCCGACCTGCTGAATATTTCCAGCACTCGCTGTTTTTATTAACTCCATTTCTCTCTCCACAGATGTTGCCCGACCTGCTGAATATTTCCAGCACTCTCTGTTTTTATTAACTCCGTTTCTCTCTCCACAGATGCTGCCCGACCTACTGAATATTTCCAGCATTCGCTGTTTTTATTAACTCTGTTTCTCTCTCCACAGATGTTGCCCGACCTGCTGAATATTTCCAGCACTCTCTGTTTTTATTAACTCTGTTTCTCTCTCCACAAATGTTGCCCGACCTGCTGAATATTTCCAGCACTCGCTGTTTTTATTAACTCCATTTCTCTCTCCACAGATGTTGCCCGACCTGCTGAATATTTCCAGCACTCTCTGTTTTTATTAACTCCGTTTCTCTCTCCACAGATGCTGCCCGACCTACTGAATATTTCCAGCATTCGCTGTTTTTATTAACTCTGTTTCTCTCTCCACAGATGTTGCCCGACCTGCTGAATATTTCCAGCACTCTCTGTTTTTATTAACTCTGTTTCTCTCTCCACACATGTTGCCCGACCTGCTGAGTATTTCCAGCACTCGCTGTTTTTATTAACTCTGTTTCTCTCTCCACAGATGTTGCCCGACCTGCTGAATATTTCCAGCACTCTCTGTTTTTATTAACTCTGTTTCTCTGCCCACAGATGTTGCCCGACCTGCTGAATATTTCCAGCACTCTCTGTTTTTATTAACTTTGTTTCTCTCTCCACAGATGTTGCCCGACCTGCTGAATATTTCCAGCACTCGCTGTTTTTATTAACTCCGTTTCTCTCTCCACAGATGTTGCCCGACCTGCTGAATATTTCCAGCACTCTCTGTTTTTATTAACTCTGTTTCTCTCTCCACAGATGTTGCCCGACCTGCTGAGTATTTCCAGCACTCGCTGTTTTTATTAACTCTGTTTCTCTCTCCACAGATGTTGCCCGACCTGCTGAATATTTCCAGCACTCTCTGTTTTTATTAACTCCGTTTCTCTCTCCACAGATGTTGCCCGACCTGCTGAATATTTCCAGCACTCGCTGTTTTTATTAACTCTGTTTCTCTCTCCACAGATGTTGCCCGACCTGCTGAATATTTCCAGCACTCTCTGTTTTTATTAACTCTGTTTCTCTGCCCACAGATGTTGCCCGACCTGCTGAATATTTCCAGCACTCTCTGTTTTTATTAACTTTGTTTCTCTCTCCACAGATGTTGCCCGACCTGCTGAATATTTCCAGCACTCGCTGTTTTTATTAACTCCGTTTCTCTCTCCACAGATGTTGCCCGACCTGCTGAATATTTCCAGCACTCTCTGTTTTTATTAACTCTGTTTCTCTCTCCACAGATGTTGCCCGACCTGCTGAGTATTTCCAGCACTCGCTGTTTTTATTAACTCTGTTTCTCTCTCCACAGATGTTGCCCGACCTGCTGAATATTTCCAGCACTCTCTGTTTTTATTAACTCTGTTTCTCTCTCCACAGATGTTGCCCGACCTGCTGAATATTTCCAGCACTCGCTGTTTTTATTAACTATGTTTCTCTCTCCACAGATGCTGCCCGACCTGCTGAATATTTCCAGCACTCTCTGTTTTTATTAACTCTGTTTCTCTCTCCACAGATGTTGCCCGACCTGCTGAATATTTCCAGCACTCTCTGTTTTTATTAACTCTGTTTCTCACTCCACAGATGTTGCCCGTCCTGCTGAATATTTCCAGCACTCTCTGTTTTTATTAACTCTGTTTCTCTCTCCACAGATGCTGCCCGACCTGCTGAATATTTCCAGCACTCTCTGTTTTTATTAACTCTGTTTCTCTCTCCACAGATGTTGCCCGACCTGCTGAATATTTCCAGCACTCTCTGTTTTTATTAACTCTGTTTCTCTCTCCACAGATGTTGCCCGACTTGCTGAGTATTTCCAGCACTCGCTGTTTTTATTAACTCTGTTTCTCTCTCCACAGATGTTGCCCGACCTGCTGAATATTTCCAGCACTCTCTGTTTTTATTAACTCTGTTTCTCTCTCCACAGATGTTGCCCGACCTGCTGAGTATTTCCAGCACTCGCTGTTTTTATTAACTCTGTTTCTCTCTCCACAGATGTTGCCCGACCTGCTGAGTATTTCCAGCACTCTCTGTTTTTATTAACTCTGTTTCTCTCTCCACAGATGTTGCCCGACCTGCTGAGTATTTCCAGCACTCGCTGTTTTTATTAACTCTGTTTCTCTCTCCACAGATGTTGCCCGACCTGCTGAATATTTCCAGCAATCTCTGTTTTTATTAACTCTGTTTCTCTCTCCACAGATGTTGCCCGACCTGCTGAGTATTTCCAGCACTCGCTGTTTTTATTAACTCTGTTTCTCTCTCCACAGATGTTGCCCGACCTGCTGAATATTTCCAGCACTCTGTTTTTATTAACTCCGTTTCTCTCTCCACAGATGTTGCCCGACCTGCTGAATATTTCTAGCACTCTCTGTTTTTATTAACTCTGTTTCTCTCTCCACAGATGTTGCCCGTCCTGCTGAATATTTCCAGCACTCTCTGTTTTTATTAACTCTGTTTCTCTCTCCACAGATGCTGCCCGACCTGCTGAATATTTCCATCACTCTCTGTTTTTATTAACTCTGTTTCTCTCTCCACAGATGTTGCCCGACCTGCTGAATATTTCCAGCACTCTCTGTTTTTATTAACTCTGTTTCTCTCTCCACAGATGTTGCCCGACTTGCTGAGTATTTCCAGCACTCGCTGTTTTTATTAACTCTGTTTCTCTCTCCACAGATGTTGCCCGACCACCTGAATATTTCCAGCACTCTCTGTTTTTATTAACTCTGTTTCTCTCTCCACAGATGTTGCCCGACCTGCTGAGTATTTCCAGCACTCGCTGTTTTTATTAACTCTGTTTCTCTCTCCACAGATGTTGCCCGACCTGCTGAATATTTCCAGCAATCTCTGTTTTTATTAACTCTGTTTCTCTCTCCACAGATGTTGCCCGACCTGCTGAGTATTTCCAGCACTCGCTGTTTTTATTAACTCTGTTTCTCTCTCCACAGATGTTGCCCGACCTGCTGAGTATTTCCAGCACTCGCTGTTTTTATTAACTCTGTTTCTCTCTCCACAGATGTTGCCCGACCTGCTGAGTATTTCCAGCACTCTCTGTTTTTATTAACTCTGTTTCTCTCTCCACAGATGTTGCCCGACCTGCTGAGTATTTCCAGCACTCGCTGTTTTTATTAACTCTGTTTCTCTCTCCACAGATGTTGCCCGACCTGCTGAATATTTCCAGCAATCTCTGTTTTTATTAACTCTGTTTCTCTCTCCACAGATGTTGCCCGACCTGCTGAGTATTTCCAGCACTCGCTGTTTTTATTAACTCTGTTTCTCTCTCCACAGATGTTGCCCGACCTGCTGAATATTTCCAGCACTCTCTGTTTTTATTAACTCCGTTTCTCTCTCCACAGATGTTGCCCGACCTGCTGAATATTTCTAGCACTCTCTGTTTTTATTAACTCTGTTTCTCTCTCCACAGATGTTGCCCGTCCTGCTGAATATTTCCAGCACTCTCTGTTTTTATTAACTCTGTTTCTCTCTCCACAGATGCTGCCCGACCTGCTGAATATTTCCATCACTCTCTGTTTTTATTAACTCTGTTTCTCTCTCCACAGATGTTGCCCGACCTGCTGAATATTTCCAGCACTCTCTGTTTTTATTAACTCTGTTTCTCTCTCCACAGATGTTGCCCGACTTGCTGAGTATTTCCAGCACTCGCTGTTTTTATTAACTCTGTTTCTCTCTCCACAGATGTTGCCCGACCTGCTGAATATTTCCAGCACTCTCTGTTTTTATTAACTCTGTTTCTCTCTCCACAGATGTTGCCCGACCTGCTGAGTATTTCCAGCACTCGCTGTTTTTATTAACTCTGTTTCTCTCTCCACAGATGTTGCCCGACCTGCTGAATATTTCCAGCAATCTCTGTTTTTATTAACTCTGTTTCTCTCTCCACAGATGTTGCCCGACCTGCTGAGTATTTCCAGCACTCGCTGTTTTTATTAACTCCGTTTCTCTCTCCACAGATGTTGCCCGACCTGCTGAATAATTCCAGAACTCGCTGTTTTTATTAACTCTGTTTCTCTCTCCACAGATGCTGCCCGACCTGCTGAATATTTCCAGCACTCTCTGTTTTTATTAACTCTGTTTCTCTCTCCACAGATGTTGCCCGACCTGCTGAATATTTCCAGCACTCTCTGTTTTTATTAACTCTGTTTCTCTCTCCACAGATGTTGCCCGACCTGCTGAGTATTTCCAGCACTGGCTGTTTTTATTAACTCTGTTTCTCTCTCCACAGATGTTGCCCGACCTGCTGAATATTTCCAGCAATCTCTGTTTTTATTAACTCTGTTTCTCTCTCCACAGATGTTGCCCGACCTGCTGAGTATTTCCAGCACTCGCTGTTTTTATTAACTCTGTTTCTCTCTCCACAGATGTTGCCCGACCTGCTGAATATTTCCAGCACTCTCTGTTTTTATTAACTCCGTTTCTCTCTCCACAGATGTTGCCCGACCAGCTGAATATTTCCAGCACTCGCTGTTTTTATGAACTCTGTTTCTCTCTCCACAGATGCTGCCCGACCTGCTGAATATTTCCAGCACTCTCTGTTTTTATTAACTCTGTTTCTCTCTCCACAGATGTTGCCCGACCTGCTGAATATTTCCAGCACTCTCTGTTTTTATTAACTCTGTTTCTCTCTCCACAGATGTTGCCCGACCTGCTGAGTATTTCCAGCACTCGCTGTTTTTATTAACTCTGTTTCTCTCTCCACAGATGTTGCCCGACCTGCTGAATATTTCCAGCACTCTCTGTTTTTATTAACTCTGTTTCTCTCTCCACAGATGTTGCCCGACCTGCTGAATATTTCCAGCACTCGCTGTTTTTATTAACTCTGTTTCTCTCTCCACAGATGTTGCCCGACCTGCTGAATATTTCCAGCAATCTCTGTTTTTATTAACTCTGTTTCTCTCTCCACAGATGTTGCCCGACCTGCTGAGTATTTCCAGCACTCGCTGTTTTTATTAACTCTGTTTCTCTCTCCACAGATGTTGCGCGACCTGCTGAATATTTCCAGCACTCTCTGTTTTTATTAACTCCGTTTCTCTCTCCACAGATGTTGCCCGACCTGCTGAATATTTCCAGCACTCGCTGTTTTTATTAACTCTTTTTCTCTCTCCACAGATGCTGCCCGACCTGCTGAATATTTCCAGCACTCTCTGTTTTTATTAACTCTGTTTCTCTCTCCACAGATGTTGCCCGACCTGCTGAATATTTCCTGCACTCTCTGTTTTTATTAACTCTGTTTCTCTCTCCACAGATATTGCCCGACCTGCTGAATATTTCCAGCACTCTCTGTTTTTATTAACTCTGTTTCTCTCTCCACAGATGCTGCCCGACCTGCTGAATATTTCCAGCGCTCTCTGTTTTTATTAACTCTGTTTCTCTCTCCACAGCTGCTGCCCGACCTGCTGAATATTTCCAGCGCTCTCTGTATTTATTAACTCTTTTTCTCTCTCCACAGATGTTGCCCGACCTGCTGAATATTTCCAGCACTCTCTGTTTTTATTAACTCCGTTTCTCTCTCCACAGATGTTGCCCGACCTGCTGAATATTTCCAGCACTCGCTGTTTTTATGAACTCTGTTTCTCTCTCCACAGATGCTGCCCGACCTGCTGAATATTTCCAGCACTCTCTGTTTTTATTAACTCTGTTTCTCTCTCCACAGATGTTGCCCGACCTGCTGAATATTTCCAGCACTCTCTGTTTTTATTAACTCTGTTTCTCTCTCCACAGATGTTGCCCGACCTGCTGAGTATTTCCAGCACTCGCTGTTTTTATTAACTCTGTTTCTCTCTCCACAGATGTTGCCCGACCTGCTGAATATTTCCAGCACTCTCTGTTTTTATTAACTCTGTTTCTCTCTCCACAGATGTTGCCCGACCTGCTGAATATTTCCAGCACTCGCTGTTTTTATTAACTCTGTTTCTCTCTCCACAGATGTTGCCCGACCTGCTGAATATTTCCAGCAATCTCTGTTTTTATTAACTCTGTTTCTCTCTCCACAGATGTTGCCCGACCTGCTGAGTATTTCCAGCACTCGCTGTTTTTATTAACTCTGTTTCTCTCTCCACAGATGTTGCGCGACCTGCTGAATATTTCCAGCACTCTCTGTTTTTATTAACTCCGTTTCTCTCTCCACAGATGTTGCCCGACCTGCTGAATATTTCCAGCACTCGCTGTTTTTATTAACTCTTTTTCTCTCTCCACAGATGCTGCCCGACCTGCTGAATATTTCCAGCACTCTCTGTTTTTATTAACTCTGTTTCTCTCTCCACAGATGTTGCCCGACCTGCTGAATATTTCCTGCACTCTCTGTTTTTATTAACTCTGTTTCTCTCTCCACAGATATTGCCCGACCTGCTGAATATTTCCAGCACTCTCTGTTTTTATTAACTCTGTTTCTCTCTCCACAGATGTTGCCCGACCTGCTGAATATTTCCAGCACTCTCTGTTTTTATTAACTCTGTTTCTCTCTCCACAGATGTTGCCCGACCTGCTGAATATTTCCAGCACTCTCAGTTTTTATTAACTCTGTTTCTCTCTCCACAGATGCTGCCCGACCTGCTGAATATTTCCAGAACTCTCTGTTTTTATTAACTCTGTTTCTCTCTCCACAGATGCTGCCCGACCTGCTGAGTATTTCCAGCACTCTCTGTTTTTATTAACTCTGTTTCTCTCTCCACAGATGTTGCCCGACTTGCTGAATATTTCCAGCACTCGCTGTTTTTATTAACTCTGTTTCTCTCTCCACAGATGTGGCCCGACTTGCTGAATATTTCCAGCACTCTCTGTTTTTATTAACTCTGTTTCTCTCTCCACAGATGTTGCCCGACCTGCTGAGTATTTCCAGCACTCGCTGTTTTTATTAACTCTGTTTCTCTCTCCACAGATGTTGCCCGACCTGCTGAGTATTTCCAGCACTCGCTGTTTTTATTAACTCCATTTCTCACTCCACAGATGTTGCCCGACCTGCTGAATATTTCCAGCATTCTCTGTTTTTATTAACTCTGTTTCTCTCTCCACAGATGTTGCCCGACCTGCTGAATATTTCCAGCACTCGCTGTTTTTATTAACTCTGTTTCTCTCTCCACAGATGTTGCCCGACCTGCTGAATATTTCCAGCAATCTCTGTTTTTATTAACTCTGTTTCTCTCTCCACAGATGTTGCCCGACCTGCTGAGTATTTCCAGCACTCGCTGTTTTTATTAACTCTGTTTCTCTCTCCACAGATGTTGCGCGACCTGCTGAATATTTCCAGCACTCTCTGTTTTTATTAACTCCGTTTCTCTCTCCACAGATGTTGCCCGACCTGCTGAATATTTCCAGCACTCGCTGTTTTTATTAACTCTTTTTCTCTCTCCACAGATGCTGCCCGACCTGCTGAATATTTCCAGCACTCTCTGTTTTTATTAACTCTGTTTCTCTCTCCACAGATGTTGCCCGACCTGCTGAATATTTCCTGCACTCTCTGTTTTTATTAACTCTGTTTCTCTCTCCACAGATATTGCCCGACCTGCTGAATATTTCCAGCACTCTCTGTTTTTATTAACTCTGTTTCTCTCTCCACAGATGTTGCCCGACCTGCTGAATATTTCCAGCACTCTCTGTTTTTATTAACTCTGTTTCTCTCTCCACAGATGTTGCCCGACCTGCTGAATATTTCCAGCACTCTCAGTTTTTATTAACTCTGTTTCTCTCTCCACAGATGCTGCCCGACCTGCTGAATATTTCCAGAACTCTCTGTTTTTATTAACTCTGTTTCTCTCTCCACAGATGCTGCCCGACCTGCTGAGTATTTTAAGCACTCTATGTTTTTATTAACTCTGTTTCTCTCTCCACAGATGTTGCCCGACTTGCTGAATATTTCCAGCACTCGCTGTTTTTATTAACTCTGTTTCTCTCTCCACAGATGTGGCCCGACTTGCTGAATATTTCCAGCACTCTCTGTTTTTATTAACTCTGTTTCTCTCTCCACAGATGTTGCCCGACCTGCTGAGTATTTCCAGCACTCGCTGTTTTTATTAACTCTGTTTCTCTCTCCACAGATGTTGCCCGACCTGCTGAGTATTTCCAGCACTCGCTGTTTTTATTAACTCCATTTCTCACTCCACAGATGTTGCCCGACCTGCTGAATATTTCCAGCATTCTCTGTTTTTATTAACTCTGTTTCTCTCTCCACAGATGTTGCCCGACCTGCTGAATATTTCCAGCACTCGCTGTTATTATTAACTCTGTTTTTCTCTCCACAGATGTTGCCCGACCTGCTGAATATTTCCAGCACTCTCTGTTTTTATTAGCTCTGTTTCTCTCTCCACAGATGTTGCCCGACCTGCTGAATATTTCCAGCACTCGCTGTTTTTATTAACTCTGTTTCTCTCTCCACAGATGTTGCCCGACCTGCTGAGTATTTCCAGCACTCTCTGTTTTTATTAACTCTGTTTCTCTCTCCACAGATGTTGCCCGACCTGCTGAATATTTCCAGCACTCGCTGTTTTTATTAACTCCATTTCTCTCTCCACAGATGTTGCCCGACCTGCTGAATATTTCCAGCACTCTCTGTTTTTATTAACTCTGGTTCTCTCTCCACAGATGTTGCCCGACCTGCTGAATATTTCCAGCACTCTCTATTTTTATTAACTCTGTTTCTCTCTCCACAGATTGTGCCCGACCTGCTGAGTATTTCCAGCAGTCGCTGTTTTTATTAACACTTTTTCTCTCTCCACAGATGTTGCCCGACCTGCTGAGTATTTCCAGCACTCTCTGTTTTTATTAACTCTGTTTCTCTCTCCACAGATGTTGCCCGACCTGCTGAATATTTCCAGCACTCTCTGTTTTTATTAACTCTGTTTCTCTCTCCACAGATGTTGCCCGACCTGCTGAATATTTCCAGCACTCTCTTTTTATTAACTCTGTTTCTCTCTCCACAGATGCTGCCTGACCTGCTGAGTATTTCCAGCACTCTCTGTTTTTATTAACTCTGTTTCTCTCTCCACAGATGTTGCCCGACCTGCTGAATATTTCCAGCACTCTCTTTTTATTAACTCTGTTTCTCTCTCCACAGATGCTGCCTGACCTGCTGAGTATTTCCAGCACTCTCTGTTTTTATTAACTCTGTTTCTCTCTCCACAGATGTTGCCCGACCTGCTGAATATTTCCACCACTCTCTGTTTTTATGAACTCTGTCTGGAGACGCTGTCAATCAGCCTCTCAATGTAACAGAGTATTGTTTTTGTAACAAGTATTAGTGCCACAGTCTCACAGCTTCAGTGACCTGGGTTCGGTTCTGTTCACTGCCACAGTCTCACCGCTCCAGTGACCCGGGTTCGTTTCTGTTTACTGCCACAGTCTCACAGCTCCAGTGACGCGGGTGCGGTTCTGTTTACTGCCACAGCCTCACAGCTTCAGTGACCCGGGTTCAGTCCTGTTTACTGCCACAGTCTCACAGCTCCAGTGACCTGGGTTCGGTTCTGTTTACTGCCGCAGTCTCACAGCTCCAGTGACCTGGGTTCGGTTCTGTTTTTTGCCACAGTCTCACAGCTCCAGTGACCTGGGTTCGGTTCTGTTTACTGCCACAGTCTCACAGCTCCAGTGTCCCGGGTTCGGTTCTGTTTTTTGCCACAGTCTCACAGCTGCAGTGACCTGGATTCGGTTCTGTTTACTGCCACAGTCTCACAGCTCCAGTGTCCTGGGTTCGGTTCTGTTTTTTGCCACAGTCTCACAGCTCCAGTGATATGGGTTCGGTTCTGTTTACTGCCACAGTCTCACAGCTCCAGTGTCCCGGGTTCGGTTCTGTTTACTGCCACAGTCTCACAGCTCCAGTGACCTGGGTTCGGTTCTGTTTACTGCCACAGTCTCACAGCTCCAGTGTCCTGGGTTCGGTTCTGTTTTTTGCCACAGTCTCACAGCTCCAGTGACCTGGGTTCGGTTCTGTTTACTGCCACAGTCTCACAGCTCCAGTGTCCTGGGTTGGGTTCAGTTTTTTGCCACAGTCTCACAGCTCCAGTGACATGGGTTCGGTTCTGTTTACTGCCACAGTCTCACAGCTCCAGTGTCCCGGGTTCGGTTCTGTTTACTGCCACAGTCTCACAGCTCCAGTGACCTGGGTTCGGTTCTGTTTACTGTCACAGCCTCACAGCTCCAGTGATCTGGGTTCTGTTCTGTGTACTGCCACAGCCTCACAGCTCCAGTGACCCGGGTTCGGTTCTGTTTACTGCCACAGTCTCACAGCTCCAGTGACCTGGGTTCAGTTCTGTTTACTGCCACAGTCTCACAGTTCCAGTGACCTGGGTTCGGTTCTGTTTACTGCCACAGCCTCACAGCTCCAGTGACCCGGGTTCAGTTCTGTTTACTGCCACAGTCTCACAGCTCCAGTGACCTGGGTTCGGTTCTGTTTACTGCCACAGTCTCACAGCTCCAGTGACCTGGGTTCGGTTCTGTTTACTGCCACAGTCTCACAGCTCCAGTGACCCGGGTTCAGTTCTGTTTACTGCCACAGTCTCACAGCTCCAGTGACCTGGGTTCGGTTCTGTTTACTGCCACAGCCTCACAGCTCCAGTGACCCGGGTTCTGTTCTGTTTACTGCCACAGTCTCACAGCTCCAGTGACCTGGGTTCGGTTCTGTTTACTGCCACAGTCTCACTGCTCCAGTGACCTGGGTTCGGTTCTGCGTACTGCCACAGCCTCACAGCTCCAGTGTCCCGGGTTCTGTTCTGGGTGCTGCCTGTGTGGTGTTTGCAAGTTTTCCCTGTGACCATGTGGGTTTCTGCCGGGTGCTCTGGTTTCCTCCCACAGACAAAGACTTGCAGGTTGATAGATAAATTGGCCATTGTAAATGTCCCTAGTCTCGTTAGGTGGTTGGAGGATGGTGGGGATGCGGTAGGGAATATGGGATTAATGTACGATATATAAATGGGTGGCTGTTGGTCAGCACAGACTCGATGGGCCAAAGGGTCTGTTTCAGTGCAGTATCTCTCTATGATTCTCTTTGTGTAAAGACTTTTCATCCAATTTACACAGACAGATATTTGTCTTCATTGTTAGGATGTGTATGTCACTGGACCAGCAGATATTGTCCATCCCCAGTTGTCCATTGAGAAGGTGATGCTGGTCCATTACCTTGAACCTCTGCAGTCTGTGTGGTGAAGGTCATCTCACAATGGTGTTGGAGAAGGAGTTACAGCATTTTCACCCAGTCATGATGAAGGAAATGTGATATCTGTCCAACACAACAACAACTTGTATTTATATAGCACCATTAATGTCAGTACATGTTCCAAGGCACTCCTCTCCACCACTCCCCTCCCCCACTCCCCTCCCCAACACCCCTACCCCACTCCCCTCCCCCACTCCCCTCCCCCACTCCCCTCCCCACTCCCCTCCCCAAACCCTCCCCCACTCCCCTCCCCCACACCCCTACCCCACTCCCCTCCCCCACTCCCCTCCCCCACTCCCCTCCCCAAACGCCCTCCCCCACTCCCCTCCCCCACACCCCTCCCCCACTCCCCTCCCCCACTCCACTCCCCCACTCCACTCCTCCCACTCCACTTCCCCACAGCACAATATCACTCCCCTCCCCCACTCCCATCCCCAACACCCCTCGCCCACTCCCCTCCCCCACTCCCCTCCCCCACTCCCCTACCCCACTCCCCTCCCCCACTCCCCTCCCCCACTCCACTCCCCCACTCCACTCCTCCCACTCCACTTCCCCACACCACAATATCACTCCCCTCCCCCACTCCCATCCCCAACACTCCTACCCCACTCCCCTCCCCCACTCTCCTCCCCCACTCCAATCCCCCACTCCCATCCCCAACACCCCTACCCCACTCCCCTCCCCCACTCCCCTCCCCCACTCCAATCCCCCATTCCCCTCCCCCACTCTCCTCCCCCACTCCAATCCCCCACTCCCATCCCCAACACCCTTACCCCACTCCCCTCCCCCACTCCCCTCCCCCACTCCAATCCCCATTCCCCTCCCCCACTCTCCTCCCCCACTCCAATCCCCCACTCCCATCCCCAACACCCACTACCCCACTGCCCTCCCCCGCTCCCCTCCCCCACACCCCTCCCCAAACTCCCTCCCTTACACCCCTCCCCCACTCCCCTACTCCACTCCCTTCACCAGCTCCCCTCCCCCACTCCCCTATGTCAATCCCCTCCCCCACTCCCCTACACCACTCCCATCCCCCACTCGCCTCCCAAACGTCCCTACTCCACTCCGCTCCCCAAACCCCCTCCCCTATTCCCCTCCCCATATCCCCTCCCCAGCTCCCCTTACCCACTCCCCTCCCCCACTCCTCTGCCCCACTCACATCCCTAACTCCCCTCCCCCCTCACCTCCCCAACTCCCCTCACTAAGTCCTCTCACTCACCTCCCCCACTCCCCTCCCTAAATCCCCTCCCTCACTCCCCTACCCCACTCACGTCACCAACTTCCCTCCGCCACTCCCCTCCCCCACTCATCTCCCCAACTCCCCCCAACAACTCCCTCCCACTCACCTCCCCCACTCCCCTCCCTAATTCCCCTCCCCAACTCCCCGACGCCACTCACCTCCCTAACTCCGCACGCCAACTCCCCTCCCCAATTCACCTTCCCAACTCCCTCCCACTCACCTGCATAACTCCCCTCCCCCACTCCCCACCCCCTCACCTCCACAACTCCACTCACTACGTCCCTCCCACTCACCTCCCCCACCCCCCTCCCTACTCCCCTCCCTCACTCCCCTCCCCCACTCATCTCCCCAACTCCCCCCAACAACTCCCTCCCACTCACCTCCCCCACTCCCCTCCCTAACTCCCCTCCCCAACTCCCCTTACCCACTCACCTGCCCAACTCCCTCCCACTCACTCCCCCACTCCCCTATCCCACTCCAATCCACCGCTCACCCCCACTCTCCACCCCCACTCCCCACACCACTGCACTCCCCAGCTCCCATTTCCCACTTCCCGCCCCAACTCCCCTACCCCACCCCCCTCCCCCACTCCCCTATATCACACCCCTCTCCAGCTCCCTTCCCCCACTCCCCTCTGTCATTCTCCTCCCCCCTCCCCTACACCACTCCCATTCCCCACTCGCCTCCCAAACTTCAATACTCCACTCCGCTCCCCAAACCCACGCCCCCATTCCCCTACCAAAATCCCCTGCCCAGCACCCCTTACCCACCCCCCTCCCCCATTCACCTTCCCAACTCCCTCCCACTCACCTCCATAACTCCCCTCCCCCACTCCCCAACCCCTCACCTCCACAACTCCACTCACTAACTCCCTCCCACTCACCTCCCCAACTCCCCTCTCTCACTCCCCTACCCCTCTCAGATCACCAACGTCCATCCCCCATTCCCCTCCCCCACTCATCTCCCCAACTCTCCCCACCAACTCCCTCCCACTCACCTCCCCCACTCCTCTCCCTAACTCCCCTCCCTCACACCCCTCCCCAACTCCCCTCACTCACTCCCCTGCCCAACTCCCTCCCACTCACGGTCCCCACTCCCCTATCCCACTCCCCTCCCCCGCTCACCCCCACTCTCCACCCCCACTCCACTACCCCACTGCGCTCCCCAGCTGCCCTTGCCCACTCCCCGCCCCAACTCCCCTACCCCACTCCCCTCCCCCACTCGCCTATATCACACCCCTCCCCCACTCCCCGACACCACTCCCATCCCCCACTCGCCTCCCAAACTTCCCTACTCCACTCCGCTCCCCAAACACCCTCCCCCACTCCCCTATGTCATTCCCCTCCCCCACTCCGCTCCCCAAACCCCCTCCCCCATTCCCCTTCCCAAATCCCATCCCCAGCTCCCCTTACCCACTCCACTCCCCCACACCCCAACCCCACTCACATCCCTAACTCCGCAAGCCCACTCCCCTCCACCACTCACCTCCCCAACTCCCCTCACCAACTCCCTCCCACTCACCTCCTTAACTCCCCTCCCTCACTCGCCTCCCCCACTCCCCTCCCCCTCACCTCCCAATCTCCCCTCACTAACTCCCTCCCACTCACCTCCCCCACTCCCCTCCCTAACTCCCCTCCCTCACTCCCTTACCCCACTCCCCTCCCTAACTCCCCTCCCTCACTCCCTCACCCCACTTACCTCCCCAACCCCCCTCACCAACAACCTCCCCCCTTACCTCACCAACTCCCCTCACTAACTCCCTCTCACTCACCTTCCCCACTCCCCTCCTCTCCACTCCCCTCCCACACTCGCCTCCCAAACTGCCCTCCTCCATTCCGCTCCCCAACCCCCCTCCCCAACTCCCCTCCCCCAACCGCCCTCAACCACTACCCTACATCACTCCCATCCACAAACTCCCTCCCCCACTCCCCTACCCCACTCCCCTTCCATTCCCCTACCCCACACCCCTCCCCCACTCCCCTACCCCACTCCCCTTCCACACCCCTACCCCATACCCCACTCCACTTTCACTCCCCTTCCCCAGTCCCCTTCCAACTCCCCTCCCCCACTCTCCTTCCCACTCCCCTCCCCACTCCCCTTCAGCTCCCCACCCCCACTCCACTCCCCCATCCCCTTCCACTCCCCTCCCACTACCCTCCCCCTCTCCACTTCCAACTCTCCTTCCAACTCCACTTCAAACTCCCCTAGCCCAATCTCGTTCCCACTACGCTCCCCCATTCCCCTCCCCCACTGCCCTTCCACTCACCTCCCCCAATCCCATTCCCACTCCCCTCCCTCACTCCCCTTCTCACAACCCTTTGCACTCCCCTCCCCCACTCTCCTACCCCACTCCCCTACGCCAACTTCCCTCCCCCACACCCCTGCCCCACTTCCCTACCCCACTCAGATCACCAGCTCCCCTCCCCCACTCCCCTATGTCATTCCCCTCCCCCACTCCCCTACACAACTCCCATCCTCCACTCGCATCCCAAACTTCCCTACTCCACTCCGCTCCCCAAACCCCCTCCCCCATTCCCCTACCCAAATCCCCTCCCCAGCTCCCCTCACCCACTCCCCTCCCCCACTCCCCTACCCCACCCACCTCCCTAACTCTGCACCCCCACTCCCCTCCCCCAATCAACTCACCAACTCCCCTCACTAACTCCCTCCCACTGACCTCCCTAACTCCCCTCCCTAACTCCCCTCCCCCACACCCCTCCCCCTTCAACTCCCCACTCCCCTCCCTAACTCCCCTCCCTCACACCCCAACCCCACTCACATCTCCAACATCCCTCCCCCACTCATCTCCCCACATCCCCCCACCAACTTCCTCCCACTCACCTCCCCCACTCCCCAATCCCACTCCCCTCCCCCGCTCACTCCCACTCTCCACCCCCACTCCTCTACCCCACTGCGCTCCCCAGCTCCCCTTGCCCACTCCCCGCCCCAACTCCCCTACCCCACTTCCCTCCCCCACTCCCCTATATCACTCCCCTCCCCCACTCAGCTCCCCCACTCGCCTCCCAAACTTCCCTACTCCACTCCGCTCCCCCACCCCGCTCTCCAAAACCCCTCCCCTTCCCCTATCCCACTCCCCTCCCCCAAACCCCTACTGCACACTCCTCCCCCATTCCCCTCCCCCAATCTCCTCCCCCACTCTTCTCCCCCAATCTCCCCCCCACTCCACTCCCCTCCCCCACTCCCCTCCCCTACTCCGCTCCCCAACCCCCTCCCCCATTCTCCTACCCAAATCCCCTCCCCAAACTCTCCCCTCCACTCCACTCCCCCATGCCCCTCCCCCACTCCCCAACCCCACTCACCTCCCCATCTGCCCTCCCCCAAATCCCTCCCCCACTCCCCTCCCGCACTCGACTCGCCCACTCCCCTCCACACACCCACTCCCTTCCTCCACACTTCACTCCCACTCCCCTACCCCACTCCCCTCCACACACCCAATCCCCTGCACCACTCCCCACACCCACTCCCCTATCCCAGTCCCCTCACCTTCTCTCCTCCCACAATCTCCTCCCCCACTTCCCTCCACCACTCCCACTCTCTACTCCTCTCCTCTCCCCCTCATCTCTCCTCCCCACTCCCCTTCCCAATCCCCTCCCCCACTCCCCTCCTCTACACTCCTCTCCACTCCCCTCCCCCACTCGCTTCCCAAACTTCCCTCCTCCATTCCGCTCCCCAACCCCCCTCCCCATTCCCCTACCCCACTCCCCTCCCCAACCCCCCTCCACCACGACCCGACATCACACCCCACCCCCACTCCCCTCCTCTCCACTCCTCTCCACTCCCCTCCCCCACGCCTCATAAACATCCCTCCTCCATTCCGCTCCCCAACCCCCTCCCCATTCCCCTACCCCACCCCCCTCCCCAACTCCCCTCCCCAACCCCCCTCCACCACTACCCTACATCACACCCCTCCCCCACTCCCCAACCCCACTCCCGTCCCCAAATCTCCTCCTCCACTCCCCTCCCCTACTCCCCTCCCCTACTCCCCATACCCACACCCCTCCGCCACTCCCCTACCCCACTCCATTTCCACTCCCCTTCCCTCTCCCCTTCCAACTCCCCTCCCCCACTCTCCGTCCCACTCCCCTCCCCCACTCCCCTTCCACTCCCCACCCGCACTCCCCTCCCCCACTCCCCTCCCCACCTCCCCTCCCCCACTCCCCTCCTCCACACCATTTCCACTCCCCTCCCCCACATTCCTTCTACGCCCCTCCCCCACACCCCACCCACTCCCCTCCCCCACTCCCCTTCCAACTCCCCCCACCAACTCCCTCCCACTCACCTCCCCCACTCCCCTCCCTAACTCCCATCCCCCACTCCCCTCCCCAACTCCCCTCCCCAACTTCCCACACCCATTCCCCTGCCCAACTCCCTCCCACACACATCCCCCACTCCCCTATCCCTCTCCCCTCCCCCGCTCACCCCCACTCTCCACCCCCACATCCCTACCCCACTCCCCTCCCCAAACTCACTCCCCGACTCCCCTACCCCACTGCGCTCCCCAGCTCCCCTTGCCCACTCCCCGCCCCAATTCCCCTACACCACACCCCTCCACCACTCCCCTATATCACTCCCCTCCCCCACTCCCCTCCCAAATGTCCTTACTCCACTCCGCTCCCCAACCCCCCTCCCCCATTCCCCTACCCCACTCCCCTCCACCACTCCCCTACTCCACGCTCCTCCCCCACTCCCCTCCCCCACTCCCCTCCATAATCTCCTCCCCCACTCCCCTCCTCCACACCCCACACCCACTCCCCGACCCCACTCCCCTACACACACCCACTCCCTTCCTCCACACCCCTCACCAACTCCCCTACACCACTCCCCCCACACACCCACTCCCCCCACACACCCAGTCCCCTTCCCTTCTCTCCTCCCACACTCTCCTCCCCCACTTCCCTCCACCACTCACACTCTCTACCCCTCTCCACTCCCCCTCCTCTCTCCTCCCCACTCCCCTTCCCAATCCCCTCCCCAACTCCACGACCCCACTCTCCTCCTCTCCACTCCTCTCCTCTCCACTACTCCACTCCCCGCCCCACTGCCCTTCCACTTCCCTCCCCCACTCCCATTCCCACTCCCCTTCCCACACCCCAGCGCACTCCGCTCCCCCACTCTCCTTCGCATTCCCCTCCCCCACTCTCCTTCGCACTCCCCTCCCCCACTCTCCTTCCCACTTCGCTCCCCCACTTCCCCACTCCCCACCCCCACTCCCCTTCCAACTCCCCTCCCCACTCCCCTTCCAACTCCCCTCCCCCACTCCCCTTCCAACTCCCCTCCCCCACTCCCCTTCCCATACCCCTCCCCCACTCTCCTTCCCACTTCGCTCACCCACTCCCCTTCCACTCCCCTCCCCCACTCGCCTCCCAAACTTCCCTCCTCCATTCCGCTCCCCAAACCCCCTCCCCATTCCCCTAACACACGACCCTCCCCAACTCCGCTGCCCCAACCACCCTCCACCACTACCCTACATCACTCCCCTCCCACACTCCCGTCCCCAAAATCCCACCTCCACTCCCCTCCCCCACTCTCCTTCCCACTTTGCTCGCCCACTCCCCTTCCACTGCCCTCCCCCACTCCCCTCCCCCACTCCCCTTCCATCCCCTCCCCACCCAATCCCCTTCCACTCCCCTCCCCAAATCCCCTTCCACTCCCCTCCCCACTACCCTTTCCCACTCACCTTCCACTCTGCTGTCCCACTCCCCTCACCCACTCTCCTTTCCACTTCGCTCCCCCAGTCCCCTCCCCACGCCCCTCCCACACTCCCCTCCCCCACGCCCATTCCCCCCTTCCACTCCCTCCCCACTCCGCTTCCACTCCCCTCCCCCACTACCCTTTCCCACTCCCTTTCCACTCCCCTGTCCCACTCCCCTCACCCACTCACCGTCCCCCACATCCCTCCTCCACTCCGCTCCCCTTCAACCCTCCCACACTTCCATCAAACACTTCCCTCCGCCACTCCCACGCTACCCCTCTCCTCCTTCCGCTCCCCTCCACCTTCCCCTCCCCCTCCCCTCCCTTCCCCCACTCCCCTTCCACTCCCCTCCCCCACTCCCCTTCCACTCCACTCCCCCCCACTCCCCTTCCACTCACCTCCCCCACTCCCCTTCCACTCCCCTCCCCACTCCGCTTCCACTCCCCTCCCCCACTACCCTTTCCCACTCCCTTTCCACTCCCCTGTCCCACTCCCCTCACCCACTCACCGTCCCCCACATCCCTCCTCCACTCTGATCCCCTTCAACACTCCCTTTACACACTTCCATCAAACACTTCCCTCCGCCACTCCCACTCGCTACCCCTCTCCTCCTTCCGCTCCCCTCCACCTTCCCCTCCCTCTCCCCTCCCTTCCCCCACTCCCCTCCCCTTCCAACTCCCCTCAAACTCCCCTCCCACAGTCCTTCCAACTTTGCTCGCCCGCTCCACTTCCACTCCCCTCCCCCACTCGCCTCCACCACTCCCCTTCCACTCCACTCCCCCCCACTCCCCTTCCACTCACCTCCCCCACTCCCTTTCCACTCCCCTCCCCACTCCGCTTCCACTCCCCTCCCCCACTACCTTATCCCACTCCCTTTCCACTCCCCTGTCCCACTCCCCTCACCCACTCACCGTCCCTCACATCCCTCCTCCACTCCGCTCCCCTTCAACCCTCCCACACTTCCTTCACACACTTCCCTCTGCCACTCCCACTCGCTACCACTCTCCTCCCTCCGCTCCCCTCCACCTTCCGCTTACCACGCCCCTCTCCCACAGCCTCCCCATTCCCATCCTCTCCCCTCCACAATCCCCTTCCCAATCCAATCTCCCACAGCCTCCCCTCCCCCATCCCCCTCTCCCACAGCCTACCCGACTCCCCTCCTCTCCCCTCCACCACTCCTCTTCCCACTCTCCTCTCCCATCCCCTCCCCCTACTCCCCTCCTCTCCCCTCCTCCCCTACTCTACCCTCCTCCCCTACTCTACCCTCCTCCACTCCCATTCCCACTCCCCTCTCCCACAGCAACCCCAACTCCCCTCCTCTACCCTCCTCCACTCCTCTCCCCTCCTCCACTCCCCTTCGCACTCCCCTTCCCACTCCCCTCTCCCACAGCCTCCCCTACTCCCCTCCTCTCCCCTCCACCCCCCTCCTCCCCTACTCTACCCTCCTACCCTCCTCTCCCCTACTCCACTCCCCTTCCCACTCCCCTCTCCCACTGCCGCCCCGACTCCCCTCCTCTCCCCTCCCCCACTCCCCTTCCCAATCAATTCCCCCCTCCCCACCCGCACACCCCTCCCCCAGACCCCTCCCCCAATCACCTTCCCAACCCCTCCCCCACCCCCTTCCCACTCCGATCCCCCACTTCCCTCCCCCTCTCCCCTCTCCCCTCTCCCAATCCCCTCCTGCATACCCCTCCACCACTCCCCTCCCGCACAACCCGCCCCCACTCCCCTCCCCCAATCACCTTCCCAACCCCTCCCCCACCCCTTCCCCACTCCCCTCCCCCACCCCCTTCCCCACTCCCCTCCCCCACAAACCTTCCCAACCTCTCCAACACCCCCTTCCCACTCCCCTCCCCCACACCCCTCCCCCACTCACCTTCCCAACCCTGCCTCCACTCACTTCCCACACCCGTCCGCCACCCATCTCCCACTCCCACTCCCCTACCCCTGCCACTTCCAAACTCCCCTCCCTCACTCCCTCACTCCCCTCTCCCACTCCCCTTAACGCACACCTCCCCCCTCTCATCGCAATCCCCTCCCCTCACCCTCACCCCTCCCCTTCCCCCTCCCCTCCTCCTCTCCCCTACCTCCTCCCACTCCCACTCCCACTCCCCTCCCACTCCCCTCCCACTACCCCTCCCACTCCCCCTCCCACTCGCCTCCCACTCCCCCTCCCACTCGCCTCCCACTGCACTGCCCCACTCCCCTCCCACTCCATTCCCCCACTTCCCTCCCACTCCACTACCCCACTCCACTCCCCCACTGCCCTGCCCCACTCCCATCCCGTCAGTATTAAACAATCAGGGGAAGACACTCTACTCACTTATACGGTTCACCTTGTTACATGTCCCGTGTATATTAAACCATCAGGGGAACAAACCCTCCTCACTGTGACAGTTCACCGAGTGAAATGTCCTGTGCGCATCAAACAATCAGGGGAACACACTCTCCTCACTTACACTGTTCACCAAGTGAAATGTCCTGTGTGCATTAAACAATCAGGGGAACACACTCACCTCACTTATACAGTTCACCTGGTTACATGTCCCGTCAGTATTAAACAATCATGGGAAAACACTCTCCTCACTTATACTCTTCACCTGGTAACATGTCCCATCAGTATTAAACAATCAAGGGAACACACTCTCCTCACTTATACTGTTCACCTGGTAACATGTCCCGTTTGTATTAAACAATCAGGAGAGCACATTCTCCTCAGATATACTGTTCACCTGTTGACATGCGCTGTGCATATTAAACCATCAGGGGAACACACTCTCCTCGCCTTCCTGTTCACCTGGTAACACTGTTCAACTGGTTACATGTCCCGTCAGTATTAAACAATCAGGGGAACACACTCTCCTCACCTATACTGTTCGCCTGGTGACATGTCCTGTCAGTATTAAACCATCAGGGGAACACAATCTCCTCACTTATACTGTTCACCTTGTAACATGACCCGTGTGTATTAAACAATCAGGGGAACACACTCTCCTCACTTCTACTGTTCACCTGGGAACATGTCCCGTGTATATTAAACCATCAGGGGAACACACTCTCCTCACTTATACTGTTCACCTGGTAACATGTCCTGCGTATATTAAAACATCAGGGGAACACACTCTCCTCACTTATACTGTTCACCTGGTAACATGTCCTGTGTGCACTAAACAATCAGGGGAACATACTCTCCTCACTTATACTGTTCACTTGGTGTCATGTCCGGAGTGTATTAAACCATCAGGGGAACGCACACTCCTCTCTTATACCGTTCACCTGGTAACATGTCCTGTGTGTATTAAACAATCAGGGGAACACATTCTCCTCACTTATTCTGTTCGCCTTTTGACATGTCCCGTTTTTCTGAAACCATCAGGGGAACACAATCTCCTCACTTATTCTGTTCGCCTGGTAACATGTCCCGTGTATATTAAACCACGAGGGGAACACCCTCTCCTCACTTTACTGTTAACCTGTTAACATGTGCTGTGCTTATTAAACCATCTGGGGAACACACTCTCCTCAATTTACTGTTCACCAGGTAACATGTCCTCTGTGTATTAAACCATCAGGCGAAAACACTCTCCTCACTTATACTGTTCACCTAGTGACATGTCCGGTTTGTATTAAACCATCAGTGGAACACACTCTCCTCACTTATATAGTTCAATTGGTAACATGTCCTGTGTGTATTAAACAATCAGGGTAAAACACTCTCCTCACTTATACTGTTCACCTGGTAAAATGTCCTGTTTGCATTAAACAATCAGGGGAACACACTCTCCTAACTTACACTGTTCACCTGGTAACATGTCCCGTGTGTATGAAACCATCAGGGGAACACAATCTCCTCACTTATAATGTTCACCTTGTATCATGTCCCGTGTATATTAAAACAACAGGGGAACACACTCTCCTCACCTATACTGTTCACCTGGTAACATGTCCCGTGTGTATTAAACAAGCAGGGGGACACACTCTCCTCACTTTACTGTTCACCTGGTAACATGTCCCGTGTATATTAAACAAACAGGGGAAAACACTTCCTCACTTATACTGTTCACCTGGTGACATGTCCCGTGTATATTAAACAGTCAGGGGAACACACTCTCCTCACTTATACTGTTCACCTGGTAATATGTCTCGTGTATATTAAACCATCAGGGGAACACACTCTCCTCACTTATACTGTTCAAATGGTAACATGTCCCGTGTGTATTAAAACATCAGGGAAACACACTCTCCTCACTTATACTGTTCACCTGGCAACATGTCTCGTGTATATTAAACCATCAGGGGAACACACTCTCCTCACTTATTCTGCTCAACTGGTAACTTGTCCCGTGTCTATTAAAATATTAGGGGAACACACTCTCCTCAATTATACTGTTCATCTGGTAACATGTCCCGTGTGTATTAAAACATCAGGGAAACACAATCTCCTCACTTATACTGTTCATCTGGTAACATGTCCCGTGTGTATTAAAACATCAGTGGAACTCCATCTCCTCACTTATACTGTTCACCTGGTAACATGTCCCGTGTCTAATAAACCATCAGCGGAACACACTCTCCTCACTTATACTGTTCACCTGGCAAAATGTCCCGTGTGTATTAAAACATCAGGGGAACACCCTCTCCTCACTTATACTGTTCACCTGGTAACATGTCCTATCAGTGGAACACAGTCTCCTCACCTATACTGTTCACCTGGTAACATGTCCCGTGTGTATTGAACAATTAGGGGAACACACTCTCCTCACTTATACTGTTCACCTGCTGACATGTCTCGTGTATATTAAACCGTCAGGGGAACTCACTCTGCTCACTTATACTGTTCACCTGGTAACATGCCCCGTGTATATTAAACAATCTGGGGAACACACTCTCCTCACTTATACTGTTCACCTGGTAACATGTCTCGTGTATATTAAACGGTCAGGGGAACACACTCTCCTCACTTATACTGTTCACCTGGTAACATGTCCTGTGTATATTAAACAATCAGGGGAACATACTCTCCTTGCTTATACTGTTCACCTAGTGACATGTCCCGTGTATATTAAACAATCAGGGGAACACACTCTCCTCACTTATACGGTTCACCTGGTAACATGTCCCGTGTGTATTAAAACATCAGCGAAACACACTCTCCTCACTTAAACTGTTCACCTGGTAACATGTCTCGTGTATATTAAACCATGAGGAGAACACACTCTCCACACTTATACTGTTCACCTGGTGACATGTCTCGTGTATATTAAACCGTCAGGGGAATACACTCTGCTCACTTATACTGTTCACCTGGTAACATGTCCCGCGTGTATTAAAACATCAGCGAAACACACTCTCCTCACTTAAACTGTTCATCTGGTAACATTTCCAGTGTGTATTAAAAGATCAGGGGAACACCCTCTCCTCACTTCTACTGTTCACCTGGTAACATGTCCTGTGTATATTAAACCATCAGGCGAAAACACTCTCCTCACTTATACTGTTCACCTGGTAACATGTCCTGTGTATATTAAACAATCAGGGGAACATACTCTCCTTGCTTATACTGTTCACCTAGTGACATGTCCCGTGTATATTAAACAATCAGGGGAACACACTCTCCTCACTTATACTGTTCACCTGGTAACATGTCCCGTGTGTATTAAAACATCAGGGGAACACACTCTCCTCACTTATACTGTTCACCTGGTAACATGTCCTGTGTATATTAAACCATCAGGGGAACGCACACTCCTCTCTTCTGCTGTTCACCTGCTAACATGTCCTGTGTGCATTTAACAATCAGGGGAACACACTCTCCTCACTTATACTATTCACAAGGTAACATGTCCTGTGTGTATTAAACAATCAGGGGAACACACTCTCCTCACTTATACTGTTTGCCTGGCAACATGTCCCGTGTGTATTAAACAATCAGGGGAACACACTCTCCTCACTTACACTGTTCACCTGGTAACATGTCCCGTGTGTATGAAACCATCATGGGAACACACTCTCCTCACTTTTCTGTTCACCTGGTAACATGTCCCGTGTATATTAAACAAACAGGGGAAATCACTTGCTCACTTATACTGTTCACCTGGTGACATGTCCCCTGTATACTAAACAGTCAGGGGAACACACTCTCCTCACTTATACTGTTCACCTGGTAATATGTCTCGTGTATATTAAACCATCAGGGGAACACACTCTCCTCACTTATACTGTTCAAATGGTAACATGTCCCGTGTGTATTAAAACATCAGGGAAACACACTCTCCTCACTTTATCTGTTCACCTGGTAACATGTCTCGTGTATATTAAACCATCAGGGGAACACACTCTCTTCACTTATTCTGTTCACCTGGTAACTTGTCCCGTGTCTATTAAAATTTTAGGGGAACACACTCTCCTCAATTATACTGTTCATCTGGTAACATGTCCCGTGTGTATTAAAACATCAGGGGAACTCCATCTCCTCACTTATACTGTTCAGCTGGTAACATGTCCCGTGTCTACTAAACTATCAGGGGAACACACTCTCCTCACTTATACTGTTCACCTGGTAACATGTCCCGTGTGTACCAAACAATCTGGGGAACACACTCTCCTCACTTTCCTGTTCACCTGGCATAATGTCCCGTGTGTATTAAAATATCAGGGGAACACCCTCTCCTCACTTATACTGTTCACCAGGTAACATGTCCCGTGTCTATTAAACTATCAGTGGAACACACTCTCCTCACCTATACTGTTCACCTGGTAACATGTCTCGTGTATATTAAACCATCAGGGGAACACACTCTCCTCCCTTATGCTGTTCAACTGGTGACATGTCCCGTGGAGATTAAACAATCTGGGGAACACACTCTCCTCACTAATACTGTTCACCTGGTAACATGTCTCGTGTCTATTAGACCGTCAGGGGAACTCACTCTGCTCACTTATACTGTTCACCTGGTAACATGTCCCGTGTATATTAAACAATCTGGGGAACACACTCTCCTCACTAATACTGTTCACCTGGTAACATGTCTCGTGTATATTAAACCGTCAGGGGAACACACTCTGCTCACTTATACTGTTCATCTGGTAACATGTCCCGTGTGTATTAAAACATCAGCGAAACACACTCTTCTCACTTAAACTGTTCACCTGGTAACATGTCTCTTGTATATTAAACCATGAGTGGAACACACTCTCCTCACATATTCTGTTCACCTGGTGACATGTCCCCTGTATACTAAACAATCAGGGTAACACACTCTCCTCACTTATTCAGTTCTTCTGGTAACATGTACCGTGTGTATTAAAACATCAGGGGAACACACTCTCCTGACTTATAATGTTCACCTGGTAACATGTCCTGTGTATATTAAACCATCAGGCGAAAACACTCTCCTCACTTATACTCTTCACCTGGTAACATGTCCTGTGTGCATTAAACAATCAGGGGAAAATACTCTCCTTGCTTATACTGTTCACATAGTGACATGTCCGGTTTGTATTCAACAATCAGGGGAATACACTCTCCTCACTTATACTGTTCACCTGGTAACATGTCCTGTGTGTATTAAACCATCAGGGGAACACAGTGTCCTCACTTATTCTGTTTGTCTGGTAACATGTCCCGTGTGTATGAAACCATCAGGGGAACACAATCTCCTCACTTATAAAGTTCACCTTGTATCATGTCCCGTGTCTATTAAAACATCAGGGGAACACACTCTCCTCACTTTACTGTTCACCTGGAAACATGTCCCATTTATATTAAACCACCAGGGGAACACACTCTCCTCACTTTACTGTTCACCTGGTAACATGTCCCGTGTAATTAAATAATCAGGGGAACATACTCTCGTCACTTAAACTGTTCACCTAGTGACATGTCCGGTGTGTATTAAACCATCAGGGGAACACACTCTCCTCACTTATGCTGTTCACCTCGTAAAATGTCCTGCGTGCATTAAACCATCAGGGGAACACACTCTCCTCACTTATACAGTTCACCTGGTAACATGTCTGTGTGTATTAAACAATCAGGGGAATACACTCTCCTCACTTATACTGTTTGCCTGATAACATGACCCGTCTGTTTTAAACAATCAGGGGAACACACTCTCCTCACTTATACTGTTCACCTGGTAACATGTCCCGTGAATATTAAACCATCACGGGAACACACTCTCCTCACTTTACTGTTCACCTGGTAACATGTCACGTGTATATTAAAGAAACAGGGGAACACACTTCCTCACTTATACTGTTCACCTGGTGACATATCCCGTGTATATTAAACAATCAGGGGAACACACTCTCCTCACTTAAACTGTTCACCTGGTGACATGTCTCGTGTGTATTAAACCATCAGGGGAACACACTGTCCGCACTTCTACCATTCACCTGGTGACATATCCCGTGTATATTAAACAATCAGGGGAACACACTCTCCTCACTTATACTGTTCATCTGGTAACATGTCCCGTGTGTATTAAAACATCAGGGGAACACCCTCTCCTCACTTATTCTGTTCACCTGGTAACACGTCCTGTGTCTATTAAACTAACAGTGTAACACAGTCTCCTCACTTATACTGTTCACCTGGTAACATGTCCTGTGTACATTAAACAATCAGGGGAACACAATCTCCTCACCTATAATGTTCACCTTGTATCATGTCCCGTGTATATTAAAACATCAGGGGAACTCACTCTCCTCACTTTACTGTTCACCTGGTAACATGTCCCGTGTATATTAAACCATCAGGGGAACACACTCTCCTCACTTATACTGTTCAAATGGTAACATGTCCCGTGTTTATTAAACCATCAGGGGAACACACTCTCCTCACTTATACTGTTCACCTGGTAACATGTCCCGTGTGTATTAAAACATCAGGGGAACACACTCTCCTCACTTATACTGTTCACCTGGTAACATGTCCTGTGTATACTAAACCATCAGGGGAACGCACACTCCTCTCTTCTGCTGTTCACCTGCTAACATGTCCTGTGTGCATTTAACAATCAGGGGAACACACTCTCCTCACTTATACTATTCACAAGGTAACATGTCCTGTGTGTATTAAACAATCAGGGGAACACACTCTCCTCACTTATACTGTTTGCCTGGCAACATGTCCCGTGTGTATTAAACAATCAGGGGAACACACTCTCCTCACTTACACTGTTCACCTGGTAACATGTCCCGTGTGTATGAAACCATCATGGGAACACAATCTCCTCACTTATAATGTTCACCTTGTATCATGTCCCGTGTATATTAAAACATCAGGGGAACACACTCTCCTCACTTTTCTGTTCACCTGGTAACATGTCCCGTGTATATTAAACAAACAGGGGAAATCATTTGCTCACTTATACTGTTCACCTGGTGACATGTCCCCTGTATACTAAACAGTCAGGGGAACACACTCTCCTCACTTATACTGTTCACCTGGTAATATGTCTCGTGTATATTAAACCATCAGGGGAACACACTCTCCTCAATTATACTGTTCAAATGGTAACATGTCCCGTGTGTATTAAAACATCAGGGAAACACACTCTCCTCACTTTATCTGTTCACCTGGTAACATGTCTCGTGTATATTAAACCATCAGGGGAACACACTCTCTTCACTTATTCTGTTCACCTGGTAACTTGTCCCGTGTCTATTAAAATTTTAGGGGAACACACTCTCCTCAATTATACTGTTCATCTGGTAACATGTCCCGTGTGTATTAAAACATCAGGGGAACTCCATCTCCTCACTTATACTGTTCAGCTGGTAACATGTCCCGTGTCTATTAAACTATCAGGGGAACACACTCTCCTCACTTATACTGTTCACCTGGTAACATGTCCCGTGTGTACCAAACAATCTGGGGAACACACTCTCCTCACTTTCCTGTTCACCTGGCAAAATGTCCCGTGTGTATTAAAACATCAGGGGAACACCCTCTCCTCACTTATACTGTTCACCAGGTAACATGTCCCGTGTCTATTAAACTATCAGTGGAACACACTCTCCTCACCTATACTGTTCACCTGGTAACATGTCTCGTGTATATTAAACCATCAGGGGAACACACTCTCCTCCCTTATGCTGTTCAACTGGTGACATGTCCCGTGGAGATTAAACAATCTGGGGAACACACTCTCCTCACTAATACTGTTCACCTGGTAACATGTCTCGTGTCTATTAGACCGTCAGGGGAACTCACTCTGCTCACTTATACTGTTCACCTGGTAACATGTCACGTGTATATTAAACAATCTGGGGAACACACTCTCCTCACTAATACTGTTCACCTGGTAACATGTCTCGTGTATATTAAACCGTCAGGGGAACACACTCTGCTCACTTATACTGTTCATCTGGTAACATGTCCCGTGTGTATTAAAACATCAGCGAAACACACTCTTCTCACTTAAACTGTTCACCTGGTAACATGTCTCGTGTATATTAAACCATGAGGGGAACACACTCTCCTCACATATTCTGTTCACCTGGTGACATGTCCCCTGTATACTAAACAATCAGGGTAACACACTCTCCTCACTTATTCAGTTCTTCTGGTAACATGTCCCGTGTGTATTAAAACATCAGGGGAACACACTCTCCTCACTTATAATGTTCACCTGGTAACATGTCCTGTGTATATTAAACCATCAGGCGAAAACACTCTCCTCACTTATACTCTTCACCTGGTAACATGTCCTGTGTGCATTAAACAATCAGGGGAAAATACTCTCCTTGCTTATACTGTTCACCTAGTGACATGTCCGGTTTGTATTCAACAATCAGGGGAATACACTCTCCTCACTTATACTGTTCACCTGGTAACATGTCCTGTGTATATTAAACCATCAGGGGAACACAGTGTCCTCACTTATTCTGTTTGTCTGGTATCATGTCCCGTGTCTATTAAAACATCAGGGGAACACACTCTCCTCACTTTACTGTTCACCTGGAAACATGTCCCATTTATATTAAACCACCAGGGGAACACACTCTCCTCACTTTACTGTTCACCTGGTAACATGTCCCGTGTAATTAAACAATCAGGGGAACATAATCTCGTCACTTAAACTGTTCACCTAGTGACATGTCCGGTGTGTATTAAACCATCAGGGGAACACACTCTCCTCACTTATGCTGTTCACCTCGTAAAATGTCCTGCGTGCATTAAACCATCAGGGGAACACACTCTCCTCACTTATACAGTTCACCTGGTAACATGTCTGTGTGTATTAAACAATCAGGGGAATACACTCTCCTCACTTATACTGTTTGCCTGATAACATGACCCGTCTGTTTTAAGCAATCAGGGGAACACACTCTCCTCACTTATACTGTTCACCTGGTAACATGTCCCGTGTATATTAAACCATCACGGGAACACACTCTCCTCAAATTACTGTTCACCTGGTAACATGTCACGTGTATATTAAAGAAACAGGGGAACACACTTCCTCACTTATACTGTTCACCTGGTGACATATCCCGTGTATATTAAACAATCAGGGGAACACACTCTCCTCACTTAAACTGTTCACCTGGTGACATGTCCCGTGTGTATTAAACCATCAGGGGAACACACTGTCCGCACTTCTACCATTCACCTGGTGACATATCCCGTGTATATTAAACAATCAGGGGAACACACTCTCCTCACTTATACTGTTCATCTGGTAACATGTCCCGTGTGTATTAAAACATCAGGGGAACACCCTCTCCTCACTTATTCTGTTCACCTGGTAACATGTCCTGTGTCTATTAAACTAACAGTGTAACACAGTCTCCTCACTTATACTGTTCACCTGGTAACATGTCCTGTGTACATTAAACAATCAGGGGAACACAATCTCCTCACCTATAATGTTCACCTTGTATCATGTCCCGTGTATATTAAAACATCAGGGGAACTCACTCTCCTCACTTTACTGTTCACCTGGTAACATGTCCCGTGTATATTAAACCATCAGGGGAACACACTCTCCTCACTTTACTGTTCACCTGGTAACATGTCCCGTGTATATTAAACAGACAGGGGAAAACACTTCCTCTCTTATACTGTTCACCTGGTGACATGTCCCGTGTATATTAAACAGTCAGGCGAACACACTCTCCACACTTATACTGTTCACCTGGTAACATGTCTGTGTGTATTAAACAATCAGGGGAACACACTCTCCTCACTTATACTGTTCACCTGGTAATATCTCTCATGTATATTAAGCCATCAGGGGAACACACTCTCCTCACTTCTACTGTTCACCTGGTATCATGTCCCGTGTCTATTAAAACATTAGGGGAACACACTCTCCTCACTTATACTGTTCATCAGGTCACATGTCCCGTGTACATTAAACCATCAGTGGAACACAGTCTCCTCACTTATACTGTTCACATGGTAACATGACCGGTGTGTATTAAACAACCTGGGGAACATACTCTCCTCACTTATACTGTTCAAATGGTAACATGTCCCGTGTATATTAACCCATCAGGGGAACACACTCTCCTCACTTATACTGTTCACCTGGTAACTTGTGTCGTGTCTATTAAATCATTAGGGGAACACACTCTCCTCACTTGTACTGTTCACCTGGCAAAATGTCCCGTGGTATATTAAAACATCAGGGGAACACCCTCTCCTCACTTACAATGTTCACCTGGTAACATGTCCCGTGTCTCTTAAACTATCAGTGGAACACAGTCTCCTCACCTATACTGTTCACCTGGTAAAATGTCCCGTGTGTATTAAACAATCTGGGGAACACACTCTCCTCACTTATACTGTTCACCTGGCAAAATGTCCCGTGCGTATTAAAACATCAGGGGAACTCACTCGACTCACTTATACTGTTCACCTGGTAAAATGTCCCGTGTATATTAAACAATCTGGTGAACACACTCTCCACACTTCTACTGTTCACCTGGTGAAATGTCCCATGTATAAAAAACAATCAGGGGAACACACTCTCCGCACTTATACTGTTCACCTGTTAACATGTCTCGTGTATATTAAACAATCTGGGGAACACACTCGCCTCACTTATACTGTTCACCTGGTAACATGTCCCGTGCGTATTAAACAATCAGAGGAACACACTCTCCTCACTTATACTGCTCACCTGGCAACATGTCCCGTGTGTATTAAAACATCAGGGGAACACATTCTCATCACTTATACTGTTCACCTGGTGACATGTCCTGTGTCTTTTAAAACATTAGGGGAACACACTCTCCTCACTTATACTGTTCACCTGGTGACATGTCCCTTGTGTATTAAACAATCAGGGGAACACACTCTGCTCACTTATACTGTTCACATGGTAACATGTCCAGTGTGTATTAAACAATCAGGGGAAAACACTCTCCTCCTTATACTGTTCACCTGGTAACATGTCCCGTGTGTATTAAACCATCACGGGAACACACTCTCCTCACTTATACTGTTCACCTGGTAACATGCCCAGTGTGTATTAAACAATCAGGGGAACACACTCTCCTCACTTATACTGTTCACCTGCTGACATGTCTCGTGTATATTAAACCATCAGGGGAACACACTCTCCTCACTTATACTGTTCACCTGCTGACATGTCTCGTGTATATTAAACCATCAGGGGAACACACTCTGCCCACTTATACTGTTCACCTGGTAACATGTCCCGTGTATATTAAACAATCTGGGGAACACCCTCTCCTCACTTATACTGTTCAACTGGTGACATGCCTCGGGAAACCAAACAATCAGGGGAACACACAATCCTCACTTATACTGTTCACCTGGTGACATGTCTCGTGGACATTAAACCATCAGGGGAACACACTCTGCCCACTTATACTGTTCACCTGGTAACATGTCCCGTGTGTATTAAAACTTCAGCGAAACACACTCTCCTCACTTAAACTGTTCACCTGGTAACATGTCTCGTGTATATTAAACCATGAGGGGAACACACTCTCCTCACTTATACTGTTCACCTGGTAACATGTCTCGTGTACATTAAACAATCAGTGGAACACACTCTCCTCACTTACACTGTTCATCTGGTAACATGTCCCGTGTGTACTAAAACATCAGGGGAACACACTCTCCTCACATATTCTGTTCACCTGGTGACATGTTCCGTGCATATTAAACAATCAGGGGAACACACTCTCCTCACTCATACTGTTCACCTGGTGACATGTCTCGTGTACATTAAACAATCAGTGGAACACAATCTCCTCACTTACACTGTTCATCTGGTAACATGTCCCATGTGTATTAAAACATCAGGGGAACACACTCTCCTCACTTGTACTTTTCACCTGGTAACATGTCCCGTGTGTATTAAAACATGAGGGGAACACACTCTCCTCACTTATACTGTTCACCTGGTGACATTTCCTGTGTGCATTAAACAATCAGGGGAACACGCTCTCCTCACTTATACTGTTCACCTGGTAACATGTCCCGTGTATATTAAACAATCTGGGGAACACACTCTCCACACTTATACTGTTCACCTGGTGAAATGTCCCATGTATAAAAAACAATCAGGGGAACACACTCACCGCACTTATACTGTTCACCTGTTAACATGTCCCGTGTATATTAAACAATCTGAGGAACACACTCGCCTCACTTATACTGTTCACCTGGTAACATGTCCCGTGCGTATTAAACAATCAGGGGAACACACTCTCCTCACTTATACTGCTCACCTGGCAACATGTCCCGTGTGTATTAAAACATCAGGGGAACACACTCTCATCACTTATACTGTTCACCTGGTGACATGTCCTGTGTCTTTTAAAACATTAGGGGAACACACTCTCCTCACTTATACTGTTCACCTGGTGACATGTCCTGTGTCTTTTAAAACATTAGGGGAACACACTCTCCTCACTTATACTGTTCACCTGGTGACATGTCCCTTGTGTATTAAACAATCAGGGGAACACACTCTGCTCACTTATACTGTTCACATGGTAACATGTCCAGTGTGTATTAAAAAATCAGGGGAAAACACTCTCCTCCTTATACTGTTCACCTGGTAACATGTCCCGTGTGTATTAAACCATCACGGGAACACACTCTCCTCACTTATACTGTTCACCTGGTAACATGTCCAGTGTGTATTAAACAATCAGGGGAACACACTCTCCTCACTTATACTGTTCACCTGCTGACATGCCTCGTGTATATTAAACCATCAGGGGAACACACTCTCCTCACTTATACTGTTCACCTGCTGACATGTCTCGTGTGTATTAAAACATCAGGGGAACACCCTCTCCTCACTTATTCTGTTCACCTGGTAACATGTCCTGTGTCTATTAAACTAACAGTGTAACACAGTCTCCTCACTTATACTGTTCACCTGGTAACATGTCCTGTGTACATTAAACAATCAGGGGAACACAATCTCCTCACCTATAATGTTCACCTTGTATCATGTCCCGTGTATATTAAAACATCAGGGGAACTCACTCTCCTCACTTTACTGTTCACCTGGTAACATGTCCCGTGTATATTAAACCATCAGGGGAACACACTCTCCTCACTTTACTGTTCACCTGGTAACATGTCCCGTGTATATTAAACAGACAGGGGAAAACACTTCCTCTCTTATACTGTTCACCTGGTGACATGTCCCGTGTATATTAAACAGTCAGGCGAACACACTCTCCACACTTATACTGTTCACCTGGTAACATGTCTGTGTGTATTAAACAATCAGGGGAACACACTCTCCTCACTTATACTGTTCACCTGGTAATATCTCTCATGTATATTAAGCCATCAGGGGAACACACTCTCCTCACTTCTACTGTTCACCTGGTATCATGTCCCGTGTCTATTAAAACATTAGGGGAACACACTCTCCTCACTTATACTGTTCATCAGGTCACATGTCCCGTGTACATTAAACCATCAGTGGAACACAGTCTCCTCACTTATACTGTTCACATGGTAACATGACCGGTGTGTATTAAACAACCTGGGGAACATACTCTCCTCACTTATACTGTTCAAATGGTAACATGTCCCGTGTATATTAACCCATCAGGGGAACACACTCTCCTCACTTATACTGTTCACCTGGTAACTTGTGTCGTGTCTATTAAATCATTAGGGGAACACACTCTCCTCACTTGTACTGTTCACCTGGCAAAATGTCCCGTGGTATATTAAAACATCAGGGGAACACCCTCTCCTCACTTACAATGTTCACCTGGTAACATGTCCCGTGTCTCTTAAACTATCAGTGGAACACAGTCTCCTCACCTATACTGTTCACCTGGTAAAATGTCCCGTGTGTATTAAACAATCTGGGGAACACACTCTCCTCACTTATACTGTTCACCTGGCAAAATGTCCCGTGCGTATTAAAACATCAGGGGAACTCACTCGACTCACTTATACTGTTCACCTGGTAAAATGTCCCGTGTATATTAAACAATCTGGTGAACACACTCTCCACACTTCTACTGTTCACCTGGTGAAATGTCCCATGTATAAAAAACAATCAGGGGAACACACTCTCCGCACTTATACTGTTCACCTGTTAACATGTCTCGTGTATATTAAACAATCTGGGGAACACACTCGCCTCACTTATACTGTTCACCTGGTAACATGTCCCGTGCGTATTAAACAATCAGAGGAACACACTCTCCTCACTTATACTGCTCACCTGGCAACATGTCCCGTGTGTATTAAAACATCAGGGGAACACATTCTCATCACTTATACTGTTCACCTGGTGACATGTCCTGTGTCTTTTAAAACATTAGGGGAACACACTCTCCTCACTTATACTGTTCACCTGGTGACATGTCCCTTGTGTATTAAACAATCAGGGGAACACACTCTGCTCACTTATACTGTTCACATGGTAACATGTCCAGTGTGTATTAAACAATCAGGGGAAAACACTCTCCTCCTTATACTGTTCACCTGGTAACATGTCCCGTGTGTATTAAACCATCACGGGAACACACTCTCCTCACTTATACTGTTCACCTGGTAACATGTCCAGTGTGTATTAAACAATCAGGGGAACACACTCTCCTCACTTATACTGTTCACCTGCTGACATGTCTCGTGTATATTAAACCATCAGGGGAACACACTCTCCTCACTTATACTGTTCACCTGCTGACATGTCTCGTGTATATTAAACCATCAGGGGAACACACTCTGCCCACTTATACTGTTCACCTGGTAACATGTCCCGTGTATATTAAACAATCTGGGGAACACCCTCTCCTCACTTATACTGTTCAACTGGTGACATGCCTCGGGAAACCAAACAATCAGGGGAACACACAATCCTCACTTATACTGTTCACCTGGTGACATGTCTCGTGGACATTAAACCATCAGGGGAACACACTCTGCCCACTTATACTGTTCACCTGGTAACATGTCCCGTGTGTATTAAAACTTCAGCGAAACACACTCTCCTCACTTAAACTGTTCACCTGGTAACATGTCTCGTGTATATTAAACCATGAGGGGAACACACTCTCCTCACTTATACTGTTCACCTGGTAACATGTCTCGTGTACATTAAACAATCAGTGGAACACACTCTCCTCACTTACACTGTTCATCTGGTAACATGTCCCGTGTGTACTAAAACATCAGGGGAACACACTCTCCTCACATATTCTGTTCACCTGGTGACATGTTCCGTGCATATTAAACAATCAGGGGAACACACTCTCCTCACTCATACTGTTCACCTGGTGACATGTCTCGTGTACATTAAACAATCAGTGGAACACAATCTCCTCACTTACACTGTTCATCTGGTAACATGTCCCATGTGTATTAAAACATCAGGGGAACACACTCTCCTCACTTGTACTTTTCACCTGGTAACATGTCCCGTGTGTATTAAAACATGAGGGGAACACACTCTCCTCACTTATACTGTTCACCTGGTGACATTTCCTGTGTGCATTAAACAATCAGGGGAACACGCTCTCCTCACTTATACTGTTCACCTGGTAACATGTCCCGTGTATATTAAACAATCTGGGGAACACACTCTCCACACTTATACTGTTCACCTGGTGAAATGTCCCATGTATAAAAAACAATCAGGGGAACACACTCACCGCACTTATACTGTTCACCTGTTAACATGTCCCGTGTATATTAAACAATCTGAGGAACACACTCGCCTCACTTATACTGTTCACCTGGTAACATGTCCCGTGCGTATTAAACAATCAGGGGAACACACTCTCCTCACTTATACTGCTCACCTGGCAACATGTCCCGTGTGTATTAAAACATCAGGGGAACACACTCTCATCACTTATACTGTTCACCTGGTGACATGTCCTGTGTCTTTTAAAACATTAGGGGAACACACTCTCCTCACTTATACTGTTCACCTGGTGACATGTCCTGTGTCTTTTAAAACATTAGGGGAACACACTCTCCTCACTTATACTGTTCACCTGGTGACATGTCCCTTGTGTATTAAACAATCAGGGGAACACACTCTGCTCACTTATACTGTTCACATGGTAACATGTCCAGTGTGTATTAAAAAATCAGGGGAAAACACTCTCCTCCTTATACTGTTCACCTGGTAACATGTCCCGTGTGTATTAAACCATCACGGGAACACACTCTCCTCACTTATACTGTTCACCTGGTAACATGTCCAGTGTGTATTAAACAATCAGGGGAACACACTCTCCTCACTTATACTGTTCACCTGCTGACATGCCTCGTGTATATTAAACCATCAGGGGAACACACTCTCCTCACTTATACTGTTCACCTGCTGACATGTCTCGTGTATATTAAACCATCAGGGGAACACACTCTGCCCACTTATACTGTTCACCTGGTAACATGTCCCGTGTGTACTAAAACATCAGGGGAACACACTCTCCTCACATATTCTGTTCACCTGGTGACATGTCCCGTGCATATTAAACAATCAGGGGAACACACTCTCCTCACTCATACTGTTCACCTGGTGACATGTCCCGTGCATATTAAACAATCAGGGGAACACACTCTCCCCACTTATACTGTTCACCTGGTAACATGTCCCGTGTGTATTAAAACATAAGGGGAACACACTCCCCTCACCTATACTGTTCACCTGGTGAAATGTCCCATGTAAAAAAAACAATCAGGGGAACACACTCTCCTCACTTCTACTGTTCACCTGGTAACATGTCCCGTGTGTATTAAAACATCAGGGGAACACACTCTCCTCACTTGTACTTTTCACCTGGTAACATGTCCCGTGTGTATTAAAACATGAGGGGAACACACTCTCCTCACTTATACTGTTCACCTGGTGACATTTCCTGTGTGCATTAAACAATCAGGGGAACACACTCTCCTCACTTATACTGTTCACCTGGTAACATGTCCCGTGCATATTAAACAATCAGGGGAACACACTCTCCTCACTCATACTGTTCACCTGGTGACATGTCCCGTGCATATTAAACAATCAGGGGAACACACTCTCCCCACTTATACTGTTCACCTGGTAACATGTCCCGTGTGTATTAAAACATAAGGGGAACACACTCCCCTCACCTATACTGTTCACCTGGTGAAATGTCCCATGTAAAAAAAACAATCAGGGGAACACACTCTCCTCACTTCTACTGTTCACCTGGTAACATGTCCCGTGTGTATTAAAACATCAGGGGAACACACTCTCCTCACTTGTACTTTTCACCTGGTAACATGTCCCGTGTGTATTAAAACATGAGGGGAACACACTCTCCTCACTTATACTGTTCACCTGGTGACATGTCCCGTGTGTATTAAACAATCAGGGGAACACACTCTCCTCACTTATACTGTTCACCTGGTAACATGTCCCGTGTATATTAAACAATCTGGGGAACACACTCTCCACACTTATACTGTTCACCTGGTGAAATGTCCCATGTATAAAAAACAATCAAGGGAACACACTCTCCGCACTTATACTGTTCACCTGTTAACATGTCCCGTGTATATTAAACAATCTGGGGAACACACTCGCCTCACTTATACTGTTCACCTGGTAACATGTCCCGTGCGTATTAAACAATCAGGGGAACACACTCTCCTCACTTATACTGCTCACCTGGCAACATGTCCCGTGTGTATTAAAACATCAGGGGAACACACTCTCATCACTTATACTGTTCACCTGGTGACATGTCCTGTGTCTTTTAAAACATTAGGGGAACACACTCTCCTCACTTATACTGTTCACCTGGTGACATGTCCCTTGTGTACTAAACAATCAGGGGAACACACTCTGCTCACTTATACTGTTCACATGGTAACATGTCCAGTGTGTATTAAACAATCAGGGGAAAACACTCTCCTCCTTATACTGTTCACCTGGTAACATGTCCCGTGTGTATTAAACCATCACGGGAACACACTCTCCTCACTTATACTGTTCACCTGGTAACATGTCCAGTGTGTATTAAAAAATCAGGGGAACACACTCTCCTCACTTATACTGTTCACCTGCTAACATGTCCTGAGTATATTAAACCATCAGGGGAACACACTCTCCTCACTTATATTGTTCACCTGGTAACATGTCCCGTGTGTATTAAACCATCAGGGGAACACACTCTCCTCACTTATACTGTTCACCTGGTAACATGTCCAGTGTGTATTAAACAGTCAGGGGAACACACTCTCCTCACTTATACTGTTCACCTGGTAACATGTCCCGTGTGTATTAAACCATCACGGGAACACACTCTCCTCACTTACACTGTTCACCTGGTAACATGTCCAGTGTGTATTAAACAATCAGGGGAACACACTCTCCTCACTTATACTGCTCACCTGGTAACATGTCCCGTGTATATTAAAACATGAGGGGAACACACTCTCCTCACTTATACTGTTCACCTGGTATCACGTCCCATGTAAATTGAACCATCAGGGGAACACACTCTCCTCACTTATACTGTTCACCTGGTAACATGTCCCGTGTGTATTAAACCATCAGGGGAACGCACTCTCCTCACTTATACTGTTCACCTGGTGACATGCCTCGTGGACATTAAACCATCAGGGGAACACACTCTGCCCACTTATACTGTTCACCTGATAACATGTCCCGTGTATATTAAACAAACTGTGGAACACACTCTCCTCACTTATACTGTTCATCTGGTAACATGTCTCGTCTATATTAAACCATCAGGGGAACACACTCTGCTCACTTATACTCTTCACCTGGTAACATGTCCCGTGTGTATTAAAACATCAGCGAAACACACTCTCCTCACTTATACTGTTCATCTGGTAACATGTCCCGTGTGTATTAAAACATCAGGGGAACACACTCGCCTCTCTTATACTGTTCACCTGGTGACATGTCCCGTGCATATTAAACAATCAGGGGAACACCCTCTCCTCACTCATACTGTTCACCTGGTGAAATGTCCCGTGTGTATTAAAACATAAAGGGAACACACTCTCCTTACTTATACTGTTCACCTGGTGAAATGTCCAATGTAAAAAAAACAATCAGGGGAACATACTCTCCTCACTTCTACTGTTCACCTGGTAACATGTTCCGTGTGTATTAAAACATCAGGGGAACAAACTCTCCTCACTTATACTTTTCACCTGGTGACATGTCCGTGTGTATTAAAACATCAGGGGAACACACTCCTCACTTATACTGTTCACCTGGTGACATGTCCTGTGTGCATTAAACAATCAGGGGAACACATTCTCCTCACTTATACTGTTCACCTGGTAACATGTCCCGTGTATATTAAACAATCTGGGGAACACACTCTCCTCACTTATACTGTTCACCTGGTAACATGTCCCGTGTATATTAAACAATCTGGGGAACACACTCTCCTCACTTATACTGTTCACCTGGCAAAATGTCCCGTGTGTATTAAAACATCAGGGGAACACACTCTCCTCACTTATACTGTTCACCTGGCAACATGTCCCGTGTGTATTAAACAATCAGGGGAACACACTCTCCGCACTAATACTGTTCACCTGGTAACATGTCCTGTGTATATTAAACAATCAGGGGAACACACTCTCCTCACTTATACTGTTCACCTGCTAACATGTCCCGTGTATATTAAACAATCTGGGGAACACACTCTCCTCACTTATACTGTTCACCTGGCAAAATGTCCCGTGTGTCTTAAAACATCAGGGGAACACACTCTCCTCACTTATACTGTTCACCTGGGAACATGTCCCGTGTGTATTAAACAATCAGGGGAACACACTCTCCTCACTTATACTGTTCACCTGCTGACATGTCTCGTGTATATTAAACCGTCAGGGGAACACACTCTGCTCACTTATACTGTTCACCTGGTAACATGTCCCGTGTGTATTAAAACATCAGCGAAACACACTCTCCTCACTTATACTGTTCACCTGGTGACATGTCTCGTGTACATTAAACAATCAGGGGAACACACTCTCCTCACTTATACTGTTCACCTGGTGAAATGTCCCGTGTGTATTAAACCATCAGGGGAACACACTCTCCTCACTTATACTGTTCACCTGGTGACATGTCCCGTGCATATTAAACAATCAGCGGAACACACTCTCCTCACTTTCACTGTTCACCTGGTAACATGTCCCGTGTGTATTAAAACATAAGGGGAACACACTCTCCTCACTTGTACTGTTCACCTGGTGAAATGTCCCATGTAAAAAAAACAATCAGGGGAACACACTCTCCTCACTTCTACTGTTCAACTGGTAACATGTCCCGTGTGTATTAAAACATCAGGGGAACACACTGCTCGCATACACTGTTCACCTGGTAACATGTCCCGTGTATATTAAACAATCTGGGGAACACACTCTCCTCACTTATACTGTTAACCTGGTGAAATGTCCCATGTATAAAAAACAATCAGGGGAACACACTCTCCGCACTTATCCTGTTCAGCTGGTAACATGTCCTGTGTATATTAAACAATCAGGGGAACACACTCTCCTCACTAATACTGTTCACCTGGTAACATGTCCTGTGCATATTACACAATCAGGGGAACACACTCTCCTCACTTATACTGTTCACCTGGTAAAATGTCCCGTGTGTATTAAACAATCTTGGGAACACACTCGCCTCACTTGTACTGTTCACCTGGTAACATGTCCCGTGTGTATTAAACAATCAGGGGAACACATTCTCCTCACTTATACTGCTCACCTGGCAACATGTCCCGTGTGTATTAAACAATCAGGGGAACACACTCTACTCACTTATACTGTTCACCTGCTAACATGTCCTGTGTCTATTAAACAATCAGGGGAACACACTCTCCTCACTTATACTGTTCACCTGGTAAAATGTCACGTGTGTATTAAACCATCACGGGAACACACTCTCCTCACTTCTACTGTTCACCTGGTAACATGTCCAGTGTGTATTAAACAATCAGTGGAACACACTCTCCTCACTTATACTGCTCACCTGGTAACATGTCCAGTGTGTATTAAACAATCAGGGGAACACACTCTCCTCACTTATACAGTTCACCTTGTAACATGTCCTGAGCATATTAAAAAATCAGGGGAACACACTCTCCTCACTTATACTGCTCACCTGGTAACATGTCCCATGTAAATTGAACCATCAGGGGAACACACACTACTCACTTATACTCTTCACCTGGTAACATGTCCCGTGTGTATTAAACCATCAGTGGAACACACTCTCCTCACTTATACTGTTCACCTGGTAACATGTCCCGTGTCTATTAAAACATTAGGGGAACACTCTACCCTCACTTATACTGTTCACCTGGTAACATGTCCCGTGTGTATTAAAACATCAGGGGAACACACTGTCCTCACTTATACTGTTCGCCTGCTAACATGTCCCGTGTGTCTTAAACCATCAGGGGAACACAATCTCCTCACTTATACTGTTCACCTGGTAACATGTGCCGTGTATATTAAACCATCAGGGGAACACACTCTCCTCACTTATACTGTTCACCTGATAACATGTCCCGTGTATATTAAACCATCAGGGGAACACACTCTCCTCACTTTACTGTACACCTGGCAACATGCGCTGTGCATATTAAACCATCAGGGGAACACACTCTCCTCGCCTTCCTGTTCACCTGGTAACATGTCCCGTGTATATTAAACGATCAGGGGAACACAGTCTCCTCACTAAAACTGTTCTAATGGAAGCATGTCCTGTGTATATTAAACAATCAGGGGAACACAATCTCCTCACTTATACGGTTCGCCTGGTGACATGTCCCATGTGCTTGAAACCATCAGGGGAACACAATCTCCTCTCTTATACTGTTCACCTGGTAACATGTGCCGTGTATATTAAACAATCAGGGGAACACACTCTCCTCACTTATACTGTTCACCTGGTAACATGTCCCGTGTATATTAAACCATCAGGTGAACACACTCTCCTCACTTTACTGTACACCTGGTAACATGCGCTGTGCATATTAAACCATCAGGGGAACATGCTCTCCTCGCCTTCCTGTTCACCTGGTAACATGTCCCGTGTATATTAAACGATCAGGGGAACACAGTCTCCTCACTAAAACTGTTCTCCTGGAAGCATGTCCTTTGCATATTAAACCATCAGGGGAACACACTCTCCTCACTAATACTGTTCATCTGGCAACATGCCCCGGGTATATTAAACCATCAGGGGAACAAACTCTCCTCACCCATACTGTTCACCTGGTAACATGTCCAGTGTGTGTTAAACAATCAGGGGAACATACTCTCCTCACTTATACTGTTGACCTCATGCCATGTCCTGTGTGTATTAAACCATCAGGGGAACACACGCTGCTCACTTATACCGTTCACCTGGTAACATGCCCCATGTATATTAAACCATCAGGGGAACACACTCTCCTCACTTATACTGTTCACCTGGTACCACGTCCAGTGTAAATTGAACCATCAGGGGAACACAATCTCCTCACTTAAACTGTTCTCCTGGTAACATGTCCCGTGTATATTAAACCATCAGGGGAACACACTCTCCTCGCCTTCCTGTTCACCTGGTAACATGTCCGGTCAGTATTAAACAATCAGGGCAACAAACTCTCCTCACTTCGACTGTTCACCTGGTAACATGTCCCATGTATATTAAACCATGAGGGGAGCACACTCTCCTCACTTATACTGTTCACCTAGTGACATGTCCCATGTATATTAAACAATCAGGGGAACACATTCTCCTCACTTATACTGTTCACCTGGTGACATGTCCCGTGTGTATTAAACGATCAGGGGAACTCACTCTCCTCACTTATACTGTTCGCCTGGTGACATGTCCCGTCAGTATTAATCAATCAGGGGAACACACTCTCCTCACTTATACTGTTCACCTAGTGACATGTCCCGTGTGTATTAAACGGTCCGGGGAACACACTCTCCTCACTTATACTGTTCACCTGGTAACATGTCCTGTCAGTATTAAACCATCAGAGGAACACACTCTCATCACTTCTCCTGTTCACCTGGTAACATGTCCCGTGTGTATTAAACAATCAGGGAACACATTCTCCTCACTTATACAGTTCACCTGGTAACATGTTCCGTCAGTATTAAAGAATCAGGGGAACACACTCTCTTCACTTATACTGTTCACCTGGTAACATGTCCCGTGTGTATTAAACAATCAGGGGAACACACTCTCCTCACTTATACAGTTCACCTGGTAACATGTTCCGTCAGTATTAAAGAATCAGGGGAACACGCTCTCCTCACTTCTACTGTTCACCTGGTAACATGTCCCGTGTGTATTAAATCATCAGGGGAACACACTCTCCTCACTTATACTGTTCACCTTGTAACATGTCGCGTCAGTATTAAACAATCAGGGGAACACACTCTCCTCACTTATACTGTTCACCTGGTTCCCTGTCCAGTCAGTATTAAACAATCAGGGGAACGCAATCTCCTCACTTATACTGTTCGCCTGGTGACATGTCCCATGTGCTTGAAACCATCAGGGGAACACAATCTCCTCTCTTATACTGTTCACCTGGTAACATGTGCCGTGTATATTAAACAATCAGGGGAACACACTCTCCTCACTTATACTGTTCACCTGGTAACATGTCCCGTGTATATTAAACCATCAGGTGAACACACTCTCCTCACTTTACTGTTCACCTGGTAACATGCGCTGTGCATATTAAACCATCAGGGGAACATGCTCTCCTCGCCTTCCTGTTCACCTGGTAACATGTCCCGTGTATATTAAACGATCAGGGGAACACAGTCTCCTCACTAAAACTGTTCTCCTGGAAGCATGTCCTTTGCATATTAAACCATCAGGGGAACACACTCTCCTCACTAATACTGTTCATCTGGCAACATGCCCCGTGTATATTAAACCATCAGGGGAACAAACTCTCCTCACCCATACTGTTCACCTGGTAACATGTCCAGTGTGTGTTAAACAATCAGGGGAACATACTCTCCTCACTTATACTGTTTACCTCATGCCATGTCCTGTGTGTATTAAACCATCAGGGGAACACACGCTGCTCACTTATACTGTTCACCTGGTAACATGCCCCATGTATATTAAACCATCAGGGGAACACACTCTCCTCACTTATACTGTTCACCTGGTAACACGTCCCGTGTAAATTGAACCATCAGGGGAACACAATCTCCTCACTTATACTGTTCTCCTGGTAACATGTCCCGTGTATATTAAACCATCAGGGGAACACACTCTCCTCGCCTTCCTGTTCACCTGGTAACATGTCCCGTGTATGTTAAACCATCAGAGGAACACACTCTCCTCACTTTACTTTTCACCTGGTAACATGCGCTGTGTATATTAAACCATCAGGGGAACACACTCTCCTCACTCATACTGTTCACCTGGTAACATGTCCTGTGTGTATTAAACAATCAGGGGAACACACTCTCCTCTCTTATACTGTTCACCTGGTAAGATGTCCCGTGTATATTAAACCATCAAAGGAACATGTCCTGTGTGTCTTAAACCATCAGGGGAACACACTCTGCTCACTTATCTAGTTCACCTGGTAACTTGTCCTGTGTGTATTAAACAATCAGGGGAACACACTCTCCTCTCTTATACTGTTCACCTGGAACGATGTCCCGTGTATATTAAACCATCAAAGGAACACAGTCTCCTCACCTGTACTGTTTACCTGGTAACATGACCCGTGTGTATTAAACAATCAGGGGAACACACTCTCCTCACTTATACTGTTCATCTGGTGACATGTCCCATGTATAAAAAACAATCAGGGGAACACACTCTGCTCACTGAAACTGTTCACCTGGTAAAATGTCCCGTGAACATTAAACAATCTGAGGATCACACTCTCCTCACTTATACTGTTCACCTGCTAACATGTCCTGTGTATATTAAACAATCAGGGGAACACACTCTCCTCACTTATACTGTTCACCTGGTAACATGTCCCGTGTGTATTAAACCATCACGGGAACACACTCTTCTCACTTATACTGTTCACCTGGTAACATGTCCAGTGTGTATTAAACAATCAGTGGAACACACTCTCCTCACTTATACTGCTCACCTGGTAACTTGTCCAGTGTGCATTAAACAATCAGGGGAACAAACTCTCCTCACTTATGCTGTTCACCTGGTAACATGTCCTGTGCATATTAAACAATCAGGGGAACACACTCTCCTCACTTATACTGCTCACCTGGTAACATGTCCCGTGTATATTAAACCATGAGGGGAACACACTCTACTCACTTATACTCTTCACCTGGTAACATGTCCCGTGTGTATTAAACCATCAGGGGAACACACTCTCCTCACTTATACTGTTCACCTGGTAACATGTCCCGTGTCTATGAAAACATTAGGGGAACACACTCATCTCACTTATACTGTTCACCTGGTAACATGTCCCGTGTGTATTAAAACATCAGGGGAACACACTCTCCTCACTTATACTGTTCGCCTGCTTACATGTCCCGTGTGTCTTAAACCATCAGGGGAACACAATCTCCTCACTTATACTGTTCACCTGGTAACATGTGCCGTGTATATTAAACCATCAGGGGAACACACTCTCCTCACTTATACTGTTCACCTGGTAACATGTCCCGTGTATATTAAACCATCAGGGGAACACACTCTCCTCACTTTACTGTTCACCTGGTAACATGCGCTGTGCATATTAAACCATCAGGGGAACACACTCTCCTCGCCTTCCTGTTCACCTGGTAACATGTCCCGTGTATATTAAACGATCAGGGGAACAAAGTCTCCTCACTAAAACTGTTCTAATGGAAGCATGTCCTGTGTATATTAAACAATCAGGGGAACACACTCTCCTCACTAATACTGTTCATCTGGCAACATGCCCCGTGTTTATTAAACCATCAGGGGAAAAAACTCTCCTCACTCATACTGTTCACCTGGTAACATGTCCAGTGTGTGTTAAACAATCAGGGGAAGACACTCTCCTCACTTACACTGTTCACCTGGTAACACGTCCCGTGTAAATTGAACCATCAGGGGAACACAATATCCTCACTTATACTGTTCACCTGGTAACATGTCCCGTGTATGTTAAACCATCAGGGGAACACACTCTCCTCACTTTACTGTTCACCTGGTAACATGTCCTGTGTATATTAAACCATCAGGGGAACACACTCTGCTCACTTATATAGTTCACCTGGTAACTTGTCCTGTGTATATTAAACAATCAGGGGAACACACTCTCCTCACTTATACTGTTCACCTGGTAACATGTCCCGTGTATATTACACCATCAGGGGAACTCACTCTCCTCACTTATACTGTTCACCTGGTAACATGTCCCGTGTATATTAAACCATCAGGGGAACACACTCTCCTCAATTATACTGTTCACCAGCTAACATGTCCAGTGTGTATTAAACAATCAGGGGAACACACTCTCCTCACTTATACTGTTCACCTGGTAACATGTCCCGTGTGTGTTAAACCATCAGGGGAACACACTCTCCTCACTTATACTGTTCACCTGGTAACATGTCCTGTGTATATTAAACAATCAGGGCAACACACTCTCCTCACTTATACTGCTCACCTGGTAACATGTCCCGTGTATATTAAACCATCAGGGGAACACACTCTCCTCACTTATACTGTTCACCTGGTAACACGTCCCGTGTAAATTGAACCATCAGGGGAACACACTCTCCTCACTTATACTCTTCACCTGGTAACACGTCCCGTGTGTATTAAACCATCAGGGGAACACACTCTCCTCACTTATACTGCTCACCTGGTAACATGTCCCGTGTCTATTAAAACTTTAGGGGAACACACTCTCCTCACTTATACTGTTCACCTGGTCACATGTCCCGTGTGTATTAAAACATCAGGGGAACACACTCTCCTCACTTATACTGTTCGCCTGGTGACATGTCCCATGTGCTTGAAACCATCAGGGGAACACAATCTCCTCACTTATACTGTTCACCTGGTAACATGTGCCGTGTATATTAAACCATCAGGGGAACACACTCTCCTCACTTTACTGTTCACCTGGTAACATGCGCTGTGCATATTAAACCATCAGGGGAACATGCTCTCCTCGCCTTCCTGTTCACCTGGTAACATGTCCCGTGTATATTAAACGATCAGGGGAACACAGTCTCCTCACTAAAACTGTTCTCCTGGAAGCATGTCCTTTGCATATTAAACCATCAGGGGAACACACTCTCCTCACTAATACTGTTCATCTGGCAACATGCCCCGTGTATATTAAAACATCAGGGGAACACATTCTCCTCACTCATACTGTTCACCTGGTAACATGTCCTGTGTGTATTAAACAATCAGGGGAACACACTCTCCTCTCTTATACTGTTCACCTGGTAAGATGTCCCGTGTATATTAAACCATCAAAGGAACATGTCCTGTGTGTCTTAAACCATCAGGGGAACACACTCTGCTCACCTATCTAGTTCACCTGGTAACTTGTCCTGTGCGTATTAAACAATCAGGGGAACACACTCTCCTCCCTTATACTGTTCACCTGGTAAGATGTCCCGTGTATATTAAACCATCAAAGGAACACAGTCTCCTCACCTGTACTGTTTACCTGGTAACATGACCCGTGTGTATTAAACAATCAGGGGAACACACTCTCCTCACTTATACTGTTCATCTGGTGACATGTCCCATGTATAAAAAACAATCAGGGGAACACACTCTGCTCACTTATGCTGTTCACCTGGTAAAATGTCCCGTGAGTATTAAACAATCTGAGGATCACACTCTCCTCACTTATACTGTTCACCTGGCAACATGTCCCGTCAGTATTAAACAATCAGGACAACACACTCTCCTCACTGATACTGTTCACCTGGGTACATGTCCCGTCAGTATTAAACAATCAGGGGAACACAATCTCCTCACTTATACTGTTCAAATGGTAACATGTTCCGTGTTTATTGAACCATCAGGGGAACACAATCTCCTCACTTATACTGTTCGCCTGGTAACATGTCCTGAGTATATTAAAGCATCAGGGTAACACTCTCTCCTCACTTATACTGTTCACCTGGTAATATGTCCCGTCAGTATTAAACAATCAGGGCAACAAACTCTCCTCACTTCTACTGTTCACCTGGTAACATGTCCCATGTATATTAAACCATGAGGGGAGCACACTCTCCTCACTTATACTGTTCACCTAGTGACATGTCCCATGTATATTAAACAATCAGGGGAACACATTCTCCTCACTTATACTGTTCACCTGGTGACATGTCCCGTGTGTATTAAACGATCAGGGGAACACACTCTCCTCACTTATACTGTTCACCTAGTGACATGTCCCGTGTGAATTAAACGATCAGGGGAACACACTCTCCTCACTTATACTGTTCGCCTGGTGACATGTCCCGTCAGTATTAATCAATCAGGGGAACACACTCTCCTCACTTATACTGTTCACCTAGTGACATGTCCCGTGTGTATTAAACGGTCCGGGGAACACACTCTCCTCACATATACTGTTCACCTGGTACCATGTCCTGTCAGTATTAAACCATCAGAGGAACACACTCTCATCACTTCTCCTGTTCACCTGGTAACATGTCCCGTGTGTATTAAACAATCAGGGAACACATTCTCCTCACTTATACAGTTCACCTGGTAACATGTTCCGTCAGTATTAAAGAATCAGGGGAACACACTCTCTTCACTTATACTGTTCACCTGGTAACATGTCCCGTGTGTATTAAACAATCAGGGGAACACACTCTCCTCACTTATACAGTTCACCTGGTAACATGTTCCGTCAGTATTAAAGAATCAGGGGAACACGCTCTCCTCACTTATACTGTTCACCTGGTAACATGTCCCGTGTGTATTAAACCATCAGGGGAACACACTCTCCTCACTTATACTGTTCACCTTGTAACATGTCCCGTCAGTATTAAACAATCAGGGGAACACACTCTCCTCACTTATACTGTTCACCTGGTTACCTGTCCCGTCAGTATTAAACAATCAGGGGAACACACTCTCCTCACTTATACTGTTCACCTGGTAACATGTCCCGTGTTTATTAAACCATCAGGGGAACACACTCTCCTCACTTGCACTGTTCGCCTGGTGACATGTCCTGTGTGCATTAAACAATCAGGGGAACACACTCTCCTCACTTATACTGTTCGCCTGGTAACATGTCCTGTGTATATTAAAGGATCAGGGGAACACACTCTCCTCACTTATACTGTTTACCTGGTGACATGTCCCGTCAGTTTTAAACCATCAGGGGAACACATTCTCCTCACTTATACTCTTCGCCAGGTAACATGTCCCATGTGTATTAATCAATGAGGGGAACAAACTCTCCTCACTTATACTGTTCACCTGCTAACATGTCCCGTCAATATTAAACAATCAGGGGAACACTCTCTCCTCACTTATACTGCTCACCTCGTAACTTGTCCCGTCTATATTAAACCATCAGGGGAACTCACTCTCCCCTCTTATACTGTTCACCTTGTGACATGTCCCGTCAGTATTAAACAATCAGGGGAACACACTCTCCTCACTTATTCTGTTCTCCTGGTGACATGTCCCGTCAGTATTAAACAATCAGGGGAAGACACTCTCCTCACTTATACTGTTCACCTGGTTACATGTCCCTTATGTATTAAACAATCAGGGGAACACATTCTCCTCACTTATAATGTTCACCTGGTAACATGTCCCGTGTATATTAAACAATCACGGCAACAAACTCTCCTCACTTCTACTGTTCACCTGGTAACATGTCCCGTGTGTATTAAACCATCAGGGGAACACACTCTCCTCACTTATGCTGTTCACGTGGTAACATGTCCTGTGTATATTAAACCATCAGGGGAGCACACTCTCCTCACTTATACTGTTCACCTAGTGACATGTCCTGTGTGCATTAAACAATCAGGGGAACCATCTCTCCTCACTTATACAGTTCACCTGGTAACATGTCCCGTCAGTATTAAACAATCAGGGCACCAAACTCTCCTCACTTTTACTGTTTACCTGGTAACATGTCCCGTGTATATTAAAAATCAGGGGAGCACACTCTCCTCACTTATACTGTTCACCTGTTAACATGTCCCGTCAGTATTAAACAATCAGAGCAAAAAACTCTCCTCAGTGAGACTGTTCACCTAGTGACATGCCCTGTGTGCATTGAAGAATCAGGGGAACACACTCTCCTCACTTATACAGTTCACCTGGTTACATCTCCCGTCAGTATTAAACAATCAGGGGCACACACTCTCCTCACTTATCCTGTTCACGTGGTAACATGTCCCCTGTTTATTAAACCATCAGGGGAACACACTCTCCTCACTCATACTGTTCACCTGCTAACATGCCCCGTCAGTATTAAACAATCAGGGGAACAAACTCTACTCACTAAAACTGTTCACCAGGTTACATGTCCCGTCAGTATTAAACAATCAGGGGAACACACTCTCCTCACTTATACTGTTCAACTGGTGAAATGTCCTGTCAGTATTAAACCATCAGAGGAACACACTCTCCTCACTTCTACTGTTCACCTGGTAACATGTCCCGTATGTATTAAACAATCAGGGGAACACACTCTCCTCAGTTATACAGTTCACCTGGTAACATGCCCCGTCAGTATTAAACAATCAGGGCAACAAACTCTCCTCACTTTTACTGTTCACCTGGTAACATGTCCCGTGTATATTAAAAATCAGGGGAGCACACTCTCCTCACTTATACTGTTCACCTGGTAACATGTCCCGTCAGTATTAAACAATCAGGGCTAAAAAATCTCCTTACTTATTCTGTTCACCTAGTGACATGTCCTGTGTGCATTAAACAATCAGGGGAACACACTCTCCTCACTTATTGTGTTCACCTGGTAACATGTCCCGTGTTTATTAAACCATCAGGGGAACACACTCTCCTCACTTATACTGTTCACCTGCTAACATGCCCCGTCAGTATTAAACAATCAGGGGAACACACTCTCCTCACTTATACTGTTCACCTGCTACATGTCCCGTCAGTATTAAACAATCGGGGGAACACACTCTCCTCACTTATACTCTTCACCTGGTAACATGTCCCGTGTTTATTAAACCATCAGGGGAACACACTCTACTCACTTATACTGTTCACCTGCTAACATGCCCCGTCAGTATTAAACAATCAGGGGATCACACTCTCCTCACTTATACTGTTCACCTGTTTACATGTCCCGTCAGTATTAAACAATCGGGGGAACACAATCTCCTCACTTATGCAGTTCACCTGGTAACATGCCCCGTCAGTATTAAACAATCAGGGCAACAAACGCTCCTCACTTTTACTGTTTACCTGGTAACATGTCCCGTGTATATTAAAAATCAGGGGAGCACACTCTCCTCACTTATACTGTTCACCTGGTAACATGTCCCGTCAGTTTTCAACAATCAGGGCAAAAATCTCATCTCACTTATACTGTTCACCTAGTGACATGTCCTGTGTGCATTAAACAATCAGGGGAACACACTCTCCTCACTTATACTGTTCACCTGGTTACATCTCCCGTCAGTATTAAACAATCAGGGGAACAAACTCTCCTCACTTATACTGTTCACCTGGTAACATGTCCGATGTTTATTAAACCATCAGGGGAACACACTCTCCTCACTTATACTGTTCACCTGCTAACATGCCCCGTCAGTATTAAACAATCAGGGGATCACACTCTACTCACTTATACTGTTCACCTGTTTACATGTCCCGTCAGTATTAAGCAATCAGGGGAACACACTCTCCTCACTTATTCTGTTCACCTGGTTACATCTCCCGTCAGTATTAAACAATCAGGGGAACACACTCTACTCACTTATACTGTTCACCTGTTCACATGTCCCGTCAGTATTAAACAATCAGGGGAACACACTCTCCTCACTTATACTGTTCACCTGTTCACATGTCCCGCCAGTATTAAACAATCAGGGGAACACACTCTCCTCACTTACACTGTTCACCTGGTTACATGCCCCGTCAGTATTAAACAATCAGGGCAAAAAACTCTCCTCACTTATACTGTTCACCTAGTGACATGTCCTGTGTGCATTAAACAATCAGGGGAACGCAATCTCCTCACTTATACTGTTCACCTGGTTCCATCTCCCGTCAGTATTATACAATCAGGGGAAGACACTCTCCTCACTTATACTGTTCACCTGGTAACATGTCCCGTGTTTATTAAACCATCAGGGGAACACACTCTCCTCACTTATACTGTTCATCGGCTAACATGTCCCGTGTGTCTTAAACAATCAGGGCAAAAAACTCTCCTCACTTATACTGTTCACCTAGTGACATGTCCTGTGTGCATGAAACAATCAGGCGAACACACTCTCCTCACTTATACTGTTCACCTGGTTACATCTCCCGTCAGTATTAAACAATCAGGGGAACAAACTCTCCTCACTTATACTGTTCACCTGGTAACATGTCCCATGTTTATTAAACCATCAGGGGAACACACTCTCCTCACTTCTACTGTTCACCTGCTAACATGCCCCGTCAGCATTAAACAATCAGGGGATCACACTCTACTCACTTATACTGTTCACCTGCTAACATGTCCCGTCAGTATTAAACAATCAGGGAAACACACTCTCCTCACTTATACTGTTCACCTGGTTACATCTCCCGTCAGTATTAAACAATCAGGGGAACACACTCTCCTCACTTATACTGTTCACCTGGTAACATCTCCCGTCAGTATTAAACAATCAGGGGAATACACTCTCCTCACTTATACTGTTCACCCGGTTACATGTCCTGTCAGTATTAAACAATCAGGGGAACACACTCTCCTCACTTATACTGTTCGCCTGGTTACATGTCACGTCAGTATTAAACAATCAGGGGAACACACTCTCCTCACTTATACTGTTCACCTGGTTACATGTCCCGTGTATGTTAAAAATCAGGGGAGCACACTCTCCTCACTTATACTGTTCACCTGGTAACATGTCCCGTCAGTATTAAACAATCAGGGCAAAAAACTCTCCTCACTTATACTGTTCACCTGGTTACATCTCCCGTCAGTATTAAACAATCAGGGCAACAAAATCTCCTCACTTATACTGTTCACCTAGTGACATGTCCTGTGTGCATTAAACAATCAGGGGAACACACTCGACGCACTTATACTGTTCACCTGTTTACATGTCCCGTCAGTATTAAACCATCAGGGGAACACACTCGGCTCACTTATACTGTTCACCTGTTTACATGTCCCGTCAGTATTAAACAATCAGGGGAACACACTCCACTCACTTATACTGTTCACCTGTTTACATGTCTCGTCAGTATTAAATAATCAGGGGAACACACTCTCCTCACTTATACTGTTCACCTGCTAACATGTCCCGTCAGTATTAAACAATCAGGGCAAAAAACTCTCCTCACTTATACTGTTCACCGAGTGACATGTCCTGTGTGCATTAAACAATCAGGGGAACGCAATCTCCTCACTTATACTGTTCACCTGGTTACATCTCCCGTCAGTATTAAACAATCAGGGGAAGACACTCTCCTCACTTATACTGTTCACCTGCTAACATGTCCCGTGTGTATTAAACAATCAGGGGAACACACTCTCCTCACTTCTACTGTTCACCTGGTAACATCTCCCGTCAGTATTAAACAATCAGGGGAATACATTCTCCTCACTTATACTGTTCACCTGGTAACATGTCCCGTGTTTATTAAACCATCAGGGGAACACACTCTCCTCACTTATACTGTTCACCTGCCAACATGCCCCGTCAGTATTAAACAATCAGGGGAACACAGTCTACTCACTTATACTGTTCACCCGGTTACATGTCCCGTCAGTATTAAACAATCAGGGGAACACACTCTCCTCACTTATACTGTTCACCTGGTTACATGTCCCGTGTATATTAAAAATCAGGGGAGCACACTCTCCTCACTTATACTGTTCACCTGGTAACATGTCCCGTCAGTATTAAACAATCAGGGCAAAAAACGCTCCTCACTTATACTGTTCACCTGGTTACATCTCCCGTCAGTATTAAACAATCAGGGCAACAGACTCTCCTCACTTATACTGTTCACCTAGTGACATGTCCTGTGTGCATTAAACAATCAGGGGAACACACTCTCCTCACTTATGCTGTTCACCTGCGAACATGCCCCGTCAGTATTAAACAATCAGGGGAACACACTCTACTCACTTATACTGTTCACCTGTTTACATGTCCCGTCAGTATTAAACAATCAGGGGAACACACTCTCCTCACTTATGCTGTTCACCTGGTAACATGTCCCGTCAGTATTAAACAATCAGGGGAACACACTCCACTCTCTTATACTGTTCACCTGTTTACATGTCCCGTCAGTATTAAACAATCAGGGGAACACACTCTCCTCACTTATACTGTTCACCTGCTAACATACCCCGTCAGTATTAAACAATCAGGGGAACACACTCCACTCACTTATACTGTTCACCTGTTTACATGTCCCGTCAGTATTAAATAATCAGGGGAACACACTCTCCTCACTTATACTGTTCACCTGGTAACATGTCCCGTGTTTAGTAAACCATCAGGGGAACACACTCTCCTCACTTATACTGTTCACCTGGCAGCATGTCCCGTCAGTATTAAACAATCAGGGGAACGCACGCTACTCACTTATACTGTTCACCTGGTTACATCTCCCGTCAGTATTTAACAATCATGGCAACACACTCTCCTCACTTATACTGTTCACCTGGTAACATGTCCTGTGTTTATTTAACCATCAGGGGAACACAGGCTCCTCACTTATACTGTTCACCTGGCAATATGTCCCGTCAGTATTAAACAATCAGGGGAAAACACTCTACTCACTTATACTGTTCACCTGGTTACATGACCCGTCAGTATTAAACAATCAGGGGAACACACTCTCCTCACTTATACTGTTCACCTGGCAACATGTCCCGTCAGTATTAAACAATCAGGGGAACACACTCACCTCACTTATACTGTTCACCTGGTTACATGTCGCGTCAGTATTAAACAATCAGGGGAACACACTCTCCTCACTTATACTGTTCACCTGGTTCCATGTCCCGTCAGTATTAAACAATCAGGGGAACACACTCTCCTCACTTATACTGTTCACCTGGTTACATGTCCCGTCAGTATTAAACATTCAGAGGAACTCACTCTCCTCACTTATCCTGTTCACCTGGTAACATGTCCTGTGTGCAATAAACGATCAGGGGAACACACTCTCATCTCTTATACTGTTCACCTGGTGACATGTCCCGTCATTTTTAAACCATCAGGGGAACACATTCTCCTCAATTATACTGCTCACCAGGTAACATGACCCATGGATATTAAAGCATCAGGGGAACACACTCTCCTCACATATACTGTTCACCTGGTTACATGTCCCGTCAGCATTAAACAATCAGTGGAAAACACTCTACTCACTTATACTGTTCACCCGGTTACATGTCCCGTCAGTATTAAACAATCAGGGGAACACACTCTCCTCACTTATACTGTTCACCTGGTTACATGTCCCGTGTATATTAAAAATCAGGGGAGCACACTCTCCTCACTTATACTGTTCACCTGGTAACATGTCCCGTCAGTATTAAACAATCAGGGCAAAAAACGCTCCTCACTTATACTGTTCACCTGGTTACATCTCCCGTCAGTATTAAACAATCAGGGCAACAGACTCTCCTCACTTATACTGTTCACCTAGTGACATGTCCTGTGTGCATTAAACAATCAGGGGAACACACTCTCCTCACTTATGCTGTTCACCTGCGAACATGCCCCGTCAGTATTAAACAATCAGGGGAACACACTCTACTCACTTATACTGTTCACCTGTTTACATGTCCCGTCAGTATTAAACAATCAGGGGAACACACTCTCCTCACTTATACTGTTCACCTGGTAACATGTCCCGTCAGTATTAAACAATCAGGGGAACACACTCCACTCTCTTATACTGTTCACCTGTTTACATGTCCCGTCAGTATTAAACAATCAGGGGAACACACTCGACTCACTTATACTGTTCACCTGTTTACATGTCCCGTCAGTATTAAACCATCAGGGGAACACACTCTCCTCACTTATACTGTTCACCTGCTAACATACCCCGTCAGTATTAAACAATCAGGGGAACACACTCCACTCACTTATACTGTTCACCTGTTTACATGTCCCGTCAGTATTAAATAATCAGGGGAACACACTCTCCTCACTTATACTGTTCACCTGGTAACATGTCCCGTGTTTATTAAACCATCAGGGGAACACACTCTCCTCACTTATACTGTTCACCTGGCAGCATGTCCCGTCAGTATTAAACAATCAGGGGAACGCACGCTACTCACTTATACTGTTCACCTGGTTACATCTCCCGTCAGTATTTAACAATCATGGCAACACACTCTCCTCACTTATACTGTTCACCTGGTAACATGTCCTGTGTTTATTTAACCATCAGGGGAACACAGGCTCCTCACTTATACTGTTCACCTGGCAATATGTCCCGTCAGTATTAAACAATCAGGGGAAAACACTCTACTCACATATACTGTTCACCTGGTTACATGACCCGTCAGTATTAAACAATCAGGGGAACACACTCTCCTCACTTATACTGTTCACCTGGCAACATGTCCCGTCAGTATTAAACAATCAGGGGAACACACTCACCTCACTTATACTGTTCACCTGGTTACATGTCGCGTCAGTATTAAACAATCAGGGGAACACACTCTCCTCACTTATACTGTTCACCTGGTTCCATGTCCCGTCAGTATTAAACAATCAGGGGAACACACTCTCCTCACTTATACTGTTCACCTGGTAACATGTCCTGTGTGCATTAAACAATCAGGGGAACACACTCTCCTCTCTTATACTGTTCACCTGGTGACATGTCCCGTCAGTTTTAAACCATCAGGGGAACACATTCTCCTCACTTATACTGCTCATCTGGTAACTTGTCCCATGTATATTAAACCATCAGGGGAACACACTCTCCTCACTTATACTGTTAACCTGGTAACATGTCCTGTGTGCATTAAACAATCAGGGGAACACACTCTCCTCTCTTATACTGTTCACCTGGTGACATGTCCCGTCAGTTTTAAACCATCAGGGGAAGACATTCTCCTCACTTATACTGTTCACCTGGTAACATGTCCAGTGTATATTAAACCATCAGGGGAACACAGTCTCCTCACTAAAACTGTTCTCCTGGAAGCATGTCCTGTGTATATTAAACCATCAGGGGAACACACTCGCCTCACTTATACTGTTCACCTGGTAACATGTCCTGTGTGTGTTAAACAATCAGGGGAACACACTCTGCTCACTTATATAGTTCACCTGGCAACGTGTCCTGTGTGTATTAATCAATCAGGGGAACACACTCTCCTCACTTATACTGTTCACCTGCTAACATGCCCCGTCAGTATTAAACAATCAGGGGAACACACTCTATTCACTTATACTGTTTACCTGGTTACATGTCCCGTCAGTATTAAACAATCAGGGGAACACACTCTCCTCACTTATACTGTTCACCTGCAAACATGTCCCGTGTGTATTAAACAATCAGGGGAACACACTCTCCTCACTTATACTGTTCACCTGGTAACATGTCCCGTGTTTATTAAACCATCAGGGGAACACACTCTCCTCACTTATACTGTTCACCTGGCTACATGTCCCGTCAGTATTAAACAATCAGGGGAACACACTCGACTCACTTATACTGTTCACCTGTTTACATGTCCCGTCAATATTAAACCATCAGGGGAACACACTCTCCTCACTTATACTGTTCACCTGCTAACATGCCCCGTCAGTATTAAACAATCAGGGGAACACACTCCACTCACTTATACTGTTCACCTGTTTACATGTCCCGTCAGTATTAAATAATCAGGGGAACACACTCCACTCACTTATACTGTTAACCTGGTAACATGTCCCGTGTTTATTAAACCATCAGGGGAACACACTCTCCTCACTTATACTGTTCACCTGGCAGCATGTCCCGTCAGTATTAAACAATCAGGGGAACGCACTCTACTCACTTATACTGTTCATCTGGTTACATCTCCCGTCAGTATTTAACAATCATGGCAACACACTCTCCTCACTTATACTGTTCACCTGGCAACATGTCCCGTCAGTATTAAACAATGAGGGGAACACACTCACCTCACTTATACTGTTCACCTGGTTACATGTCGCGTCAGTATTAAACAATCAGGGGAACACACTCTCCTCACTTATACTGTTCACCTGGTTACATGTCCCGTCAGTATTAAACAATCAGGGGAACACACTCTCCTCACTTATACTGTTCACCTGGTTACATTTCCCGTCAGTATTAAACAATCAGAGGAACACACTCTCCTCGCTTATACTGTTCACCTGGTAACATGTCCTGTGTGCATTAAACAATCAGGGGAATACACTCTCATCTCTTATACTGTTCACCTGGTGACATGTCCCGTCAGTTTTAAACCATCAGGGGAACACATTCTCCTCACTTATACTGCTCACCTGGTAACATGTCCCATCTATATTAAACCATCAGGGGAACACACTCTCCTCACTTATACTGTTCACCTGGTTACATGTCCCGTCAGTATTAAACAATCAGGGGAAAACACTCTACTCACTTATACTGTTCACCTGGTTACATGTCCCGTCAGTATTAAACAATCAGGGGAACACACTCTCCTCACTTATACTGTTCACCTGGCAACATGTCCCGTGAGTATTAAACAATCAGGGGAACACACTCACCTCACTTATACTGTTCACCTGGTTACATGTCGCGTCAGTATTAAACAATCAGGGGAACACACTCTCCTCACTTATACTGTTCACCTGGTTACATGTCCCGTCAGTATTAAACAATCAGGGGAACACACTCTCCTCACTTATACTGTTCACCTAGTTACATGTCCCGTCAGTATTAAACAATCAGGGGAACACACTCTCCTCACTTATACTGTTCACCTGGTAACATGTCCTGTGTGCATTAAACAATCAGGGGAACACACTCTCCTCTCTTATACTGTTCACCTGGTGACATGTCCTGTCACTTTTAAACCATCAGGGGATCACATTCTCCTCACTTATACTGCTCACCTGGTAACATGTCCCATGTATATTAAACCATCAGGGGAACACACTCTCCTCACTTATACTGTTCACCTGGTAACATGTCCTGTGTGCATTAAACAATCAGGGGAACACACTCTCCTCTCTTATACTGTTCACCTGGTGACATGTCCCGTCAGTTTTAAACCATCAGGGGAAGACACTCTCCTCACTAAAACTGTTCTCCTGGAAGCATGTCCTGTGTATATTAAACCATCAGGGGAACACACTCGCCTCACTTATACAGTTCACCTGGTAACATGTCCTGTGTGTGTTAAACCATCAGGGGAACACACTCTGCTCACTTATATAGTTCACCTGGTAACGTGTCCTGTGTGTATTAATCAATCAGGGGAACACACTCTCCTCACTTATACTGTTCACCTGGTAACATGTCCCGTGTTTATTAAACCATCAGGGGAACACACTCTCCTCACTTATGCTGTTCACCTGCTAACATGCCCCGTCAGTATTAAACAATCAGGGGAACACACTCACCTCACTTATACTGTTCACCTGGTTACATGTCGCGTCAGTATTAAACAATCAGGGGAACACACTCTCCTCACTTATACTGTTCACCTGGTTACATGTCCCGTCAGTATTAAACAATCAGGGGAACACACTCTCCTCACTTATACTGTTCACCTGGTTACATGTCCCGTCAGTATTAAACAATCAGAGGAACACACTCTCCTCGCTTATACTGTTCACCTGGTAACATGTCCTGTGTGCATTAAACAATCAGGGTAACACACTCTCATCTCTTATACTGTTCACCTGGTGACATGTCCCGTCAGTTTTAAACCATCAGGGGAACACATTCTCCTCACTTATACTGCTCACCTGGTAACATGTCCCATGTATATTAAACCATCAGGGGAACACACTCTCCTCACTTATACTGTTCACCTGGTTACATGTCCCGTCAGTATTAAACAATCAGGGGAAAACACTCTACTCACTTATACTGTTCACCTGGTTACATGTCCCGTCAGTATTAAACAATCAGGGGAACACACTCTCCTCACTTATACTGTTCACCTGGCAACATGTCCCGTGAGTATTAAACAATCAGGGGAACACACTCACCTCACTTATACTGTTCACCTGGTTACATGTCGCGTCAGTATTAAACAATCAGGGGAACACACTCTCCTCACTTATACTGTTCACCTGGTTACATGTCCCGTCAGTATTAAACAATCAGGGGAACACACTCTCCTCACTTATACTGTTCACCTGGTTACATGTCCCGTCAGTATTAAACAATCAGGGGAACACACTCTCCTCACTTATACTGTTCACCTGGTAACATGTCCTGTGTGCATTAAACAATCAGGGGAACACACTCTCCTCTCTTATACTGTTCACCTGGTGACATGTCCCGTCAGTTTTAAACCATCAGGGGAAGACACTCTCCTCACTTATACTGTTCACCTGGTAACATGTCCAGTTTATATTAAACCATCAGGGGAACACAGTCTCCTCACTAAAACTGTTCTCCTGGAAGCATGTCCTGTGTATATTAAACCATCAGGGGAACACACTCGCCTCACCTATACTGTTCACCTGGTAACATGTCCTGTGTGTGTTAAACCATCAGGGGAACACACTCTGCTCACTTATATAGTTCACCTGGTAACGTGTCCTGTGTGTATTAATCAATCAGGGGAACACACTCTCCTCACTTATACTGTTCACCTGGTAACATGTCCCGTGTTTATTAAACCATCAGGGGAACACACTCTCCTCACTTATACTGTTCACCTGCTAACATGCCCCGTCAGTATTAAACAATCAGGGGAACACACTCTATTCAGTTATACTGTTCAACTGGTTACATGTCCCGTCAGTATTAAACAATCAGGGGAACACACTCTCCTCACTTATACTGTTCACCTGCTAACATGTCCCGTGTGTATTAAACAATCAGGGGAACACACTCTCCTCACGTATACTGTTCACCTGGTTACATCTCCCGTCACTATTAAACAATTAGGGCAACACACTCTCCTCACTTACACTGTTCACCTGGTAAAATGTCCCTCAAGTATTAAACAATCAGGGGAACACGCTCTCCTCACTTATACTGTTCACCTGGTAACATGTCCCGTGTATATTAAACCATCAGGGGAACTCACTCTTCTCACTTATACTGTTCACCTGGTAACATGTCCAGTGTATATTAAACCATCAAGGGAACACAGTCTCCTCACTAAAACTGTTCTCCTGGAAGCATGTCCTGTGTATATTAAACCATCAGGGGAACACACTCTCCTCACTTATACTGTTCATCTGGCAACATGCCCCGTGTATATTAAACCATCAGGGGAACACACTCGCCTCACTTATACTGTTCACCTGTTAACATGTCCTGTGTGTGTTAAACAATCAGGGGAACACACTCTGCTCACTTATATAATTCACCTGGTCACGTGTCCTGTGTCTATTAAACAATCAGGGGAACACACTCTCGTCACTTATACTGTTCACCTGGCAACATGCCCCGTGTATGTTAAACCATCAGGGGAACACACTCTCCTCACTTATACTGTTCACCTGGCAACATGCCCCGTGTATGTTAAACCAACAGGGGAACACACTCTCCTCACTTATACTGTTCACCTGGTAACATGTCCCGTGTTTATTTAACCATCAGGGGAACACACTCTCCTCACTTATACTGTTCACCTGGCAACATGTCCCGTCAGTATTAAACAATCAGGGGAAAACACTCTACTCACTTATCCTGTTCACCTGGTTACATGTCCCGTCAGTATTAAACAATCAGGGGAACACACACTCCTCACTTATACTGTTCACCTGGCAACATGTCCCGTCAGTATTAAACAATCAGGGGAACACACATCACCTCACTTATCCTGTTCACCTGGTTACATGTCGCGTCAGTATTAAACAATCAGGGGAACACACTCTCCTCACTTATACTGTTCACCTGGTGACATGTCCCGTCACTTTTAAACCATCATGGGAACACATTCTCCTCACTTATACTGCTCACCTGGTAACATGTCCCATGTATATTAAACCATCAGGGGAACACACTCTCCTCACTTATACTGTTCACCTGGTAACATGTCCTGTGTGCATTAAACAATCAGGGGAACACACTCTCCTCTCTAATACTGTTCACCTGGTGACATGTCCCGTCAGTTTTAAACCATCAGGGGAAGACACTCTCCTCACTTATACTGTTCACCTGGTAACATGTCCAGTGTATATTAAACCATCAGGGGAACACAGTCTCCTCACTAAAACTGTTCTCCTGGAAGCATGTCCTGTCTATATTAAACCATCAGGGGAACACACTCTCCTCTCTTATACTGTTCACCTGGTGACATGTCCCGTCAGTTTTAAACCATCAGGGGAAGACACTCTCCTCACTTATACTGTTCACCTGGTAACATGTCCCTTATGTATTAAACAATCAGGGGAACACGCTCTCCTCACTTATACTGTTCACCTGGTAACATGTCCCGTGTATATTAAACCATCAGGGGAACACACTCTCCTCACTTATACTGTTCACCTGGTAACGTGTCCCGTGTATATTAAACCATCAGGGGAACTCACTCTTCTCACTTATACTGTTCACCTGGTAACATGTCCTGTGTATATTAAACCATGAGGGGAACACACTCGCCTCACTTATACTGTTCACCTGGTAACATATCCTGTGTGTGTTAAACAATCAGGGGAACACACTCTGCTCACTTATATAGTTCACCTGGTAACGTGTCCAGTGTGTATTAATCAATCAGGGGAACACACTCTCCTCACTTATACTGTTCAAGTGGTAACATGTCCCGTGTTTATTAAACCATCAGGGGAACACACTCTCCTCACTTATACCGTTCACCTGCTAACATGCCCCGTCAGTATTAAACAATCAGGGGAACACACTCTATTCACTTCTACTGTTCACCTGGTTACATGTCCCGTCAGTATTAAACAATCAGGGGAACACTCTCTCCTCACTTATACTGTTCACCTGCTAACATGTCCCGTGTGTATTAAACAATCAGGGGAACACACTCTCCTCACTTATACTGTTCACCTGGTTACATCTCCCGTCAGTATTAAACAATCAGGGCAACACATTCTCCTCACTTACACTGTTCACCTGGTAACATGTCCCTTAAGTATTAAACCATCAGGGGAACTCACTCTTCTCACTTATACAGTTCACCTGGTAACATGTCCAGTGTATATTAAACCATCAGGGGAACACACTCTCCTCACTTATACTGTTCATCTGGCAACATGCCCTGTGTGTGTTAAACAATCAGGGGAACACACTCTGCTCACTTATATAGTTCACCTGGTAACGTGTCCTGTGTTTATTAAACAATCAGGGGAACACACTCTCCTTACTCATACAGTTCACCTGCTAACATGTCCCGTTTGCATTAAACAATCAGGGGAACACAGTCTCCTCACTTATACTGTTCACCTGGCAACATGCCCCGTGTATGTTAAACCATCAGGGGAACACACTCTCCTCACTTATACTGTCCACCCGGTAAGATGTCCCGTGTGCATTAATCAATCAGGGGAACACTCTCTCCTAACTTATACTGTTCACCTGGTAACATGTCCCGTGTCTATTAAACCATCAGTGGAACACAGTCTCCTCACCAATACTGTTCACCTTGCAACATGTCCCGTGTGTATTAAACAAACTGGGGAACACACTCTCCTCACTTATACTGTTCAACTGGTAACATGTCCCGTCTGTATTAAACAATCAGGGGAACACACTCTCGTCACTTATACTGTTCACCTGGCAACATGCCCCGTGTATGTTAAACCATCAGGGGAACACACTCTCCTCACTTATAATGTTCACCTGGCAACATGCCCCGTGTATGTTAAACCATCAGGGAAACACACTCTCCTCACTTATACTGTTCACCTGGTAACATGTCCCGTGTTTATTTAACCATCAGGGGAACACACTCTCCTCACTTATACTGTTCACCTGGTTACATGTCCCGTCAGTATTAAACAATCAGGGGAAAACACTCTACTCACTTACACTGTTCACCTGGTTACATGTCCTGTGTGTATTAAACAATCAGGGGAACACACTCTCCTCACTTATACTGTTCACCTGGCAACATGTCCCGTCAGTATTAAACAATCAGGGGAACACACTCACCTCACTTATACTGTTCACCTGGTTACATGTCGCGTCAGTATTAAACAATCAGGGGAACACACTCTCCTCACTTATACTGTTCACCTGGTTACATGTCCCGTCACTATTAAACAATCAGGGGAACACACTCTCCTCACTTATACTGTTCACCTGGTTACATATCCCGTCAGTATTAAACAATCAGGGGATCACACTCTCCTCACTTATACTGTTCACCTGGTAACATGTCCTGTGTGCATTAAACAATCAGGGGAACACACTCTCCTCTCTTATACTGTTCACCTGGTGACATGTCCCGTCAGTTTTAAACCATCAGGGGAACACATTCTCCTCACTTATACTGCTCACCTGGTAACATGTCCCATGTATATTAAACCATCAGGGGAACACACTCTCCTCACTTATACTGTTCACCTGGTAACATGTCCTGTGTGCATTAAACAATCAGGGGAACACACTCTCCTCTCTTATACTGTTCACCTGGTGACATGTCCCGTCAGTTTTAAACAATCAGGGGAACACGCTCTCCTCACTTATACTGTTCACCTGGTAACATGTCCCGTGTATATTAAACCATCAGGGGAACAAACTCTACTCACTTATACTGTTCACCTGGTAACATGTCCCGTGTATATTAAACCATCAGGGGAACTCACTCTTCTCACTTATACTGTTCACCTGGTAACATGTCCTGTGTATATTAAACCATCAGGGGAACACACTCGCATCACTTATACTGTTCACCTGGTAACATGTCCTGTGTGTGTTAAACAATCAGGGGAACACACTCTGCTCACTTATATAGTTCACCTGGTAACGTGTCCAGTGTGTATTAATCAATCAGGGGAACACACTCTCCTCACTTATACTGTTCACCTGGTAACATGTCCCGTGTTTATTAAACCATCAGGGGAACACACTCTCCTCACTTATACCGTTCACCTGCTAACATGCCCCGTCAGTTTTAAACAATCAGGGGAACACACTCTATTCACTTCTACTGTTCACCTGGTTACATGTCCCGTCAGCATTAAACAATCAGGGGAACACACTCTCCTCACTTCTACTGTTCACCTGCTAAGATGTCCCGTGTGTATTAAACAATCAGGGGAACACACTCTCCTCACTTATACTGTTCACCTGGTTACATCTCCCGTCAGTATTAAACAATCAGGGCAACACACTCTCCTCACTTACACTGTTCACCTAGTAACATGTCCCTTAAGTATTAAACAATCAGGGGAACACGCTCTCCTCACTTATACTGTTCACCTGGTAACATGTCCCGTGTATATTAAACCATCAGGGGAACTCACTCTTCTCACTTATACTGTTCACCTGGTAACATGCCCAGTGTATACTAAACCATCAGGGGAACACAGTCTCCTCACTAAAACTGTTCTCCTGGAAGCATGTCCAGTGTATATTAAACCATCAGGGGAACACACTCTCCTCACTTATACTGTTCATCTGGCAACATGCCCCGTGTATATTAAACCATCAGGAGAACACACTCGCCTCACTTATACTGTTCACCTGTTAACATGTCCTGTGTGTGTTAAACAATCAGGGGAACACACTCTCCTTACTCATACTGTTCACCTGCTAAGATGTCCCGTTTGCTTTAAACAATCAGGGGAACACAGTCTCGTCACTTATCCTGTTCACCTGGCAACATGCCCCGTGTATGTTAAACCATCAGGGGAACACACTCTCCTCACTTATACTGTTCACCTGGTAAGATGTCCCGTGTGCATTAAACAATCCGGGGAACACTCTCTCCTAACTTATACTGTTCACCTGGTAACATGTCCCGTGTCTATTAAACCATCAGTGGAACACAGTCTCCTCACCAATACTGTTCACCTTGCAACATGTCCCGTGTGTATTAAACAATCTGGGGAACACACTCTCCTCACTTATACTGTTCAACTGGTAACATGTCCCGTCTGTATTAAACCATCAGGGGAAAACACTCTCCTCACTTATACTGTTCACCTGGTGACATGTCTCGTGGATATTAAACCATCAGGGGAACACACTCTCCTCACTTATACTGTTCGCCTGGTGACATGCCCATGTATAAAAAACAATCAGGGGAACACACTCGGCTCACTTATGCTGTTCACCTGGTGACATGTCCCGTGTGTATTAAACAATCTGGGGAACACATTCTCCTCACTTATACTGTTCAAATGGTAACATGTCCCGTGTTTATTAAACCATCAGGGGAACACACTCTCCTCACTTATACTGTTCGCCTCGTAACATGTCCTGTGTATATTAAAGCATCAGAGGAACATACTCTCCTCACTTATACTGTTCACCTGGTGAAATGTCCCGTCAGTATTAAACAATCAGGGGAACATCCTCTCCTCACTTCTCCTGTTCACCTGGTTACATGTCCCGTCAGTATTAAACAATCAGGGGAACACACTCTCCTCACTTATCCTGTTCAAATGGTAACATGTCCCGTGTTTATGAAACCAGCAGGGGAACACACTCTCCTCACTTATACTGTTCGCCTGGTAACATGTCCTGTGTATATTAAAGCATCAGGGGAACACACTCGCCTCACTTATACTGTTTACCTGGTAACATGTCCTGTGTGTGTTAAACAATCAGGGGAACACACTCTGCTCACTTATATAGTTCACCTGGTAACGTGTCCTGTGTGTATTAAACAATCAGAGGAACAGACTCTCCTCACTTATACTGTTCACCTGGTAACATGTCCCGTGTTTAATAAACCATCAGGGGAACACACTCTCCTCACTTATACTGTTCACCTGCTAACATGCCCCGTCAGTATTAAACAATCTGGGGAACACACTCTATTCACTTATACTGTTCACATGGTTACATGTCCCGTCAGTATTAAACAATCAGGGGAACACACTCTCCTCACTTATACTGTTCACCTGCTGACATGTCCCGTGTGTATTAAACAATCAGGGGAACACACTCTCCTCACTTATACTGTTCACCTGGTAACATGTCTTGTGTTTATTAAACCATCAGGGGAACACACTCTCCTCACTTATACTGTTCACCTGCAAACATGCCCCGTCAGTATTAAACAATCAGGGGAACACACTCTACTCACTTATACTGTTCACCTGGTTACATGTCCCATCAGTATTAAACAATCAGGGGAACACTCTCTCCTCACTTATACTGTTCACCTGGTTACATGTCCCGTCATTATTAAACAATCAGGGGAACACACTCTCCTCACTTATACTGTTCACCTGGTTGCATGTCCCGTGTATATTAAAAATCAGGGGAGCACACTCTCCTCACTTATGCTGTTCACCTGGTAACATGTCCCGTCAGCATTAAACAATCAGGGCAAAAAACTCTCCTCACTTATACTGTTCACCTGGTTACATCTCCCGTCAGTATTAAACAATCAGGGCAACACACTCTCCTCACTTATACTGTTCACCTAGTGACATGTCCTGTGTGCATTAAACAATCAGGGGAACACATTCTCCTCACTTATACTGTTCACCTGGTTACATGTCCCGTCAGTATTAAACAATCAGGGGAACATACTCTCCTCACATATACTGTTCACCTGGTTACATGTCCCGTCAGTATTAAACAATCAGGGGAACACACTCTCCTCACTTATGCTGTTCACCTGGTTACATGTCCCGTCAGTATTAAACAATCAGGGGAACACACTCTCCTCACTTCTTCTGTTCACCTGGTAACATGTCCTGTGTGCATTAAACAATCAGGGGAACACACTCTCCTCACTTATACTGTTCACCTGGTTACATGTCCCGTCAGTATTAAACAATCAGGGGAACACACTCTCCTCACTTATACTGTTCACCTGGTAACATGTCCTGTGTGCATTAAACAATCAGGGGAACACTCTCTCCTCTCTTATACTGTTCACCTGGTGACATGTCCCGTCATTTTTAAACCATCAGGGGAACACATTCTCCTCACTTATACTGCTCACCTGGTAACATGTCCCGTGTATATTAAACCATCAGGGGAACACACTCTCCTCACTTTTACTGTTCACCTTGTGACATGTCCCATCAGTCTTAAACAATCATTGGAAGACACTCTCCTCACTTATACTGTTCACCTGGTAACATGTCCCTTAAGTATTAAACAATCAGGGGAACACGCTCTCCTCACTTATCCTGTTCACCTGGTAACATGTCCCATGTATATTAAACCATCAGGGGAACTCACTCTTCTCACTTATCCTGTTCACCTGGTAACATGTCCAGTGTATATTAAACCATCAGGGGAACACAGTCTCCTCACTCAAACTGTTCTCCTGGAAGCATGTCCTGTGTATATTAAACCATCAGGGGAACACACTCTCCTCACTTATACTGTTCATCTGGCAACATGCCCCGTGTATATTAAACCATCAGGGGAACACACTCGCCTCACTTATACTGTTCACCTGGTAACATGTCCTGTGTGTGTTAAACAATCAGGGGAACACACTCTGCTCTCTTATATAGTTCACCTGGTAACGTGTCCTGTGTGTATTAAACAATCAGGGCAACACACTCTCCTCACTTATACTGTTCACCTGGCAACATGCCCCGTGTATATTAATCCATCAGGGGAACACACTCTCCTTACTCATACTGTTCACCTGCTAACATGTCCCGTTTGCATTCAACAATCAGGGGAACACACTCTCCTCAATTATACTGTTCACCTGGCAACATGCCCCGTGTATATTAAACCATCAGGGGAAAACACTCTCCTCACTTATACTGTTCACCTGGTAAGATGTCCCGTGTGCGTCAAACAATCTGGGGAACACTCTCTCCTAACTTATACTGTTCCCCTGGTACCATGTCCCGTGTCTATTAAACCATCAGTGGAACACAGTCTCCTCTCTTATACTGTTCACCTGGCAACATGTCCCGTGTGTATTCAACAATCTGGGGAACACACTCTCCTCACTTATACTGTTCAACTGGTAACATGTCCCGTCTGTATTAAACCATCAGGGGAAAACACTCTCCTCAATTATACTGTTCACCTGGTGACATGTCTCGCGGATATTAAACCATCAGGGGAACACACTCTCCTCACTTATACTGTTCGCCTGGTGACATGTCCCATGTATAAAAAACAATCAGGGGAACACACTCGGCTCACTTATGCTGTTCACCTGGTGACATGTCCCGTGTGTATTAAACAATCTGGGGAACACACTCTCCTCACTTTTCCTGATCAATTGGTAACATGTCCCGTGTTTATTAAACCATCAGGGGAACACACTCTCCTCACATATACTGTTCGCATAGTAACATGTCCTGTCAGTATTAAACAATCAAGGGAACACACTCTCCTCACTTATACTGTTCACCTGGTGAAATGTCCCGTCAGTATTAAACAATCAGGGGAACACAATCTCCTCACTTATACTGTTCAAATGGTAACATGTCCCGTGTTTATTAAACCATCAGGGGAACACACTCTCCTCACTTATACTGTTCGCCTGGTAACATGTCCTGTGTATGTTAAAGCATCAGAGGAACATACTCTCCTCACTTATACTGTTCACCTGGTGAAATGTCCCGTCAGTATTAAAAAATCAGGGGAACATCCTCTCCTCACTTCTCCTGTTCACCTGGTTACATGTCCCTTCAGTATTAAACAATCAGGGGAACACACTCTCCTCACATATCCTGTTCAAATGGTAACATGTCCCGTGTTTATGAAACGATCAGGGGAACACATTCTCCTCACTTTTACTGTTCGCCTGGTAACGTGTCCTGTGTATATTAAAGCATCAGGGGATCACACTCTCCTCGCTTATAATGTTCACCTGGCAACATGCCCCGTGTATATTAAACCATCAGGGGAACACACTCGCCTCACTTATACTGTTCGCCTGGTGACATGTCCCATGTATAAAAAACAATCAGGGGAACACACTCGGCTCACTTATGCTGTTCACCTGGTGACATGTCCCGTGTGTATTAAACAATCTGGGGAACACACTCTCCTCACTTTTCCTGATCAATTGGTAACATGTCCCGTGTTTATTAAACCATCAGGGGAACACACTCTCCTCACATATACTGTTCGCATAGTAACATGTCCTGTCAGTATTAAACAATCAAGGGAACACACTCTCCTCACTTATACTGTTCACCTGGTGAAATGTCCCGTCAGTATTAAACAATCAGGGGAACACAATCTCCTCACTTATACTGTTCAAATGGTAACATGTCCCGTGTTTATTAAACCATCAGGGGAACACACTCTCCTCACTTATACTGTTCGCCTGGTAACATGTCCTGTGTATGTTAAAGCATCAGAGGAACATACTCTCCTCACTTATACTGTTCACCTGGTGAAATGTCCCGTCAGTATTAAAAAATCAGGGGAACATCCTCTCCTCACTTCTCCTGTTCACCTGGTTACATGTCCCTTCAGTATTAAACAATCAGGGGAACACACTCTCCTCACATATCCTGTTCAAATGGTAACATGTCCCGTGTTTATGAAACGATCAGGGGAACACATTCTCCTCACTTTTACTGTTCGCCTGGTAACGTGTCCTGTGTATATTAAAGCATCAGGGGATCACACTCTCCTCGCTTATAATGTTCACCTGGCAACATGCCCCGTGTATATTAAACCATCAGGGGAACACACTCGCCTCACTTATACTGTTCACCTGGTAACATGTCCTGTGTGTGTTAAACAATCAGGGGAACACACTCTGCTCTCTTATATAGTTCACCTGGTAACGTGTCCTGTGTGTATTAAACAATCAGGGGAACACACTCTCCTCACTTATACTGTTCACCTGGCAACATGCCCCGTGTATATTAAACCATCAGGGGAACACACTCTCCTTACTCATACTGTTCACCTGCTAACATGTCCCGTTTGCATTCAACAATCAGGGGAGCACACTCTCCTCAATTATAATGTTCACCTGGCAACATGCCCCGTGTATATTAAACCATCAGGGGAAAACACTCTCCTCACTTATACTGTTCACCTGGTAAGATGTCCCGTGTGCATCAAACAATCTGGGGAACACTCTCTCCTAACTTATACTGTTCACCTGGTACCATGTCCCGTGTCTATTAAACCATCAGTGGAACACAGTCTCCTCTCTTATACTGTTCACCTGGCAACATGTCCCGTGTGTATTCAACAATCTGGGGAACACACTCTCCTCACTTATACTGTTCAACTGGTAACATGTCCCGTCTGTATTAAACCATCAGGGGAAAACACTCTACTCAATTATACTGTTCACCTGGTGACATGTCTCGCGGATATTAAACCATCAGGGGAACACACTCTCCTCACTTATACTGTTCGCCTGGTGACATGTCCCATGTATAAAAAACAATCAGGGGAACACACTCGGCTCACTTATGCTGTTCACCTGGTGACATGTCCCGTGTGTATTAAACAATCTGGGGAACACACTCTCCTCACTTATACTGTTCAATTGGTAACATGTCCCGTGTTTATTAAACCATCAGGGGAACACACTCTCCTCACATATACTGTTCGCATAGTAACATGTCCTGTCAGTATTAAACAATCAAGGGAACACACTCTCCTCACTTATACTGTTCACCTGGTGAAATGTCCCGTCAGTATTAAACAATCAGGGGAACACAATCTCCTCACTTATACTGTTCAAATGGTAACATGTCCCGTGTTTATTAAACCATCAGGGGAACACACTCTCCTCACTTATACTGTTCGCCTGATAACATGTCCAGTGTATGTTAAAGCATCAGAGGAACATACTCTCCTCACTTATACTGTTTACCTGGTGAAATGTCCCGTCAGTATTAAACAATCAGGGGAACATCCTCTCTTCACTTCTCCTGTTCACCTGGTTACATGTCCCGTCAGTATTAAACAATCAGGGGAACACACTCTCCTCACATATCCTGTTCAAATGGTAACATGTCCCGTGTTTATGAAACCATCAGGGGAACACATTCTCCTCACTTTTACTGTTCGCCTGGTAACGTGTCCTGTGTATATTAAAGCATCAGGGGATCACACTCTCCTCACTTATACTGTTCACCTGGTGACATGCCCCATGTGTATTAATCAATCAGGGGAACACACTCTCTTCACTTATACTTTTCACCTGGTAACATGTCCCGTGTATATTAAACCATCAGGGGAACTCACTCTCCTCACTTATACTGTTCACCTGGTGTCATGTCCCGTCAGTTTTAAACCATCAGGGGAAGACATTCTCCTCACTTATACTCTTCGCCTGGTTACATGTCCCTTATGGATTAAACAATCAGGGTAACACATTCTCCTCACTTATAATGTTCACCTGGTAACATGTCCCGTGTATATTTAACAATCAGGGCAACAAACTCTCCTCACTTCTACTGTTCACCTGGTAACATGTCCCGTGTGTACTAAACCATCAGGGGAACACACTCGCCTCACTTATACTGTTCACCTAGTGACATGTCCTGTGTGCATTAAACAATCAGGGGAACACACTCTCCTCACTTATACTGTTCACCTAGTGACATGTCCCGTGTGTATTAAACAATCAGGGGAACACACCCTCCTCACTTATACTGTTCAACTGGTGAAATGTCCTGTCAGTATTAAACCATCAGAGGAACACACTCTCCTCACTTCCACTCTTCACCTGGTAACATGTCCCGTGTGTATTAAACAATCAGGGGAACACACTCTCCTCACTTATACAGTTCAGCTGGTAACATGTCCCGTCAGTATTAAACAATCAGGGCAACAAACTCTCCTCACTTTTACTGTTCACCTGGTAACATGTCCCGTGTATATTAAAAATCAGGGGAGCACACTCTCCTCACTTATACTGTTCACCTGGTTACATGTCCCGTCAGTATTAAACAATCAGGGCAAAAAAATCTCCTCAGTTATACTGTTCACCTAGTGACATGTCCCGTGTTTATTAAACCATCAGGGGAACACACTCTCCTCACTTATACTGTTCACCTGCTAACATGCCCCGTCAGTATTAAACAATCAGGGGAACACACTCTACTCACTTATACTGTTCACCTGGTTACATGTCCCGTCAGTATTAAACAATCAGGGGAACATACTCTCCTCACTTATACTGTTCACCTGCTAACATGTCCCGTCAGTATTAAACAATCAGGGGAACACACTCTCCTCACTTATACTGTTCACCTGGTTACATCTCCCGTCAGTATTAAACAATCAGGGGAACACACTCTCCTCACTTATACTGTTCACCTGGTAACATGTCCCGTGTTTATTAAACCATCAAGGGAACACACTCTCCTCACTTATACTGTTCACCTGCTAACATGCCCCGTCAGTATTAAACAATCAGGGGAACACACTCTCCTCACTTATACTGTTCACCTGGTTACATGTCTCGTCAGTATTAAACAATCAGGGGAACACACTCTCCTCACTTATACTGTTCACCTGGTTACATGTCTCGTCAGTATTAATCAATCAGGGGAACACACTCTTCTCACTTATACAGTTCACCTGGTAACATGTCCCGTCAGTATTAAACAATCAGGGCAACAAACTCTCCTCACTTTTACTTTTCACCTGGTAACATGTCCCGTGTATATTAAAAATCAGGAGAGCACACTCTCCTCACTGATAGTGTTCACCTGGTAACATGTCCAGTCAGTATTAAACAATCAGGGCAAAAAACTCTCCTCACTTTCACTGTTCAACTGGTAACATGTCCCGTGTATATTAAAAATCAGGGGAGCACACTCTCCTCACTTATACTGTTCACCTGGTAACATGTCCCGGCAGTATTAAACAATCAGGGCAAAAAAATCTCCTCACTTATACTTTTCACCTAGTGACATGCCCTGTGTGCATTAAACAATCAGGGGAACACACTCTCCTCACTTATAGTGTTCACCTGGTTACATCTCCCGTCAGTATTAAACAATCAGGGGTACACACTCTCCTCACTTATACTGTTCACCTGGTAACATGTCCCGTGTTTATTATACCATCAGGGGAACACACTCTCGTCACTTATACTGTTCACCTGGTTACATGTCCCGTCAGTATTAAACAATCAGGGGAACATACTCTCCTCACTTACACTGTTCACCTGCTAACATGTCCCGTCAGTATTAAACAATCAGGGGAACACACTCTCCTCACTTATACTGTTCACCTGGTTACATCTCCCGTCAGTATTAAACAATCAGGGGAACACACTCTCCTCACTTATACTGTTCACCTGGTAACATGTCCCGTGTTTATTAAACCATCAGGGGAACACACTCTCCTCACTTATACTGTTCACCTGCCAACATGCCCCGTCAGTATTAAATAATCAGGGGAACACACTCTACTCACTTATACTGTTCACCTGGTTACATGTCCCGTCAGTATTAAACAATCAGGGGAACTCACTCTCCTCACTTATACTGTTCACCTGGTTACATGTCTCGTCAGTATTAAACAATCAGGGGAACACACTCTCCTCACTTATACTGTTCACCTGGTTACATGTCCCGTGTGTATTAATCAATCAGGGGAACACACTCTCCTCACTTATACAGTTCACCTGTTAACATGTCCCGTCAGTATTAAACAATCAGGGCAACAAACTCTCCTCACTTTTACTGTTCACCTGGTAACATGTCCCGTGTATATTAAAAATCAGGGGAGCACACTCTCCTCACTTATAGTGTTCACCTGGTAACATGTCCCGTCAGTATCAAACAATCAGGGCAAAAAACTCTCCTCACTTATACTGTTCACCTAGCGACATGTCCTGTGTGCATTAAACAATCAGGGGAACACACTCTCCTCACTTATACTGTTCACCTGGTTACATCCACCGTCAGTATTAAACAATCAGGGGAACACACTCTCCTCACTTATACTGTTCACCTGGTAACATGTCCCGTGTTTATTAAACCATCAGGGGAACACACTCTCCTCAATTATACTGTTCACCTGCTAACATGCCCCGTCAGTATTAAACAATCAGGGGAACACACTCTCCTCACTTATACTGTTCACCTGGTTACATCTCCCGTCAGTATTAAACAATCAGGGAAACACACTCTCCTCACTTATACTGTTCACCTGGTTACATCTCCCGTCAGTATTAAACAATCAGGGGAACACACTCTCCTCACTTATACTGTTCACCTGGTAACATGTCCCGTGTTTATTAAACCATCAGGGGAACACACTCTCCTCACTTAGACCGTTCACCTGGCAACATGTCACGTCAGTATTAAACAATCAGGGGAACACACTCTCCTCACATATGCTGTTCACCTGCTAACATGCCCCGTCAGTATTAAACAATCAGGGGAACACACTCTACTCACTTATACTGTTCACCTGGTTACATGTCCCGTCAGTATTAAACAATCAGGGGAACACACTCTCCTCACTTATACTGTTCACCTGGTTACATGTCTCGTCAGTATTAAACAATCAGGGGAACACACTCTCCTCACTTATACTGTTCACCTGGTAACATGTCCTGTGTGCATTAAACAATCAGGGGAACACCCTCTCCTCTCTTATACTGTTCACCTGGTGACATGTCCCGTCAATTTTAAACCATCAGGGGAACACATTCTCCTCACTTATACTGCTCACCTGGTAACATGTCCCGTGTATATTAAACCATCAGGGGAACACACTCTCCTCACTTATACTGTTCACCTTGTGACATGTGCCGTGAGCATTAAACAATCAGGGGAACACGCTCTCCTCACTTATACTGTTCACCTGGTAACATGTCCCGTGTATATTAAACCATCAAGGGAACTCACTCTTCTCACTTATACTGTTCACCTGGTAACATGTCCAGTGTATATTAAACCATCAGGGGAACACACTCGCCTCACTTATACTGTTCACCTGGTAACATGTCCCGTGTATATTAAACCATCAGGGGAACACACTCTCCTCACTTATATAGTTCACCTGGTAACGTGTCCTGTGTGTATTAAACAATCAGGGGAACACACTCTCCTCACTTATACAGTTCACCTGGCAACATGCCCCGTGAATATTAAACCATCAGGGGAACACACTCTCCTTACTCATACTGTTCACCTGCTAACATGTCCCGTTTGCATTAAACAATCAGGGGAACACACTCTCCTCACTTATACTGTTTACCTGGCAACATGCCCCGTGTATATTAAACCATCAGGGGAACACACTCTCCTCACTTATACTGTTCACCTGGTAAGATGTCCCGTGTGCATTAAACAATCTGGGGAACACTCTCTCCTAACTTATACTGTTCACCTGGTAACATGTCCCGTGTCTATTAAACCATCAGTGGAACACAGTCTCCTCACCAATCCTGTTCACCTGGCAACATGTCCTGTGTGTATTAAACAATCTGGGGAACACTCTCTCCTCACTTATACTGTTCACCTGGTAACATGTCCCATATGTATTAAACCATCAGGGGAAAACACTCTCCTCACTTATACTGTTCACCTGGTGACATGTCTCGTGGATATTAAACCATCAGGGGAACACACTCTCCTCACTTATACTGTTCGCCTGGTGAAATGTCCCATGTAAATAAAAACAATCAGGGGAACACACTCGGCTCACTTATGCTGTTCACCTGGTGACATGTCCCGTGTGTATTCAACAATCTGGGGAACACAATCCCCTCACTTATACTGTTCACCTGGTGACATGTCTCGTGGATATTAAACCATCAGGGGAACACACTCTCCTCAATTATTCTGTTCAATTGGTAACATGTCCCGTGTTTATTAAACCATCAGGGGAACACACTCTCCTCACTTATACTGTTCACCTGGTAAAATTTCCCGTCAGTATTAAACAATCAGGGGAACACAATCTCCTCACTTATACTGCTCAAATGGTAACATGTCCCGTGTTTATTAAACCATCAGGGGAACACACTCTCCTCACTTATACTGTTCGCCAGGTAACATGTCCTGTGTATATTAAAGCATCAGGGGAACACACTCTCCTCACGTATCCTGTTCACCTGGTGAAATGTCCCGTCAGTATTAAACAATCAGGGGAACATCCTCTCCTCACTTCTCCTGTTCACCTGGTTACATGTCCCGTCAGTATTAAACAATCAGGGGAACACACTCTCCTCACTTATACTGTTCGCCTGGTAGCATGTCCTGTGCATATTAAAGCATCAGGGGAACACACTCTCCTCACTTAGACTGTTCACCTGGTGACATGTCCCGTCAGTTTTAAACCATCAGGGGAACACACTCTCCTCAGTTACACTGTTCACCTGGTAACATGTCCCATGTGTATTAATCAATCAGGGGAACACACTCTCTTCAGTTATACTGTTCACCTGGTGTCATGTCCCGTCAGTATTAAAGCATCAGGGGAACACACTCTCCTCACTTATACTGTTCACCTGGTGAAATGTCCCGTCAGTATTAAACAATCAGGGGAACATCCTCTCCTCACTTCTCCTGTTCACCTGGTTACATGTCCCGTCAGTATTAAACAATCAGGGGAACCACTCTCCTCACTTACACTGTTCAAATGGTAACATGTCCCGTGTTTATTAAACCATCAGGGGAACACACTCCCCTCACTTATACTGTTCGCCTGGTAGCATGTCCTGTGCATATTAAAGCATCAGGGGAACACACTCTCCTCACTTAGACTGTTCACCTGGTGACATGTCCCGTCAGTTTTAAACCATCAGGGGAACACACTCTCCTCAGTTATACTGTTCACCTGGTAACATGTCCCATGTGTATTAATCAATCAGGGGAACACACTCTCCTAACTTATACTGTTCGCCTGGTAACATGTCCCTTATGTCTTAAACAATCAGGGGAACACACTCTCCTCACTTATACTGTTCACCTGGTTACATGTCCCTTATGTATTAAACAATCAGGGGAACACATTCTCCTCACTTATACTGTTCAACTGGTAACATGTCCCGTCAGTATTAAACAATCAGGGGAACACACTCTCCTAACTTATACTGTTCACCTTGTGACATGTCCCGTCAGTATTAAACAATCAGGGGAACACACTCTCCTCACTTATTCTGTACTCCTGATGTCATGTCTCGTCAGTATTAAACAATCAGGGGAACACACTCTCCTAACTTATACTGTTCGCCTGGTAACATGTCCCTTATGTATTAAACAATCAGGGGAACACACTCTCATCACTTATACTGTTCACCTGGTTACATGTCCCGTGTATATTAAACCATCAGGGGAACACACTCTCCTCACTTATACTGCTCACCTGGTAACATGTCCTGTGTGTATTAAACCATCAGTGGAACACACTCTACTCACTTATACCGTTCACCTGGTAACATGTCCCGTGTATATTAAACCATCAGGGGAGCACACTCTCCTCCCTTATACTGTCCACCTGGTAACATGTCCTGTCAGAATTAAACAATCAGGGGAACACACTCTCCTCACTTATACTGTTCACCTGGCAACATGTCCCGTGTATATTAAACCATCAGGGGAGCACTCTCTCCTCACTTCTACTGTTCACCTGGTAACATGTCCCGTGTATATTAAACCATCAGGGGAGCACACTCTCCTCACTTATACTGTTCACCTGGTGACATGTCCCGTGTGTATTAAAAAATCCAGGGAACACACTCTCCTCACTTATACTGTTCACCTGGTGAAATGTCCTGTCAGTATTAAACCATCAGGGGAACATACTCTCCTCACTTATACAGTTCACCTGGTAACATGTCCCGTCAGTATTAAAGAATCAGGGGAACAAACTCTCCTCACTTAAGCTGTTCACCTGGTAACATGTTCCGTGTATATTAAACCATCAGGGGAACACACTCTCCTCACCTATACTGTTCACCTGGCAACATGTCCCATCAGTATTAAACAATCAGAAGAACACACTCTCCTCACTTATACTGTTCACCTGGTAACATGTCCCGTGTATATTAAACCATCAGGGGAACACACTCTCCTCACCTATACTGTTCACCTGGCAACATGTCCCATCAGTATTAAACAATCAGAAGAACATACTCTCCTCACTTATACTGTTCACCTGTTAACATGTCACGTGTTTATTAAACCATCAGGGGAACACATTCTCCTCACTTACACTGTTCGCCTGGTGACATGTCCTGTGTGCATTAAACTATCAGGGGAAGACACTCTCCTCACTTATACTGTTCGCCTGGTAACATGTCCTGTGTATATTAAAGCATCAGCGGAACACACTCTCCTCCCTTATACTGTTCTCCTGGTGACATGTCACGCCAGTTTTAAACCATCAGGGGAACACACTCTCCTCACTTATTCTCTTCGCCTGGTAACTTGTCCCATGTGTATTAATCAATCAGGGGAACACACTCTCCTCACTTATACTGTTCACCTGGTAACATATCCCGTTAGTATTAAACAATCAGGGGAAGACACTCTGCTCACTTATACTGTTCGCCTGGTAACATGTCCTGTGTATATTAAAGCATCAGGGGAACACACTCTCCTCACTTATACTGTTCACCTAGTGACATGTCCCGTCAGTATTAAACAATCAGGTGGAACACGCTCTCCTCACTCATACTGTTCACCTGGTGACATGTCCCGTCAGTACTAAACAATCAGGGGAAAACACTCTCCTCACTTATACTCTTCGCCTTGTAACGTGTCCCTTATATATTAAAAAAATCAGGGGAACACACTCTCCTCACTTATACTGTTCACCTGGTTACATGTCCCGTTCGTTTTAAACAATCAGGGGAACACACTCTCCTCACTTATACTGTTCACCTGGTAACATGTCCCCTATGTATTAAACAATCAGGGGAAGACACTCTCATCACTTATACTGTTCACCCGGTTACATGTCCCGTGTATATTAAACCATCAGGGGACCACACTCTCCTCACTTATACTCTTCACCTCATGAAATGTTCTGTGTGCATTAAACAATCAGGGGAACACACTCTCCTCACTTATACTGTTCACCTAGTGAAATGCCCTGTGTGCATTAAACAATCAGGGGAACAAACTCTCCTCACTTCTACTGTTCACCTGGTAACATGTCCCGTGTATATTAAACCATCAGGGGAGCACACTCTCCTCACTTATACTGTTCACCTAGTGACATGTCCCGAGTATATTTAACAAACAGGGGAACACACTCTCCTCACTTATACTGTTCACCTGGTAACATGTCCCCTATGTATTAAACAATCAGGGGAAGACACTCTCATCACTTATACTGTTCACCTGGTTACATGTCCCGTGTATACTAAACCATCAGGGGAACACACTCTCCTCACTTATACTGTTCACCTAGTGACATGTCCCGAGTATATTTAACAAACAGGGGAACACATTCTGCTCAGTTATATAGTTCACCTCGTAACGTGTCCTGTGTGTATTAAACAATCAGGGGAACACACTCTCCTCACTTGTCCTGTTCACCTGGCAACATGCCCCGTGTTTATTAAACCATCAGGGGAACACAATCTCCTCACTTATACTGTTCACCTGGTAAGATGTCCCGTGTGCATTAAACAATCTGGGGAACACTCTCTCCTAACTAATACTGTTCACCTGGTAACATGTCCCGTGTCTATTAAACCATCAGTGGAACACAGTCTCCTCACCAATACTGTTCAGCTGGCAACATGTCCTGTGTGTATTAAACAATCTGGGGAACACACTCTCCTCACTTATACTGTTCACCTGGTAACATGTCCCATATGCATTAAACCATCAGGGGAAAACACTCTCCTCACTTATACTGTTCACCTGGTGACATGTCTCGTGGATATTAAACCATCAGGGGAACACACTCTCCTCAATTATACTGTTCACCTGGTAACATGTCCCATATGCATTAAACCATCAGGGGAACACACTCGGCTCACTTATGCTGTTCACCTGGTGACATGTCCCGTGTGTATTCAACAATCTGGGGAACACAGTCTCCTCACTTATGCTGTTCAATTGGTAACATGTCCCGTGTTTATTAAACCATCAGGGGAACACACTCTCCTCACATATACTGTTCGCATAGTAACATGTCCTGTCAGTATTAAACAATCAGGGGAACACACTCTCCTCACTTAAACTGTTCACCTGGTGAAATTTCCCATCAGTATTAAACAATCAGGGGAACACAATCTGCTCACTTATACTGTTCGCCAGGTAACATGTCCTGTGTATATTAAAGCATCAGGGGAACACACTCTCCTCACTTACACTGTTCACCTGGTGAAATGTCCCGTCAGTATTCAACAATCAGGGGAACATCCTCTCCTCACTTCTCCTGTTCTCCTGGTTACATGTCCCGTCAGTATTAAACAATCAGGGGAACACACTCTCCTCACTTATACTGTTCAAATGGTAACATGTCCCGTGTTTATTAAACCATCAGGGGAACACACTCTCCTCACTTATACTGTTCGCCTGGTAACATGTCCTGTGTATATTAAAGCATCAGGGGAACACACTCACCACCCTTATACTGCTCTCCTGGTGACATGTCCCGTCAGTTTTAAACCATCAGGGGAACACACTCTCCTCACTTATACTCTTCGCCTGGTACCTTGTCCCATGTGTATTAATCAATCAGGGAAACACACTCTCCTCACTTATACTGTTCACCTGGTAACATATCCCGTTAGTATGAAAAAATCAGGGGAAGACACTCTCCTCACTTATACTGTTCGCCTGGTAACATGTCCTGTGTATATTAAAGCATCAGGGGAACACACTCTCCTCACTTATACTGTTCACCTGGTGACATGTCCCGTCAGTATTAAACAATCAGGTGGAACACACTCTCCTCACTCATACTGTTCACCTGGTGACATGTCCCGTCAGTACTAAACACTCAGGGGAAAACACTCTCCTCACTTATACTCTTCGCCTTGTAACGTGTCCCTTATATATTAAAAAATCAGGGGAACACACTCTCCTCACTTATCCTGTTCACCTGGTTACATGTCCCGTTCGTTTTAAACAATCAGGGGAACACACTCTCCTCACTTATACTGTTCACCTGGTAACATGTCTCCTATGTATTAAACAATCAGGGGAACACACTCTCCTCACTTATACTGTTCACCTGGTTACATGTCCCGTTCGTTTTAAACAATCAGGGAAACACACTCTCCTCACTTACACTGTTCACCTGGTAACATGTCCCTTATGTATTAAACAATCAGGGGAAGACACTCTCATCACTTATACTGTTCACCTGGTTACATGTCCCGTGTATATTAAACCATCAGGGGAACACACTCTCCTCACTTATCCTGTTCACCTAATGAAATGTTCTGTGTGCATTAAACAATCAGGGGAACACACTCTCCTCACTTATGCTGTTCACCTAGTGAAATGCCCTGTGTGCATTAAACAATCAGGGGAACAAACTCTCCTCACTTCTACTGTTCACCTGGTAACATGTCCCGTGTATATTAAACCGTCAGGGGAGCACACTCTCCTCACTTATACTGTTCACCTAGTGACATGTCCCGTGTACATTTAACAATCAGGGGAACACAGTCTCCTCACTAAAACTGTTCTCCTGGAAGCATGTCCTGTGTATATTATACCATCAGGGGAACACACTCTCCTCACTTATACTGTTCATCTGGAAACATGCCCCGTGTATATTAAACCATCAGGGGAACACACTCGCCTCACTTTTACTGTTCACCTGGTAACATGTCCTGTGTGTGATAAACAATCAGGGGAACACACTCTGCTCACTTATATAGTTCACCTCGTAACGTGTCCTGTGTGTATTAAACAATCAGGGGAACACACTCTCCTCACTTATACTGTTCACCTGGTAAGATGTCCCGTGTGCATTAAACAATCTGGGAAACACTCTCTCCTAACTAATACTGTTCACCTGGTAACATGTCCCGTGTCTATTAAACCATCAGTGGAACACAGTCTCCTCGCCAATACTGTTCACCTGGCAACATGTCCTGTGTGTATTAAACATTCTGGGGAACACACTCTCCTCACTTATACTGTTCACCTGGTAAAATGTCCCATATGTATTAAACCATCAGGGGAAAACACTCTCCTCACTTATACTGTTCACCTGGTGACATGTCTCGTGGATATTAAACCATCAGGGGAACACACTCTCCTCACTTATACTGTTCGCCTGGTGAAATGTCCCATGTATAGAAAAACAATCTGGGGAACACACTCGGCTCACTTATGCTGTTCACCTGGTGACATGTCCCGTGTGTATTCAACAATCTGGGGAACACACTCTCCTCACTTATACTGTTCAATTGGTAACATGTCCCGTGTTTATTAAACCATCAGGAGAACGCACTCTCCTCACTTATACTGTTCGCCTAGTAACATGTCCTGTCAGTATTAAACAATCAGGGGAACACACTCTCCTCACTTATACTGTTCACCTGGTGAAATTTCCCGTCAGTATTAAACAATCAGGGGAACACAATCTCCTCACTTATACTGTTCAAATGGTAACATGTCCCGTGTTTATTAAACCATCAGGGGAACACACTTTCCTCACTGATACTGTTCACCTGGTGAAATGTCCCGTCAGTATTCAACAATCAGGGGAACATCCTCTCCTCACTTCTCCTGTTCACCTGGTTTCATGTCCCGTCAGTATTAAACAATCAGGGGAACACACTCTCCTCACTTATACTGTTCAAATGGTAACATGTCCCGTGTTTATTAAACCATTAGGGGGACATACTCTCCTCACTTATACTGTTCGCATGGTAACATGTCCTGTGTATATTAAAGCATCAGGGGAACACACTCTCCTCACTTATACTGTTCACCTGGTGACATGTCCCGTCAGTTTTAAACCATCAGGGGAACACACTCTCCTCACTTATACTGTTCACCTGGTAACATGTCCCGTCAGTATTAAACAATCAGGGGAACACACTCTCCTCACTTATACTGTTCTCCTGGTGTCATGTCCCGTCAGTATTAAACAATCAGGGGAACACACTCTCCTAACTTATACTGTTCACCTTGTGACATGTCCCGTCAGTATTAAACAATCAGGGGAACACACTCTCCTCACTTATTCTGTTCTCCTGGTGTCATATCCCGTCAGTATTAAACAATCAGGGGAACACACTCTCCTAACTTATACTGTTCGCCTGGTAACATGTCCCTTATGTATTAAACAATCAGGGGAACACACTCTCCTCACTTATACTGTTCACCTGGTTACATGTCCCGTCAGTCTTAAACAATCAGGGGAACACATTCTCCTCACTTATACTGTTCACCTGGTAACATGTCCCGTCAGTATTAAACAATCAGGGGAACACACTCTCCTAACTTATACTGTTCACCTTGTGACATGTCCCATCAGTATTAAACAATCAGTGGAACACACTCTCCTCACTTATTCTGTTCTCCTGGTGTCATGTCCCGTCAGTATTAAACAATCAGGGGAACTCACTCTCCTAACTTATACTGTTCGCCTGGTAACATGTCCCTTATGCATTAAACAATCAGGGGAACACACTCTCCTCACTTACACTTTTCACCTGGTTACATGTCCCTTATGTATTAAACAATCAGGGGAACACACTCTCCTCACTTATACTGTTCACCTAGTTACATGTCCCGTATATATTAAACCATCAGGGGAATACACTCTCCTCACTTATACTGTTCACCTCATGAAATGACCTGTGTGCATTAAACAATCAGGGGAAAACACTCTCCTCACTTATACTGTTCACCTCGTGAAATGTCCTGTGTGCATTAAACAATCAGGGGAACACACTCTCCTCACTTATACTTCTCACCTGGTAACATGTCCTGTGTGTATTAAACCATCAGTGGAACACACTCTCCTCACTTCTCCCGTTCACCTGGTAACATGTCCCGTGTATATTAAACCATCAGGGGAGCACACTCTCCTCACTTATACTGTTCACCTGGTACCATGTCCCGTCAGTATTAAACAATCAGGGGAACACACTCAGCTCACTTATACTGTTCACCTGGCAACATGTCCCGTGTATATTAAACCATCAGGGGAGCACACTTTCCTCACTTCTCCTGTTCACCTGGTGACATGTCCCGTCAGTATTAAACAATAAGGGCAACAAACTCTCCTCACTTCTACTGTTCACCTGGTAACATGTCCCTTATGTATTAAACAATCAGGGGAAGACACTCTCATCACTTATACTGCTCACCTGGTTACATGTCCCGTGTATATTAAACCATCTGGGGAACACACTCTCCTCACTTATACTGTTCACCTAATGAAATGTTCTGTGTGCATTAAACAATCAGGGGACCACACTCTCCTCACATATACTGATCACCTAGTGACATGTCCCGTGTATATTAAACAATCAGGGGAACACACTCTCCTCACTTCCACTGTTCGCCTGGTGACATGTCCCGTCAGTATTAAACAATCAGGGGAACACACTCTCCTCACTTATACTGTTCACCTGGTAACATGTCCCGTGAGTTTTAAACAATCAGGGGAACACACTATCCTCACTTATGCAGTTCACCTGGTAACATGTCCCGTCAGTATTAAACAATCAGGGGAACAATCTGTCCTCACTTCTACTGTTCACCTGATAACATGTCCCGTGTGTATTATACAATCCAGGGAACACACTCTCCTCACTTCTACTGTTCACCTGGTGAAATGTCCTGTCAGTATTAAACAATCAGGGGAACACACTCTCCTAACTTATACTGTTCACCTTGTGACATATCCCATCAGTATTAAACAATCAGTGGAACACACTCTCCTCACTTATTCTGTTCTCCTGGTGTCATGTCCCGTCAGTATTAAACAATCAGGGGAACTCACTCTCCTAACTTATACTGTTCGCCTGGTAACATGTCCCTTATGTATTAAACAATCAGGGGAACACACTCTCCTCACTTACACTGTTCACCTGGTTACATGTCCCTTATGTATTAAACAATCAGGGGAACACACTCTCCTCACTTATACTGTTCACCTGGTTACATGTCCCGTGTATATTAAACCATCAGGGGAATACACTCTCCTCACTTATACTGTTCACCTCATGAAATGACCTGTGTGCATTAAACAATCAGGGGAAAACACTCTCCTCACTTATACTGTTCACCTCGTGAAATGTCCTGTGTGCATTAAACAATCAGGGGAACACACTCTCCTCACTTATACTTCTCAGCTGGAAACATGGCCTGTGTGTATTAAACCATCAGTGGAACACACTCTCCTCACTGCTCCCGTTCACCTGGTAACATGTCCCGTGTATATTAAACGATCAGGGGAGCACACTCTCCTCACTTATACTGTTCACCTGGTAACATGTCCCGTCAGTATTCAACAATCAGGGGAACACACTCTCCTCACTTATACTGTTCACCTGGCAACATGTCCCGTGTATATTAAACCATCAGGGGAGCACACTCTCCTCACTTATACTGTTCACCTAGTGACATGTCCCGTGTACATTTAACAATCAGGGGAACACAGTCTCCTCACTAAAACTGTTCTCCTGGAAGCATGTCCTGTGTATATTATACCATCAGGGGAACACACTCTCCTCACTTATACTGTTCATCTGGAAACATGCCCCGTGTATATTAAACCATCAGGGGAACACACTCGCCTCACTTATACTGTTCACCTGGTAACATGTCCTGTGTGTGATAAACAATCAGGGGAACACACTCTGCTCACTTATATAGTTCACCTCGTAACGTGTCCTGTGTGTATTAAACAATCAGGGGAACACACTCTCCTCACTTATACTGTTCACCTGGTAAGATGTCCCGTGTGCATTAAACAATCTGGGAAACACTCTCTCCTAACTAATACTGTTCACCTGGTAACATGTCCCGTGTCTATTAAACCATCAGTGGAACACAGTCTCCTTGCCAATACTGTTCACCTGGCAACATGTCCTGTGTGTATTAAACATTCTGGGGAACACACTCTCCTCACTTATACTGTTCACCTGGTAAAATGTCCCATATGTATTAAACCATCAGGGGAAAACACTCTCCTCACTTATACTGTTCACCTGGTGACATGTCTCGTGGATATTAAACCATCAGGGGAACACACTCTCCTCACTTATACTGTTCGCCTGGTGAAATGTCCCATGTATAGAAAAACAATCTGGGGAACACACTCGGCTCACTTATGCTGTTCACCTGGTGACATGTCCCGTGTGTATTCAACAATCTGGGGAACACACTCTCCTCACTTATACTGTTCAATTGGTAACATGTCCCGTGTTTATTAAACCATCAGGAGAACGCACTCTCCTCACTTATACTGTTCGCCTAGTAACATGTCCTGTCAGTATTAAACAATCAGGGGAACACACTCTCCTCACTTATACTGTTCACCTGGTGAAATTTCCCGTCAGTATTAAACAATCAGGGGAACACAATCTCCTCACTTATACTGTTCAAATGGTAACATGTCCCGTGTTTATTAAACCATCAGGGGAACACACTTTCCTCACTGATACTGTTCACCTGGTGAAATGTCCCGTCAGTATTCAACAATCAGGGGAACATCCTCTCCTCACTTCTCCTGTTCACCTGGTTTCATGTCCCGTCAGTATTAAACAATCAGGGGAACACACTCTCCTCACTTATACTGTTCAAATGGTAACATGTCCCGTGTTTATTAAACCATTAGGGGGACATACTCTCCTCACTTATACTGTTCGCATGGTAACATGTCCTGTGTATATTAAAGCATCAGGGGAACACACTCTCCTCACTTATACTGTTCACCTGGTGACATGTCCCGTCAGTTTTAAACCATCAGGGGAACACACTCTCCTCACTTATACTGTTCACCTGGTAACATGTCCCGTCAGTATTAAACAATCAGGGGAACACACTCTCCTCACTTATACTGTTCTCCTGGTGTCATGTCCCGTCAGTATTAAACAATCAGGGGAACACACTCTCCTAACTTATACTGTTCACCTTGTGACATGTCCCGTCAGTATTAAACAATCAGGGGAACACACTCTCCTCACTTATTCTGTTCTCCTGGTGTCATATCCCGTCAGTATTAAACAATCAGGGGAACACACTCTCCTAACTTATACTGTTCGCCTGGTAACATGTCCCTTATGTATTAAACAATCAGGGGAACACACTCTCCTCACTTATACTGTTCACCTGGTTACATGTCCCGTCAGTCTTAAACAATCAGGGGAACACATTCTCCTCACTTATACTGTTCACCTGGTAACATGTCCCGTCAGTATTAAACAATCAGGGGAACACACTCTCCTAACTTATACTGTTCACCTTGTGACATGTCCCATCAGTATTAAACAATCAGTGGAACACACTCTCCTCACTTATTCTGTTCTCCTGGTGTCATGTCCCGTCAGTATTAAACAATCAGGGGAACTCACTCTCCTAACTTATACTGTTCGCCTGGTAACATGTCCCTTATGCATTAAACAATCAGGGGAACACACTCTCCTCACTTACACTTTTCACCTGGTTACATGTCCCTTATGTATTAAACAATCAGGGGAACACACTCTCCTCACTTATACTGTTCACCTAGTTACATGTCCCGTATATATTAAACCATCAGGGGAATACACTCTCCTCACTTATACTGTTCACCTCATGAAATGACCTGTGTGCATTAAACAATCAGGGGAAAACACTCTCCTCACTTATACTGTTCACCTCGTGAAATGTCCTGTGTGCATTAAACAATCAGGGGAACACACTCTCCTCACTTATACTTCTCACCTGGTAACATGTCCTGTGTGTATTAAACCATCAGTGGAACACACTCTCCTCACTTCTCCCGTTCACCTGGTAACATGTCCCGTGTATATTAAACCATCAGGGGAGCACACTCTCCTCACTTATACTGTTCACCTGGTACCATGTCCCGTCAGTATTAAACAATCAGGGGAACACACTCAGCTCACTTATACTGTTCACCTGGCAACATGTCCCGTGTATATTAAACCATCAGGGGAGCACACTTTCCTCACTTCTCCTGTTCACCTGGTGACATGTCCCGTCAGTATTAAACAATAAGGGCAACAAACTCTCCTCACTTCTACTGTTCACCTGGTAACATGTCCCTTATGTATTAAACAATCAGGGGAAGACACTCTCATCACTTATACTGCTCACCTGGTTACATGTCCCGTGTATATTAAACCATCTGGGGAACACACTCTCCTCACTTATACTGTTCACCTAATGAAATGTTCTGTGTGCATTAAACAATCAGGGGACCACACTCTCCTCACATATACTGATCACCTAGTGACATGTCCCGTGTATATTAAACAATCAGGGGAACACACTCTCCTCACTTCCACTGTTCGCCTGGTGACATGTCCCGTCAGTATTAAACAATCAGGGGAACACACTCTCCTCACTTATACTGTTCACCTGGTAACATGTCCCGTGAGTTTTAAACAATCAGGGGAACACACTATCCTCACTTATGCAGTTCACCTGGTAACATGTCCCGTCAGTATTAAACAATCAGGGGAACAATCTGTCCTCACTTCTACTGTTCACCTGATAACATGTCCCGTGTGTATTATACAATCCAGGGAACACACTCTCCTCACTTCTACTGTTCACCTGGTGAAATGTCCTGTCAGTATTAAACAATCAGGGGAACACACTCTCCTAACTTATACTGTTCACCTTGTGACATATCCCATCAGTATTAAACAATCAGTGGAACACACTCTCCTCACTTATTCTGTTCTCCTGGTGTCATGTCCCGTCAGTATTAAACAATCAGGGGAACTCACTCTCCTAACTTATACTGTTCGCCTGGTAACATGTCCCTTATGTATTAAACAATCAGGGGAACACACTCTCCTCACTTACACTGTTCACCTGGTTACATGTCCCTTATGTATTAAACAATCAGGGGAACACACTCTCCTCACTTATACTGTTCACCTGGTTACATGTCCCGTGTATATTAAACCATCAGGGGAATACACTCTCCTCACTTATACTGTTCACCTCATGAAATGACCTGTGTGCATTAAACAATCAGGGGAAAACACTCTCCTCACTTATACTGTTCACCTCGTGAAATGTCCTGTGTGCATTAAACAATCAGGGGAACACACTCTCCTCACTTATACTTCTCAGCTGGAAACATGGCCTGTGTGTATTAAACCATCAGTGGAACACACTCTCCTCACTGCTCCCGTTCACCTGGTAACATGTCCCGTGTATATTAAACGATCAGGGGAGCACACTCTCCTCACTTATACTGTTCACCTGGTAACATGTCCCGTCAGTATTCAACAATCAGGGGAACACACTCTCCTCACTTATACTGTTCACCTGGCAACATGTCCCGTGTATATTAAACCATCAGGGGAGCACACTCTCCTCACTTATACTGTTCACCTAGTGACATGTCCCGTGTACATTTAACAATCAGGGGAACACAGTCTCCTCACTAAAACTGTTCTCCTGGAAGCATGTCCTGTGTATATTATACCATCAGGGGAACACACTCTCCTCACTTATACTGTTCATCTGGAAACATGCCCCGTGTATATTAAACCATCAGGGGAACACACTCGCCTCACTTATACTGTTCACCTGGTAACATGTCCTGTGTGTGATAAACAATCAGGGGAACACACTCTGCTCACTTATATAGTTCACCTCGTAACGTGTCCTGTGTGTATTAAACAATCAGGGGAACACACTCTCCTCACTTATACTGTTCACCTGGTAAGATGTCCCGTGTGCATTAAACAATCTGGGAAACACTCTCTCCTAACTAATACTGTTCACCTGGTAACATGTCCCGTGTCTATTAAACCATCAGTGGAACACAGTCTCCTCGCCAATACTGTTCACCTGGCAACATGTCCTGTGTGTATTAAACATTCTGGGGAACACACTCTCCTCACTTATACTGTTCACCTGGTAAAATGTCCCATATGTATTAAACCATCAGGGGAAAACACTCTCCTCACTTATACTGTTCACCTGGTGACATGTCTCGTGGATATTAAACCATCAGGGGAACACACTCTCCTCACT